>NC_086241.1:50930486-52202986 GCF_036321145.2 Pelmatolapia mariae | reverse complement strand
TATACACACACACACACCTTCTTTCTGTGGTCAGAGTTATTCATTTTGTTGAGCACCTCAGCCGCCAGCGGAGAAACGCTGTCACTGGGTCATTACAAATACCCACAAGCAGTTGCGAATGTCCTCACAGATACAGGACAGAGAGAGAGACATGGGCCTGCATACCACTGCCTGACTGCTGCTGTTTGCTGGTGTTCTGAATGACCTAGTTCCCCCTTTCGGATAATTCATACCTCACAAAAGCATGACACCACAGAATACTTATTTTGTGTCATATATCAAAAGACTGAAAATGACAAACATACTGTACCATCACTAGTTCTATTTAACACACTAAAATCACCCATAATTACATGCTTATGTTCCTTTTTCATGTGTGCAACTGACCCATCCATATACACCTTATGTATGCAACACTGAATACTTCACTGAGTATACATATTTATTCATGCATTCCAGACTGCTGGTAAATAAACTGAGTTTTGCTGTTCGGACATGACTCACGCACTGAATCTCGGCTTCTTTACATGTAAGGTCTCTATGTTACTCACCTCTGTGGTGGGACTGTCATTTGCCATTTTTACAGAGTGGTATGATTAGGGACACCACTGTGATCAAAAGAGGGCTACCGGCTGATTTTCAAAACCACACGTTATAGTGCAAATATATATCAAAGGGAACAGGCTGCATGGGTCTGTGTGATGTGTCCAAAATGATTTAAACATGCTACGACCATGTTTAAGCCTCAAGCGAACATATTTTAACAGAATAACAAGGTGTTGCTGCCTCTGTGTCTTCGTATAGAAGTCTGGGAGAGTTAAAAAGACATAAAAAAAATAAAGAGAAAATCAAAATTGGTATGGAGGGGGAAAGAGAGAGTAACCAAAATAAATAAATAAATAAATCCGAGGCTGCTATCCAATGAATTATTAAACTCCCTGTTACAGATTTCCCAATTAGAAGGGGTAATCCAGTAATTAACCCAAGGACCAGCCGGCTGGTACAGTATATCACTGAAACGTACTGTCTAATCCCTCTACCAGTATTACTGTGAGCTGCAAATTTCCCTTGCAGCTCACAATAAGAAAAAAAAAAACCACCTCACTAATAATCCCATTAGGCTTCGCTATAGAAATACTCTACTCATCTTTTAACTGCCAGCCTCAACTATGTAATGGCTGTGTTTTTAAAGCAATTTGGTCAGTGGTGACAGAAACCTGCTTACCGGTGAAAAGTTAATGACACTGAAAGCCAATACTGTATCCTGACCACTTAGCTCTGCCATTTGACAGAATTTGTCATAACACAGTTCCTTATTTTCAAAAAGAAACTGATGAATTTCATGTTTATCTTCTTTGCACTTAACTCTAATTTTACAAAAACGGCAAAAGAGAAAAAAAAAAAGCCTCTTACCAGTATGCCCGGACGGAAAACTACAGGATTATTAGTGCGCAGGGCTCAATCATGGATTATAGAGACCTGACTTGTGTTTAAATAGAGATACAAGGGTGGCTGAACAGTCACAATATCAGATTTTGTTGATTTAATCCATTTTCAATGAGGCAGCTGGCTCGTTTCAGTCATGATAGGGTCCCCTATCGTATTGCATGACTGAAATCTCATACTTTAGATTTCTCAAATCAGTTCAGCCTAAAACCCAAATAGCGCAAGCCTATTACACCACCACATCCTTGCCTCTCCCTTTCCTACAACTTCTGCAACCCTCTGCATCATCCATTCAAGCCAAACCACCTTTATGGCCACATTTCTGCAAAGTGTGCTGCCTTGATTTGCTTTGGCATTCCTGTCCTTATTCATCCAGTGGGGCTGTGAGCTGGAATAATTAGGAGAACGCCATAAGGGCCCTACCACCTGACAAGTGATCAACAAACAATGATTTATGAGACCATCTCGTATCAGGGGATGACCATTGATTTAAACACACAAAGAAAACACACATTTACGCATGGACACATGAACACACGCGCACCACTTCTGAAAAAGATGACCATACACATAAATCAGACTCAGCATCCTTATATTTCAGGATCTGCTGTTTTATGCTGACCTAACTTATTTATCCTTCGTTCGCTTTAATAAACACCCAAAACTCATAAGCTCAGAATTGATATGGATTTCATAAGTGATCTGACTGGCAACATCGAGAGCTGCTGAAATTCCCTTGAAAGCTTGAATGAACCTCCCGCAAATCAATTTTGTCACTCTTTTATGACAAAAATGCTGATTCCACTTTTTTTTTTTTACTGTTTTTTTACTGCCTGGAAAAAGTAGAACTACACTGCAATATCTATATGTTGCTGTATGGAATTAGCGCAGTAGATCACATTGGCCTGTCTGTTGTTTTGGCATGCCTAGGTAAGATTTCTTGACAGACAACTTGCATACTGTGTTTTATTACCCTGCCAGCTGCACGGTCATTGTATATCGCTCTTCCTGCGAACTCGCAGGATCATATTTCTATGTGTACTGCAAAGCGGCGGCTTCAGATACTGATTAATGAGTAATGAAATAGCTTTTAGTTATTACAGGATGAAAATATTAATATGAGAGATGCTGAGTGAGAAGAAGGGTGCCTTTATTATGTTACCAGTCTGCTCCATCATCTCATAGATCTGTCTTAGGTTCACAGCATCAGTCAGATTAAGAAGCCATATTACTCATCAAACGTTAAGTGAGCCTGGTCCTATTAGACGCGGTAGAGGCTGTCATCATCATATAAGACTCCTTTTAGCAACTCAATAAATCTAAGTCTACATTCATTTTGTGCTTTTGATATACTGTCATGGGCAACATTTCCAAAATAGTTAATTAATAGTCAGTAATGGGCTTCTGACTGTTATAGATTCAGTCGTTTACTGTTGGGACTGGGAAATAATTGCTGTTTTTTACAAGTATACGACATATGCTATGTGCCTAGAGACGCTGCGCAACGTGTTGATGAACTGTGCATTATTGTCTTTCCTACCACAGATTGATCAGAGCTGCAGTCGGGTCAATATGTGTCTAAACATGACTTTAATAAGGTGACTGCACAGACACTACTGTAATACCACAAAATGTGGGAAACTGAGAAATCTGTGCACACGTAACAGAGTGACAGAGACAGTCTACAGCTTTAGTGCTTTCTCCCTCATTCTTCTTCCACCACCGGTGTGAAGTGATCACAACGTGCACTGTTATGGTCACTGCAGTTATACTGTTATTAGCGATTGTTGTTAGTCAGAGGCAACAGATCAAAAAGAGTGAATCCATATTGATTAACTGAGCCAAGCTCTCACACACTGGCAGAATTTGCGCTATGTACATGATGATTGACTCCTCCTCTGCTTTCCCTTGCACTGTGGCAATGGGATAATTGAGCATGCAGCATGAATCCAGTATTAGAGATTCATGTGTCTCACCCCACCTCTCCTTTTCTGTGTTACCTTCAGCTGGCAGATGATTGAAAGGCCTCCGGTGTCCCCCCTGCTCTATGTGGATAAGCAGTTTTCATAGGAAACATCAATACTTGAATGGAGAGACAGTTTTATCCATTGATTAAACACTGAGTGAATGCGCAAGTACTCACCCTTGCAAAGACTGACGCCCATGCAAGTAGATACCCCTTCTCCATTTTTGTGATTTAGGGCACATTTGTGCAATGGTTTCTAAGTGGAGTGTCATTACTTTACCTCGTCATATTTGCAAGGGCATAATCAATAACTTCATTTGAGCACCGATATGTGTGGACTGAGAATCGCGGTAGTGGGGACCGCAGTGTTTCTCCCCCTTGGAGAACTGTTTGGAAATAGCCCTGTGAACATTGATAAAGCAATGACAAATGGGGATTATGGTATGACAGGTCAAAAACTGCCACTTGAAAATTTTTAATCAATCTCTATTCCCTTCATTTTGCTGTGTGAACAATGTTTCATTCATTGTGTTTACTTTTAGACTGATTAAACAACATACATATTATATTTAAGGATAAAAATCCAATTTTCTAAATTCCATGCAGTGCATTATTGGAATTTTAATTGTAATAATCCAAAGACACAAGGATTTAACGGACACTTGCACACCTGCAGCGTCTGGTCAAATAGGACGCTTATTGGAGTAGGGATCTCATTCAGATGGTCATTAGACAATCAAATGAGAATAATCTGCCAGGATCTCTATTACGAGGAAGCCAATTCTCCTGGTGCGTCGATGGCCTTTCAGAGTATTACCAGGTGTGTGGCTCATATACTGATTGCTCATTTGTGCCTGGGAGAGATCACTATATATGAATGCCCTTTATGATTTAAATGCCAGTGGGAAAAGTACTGTTCGTCAATATGGAATTGAAAGGGTAAAACAAGCGCAAGCGCTTCCTGTATTTCATTCATGACTTTCATTATGAAGTGACACAGTGACATGACATGTTTTTTTAAAGTGTACAAGTTGCTGATTAGATCATAAATTATTATAGATTTAAGACACCCCATATTTGTAAGTGACTTGCATATGTAATATTATTTTTATTTTTGTCCTTTGTTGTCTTCAGTATATTTTTTAATTAATGCACTGTTATGGCCTGAGGCTTTGGTGTGTGCTGGTGTTCTGTGTTGCAGGAGTTTCATGGGTGGAGATTCAGGAGGAAATGCATAACACCTGGCCTGTATTTTCCCTGGATATTTAAAACTCTAGGCCTGTTGGTCTCTACTGTTACTGGTCTGCTCCAATCCTTTGATGGTGTCTGCGTTGTCTCGATGCCTCTATGTCCCACTTTGGTTTTTTCGTATAAGTTATCTTAATTTGCTCGTTAAGTCACACATACTTGCCAATCTGCGTTGTTTATGCTTCAGCATGAAATTTACACTGTAGTCATGTTGTTACTGCAAACGCCTCTGAAACTCTGTAACCTGCTGTAACCTGATGTGCAGGGACACATATGTTTGCCTTACTACAACAAAGAACAGGATAGAAAAAGTCACATCATTAGATTTGTTTCTGTGAGCTAGCACTGTAAATAAAACAATGCAACCTGACCACAGGCTAATTAACACATGATGCACATGTGTAAGCATCAATATCAGCAATGGCATCGGCCACTTATAGGTTCCTCTGTAGGCACTAAAAAGATCAGGCCTTTCATAAACATCATTATCAAGTTAAATCATTATTTGGTTATTCATATTCAGTTGGTGGTGTAACTCTATTGTTGTGGCCTACGAGCTAGTAATAACAATACTACATATAAGCTAAAAGAAATGCAAAATCCATATATGCCAGTCTGAAGCATGTTCTTTTCAAGATTTTCATTTTCTCACTCAAAGGCCAAAACACCTCGCCCTCAGTACTAACCCCTGCTGGTGCTTCGAGGTTGAAGTGCTCTCTTAATTTTAAGCAAGCGGTGGACACAGGCAATAAAAAGATGTAAATTTTAGCTGTGTCATAGAGAAACAAGTGCATGAACTCAGCAACAGACCACCCACCTTCCTTTTCCTCAAAAACATGTTTCATGGCTGTTGCTCTCAAATCATGGAGGAGTTTTCATTTGAGGAGGGTCAAAGACCTTTTTATCACCTCCTTAAACACCCATTCAAGGAACCTCTCGTATCGCACAACTGGACATCCCTTCTCTGTATCTCTAATTGTTGGTAAAATGGGGCAAGAATAACATATGTAATCTGTATATCCAGTTTTGCCAATGACCTGTATGTTGAAAGCAACCTTGGGGAATATTCTGTGCTTTCAAATTGTTTCATGTCAGCAATCAACTCATTGTTTACACTGTTTATAGTGTTTACATTTACCACCCAAACAGTGCACATCCAACATGTGGACATCCTTGACATCTGCCTTTTGGCTCAAGTATAATGGACAGATTAAATGTCACCTATGCACTGGGTATTTTAATCAGTTTATGTATGGAGGATATTTTGTAAGCACTTTTGATGTTTGTTTCCACGAGATGTTAGTGTTGTGTCTGTCAGTCTTGTTGGTGTCTCTGCTTCTCCTGTCCCGACGTGCTCTGCTGCATCCTGCGGCATTTGGCACCCTCTCAAGTCACCTCCTCCTTTGCTATACAGACACACACTCACACACACAAACACATCCACAATTAGCTGAGATAAGCTGGGATTCTGTAACTTCCTGCAGATTCTTCCTCTGATAAGGGAGAACAATTTAAAAGCCCTGCATAGAAAAAGACATGAGTATAAAAGAACCTTTCTGGAAGGCTACAAGAGAAAAAAAAATACAACAAAAGTCAATGCAACCAGGCTCTTGGCTGCTGACATGATGACTGGTCACAACATCATCCTGTCATACTATATTAGTTTTGGTTTTTGCACACCTCAATTGCACTCTTTGCTGAAACTCGTTTATCACATTGCAGGGAATGGACACTATTATATCACAGGGGCCTTTTCTGAAAGCGTGACAATCTGCTTTTGAAAGTGCTCTGTTTTGAGTGCCTGCAACAGAAGTGATCACAATAGAAGATAACTAAGAAAAATATTGCAGGGTTTGGCATGCATTTCAATTAAAAATAAATTTGAAACTTAGTTCAATGTGACCTTTGTGAGTTATTCCTTGTGTTGGTAGCATCTGTTTTCAGTGGAAAAGTTGTTTAAGTTAAGCACAAAACGGAGTAGGTATCTAAAAGAATGATGGCTTTTAAATGAGGGCTAAGGGCTACATCTGTCTTATGTTCTCTTTGTTAAGAATCTTGGAGTCTGAGCTGTCCACACATGAGATAATGGCTGGATGAGATAAAGTAATCAAATCCCCTAAAAAAAAAATCACTTAAGTACCCCTCTCTCCCCTCTAAAAAAAATAAAATAAAACTTAAAGTAGCTCTGCTTCTAGTAAAGAGGAGTCTGTCCCTCTATTGTGCATATTACTGCATCTCATCTCGCTTATTGCTGCCTAGAGTGCTATGACAACAGAAGTGAGAATATATTTAATCTCTCCAGCCCTGCTAATAATACTAAGCTACTGGCTGAATGCCGAAAAAAGCACAAAAGGCTAATCATCTCTAGTAGTAAGCATTTTCTTACACATACACATTTTCCCCGCTGTTCTCGGAACTGTCAGGAGTAAAGAGATAAAGAATGGGCAGAAGGGGTGGAGGGGTGGTGGTGGTGGTGGTGGGGGAAGTTAGTTGTGGTGTGAGAAGTGTCTGCCACCACAGCGTCATTAACACCCAGTGGTGTTGGAGTAAGGGAGGGAGAGCAGACGGGGCCTCCGAGCACTAGGAGCGAAATTGCAAACCCAAGGTTCCTGATACAACCTGTTATTATTTTTGACACAAGCCATTTACAATAGCTATGAAGGTGGCAATGGAAAATGTAATATTGATTGTATGCCCTCAAGGCTTTGCTCCCCTGACTTCTCAACGTCACACGACTCAAATGTTGGGTGTGATGATATGCTTCTCCTTTTATTTTTTTTTTATTTTCTTTTGTTTCCTCCACTTCCACATATCCTATTTTAGCGGCTTTGCTGATGGTCTGTTTGATGAGGTAATTACGCCGGTAGATTGAGAAGGCAAGGTGACGTTTTGGGAGTTGAGAAAAATAATAGAAAGCTGCGTAACTACAACAGTGCGATATGATATTGCTCTGATGTGACAGGTGTTAATATACCCAATGGCAATCTGTTTTTCATCTCTTTTTCATGAGGGTGCTTACTGAATTACTTCCAAATGATGTTTATGAAGCAAGCGACTGTTGCACCATGGGGTAGCAGCGGCTCATTCCAGCGTTATTAAGACGCGCTAACACAGAGCACCGCAAAGAAATGCACTTGGAAAAATAATCAGGTTTTGCTTAAACACAGATGCGTGATAATCCTGGAGACATTTTTGTGCAGGCATGTAGGCTCTGAGCTTCAGCTGGAGGCGATGGAAAATAGAGGAAGCTATTAAGCTCCTGAAACACAGTGACTAACTAAACAAAGCGTGGAACAACTGGGAAAATAGTCGGCCTTTGGAGAAGCCTGTCTCTGTCTGTCTGACAGAAACCTGTCAAAACCAAAACAAACATGTATAACAAGGCCCTCAAAGGACTGGAGACAATTGCACGAGCCTGTGTGAGCTGCAGCGGAAGTCTTCGTATCTGCAGAGATTGCAAGGGTTATCTGCCAGTGGTAATTAAGCTAGGGCTTCTGTGTGACAACTTTTCACTTGTTTCTGAAATGAATGCATGACCTGCACGCCACCTCTCCATGTAGCTAACCACTGATTGCTGTGTTAAAAGCTATCTTTGTGAAAAGTGCTGTCTAAGAGCTCTTTCCCTCTGGTTGGAGGTGCTTTGGTCCATCATTATGGACTTACATGATTTAGATGACCCCATAAAATTTCCCTAAAAGAAAATATAGTGAGGGCAATACCTTTGTGCTGTCAAGGGTTCTTCACGTTAGATGTTGTGTTTCACTGTTTAAAATTCAACTTTTTAAAAGCATTAAATATTCTCAGTTAAACCTTTGATTTCTAAATTATATTATCCATATTAAACTGTCCATATTAATTAAAAATGTAAGTGAGAAACTAATCAACCATCAGTGCTGCTTTTGAGAAACACAACTATGAGTCAGTTCATTGTGGCGCTGTGAACATTTTTCTGGATAATAGCACCTCTCTTTCTCATGTACAGTTAGACCAACATGGTTTTATCTCTGTCATCACATTAGGTTGAGTGGAGGAAAATCACTCTTAATGACACAGAGATTATTGGCTTTGTGTTTTGGTATACCAGTAAATGCTGGCTATGCCAATGGGATTTCCCCACATAAGCCTTCGCTATCAGTTTACAATAACTTCTGCATTCTGCAGTTATCCACAAGGATATCAAAACACAATACAACAAGTCTGTGTGGCTTCACTCAATGACATTATCTTGCAATAGTCATGGAAAAAAAGAGTCTATGTAAAAATGGAGTGAAAAGAACAATAAATGTGGAGAATTTGTAGTTTTGTTCACTGTTGACTAATGAGTTAATGATTACTTTCTGGTTTTAAAACTTCCTGTCATGATCTCTTGAAGGAATTCTTCCCAGTATATTCATACTGCAGCAGGGCTACAAGCAGTGATTCAATTAAATTTTGAAATCAGGAAATTTTGATATATTGAAAAGAAGGATTGTTCCCCCTTTTTTAATCAGTTAAGGAACACACTTGGACTTATAAGTTACACTTCCAAAACATTTCTCAAAATTAAGTGCAGAGGACAGAAAACTCCAGTGCTAACACAAAAAACAACAAAAGCCATTAGCGTCATGCTAGGGTAAACATTAAAGTACTACCTATTAGTATCTATTAAAGTACTTAGTTTACAACTTTAGCACAAAATATGCAATGGATAAATGCTGATGCTGGTCAGCAGGGGCCTTCACATGTGAGGTTTACATGTTTTGTTTCCCAATGTGTGCTCTGGTTTCTTCCTACAAGCCACATAAATGCATGTCAGTTTAATTGGTGATTCTAAATAGACTCTAGGTGTGGATGTCAATGCGGATGGTAGCTTGTCACTCTGTGTTAGACCTCTGATAGGCTAGTGACATGTCCGGCCTGTACCCTGCTTCTCGCCTAATGTCAGCTGGGATAGGTTCTGGCCTTCAGCAACCGTAGTTATTTAAGGGCTAAAGAAAATGAATAGATATTGAAAGCAAGAACATTGGAAGTAGTGGGGCCAAGGAACCAAAAGAGGATATCCTGACATAGAGTATATCTTGGGAAGCTAGCAATGTTCCTTTGCTCATTCCTCTGATGCATTGTGCATTTCTGACCTGAAAAGTTGATTATTCTAGATAAAAAGTCAACTTTTATGAACTGGGTATCTAATTTGCTTTGATCTCTTGGATGACACATGTTAAATGAAAGATATTCATAGCCAAACGTACTAGAACAGCAGTGCTCTGAGATTGTGAAGGTAGGCAGTGACAAAACGAAATACTTAAAATATATCATATGAAGGGTTGCAGGATTATCATGGACTATCAGGAGTATCATGGTATAGAATACATTTTACACACTTGGTACTGTTGCATCATTTTGCAGCGTGCAAGATTAACATTGCATATACAGCCATTTCTTTTTAACCTTAAAAATCTATTTTACATAGTTTTAGTGCTTTAACTTAATTAAACAGTGAGCGATAAAAGGAAAAAAAGTGCAAAAAAATTATCAGCTGCCATTTTTTCTATCATTGTTGAGCTTTCTGTAAAAGGACATAGTCACCTGCAGCTCTATAAATATGGAAATAAAAATGGAATGTGTCTGCAACTACTGATTAGGTATCCTGTATTCATATAAAAACGTGTCACCAAAGTTTCAAAGAGTAAAAAAAAAAAAACCCAAAAACCTCAAAGTTCATTTAACGATTGGTTCATCAGTGACACAAAGGCTTTTAGCTGTTCGACACAACACACTATTAGTAAGTAACTTATCAGTAAGTGTGTAAGAATGCTGTTATACATGAATTATGATCTCAATATATTATGTTCATCATATGCATATCGTGGTAACACCATAAGAATAGTTGTAGCACTTCATAAATCAGTCCTTTCTTTTAAAAAAAACACAAAATGTCAAGTGTTAGTAGTTTCCACATAACTGTAAATTAGGCCTCTCTCGCTAAAGAATGTGATATGAGGTCTTTCCATAATTAATTCGCTTCTAGTTTGACACTAATTAACCCACATGGGTTCAGTATTATAAATACACAGAGATATAGTTGAAACACCAAAAAGCTTTGTCAGCTGGAAATTATACAGTAAGTTTAGGCAGTACGTTTGTTTGTAGCCTTGACAAAGCTGATATCTATTTAAAGATCTCCAGAGTGGTTCATTAATAAATTCCTTCTGCCACTAAATGGGAATGCACACCTTAGTTTTTTCATGATATAATCCATAAAGATTAGGGTAATTTAATTGCAACAGATGTTTGCTTGATTGGATTAGCTAAGCAGGAAAAATGGGAAATTTAGAATTGGGTCCAAACCAGTTTTTGTGCAAAATTTCACTTTAGAATGCAAAACATAATCCATCCATCCATCCGCTTCCACTTAACTTTTTCAGGGTCGCGGGGGGTGCTGGAGCCTATCCCAGCTGTCATTAGGGCGAGAGGCAGGGTACACCCTGGACAGGTCGCCAGTCTGTCGCAGGGCTAACACAGAGACAGACAGCCATGCGCGCTCACATTCACTCTCACATTCACACCTATGGGCAATTTAGACTAATCAACTAACCTATCCCCACAAACTGCATGTCTTTGGACGGTGGGAGGAAGCCGGAGTGCCCGGAGGGAACCCACGCAAACACGGGCAGAACATGCAAACTCCACACAGAAAGACCCCGGCCTGATGGTGGAATTGAACTCAGGAAAGGGTTAGGGCAAAACATAATCTCACTTAAAAAGTCTTCATTTAGGGTAAATTGGAATCTAATACATCCAGGGTTTCTTGTAATCTTTTCGAAGCGGTCTTTTTCAGAGCAATAGTTCTTCAGGCTTTTAGTTTTTAGACATTGATTGCTGTTTCACTCATTTTCAGTCCAGTCCATTTACCTGACCATTTTTTGTGGCGTGTTTTTGTTTGTTTGTTTGTTTGTTAAGTCACTTTATACTGGACAGAAAATGGATTAAAAGGCAGCCAGGATCCAAAGAGGTTCTTTAAATATCCTTCAAGAAGCCTTGAGAAGTATTCCAAAAGACTACTTACAGAAAGACATTTGAGAGAGTTCAGGCTGTGTTAAAGAGTAAAGGTGGTTATACCACATATTGACCTTCAAGCTCTTGAAAATTGGGCAAAGTCTGTTTTTAGCTTATATAATGCATTTCTGTGTATGTTTACATATTTTAATAAAATAGCAAACAGTGTTTTTGACAAACTAGGAATAGTTAAACTGCCAAAAGAAAGTTTGACTCGTCTTTTACTGAACTCCAACACTGATTTTAGCGGGATAATAAGAGGCCACTGTATACTCTGCAAGAGATCTGTAATTCTTTTGACTTTAAAAGAGCTCAATTATAGTTATTGATTATTTATTCCCCTTTAAAGCGAGTGAACTCTTGCAAGGGCACTCTTATGATTCATGCTGCCCGCTAAAAGGAATGGCTTTTAAATATTGGAAGAGCTGTTTGAAGAAAGGATTGCTGAATATTTAGAGTTCTATTGCTTTCATTTAGTTTGGCTGATGTGAAGTTTAGCCGCTATTCTCTCTAGTATTCCTGTCCTCATCAGCGTCTGCACTGTCACAGATGATGTCTGTTTCATGGACATGGTGAATCGCATTCATACCAGGCTTCTTCAGGCGAGTGGGCCGAGAAGTTTTGATGAAAACTAGATAAAGGCTGTGAAAAAAGAGAAGATCAAATCAGCAACTCCATCGGCCCTCATAAGTGCTGATCCCCCCCGCCCCGAGAGAGCTTGTGGGATCACAATACTTCCCATAAAACAGCGGGAGCTTGGCCAGCCAACTGAAAAGGACCTGCCTCTCATTGGAGTGAGAGATCACTGAACTGGAGAAGGGAAAGAGTAGGGGGGAAAAAGAAGAGGTTTCTCCTATATACAGGTTGAATGAGGGTCTCAGTGGTCAAACCTATAGAATTAAAACAGGAATGGTGGAGTGGGAGGTGGAGTGGGAGGTGGTATGTGGGGACTGAAGAAAGGGGGAGTTGTTGGTCATTATACGAAGCCTAAGTAGAACACCAGCTCCTCATTCTCCTCCTCCTGAAGGTTCACATCCCTGCTGTGTTTACCACAGCCCCCCTATGGATTCTATTAAATCAGACAGGAATAAGAGGGAGAACTGCGTGCCCCCACTGTCTTGCATTTACCTGAGGCTTAGCCTTTTGACCTCTGCTCTGCATGTTTGTGAAAGGAACAAATTATATTCCTGATTAAGTTTAAATGTCTTTATCATAAAATCTTGTTCACTAATTTGGAACAAAAGAAAGTTCTTTTTATGATCTTTGTTAAGCTAATTACAAGGTTTATTAAATTGCCCTTTCGGGGTTACGGTAATATTTTTAAAGCCTCATTTTAAGCAATGCATAGTCATTTGTGCTTTTATTTAAGACTGTAGGAACGCTTTCCTTGTTTTTGGATAAAAACAGCATGCAGAAGCATTGCTGCATAATGCAGCAGCCTAAAACCTGCCCTTTAAACTCAAAGCTAAGTGGGGAAAATGACTGGGCAAATGAATCATTTCAAGTTATAGAGCCGTTACCTGGTTGAGGGGACATGTAAGTATGAATGCATGGAATAAATATGTCGTAGCTTTATGAAGTGTGAAATGGACCAATGCAAAGGCTCTCCCTGTTTGTTGCTCATTGTGGAGGTGACTCCACATTTATGAGCATTTACACCCCCAAATCCCAACAGTTTGCAAACTTAAATTTATGGGTCCAATGGCACTTAAATTTTTACTAGTAAAAAATATTTAAGGAGTTGGTTCATTCACATAATTGTTATTTATCTACCTCCTTGGGGTGAAAGCAGAACCAAATTGCTATTTCCATTTAGACGATGGAATGGCATAATGATGAACACATTTATAAAGTGGCTGTGTTTTTTACAGAACTTATGCCTGTGTCCAGGGGCTGCAATTAAAATGGTCTGTACACAAAATTGTGAATCCTATTGACCCACCAAACCCAGACACTCAATAAAATTTGCTCATTATCTGTTTAGTTGGCTGGTTGTGTTTGTCATCAACTGAGTGACCCTGTCTAAAAATCATCAGTACAAATTTATCAATTTCATATTCTAAAATTCTGATTAGTTAGGACTTTCTGTATGTGGGATGACAAGAAAGTTGGGTCATATATCCATCCAATGTATTTTCATTATTTAAAATTCATCCTCATGCATGTACACCCAGAAAGTCTCCATTTTTTAATGCACCCATGTTAACTATAGATAATTTACTTTTTCTATCCCTTTTTACTTTTACATTTGTCCAGTTGGTATACCCCACTAAGAACATGATTGCTGCAGGCCTGAACCTAGTATCCACTGATTGTGTGGTTTCAAGTCACATCATGGATAACCTTTGACCCCAAATTCAGCTCTGGCTCTTAGCCTCAGTGTGCAGCTGTGGTGAGAGTTGGCATTCCTCCCCTGCAGGTCAGAGCACCATTAGCCTTCACTGTAAGGAATGCAACACCATTTGTAATGACTTTACAATTGACAATAACAATCAACGTGAAAAACAACTGATGACCTCTCACTTTTTTTTCTCTAAGTGGTCTTAGGGGAAAAAAGCCTCTTTGATAATTGTCCACCAGTTAAATGTTTTTGTGTTGCATTTGTTTATCAAACCATACGAGTGATAAATTGTAGAAGACCTATTAAATGTCAAAAATATGCATCTTTATTTGGATGTAAATATATCATTCATGGTAAAATTACATGATAAACGATTTTTAAAATCTTAGAACAAGATTTGTGATCTCTCTTGTTGCACTATATAATGGGATTTTAATGGGTCTGATAGTCAAAACACATGTTCCAACTGAGGCCCAGGATGTAGGTAAGTTTGGTCAGTGTGACCAAAGCACATATGGTACCTGTTCTCCACATCATCTGAATCATTTGCCCAAAAGCGCTATATTATCTATTCTGCTGTTATTTTATTATAATTCTTTTCTTTATTTCCAAGTGATTTTCTTTGTTTTTCTCAGTTTACTTCTAACTTCTTTTTGCCTTGTGTTTGGTGCAAAGTACTAGACTGATGCACTGCTGTTTTCGCTAACTTCTTCTGAGTGGTAGTGAAAGACTAGAGACATCTCTAAGCCTTCTGGGACCCCACAGCCACAAGTGTCTGCAGGGCTGTCTATGATAGAGTCTGTTTTGTTAAAGTAGGAGAAAGAGAAAGACCTCATAGTTTTTCAAACCCTTTGAAATGCTGTTTTTGTGATCGATTCACAGACCAATTCAGGGAACCCAGAGGAGCAAACCCCTGCTCATATGCTCCAGGGAAGATCATAGTTTTTTGAAGCTGATGGTATTTGCGTTTTATGCAGGCAAGCTGTGAAACGTGTTGATTTGTTCTGGGCATCAATTGCTCCACAGGCTTTCAGATGAAGATGTTTACCCACTGTGAACTTCTTGCCAATTTATCTCACTGAGGGACAGAGAGTCTTACTGTTTTCCCCTTTGTCTTCCTTGCCAATCCTCCACTTCTCTTATCATCTTTCCCATTTTATCTTTTTACCACACCTTCTTAAAACTTCTCCACTTTCCCCTTTCTTTCGCCCTCCCTTTTAAAGTTTTCTACATACCGAGAAGAGTGCATTTTGCACAAATTTATCAAAGCTGACACTAAGAATAAACTTTTTTTCCTTTGGTCTGAATGCTTAATGATTGTTCCTGTCTTACCAGCGCAGATGGCTGTCGGATAATGCAATCCCAAACGCTGGGGTATGTCTTTGATCTCTTTTGACTAATAGTGATGGCTTGTTTTTGTCGAGAGGGATCATGGTTAGCTATGTCAAATGGGGATTTCATCAGGGCAGGCAATGTCTGTTTTTTGGATTGTTTTACATACAGAGATCAACTTAACTGAATGTTGAGAGGACATCTCTGTATTGTAGATAAGGTGAAAAGATGTATAACTACTTGTTGTAGCTTATTAGTGATCATTGTTTGAGTTGTTAATCGCTTGTTGTGCTTAAAACACTCATATTTCACTCGCTGATTTGATAGATACCTTCAAAACTTCAAGCCCAAGCACACTAGCACATTGCCATAGAGACAGTGAGAGACAGACTGGGTATACAGAGGCTAAATGTTATTACATTCACATTCTTGCAAGTTGTTCAGAAATGTTACAGTTAGCTGCCCATGGTTTGATAGATTGGCACACTACTTGATTGTTCATGCCATGAAGTGAGTGCACCTGTGATGAATAGTACTTCTATTATCATTCTTTAAGTCAATTAATCAAATCTTCCTGAAACATTTCCACCACTTGCTACCCAGAAATGTAGAGATGAATCACATGTCTTCCTGAAGGCAGAAGGAAAAGTGTTAAAGTTGAATATGATGGGTTCTCCCCTAGGTTTCTACCCCCATCCCTTCTTTCTTAGGCTCCCTTACCAGTCTAGTGGTGCACTTGAAAGACACTTTTCCAGTATTAGGCCTCAGAGGGAAATTTTCAGCATACAAGCTCTTAGCAGTCGATGTGAGATGGTAGTGTGGGGTGCGGTGAAAATACCAAACAACTCATGTTAAGTTATTTTTCCACGAAGGGAGCGGAGAGACAGCTGAAAGGGACATGTTTAGACAGTTGCGTTTCAACAGGGCATTCCTCAGTCACTACCACGCACACATATTCACATACATAGGCATCTGTCAATGTGCTATACTTCATTTAGATACCACCCCCAATTTAAACAAATATATAAATAAGAAAATGCTGGGCAGGGTTCCTGACTCATCTATTACTCTCTGCAACCATGTGCACCCACATACTAAGAGACATTCCTGTCCTTCTGCCCCCCCCCCACACACACACACACACTGCCACATATGTGCACACTAAGACACACTAAGACAAACATACAAACGCATGTGAGGTTGATTAGGAAGCTGTGGTCGGTTGACAAATAACATGGTGTTCATATTTTGCCTGAGGCATGGTAGCAGTAATGATTCAATAATTGTCCTGAGTGCTCAACGCTCACTTCCAATCAGCATCCAGAAAAGCTTTGCAGCTGGCAACCCACGCATTGTAACCTGCAAAGACACACACTTAGACACATACTCACTTAACCACAAAGATTTAGTTGCAACTGTGGTTAATGGGAATAATGAGAAGAATGCCGTTCATTTTAGTGTATTCACAGTGCTCATCTATTGCTCTCACGTTTGTTATGCGATCCCCCTCTGTTATATCCACTGCAGCCACGCCTGTAGACTAGGAAAGATAAGAACATGTGGAATTAGTTCCTTGCAGTTATGCTCATAACTTGTTGTGATATTCACTTTGGTACACCTGAGCTTATAATTGAGAAAAGTGACCCTGTGCCCTAGAGCTAGATTGAGAACAGCATTCGTAACTCACATGTGACATGTGTGATCTATCCCACATCTCTATAGCAAGGCCCTTATCTGGGTCACACTGGGAGATGCAAAATCTCTCTTTCTCTCTGTTTACACTTAGAGGAAAACCATTTCAGCAAATCAGCACACTTTCCATGATATCACCCAGAGCCTAAAATGGCAAAACATCTTATCCAAATCAGAGCACTATTATTCTGCATAGCGGAGTTGGAGATTCACTGGAAAAGACTCTTCACCATATCTCATGCAGACTTTAATTAGTGACAAATTTAGCCTCTGGTCTCAGCTTGCTCAAACATGGTCCCTCTTTAAGGTTAGTTCTGCTTGAATATTTTACCACTGACCTCTCTGAAAGGCTGCCAAGAATGTCAGATATCTTAGATGCGTAGGAGTGCCTTGCTGAGTCTCTCCTGGGTTGGTTGGTTGCCTTCTCTGCTCTGTGTTTCTTCCATTAGCAGTGCCCTCTGCAGGATGCCTGGACTTCATGTGATGATGTAAGCACATTTCTTCTGTGCTGTGCAACTGCCTGTGGCTATGAAGCGATGCAGGGCAGACGGTCTTTTAACTCTCTCTCTCTCACACACACACACTCTCTTTTGCCTGTTTTTGCTCTTGCCTCAAATACAAATTGATCCGGTCTTTATAAGATTTAGATACATAAAAGCTGCATCAGGTGTTGCCGTTAGAAAAGCTGATACATCCACTCCTCCTCACTTTGGGCTGGGCTACACCCGCTGGATGGGAATGTGCATAATCACTCAGATGCTGTTTGTTGTGGGAGAAGATATAACATGACTGCGGGCTAAAGATGGCATGTCACAGGGAGACAATCCAGGCAGCCTATAGCCATGTATGATTATGATTTTGCAGTTGAAAGCTGATAGAAAGTGAGCCAAAAAAAAACAAAAAACTGACAGCACATTTCACACTGATACAGAATGGACAGATTTCCTGCTTATGTGTGAATACAAAATGTGACACTGACACTGAATGGAAACTGATACTGTATATGGAAGATCATCCAGAGTTGTCCTCGTGCGTGCGAGGCAGATGATGGGGGGCTGGTTAGTTGGTCTGTCTATATGAAACTGCTTAGTAAAAGCCTTCACAGTGTACTTGGTTTGAACAAAGTCTATATAAGGCTGTGTTGGAAGGCCTTTAGGGTCCTCCATGTTAATTAACTAATTACTTTACTAATTGGACATGTTCAGTGTGGTCCTCTTCCCCCATAGCCTCTTCCTTGCTATCTTATCTGAAGCCCGATAGCAGCCTTGAACGCATGGACGCAGTGAGCCTCCCCCATAGTCAATCTTCTTTGTAGCCGTGTGTCGAAAGTAAAATTATTTTAAATTCAAAACATTCCCATAAGTGACAAAAAGCTTTCCTTCAATTACCTTATTGATATGCAATCACAAGTTCAAATTCATGTTATTGATTTGGATTGCAGACTGGTCTATTTGTTTTTAACGAAAAGTGAAAGAGCACAAACACAGTCTCAAGGGAGGACTGGATAGTAGTTACACAGAGTATGTAGGGGATGCTTGATTTCCCAGACAGATTAAGCTTGGATGGAGAGTAAAATGCTATCTTAAATAGAGGTTTTCCATCACAGGGCATATAGGCCTGGATTTGGTTTAATCTGTGCTTAACCTGTAGAAGTTGTGTTGTCAGGGTGCTTTGTTGTTTGTGGAACTTCAAACTGCGGGTTAATGATACAGTTTTCTTTCTTCCGAGAGATTGTTTACTAGATTATTCTCTAGGCTGTTAAATAAATTGTTTCTGATGGCTAATCTTTAGTTACATGTGTAGGCTACTCTGAGTTTGCAACAGAGGTGATAATGGATATTTTTTCACCTGTTACTGGGTGCGAGCTTGGTTGTGTATTTGAGTGTGCGATCGCCTGTGCGCGATTGCCCGTGTCTCTTTAACCTGTTCTTTCTCCCTGTTTTACTTTGCTCTTTCCTCCCCTCTCACTTCCATTACCTCTACCTTCCCCACTTCCTCATAGCTTTCCAATTTATTTTGTCAGCTCGCTCTCCATTCCCATTTCTACTGCTCTTCCCATTTTTCCTTCACTCCGGCTCCCCCCGCCCTCTCCTTTTCTTTTCATCCCCAGCTTCCCCCACACATACACCTCCACCCCCTCTCACCCTCCTTTGGAACAGGGAGTCCTGGGTTGGGCGACAGCAGCAGCTGCAGAAGGAGCAGCTGCTCTATGTGCGTGTATGTGTGTGAGTGTGTGTACATGCCACAGCTTGTCCCCTCCACCAGGCTGCTTGGGCAGGGTTGGTCCCAGCAGGGTACCACAACCCTGCCAAAAACCCACCAACCAGCCAGGCGCATGTGTGCTTATATGCACGCACGCACATACACATGTGCACAAACACCTCTTGCAGACATAAGAACCATATGCACAGCCACATACAACGCAATTTCACAGACACATTCATATTCAAATGCACTCCTTTTCAGTGAGAAAGCCTGTGAATCATTCAGTTATGAGCCTTAGTAAAATGTATGGAAATATACGCTCACAGCTTCTCTAAGTCATCCATCCCTTTACAGAGTTTGTGACAGAGAATGCAATTTAGAAATATTCTATGTACAATGTAAAAGGATGAAGGATGAGGCAGGTGTTTTATATGAAAAAAGGGCTGTGTTAAGCTGAACTCTCTTGGTGTCTGAGGGTGAAGGGGGATCATCACATTTCATAGTCAATGGATAGTCCTCAGAGGCTTTCATCCTGTACAGAGGCGATTTCCATTCGCCCTCCCTGCATGATTGCACAAAACGCCCCCTCCTTCCCTCCCACATACACACATGCATATACACCATCATCAAATTATAGGCATTTTTAAAGCGTTCTCAAGTTGCTGTTGTCTTTGTTTGGCTACTCTAATGAGAGATAGCCCTGGGCAATGATTTTTCACAGGTAAACAAACAAAGCTATAGAATAATGTTTGTTTTAGATGGCCGCTATCCTGTCGTTTCACGAGATAGGTTGGATATGATTTCAGCTGAGGGTGAAGGAAAGTATGAAAGCTAGAGCAAAAAAAAAAGAAAGAAAGAAAGAAAGAAAGATAGATTTAATGACAGCAAGCTAGACAGAAAGCGAGAAGGGTAGCGAGAAGAGAGAGATTGGTGCTATCATCCAGTTAGCGGCTGGTGCTGAGGGAATACTGTCTTGTCATCGGAGCCAGCCATGCAGAAGGGGAAGCAAGCTCTTCTATTGCACCTTGGCGTCTGTCTGTGTCTGTGCAGCACCATCTTATTGCCTTGTCGCAACTTACTTCTTCTGACCACGCTTCCGTGCACTCCCAGCTCTCTCGACCTGTTTTTTTTCTTTTCTTTCCTCCCTCTGTTCATTTATTCCCCGTATATCTGTTCACTTTCCCGATTTCCTATCCTATGTGAAGAACATCCATCTCCCACTCCTGTATTTCATTTATTATTTTTTTTTACTTCCATTCCTCACAACCTTACCTCCAGATACCCTGGTTAATTTTGCTCGACTTTCTGCCTTTCTCTCTCCTTCTCGTCATGCTCCATTGCTCATGTGGGAACTTCGGTATTATGCCTGTGGTGTTGTGGCCTTGGCCTGGGGGTCAATTCTTAGGCGCAGAGGGGTGCTGGTCCTCTTGCCTCCGTGAACCAGCGGTACTGGACAATGTGCTGGACTGGAAAGATGAACAGCTGGAGGGTTGGAGGCCAGTGGGGGCCAGCAGAGGCCACAGAGGTCACAGCCATTCAAAACTTTGGCTCCCAGCTCAAAGGTATGGGGTGAAAGAGGATCATGCTTCTGCAGGAGAAAAAGAGCTCTTGTTTCTCTGCGCCTCACAAAGGACACGGCTATGCAGCCGGCAGAGCAGGCTCTCCCTAACAACAACCTCATCGTTCTGATGTCATGTGATTACATTTTCTGTACTTCTATGCACAGCAACAGGAAATATTACATTTGTCCTGCAGCATGCTGATAATATATGGTGTTTATTTTTAATAAACCAGCTGTGACTGTACGCATATCTGGAGCTGTGCTGGTAATATATAATACTTGGCTGTGGAATGTTCATCTTTCACATTTATGATGCTCATATCGGTAGGGGAAGAAGTCAATAACTTTCATGGCCTAGTGCAGACCCACTAAGCCATTTGCTGGTTCTATAGTATTGAAAAAGCAACTTTTTTTGATTAGTAAACAGTGGAGCATGCCCTTCAGGGTACTTCCCAGGACTAGGAGGGACGTAAAGGTTAATCTTCAGTTTATTGCCACCAGCAGTCAGACAGATAGTATCTTTTAAAATTCCTTGTCAGGGGCTATTGATCCACTGACGTCAGAAAGCCCCTGACATGACATTTCTCGTTTCCCGTGCTGCCCGGACCGTTACATGACTATCTATGTTCACGCCGTTAAAGGCAACCTACGGCGTTCTCTGTGGCACCTGGCTAAATAGTCCACAGCATTGCTAATAAAGAAACTTCTTTGGATTTATAACACTGGTAATGTTGGTGTCCGCTTACATCCTCTGCTTACATTTGATTTTACTCGGCATGATTCATCTCCCTGGAAAACAAAAGCAGCCAAGTAAGTGACTGGAGTGATAAGGCATCCGTTCCCCACAAGAATGAGCCATCACTCTGTGTTATTGGGCCTATTAATCTAAGTATGTATTTTATTTGAAGAAGACAATAGGGTGAGTGATCAGACTGGCGAAGGCTCTGCCTTTCCTCTTCTCCTGCTCTTCTCTCTGTGTCTTCTTTAGATGCTAGCCTGTGATGGGAAATCTATATGGTGCGAGAGGCCAATTTAGGTGGCTCCAACAGTGTGGGTTTGAAGAGCGAGCAGCCAGGGTAAACATAGCGAGTAACGCCTCCACTCTCTAAATGAATTTCAGCGTGAGGAGACGTGAAGGGATGGTATTTTTCATCAGCTATTTTCCCAGGATAGGTGTGATGAAGAAGCGAGGGGCTCCAGGTAGTTTTCTTCTGTTGTTTGCTGCTTGTTTCGGCTAAAGCCATGCAGCTATCTATGCATTGTGTCAGTGAGTGCCAAAGCCTGCATGTGTAGTTCAGTCGCTGCTTTTAGTAGGGTCAGTCCAATGAGCAAAACATTCCCAGAGTGTTTGTTTTTGTTTACTGTGCACAATTTTGAGCATAATTTCCTTTTTAGGCCTTTTCTAGTCCAGGCTACAGCACTTATGAGCAGCTCCCTCCTATTTAAGATATGTTGTATCAGGCTTAGTGGGCTGCAATTAATTCACTGCCTCCAGGGCCTCTCTGGCTTTGTATGAGGGGTCAGACTGGGTCAGGCCAGTTTTTTTTTTTTTTTTCAGAGTAAGCAGCACTACGTTTGTGGTGGATCAGATGAGACTGGGCTAATTCTCCCCAGCAGCTGGTCCTTTTCACTCACTGTTTACCCTCTAATGCAAAATCTGCTGCTTTACCCTGCCTGCCTGTAAAGAAATCTCTTTACACTTCAACTGACCAAATTTAACAATCCTCTTAATTAAAAGCAGAACCAGTGCTTTCTCTATTCAGGGTGTATTGATTCAGTCAGGGGCGTTTGGTCTGAAGTAAGCAAAAGCTCTAGATCGGACCATGCTGAATCTAAATTGAGTCGTGTCATGTATCTTTAAGCCAACCACTTCTTTGCTTTCTAAGCCCCATCATTATCTCTGGTGTCCCTTGTTTTTCCTCCCCCTTGTTGACAGATTTAGCTGAAGCTGAGCAGCTTCTCTGGTTATTTGGTTACTTGCTTGATGGGTCAGCCAGTTCTCTGTGCTTTCTGCGGCCACCACCTCTGCATTTGGGAGTTGTTTGCCGAATGCTGTGTCATCAGAGCTTTGCTGTCTTGCCCCGGAGCAAGCTAAGTCTAAACACTGCACTTTGTGGCTGAAAGGCCATCTGTCACGGGGAGGGAATCCGGCTTCTCCTCCAAAAAGCATAAACAGGAGCGGGCTGTTAAGCCGTGGCAGAGCTCACTGTCATGGAAATGCCCCATCTGAGTAAGACTCAGGCCTTAATCCTGCACCCTCCCATCTTTGCAGCTGCTTTTTAGGGCTCCATGGCCGCCTGTGCATACTCACTGCCTGTTTAGCTGAGAGAAAGGGGTCTTATGAATAACATTCAATCAGAGGTGGTGGGTCTGGTTGTTAGCTGGTGGTTTCCAGCATGTGTAGGTAAGCCTAAGACTGTCAACATGCTTAACCTGCCCTTAATGAATTGATTTAAATGACAGATAAATTATAATTTTAAAAGTAAATATAGGGAGTTATCACTCAGAGAGCATAAAATTTTGAATTTGTATAGGCACAGGTTGAAATTTTGAAGACATTACTATGTGTTTATTTCCACTAAAATCCAAGCATTTGATGCCAACATCTGTTTCTAGTGAACTCAATCAGTTAAGTTTATTCTCGACTTTCTTTGTTCAGTAAAGTCACATTTTATCATTGCCTTTAGGTTTTTTCCTTCATGGAAAATGCTGTTTGTAACTACTTTTTCATTTATTTTATTTTCTCTTTTTAATGTGAATATGATCTATAACAGCACAGTCGGTCAGAGCTTTGGCAGCTCACTATCTTTTTTCTTTCAACCACAGGACAAGTGTTGTCTGAGCCTCAGAAGAGCTGCTGAGCAATTGAGAGCATATGAGCAGAAGATTCTGACATTTCATACATGATTGCAGAGATTTACGTGAGGTAATTATTGGGGCTGTGTCTGCCAACTCAGAGAGGATCAATTCTTTCAATCAATTCCACTTTTAAGAGGATAGGCCAGATTACCAGAACTGAGGACTGGACGTGGGGTCCATAATGCTCTTAATAGGTCACTAAAATGTATGTTAGAACCTCTGGTTGCAGTCAGTGGAGGATCCCTCCTCTCCTTTCCTTCTCTTGCTTTTTTTCCTTCTGCTCTCTCTGCTACTTAGTCCGAGTAACTGATTTGATGTTACAGACTACCTGTTATTGAAAAATTTAGAGGGTAATATTTGTCTTTAGTAACTTTATTGACATTTTTTCCAGACAATCAATAATGTCTTTCAGTGTTGATTTTAAATCAATAGTAGCACAGACCCAATTTTCCATTGTTTTGATCAAGGCCAGATAATGGACTTGAGCATGACCTGAAACAAAAATGCAAAGTCTGTATGTAGTTATCCTAACTGTGAATAATTATTCAGAACAGGGAGGTATTTGTCAATCTGTGGGTTTTGAAGTCAAAGTGTGTGGGTTACCCAAGAAAACGTATTGTTTTTCAGTTATTTTTCATCATGTATCCTTTTTGCAATTAACATTTTTAAATTAAGTGCGGAGATGTGAGCTTCCTACTCGAATATGAAGTAGAAGGGGTTTCTAACTGTGGGGGATTTGCCCCATAGGTCCAGTTGTGGCTTGCATCAGATAAGGATGAGGAATTGTGACAGGATAAATGGGAGAGGTAGCCTAAATCCAGCCAGTGTTTATTTAGCTATAGTAGCAGGCTGGAAAGTCAACACTTAAAGAGGACAGCAAATGCACACCAGCGTGATGGAAACTTGAGACCAGACACCTAAACTGGTGTCAAGGATCTCTGGTCAGAGATCAGTTTTGTTTGTCGCTTCACTGGGAGCAAAATTGCAGAGAATTGGAATTGATTGCTGATCTCAGATCTGCAGCTACAGTCTTAAAGACATGGTAAACACAGACCCTGATTATGGTAGCCTGCCCAGTGTTTTTAGCACTTACAGAGAGGAAGGTCACTAGAGGCTTGTCAACATTGGAAGCAACAATTCACCCCAAGCTTTGTGCGTGTAAGGAAGGAAAAAGGAGGAGAGAAAACACCACCATCCTTCTTTCAGCCAGCTCCAACAACTTGTTCCCATAAGTCAACAGTCAGTGCTTTGGTGAGTATATTAACATCTGTAACTATTCTAAAACATCTGTAACTGTTCTAAAATTTAAGGTAAAAAAACATGTATGTATTTGAAAAGCGGTAACTGCCAGTTTCTTTAGTATCTATTTGTAGATATTTGCTGTTAAATCTACCGCTAGCGTCTAAACTCATTAACCCACACTGTTTTGGAAAAAGAAAACAATTATGTGTGGGAACTTTGTGTAAAACACTAAATGAACGTTTCATTCATCTCACGACAGCATTTAGTGCCCGTCAGCCTTTACCGTACCACCGTACAATTAACTGGATCAGGATTTAGTGCCTGCTGCCGAAAGCACTTCCTTCAGTGGTGGTTTTACTGTACTTTCAGACATGTTAATCACAGATCCTAATGACTCTGCCATGCATTTTGTATAGGAATTCTGTCTGGATATTTCATAGCTGTAAATAACTTCTGAAGGATTTCGGGTGATTTTCTGGAAAGACTCAAGTACTCGTGAATGCGGCTGCCTACAATGCTAAGTTGAAACTAGCTTTTTTTCTTCTACTTCACATAAAGTTGAGATTTTTTAAAATATTTTTTCTCTACTAGATGATTAAATGTGAATAATGTCAGCCATGCCGGTGATGAGTTTTCAGCGCATCTGATTCCTTATTTATTCCTTTTTATTTTTACCCTCTCTCTGACTCACTACTGTCATCTGCACATACCTCTGAGACATCTGTAGAAAGGTTGGCATTAGCATGTGAAAGGGATCATGCAGACAATGCTATGCATTATGTATTCACAACATTTGTATGAAATGCAGCCGCTGTCATTCTTGCTAACCTGTAATCTGCTGGCAGTATTTCAGACAGAGCAGGGAGAACAATCTAAAGAATATGCATAGGCTACTTCTACATCCACTATACCATACATGCCGCTGCATACTTGAAAAACCCACTGTGTCCCCCATCCTAAGGAACATCAGATGCACGAAAGTGCCACATCTGTCAGAACTGGCTGAGCCAACTGTCGGGTAAAAAGACACACTACCAAGTGGCCTCTGTTAATGAGGAGGGGGTTGTTTTTCTTCTTACCCAGAGGCAACACAGGCAAGCAGTAAACAGCACATTTGATCCCGGAGACTTGTTGTGTAGTTGTCACTTTACAAAATCAGTCACACTTTTTCAGCACCATCCCCTATATGAGGGTGCAGAAATCCTGGTTTGTTATGAGATACTATAATGTTTAGTGAATATGAAAGTTGAAAACACACAACGTTCTATTTCTGTGACAAACAGTGATATTATTGAAAAAGTTATTTAACAGTAAAATATATGTTATCTTCTCACTCATTGCCAATCTTATATTGCAAATATCTGACTTATACTGAGACACAAACCTGGACAGCACAGTTTGTAAAGTTATGGTGTATTAAAAATATAATTCTATTATGATATTTATTGCTTTTGGAATGCCTAAACATTGGCACCAGCTTATTATCTGAAGTAAGTAAAGCATGTGATTAATGAGCTGTTTATATGCTCTCACTGGGCTCACTTGTATAATCTCCAATTCCCACACAGTTATGGTATATCATATAAAATATTTGGCAGTAACAAACAAAATGCCCTTTGTGGCCGGAGCCGTCATGGTGTACAGTTTTGCAGATGATTACAGAGTCTTAAAAGTCCCTGAGCTTATCTGCGTGCTCTGGCTGCTTGTCCTCAGCCCATCACGTGTCACAGTAAACTTAGCTTTCAGCGGTAGTAGCGGCCATGGGCTGCCACAGCTGCCGCTGCTTGAGCCGAGCAACAGCAGTGTTTACTCAGACACAGACAGAGACAGGGCGGGCCTATGTGAAACACACAACCCCAAAATGCCGTCTCATTCTTTGCCTTAGTGCATTCTGTGATGCACACTTCAGGCTTCAAATATATCTGTCAGCCCTTCCTACGTTTTTTTATTTATTTATTTATTTTTATTGTGTCTCTGTTTCTGTGGCTTTTCAGATTAAAGCCTTTTCTTCTTAGATGCAATGATGAAATGTTGTGCACCCCTGGAGTTTTGTGTCACAGCTAAATGTGTGTTTGCATGACTATTAGTGAGGCCCGCTGAGGGATCTGTTGCACACCCTTCTGACCCCTGCACACTCAGTGACATAGCATTCCCTCTCTCTCATGAACACACAAACCCACACACACATCCCCTCTCTCTCTTTCTCTAAGTGGTTTAAATTGTTCCAGACCAACCATCATGTTATTGACAGCTTTCCATTTCTGCATGCAATTTGTGTTTACGCAGGACTAAAAACGCCACAGAATAGATCATCAAGTCCAAACTGTAATTACGAGCTCTGAGTCTTTTGTAATTCCAAAAGTGAGAAACTTTCTGAAGTGCCAAACAACAAGAACATCAGTTTTATTGTGCATGCTTAGTGGACTGAACATGCATGCAAAACACATGCCTTGCAGGTCTAATGCCTCTCCCAGGACACACTTCCCCACCCTCATTACCAGAGAGCTGCTTAATGACAACGTCAATATTGACCACAGCTCAGCAAAGCACTGTAGTACTGTGCGGTTAGTGGGCCAAGTAAGGGAAAGACGTGCAATGATTTTCTTTTTTTTTTTTTTTTAACTTTCCTCATCCCTCATTCATTGCATCCTGAAAAAAGGTCAGACTCAGCAGTGCTCAGTACTTACCTTCCTGTAGTTCCATCTCCTTTACATCTACACCCTATTCCATTCTGAATTACCATGCACTAGTTTTCCCATATTTGCTCCCTGAGAACATGTGGGTGCTATGGGTGTGAACATGCCCTGTTTTGCCTGCTGCATCTCTATACAGTCTTTAGTCAGCACATAATTGCACAGTAATGTGAAGTAAACATGGGTTAGAGAAGTGAAGAGGGGGTGGAGTCCAATATATAACCTGCTATGAGAAGTGTGTCACATTTAACAGAGTCGGCATGATTACATTATGCTGCATATACCTCTGCAGAAAACAGGCTTTTCTCTTCAGCTAACTTCACAAGTGCACTACACCTCACACTACAGATAATTTATCTGTGTCCTGATCAACAATTATTGATTATCTTTTTTGCTAATTGGGCACAAGTTAATTACTAGCCGTTATAATCATGAATGATGCATTACTGTAGATGCGATTTGCACTGCAGTGGGGACACGCATGGACACTCGTATATGTAAACATACATTCATTCCAAACACACCTACGCTGCCTTTATTGAACACAATGTCACACATATGGAAACAATTTAATTTTAAGCCCCTTACACTTGTAAACAAAACAGTGTAGGATTTACATCACTTTTGATACATGCTGCTTCAGTTGATGTTAAGAAATGATGACAGGGAGAATAAAGAGATGAAAGAGGACGACTTTTATACTTCATTCCTGGGGAAACGTGGTTTTACCTGAAGATATCTGGTGCCTGGGATCTTCTCCTCCAAAGCCTCACAGCTGGGCCGATAAGCTCTGCTGACTCCCCAAACCTAGGTCGCATTCCTTTTGATCAGGCCCAAAATTCAGCCGAGCGTGGCATTCACCTTTTAGCCCCGCTGTCCTTAAGCTGGTTGGTGGCTGCCTCTGCTCCCATACTGCAAAAACAAGAGGAAATGAGGGAAGTTTCGTCGACTGGCACCTTATCTGGTCAGGGTCAGTGCAGTGATCCCCCGCAAATTAACTCAGGACCCGACTTTCCTGCAGCTCCACAGCTTTCGACAGTTAACAGAATGGTCAGGATTTTTGTGGTCAGACATCAAAGCAGTCAAATGAGAAGTGAATATATGCTGTTGTTTTTCCCTCTTTATGCTGCACACACTTGCTGTTTGTTAGATAAGTAACGTCTGTGGAGCCATAATACAATATATGAAATTAATGAAGTCATCTGAGGAATTTTAACTGTATAGTACTGATTTTGGTATATCAAAGATGGATGCAGTCAGCAGCACTGTCTGTTGCGAAGCTCAAGCCGAGTATCGTCACTGTTCCCATCTTGGTGTTTTTAAAAAAGGCATGAGGCAAATCAGACTGAGAAAACAGTCAAAAGCAATAAAACATATGTGTCATACCATTGCAAAAGCTTGGGGGATTGGACTCATTACTTATAGAATTATTAAGCCAACACTGATGTTTTTCTCAACCTCTTCTTTACTTCTTTATGTCCACTTCACTAATATAAGTTTTCCCAAAACACAAGAGATAAACATTTTCGATCTTTTGAAAGCAATGCTTGGTTTAACTTTTTTTTCTCTCTCTCTCTCCACAGACTTGAGCAGTTCAGAGTGCTGCTGTTTATCAATGACAAGGCTGTAATGATGTGGAAGATGAAGTGCTGTGAAAAGAACTCACTATCACCTCCTTTCTTGGGCTTTCTTTGGCTAATTAAAGATTCATGCAAAGCAATGTAGCAATTTTAACAGATCGGTTGCAGGCGGTCCGAGTAATGCTGTAATGCCTTTCAAAGCACTTCTTGCTCTGGACTTTTAAGCAAGGCCTTTAAAGAAGGGCAACTTTGACAAATAGAACCGAGTTAAAGATGATTGATGTGTCTTGAGAAAATCCATCCCATAATATCGCCTTTTCACCTCAGTGATGCTTTCTCCTAAGACCCATATTAAAGCTTAACTCTGCCAACGAGAAGCAGACAGTGCTTTAAAGAGAAGAACACATGTCTGTGAGGCCTGTTTCTCCTTATCTAGCAGCTTCAGCCTCAGCCAAAGATAGATGTCTGCCATGCCAGCATGTTTATTTTCCTAGCCGATTAGCTTCGATTAAAAGCAGACCATGTTGTCTCTCTTCTCCTATTTGTAGATTTGTGAGTCTGCTTGTGTGTGTATGTGTAAGGAGTCTTCCAAGCCTCCCTGTGTGGGTGTTCATGTGAGAGTCACCGTTATTTCATCTCCACTAGGCTGCACATGATAATTAACCCACGGAGGGCTGGGAGGGGGAAGGTGGGTTACAGCTTTGAGTAATTCTGTGCCCCCAACCCCACTACTGCCCCACCTCCCAGAACCACTGCCTCGCCCCTTCCCCTGTCTCCTTGATGCTTCCTTCTCCCCTTCCCCCTTCACCTTAACTTCAATCCCACCTCAGGCTGTGGGAATTTTCTTTAGTCACACTCGGCTTGCCAGGTAAACAAGCCTGAATAGGGAGATGCGAGTAGAGTCCATAGGAGCAAATAAAACAGGGGAGGATGTAAATGGATTTATCACTGAGCCCCCTCACCCGCCTGGAACACCCTCACCCCCCACATCCTCCACCCATGCTCTTTGCTCCTGAGTGAGGTGGCAGTCTACTAACTTAGCAGGCTCTTTAACAAGTTGGATACAGACCTCTGAAAATCAGCTGCTAGGAGAGCTTTAAATTAGCCAACTGATTTGTTACGCAGATATTTTTGTTCCATATACATATTGATAAGGGGGGGGGGGGGATCTAGAACCTAACCTTGCTACCACAGAGCAAGAGGCGGGGTACACCCTGGAGAGGTCGCCAATTTGATGCAGGGCTAACACAGAAAAACAGAACAACACATTCACACCTATGAGCAATATGTTTTCAGATTGTGGGAAGAGGCCAGAGTACCCGGGGAGAACCCACGCAGACATGGGGAGAACATAGTAGTCAAACCCAAGACCTTCTTGCTCTAAGGCACCACCGCACTAGCATGTTGCCCTATAACTGCCCTATAACAGCATTACTTTTCAAAAGCGCAGACAATCTTCATCTAAATGTGTGTTTTCATCCTTTCTGAAATAATCTCTGTCCATATAAGACCATCTTACATATTTTGTCATATTTGAGTGGCCTGATGCATTATTTATTTACTAAATGCAAGATTAATATTGTGATTGGGTGTATTTTGACCTAAACAATGACAAATTAGTTTCAGTGCATAAGCCTAACAAAACTAAGTACAAAACATATCAGCGTTATTGTTATGTTTGTTCCATACCTACCCCTCTGCCTCTGCAACATTACAGAGTAAGAACGAGTGATTGCAAAAAGGATGTAACTATAGTAGTGTTTACATTGTATTAGATGGAGGAGTTGTACATGGGATGGGAACAGGCAGGAATGATTTCCTGTGTCGTTCAGTGGTGCTTTTTGGTAATCCCAGTTTCACTGAATGTTCTCCTGTGGCTAGCCAGTATGTCATGGAGTGGGTGGGAGATATTTTCCAACATTGTCTTTATCTTGGACAACATTCGCCTTTCCGACATAATCATGTCTGATGTTATTCATAAAATAGGTGACATGAAAGGGATGTGACCATAGAAAGTTTAAAACATGGATGTAGCTAACATGTCTTTTGAAGTTCTGTTTTGCAGCTTTGAGATGGGCATTGGTGCTGCCACCAGTTAATTGATAACAAGAAATGGATGTGATGCGGAGAAGAGGGTTGGACTGTGAAACCACACACTCATTGGCTAATGAATTGTGACTGACTAGTTGTTAAGCAATATGCCTAAATCATTATAATGTCTTGTCTTCCTTGTGATAAGATTCAGTCAGGAAACAAAGATAGGCATCTCCAGCTTCATTTCCAATAAAACACTTTTAAATTTTTTTTTAGAGTTTCTGAATGATCAGAGTTAGAGGCATAAACATGGCAAAAGTTACGTATTTTAAAACAAAAGTGTAGTACAGATGTGCTATATTAACAACTGTTTGTCAATGATTATGCCTTTAATTTCTTCCGGAAAAAAATCACGTGTTGGAGGTGAGGATAATTAGGGAAAGTGTCGAAAAAGACAGAATCAAGTGAGCATGGGTGGCTGCATATCAAAAGATATCTGTTTTAAGATACAAATGTATTAGTGTGGGTGTGGCAGTCTCTTTACAAAAGAAACTAAGGTGTTAAAGGAGGTGGTAAGAGGCAGCTGTGTCAACTCCGTCTTTAGTTTGACTGTGAATGATAACAGTCCACTACCTGTAAGCTCTTCAGCTCAAGAAGACAGGCATTCCCTGCTCCTCTCCTCCCCAAATTATCTGGCAGTAATCCAGATCACAAAGTTTAAAAGCAGGTCAAGCGTGAAAGTCTTATGCTGAGTAAAGAGAGAGGAAGACCAATGTCTGTTCCCGTGTTTGTCTACGCACTTGCACGGTTGAACACCAGTGTGTGCGTGTGAGCGTGAACAGAGTGCTCGCAGGATACAATCACTCCACCAGCAAGGCCTCATTTTCAAGAGTCTTTCAATGTGAGGGCGGGCAAAGTAGACTTAAACCAAGTCCACCATAAACAGACACAAGGCCAAATTTATGTCCCCCTGCTGACAGCATTCAGGTGTGTGCAAAAGCAAAAAATCTATCCAGATATCGATCTGGATGAGCAAAGCTGAGGGAGAGAGATTGGATTGTGTACTGCTCCTGTTTCTCAAGGGAACCTTGATCACAGTTATAGCCCCCATGTGTTAATTAACATGCTTTGACATTTCAGCATTAGCCCGGGCTCTCATCTTGGTGCTTTGGCAAACTTTTTCCAGAATCCTAAGAGGTTGTGTTGGCCACGATGAAACGGTGCTATGGCGCAGTTTATATAAAGGGGACAGGATGAACGAGTGGTCCTTCATGATGCGCCATCACTATTCACGCAAGTGTGTTTGTCTGCGACGTACTGCAGCAGAGACTGCTGCTAACCGATTGATCTTCCGAGGCAGCATTATCCGTCCTAATCCCAGGCTGTCATTAACACCCACAGTGTCATTTGTTATGTATTGAGCTATTGACCAATTGATTGGATGGTATACAACTGATAACAAACACATTGAAAAGAAGAGAGTGAAAGTCAAGGAGAGCTTAAAGAATTAATAAGGGTTCACTTGTGCCTCTTTCAATACCCTAAAGATGATGGCCTAAGGAGTGTGCCTACTTTGGGATAAATAAAACAAATTGGACCTAACCTAGGAGTTTGGTTAGGTTTAGAAAGTAATAACCATAATTTTCATTAATCGTGTATGTTGTAATATATTTTTCCTCATCATCTGTACTCTCTTCAAATGTGAGATTTGGGTAGTAAACAGAAATGTCTTCTTGACCCGGATAAGCAGTATAAGAAGGATGGATGGATGGCTCAATAGACCAAGAGTTGCAATGACACAGGTATTTAGGGCTATATATGTTTAACTGTATGCAGAGAATATTGTACATATTAAAGCTATTCCTAAATTGAGCAGGTTTTAGAAGAAATATGACGTACATCTAATAATCAGAAGGTTGGTTCAATCGCTGTCTGCTCCAGTCTGCATGGCAAATATTCTTGGGCAAGATACTAACCCCAAGTTGCTCTCCAATTGGATGTGTGTAAATGTTAGATAGAAACCATTTACGTAGAAAAAACATAGGACAAAGTGCTTGTATGAATGAGGCAAGTTGCATAAAAGCACTTTGAGTGCTCGGGTAGAGTAGAAAAGCATTATTTAACAACCATTTCCCATCTTCTTGAACAGAGTCTCCTGGTGCCACAAATAATCAGAAATAGAGGGCAAGCTTGTCATTGGTGTTTAGGGCAGCTAATCCTGTAGGGTTTGATTTCATGGGGTGATTATTTGTGAGTTGCAAAACATTCCAAAAATGTCCTAGCAACTGGATTTGCACAAGAAGCAAAACTTCCCTATGTGTCTTCTTTCACTACCTTTAAAAGATTTTCTTTTGTATTTCTATCCATCCATTTTTTTCCTGCGCATCTAGTTCAAGGTGTTTTCTGTGCTTTATGATGTTTCTTTCTGTAACTGTTCCAGCCTTTGAAGAATATCGCTTGATTTGAAGACAAAAAGTGCTTTTCAGGTAAAAAGAATTTTTCATTTGTACAACTAACAGACTTCAAAGATGCTTTTTGACTTACAAAAGGCATTCAGGTTTCTGTTTTCTAAGACTGTATTTCAAAGTAGCACAATCACGCACTTAAAGTTTCAAGGTGTTGAAGTAAATAGAAAAAAGCTGATGTTGTCGCTGAGGTTTAAAGAGCCTAAAGTGGTGTTAAAACTGTGGTCTCATCTTTTCATGAGAGCACTTTGATCAGGTGACACTGGCTGCACTTTTAGGTTTCCAATTCCAGGAGATCGTAGCCAGCCATGGATGGGAAGTCAGGTTGCTGTGATGGTGACCTCCCTCTAAATAGTCATATGGTTACTTGGTGCTGTGTTACATTACTGGTATAGTCTCAAGACCAAGAGACTTTCATTGTATTCTTGCCATCATTGTCAATCATGGTGGAGGTTGTTACTTGAGAAAAAAACATTTACTGGACATTACCCGTAACTTTTCTTAAATGTAGCACTATACTTAATCAAAGTAAAGTAATTAGTTACACCCTTCTCCTTACATTCTTTCACATTAAGGCCATTATACACTGATTTTCATGAGAAGGCAGCAGCAGAGAGAGTTTTATGGTTTGATGGAGGAGTTCAAGCTGTGTCGCAACCGCTTTTGTACATATTTCAGAATGTCAGTGGGGCAGTCTGAACTCTTCTTGGCAGAATTGAGGTCATATTTGAAGAGGCGGAGAAATAACTTCTCTGAGAGCCAACAGATAGCCAACAACGCAAACGCAACGAGTTGAGTGTGTAAATACATTATGTAACATGTTTCGCAGCACGTTTGGTGTTTAAAGGCCTTTAGGCTTCAAATTCAGTTAATTCAAGTCACCGAGTTGGGCCCTCAAGGTGCATTTGTTGAATCAGTTTCTTTTTAAACATTGCTCATGCAACTAACAGACAAATATTATTACAATAATTTTACCAACAGCCCAAACAAGAAGTGATTCCTCCCGTTTTGATGAAGAAATTCTTTTGTTTTATATCTATGCTCTATTTCTATGCATACACACAAACAATATCTCTCTCACACATAAATGTAATTAAAAAAAAACTACATTTGTTAAACTTCCTGATGTTTCAAGCTCAATATCTAACCTCACTTATGTGCACTTGTGTTTGCAACAGGCCAAAAGTGGATTGAGGAGTAGTGATGCTTACGATCCCTGTGATATGGTCACCCACCATGTGAACAGGAACAGAGAGGCATCGTTGAATCTCTAGTACATAAATGCAAACACAGAACTGCAAACAAGCATGGTAAAGGAGTGCAGGCACCAGTTCTGGGCCAGAGCCTGTGCATACTGACTGACATAAAAAAGAAGCACTCAGAAATGGTTAGCCAAACTGAAAGACTGAGTAGGAACACCAAGGGCCATAAAAAATAAAACATCAGAAGATTATTAAGTTCAACAGACTGACAGAGCAGCTGTGGCATATCAGAAGTAGAAAAGGAAACACTGCAAATTGTTTGTTCCTGAGAGCCAGTGGGAGTGTGGAGAGAAGTATATGGAACAATGGTCAGTCCACCACAGTTTAAGAAAATCCCCCTGTGGTTTGAAAGTTCAGTGAGCGTTGCTCTCTCTTTCCTGTCTACCACTGCACTGCTCCATTTCCCTCGTATCCACTGTTAAAGCGATTTTAATCAGCTCAAAGCAGTCACCATTAAACGAAGGAATGAAATGAGAAAATATGGAGAAATAGTGTATTGTACATTTCTTCTTTTGCCATTTGCTGATGTGCCCACATGCTTTGAAATTCTCTCATGACAGCCCACAGTGGGAAATGAGAGAGAACACCATTGCACAGCCTCGAGGTTTGAGTTTACACAAGTTGATATCCAGGAATCAAGCTCAGTGTTTTTTTCTTTCTTTTTTGTCCACTGAACATTTAAAGCTGTTTAGCTACTCTACCTTTAAAAAAATACAGAAAAAAGATGAGTACAGTAGTAACTTGCTTCCAGTTTTCAGGGGTGACTATGCGGTCTGGTAAATAAGAGAAAACACCAAAGGTCTACATATACTACAACACAGACTGTATAGTCCAAGTAAGCATCTACGTCAAAATTAAAGCCACATTAAAATTGCTTTGACATGCATTCTTATGGTAATGGCAGTTTTCCCTCCTTGCTTTCATTTGGCTGTCTTAATGACTGTGCGCCCTGGAAGTGCAGCAGCATCCAATAAGGCTTCATTTAGAGCCCAACACTATTCAGAGTGAATGAGGGGTAACAAGGGGCCCTAGATGAGGAGTGGAGTACTGGTTTGGTTCTTCATCAGCTCCACGTGGCAGTTGGGTTGGTAATTACGCACATTATCAGTCATTAACGGAGTCTGCCACAGCCCTTCAGACATGCAGGGAGTTTGGTCTTGTTGCAGGGGGAAACGGTTGATGGAGCTGGAGGGGGTTTATCCACTGGGGTTAGAGGCCTGGGCTCATAAACACTTATGGACCGAACCATTCTCGGGACAGTGAGGGTTACTATCCAGGAGGGAGACCCCTGCAAACTACATAAATTCAGGGCTTTCTTTTATTATTTGCTTGTTTTTTCAGCACCAGTAGGAATGTTGAAGTAATAGCTGACCAGTGATTGGCATATGAATCAACATCATTTTATATTTTAAGCCTGAACTTGAGTGTCAGTCTGTTACTCTGTGTTTTGCTCCATTTTTTAAGCTAATGTTACAGGCCTAGCATTTTACTAGCATTCACATGCTTTTAAAAACGGTGCTAAAATCCTGCATCACTCAATGGTTCCTCTTGAGCTGGGAGAATACCAAGTCAAAAACAAAAAACAAAACTATAATCTAAAATCTAAAAACCTTTTTTTGTTTTTTAAAAAAATTTCCAATTCCAAAGCGCCTATAGAAAGGCTGCATTTAAGGTAGAGCATATAGACAATTATGTTGCAGTCAGACACATCATTTGCAATTCATGATGCCATAATTATACAAACATTTACCCCATGGAGTAGGAAGCCTGTTTTTAATCTATTGTAGTGTCTCCATGAGTTTTTTTTTTCTTTTTGCATTTTCACAGTTTTATTTTTCATCTTTATTTTGTGCTATCCTTTTTGTTTTTCAGTATCTCCCACCTATTTCTTCCTGAGCTCTTAGTCATATGGGTTCCCCAATGACAGCATGTTCCCTTTGCCTCTCTTTCTTCTTGTATTCTTCAGTCTTTTCTGTCTTTCTCCCTCTCCCTTTACATCAGACTCTATAGTCTTTATTTCTCTCTGTCTTGCCAACTCTTTGTGTATATCTTCTGGGCTTGCCAGAGATGCAAATGACACAAGAAAGTGATAAAAGTTGCATGCTGGCACCACCGTAATTAAATATTAAAGACTCTCATTTTTCCCCACTTTTTTTTTTCCAGGAGAAGGGATGCCTGTGGATATTGCTTTCAAATTACAGCAGAAAGAGCGGGAATTTTATAGTGGACTTAAGTAAGATGCTCAAGCTTTTATCATGAGAGATGAAAAAAGTTTATAGGAAAGACATGGTAATTGTCACAGGAGATGCATCATCATTCCTTTGTGAAAACTTAATGTAGAAGAATCATTAATCATGGAAACCACGTTGGTGAGTAAGCGGTGATACATATGTTGTACAAGGAGTTCTTTTTTTTCAAGCAATATTACACTTTTTTCTAATGTTTTAACATTTTTTATACAACAATTTCTTTATTAGTTGTTAGCTGTTACATCATCTTTACATGCGTTATTCTAATGCAAAGTGTGACCTACTTTCGTCAGTTGTATTGTTCCTGGGCTTAGTCCCATCAACCCTGTTTTCTATTCTGTTTCTATTCAAAATGAGGATAAAAAAAGATCATTGTATGCGTGAGTGTGTTCATCTCCCCATGTCTCTCTCCCTTGCTCTTTTGCACACACTCTGTGTATTTATGTGTCATTGTGTGTTTGCATCATCTGTAGGCTTAGTATTGCTTTAGCAGTGCCCCAGTAAGTGTGTGTCATGACTGCATCACTACATGGGGTATGGGCCTTTCTGCTGTGCTCATCCAGGCAAAGCTAAAAAAAGGAGATGATGATGAGGAGGAGGAGGAGGAGAAGAGGAAGAGGAGAAGAGGAAGAGGAGAGGGAGGTGGAAGAAGGGGCTTGTTGCTTTTAATTGAATTGTAAATGCATGTGGAGGGGGAATGGGGCTGCTCCTAGCTGGGACAGACAACAGATGGAAGGCAGGGCCTGCCCTGCAGGGTGAGAGGGGTGAGAGGGGAGATGGGTGGGTGGAGGGCAGATAGATGGATGGATGGGGGAAGGGGAAGGAAAAAGGGACTGGTGCATGAAAATGACCAGGGTCTTTGGCCTTCCTGGAGTCTGTGATTGTTCTCTCAGTTTTCTCTCGATTGCTTCTCCTTCTGTCTCTTAAAAATCAGAGTTTCTCGTGTGAAAAATAACACCACCTGTCTAACTACTAATCAATAACTCTAGAAACACTGCAGTCATTTCAGGCAAATGAGTTTTCTTGTCCTGTTATGAAAACCCATAGATCATATGGTTAAATTAAAGTTAAATCCACAAATAACATATATGATAGTTCACATTCACTGTGTGATTTCCTGGTATGTCTGTACAGTTTCAATAGATATGGAAATTATAAACAATGTTTTTCTGTCCTAATATATAAATAGGAAATCTCAGTAGTCAGTTCAATGTAAATGAGAAAAAAAAGTCTTGCTTGGTAATTAAAAATAGAGATTTCCTCACAGAAAAGCAGAAACAGAAAACCATATGAAATCCACTCTTTCCATGACACCCCCCACTACCACCATCACCAACCCCCAACCAAGAAAGGAAAATTACCCCAGTCTGCCCTCCTCAGGTGAACGTGGCTTAGGGATTTTGTCACTGCACTCAGCAGACTAGGTCAGAATCTGAGACACACACATGCACTCATACAGCATCACTAGGTCAATACAGGCTTTACCCCTTGACTAGATTAAGGGTATTTGGGTTGTTTGTGCATTTGTGATGATAATAACTCCACATGGGGCTGTTTCTCATTTCACTCAATTGATCAACACTCTTGGGCTGATTTACCTTTTACCCTGGGTCATGAGTTCAATAAAAGCTTAAACTTTTGTGTAACTTCTGGTGTAGTAAAGTAGCACCACAATCACACGCTCAGTTGGAAGCCGCGATTTGCATGCATATGCCACAGGATTCATTTGCTGAAGAGAGTACCCTGAATCATAGTGTATTCTAATATTATGGGCAGGTGCTTTTCTTTTCAAATGTTCACTCTGTGATATCCTTGTGCATATTTTATTTTATTTTATTTTTTTACATGTCGTTTTCAGATATAATTCTGAATCTAAATATGTATATTTTTCTTATTACTTGTAGGCGATGGTTGTGATGGATACTCCTCATAACTGTCTCTGCAGGCATGATGTCACTGAGCTGCCTTAGTTAATCTCTCTCCTCCCAGACAGCATATTCACAGCCTTGGGGCTAGACCCTGCTCCTACATCTATCTGAAACCAGCACATGCACTGTTGCTCTCCAATAACTCCACTCAATTGCCCATCATTCCTCCTACGCCAACCCCCATCTCCAAAAAAAAAAAAAAAAACCTTTCAGAGTACACTATCCACCGCTGCATTTTTATTCTGTTATTAATCTGCAGACACGTCTGCCAAATAATTAGCCTGGAAAGATATTTATTCCCTGGGTGATATTTCCCTACCTGTGTTTGAGAGGCAATGGGGAAGACAATGCCATTGAAATGCCCTTTTGGAGCTGAAGGAGACTAAATAGTGTGTGTATGTGCCTAGAGGAGGTTAGTAGGAATGGTTTTGGGCCTTGCCTGAACCCTGGGTATGCAGGGTATGCAGGCAATTCATTTGGAAGTATTACAAATGCGCTAGTAACCTTTTCAGTTAATGAAAAAAGGAGGTGCTAATAAAAGAGAATAAGCTGGAGAAAGACACTTATGAGGGGATATGTACTGTAGGCTTAGGTGTAATTCTCAGTGTGTGTCTATTGATAATCATATACACTTACTGTATGCATAGGCACAGCAGCTCCTCGCATTTTAGCCGATAGAAACATGCAAATAAGCTTATATGCAAGCAGCCGTAGACATAAATAGAAAAACGGCATCACTTGCTGGTAGTACAATGTAGCCAAATCTCACGTCTTGCTGGGTGTGATTATATCCAGGAGGGAGGTAATGCATTGCACCGGAGGTGGGAGATGGTGGAAACATGAGTGCTTTGGCCTTGAATTTCACCCAGGACTGCCTCCCCATCTCCCCGTGCCCATTTCTCACTCTTAGGGGAGAGCGCTCTACGAGCTGCTGGAAGCGTGGGGCCATGAGCTGACTTTTTAGAGAACCACCTTGTTGCACTGAAACACTCTGACTGACAAGCCAGTAATGAATATCCATGATTGAGCCAGTGTCTCTCTTATGTGTAAAGAGCAAGCAATTTATGTCAGAGAGCTAAGTCCAACCAGTGGTGATGATGAATACCAACATGTGGCTTTTTTTAATGCAAATAACACAGATTCATTTTTATCTATGCGATTGCTATATGTTTCCACTGTCATTGTATTTGTCATGATTATATAAAGTCTTACGGCTCTTTTTTTCTCTTTACTCTTACTTACTGGGTAAATTCATATATGTGTACTAAAAATGATTTTTATTACCTTACACGTCTTCACTTCCCACCTCTTGTCTCCATCTTATCCCTTATTATGAGTATGACCCTCACTCTCCAAAGAGCACACAATTTCTCTTGAGTTAGATCTCGACACTGAGTGAGGCCTTCATGCGCTATCATATGACAGCATGAAAAACACTCTGTGTATTGTGGGGATTTTTTTAATACTCAGCCAAGTCCAGACAGGAGCAGGAAAAATAGCCACCAATGACTGGGCAGCTGTTGAAGCCCGTCGACCTTGGATGTCAGCCTAAGTGTAATTATTTTTCACGCATGCCATGTTGACCAGATATACACCGCTTGTGTTCTATTTATCAGGCCTATCATGTGGGATGAAGGTGGGGCACATACGCGCACAGAGACACGTACTTACATGTATCAGTAGTGACCTGATTCCCCTGGGTTGGTGTGGGCAGATAAAGAACATCACCACCCTCAGTAAGAACTTGCTGGCACATAAATTTCAGTCCAGATCTGATTTGGGTTTGAATGAGACTGGCATTGATTAATTGGAATTTGCACCACAGGGGATAACTCCCATCATTCACATCAGCAGATAGTTTGCATGCGTGCCAATTTGATCATTTCCTGCATCTCTATTCCCCTCCTTTATTGGTGCATACTCTGCTTCTTTGGCCACAGTTGTGCACTTGTCACCCTCCCTGTCTGTCTGTGTCATGATGTCTGAGCCTCAGATGTCTACTGTCTTCAAATGTCTCTAAATGCCAGGCAAAGAGACGGGAATAATATAAAAAAAAAAAAAGAAGAGAGAGAGCAATTAAAATGGAAAGCAGCAGGTCATGTTGGGTTAGACCTTCAGATAAAAAAGGCCTCTGAGCAAGCCAAGCAGTTTTCACCCCTCCTCCCTCCATGCCTGCCCCGGCTCCCTTCTTCCTCGTTCACTCTCTTGTCACCCTGAACAGCGGATTGACATTCAGTCGAGGACAGCCCTGGCTGGCGGTTAAAAGAAGTGAAATTAATGTGTGAGTTGAAGAGAGAGTGTAGCAGGGGGCATAGGGTAGAAGGGGTGGGGATGTGTTGGTGGTAGTGAGTGACTGACACAGTTTTTGATGGAGTGCAGACATGGCTGACTCACCCTCTCTCTCTCTTTCCACCTCTCATTCTGCTCCTCTCCGTTTATCTCTCTATCTCCAGCCCGCTCGCCAGGGTCGTCACCCCTTCCTCCCACCGCCTCCCCCCTCGGTCCCCCCTCCCCTACCTCCATCCTCTCCGGCCTCATTGTTTTACATCTCTTCATTCAAGCTTTTATGGCTACTTCGTCCTCGCGCGGTCTCATCTCACCGCCGGATGATGGGTTCCTCCCCCAGTTATCGCGGCTATTTATTATCGACGTCGATCCACATCACATTTCTCTGACTTTGGGAAGATGGTTTTCACATTGGACTGCTTTACTGACTCGCCATATAACACATCCGCTGTGCAGCGCACACAAACATGTGCACACTCACACACAGAATGGCACGATCAAAGAGGAAACATCACATCACTATATTACACTGCAGATTTACTGGGTGCTAAAATGCTATGTGGAGTTTTAATGCCTCATAGTGGAACACTTTGACAGCATTTCCAGATTATTCTTGGCAAAAATGTCCCACACTGTTTTTTGTTTATTTCATTTTATTCATTTTTATGTTTGTATCTCGATGACTTTTCCTGCTGGGTCAGTATTTATGGGAATGTGAAAGAGCTTGGCTCTCCCACATAATTGCTGAGGCATGATTGACACGGGTAAATCATATTTTAGGGCAATGCATCATTTAGTCTTGATGACATCACAAGAATTCTTGGAGGTGGAGAGAGGGTTAGGTGAGGCCACATGAAGTCAGCAGGAGAAAGAAATGCTTCTATCACTTTAGTTTTTAAATAAAAATGCGCTACTTCTCTTAAACCTTTACTGCCTCTCTCTCTTTTCTGCCGATTTCAAATAAAAACACTCACCCATGAAGAGTGTTATCAGATCATCACTTCAGCTTTTCCATTTTGTTCCCCTCTGACAAACTGTTGAGCAGACTACTGCAAGATAACTAGAAATCTATTGGCGCTATACCACTGTGAGTTATGTAGAGGGGGGGAACATGTTTTAGCACTTAACCTCCATAGTGGGAGCAGCTGTGGGGCCCAGAGGGACTGTGTATTCAAAAGAGGAAGGCCAACTGGTTGCCTAATTAACTAGGCTGGCTTGATGACACAATAGCATCTTTTGAAATGGCCAATACATTTCTGGAGCAGCAGCCCGGCTGCAGTAGTGAGGAAAGAGGGGAGGAGGATAAGGACAAAGAAAAAGAGGGGTCAGCTACCCAGTGCTCATACTGTACACTCAAACACACACTTGTTGTATGGATAAAGGTGTAAAGTTCGCCTGTCTTGTCATGTAGTTTTACATTTCCACACTCATTTGCAGTAAAGAAGCCAGAAACTCCTATTCTTGTTAGGGTTAGGTTAACTGTTTCACATCCTTTTTGGTTATTTAGTTACAATTGATTCTATAAATGTACTCTGAGTGAAGTGCAAAATACAACTGCAGTTCTAAAAGTTAAAAAAAAAAAAAAAATCATTGTAACACTGCAAAATCAGCTTGAACAACATTTCCATGGAGTGTTTTTTCTCCAAAGACATACTTTGGGGAGTTGATGTAATCAGCCACTGTACTAAGAGTTGGTAGATTTGCTGAATTTGAGGTTGGTGAGAAGAGACGAGGCTCGAGTGGAACCCCAGGTAGGGCTCCACTCATTACAGATCGATCCCCCCCGTCTCCTGTGTCAGGTCCTCTGCAGGCCTGATTGAAGTGTTTTCACCTAGTCTTCATGAAACTATATATAAAAAAATAAAGAAAAAAATCTCTCTGCTTCCTATTGATTTCAAAATGTCAAAACTTAAATCTTAAAAGGAGCAGAACAGACTCCAAAAGGCTTGAAGCTGGCCTTAATGGCTGCCAGAGAAAAGCTTTTGGGAAAGTTTTACCCAGTTTATTCTTTCTATAATAGCTTCCCCTTTGTCTCACTCATCAGAATGGATTTTCCAAGGGAAGAGGTAAGTGAAGCATATCACCCTGCCATAACGAGGCAGAAACTGTCAGTTAGGCTAGCATCCTGCCTGGTTCATTGAGGATTAGGCTGGTTGGGGAATGTTGTGAATTAATCCAGAGCGTCAGACATCACACCGAAGCCTCGCGCTGGATTAGTATTAGCTTTTGTTTGATTCGTTGTGAATTAACCAACATAATCCACCTGGTGTCAGACACAATAAAAACACACCAGCTGACACAAAAACAGGATTAGGCTTACAGAGGAAAACAGCAGATCTGACTGCCATCAGTCAGTTAACCAGGAAAGCTGTTCAATCAAATTATAAAATGATAAAAAATGTCCTCTTCCTTTTGCTGTTGCCTGAACTCTTAAGTAGACTGAAGTATGTTTGTAGTGTTAGCGTTGGAGAGTTTAAGTTTTATTTCACAAGTTTTTTTTTTGTTGTTTTTTTTACATCTTCCTCTTATTATATAAAATGTTCGGAAATGTGAAAAGGCACATTTGAGTGTTGTTTCTGCTCTCCTTTTTTTTTTTCTCCCAGTTATCCGGCCTGCATGCCAGTAGCTGTGTCGTCATTCCCCTGGCTGAGGATGAGATCCTGCAGAGGAGGAGGCAGACGTGCTGGGAACACCTGCTGGGTTCCCTGCCTCCGCTTCTCTCCTTGCTTCCATCTCTCCACCTCTCCCTCGCTGCCTCTCTTCTGAATCTGTCACTGCCGTTTCTTTCATCTGTATCTATTTCTCCTCCCTTCCACCCCTCCCCTCCATTTCTCCATCCCTGCTTCCCTGCATCTCCTATCTGCCCACTCACAGGTGCGACTGGAGTGAAGCTCAGCAAACACTCTCTCTGGTGCTGGTCCACCTTACATACAGTAATGTACCTTCTCTGTAATACACAGGATGAAGGAAGAAGGATACTTCTGGGCTGCCATGTATTGTCAGAAGACACTGAGTTTACATTCTTTATTTTTTACAGGAAATAGACATCTCTACCATCCCAGCAATCCCAACAAGTCCTCCCATATTTCTACAACTAAATATAAAATAGACAAAAGCCCAAAAAATTGATATACAAAGACAGAGTTACAGTTCTTTTAAGGTCACCTGTATTTATCTTTAGAATCTAATTCAGTTCAACTTAGCATAAATCTAACACTAACAGAATAATTTTGCCATAATCATCAATTAGCATTGGTGTCTTCTCATGACTGTAGCATTAATGGGTGACCACTAGCTGCTCCAGGAAGTATCCACCCAGAAAAAAAAACACAGTTAGCTATTTGTACTTGTGTTTTTTATTGCGTAAATAAAATAATAAAAAGTTGTTAATAAGTAGTCTTTCAGTTACTCTGATGATTTTTTTTACATAGATCCTCTGACTTTTCCCTGTTTTCTGGCTGCAGTGCATTTTTATATTTAGCATTGTGAGGTAGTGTATGGTAAGTGGTAAGGAAAGTGATAAGTAGGCAGCATCAGCAGACTGGAAGTGTACTTTTTTCCTGGCATCTCCATTCTACCATCTTAAAACAACAGTTGTCAAAATCTCACTTGTTTTATACAGAATTTTACAAACATTAAGAAACATTAAGAAATGGGTTAGACCCAGTGTTGGGTAAGTTACTTTAAATTAGTAACTTAGTTACATTACTAGTTACTTCTATCAAAAGTAACTCAGTTACTTCAAGTTACTCGTTACTTTCAAAGTAACTAGTTACTAGGGAAAGTAACTTTGGTTTTACTCAGAATTGTGTTTTTAATATTGTGTTGCTTCCCTAACTGGATACCCAGCAAGGATGCCAGTCTTCTAGCTTGCTTACATGTTAGCACTATCCTGTCACAAGTGCACTGTGCCACCTACCAACAGAAAGAAAAAAATAATGTGCATATTTCCACGAGAGAAATCCCACGCCTGGACCGTCGTTGACCACCGCCATGATTCTAGCCTACATCACAGCGTCATGTGCGCTTTTTACATCCAACACGAAAACTGCAGTCGTGGTGCTTTCGATTGTACTCAGAACTCAGAAATTCTGCCTTCCGAATAGGAAGATGTAGGTAACACCAGACTGCAGATGAGCTGCATACAGGGTTGGACTGGGACAAAAAATCGGCCCGGGCATTTTGACTAGAGACCGGCCCGCCATTATAGGAAAAATCATAAAGCCTTTGAATGAAAACAAACACTGTTGTGACAGTGATGTACACTGTTTTGATGGTATATATGTATCAATCTATCAATCGTTTGTTGTAAGATTCAGATAATTATTTTTTAAAAGCTAGATATTTTAAATGAGAATAAGAAAGAAAAGTACTTATTTGTGCCCCCCAATCCCTGTTAATGCCCTACCTGGTCCCCCTGGCAAAACTTTGCTAGACCCTCCCCTGCACAGTTACCAGCTGTCAGCTACTTAGAAAAGGTTCCTGGTGTTATTTGTCTCTCAGAAACAATTCATAACTTCCCTTCAACTCATTCATGTCACCTAAAAGGTAAACCTGTTTCTCCATCACCTGTTTAGCTCTGATGATTCAGTAAGGACATCTCCTGGTTTCATCTTCATGTTTCCCTCTCATCAGATAACCAAACCGATATCATGACCAGCAGCTTTTACGGTTGTGGCTCCAGCAAACATCAGCTGATACTAGAAGGTAATATTAAATAAATTCTAACAACAGCTGATCAAGCTTAAACGTGCTGCTGTTGTTTAACGCGATCTCCGCTGGTTTCTTCTTTCTGGCGCAAAGTGGGCGATAAACAAACAAGAGAGAAAAGCCAATCAGCTGATCATTGATCAGTTTCATGATTGAAGTACAAACAGGAGAGGGAGGGGGAGAGAATGAGAGGAGAAGAGGCAGCTGTGCAGCAAAGACACAGAATAACTCCAGCTTTGTGTCTTTTTCATTGTAGCTGAAGTACGGGACAAACTGCATTCCTTTTCACCTCAATACGAAACGCGTAATATTTTCTCTGAATACGAGACGATTCCATTTTTTAGGGGACGGTTGACAACTCTAATAATTAACCTTATGAACAAAATAAAGTTCAACATCAGTAACATCATAGCACCCACCCAGCTGTAACTCCGTCATGCTAGCTAGTACCCAGTACGAAAAAGTCAGCATAACGAAAATAAACTACACCTAAACTTGGTTTATATCTGACCCAGATAGACTGCAGGTCATAACTTCTTACCTGAAGTTCAGTTCACCTGACACTCGGACCGGCGGCCGTCTCGGGTCTCTGCTCCTCCTGTCTCTCCTTTCCCTCATCCACCTGCTGGCCTCCACCACTTGCTAATGTTACTGAATCTGTGGAAGCTCCGCGATAGCCACCACACTAAGTAACGAATAACGACCCTATCTAAATCCCAGTAACGATTAACGCGTTCCTAATTTTGGCATAATAACTAGTTACCATGCTCGTTATTACAATAATAATGTAGTTACTGTGACGCGTTACTTAATAACGCGTTAGTCCCAACACTGGTTAGACCAAACAATGCAATCTAAACAAAGAAACAGGAATAAGATTATTCATCCAGTTGACAATCTCATTTACACAGCTAAATGGTTTGAAAAGTAAAACACTGCATACAGTACTACTCAAAAGGTTACTTTAAGGAAAATAAATAATACTATGAAAAAGGAAAAACCCTTCATTTGGTTGTACCCAGTGATGCAGTCGATGACATCATGACACTATATAAACAGGAAGTGCTGAGTTGGCCCCTCCCACACACCTGTTTTGGATATAGGACCATAACGAAGGGACAAACAATGGTAAGTATAACCAAAGCAACATAAGCTCACATAATTTACCAGAAATGTACCTGTTATCAAAAGAAAATTCAAATCACCTGATGGTTTAGTAGTATTTGCTTTAAAAGCATATGCATGGATGTAAACTGTAACATAATGCTACCACAAACAAACCCAGGATAGTATGTAGAGCAAAGTTACACCAGTAATGTCTAAACTAAAGCATTATGGTCAACTGTAAAAAAGATGGGATAAATCATAAATATGTTTAAGGGACAAGTGGTAAATAAGTTCAAGCCTATCCACTTTGTCATAAGCATGTGTACATTGCATTAATCTATTTGTCTCATTAAGACAGCAAATACGAGTACGTCTCCCCCCCCCCCCCCCCCCCCCCCAAATAAAATAAAGTAATAAATGAAAACTGCTTCTAAGAGTCAGAAGGAAAACCTGAGTCACTGATGTGTCTAAACATCGCGTAGTATACTATTCATCAGTCCTCCTCCTTCAGAGCCAGGGGTGTAGGGTCAAAACCTAAAGCTGTTGGCTCCATCAAGACTTCAAGCATAGTCTGCCTTCCCAAAGCCCAATCACCTGAAATGCAAGCTTCAGCAAGATGACTGATACTTATTGCTGGTTTCCCCATCATCATGTTTAGACAACCTCAATAAATTATGCTGCATGTGATGTTGTGCGTGCGTGCAATATGGTCATACATGTTGTAGACGGGAAGTAGATGCATCAGTCTCAAAGGGGATGTGAAGGATGACTGGCTGTCTTCCCGTGTGTTCTGAATGGAAAAACTGTCACGGATTTCTAAATTGATTACGCGTCCTCACATCTAGCTTGTAATTGCACAAGACTCAAGGCAAGCCTCGTTTCTGACCAGATCATTCAATCACTTTTCATCTATTATGAAGCATATACTCAAAACTCAATACAGATAGAGATGCTTTATCAAGTCTGAGATATCATCATGGTGAAAAATTGACCACATTAATAACGTACCACTTCGCTATGTTTTGGTTCATATTCAGCTCAGTGAACGTTTAGTTCCTACTACGGGATCTTCTTAAAGGTGGCTTTGTGTTCTCTTGTCTGTGCCACATTCATTATTTCAAAGTAAGGACACCTCTTTCTGTGCTCCACGCTACTTGAAATCTGAGGCTTTCATAGTGATAGAAGATGAAAGGAAACTAAAATACCTGCAAAACAGAATCCTAATACCATTCTCGGCCTGCCTGCTCTGTTATCACTTAGATCATAGGAAGACACTCATAAAAGGGCCGGACTCAAAATAAAAAGCATTTTCCCAAGTGGACGATGGCACATATAAGTGGAGCCACTTTGAAATGCAGACCCGTCAGTCAGTTAGTCTGTGTTGTCCTCCACATCTCACACAGTGCAGTGGGGGCTCTCTAATGTCAGTCCCCACGCCATTTTTTTGACCCCTCCTATGTGTTCTATGGAAGCAGAATGAGGCAGGCTGCCATATGCTTTTAGTGCTCATAGAACAAAACGCCTTGCTGGGCCTTGTTTTATTTCCCTCAAGTAGCATTCAACACCTCCCCATCACATTTGCACAGACAACCTCCCATTACCCTACGATTCAAATCAAACATCATCTTTCATACGTTGTAAAGGGCACCCAGAAACATGTAATTATTTTCTCTCTCCTCTCCCTGAGATCAAAGCTGAAACAGCAGTGATTACAGAGAGTCAGGTTGTCTTTGAAGACACTCTTCAGTTCCTTTCTTTCTCTTACTGGTTACTGTATATAGAGGGCTAAGAAGACTCTGCAACCTCTCCTCAGTAGGCAGACAGAGGCAGAGTGGCAGGTGTGTCCAGGATTTTAGGGATCCCCTGTTTATAATCTACTTCACCACTGATCCATTCCAGGATTTTTGATGGATCCTTTTTACCCTTTCTCCAGCAAGCCCATTTTCTCTGACTAGTGCTGATAAATAGGCAGGAGGCTCCACTGCTTACACTTCTGTATTTGAACCCTGGCTCTAAACCATAGTTTTACATGATCTGTTTTTGGTTTGTGGGGTTAACATGGCAAGGATGAGAGATGCACTGATTACAGTGTTTATAAAGAGAGGGTAAAGTATAAGAAGAGTTTGAAAGAGGAATCGTGAAGAGTGTATACTCTCTGGCTTATCATAGGAACCATATTGCAGATTTCTTTTTAATTTGGCAATCCAAACATCATCATTTGCCCAGAGCTTTGCCATTTTCCAGTTGTATATTTACAGTAAATGGCTGACTGAATTACAACAAGGAGAAGTGAATCAAGTGCTGCTCTCTCTCTTACACTCTGTTAGTTTTAGGTGGAGGGTAAAGTGTTTTCTCATCTGATAACGAAGGCAAACTAACAAAGCTATTCCAAGATTTTTGAAATCTTCCAGCTGTGAGTGAGAGGTTTAGTGTACAACTAATAACACAGAGTAACAATTTCTTTGTGTTGGCTGATGCCATGAATAAGAAATGCCATGAATCAAAACAGAAATAGTCTTTGTGTTTCATTCACTGATTGTATTTGACTGAACATCGCCAAAAGTCACCGGGTTTGTGGACTGTTGTTGTGAAGCTGTGAGTTTAACTTTATTCTCGCCATTGTCTTCCATTTTTTCAGAACCAAAATTAACTTTTTAGATGAGTTGGTGGAGCTTATTCAGTGACCGTAGGGTGTATATAAAAGTTAAAAAACATGGCTGTGATGTCACCTGTGGGTTTATGAAGGCTTGGTGGTGGTGATCTGAAATCCTGAACACCATGGTGAATTTTGATGACTTGTCAGTCACAACCTAAAAACGTAACCTTACTTTCTTGTCTGTTTTAGTATAAGTGAAAGTATAATTTACAAAATTGACTTAATGTATTTTTAAAGAAGATTTGAAACTAGTGATTTTGACCATAATCTTTTTACCAAAATCATACATTTAGTGAGTTTCAGTTGCGTCAAACCAACCTGCTCACCACTAGATTAAAAGAAAAAAAGATATTCATGTCCGAAACAATGACTTTTAAGTAATTATGTAATTTAAGTTATTGTGTGTAAAATTTTCCATGTACTTTTGTTATGTAAGTGCAACACAGAAAAAATAAAATTCATGAAATCTCATCAAATTCAGTTTACTTAATTTTATTATATATTATATTATATTTTCCTTAATTCATTATTTGAATAATAAAGCTTTGATTTTACACATTTTAGTTATTGTTTAGCTGTCTCTATGCTTTTTTTAACTAAGTTTGTAGTATCTGTTTTTTATCAAGTATGCTTCTTGATTTAAAAAAAAAAACCACAGGGAATATTACTGATATTTTTTTTCCTATTTCATGAGAGAAGCAAAGCGGAAATGAATAAAATCATCAGGGTTTTGGAGCCTGCACCTACCATCCCTCAGCGATATTACACTTTAAGACACTTTGACATTGACTTCACTTTTCAGTGAGCACTAAAGTGTCATCTGTACATGTTTGCTCCCCTGCTGATCACCCTTAATTTCAACACTTCTGCCCACTGGTCTTCAGGCATCACTGGAAGCACAGAAATATCCCCAGATATTCCAAATATTTCACCTCTTCACCAACACACACCAGCTTCCCTCAGTCGACTCTACCTCTGCAGCAGTAATGGCTCACATCAGCTGAGCACAGAAAGGCCTGTCGCAGGGGAAGCAAGACACTAACCATTAGAGAATTTACGTCAGCCCAAGCGCAAGGGTCAGAGCGGTCAGACAGACCACCCAACAGCTTGGTCATCAAGGACAAAGACACGGAGGAGGGTGAAGGAGGGAGAACGAGGGAATGAGAAAATGAGGGAGGGAGGACAGGAGCTTGGCTATCTCCTTTCAGACTGTCCTGCTGAAATGTGCTGAGATGACACAAGCATTTACATACATGTGTGCACTCAGCTGTGAAGACACATGTACTGTCAGCATACTTAAAGTATTGTCCCTTATAATGTTAGAGTGTGATTTTATGCATCTGACTGCTATGAGGTGTACAAAGAAGTACACACGTGCAAGTCGGCATTAAGGAAAGACATTTTTCAGGAGAGTGGGTTGTTTGTTCTCCTTGCAGAGTGATGACAGGGTCCAGTCTGCTTAAACACTGAACTAACAGCGCAGCCATCACAGACATACTTTCAGCTTCATATTTTTCAGCAACTCCTGCTTGGGTTATTTGGGTCGTCATGACATGACAAAGTAATTGGTTTGCACAGATCACTCCCTGTATTTGACAACCTGCCCCATTTACTGTCTGAGCACTCAAGTGAAGCTGCTTATAAATCTTTCACCGGCTTGATTAATTGTCTCAAAAGTGCTCTAGTGCCAGGTAAATAAATAATGAGCAAAGCGATGATTTCTATTGTTGTCCAGTCAGCAGGTTGACCTGCTAAGAGGTCAACTGTAAAAAAAACATTTGTCAGGAAGAGGGGAAAAAATAGAATATTATATGAATATAAATAAATTGCCCTGTAATTTTTATGGTGTATGTGTTTTTGGCTTTGTGTATGCATATCTGCATATAAATATTTAAAGGACTCGTTAGGTGCATGCTTTGTCATCTTCCCTCTCCTTCTCTTTGCAGTGGAAAAGCCTTCAATTCACTGTTCTATTTAGGAAAAGGTAATGATAACCTGCCCTGTGGTCTGGCAGACCAGCAGGGGGCAGAGGTGTGTGGGTGAGTGTGTGCAAAGGTTTTGGATGGTTTGCACTCATTCACTTAATTACATCAGAAAACAGACAGTTGTTCACTGCTGGAGAGCATACCAAACAGGAAGCCCCTTCTTTTCTCTCATACAGTGTCTCCTTGGGTGTTACAGCTCAATATGAGGTGTTCTGTTTGGCCTGGCTAGGTTTTAATAAAAGCTGACAAGGATTTATCACCTGTTCACGGCTCAATGTGCTGCCACTCTGTCAGACAGAGGTTGTACGGGTGGAGGGGGAGGTGGAGAGCTCTGGCATGCAGCAGTCATATTCACCTCATATTAATGTGTTTGCAAGAGCACCAAACTCGCCTGGAGGAACGAGGCAATGAGGTTGGCTGATGAAGTGAATATATTAAGGAGCAGAGTGTCACTTTCTTTCAGTGAAGCAGTTTTGATGTGCGCATCCTTCAAAAGTCTGCGGTGATTGAGTCACGTCCAATTTTTATTTTACTACACATCATGTGTGGCAATAACAAGGGGGAGGGAAAACAAAAAGCATTCAAAGTTTATTGGAACAATAACCCACACCTGTGGATATATCTTGTGGACAACGGCTGTCTCATGTTAAAATGTCCTCTGGAAAGGTTTCATTAACCTCCTTCCATCTACCCCCCTCTATTTTTCATCACACTCTGTCCCTCCTGTTCCCTCCATCCCTCTTTCTCCACCCCATCTTCATTTTTTGTGTGTGCCTCTCACCAGGCATTCCCATTGAGGACTTCCTCAGCTTGGTTGCTAGGTGATGGGCCCCCGATTAACGAAGGAGCAAGAGGGTAAGAAAGGGAGGGTGTGTGCACACACACGCGTGTGTGTCTCTTTCTCGGCAGTTATCACTAATTGACAGCTGCCGGCCCTCAGGGCTGTAGTCTAACCCCTCGCCCACAGTGTAATCGGAGGGCAGGGCTCTGTCGCCCCCCTTAGGAGAGTGAGGAGGTTGGGGAAAAGGGAGGGGCAGTGGTGGATTGGCTTTGGCCTTATGTTGGGCCAACACACTGCGAGACCTGTTTAGATAAGCAAAACGATCTGGGGAAATAGGCAATGACATCGGGGAGGGGCTGGGTGGGTTGGGGGGGGGGGGGGGGGGGGGTGAAAGAATGAGGTGAGAGGTGAACAGAAGATGGGGAGTGAGAGATAGGGGAAGGAAATCAGGAGTGCACCGAGGGACAACGATACTGAGTATTGGGAAGGAAAATGAGGAGGGTTGAGGGAAGTGGTCCCCAGTTTTTTCCTCACTGCCAGTCTGCCAGCTCAACACCATCTGGAACTATTCTCAAAGACTGTCCAACTCTCCCCACCCTAGCTGGGACAATCTGATTATTCAGTCCCCACCCCCCAAAAACCTTGTGCAATATAAATCAAATTAAAATGAGATTATTGTGATCATATTTGGGGCTCTGAGGTTGATAATGAGTTAGGGCACATGCAATTGTGGCTGTATATGAGGTCTGTGCGATATACACTGCAAATGTTTGCCAACTTTGGTCTCAAGTTTGCGTTCGTCTGGAAAGGCTTTCAAATATTTGCTCAGGGTGCTTTCAGTCAAAAATTGAAAAACTGTCAAAGAAACTCTGGGTACTGTTGAGAAGCAGGAAACCTCAAACTGCCCTAATAAGAAATCATCAGTGATTATTAAACAGAGGCTTTCATGAAATTACTGTTTAACATTTATTCATTATAACATTATAATTATCCTCTTATCATTAGTGCTTTGAAAGCTGACTGAAATAACTCGCACTTTTTTCCCATTATAGCTATTAGAAAGTGGCAACAGGACTCAAAGAGCAGATGTGTATGCGCAGCTGAATTTTAAAAGATTTTCTTCCTTTCAAAGGGAAGCAATTATAAAGGGTCCTTGTCAAATATTAACTGAGCTTAAATGTATAGCGTGAGGCACAGACTGCAGTACATCATCATAAATTCAAAGTAATTAGCAAAAAGCTTTTGATGCATGTATTCCACTCTCATCACAGCTTCTCTTGTGAAAATGCTTAATAATAGCACTCCAGACTGCTAGAATGTAATTAATATGCAAAAAAAAGTACGTTATGCTGAATCTTCACATAACGCAAAGAATTAGTTTGCCAAAGTAAAATATAGAGCACACGCATTTAAAAGTCATGCATCTTGTACAGTGGAACAGAACACCGTTACAAATGTGTCATCTCAACTGTGCACAATCATCATGACTGATTGTTTTCACAGGAAGCTTAAACTGAATCACTGTATAGGATATGTTTGTCTCAAGATAAAGTAACATTGCCACCACTGTAATTATCTTTGCATGACTGTAATTATTTGAAAGTGTTCAAAACAGATCATTCCCTTTTTCCCTCTGCCTGACTGCTCCAACTGCTCCGCCGACTCGCTCTCATCTGTGGCCGAAGCCTGTCACACGCAGTCTGCCTCTATGTCTTCATGCAGACTTTGACATTGCCAAGCAATCAATAGATCTTCTGCACAGAAATGCGTCTCACCCTGATTATAATGAAGATAGCTGGTCATTTAAAATGCTAATGGGCAATTTCACCTAATAAGAGACATTCAGCCCAGCAGTTCATTAAAATTTAGAGGTGGAAAAGTCTATTCCAATTAAGTTTCACCCTCTTCCCCTCCAGCACCAAACCCATTAGGATTTTAAGAAATGTTGAAATGTCCCATCTTCCAATCTAAGTATATCTAAGTATGCTTAAAACTTGAGTGTGTGTGTGGGGGTGGTCTTTAAGGTAGTTGTGGGGGATGGCTAAACAAAGGCACCATTGACGAACATAAGTGGCGTATGACCTCATTGGCCACCACATTGTCCACGGCACATATAACCCCAGTGCTCTCTTCTCGATTCTGCTCTTAAATATTCTACGACTATCTACATATCAGGAAATTACTCTCTGCACACTTTTTTTTTTCAAACGTTTGTACCTGAGAAATAAGCTCATATAAAACCGACACCAAATATTTAAAACTTATGATGGAGATCTGTTTTTATGATGTGTATGTTGCTTTTGTTTTGTTTTTTCATTTCATAGTGGTGTGATCACTTTCTTTTGGCCAGCAGCCTGTGAGTCTATCTTTAAAGTTTATTTTTCATGCAGATAATTAACGTGCGCCCCCCTCGTGGAAACCTGACGCCAACTTGACAGCACTGGTGCTGTTTTAGATTTTAATTTCTACATGTTGGCATAAAACTTACCTCAATGTATTCTGTTTTTTTACTTATATTTAACATTTTACCACATCCTTGCTAGTTTCACCCTGTAGCATCTGATTTGAAACAAGGCCTAAAAAGTAACTGACCTGTGATGTAGTGCAGGAATAAATCCTATAAACAATGCAGTCCTCTCGTCTTTTTTTTTTTTCTTTTTTTTGGCAGTGGTTCATATTAAATTCCCAGTAACCCTGCCAGTAACAACAGGATGAACACTGGCTAGATCGCAAGAGGGAGGCATATAGAAGGTCCTAGCCACTTGCAACACAAATGGAAACCAATAAATCCATGAGCAGACAACTGAGTTTTGTCCAAAATCGACTTGAGAAATGCTCTGTTAAGTCTAGATAAAAGGTCAACTAGCAAGTACAGCAAAAGTGGTTCCATCTGCACACCAGTGCATGCGAGGACTTGTTGTGGAGCTTAGATCAGATATCAGGATAAAAAGTATAATGAAAACAGTAGATCTGAGTATAATCTCAGAGAACATGAGGACACATATTAGATTTGAATGCTTAAACATTAGAGAATAAGGTGTGTTTAATGAAATTTGATTCATTCAGTGCTCTAAATTTTCTTACACACAATGATATTCTGCTTTAAAAACAATATTTATCTTACATCTTTGTGTTGCCCGCCTATCGATGTCAGATTTGTGTCGCCTGTCAAAGCACTTGTTGAAAAAACATTTTTCTTGTGAGTTAAGAGATTGGACATAATGATAAAAACTTAAAATATCTTTAATAGATCAGTTTTTAAGGGACAGTGATGTTTAAAGGGTGATCAGTGTCTTATGTACACCCATAGTCCTCAGTTTTAGGATTTCATTCATTAACCAATATTCTTGCAACACAACCATAAGTTACGATAGAGCCAAAACCCTTTGCACAGTACCTATTGTAACACTTGTATTCAAGCACAGTCATAATCCAGTCTTGTTCTTCCTTTTATTTTGACACCGAGAGCAAGTTTATTGGGAGAGTCAGATATCGTGTATCAGTTTATGTGCACTGTGTCACTGCTCAATGTGTGATCTGAGAGGAGTCTGTATTAACATAGTGAATCAAGCAAAACAAAGGCTCTGCCAATGATGTAAACAGAGGGAATTAAACCTCCTGCAGTTCACCGCACGGTCATCTTCAGCTAATTTGACTGTGCAAGAAATCAAGTCTCTACTCAATTACAGCATCTGCTTGTCATGCACAATTATGAGAGAGATAGAAATTGTTAGTCATAAATTCTGAGGCTGTATTTGAAAGAGAAGAAAGTAAGTATGCCTTATGAAAATATTTTTCTTCTCTAAAAAGCACAAAAGTGTGTGCATAATGTTGATATCAATGCCTGATGGGATTTCGTTAGAGATGCAAGATTTGTTCTTCCCCAAAGTCTCTCTCTCGATTGCTTTTTTTTTTTTTTTCTTGTTGCAAAAGTTTTCTTCCTGACCTTTCTGGTCAGAACAAGACCTCTTCCATGCTCTCACAGCCAGAGAGCCATTGGCAGGCCTTGGGTTGGCAATTACGCCTCAAACTGCTCTCTCCTTCTTTCTCCAAACTCTCACAAACGCAGAGCATCTACCACCCACTGCATTCACAGTAAGGTCTCAAAGCCATCAGACCAAAAACAAAAAAACAAAAAAAACAATATCTGCTTCACAGTTTAGCTATGATTCCAGGAGAACTGTTTATATGGAAGTGCTTCCTGAGCTACAGACTTCTGCAATTCAGTTTTTCTAAATGAAAATGTTGATCATGAGTAAAAGATTTCTGGCATGATCTTACAAATCTCTGAAAAACATAACATCCATTTAGTATGCCATGCAGGATTCTACAAAGGCATTTTAGGCCTTTACATTGCCTTGAGAAGTTTTCCACAGCTTAGATGACTTTTTTGCAGGTTGATTAACTGCTTTGAAGGTAAGTTGAAACAAAATAGTTTTCAGAGCTTTCCTACATCTTCACAGGCTGAGACTTGGCTGATCAAACCGTGAACTTCCTCTTAGCGCACTGTAGCAAATGGGCCAATATGTTGAACCCTACATCTCTAATGAGTTTGAGATCAATCACAACTGATAGAATTGCCATATTTTAGTGGTGGAGCAGTGGGTGCTTCAGTGCATAAAATGCAATCATTTATTCTGAGCAGCATTTAGTGAAACTGTGCTTTTTGACTAATCCTCTGGAACTGATTAAAATAACTCCTTAAAGCACAAACATGATTTAAGTAAAGCCATTAACAATATTTAATCTGTATTTTTCTTTGAGCAAATCCCTGCATTAACGAAGCGGAATGATTTTTGGTTTCCTCTCAGCCTTGTACGCTGTACAGTGTGAAACCTGAAAAGCAAAAGTATTGAGAAGTAATTACGAAAAAGAACAAGTTGGAAACTGGGAGCTGCGCCATTCGGACCCTGTGACTCATATTCTCTGAAGTGGTTTCCCTTGTCTCGCTGCAGCTGAATAGCACACAAGGAGGCAGTTAGTGACCCAGTGACCCCATCCACAGAGAAACAGAGCTGGGTGGGATTATATCAGTGTTTGCTGGACTTACGCCAGTGCTTAGCCATAACATTCTGGCCAGAGATAACATACTTTTTAATTACATATGCACTACCAGCTATGTTAAATTTTTCCAGTGAACCCTCCCTTGAGAGGTCACCTCTAAACTTGACACAACACATCAAATACAGCTTAATGTGATTACCATGTACAGGGGTCTGCCGTTAAGTCAAGAGTAAGGGGGAAGTTGCTTTTGTCTGGGGATAATCTGTGCAAAGGACAATGTTTTTTAACTTAGGAGATGTCAGTTTTTATAAAGAAGCAAAACTCAAGCTGCTTTAAAACTACATGTTTACATGTGTGTAAATTTGTATTTGCCCAACTTTACTGCTACTTTCTAATAGCAACTGATTTGGGTAAGAACTGAAATACTGCCTTAGTGATATGTTATTAGGATAAATATGAAATACTGAACTAATCTCTGCCTGGTTCCTGCCAATGCAAAATATGCATGATGAGAAATTCATTGCATAAACTATGTGCTTATGGCAGTGAAATCCTTGTTATCTGTATTTAGGTTATTTTTAGGTAACTTAAAGCACCGGCTGATAGGCTTAATATTTTGGTGCTCATCATGGCTGTCATTAAATATTAAAATCAAGACTTTCTTTAAGCACATATGAGATGCTATGATTTTATTGATATTCAACCAAAACTGTGATTTTTCTCTTGCCTTGCTGAAGAAATGTTACAATATTATGGAATAAACTCCAAGTATTGCATTTAATCTGTGTTTAATTTATAATTACAAAAAAAACCCCAGGAACATTTGTGCTTTTAGTGGCGTGTTACTGCTCTTCAGAAAATTATGATGAACATTTCCAGCTCTTAAGGTTTTAAAATACTCACTGTGTTCAGCAACAAGTCGCAAACTTTGTCTGTAGTTTTTTGTAAAGTGCATCATTCAGGTGTTACATCCATTTAGTAGAAAACAGCCTGTTCTGTCTAGAAAAAGAATAGTTAAGATTGATGAGACTAAATTGTAAATAGTTTCAAAACCAAAACAACCCAAGCTTGTGTTTTCTCCAAAATACAGTACTGTTCAAACTTCTTGAGCCACTCCCATTAATCTATACTTTGGTAGGAAAACGTCTGATGCTTGAAGCTTGAAAGTCAATATTTGGCATGACCACCTTCATTATTCAAGACAGCCTGACCTCTTAGGCAAGCGTTCTTGTCATTTCTTTAAGGAGTCTTCAGGAATAATTCTCCAGGATTCTTGAAGTAAATCCAAAGCTCTTCATTGGATGTTGGCTGCATTTTGTTCTGCTCTCTATCAAGTTGATCGCAGACTGCTTCAGTAATGTTGAGGCCCGAGCTCTGAGGAGGCCAATCCATGTCTGGTAGCATTCCATTGTGTGTTTTTCTAACCAGGTACAGTATGTCTGTACTGCATTGACGGTGTGTATGGGGTCACTGTCATGCTGAAAAATGAAGTTGTTGTTAATCAGACACTTTTAAGATGGTATTGCATGGTAGTACAATCCAGTGATACTTGTATGTGTTTATAATTTCAGTAATTTTGACAAGATTTCAAGCACCACTGACTCCAGTGAAGCCCCAAACCATGACAGAGCCTCCACCATAGCTCTCTTCTGACAGGCTCTTGCAGGTTGATCAGAATTTGAAAATTCTAATCAAAAAACTGAACATCTGGATTCACCCTTCCATCGAGGCCATTTCTGATTAAGCTTCAGCAAAGAGTAAATAGATCAACTGAATAGTCAGATGCATCTACTGGGTCCTGGGTCAGGTTTTGATGGATTTTTTTTTAAATTGTTATTTTAAGGACTTGACTTTAGATATATTTTTCTGCTCTCGATAGTTTTTCGCCACTTCTTTTTGCCCAGTTTCCACATATTACGTCCTCATATTACTGCACACACAGCCAACAGCTCTTTGGGAATCACTATGTTGGTTCAAACTGTGTTGTCTTTGGCGTTTTTTTGTAGATTCGGTACAAGGAAATAAATTATGTGTTTTGTAACAGGCTGCTAGCAACAAAATGCCTAAAGTTACAATTTAAAATGGGTTCTATCCCAAGTTGTCAGTTACATGCAGACACAACACAGGTTCATGCCTTGAGTTAGGTGCCTTTTTTATGCTTCAATGATCCGTCAGTGTTAAATGGCTTAAAAGAAGAAAAAAAAGGGGGGGTCTTCAAAAAGACTGGAGAACTATTGCTCAAGACCAATTTTAAAAATTATGACGAGGTGTAGCTGCTTGGAAGCAAAATAAAAACATATGAGGGGTGCCTCAAAGGGGTGTGCATATATGTAGTATCTGTACTTTTTAATTCATGTATTTATTTTTCCTAATTGAATGTTGCATGAAATTTTGTATATAAATCTACATTAAGAATTTTTGAGCTGCTTCACATGCTCTTCTCTGCTTAGACGAATGAATGCTAAAAGCTAACGGGAGACGGTGGCAGACGAGATCCTTGATGTTCAAATTTATGAACGGACGTGAAGCAGCTAATGCAAAATGTCATGACATTTAAACTATATCACGATGCTTCTTCTGTCCATGAAAGTAATTAATAAATTCATTTTTGAATAAACAGTTGCCGTTTTGTTTTTTAAGTAATGGACAAATAGATTAATTACCCAAATTTCAACAGTGTGGGGTTGTTTTTTTTAAACCGTAGATCCCATGCAGTCTCTTCATGTTATGTGAGTGCATAAAAAAAGTAATCTCGTCCATCAGATCCGTGCCATTTCAAGGTAACCTCATGATTCTGTGTCAAACTGTCAATGTGGGCAGTGATGTAGCATGGCAGCAGTGCCCTTTAAGCTATAGCTTTGAGGCCAAAGGTGTAACAGCAGGAGAATCATCACAGAGAGAAAAATGAAGCTACTGTAAACACCCATTCGGCAGGATGTTGAAGCAGTCTGCTTAAATCACTCTGGTTGTTGTAAAGGTGCCTTATTTAAGCGTTTGTCATCACAACCTACCTGTACACAATACTTCCAAGCTCTAATCACATAATGATATCTGATATAAAGTTCAAAGGCAGTATTCTGCTTAAAAGCCCATAATTTGGTCTATCATACATTGCCTTTTATTTATAACGCCTTCTTTTTGTCATTTTATATCATCATAAAGAGAAACTTTACAACGTGATGGCACAAAAAAGAAGCCTGTCAAATATTTGTGGCTTATCTTTAAAGTGCACTGCTCACTTTGTTAAAAATACATTAGTTATCCTTAAATTTGCATTTCAGGGCTAAGATCCCCAACATATTTCCAGTGATTTTTCATTATACGGATAAAGTCTGTTGAACAGACAACTTGATTTGCATACACACTTGTCAAAAGTTATACTTTTGCCCTTTATACTAATGAAGCAATTATGTTGTTAGACAGCAGGTCTGTGAGTCTATTTGGGAAGGTGTTGTGAAGTTGTTCAGTTGCGGTATTAACATGGTTATCTGGACCTCAGAGAGACAGGGGCAGACAGAGATGAATTGCACATGGTTTAAAGAAAAGACAGAATTTCTTCACACTGCCCTTTTACTTCTAAGAGACTTTATTTGAAATGCAATGTTTCAGTTTCTAGATTATCAGCTTCAAGCACGAAAATTGGGGGAAAAAAAATTACATTTTATTCTGAGCATCACTAAACATCCAAACCCTAGCATCCTGGATTATATAGCTTGTGTGCCTGTCAGTCTTGTGGGTAAAAAAAAAAAAAAAAAGACAAAAAAGACAAAAAAAGGTAACAAAAAACAACAACAACAAAAACATGATGTAGCTGATAAAGCTACTATACTGCTTAAGTAAATGAATCTTAAAATTGCTATGGTAAGACCTTGTGGTCTTCAGACAGTGATTCAGAGATAAAGAGTTTACAGAAAACACAACAACACAACACTATCCAAGAGAGGTTGTTTAGCACCATAACAAAACAATCAAAGAAATGCAGCACCATCAAGCCTTTAAGTACCAAGAACTTGATATGAACATTCAGAGCAGGTGAGCAGGACGACTCTGACAAAGCCGGCCACATTTCCACCTGAGGCACAGAAAAAACAAGCTTGTCACCACCATGACATCCCTTATATATTCTCAAAGTACCTCATGTAGTTTACGTTCTGCCATTAGGCCACCATATTACACTTAAACCTGAATACCATGGTAACCAAAATAACCTCCCCCATAATAATAACACAAATATTAAAGCTGTATCTAAGAATAACATGATATTTAAACTGTTCATCCCTGTGTAACCCTTAACATTGGCAGTAGGTATACATTCCTTTGTCTTAACAATATATATATTATATTATTATATTATTATATGCATTTTTTTTATAATTGTTCATGTAACTCATGAATAGAGAAGGGGGGGAAAGATTTACATTAGATTTAGAAAATGTGTAGCATTTTGGATGAACTGTAGGTGTGCATTGGCATTTACAGTCAGAACTGTCAAAAGGGGATCTTTCACATTTCATGAGACAAAATAAATCATTTTTAAATAAATGTATTTATTAGAACGAATTTTAAACATGGGCTGTTACTTTTGAATGGTTTTTCATGATGATATATTTTATTTTAAGGAAGGCCATCTCTAAACCCTGAACTGTATCACAATCTTCTCTGTTTTTGGGGGGGGAATACTGATAAATGTGGAATAAATTATCACTTTGCCATGCTTTCACAGAGCATGGCAAAGTGACTGCTGCAGCGTCCTTTTGATGACCGTGCTTTCCTCTTATCATATTTAAACATACTGAGGATAATTAGTGGCTGAAGTGTGCTGACATGCATGCACTCTTCATGCATGCATGCTCTCTTTCTTGTGCCACTCCAAATTCTGTAAGATCTGATAGCTGCTGTGATCATAAATGAATAAATTAGTCCTCTGAATCAACTGTGTGAACAAGCTTGTTTGACCAACTGTTACATTCACAACTATCTGCATTAAGACAAAATACAGCTTTGACTTTCAAAATTCAAATAAGATGTTATTCACCAAATAGTAGCGTGTCATAACAGATTGTTCTAATATTAGTCTTTTCATCTTGCTGTCCCTCAGCATCTTCTTGTGGCATCCATTCAATTGTATTCTTGACATCTTTGTTCCAATGATTTTAATAGGTTAAAATCAATGTAGGGAACTTTAGGACACTGTGAGATTTATTGTCAGCCAGGAGTTTGTAGGCTACATGTTGGTGAATAATGAGGAACAGTGAAACATTTAGCTCAATCAATCTGGAGAAAATTAGGCTTTTTCGAAAAACCTAGTTATCCTCAGCCCTTCGATTAATGTCTCTAGTAAAACTACAGCAAAAATACAATTCAGCTGCATTGCCTTCATTTGCTCTGACAAAAGTCAGGGTTCACAAGAACAACAACAAAAAAAAGATGTAAAAACTTTGCATTGCATCCTCCGGACCCTGTTTATCTGTCCCTGCAGTATACTGTGTCCTTCCGTTCATGAGAAACAAGGCTGACTGTTCTTCATGCAGGTTCAGTTAAAGTTACACATTAATATCCACGGATGACCTTTTGGATGAGCTGCAGCATTATTCTTGCGCGTTCTAACCTGTCCAGTTTGGACATAGAGTAATGTGCTGGTTGACCGCCGAGCTGACCCTTCCAGGCATTAGAATGTAGACCACATGTCTCGACTGTGTCTACCTCGACTGGAACATGCGATAAAGTCTAAGACAAATACAGAGCAAATGTGTTGTATGAAGTCTTATCTGTTTTCTCCATACTGTGCAGACGGAATAAGCTCTATCTGGTTTGTTCTCTTCCACTTAATGTGCATGGCTAAGCACACGAGCATGCACGCACCTAAGCACATATGCACATGTAAACGCACACCCAAACGACGTCACCACAACAGATCAACTGTACAAAGATTCTGCAACCTTCAAATACCATTGAACTCCACGTTTGGTTTTTTTTTCAGCCACAACAATGACAAAAGCTTGATTGACAAGTTCAAATAACTGGAAACATTAGCATCTTAATTCTGGGTACTGTCACATTTGGTTAGCATCTCCTTTTCAAGGATGCAGCTAATAAAGGAAAGGTATTCATTTTACTGAACAAGCGCTCCTTTATAACCTAATTGCTTTTGGTTCGATGGCTTAAAAAGTCATTAATTACAGGGCCAACAGTAATGGAGGTTAAGGTGGCTTTTTCACCAAGGTAATGAACCGATACACACGGCGGCCAAGCAGATTTTTATGTGATAATAGGAGGGGTGAATACCATTTTCCATTCTTGCCCAATGACGGTACTAGTTCAGAGAAGAGGGTAGGTCCTTTCATAGTGCTTGAATTAAAAAACACAAATCTAAAAAGGCAACAGATAATTGAATTCCAAGCAGTGCTGTTTGTAAAGCTAGCAGCATATTACATGTGAGGTGCAAATGGCCTTATCCAAATGCGGATTACATTAAAATGATGTGTATTGTGGTAGCGCAGAATGTAATGCGTTTGTATGTGCAAATGTGCATGTCCATTCTCTGGGATTTCATTATAATGTCGGTAATGGAAGGGTGGCTTTCTGTCTGCTTGCAGCTCATCTCTTTTTGTTTTTCAACTTCACAAGACATGCTATTTACCGCTCTCTTCCTGGCATGACATCGGTTACCTGCTTAAGAATTTAAAAATAAAAAAATACACCGTGCTCACTTCCTCGCTTCAAGCATGTTTCTCAGTGTTTCCGTTAGCTCCTCCTTCCATCATCGATCAGAGCAAAACAAAACACGCACCATTTCCTTTCAGACTGTCGCCGAGCACATCCAACAGAACATTTTTGTCCTATGACCTCTAACCCCCTGGAGATCTAATGACATTTCATTGATGGCCTTCATCACGTGAGCTGGGGAAGAATAGAGGGACAGTGAGAAAGAGGGAGCAAGGAGAAAAGGAGGAGGGGAAACGGGGGTGATAGCCGTGGTTGCTCAGTGACTTTGGAGGAGATTAGACGATTGAGTTCACCTTTAATGACGGTGGAGATAGTCTTTCAGTAGGGGGAAATGCCAGAGCTCAGCAGTTTGTTTTGTGTAGCTTTAAGAGCTTCCTGTGTCAGGTTCAGGTTGCCTGTCTCTCTCCCCAGCAGCGGCCCATTGTCTCCAAGCCACAAAAGACAGCACAGTGTTGGATGATCGACAGAGCGTCTCAGCAACCCACTTCTCTGCTACAGCAAACCTAAACTCCGTAGGGCATTCCTGTGTGCGACTTCAAGGAATCTCATGACAGTGTCCCATTGCAAAAATGAATCACCATCACCCACTCACAAACTTAGAAAATATTTTCTTGTGTAAATTAAACTTCAAAAGAAACTATTTGGAGCTCATCTTTAAAGTCTGGGCTCATGCTGTTCGATTTATGGAGTCATACAGATCTGTACAGTATACAAAAAGCCCAGTGTGTGTGCTTGTGTGCATCAAGTCTTAACTTGAAATAAATATCTGTCACTAATGTGTTTACTCCACTGAACATAAGCAGACACATTATTTATTCATTTCAAAAAAACATATGGAGCTTCAACTGACAAGTGCACACACAGATACTGCACTTATTGTGCATCTAATGTATGGATACAAATGCAAGTGCCATAGTAACACCATTGCAGATTTGAAATGTATTAATAATTAATTATCTTCCCATCACTTCTTATAGCATTAAAAGCTTTTATCACTTTTGTCTGTAGTTTAAAAAAGACATAATTGCGTATATAAACTATGTCAGTTGGTCAGGGCTGCAGTGAAATTTAATATTTGGCAAAGCTGACCAACAATAAGTGTTGAGCGTGAAAGACTTTCTTTGGCTTAGTGAGGTCAGAGAGAGGTTGAAGCATTGCCTCGAAGCAACAGGGAAACACAAGCTCCACACACTTTCTGCCACCTCCAAAAAGCGCAGCTGATCCAGGAGCAGGCCAAACAACCCCAAAAGCCTTTTTTGCTTTGCAGCCAATTTTAATTAAAACAGCTTCACCCTGCTGCAAATGAAAAAGGAAGCGCTTGATTGAGTAAGGTCCAGAAAGGGCTGAAGTCCTGCTGCTGACCAGAAAGTGAGACCCCCCACCCTTTATGTTCAAACTGAGAAATGCACACACGCACACGCACACATTGACATACACAAGTCTGTTCCTTCTTCTGCTTCACCCTCTTTCTCTTGCTCCCTCTGGTTCTGAACCTGGCATTCCTGCTGGCCCTGCCTCTTTGAAGTGGCTTGTTGGAGCAGGCTCCCATTACAGGGGCCGAGACTGGCGAAAGCCGATCTGTCTGTCTGAGGAGAATGGCCCTGGCCCAGGGGTTAATCAGCAGACCCAGTACACTGCCCACTCTGTCCGCACAAGCACATACACACATACGTACAAATGGAAACACTGCCCACTCTGTCCCCACAGTGCAGCTGTAACAAGACCAGCCAGATTTGGAGGTTAAGAAAGACAGCCACAGCCCAACTGCTTTGAAGTTGACTGGCAGCCACCAGGATTTGGACTCTTAAAGAGGAGAGCTGGCTGGCGTTCAAACATATACAGGGTCATGCAGTGTAGAGAGTGTGTGATTTTGTGCTTTGGGACAGGAGAGAGGAAGCTGACTAATCGTCCTTTTTAGCCCACTCCTAAATGGTGAGCTTGGGTTGTGATCACCAGCACAGCTGTATTTAAAAAAAAAAATAGAAAAAAAAAATCTGAACTATGTTGATTGTGCAAAAAAAAATCTTTGAAAGCCCAAAAGAAGCTGAGGAGCGCATCTGTTAAGAGCAGTATACAATTGTAGTAAATGGGCATGTTGAATATGCATTAACCTTTTATTATGAGAAAATGAAATCATTAGTTGGGTTCATTTGGCGTAGCCACCATGTATATTTATATTTAGATTGCTTTTATCTTGACTTAATGCATCAGTGCTGTTATTGTTAGGGAGTTATTCCACAAAATAATCAGTTGGCAATAAACCCTAATATAGCACAGCAAACCGCGACTAGACCATCAAATCAGAAAAGTGTAAATTCACAATTTTCTTTCCCTTTAAAAAACTCATTATAGAGTCAAGTATATCATTACTATAATAAAGGTGAGGGCACACCAGAATCAATATGCAAAACCAAATGGGTATTTTCTCTGCTCTGTCAAATTGTATTGGTTTTTCATTATGTAAAGGCAAACTTCTGGGGAAAGCTGCTTCAGACATGTTTTCTTAATGGTGTTTCAGGAATAATTCCAGTCTTCCATTCTTCGTGAGTCTTCATGAGCTAAGCATTCAAATAGGTAGCTAATGTTACATATCTGGCCTTTAAAAGCCACTGAAAACATTTGATACTACCAGCAGTTTTCCCTTTTTCCACCCCCTCCATTCTTCAGGCTGGGCCAAGTTGATGTCAGTGTAAAACAATCCATAATAAAAGAGACAAAAAAAAACCCAAATCACTTCACTTTAAAGCCCTATTTATGTTCTACTATCCACAGATTCAGGGTGAATATATGGGATCCCTGACAAGCCTGTTCTGTACAATCCACTTATCTCCCTAGTAGCATCTGGGCATGGATATGATGGAGTGGATGTTATCCAACATGGCACTGTGACAAAATCAACAGTATAGTGTGCTCTGCACAAGGGCAACGACTGGATCATGTCTCTCTCTCTTTCTCTGTCTCCCTCTCTCCTGTTAGCAATAACAGACAGTCATGAGTTGAGAGCATATAACCAGATGACACAACTAGAGACAAAATTAAAGCTAAACCTGTGCATTTGCTTATTCAGCTCATTTGTTACAAGCACAGATGACTGCTTTTCAGTCCTGAAGACATTTGGGGAAAAAATCAGACCTTTTTTTATGTTTAAAGAAGTAAAGGACAGAAATAGTGCAGGCCATGTGGAAACTGCACACCAATTTGATAAATGATCTGCAGGTGTTGATAGCTTTCATGACTACCGCCAGTCATCTTGTTTCTAAGTGCATTACCAGATTTGACCCCAGATGCGCGTTAAATGTTCCAGCATGTTCTTCTCTTTGTTTACTCAGTGTAGTGTGCCTCATGCCCAGAGATGAAATTTTGTCCCCGAGTTGAATGCTGTTTGGCGAGCGTTAAGATCATCAGTGTTCTGTCCCGGTCCTCGGGGGACCATCTTCATTTGCGTCTTTTGTTTATCAAGATGTTTGAATATTAACGTAGGCCATTTTTCCGGTAATAATGAAGCAGTGTTGCATATCATCACATCTGCACATTTCCATACTGCTCTGTAATTCTGCCTCTCTCTATCTTAATTTCCTGCTAGATGTATTCCATGAGTACGATCATTTGCATATGAGTAAAAGGTCCTCAGTCTGGGGGAAACCCTCCCTTTCTTTCTTTGTATTCGGATATGTGTTTGTTTACTCTTCATTTGCATTGGGTACAAAAAAAAAACAAAAAAACAAAAGACATTAACGTGATAACGTGATGGTCTGTTGCTGTCGCACTGTTTTAAATTTACATGTGTTGTGTGACAAGGGCCTGAAGACAAAGATGCTAATCAGGTCCTCTAATGAGCATTCTTACTCTTCAACCTTGGCCAGTCTTAGCACCGGTACCTTTACAGCCATGCTATTGCACTGCGAGCTGCTCATCTGCTTCATTCACTATCCACTGCAGTCCCCGACAGGTGCTGGTGACGGCAGTGTTTATACCCAAGATCCCCCTAGCACAAAACTTTAATATTCATGTTGCCCGATAAAGGGAATTACTTCTGATTGCTTGGAGGAACACTGATACATCTGGCAGATAGTGGAAGGGACTAGTTTAAGGATTCAGATTATGTTTTATTATTTATTTATTTATTTTTTTGGCTGGGCTGAACTTTCTCCGGGAGCTAAGTCTTTTAGCTGTAGTCATTTCTTATCTCACTTGGCACACATTTGTTCCTCTGCGAGCTCAAATATGTCTTACAATGCACACGACCTGTGAAGGGGAAAGAGGGATTTGGAAATACAAGCTAATGGCCAGAAAAGCAAACACATTTCCTAACATTTCATGAAACTGGGATAACTCTGTGGGGTTGTGCAAAAATATTTAATGTATTAAGCCATGGAGAGAATCATACTGCTAATCAGCAGGTTGGTGGATCGATCCCTGGCTGCTCCAGTCCGCATGCGAGTATTCTTTGGCAATGTATGAACCCCAAGTTGCTCCAGTTCTTTTAATGGAGTGTGAATGTTAGAGAGAAACCATGTAGATATAGAAAAAGAGTGCCTGTGGGAATAAGACAAGTTGTGTGTTACTCAAGTAGAGCAGAAAAACACTATATAAGAAGCAATTTATCTAGCATGTGATATAGATAAAATGTCCTGAGCGCTGTGAAAACTTATCTGTTATAGATTTTTCTGACTATAAACTGCATATTTCTGCATTTATTTATGTAAAAAATAAATAAATAAAACTGACATGGTGCGTATAAAACTGACAGCCTTATGATGAGGCTGGTGAGTGTCTAATCCGGACCTGCAGGGCCTTTACCTACTGACACAGGCATCTCTAGGTAAAGAATGACCCTCATTTCTTTGGACACAGCACTAGGTCCGCTCCCCCAGATCTGGGCGCCCATTCCATTTCATGGTGCATCACCCCTGCACGTGATTATGCCGTGCTTTCAGGTGCAAAGGAGGAAATGTTTCGTGAAACTGATGTCCCTGTCAGCGATGTGCGGCTCTCCCTTCTTTTCCTGAGTGTGTCACCTTACTGATTGGTAAATTACCATTCCAATGTGAAGAGTGTCCCCACCCCTGTCTATAGCTCACAGGTGCTGGGAGGATATGAGGCAAAGCGCTCCTGGCCTCATTTGCATTGGCTGAATGGAAGTCATCCGGTTTAATTTCGAACCAAAGCTGGTAAATGGTTACGATGTCACACGTTAAAAACATATGCTCCCGCAAACACAGCTACATGCCACATGCTCATTTGCTGACTGAGAAGCAAGAGGATACAATATTTGCTAGCACATAAATAAAAGAACTAGTGCTAATGGATTTGCTGGATGCTTCTTTAGAGCCAAGAAAACAGTGACATCATTTTATTTCTGAGAATGTGCTTCTTCTGAATCTATGAGGGGAAACTTGAATGCCAGCCAGTGACAGGCAAAGACAATATGCACGGCACAGAAAAGCAGATGATTTGAGCTGGATATGTGTAATTAATTAGTCATTAGTTGATTCTTTGGGCAGCTGAGATGACAAAATGAAATTGACTCAGCAGTTCTGCAAAATTAACACTAAATCTCTTGCTCGCTCACTTTGACGTTCCCTGGGTCATACGCGGTCCAGATTTATTTTTAAATCCAAATCCCACAAGAATCCCACCGAAAAGTGCAGCCAACATGAGGCTGATGATCTAGGAGTTATTCAGAGATCGTTTTTATACACATTTACAATTAAACATTCAAATACAATCAGTTGTTGCCTTAGTAAGATGCATACATACTTACTTATAAGAAAGCTGGTTTCTTTTACCGACTCCAAACATGGTAAGCAATGCAGAGGAAGTTAGTGCGTGGTTATGTCTGCGTGTGTAATACATATGGGGGAGTATATTTGCAGTTAAGTGAGGCCTGGTGGCTAAGTATGTGCATATGCAATTGCTAATTCATGTTACTGTGTGTAATCTAGTGAATGTGTCTGTCTTTTGTTTGTCTGCCTAGTGTTGGTGTGCCTTGGCAGGACAGTGTGGAGCATGGGCTTCTCATCTGGGTCTGATGGTCTATTCTAGACCAGAGACGCTGGCTCAGTAGACTGGAATCCTTCAGGGCACCAGGGACATCTGATTCCCCCACTGCCTAAGCACTGAACTAAATGCTCCTGCATTATTCATGTGTATATCACTTTATTGCTGTGCAAGGTTTTCACTCAAAGTTTCTGCCGCACCATTTACTGTACCTACCCGATAGATGTTAACTGACTAAACTTTCCCCAAACTCCATCTCTCTTTCTCTAGATCCCTGCCTCGCTCTCACTCATCCATACATTAATGATGACAAGATATTGTGGAAATATAGTTAACATAGGCTCCACATTTTTCTTAGTCACAGAGTAACAGTCTACACTATGCAATCCACCCCAGGACACACTCCAAGGAGAATGCCATTCATTTTTTTCAGCCCATTCCAACACCGATTGACTGTCATAAAAACTCTTTTTATGGATTCATAAAAATATACCCATGACTAAAGTCTCTGATTTAAAAGTTCCCTTTTCTTTTGTCTGTAGTGCCTGCCAATCTATGACTGTGATCAGTAAAATTCAATATTAAAATAGATAATACTGATGCAAAACTAAACAAAAAATGAAGTTCGAAGGTCTTTTTATAGTAAAATCAACAACAGAATAAAATGTCTTGGTTCTCCACTTTTGGACAGCATATTCTTAAACTGAAGACAGTCAACTTAATATAATCTCACAATTGAGGTTATTATGTTTAATTAAAAGTAATTTCTGTAGACAATAAATGTGACGCTTCTTTTGTTGTGTGAGTCATGTAACAAATTAAACTGAGGTAGCCTAGGAAGCTGCTAGTTTGCCTTGATGATATTGCCAGTTATTCTACAGTGCTGAGACAGTAATTATAGCGGCACTAGTTTTTGTTTAGAAAAGAAAAGAGAATCTACTTTCAGTTGCTGCCTCATTGGGGATGTCACAGCAGGTAGCTCCGCATGTTTGATTTTGCACCGCATGCCCTTCCTGACGCAAGCCCAAGGGATTTGTGTCTCCTCCTGAGATTAAATCAGGAATCTTTTCCTTGTTAGGTGTGTAAACCACTGCATTATGGAGCCACTATTGTCTTAAAAAGCTTCCCTTTTTTAACTACCAAGTTACAGTCCAAATCAGTCAGAATTTGCATGGTCGAATTTTGGACTGCAATCCACCAGCTGGAGTGCAGAGGTCCTGATTGATAGAGGTTTGATTAAAGTCTGTTGAATGGGAAGATGTACTTGTGTGGAGAGCTAATGCTCTTCTTGTTGGAGCCTTGTAATGTAAGGCCTTTCCATAGATCTGGAGATCTACTTAATCCTCTCTTTAGTTCCCTGTGGTGCAAAACAATGAGGCTGGAGATTTTCCAGTCCTAGCAACAGATAAACATCCAGGAAAGCAGATGAAGAGCAGAGCTGGCTCAATAGCTGGGCTGTTGCTGTGGAGCAGTGTTGAAGATAATGTGGTATGACATGCCGTTTTGATCTGGACTGCTTTAACACAAGATGCTTTAAGCCATACACAGGGCAAATGGAAGTCTGTGCTAATTACCTGCGTGAGTCAGACACAGAGCGCGAGAGGGAATTGCTAAGCTCTGCCAACATGCTTCCACACCTTTTGACCTGCATTACTCCAGCCGCCGGGTTTCTCCTGGTCAATGCATTGCAGCACTGGGCTGCCCTTATTGTGTTGTGGCTCCAGTCTGACATGCTTGATGGCCTGTCGGCTTTGATACGACATCACTCACTTTGCCATCCTTGTTCACTTGCCTGCATGCTTTCAGGTTTACATGGTTGGCAAGTTAACTGGACCCTTAGCAAAATCACAGGGCCTCGATCCAAACTGTTTCAGATTGCAAGCTGCCATGGTAGCCAAGGCAGCACGGCCTTTAAAATGTCAAAGCAAAAAATGGCACAATGCATAACCCTCGTTCCCAGAAACACAGCATGTGAATTGTGAAAATTACCACTGATAAATATAATGAACAAGACTCCCTGCTTTATAGCGGTACATCTGAACCTGTTCATGATCTCTACTGGGTGTGAAGGCCATAGCTTAAATTGCCACAGTCAAGGCATCTATGCTCTTTGTGCTCAACAATAGATGGTGACAAAATAGAAAGGACAGCTTTTCTAAAATGTCAGACAGTAGGGGTCCTGCTGAAATATCTCCCCTCTCTCTCTCTGTCTATCTTGATCAATAAAGCTACCTTTGACAATGCTGCATGTTGTCACCATGACATTTGGTCACCCTTCTTTATTCCCTCACCTGGCTCACTGCTGAATAGGAATATAACAATGAGATTTAATACAGGATCAATAGCTACACACCAATGATACATTCACTCGCATAATGAATACTGATGGATGAAAACAAATACCTTCATGGGGAATTTGTATTCTGGACAGTGTGTCTGTAATAGCCATGCCTATGATGTTTCATTATGGTCTTACCGCTTGTGTGTTTTTCTCTCCATCCATACAATCAGGGAAAGGATATAGGCATGATTTAATCAAGTCTATGGCAGTAACGACAACACAAGCTCTTGTGTATTTATGAAGAGTGCTCTATGTGTGCTTGCATCTGTGTGATCTCATGCCCGTGAATAGCGTGCCATTGTTTGCATTTCATTCAACAGTTATAGGCTTAGTGCAATATGCATAATAAATACTGAAAATGAATTGATCTTTACCACATGCCCCTGCCTGAATATTGAGTTATATTTCAGGGGTCCTACATTCATAATGTTTGTACTGCATGCACGGATTTGTGACTGGAATATACATGCATGAGTTATCTGTATTTACATTATTTGTTTACTGTACATGTTGAGTGCACTTTAGCAGTGTGTTCATACTTTTAGGCATATGTGATTGCTTTCATTTCCATGTGCAAAGTAGTATGTACATGCCCATGAAATAACTCCTATTATATAAATTACATTTGGTGCATAACTTTCTCCGTGTTTGTAAGTGCCACTCCAAAACAATTTCGGTATCCTCCAGCCTGCTGTTGTTTGATAGCCACCTTAGTGTATTGTGTTGTTTGGTGTTTGGGCTTTGGGCCTGCGTCTGGGCCCCTGCATGACTGACGCCCAGTGTTTAAACATCTCTTCACGTGTTTCCCTTTTGATCAGTGTCTGCCATTCTTACTGATTTTCCAAATCACTGATGCTTGTCAAAGAATTAATTACCTGGATCGTTGCTCCGTTGACTCCAGCACCAGCTGTGGGGTTCACCAGAGAGACCTCAGTATTCTCCCAGCATTCCAAGCTAATCACCCACAGTCCATTTCAAAGTCAACCTGACTGCCCACTACCCGGAAAATAATGTGGAATTAGACTGCATTCTGACATTAACGGTTTCATATTTGCATACAGCGTAGAGCAGAAGAGCGTGCAGCAGCTTGTCAGTGGGAGGTGAATATCAGCATCAGAGACAGTGCCTGTAGCAGTTGCCTGCTATAGCTGATAAGCATTGCACAAATTGTACATCCTCGCTGTGTTATTAGCTGATGTATAATATGATATATTCATTCATTCATGTGCTACCTGCACATTCAGTGAGAGTCACTCATTCTTGTAGATCACAGTTTAGCTAAAACAAAAGAATGCAATCATTTGCTAAATTCTTGAATCAAGCATATAATAGTACAAAGACAATGCACCAAGTGTATTTTGACTCATGGAAAATTGGCTTGGGAGCAGAGAAGGCACTGGATTTACTAAACCGCACATTTTTTTTTCTTTGCATGATGAAGTTCACCAACAGTTGTTTTTAAAAGATTTGGGACTGTACAAAATCATTTCTAATTTTCAAACCATGAGGACCAGCATATCATGATAATTCAGTGTTGGTCTTTTGTGTATCGATATTTGCTGGCTTTTCACAATCTTTTATTGTGTTTCATAGATGATTCTCAAAATTCTTTACACTGAGAAACATCAGTTTTAAAAAGCTGAGCCATGCTGTTTTTCCACAGGGTTGTGAAGAACTCTGTGCATCTTTAGTTCTGAAAGACGTATTTAATACCCAACCATGTCCCTGACCTGTTGGCAGTTTCTCTGATTAGTTATACTGTTTATACCACTTTTAGTTTATTTTTGATTGTTTCAAATTACACAACCTATCCAGACTTTTGTTTCCTTTATCCTCGCTTATTTGAAAGCAGTTTCTGAATTAAATTCAAGTGCTACAAAAACAACAACATTTTTCACTTTTAATAGTATATAATATTTTTATTGTGCTATTTCTTTTGCACCATTTTCAAATTACTCTAGGGTTTAAATCACTTCCACATCACTGCATTCTGTCATATTTAGATTTTATGAAGTATTTTGGACAGAGCCTTGCAGAAATCAGTCTTGGTGATTCCACATTATAAGCTCGACATATTCAGTATTGGTTTGCCTTCAGGGAGTATCAAGCCATGCATCTTGCTGTGAGGCTTGCATATGTAAATAGGCTATAAATACACCGTGCCTGCTCACTGGTTTTGTCTGTCCGTCTGCTCGCCTGCTGGTGTGTCTGCAAGGTTGCAGCAGCATGACGTCAGCCCAGCTCCGAGCACTCACTGACCTCTGTCACAGTGAGGGGAGTGCAGTGCACGCTAGACAGCCATATAACAGTGCAGACAATGTAGGCATAGCATAAACAGAGAGACCTGAGTGCAGAAGGAAATTCGTTGCAACATGTTGCAGTATAGCCAGAGACCGGGTTTAGAAACATAAGGACTGGAAGGGTGAGAGCCATAGGTTTTGAAACACTGCTGTTAACATGTTCTTTAACTTGAAAAAATAAAAAAAATAAGGAGGAATAATGTTCAGAAAGGAACCATATGAATACAACTTTACAATTTGCCTTATGAATATACAAATGAAGTCAACTTAAACAACATATATACATCTAGTCAGCACAGGGCACTTAAGTGCATCAATGTTATTGAATGTTTAAGTGTGTTTTGATTATGCTGATTATAATCAGAACATTTGCTGTTGGAATAAGCACATTAAGCTCAGCAGACATCCTTTAAAGGAACCAGTCGCAGCCACTGTAACAGAGTCAGTAAGTGTGTGTGTGCGTGCATGTGTGTGTATTCACTTGTGCGATCATTGTAGTCATTACCTAGTTTCCGTTCCTAGCCTCAAGCAAAATAAGAAATAGCAGTCTTTTATTCTGACAAGTTGTCATTCAGGTAGGGTTTTTTTTCCCCTCCCAGTTTGTTTCAAAGGTTGTCCGACTTTGCTTTCAGAGACTTCTGTCAGTTTGGTGGCTGACAGCTGATGGTGCGCCTGTCCACAGGAAGTTAGTTTGCAAGATTTCTCTTAATGAATAAACATTATGAACTTCAGAAGGGCTCTCAGAGCAGCAGAAATGCGTTCAGTCACGCTATCTTGTTCATATTTTTGAAGGCTTTATTTTAACACAAGATGAGGGAGAGATTTTTTAACTCACGGCAATGTATGACCTTAAACTGATTTCAGAGAGATTTTTGACACCGTTCTCAGCAAATAAGTTCTGTCAGGCTTTCGAGCCATCTTCTTTTAACCTTTCACAATTTTAGCTTGCACATTTAATACAACGTCTCATTCCATTATTCAATGTCCCATTTCCTAGCAGGCTCAAAACCGCAGCAGGTCTCCCCAGGCTTTTTTTTTTCCCAATCCAATCCTATTTCACAGAGACACTGTATTAAAAGTGAGTGCATTCTTTGGCTCGTACATACTCTCTCTTTATTTACAATCTCTCAAATGACGAATGTATTTTGCCATATTTACCTGTGGTTGCCTCAGCACTCTGAATTCATTATCTGTAAATTTGGGCAACAGAGAGCATTTTCCCCTCCAAAAAAAACTCACGGATCAGGGCTGATGGAAGACATCCATAGAGCCTCAGGGCCAAATGACAGACCCAGAATGGGAGATTTGTTAATATGCTGCAGGAGTTGGACCTCCAGTTTGGAAGGCCATTGCTAATGTTTGGGTATCTACTGTAGATCATAATGCACCAAATAAGGGGGCAGGGATAGCTCAGTAGGTAGAGTGTTGGCCCATGATCGGAAGGTCGGTGGTTTGAATCCACTGAACGGCTACCCTGAGGTACCCCTGAGCAAGGTACTGTCCCTACACACTGCTCCCCGGGTGCCCAATGGCTGCCCACTGCTTCACTGAGTGAATGGGTTAAATGCAGAGAGGAATTTCCCCATGGGGATCAATGAAGTATACTTTCTTTCTAATTTCTGAGCTGTTATGAGTTGTAAAATCAATGGTTTAATTTGGTTTAATGTGTCTATATCTTGCATGTGCAGTTTTTTATTAAAAAACATAGAATACTGAAGAACTTTTCATTTCCATTTCTTTATGGAGCAGTTATTTTGATATGATATTCTCTGTATGATCTAGCAATGGCATGCAGTGCAGCAGCCAGATTGGTCCGCTTATGTTTTTTGCCTTTGTCTGTCTCTTTAGTGGTTGAATTTAAGAAAACAGTTTAGGTTATCCATCACTTTATGTTTCAATATGGAAATCTAACTTCTGGACTGAAATGTCATTTTTGCCAAAATCACTGTTTTAGTGTTTCAAAGCATTGTCTACTATGGTATGAAAGCAATCAGGTGAAAACACATTGCTTGCGCCCTGGGCATTGCTTTTCACAAACCTCATCTCAACTCAGTGATATGGTATAACACCTTTGGATCCATGAAAAAGCACCTTGCACTGAAGTGAGAAATTGGCTACGAGTCATTATGCACAAACATCTAATGCCTTGGCATTTTCTGTCCCTGCCAAACAATCATCTTCCTCTCCTCTGTCTATTTGCAATTAATGATTGAATTTCAGCCCCCCAAAAAATCCCATTTCTGCTTTGTGTATGTATCCCAATACACACAGCTGCTACCAGTCCACACAGCAGCATGCACAGCAAAGCTTATCTCCAGCCTTTAGATTGGGGCCTATGGAAACAGTCTTGATTATTTCCCTCCTTCTCCAAAGCACTGCTGTGTGCTTTGGGATTAGAGGCTTTCTGTGGCGGCTGCACATGCACACTGACTGGCTGCAGGCGAGAGAGACTGAGAGAGAGAGAGTTCTTCTGCTCAATAACACCCCCCCCCCCCCCCCCCCCCCCAACACACACACACACACACACACACACACACACACACACACACCCACACACCTCCCTTCGCCAACCCTCTCTCTCTCTCCGTTCAGCACTCAGCCCACCCAACCCTTCCTTCTCCTACCTTCCTCCCTCCCTCCCCATGCCTGACACACTAGCCAGTCCTAGGAGTATTACATCACCCTGATGTAATGTCTAACCAATCACAATACAGCGGCATTAAACCTTCCAGGATTATGGAAGTCAGTAGCTCAGACTGGGTAATGAGTGAGAGAGGGAGACAGGGAGAGTAGCAGCACCAGTCAAACGTATTTTCAAGAATAGCCTCCGGATCAATTTTGCCCCTCTTATTCCTGAAGAACGGAAATAGAAATACACGCTGTCAAGGTGCCTTATACTCTTGTACTTTAAACTTAGGAACTGAAGAAACTCTCCAGTGTTCTGGAAAAGTGAAGCAGATGACTCACAGAATAGTATAATTGTTTTGATTTTATAGTTGTATTACAGTGGACTTCCCACATAAAAACTCCTCATATGCATTTGTCTAATTCATCACAATAAATATTCACTATAGCAGAATGTCACTGTACAACATAGTTTAGAAAAACTGTACTTGACCATCACTTTATTGCTATTTTTGTTTGACCATCATGCTTTAAGAGGCTAGCCACTCAAGAGAGCTTTCATCATTAATCATGTGTTTGTTCACTTGTTTGCTTGTTTGTTTGTTTGTTTATATGTAAGTGACAAAGCTGCAGCGTATGAGTTGATCAGATCAGAAAGAGCTTATATGCCTTGTTCCGGTTTATAGTTTCCATTCATGCACTTTTGCTCTGCTAGCTATAATTTTATTATATTCAAGTTCAAGATTATTTTATTCCATATTGTATAAAGAAATAAGTTGAGTTGTCAGGTTATGCAGTTGCACAAGAGGCCTTTTCAGTGAGACATAATTGAGTAAAATCAGCCAATTGTCTTGTCTTAATAATGTGTAAGTGTCTACTTCTGGATGTCAGGGTTAGAAGGCAGTCTTTAGTGTCATCTGAGTCTAGTCTTCCTATTAAATGTGCTCTTTGTTGTCCTTGGTCTCTAAGGAAGATGAAGAGTGTCTATCACGGTGATTGGCACTGCATAGTACCTTCTTTTAACTCATGCACACACCAGACACCTGCACGCCCTTCCACTGAGCCACTCAGACACATACACGCGCTCATTCCTACATACACCCTGCAGGCACAGACAACATCAGACAGTGTAGCAGAGGCACCATCAGCTTGCAGTGTGTGCCGCTTGCCATTTGCTACGGTGTGGATAGCTGATTTCAGTGTGTGTGCACAATCAGTGTACTGCCACACCAGTACACTGACTGTGTCACACTGCTGCTCTGGACGCCAGGAGGGGGGGAAAAAAAGAAAGAAAAAAAGAAAATCACACGTCTGTGTGGCAAATGCATGTAGCTGCAATGGAAGCACTGCTGGGAAATAACTGCATAATGTAGGAGAGCATGGGAATGCTTGGGTCTGCCAGGACATTTTGCAGGGAATGATGAATCACTGATAGGATAGCAGAAGGCAGTATCCTGCAAAGAAATGCTCACTTCCAGGATCAATGTTCCATACCATCCATATTTATTCACACTTTGGTTGTGTCAAGATGTGTATTGGCAAAATGCAGTTTTTACAGTATTGCCACTTGAACACTGTACACAAGTGGACAGTTCATAGCAACATTGTCAACAACAGTTTGGCTCAGTATCCAATTTTAAAGCTATTCCAAAGTAAAAACGAGGAAGAAACATGCATAACAGTTCTGCAGAGGCTCACATGGTTTCATATTTAGCCTTGTGTGTGAGTGTAAGCACAGCTGAGGTAATTCTAACACCCTCATACTTTCACCCCCGTATGCAGCTTGTGTGTTTGAGAGAGGTAGTAGCATCTGTGGTGTCAGGTTTGCTTTTGCTTCAGGTCTTGGTGGGGGTGGACACTGAGAAAGTTGTGGCTGTTTTACCTGACACACTTCTAATTCCTCCGCGCCATGGGACCATCTACCCCCCAGCTTTTTTGTTTTCCTTTCCCATTTGAAGCTCTGCCAAATGGGACGAGGCCAGAGGAAACTGCCACATTTTTGCTTGAATGGCTGCTACTGCTGTTAGAGCTGGAGTCAGTACCGCTTGCTCTCTCTGTCTCTCTCTGTGTCGCTCCCTCTTGTTCTTGTTCTTGCTTTCATTCTCATTTTCTCTGTCTTTTCACTGACAGATCAAGCAACCACCCCCTACCCACCATCTCCCAATCCCTTGTCTTGCCCCCCTCCCCCCTATTCGTAAGCGCTACCATATTTGCTGGTGCAATATATGCAACTTTGGGTTGCAAAACAGGTAGAAAAATGAGACATCCTGTAGCGAGGCCATCTCATTAGAAATATATATTCAAGTCGTTCTGAGCGCAGCTTTCAAATTTTACATACAGCAATGTGCAGAAGAGGGAAAGTGAGTGCGAGACAGAAAGAGAGGGGAAAGATTAATGTAAATCTCAAAATAAGGAAGGCATTAATATTTCATTAGTGTCTTTTTTTCTCCGTGAGTGACAGAGGAGGGGAGATAGTGGCTGATTTAATGATTTTAGAGTCTCTTTCTTTCATTTGTTCTCTCCCTCCCTCCACTGTCGCTGCCTCCCCTGGTTTCCCAGTCAGCAGATGGGCTTAGCTTCATCTTTTTTATGAATTCCTCACAGACTCAGCTGCACGTAATTACAGTCAATTCTTCCTTATCTCTCAAATTAAAAAGATTAGATTATTTGTGAAAGAAATGTATGCAGCTCCTCTCAACTGATAGCATGAACCAGACTGCATAGTAGGTTATATGCATTACCACTGCCGCCGCCTACCCATCTCTGAAAAAAAGCCCACAGGCACCTTCGCAGACCTGTACTTTACACAGCTCTGTGTACCTAGATATCAGCTTACTTCATTTCAATATAGGTGCAATGTCAGTGTACAGTATTATCTTCAATAAACTGTCTGTTCTGAAAGAATATTACACTCATGTTTTCACATTTTTAGAAACCCAGTGGATATGGATATGTACTGTCTGTTACAAAGAATATAGACTCGGCTATGAATCAGCAACCAGCTTTGAACCTTTGTGGGACTGACTCCGTATCAGTATTGCAGATTGCCTCTTGCTTTGCTCAGATAAGACCCAGCAAGGTATTCTGATATCTGATACACTAGTCAGCACAGATGCTGTGTTTTTGTACCACATATTGTCATATTTTGCCAGTCTTATGGGTTTTAATACATTTTTGTGCAAAATAAACATTAGGGTAATGTCACTCACATAAACCCATACATTAGGTCAGGTAGAAAAACTGACAATTGACTGCTTATGTATTATGCAATATATGTTAACAAATGAACTCAAACTCAACTTTATGAGACTCTAAAAGAGGATAAAATGTAGAAGTTTAGATTAAGACGTGGAACAGTGCTTTTATTGACTCGATATTGATCTCTTACAGTGATGTTGTTTGATTATTCTGCTCTGGCTTCCAGGAGAAACAGTCATTGTTGAGTGGAAATGGAATAGAATCCAGATTTCTCTTGCCGCCCAAGGGATTAGTTTACTCACCATCACCTCCAGCATTACCAATTGATTGGCTCATTGAGAGCACATCCATTCCAGGTCATGAACTGTATTCAGCCCACAAGCAATGGAAGGATTTCTCAGATCTGCATAGATTCAACTGTTTTTCTTGTAACCCTGACAGTCCACGCATTGATAATACTGTCGTTTTTTTGAATCTCATTTGATTAAATGTAGCAGATACTGAGAAACATCGAAAGGAATTTCTTTTTCATCCTTTAACATTTTGAGATTTTTATAAAGCTGACTGTCTGTTAGGCTGTTTTGTGAGGTTAAGTGAGTGAATGAAACAACATAAAAATATTTCAGATTTTTACCAGAATAAGCCAAAACCAAAGCCTGTCATGGCACTTGTCTGCCTTGTGCTGTTGGGCCCACAGGACTTTCTCAGGATGTTCTGAGGTGTGGGTTCTGTGGGTTGTAAATTGTACTGGTGCAGACCCTGGATGTTGATCAAGCTGGAATCTTGGAAGTCTGGAGGGCTGGTCAGTATCTTGGGCTCTTTGTTCCCTTTCCCCAGCTGTTTCCTGTCAGATTTTGCAGCACAATGTACCGTCCTCCTGTTGAGGCTGCCGCTGTCGGGCAGTGCCCCTGGCATTTGCTTGGGTATCTGCAACAATCTTTAGGTAAGTGGTGCATATCAAAGCAGGATCCACTCAAATACTAGGACCCAAGGTTTTCCAGCTGAACATTCCTACAAAAGCAATGTGGGAAAATGATCAGATTTATTCGCTTATTAAATATAGTCACTTCTTTTAAATAAAACTACTTTTTAAAAATAGTCTATTGTGGCTAATTGTTTGTACATATTGTGTGGCATTATAGCCAAAAAATTAGTGGAGGTGCATTTCAGTAGACTCAATATTGCACTACTTTAAGTAACTTCTGCAGTGTAGCAATTGCAGGCTGTTTGGCAAAATCTCAAAAACAAATTAATAGGAAGACCAATAAATTGACCCTGGTACTATTTTTTACTACTTTTTCTGTCATGTGGAAATGGAGCCTACTACCAAACCTACTAAAAATGTGAAGATTGACAAAAAGGGAATAACTAGTGGTCAGTGTTATATTTCTTTGGCCCAGGCTTTTGGCCAGTAAACGTTTGAAATGCCGCCTTCAGCTGAAGTGGGGATACTTTACTATAACACCCCAGTGAGAGTTAAAATGTCAGAGGCTGAGATTTTTCGTTTGGCTTTTTTGGTCTTGTATAACTTTCTTTTAGGAGACAAATTGTTGCTTATACTTTTTTTGATGCACAGATTTCTGGAAATATAGCACAATACACTTCTGTCACTCTCAGTTACTGATTGTGAATGGACACTGATGCACATTTAGTAGAGTAGAAATGCATGCTTGTCCTTCAAATACAGATGCTTTATCGATTGGGATCATTACACACCAATTAAATCGCTGTCTAAGTGCTCTTGAATGTATGCGATTAAAGCTCTTAATGGTTGTGTTACTTTATTGTTGATTAAGGTTGCGTTACATTTGAGGTGTTTTACAATTAAGATGTACTTTGTGTTCACTGTGTTTTATCACAGTGTTTTGCTTTTTTACTAGACACACACAGTTTTGTATTGATCAGTTTCACAAGAAGAGGCAGCATCCTTAGAGGTGACTTTGGCACTAAAACTATCACGGTTAGAACATCACTGAGGTCCATGTGATCACAAATTGTCAGCTGTATAATAAAATAATAATAATAACAATAATAACAGAGTTTAACATTAAATAGAATTTCAATGCATTTTATTTGAAATTATGATCAATTATATTTACCAAAAATGCAGGTAGAAAAATTTTTTTAAAGGAAAGAGGAAATAATTATACTCATTAAGTAATTTTAAGTAGTTTGTAATTTCATGTATTTCAAAGGAATGAGACAAAAAGTAAGCAAATACTAATATTCGTTAATTTCACTGACCAATAATTTGCCATAGTTTTCATCAACAACCTTTTTTTTTTTAAATAAAGCAAGATGATAACTAATTAAAAACGAATGCAAGAAGACAAAAAATATTTTGAAATATTAAAAATATGCAACTATTTTTGAGAGACAAAATCAAGTCAGAACTAATTAAGTTGTGCGGAAAGGTGGGAGGAGTTTGGAAGTTATCCAATCAGAAGTAACCTCCTTGTGTGGGGAGGCTACGCACATTTGATCTGTTCCCAGGAAACAGAACAGTTTCAAGGATGTCAAGTAAGAAACTTTGTAAACCATCTGGAGCAAAAACGCAAAAACTTTTACACTTTGTATTTCAGGGAACCAACTCAACTTTCGATTTAATCTGCTAATCTTATAACTGTCACGGGACTGAGTCTGCGACGCAGTATTTATGTTTCAGAGTTTGTAATTACGTTTTTTGATTATTGTTATTCATGGTTTTTGGTTTTCTTCAGTTCAGTGATCTTTGTTCTCCCTCCCTCAGTGTTTTCTCAGCCTGTGTTTAGTCTCTGTTCCCATGTCTACTTTATGCTTTTCCTGGGTCCCATGTTCATGTCACCCTTGTCGCTATGTTCCCTATGTCTCCCCAGTCAGTGGCCGTTTCTCAATTCTCAAGTACGCGAGCCGAGAACGCACGGGAGTACGGACTCGCCGAGAACGCGAGCACGGACTCGCGATTTGTACAATTGGAACACCAGCGTACGTGATGATGTCACAGGTCCGGAGTTTCTACTGCCGTCCCCTCCTAATTTAACTGTGAGTAACTTGTTATGAAGCTTAACTTTAATCACAGCCAAACCGGTTTACTCAGGGACAAATAAAACACTGAAATAAACCAAACATTAACATTTAGAAGTGATCTAAGTGACTTATATATCATTTTTAACTTCAGTAGTGAAACCTCTATTAATAAAAATAGTGTACATGTACATACGTGTACATACCTTAATAAAAAAACGATGTGCCGGGAGTCCGCTGTTCTGGACGAAATGCATTCTGGGATATTTAGCTGTACCAAGTCCACACCGATGCATGCTCGATAAAACGGGCGGAGCGAGAACACATCCGGGACTTTTTCGCGTTCTCGGCTTGATGCGTACTTCGAATTGGAACAGTACTTGGTCTCCGACTGATGACGTATCACGAGTACACGAGAACGCAAGTACGCACAAGTACGCATATTGAGAAACGCCCGGGGAGTGTGTTAGGCTTGCATGAGTTTGTGTATTTCTGTGTATTTCCTGTCTTATTTTGATAGTCTTTGTCCTCTATACAGTGTAACTAGTCTTGCTTCCCCTTGTCTCATTAGGTCTGATTTCTCCCAGCTGTGTTCCCACCTGTTTCCCATCCTCTCATTGTCCTGCTTGTGTATTTAAGCCCTGTGTTTTTTGTGTTCTTTGTTGTGTTGTCCCCGTGGTCCTGAATCTCATTGTTACTTCCCATCAGTTCTTAGTTTCTAGTTCCTTTGTTTCTAGTTTCCTAGCTTCTAGTTTTATGTTTTGCTTCTTGTATTTAGTGTTTGGTTTTTGTTTTTTCAGCAAATAAAGCTGCTGCTTTGAGTTTACTTTTTTGTGTTTGGGTCCTCATCCTGCCTGCCACACAGCGTAACCATGACAATAACATTTAGTCAAGTAGACTAAAACTAAAAAATTCAGTTCTAAATTATGAATAAAACTACATTTTACTACATTACCCAGAGGTTATGCACTATTTGATATTGCTTACGGTATAGTATTTATTCTTCTCTGTAAATTTCGTTGTTACCATCTCATTCTAGTCTATAAAATAGATTTAATTGTTGGATAATTACACGCTAAGTCAGTATTACTGTATTGCAGTAAGTGCTATACCATAATAACACTGCTACTGTGAGTCTTTCTGTGTTCAACTATTTCAGATGGAACAAGTTTATCAATACTTTTTTTTTTCCTAGCTGGCAATGATATAAACACAGATGGAATATGTTACATGAGGTTAGATGAGGCTTCATTAGCATTTGTTTCTCACTGGTTGATGTTTGTGAAGACAGTCCTGCTGTGCTGTTTAGTCTTAGCAGAAATTCATGTGGAGTTGGGACGGATTTCCCTATTCATGCAGGGAGCAATGAGTACACTTTACATTACCGTGTGTGTGTGTGTGTGTGTGTGTGTGTGTGTGTGTGTGTGTGTGTGTGTGTGTGTGTGTGTGTGTGTGTGTGTATGCAGAAGTTTAAATTAATATTACTGAACTTTTTTTCTGATTAAAGCTCAAAGCCTTGGTAACAGTTTCTTCCTACCTTCATACAACCAGACACACAACCACATTCATCACACAATCTGTGCTGCCTGTCTTGTCATCAGCTAAACAGATTTGCATGGTCACACTATTTTACTCTTAACTCAATCATTAAGAAACATATTCCTGATTTTTAAAATATCAAAGAAATACTCACATTCCTGTAGGGAGGAAATAGGCCAAACAAAATATTTATGAAAATCATTGTGATTAGATGAACAGCATGTTTGGGCCAGTAGGTTGTTGTGGTGATGAGAAACATAAGAAAATGTGCTTTTCATATGCATGCAAAGAATAAATGTGAAGGAGTGTGTGGATTCAGAAAGAATGATAGAAATGCTTTGAATCAGTTAAGGCTGTGATTTTTTTTATTGCTTAGAAGTAGTTTGTGGTGCTCCTTAAACAAATAACTTGTTTTAAGTTTGCACGACAACATGTGTAATCTGCTATCAATGCATAAAATATGAAATCGCAAACAGTCTTTGCATTGCATTGTCTTGAATGAAGGAACAAGATTTTTGGGGAGAACAAGTTTCATTCACCTCCTTCCTTAAAGGTCTGCTAAAGTGTTTAGGAAGCAGCACTATCCACATCCAATGAATTATGGGAAGTGATGTAAATAGAAAATTCTTTTAATCAAATGTTTCTTTCCGTTAATGAAATGTCTCCCCCCTTATCTGGCTCCCTTATGATCCATATGTTAATGTCTAATATGCAAGTATTTATCTGTTCATTTCACCCTCTTTCTCTCGTTTGCCCCATCTCTCTTATCTAAAATTGTGCTCTGAATTTGGCACTGTGAATGATTATGCTTATCGACCTGCCCATGGACCTCATATTAAAATTTGTGTGGCATGATTAGCCTATTTATCTATATAATTGGATTGGAGTGTGTGTGTGTGTGTGTGTGTGTGTGTGTGTGTGTGTGTGTGTGTGTGTATGTGTGTGTGTGTGTGTGTGTGTGTGTGTGTGTGTGTGTGTGTGTGTGTGTGTGTGAAAGTTGATTTAAAGGACAGAGGAATAAATATCAAGAAAGATGGGCAACACAATTGTTCCTTAGATTAATTCCATTTGCATACAATCACTAGATTTACCCTTGGAATTTTGGGGGAATTTAATCAAGTTATAGTTGCCTATGAGATTATTGAAAGGAAAACAACCTCGGGCATGGTGTTAAATGAGACAACATAGAATTTACTATGCTAAGGATTAGTGTCATGAGACCAGGGAGATTTGCACAGGCAAAATGTGAACACTGCATCACAATACATTACAATAGTTTCCGGCATGGTGTAATTCATGCAAACATCCCCGGGCTATTTATACCACTCCGCGAGAATCTAATTGTGTCCGATATATAATCCAACTAAGAGTTAAAGTGGCAGGAGTTCAAGTCCTGTGTAATATAAATATTAAAGAGGAGTGGTGTTCAGGACAAGTGTGACAATTTGTCCACGGGGTTGAGTGGGACAGGATGTAAGGTTTAAATGGAAAAACAAGTGCTAGATTGTTGAGTCGATTTGAGTTCCACAAAGAGGATTTAAAAGTATTTCATATCCGTTTAATACTTGCATATGTCTAAAATTATACATTTCAATGAAATATATGACATTTTATGGTTTTTGGCTGTGTGTGCATGCACATTACTTTGTGTGACAGGAGACATCTGCGCCCCATCAGGGTGTGGCCTGAAAGACAAATCTGACATGAAATTATGCTGTGATCTTTTGAGTTTAACAAACACATTTTCACACACTCTCTATCTATATCTTGTGCTGTTTTCACAAAGTAAAGGAGTTTCATTAACCTTCTAATTGATTGGGTAATGTTTTTTTTTTTTTTTGTGAAATCAATAACACCCCAGTCTGTTAACTAATTGGATTACTTGTCTTTTCGTCAAATATGTCCAAATACCAATGCAATGTGACTTGTTTATGAAATTTTTACCTTGAAAGTAGAAACCAATGTCAATGGCTAATGCACCTGTAGTTGCTCGTCTCCTCCGAATATGCTTTCATAAAACACTCACAATAATAACACAGGTCGAGCTACTGCTGGCTGTGAATGCCAGTAACTGGGATATTAATAGCCTTAAAACTAATCATTAATGAAGCTGTCCTTATTGAGACTGCTTTGAGGACACGCTTGCCGAGTGTTTATTAATCAGGGAATAATAAGTAATCCGTGAACATTAATGGAAATGGATGAGACTAATGGATGACGCCTGCTCTCTCCCACACTTAAGCCTCAGACTTCATTACTGACAGGCAGATTAGTGCAAAGGAGAAAGAGCATAACAGACTCCACCTGTGAATGTGTGTGCCCACGCAAACACACACACACACTCTCGTTCCCTCCTGTGACAACATGATGGAACACTGTCAAGCTCATTTGCTCTTCAATAGACTATATGTAATTAACAGTATCCTCTCAGAGAAGCTGCTGAGAATAAAATGAATAGACATCAAATAAATCATCTGGCAAGGTTAGCTTCTTCAGTGCTTCCAATCTTATTATGACATTTTTCACCGATGCCGTCACTGTCATAGAAGGTGCTCTGAATGGATATGGGTGGCTGGCAATTTTTTTTCCCCCTCATCTTCTTTCACTAACCGTGAGGGCCGTAGTTGTTCACATCACACTAGCAGTGCAGCACAAAGTTAATTTCACCCATGCCCTGAAATGTCCTTTAACCATACTCCATGAGCACACATCCAAGCCTCACCATACATCATCTGGGTCTTATGCATACGGGGAAAACTATAACGTATTCCAAACTCTTCAGACTGCGTATCGTTATCACATCAACCATGGGGTTAAGCACTTAGGAGAGACATGACAATACAGAGTTCTCCCTGCTGCACTATAACATGCTCTGTGAAAGTGATAAGAGCGTCTGATCATGCATCCCAGCATTCTATATCACTCTCTCAATAACGGATCCCCACCCCCCAATGACTCGTTGTGGCTGCATTATTTAAATGGAATAAAATGTCGGAAGGAATTGAGGAAGGAAGCTGAGATTCAAGTAGTGTGACTGTTAAAATATCATCTACAGCTGGTAACAATGAGGTAACTGCATTTATACTAGGGTATTACTGTGGTAAAAACGTCCAAGTTATTTATTACGTACACATAATATGTATATGTTGTGAGTGGGGGGAAGGATCAAGTGATAGACATGCAAAGCTGTCTTGTTCTGTGTATTCTGAAAGTAAAGTCGCACATATTAAATATGCTGACAGTTTTATGCAGAGGTTTGCTGGACCATTAGCAAATTATAATGAGAGCGTTACTGGTTTCATCTAATAGTGTGAATGAAACTGCAGTTCCCAAAATATTGAACTATTCACCCTTTGTGTGTACAAGATCGGTGGTAGTGCAACATTGGTGAAACGAATACTAATAGATACTATATTATATTCTTAGTGATAATAGATTTTTCCTTTCTTGTGATCAGCTAACTTGTGCTGCTAACTTGTTTTTCAAGACATTTTATATGAAATAACCAGATAAAAAATAAAATAAAATAAAAATGTGATTTAATTTTTTTTTAAATAATTTATTTATTTATAAATTATTGGCATGGTCGGGTGATTAGCAGTGTTGCCTCATAGCAAGAAGGTCCTGGGTTCAAAGCCACCATCTGGTCAGAGCTTTTCTGTGCGGCGTTTGAATGTCCTCCCACAGTCCAAGACATGCAGTTTGTGGGATTAGGTTATTTGATGACTCTAAATGACCCATAGGTGTGAATGGTTGTCTGCCTCTATGTGAGCCTTGGAACAGACTGGTGACCTGTCCAGGGTGTACCTCCACTCACCCTATGGTAGCTGGGATAGTAAGTAAGTACATAGGTATATTACGGGTTAATAAGTCCATTATATACTTCGGAGCGAGACCAAAAGTCATCGGTAAGATTTTTAAATCAATACAAAATTTAACAGGCAGTGAGTGCAAATTTGCTGGTACCAGATTAATATGTTCATATTTCTTGGTGCCAGTTAAAAAGTGAGCAGCCGCATTGTGAATCAGCAAGAATCAGTGAAGTGAGCTCTGACTGATGCTTGTTTAAAGAGCATTGCAATCATTAAGCATGCATGATCCTGTGCAAATCATTAGCAAAACAGACTGAATGGATTTTATAATTATTTACATTTTTATTTTTTGCTGATAGAAGCATGACTGGATAATATTTTTTACTTGAGCATCGAAACAGAGCTCACTGTCAGTGTCTCACAAATTAATTCTAGGTTACGAGCAGACTCAATAACATTTTTGTCAGTGAAGCTCAGTGTAGGACAGGCTGGTGGAATTTTTTCACTAAGAAATGGATTGATCATCGCTAAATTTTAGGATGGAGGACTTTACATGTAACCTTTAAAGTTCTACTTTATCCAGTGTCACTTGTTGAGCAGTCCCTATCTTAAAAAATCATCTCTAACCTTCCTCTTGTCCGCTTTATTTTTCCATCTTTCCCCAATTCTAAGAGAGAAGTTATCACAAATTAATTTTTTTTAATCCTGGCAGCAACTAAATAGTTAGCATGTTGCCGTGGGGATATTCAAACTGCACAGAAACTGAATGGTTGCTGCTATTTGTTGAGCTGCATGAAACCTTGCAACTAAAATGATCAGTGCTCGACAAAGTTAAATTTCACCGTTGCTGGTTTTTAGAATTGTCTTTAGTTGAATTTACTTAACTTTTTTTGTACTTGAGTCGTCAGTCTTATTTCAACAAAACATTGAGCACCCAAAAAAGCAAATTTTGGACTCATTTAAAAATAAGTTAAGTCATGTGACTACACATTGAAGTAGCTGAAATCACTGAACAAAAAACAAATGAGAAAATCCATGAAAACATTTTTTGAGTGACACAAACAAACAAACACGGTACTCAATTTAGGCTCACTCCCAATTTACCAAAACTTTATGGACATTTGCAATATGAACACAGGACCTTCTCTTGGGATGAGAAAGAAGAAAGTATGCATTGAGGATGTAAGAGACTGTGGGACTGACATTACTTCCTGATTTATGGAGTCTCTCAATGGCATCAGCTGGAAGCAATCCCAGACAGCAGCATATAAAAAATGAACTGTCTTTATATAATTTTATATTAAACTGCCTTATTGGATTTATTTACTCAATTAAAGGAATACTATTTGGGATTGGTCCATCCCATTTTAACCCCTGAGTGTGTATACATTTAGAGCCAAAAGGACTGTAAATGGAGAGATCATGTTAATGGTTTAACTTGAGTGTGTTTTCATTAAACCATGTAATCAAAAATCAGATGTCTTTGGTTATAACCCAGCATCCAAGTGACATGTGTCCAGCATGTAGTTACTAATTTACCCATCATATTAGTAGAAAAAAAATACCAACATTTTCTCATAACAAATGAGTAATTTACTTAATAAATAAATAAATCATTGATTACTAATTTAAAAGAAAAATGAATAATCATTTAATTGAGCCCTGGCTACACATCCTAGGTTATGCATCCAAAAGACGTGTTTTGAGCCACAGGCATCCAAGCTCAACACACGTGGTTTGTTTTGTTTTTGCATATAACTTGCAGAGACAGCGGTGGCCAGTACAGCCTGGAGGTGTGAGACACTACAGACTCACCTGATGTGACACACTTACAGGAGAAGTGACGTTGTACGTATCCCCGTTATTTAGTTGTTGTAAACTAAGGCCAGTGTTGTAAAACAGACTAAGATGCAATGAATGCCATGCAGTATTTGTTCGGGGTTACACAACTAGATCCTGAAATCACTTGACAGTGTGTCAACGAACTGATGTGATTGTGCCAAAACTGAGGCAAACCCAAACTGGGAAACTTCAGGCTGAACATAGAGACCTAATTTCTGTGTCAGCAAAGCATGTGCATCAGGGCACAGACTGAGGGATCTCCAAGCCGTGTGAAAAGTGCCACTGATCATCATGCTCAAGATTTTTTTTTAACTTTCTGTCATGGCTGTCGCCGCTGAGCAAAACAGGACCCAAAAGTCTCCATCATCAGCCTTAGACCCTGGGGACAGGAGAAATCACATTATATCTGCTGTCACACAAAGTCACTGTCAAGGTGTGAAGAGAGCACACAGCAGCTCTGGTGTGATGCTGGAGACCCATAATACCCCAGACGCTTCATCTCAGCCGCTGGCTAGAACCAAACTGCAATTCTAACAAGTAGGATACATTTCACAGTGATTTAAGGTAGAGAAACACCTCTCTCATCTAGTTTGTACTTACAAAACCCCTGTGTCTTAAAATTCTGCGTGCTAAGGTGATGATGAGTGTAGTGAGTTTAGCAGAAGGGATATGCAATTTAGTTAACCTTGTGTTCACTTCAGGCACTTCACCACAATTTGATAAAGAGGGTTGCATTTTTACTTGCCCCTCTCCAGGCTTTCTAATAAGAGGAACTGCCTATCAAACCTGTGCTTTGGATGATGAAACTGCAGTGCAATAGTAAATGGAGAGGTGTAGAGCAGGGTGGTGTGCATCAGCATGCTTGTTCAGCACGCTCTTTTTTCTTACACGCACACACATTCTGCTCTGCTGACCATGTTGCATTGATGGAGTTCCAGAACGATGGCGTCTCAGGAGGAATGGCCGCTACCCAAAGTGACAACAAAAAGAAAATAGGAGCTGGACTGTCTTACCATGCTGGAGCTGGAATTACACACAGAGAATAAAGCCCTGTCCACATCAAAAGTGATTCACATGTTGCCCATTGCTTTGTAGATGACAGTTGGTCATTGGTGGACATTCCAGGTTGTGCTTGCCAAGGTAACCCTCTTGTATATTTCTGACACAAAAAGATTTCTAAGTGAAGCATTCAGTGTTGGAGTCATATGTACAGTGCCGTGAAACAGGCACATTTGTCACACTATCATGTTTCAGATCATTAAATTAATGTTAATATTAGACAAAATGCAGTTCTTAAATGATGATTTCATTTATTAAGGGAAAAAATTAACTGTGATTAACCATGTTAACCATAATATAATTTAAATACAGGGTGGGCCATTTATATGGATACACCGTAATAAAATGGGAATGGTTGGTGATATTAAAGTCCTGTTTGTGGCACATTAGTATATGTGAGGGGGCAAACTCCTCAAGATGGGTGGTCACCATGGTGGCCATTTAGAAGTCGGCCATCTTGGATACAACTTTTGTTTTTTCAATAGGAAGAGGGCCATGTGACACATCAAACTTATTGGTAATGTCACAAGAAAAACAATGGTGTGCATGGTTTCAACGTAACTTTATTCTTTCATGAGTTATTTACAAGTTTCTGACCACTTATAAAATATGTTCAATGTGCTGCCCATTGTGTTGGATTGTCAATGCAACCCTCTTCTCCCACTCTTCACACACCGATAGCAACACCACAGGAGAAATGCCAGCACAGGCATCCAGTATCCATAGTATCAGGTGCTGCACATCTCGTATCTTCACACCATAGACAACTGCCTTCAGATGACCCCAAAGATAAAAGTCTAAGGGGGTCAGATCGGGAGACCTTGGGGGCCATTCAACTGGCCCACGACGACCAATCCACTTTCCAGGAAACTGTTCATCTAGGAATGCTCGGACCTGGCACCCATAATGTGGTGGTGCACCATCTTGCTGGAAAAACTCAGGGAACGTGCCAGCTTCAGTGCATAAAGAGGGAAACACATCATCATGTAGCAATTTCAAATATCCAGTGGCCTTGAGGTTTCCATTGATGAAGAATGGACCCACTATCGTTGTACCCCATATACCACACCAAACCATCACTTTTGTTGTTCCAACAGTCTTGGAAGGATCCATCCAATGTGGGTTAGTGTCAGACCAATAGCGGTGGTTTTGTTTGTTAACTTCACCATTCACATAGAAGTTTGCCTCATCACTGAACAAAATCTTCTGCGTGAACTGAGGGTCCTGTTCCAATTTTTGTTTTGCCCATTCTGCAAATTCTGTGCGCCGATCTGGGTCATCCTCGTTGAGATGCTGCAGTAGCTGGAGTTTGTAAGGGTGCCATTTGTGAGTAGCTAATATCCGCCGAAGGGATGTTCGACTAATGCCACACTCCAGTGACATGCGGCGAGTGCTACGCTGTGGGCTCTTGCTGAATGAAGCTAGGACAGCCACTGATGTTTCTTCATTAGTGACAGTTTTCTTGCGTCCACATTTTGGCAAATCCAACACTGAACCAGTTTCACGAAACTTAGCAAGCAGTTTGCTAACTGTAGCATGGGAGATGGGTGGTCTCGTAGGGCAGCGGTCCCCAACCCCCGGGCCACGGACCGGTACCGGTCCATGAGTCGTTTGGTACCGGGCCGCGAGAGTTGAGGCTCAGGTGTGAAATGTATGGTTTTCAGGGTTTTTATTGGTTTTCAGCGTTATTTTGTTATCGTTTTTTATCGTTAACTCGGTTTTCCTGGGTCTTTTCACGTGTGTTATGAATAAATCATCTTTTTTTCGGTACCGGTACTAGTTTTATTTTGTTGTATTTATCCGCGACACCTTAAAGGCCGGTCAGTGAAAATATTGTCGGGCATAAACCGGTCCGTGGCGCAAAAAAGGTTGGGGACCGCTGTCGTAGGGTGTCTTGCATTGAAATCTGCTGCAATGACCCGGTTACTGCATTCACCAGATATCAACACAATTTCGATCCGCTCCTCACGTGTTAACCTCTTCGACAAGTCAATGGCTGTGAACAAAGAGATACTTGTAAATAACTCATGAAAGAATAAAGTTACGTTGAAACCAAACACACCATTGTTTTTCTTGTGACGTTACCAATAAGTTTGATGTGTCACATGGCCCTCTTCCTATTGAAAAAACAAAAGTTGTATCCAAGATGGCTGACTTCTAAATGGCCACCATGGTCACCACCCATCTTGAGGAGTTTGCCCCCTCACATATACTAATGTGCCACAAACAGGACTTTAATATCACTTTAGTATTCCCATTTTATTACGGTGTATCCATATAAATCGCCCACCCTGTAGAACCGTCCGATAAAGTGAAGTAGGTAAAAGCAGCAAATCATGCCATGATCTAAAAAAAACAGATGAGAAAGAACGTCCTCTGTCAGTGGTAAAAATATTTACAATGCAATTTTTAAGACTTTGGGACTCGAGTGTATCACAATGAGAGCCATTATTCACAATTGCAGAAAACTTCCCGGGAATGGCCACCATAAAGGTAGAAAATATCTCGACGATCCATGATGAAGATTTGGGGGAAAAATATTCTGTGAACTGACGAGACAAAAGTAGAACTTTTTGGAAGGTTTGTGTCCAGTTACATCTGGTGTAAAACAAACACAGCATTACATAAAAAGAACATCATACCACCAGTTAAACATGGTGGTGGTCTGGAGCTGATTTGCCATTTTTGTTTGTGTTCTGAAGCTTGGGTTATGCAGCAGGACGATGACCCAAAACACAAGAGCTAATGCACCCCTAAAAAAAAGGCAAGAAAAAAAATGCAGGTTTTGCAGTGGTCTAGTCACAATCTAAGTCCTGACTTAAATCTGATTGACATGCTTTGGATTACGTTAAACAGGCCGTTCACGTTCTAAAACCCTATAATTATAATGAATTAAAATAATTCCGCAAAGAAAAGTGGGCCAAAATTCCTCCACAGTGATGTGAAAGATTTGTGCTGCCAAGGATGACACAACCAGGTGTTAGGTTCAGGGGCCATCATTTTTCGTACAGGTCCTTGTAGGTTTGGATAATTCTGACGATGATGATCTGAAACAGTGAAGTGTGACAAATGTGCAAAAAAACTAAGAAATCAGGAAGAGGGCAAATACTTTTTCACAGCACTGTGTATCTGCCAATAGTATCTGTAGTGACCTCAAGCTTTTATTAGTGTACCTTGGTAACAGCCCACTTCTTGTTGCCACCTTTTATACCAAAGTCACTAAATTTCCTTGACATTCCACGGTCTTTTGTTGTGACATTGCTGTCTCTTTATCTCCATGCCTAAAGCTCTGGAGGAAAGTGGTGTCACTCCTCTCATTTAGCCATGTCAGTGAGTCAATTAATCATTCTTTTTATCTTTTGCTTCAAGCTGCAATATGTGTAATCTTGTCTCAGCTCGTGTGGACTCAAACAATGCTTTTCTTTAACTCAGTGGTGGATGCTACAAGAGAAGAAAAGACCAAAGAGAAAATGAGTAAAATAGGTGCAATCGTTTGTTGTCAGTAACCACTAACTTTTTTTCCCAGTATCAAAACTAAAGAATATCCAGGACTTAAGATGGGTTTTTCATTGTCCACGACTCTGTATGGACTGGATGTCATAAATCTTTTCATTAAGTTTCCAGCAAAATGTTTGCAATTCCAAAAGCTTTTATTCCCTGGAAATTACTTGACACGGTATGCTTATACTCTATTTGTATTCACCATCTAAATTCCCAGGAAACTTAAAAGCATGCACTTTGGTATGCAAGTGTAATATCTGTGTTCGGGTAATCGGGCACAGTGTGCTAGTTATCACTGTTAATGACAGAATGGTTTAGATTGTTATTCAGTACATTAACATCCGAAAGTGACTTTTGGCTCAACACACACTGGACCTCTGGCTCTCTCTGGCTCTCGGGGCAGCACCGGCCCACCTTGAACTCCCTCACCACCAGCGTGGAATCAGCAAAAACAGACCTCCAATCCCTCAGAGAGGCCAACTCTATTTCATGTCAAGAATAGCTAATGGGCTGTGTATAGTAAAAGGGGAAAAAAAAGAAAAAGAAAAAATCCGCATGCACTTTTCTTTTCTTTTAAGTCATAAGCTACAGACATGTGGCTCAGCACGTATCAACAAGGTGCATACTGTTTGGCACAGCTGCCGAAACACACAACAAACACAGCGCCTGGCTTCGGTTCAGCACGTTATAAAACATACAGAGACTCGTTCCTGTGCTTAATAGAAAATATATTCTCATTAAACAGGAAAAAAAAACAATTTGTGGATTCTGCTTCAATCTGTTTACATGCTGAAATGATATTAGAACTAGGCCCTATATACAGCAACCGTGAGGTGATAGATTATTAACCAGGATAAAGAAGATGTAACTCATTCTCTGTGTCTTAAAATGTGGTTGCTTTGCATTATCTCTCTGAGTTAAGTCAATTTTATTACCGGGCACCATGCTTTAATAAAAATGCATCGACATAAGTGGCAGGCACGGGACGAAAACTGCTGGATGTGCAGTGCCTTGTGGAGACATTTTGGATTACATAAATGACAGATGTTTTTCTCATCTTGGAGAAATGTATGAGGTTGATTAGCTGCTGCTCATTATGACCTGGATGGTGGAGCGAGAGGAGCCTAGCAAATCTGGCCTCATTTTCCTTCATGTTACTGCAAATTAAATGGATCTCATGTAGCAGCAAAAGCTCAAAGCTTGGCCTTGGACTTCATCTGATGGAACGGTACATCTGTTATGGGAGACAGGATATGTGAGGTGTGTGTGGGAGAGTGAGTGAGTAAGAGCAAAAAAGAGAGGGAAGTGCTGGAGTAAGAGAGAGAGAAAAAGAAAGAGAGAGAGAGAGAGAGAAAGAGAGAAAGGTAAATAGATCAGCACACCCAACTTCACTATGGGCCTACTGATGGAGTAGGTGAGAGAGAAAGTGAGAGAGGATAAGATCATAGCACTGTAAATTATTTGCTCTGCATGCTGAAGAGGCCTGGAAAGGCTGTAGACCATAGGATCAGACCCAAAGACAGAACGTTAATATAGTGATCCATTTCTGCACATTCAGGATCTCTTAGTTTCTACATGAGGAACCAAGCACCTATGAGCTCCGCAGGGGCAAATGATGTATGAAGTAGCTGCTGAGGAGAAAGGAGAGAGAGAGGTGGAAAGGACAGAGAGAGTAAAAAAGGCAAAGAAACTGAACAAGTGGTCCAGTTGTGCTGCATAAACAAAGCCAGGTATATGTATTTTGCAGCAGCTTTGGAGTGGCCACGTTAGTCCTTGCATATTATGCGTGCAGTGATGTCATTGAACGCCTAACCTCTACCTACCCAGCTTCAACATGTGATGACATACCAGGCAACACAGATGGTGCAAATTCTATTTTGGACAACTCGTATGGTGACAAGGTTCTTGTGTCCCACCTTCTTTGTGCTGAACAGGCTTTTCTGAAGAGCAGATGCTTAATCTCACACATTGTGAAAGAGAAGCAGCCAGTCCACTGCTCTCGGTAGAGGAGAACATATGTAGCACACTAACATGAAAAGGCGATGACAGACATTTATCAAGTGGCGTATTGAGTGTCACAGGGGAAGTGCTGATGTGGGATCACTGACGAGGCCCCTTTTTTTTAACATCCTCTTCTTACATCCTCATTCATAATAAAGAAGGCAAAGTTTTCTACATCAGCACTCTCCTTTTTTTAGATGCACTGATAGAGGCCCCAGTTTTATACACTGTGGAACTGATTTGTTGTTGTATTTTAGAGTCTGTTCATTTTGTTTGTTGACATAATGGAAGACTAAGGTGAGGAGAGGAGTCTGTACGAGAGAGAAAACAAAAAGAAGGCAAGCTGCACTCTCATTGCATCTCGGAGAAAGACTTGTATATGTTGATACACACTATGCAGTTTCTTCACTCACTTTCTGCATCTTTCACTCTCAGTAAAACAAATATACACTAACACAAACACACCTACTCCCACACACAGACAGAGCCAAAATGGACAAGTCTACAATGATTGAGCACTGAGAACTAAGGGGTGAGGAGAGAACCGGATTGAACTGCATTAGTGATGAACCAAGAGAACAGCAAGCATGCCTCTCACCTGCTTCCTTGGAGACCCCCCAAATAGACCCACATCTCAAGCTCCCTGATAAGCATACACACACACACACACACACACACACACACACACACACACTCTCACCCAGCAACACGCACACACATACAGTAACCCTCAACTCTGACCCAACTAAGCTAACACGATGTGTTGTGCATTTATAAACATGAATTTCATCTTTAGAGAATAAACAGATGCACGTGGACATGCATGCACAACACAGGGTGTAGTTTTCAACACGCCATGTTTTTACACTTCTAGCAATCAAGCAACAGAATACATGTTTTTTCCCAAATAGAGCGGAAATTAAGCATATATAAAGTAGAATCTGGCCAACGTACTGCTTAATTATTGCTCTTGTCATTTAATTGTGTGTGGGAAGAGCAGGAGAAAACGTGAAAGGAAAAGTAAGGAAGGAAGCGCTGACAGTTATGTTTGGGGTGTTGTGCTTAACTGTACGAACCAAATCGAGCAGTAAACCAAATGAGTGGTAGTGGTCTTGTGGGAGAGCCATTCATTTGCATGGCATTAACTGGAAAGGCAACATGACAGCTAGCGGCTCCACAACATGTTGTCAGATGACTGAACCTGCATAAAACCTCCTTATTAACAGCATTCAGACATGTTGTGGAATTTATAATACCGTAGTATCGTCGGTAAATTGTTTTTGTCATGGTGCCGAATGCCGCTCATGCATGGAAAGGCATCCAGCGGCCAGAGGATTACTAGCATTTGTTTGGAAGACTGTAGCACTTGCCAATGTCATTTCAATATTCACTTTCCATTCAGATCCATTTTGTTTTATGTCCATGAGCTAGTCACAGATTTTGTCTCGTCTTTGTTGCTGGTCAGATAGCACAGTCTGTTTATTAGAGCATCTGTCTGCTACAGCTGGGAATGAGTCTTCATGCGAGCAGCAAGACAGAGAAAATCCACAGTAAACTTGTGACATTTGTAAAAAATCTTTCTCTCAGTTTCAACTTTCCATCTAGACCTAAACAATGTTTTTTCCCTCAGTACCAAGCTTGTGAAAATAAAAAACAGTTGATGTTTGGGTTTCTACTGGATAAAGAGAGTTTTTAAAAATGGATGATCTAAACAAGCCCAGTCAGAGTTGACACTGTGTGGCAGTGAACTTCAGGCAAACTTTTGACTTTTACCGTAATCCAATTAAATATTTAATCCAACTCCAAGCAGTTCCTTTAACATTATACAGTATCTTTTAACCCATTGTTAATATGAAAACAACATATTTTTGAATACTTAATAAAAATGTTCATATTCATGTAAATCGATGCATTATGTAGTATTTTCATTCTTTTATAGAAAGTGTATGTAATAATAGTTTAAGTGCTGGAAACACTCCCCAGAGGTTTTAGTCCATATTGGCCCAATAAGATCACACAGATGCTGCAGATTTGTCAGTTTAACATCCGTGATATCAATCTCCCATTCCACTGCATCCCAAAAGTGCTCTGTTGGGTTGAGATCTGGTGAAAGTGGAGGTTGTCTGAGTACAGTGAACTCACTGTCATCGTCAAGAATCCTCTTGGAAGTACACATTAGGAGAGGGGTCCACTGCAGCCATAAAAGGATGGATATATTCAGCAACGACACTAGGTAGGATGTGAAAATAAAATCACATTCATTAAAAAAATAACTGTTGAATTCTAAATTAAACTCCAGGAATATTCTAGCCCAGTTCCCATTACTGCCTATTTTTTTGGGGTCAAGCTAATAGCATTGATAAAGATAAAGCTCTATCATCTAAAGTTCATTAAGGTCTAATGCTTTGAATAAATCCAAAGTCACGAGGAATGCCTGAACTTTATCTTGTTAATAACTGGCCGAGGACTTTCAGTAAAGCAGAATTTAACAGTCGCGTTAGTCTCTCTCCACCCGTTCCTCTCAGAGAGATAATGATATGCCAAGTGGCACAGTCATTGTGGTCCAGTGGTTTACAAACTGTTTCATCAAGCAAGATCAAATCGGAAGGTTTTGATTGATGTAACGGCGCAACGAACAATCAAGGACCCCTGATTTCTAACAGAACTTAGCAAAGCTGTTTTAAAGTGTGGTTAATGATGTATACCCCTTTTTGTTTTGCATATTTATTTGATATTCATGAAGTGTCCAAGCACACCAACTTGACATGCATCTCCATGGTGATAAATTATTGAGAGGTCTTTTCAGTGAGGCAGTTAAAAAGCAACTCCATTAATAATGAACAACTCTGTGTACTCTTCTAATTGTGTTATTTTCCCTGGAAAGTTGTGTACACCAGCTTTCAGTATCGCTTTTGTTGGGTAGCTTTGATATGTGCGCGCTGGCCAGCACGCAGGAACATGTTCTTTAAATGAGGCCATTTGGTGTAACTTTCAGACATAATGGGGATTTATCAAGTTACTCGCGTTGTTGTTTGCCACAGTGATTGTACAAACTGACACACATTGCTCAGACACATTTGGTTTTGTTTGTCAGTGGCATGTTAGGCCCTTTTACTTATCTTTTCTGGATGTGCTTATATTCCAAACAAAAGGATTGGAAATTCTTTCTTGTTTCTTTCTGAAATTCTGATCTTTGCTTCCCAGTGAGATTACCCCCTTGGATCATATGCCAACCCTTGCCCAATTGTAAGGGTAAGCCCCAATGTTAAACCCTCGGAATAATTCTGTTGCAAAGACTCGGGATCACAAAGCATCACACAGCCATGAAATATCGGTAGTTTCAGCAGTCAGAAGTGTATAGGCCTGCTTTCTACAGAGAAGCTCCAGTGACGGTTCTGTGAGAGGATTGGAGAGGACATGTGTAATATGTGTGAAAAGATGTCCTGTTGAGTGAGAGCCAGCCTCATCTGTGCCAGTTCCCTACCTCTCTCTTCCTCTTCTAGTACCCCTCCCTTTCTTCTCAGTTTCTAACACTGTTCCTCTTTCTCTTATTTTCCCCTTTTTCTTGTTTTTTTGTCTCTGTAATATCTTATATTTTGTTATAACACACAAAAAAAGCAACTAAAGTACACACTCTATGCTCAATATCTCACTCATGTGCAAACACACACCCACACAATCTGTCGCCCTGTTTCTCTCTTTTCCACCTTTTTTTTCCCTTTTCTTTTCTCTCATCTTCAGTCAATTATACAGATGTCTAATGTTTTCTCCCTGCTGTAGGGAGCGGACAGAGCATCTATCATCCTCGGGGGGATGGTGTTGATGGTGGTGGGTGAGGAGGGGCTGAGCCCCATGCTTTGCTCCGCAGTTGAACACTCATTCCTCTGGGCTGGAAGGACGCCAGACGACTGGGGACCAAACCTTGGCCCCCGGCCCGGCATCAGGCTTCTACAGCTCCCTCCCCTTACCACCAGATCTGGGCCATTTCCATGTGGGCCAGCAGAAGGCATCTTTTTTGCTGGTATCTAATCTGTTGTTTGTTCTTGCGAGTGTGCTGTAGATGAGCAGAGAAAGATGCTGGGGAGGAAATAGAGGAAAGAAACATGCTGATATTGGAGATATCAGAAGAACCTCTGTGGCCCTGAGGTGAAGTTTAGCTTCATATTTCAGGGGGATTGAATCAGTAAGATAAGACAAAGACCAATGGGCTTTGGTAGGATGTGCGCCTTCTGTAGTTATGTCAGGTTATATTACCAAAACATTTTAACACTCTTCATTTCAGCTAGGCTGTGTTTTCATTATTCCAGCAAAACTCAATTTTCACCACCTTACATATTCTGAGAGATATATTTCAGCATATTTCAGAAAATTGCGGAGTAATTTTAGGCCAGCTAACAAAAGTCAGGAACGCTTTTTTCAAAATATGTCCAGGGTCTTTGCTGAAAACCAGAATCTCACCTTATCAATATGTCAGCCAAGTCACAAGAAGTGCTAGGGGAGAGGGGTAAAGGTGAGTTAATAATCCAAACATCATGTAAAACATCTATCAAGTTTATTCAGTTTTGAACACAGAAGCAAAACTATAGCATTGCCTGTTATTTCGTGTACTGCAACTATAATATACAAAGTAGTCCACATCCAAAAGGTCAAGGGTTAACAAGTGTAACTTGATGCTGTGAATGTGTCTGTGTGGGTGAATACAAGAGTGTGTAATCAATACACATAGACATGGCCTGTTGGAAACATTTCAGCCTCAGGGTGTGTAAGAAAGCAAAACTACATACTGTAAAGGTGGAAAGGGGTTGTATGGTTGATCGTGATATGTGATAGTGGTGGTGTTGAAGAAGAGGGGCTGGAGGTTCATACAACCCTGAAATAAGAGAGAAATAATGATCCTGCATGGCATCCCTGTAGTTCAGGTACACTGTAACCTCTGCCTACATGTACCTAGCCTGTGTTTGTGCGCTCACAGGCACTGCAACACCATTGAAAGTGCAGGGGGAAATGGCAATTCCCAGCTGTCAGCCTGACCTACAGGTTAGCCGCTGTACTTCTGCCTGACCGGCTGTAAAATTAGGAGCAAACAAGGTGCTTTTTAAAAACAAGGGCTAGCATCCAAGCCGTGTCTCTCTGGGGTGAATAATTCATATTAAAAACATCACTCACAAAAGCACTAAAAATATGCCCAGGGCTCTGAAGACCCAATGATGTGCCAAGCTGAGGGAAAGCTTGTTTAAAATGCACACGTTGTGGTGTAGGAACACACGATCTTCTCACTTGGATGTGTGCTGGCATCAATACAGCTCATGAAAAAAAAGATCTTCCTGGAGCTAAAAAACCTCTAGTTCTAGAAATAAGTGCAGATAGCGCTGGCGAATTTCCCCATGTTCACTTCTTATTTTTAAGCATTAGAGGTTGGATACCTACTCTTGATGTACACCTACAGTAACTAAACCGGGTCACTGAGCTTGGAGTGACTCTATTACTCAATGAGTCACACTAAAATTTGCAACGGTGTGCCTTTTCGATCTCATTTTAAACAGATGCCATGGGCTTCGCACTGCACCCAGGAAAATAAAGCAGCTCTTATTTTCCCTTTGAAGAACATGCTCAGAGTAATAGTAAACAGAGCACAAATGTTGATCTCCCAGCAATCCCTCTTTCTGTGTAATACAGCTTTACTACTTGCAAGTGGATGAGACTTGAATCAGCAAAACGCTCATAGAACAATTGCAGTAGGATGAAGGTTCTTTGCTAAGTCCAAATATGAATCATGCTTAAAGACAGAATATATTCTTTATTCAGCAATATCCAACCATTCATTCTGGTTAGGGGACATGAGTCAGTACTACACTTTACAAATGCTATATGTAGCTATCAGTGCAGCAGTAAAATAGGTCAATAGATTGTGTGTGTGTCTAATCTTTGATCAGATGGTGTTCTCATCCAGGGCTATTAATGTGCTGATCCACTAATTGGGAGAGCTTGCTCTCTTAATGCAATGGCCTTCTAAATGTGTCCGTCCCAGTAATTTAATAATGGCCATTTCATGGTACTCTGACTTTTCAAACAGCTTGCTCGGGGCAGCTACAGGGACTGGATATTGATTGAAACTCCTAGGTTGCCTGGCGCAAGGCTGTGGGTGAGAGAGACTGATCGGCCTACTTCCCAGAGTCCAGATGCAACCGCAGTCCCCCCTCCTCCCGTGTCTCCACATGCTACTTATAAACACACAAACACGAAGCATAGACTCACAAAGCACAAGTGCATACTTGCAGATTCCACTGAGATCCTCTTCAGCAGGCTTGATCAGTAGCGCACAGATGAGAGCTATAAATGGCAAAGAAAGTTGTGGGGAAAATGTCACAGGACTGTGAAATGAAGACCTGGGACCTCTTCAACAGCCATCTCATTCTTCTACCGTCATCTGCAGCTCTATGTATAGTCACCAGGGCCCGGTGCCTGCATCTAGGAGTAATGAGGAGGGGGGCCAAGGAGGAGAGATAAGAGGAAGAGTGATGGGGGTCAGGCTGCAGCATCGCTAGCAGCCCTCACGGACCTCACACACCACCCTCTTCCCCCTCTGATGGGCTGCTCAGGACAGCGTTTGTTTGCACAAGGTGATAAATAATTTGGCCTGCACTGACATGGATTAATGTGGCCCTTAGACACCCCCCACTCCTCCCCCCACCCCTTTGGCATTTGGTCACACAAATGCTTGGCCCCTCAAACTGGCTTTCCATTAAAGGCCAAAATGCATGAAATTCTTATCAGCACTCAGAGGCTATCATACAACTTAAGCATGCTTCCATATATTTAGAGCAGAGCCTTGCATGTTCCCACAGGCATTTAAAAGATTTTTGTAGCTCCCAGAGTGCACTTCGAAATTATTTTTTATTCCATTGAGGAATGTTTGTTTTATTTTTTTTACCTGGATTAGAAATAATTAGAATATATAAATGACAGAAAAAAAACCAAGGGGAAAATAATTAGAAGCATGCAAATGGAATACTGATAATTATAACAATTAGATATGATATTTCATATTATATATGTAATCTTCACCTTAATCGACCACATACAATCTATCAGTGCCAAACGACCATGGTGAAATATGAGAATCTGTCAAATGTTTGGCACTCTGATATTATAATTGGACATCCTCACAGTAACAGTGACAGTAACCAGGTGACACTGGGTTGTGTTTTGAATACTAATCACTCTTTGTACCTAAAACAACTGTGTACTCTCGAGTATAGTTATTTCATATTTCCTGTAATAAATTTGGCTCATTTGGCCTCAGTGCTACAAAGTTCTCTCTTACTTTAGGCCAAAACAGACAGCTTTACACCATGAAAGACCAACATCTTCTTAACAAACTATCTTACACTACTCAGCAAATTAAAAGGTGTTTTCTTGCCTTTCCTCCAGTTTTGTCTTCACAGGGGTGTTTCTTTTCAAACTGCATTATTAGAGGCTCTTTAAAATATCTAAGATGTTTCTTGTTTCAATAATTAAACAGTGTACAGCTAAGGGCTCTCGTTATATCTCTTAATGTGCATGCCCTATGGCCTTTGTCTTTGATCTTTCATGCTGCTCAGTGTGCTTTTGCATAATTTGAACTATAACGAGAAACACTCGAGCTGCCATCCTTCCTCCCTCTCGCTCTCATTCTTTCTCTGTTTCGTTCTTTTGTACACAAACAGGGGAATGGTTTCACTGTTCAGCTGCTGCAGACATTAGATTTGGTGAGCTTATGTATGATGCACAATAACGGTCTGATAAAGTGACTCTCCATGAAAATAAATGCTCATATTTGCATATTTGAGTCACAGTGATCCACTGACATCACTTATTTCCCCCCCAAGTACACATTTGGCTTTTGAGATTGTTTCCAAATAATAATGTTACATTTCTACTAAAAACTTTTAAGTTACAGAAAAGCTGTAACTTTGAAAGTTCAGTTTTATTGAATGAAAGAACAAAGGCATGTTGGTAAAGTCCAAACTGTGTCCAGGCCAGAAATAATCGTGTTACACTGCTAACAGAACATCAGCTCTTTGCAAGCATCTGCACAGACAAGCATGCTAACATTAGGCTAGCAAAGGAGCCAGAGTGAGGCTAAAGCTCAGCATATGCTAACCCCAACCCAGCAGTCTGAGCCTGATCTTCAGCTGGTCACTTTAAAGTCTTTTTGAGCTGCCTTTAAACTTTGTGTTTATATTTAAAAACTGAAACAAAGAAAAGTCCTCATTAGGATAAGGATTTCTTTCAGTGTGTGGGAATGTAGCCTAATACTCATATCGCTAGCTTAAAACTTTGTGACAATGGATTTCAGGACACATTTAACTCAAAGGTAATGTAACCAGTAGTCTAAGCAAGTTCTCTATCCAGGGAGTATTTAAGTAATTATCTTTGTTAACACAATGCATTACTTAAAAAAAAGGTATAGACTAAAGTGTAATACATTGCTTTTTTTTAATAACAACACTTATTATCAGGGAGTAATACCAATGGGTCATAAAGCACAATGTACTGCATAAGATCTTCTGTCTATGAATTGCCCATGGATATTTTCCCCTCTCTAGAGGCTGGTTGTTGCTATTTCCTGCTGCTAGCCTCAGTAAAGCCTCTGAACAATGTGTTGTGCTGGGTTTTTAGATCTTTTATCAAACTGCTTATGTTACATGGGCATTTTTCACTTCTCCTGACAAGTACGCAGAGCATTTAGTCCTAATCAAGTCCTTGCATATAAACACGTGACTTTCCTATCTGCAGAAGTGGCACTGAAAAATAAAATAAAATAAAATAAAAATTTTATTGCAATAAGACCAGCAACCTGTCCAGCCTCTCAGCCAGTGACAGTTGGGATAGGTTCCAGCCCCCGTCACGAGCCAGAACTGGATTAGTGGTTAAGAAAATGGATTGATGGATAGAAAATAAAACAAAATGGCTATGTCTTTATCGTATTAGTGATCTCGTCCAACAGTATCGTCCTTATGCATTACACAGATTTTTATAGCACCACTGATGTTACACGCTTCCAAGAGAGTGGTAATCAGAAAATACTTTGCAGCTATTTAGATATACAGTGCATAAATTGAAAAAGCTATAAAGTGCTTCACAATGAATAACCAAATCCAAAGTACATAAAGAAAGAGAAATGAAGACGATCAAATGAGATATCAGTAAAGCAGATAGCGATATGATAACAAATATACAAAGAGAATCAGTGGCACACATCATTTTTGTTTCAGTTAATTATCTCATTTAGTCGACTAAATAAGAAGAGCTTCACAACCACACTAGTATTACCCCTGCTTTTTATGTAGCTTGCATTCAGATGTGTGTGTTTATCAGTGTTTCATAAAATGCCTTACAATGTGATCCGGTACAGGATGGTGTATATTTTTATGATTTTATCTTTTGCACCTGTAAGTGTGCTACCTGTTTTAGTGTTTGCTACACAAATAATGTGTAATTGCTTTCTAATATTAGTTGTTTTACAGCGTTAGTCACAGTACCCCATGACATCATTGTTAGCTTCTGGGATTAAGCACACTGTAATTAACATTAAGTAGGCTCCCAAACCTCACCTTTTTTCCTTAACTCCAGACTCTCTGTCTGTTATTCTCTGTCTTTTCTCAATCTCTTTCAAACTGGCTGTAGCACCAAACAGCAGGCCCACACAGACCAAAGCACCAGCGATGGTGGATTAGTCTGATGAATTATTCAAAGCCAATTCCCCATTGAAATGTGTAAAAGGTCCCTTGCTAGGTTTAAAAACAGAGAGTACAGTTGGAGCTGACAACAAAAGGTTCAGCTTCAAATAAAAAGCCCCCATCACTTTTTCTCATTTGCATTGAAGTTATTCATTTTAACAGCAGACATTTTTTGTGAAAACAAAAAAAAAAATGTAATAATATTTTAAAAAACACTGATTTTCCGGGACTCTTCTGCTGTTGACTGGTTTGACACAAAGCAAAACAATTAACACTGCAGGGTGTTTAGAAGAGTATATTCTGTTTTTACTTCGCCCCCAAGTTTCTTTCAAGATGTTGATGATACAATCTTATTAAAGCAGAAATGTGGAAGGCTCTGCCATGTTTCATGGTGTGATGTAACGCAGAGCCAATATTTCCCCGATTGTGCGCTGTAGACAGTGTTCATTGAGCACAACAAAGAAAGCTGAGAATACCTATCCCTAGATTAATACACTTGAATGAAATGGTAACATGCGGCGCTGTGGAATGATTGGTGAGACAAGCTTAGCAGCCATTTCATTATGTGCATGTACAAGTTATTTATTTTCCAATGATATAGACGTGGAGTTGGAACATTTTGAAATGGATTGTGGGTAAGGATTGAAAGAATGTTAGGTTGTGATATTTGAAACGCAAGCCAAAACTGTCCTTTTCTAAATCTGTCATAATTAGGAAACTAATTGAGATATGCTACAGTTATTAGCAGCATACCTTTTATTTACTTTTTTAATACAGGCAAAAGCTGAACTCTGCTAACACATCTGAAAAACAGAGACGGAGCTCCCGCATTGCTTTTCCAGTCAATCATCCGCACTGCGATACCTATGGTGTCGTCTCAAAGTATAACTTAGCAGGGAACAGTCCCAATGTTAACAGATGCTTCTGAATTTGATTGAATCAACACACGAGAACTACTGGCATAATGGAAACATGGAATTAATTAATAGACAAAACACATTTTTCTTTAAATAGTTGAAACAGTCCTGTCAACTGTCCCGCTCAGTGTACAGTCCTGCATTGATGTAGTAATTTTCTTTTTTGAAAAATGTCATGAAATTCATTATGGATGAAAATCCAATATGGCAGAGATAGAGTAGATAGGGTGTTTTGATCCAAGGAATCGAACTAGTGCCTTCTATCTAACTACTACCACTAGGCACTTTGTTCTTGGAAGATAATGACCTAAACTTAATCAATCTAAATTGTTGCCTTCCCCTAAACACACCAAAAGAAATACTGTCACTACATTGCACTACTGATATATTCTGTCTTCTATCCGTCATGGAAATATTAAAGAGCCTGATGGTTATTTGGCTCTTGCTTAATATTTACATTTAAAATCACAGCAAAAAAAAACCCCATTTTCATCAGTAGCACAAAGTACTCTGGCCAGCCTAAACGCTTCCATTTTATCCCCAAAAAATAGTTCCTGTGTAGTAACTCTCATTGTCTGTGTCATTTTATTGGTCTTCTATGTGTTTTAAGTAGGGGTGAGTTTACAGCCTCGTCTAACAAGTCTGTCGCCAACATTTCCTTTTCTTAATTGCTCTTTCACTCTCAATTTGCATATTAGTTCTTTAGCATTTCAAACACAATAGGGTTAGTTTGTTTATCAAAGAGTTTCATCCCTCTCACTGGAACAGCTGGACGTCTTGTCCTCTTCAGCTCATTTGACATGTTTTAGTTGTGCTTATATAAAACTTTCAAAACGTTAGATTTTACTTTTTTGAAGTTGAGAAAACTGAGATGGAATTTCGTGCCTGAGTTGAGTAAACTAAACACTTCTTCAGAGGTTGTCACTATCCTGTGGACACGGACAGCTCAAAAGCCTTCTTCATAGGTCAGTTTGCTCCTCAGTGCTTGTTTGCTGTATTGTTTGCTTACGTAAGTTTCATCCTTGTCACAATAAGGAAGCTTGCATTTATTTTGTCCTATTTCCTGCCTTCATTTTGACCTGCTCATGTTGAAAATGCTTCACACCTCAGTCCCCAGAACTTGCAAATTCTGTTAATATGCTTAAATTTGATGCCTTTTCAAGTCATTCACTCAATCAAACATTATCGTAATATAACAAAAGACTTATTGCCTACTCGAAGTATCTCTTTAACCCTGAAATCTTGTAATAAAACTCCCTTAACAAAGCTAACGAAGAAAACCAAAGCAAAAAACGGAAATATTATGAGCCAGTAGTTAATAAATGATAGATTTTTGGGCACAGCCTTGGATGAATACCCAAGTGTAAATAGTTGGCGCTGAACACTTTAGATTGTAGTGTTACACACTGCTGGGGGCTTTATCCTCCATTATGAAGGGACAGTGCACCACCTGCTAACACATATCCCCACTGGAAAACTAAATCCACCAGACCTACAGCACCACACAATTACAGTCTGAAATACTCTGTACCCCAGAGAGGTGTGTATGTGTGTGTTTGTCTGTTTCTGTAATATAGGGGGAAGGGAAGATGTGTACCTTGATGAAGGAAAATAAGATGAAGGCAGGTATTTCAGAGTAAAGAGAATAATAAATGATCTTTGCACGTACCTTTACATTGATATGTATTTCCTTAAAATGCCTTCCCTCTGGTCTGTACATATGTCTCATTCTCTTTTGCTCACTTTATTTAATCAATGCTGTAAAGACAGATATATAAAAATATTTTTAGCCCTCACTTGTGGACAGGTTCATAAAGAAACACTGGACTTATGGTCTCTAACGTGCACAGGGCACACATAAGGCCCCATTAACAGAGCTTGTAGTGTACACAGTCTGTACTTCCCATTGTATGCCCCAAGAACAGACATTACAAATCATTTGTTAGCATGGTAATATGTAAAGGGGGCAAATATGGATTTATGTTGTGGAGCGGCACCATCAAAGGATCACTCTGATGCCAGTGGTGGGGTTCAATAAGCTGGAGAGATGAAAGCTAATGAAAGGCAAACATGAGTATGGTGTTGGTGGGTAGGTATGGAATGAGAGAGGGAAAGGAGACAGTGGGCGAGTGCGGGAGGGTTGCGAGTGATTACAGACGATGTGAGAGATGGTGTCTGGTGTGGTCCAATCAAGCCACAGGATACAACCGTAGTCAATAGGGAAAGATGAAAGGGATCTCAGTATGGAGGCTGTGTGGTCTCACAGAGGACCGTGTGCATATGTGAGTCTGGGCCTTTTTTGTGAACGGCTCTGTGTGTAAGCGTCAATGAAAAAGCGGTTGCCAGTGTCTATACATTCATAACGGCCCTTGCATTTATATACAGCAGTAATAAATATAGAGGTGGAAACACAGCCCCACCGCCTTGACTGTCGCACATTAAACATGATTCCTGCAAGGTCCCAAGAGTACAGTATGCTATGTTCCAATCAAGCTTCCTTAGATCAAATCTATCTACTGTAGCGCAGCGTCTGAAGGGCCCTCACTATCTTTGCATATCAGCCAGAGATGAGTGAGCACACAGGAAAAATAAACTCGTGATCAGTTTAAATGAAAGTGGAATACTTTGCAATCGCACACCTCCTACAAAAACTTTCTTTGCTACAAACCTGCAGCATAGTACCAGTGCAGTTGAAATTGTGGTGTTACGTGAGTGAATAATGCATGTGTTTCAGTCTTGGCTGAGCTAATAGCACACAGGCACTCATTAGCTACTTCTGGCTAGGTTTCAGACCCATAAACCCTTAAGTGTACATGTCATCGATGAGACAAATCCAGCAGCAGGTCCACTGCAGAATGATACCAACACTTGACATGCATTAAAAAAAAAAATGCAAGCGTCACCGTGTAAACTCTTTCTTTATGCTTTCTTCCTCATAAAGCCCAGTGAATGAAAATGCGGATCGTATTTGCTAACTCTTCAAGATTGCAACTCTCACATACAAATGAGGCAAATCTCCATACATCATCGCCGCCACACCTGCACTGTAATAAAGTGCTGATTGTGTAAAATGTGTTCTGGGTATAGGGACACAGGTTAAGGCAACACCTGTGGAGAAACAATAGTAGCTTGTATAAAATAGAAAAGAAAACCATTTCAACTGCAATATTCTTTTTTTTTTTCGACCCTCATTGTCCTATCATGTGCTCTCATGCTCTGTGCTGCACGGCTTCCACTTGGGAGAGCTCCGTGATCATTTTCACATTCCACCCCTGACTTGTGGGGTAGAGTGGGATGGGATGGGTACTTTCTTTTCACAACAGGGACAATTTCTTGAGAAGAGATGACCCAGAAAGCATACATTTAGAATACACGGAAGGCATAGCGTGAGCAGCAGCGGGCTTTCACGGACATCACTGAGTTGTAGGTCACCCATGTTTCTGGAATCAGGCGAGGCAAAGCCAAATACACAATCACTGTGTTTATGAACATAAGAAAAAAAAATGACCACGATTGGGTCTGTGCAGATTTGAGTGGAATCAGAATGTACAGTATTTGTTCTGTCATGCAAGAAATGTATGATGAAAAATAAACGCTGTAAGATATGTTTATGTTAGTGCAGTTTCATCATTAGTTCGTGTGACTTCAAAATATTACTTTGTTTGTAACTGAGTTCTCAAAATGTGGAATAGTTAACTAAAACTGATGAAGGAAAGGGTCATATCAGGTTGACATAGTTGGCTCAGTTAGTGGTATAAAATTGACAGTTGAGTCCCTGTGAGTCATAGCACCACTGCCTCCTAATTGGGAAGATCACATCATCTCTGTGTATTAATGGATAACTAATTACCTGACCAGGGGTATTACTGCTACAAGTCTGCAGGTAAGCTATGCTGCCAGGGTCACTGCTTCCACACAAGTCCTTCTCTCCACTCATTACTACGGTAATGAAATTATGCTCTTTTTCTCTGTCTCTCTCATAGCCCGTGCTCAGCTCATCTACAGATGGGTCAGTGTGCTGCTGGGTAGTTCTGTGAAATGTCTCTGCTTTTAATGGCTTTTAGTTTATATGCTTTAACTGTAATATGTGATTCAATCAGTGCTAATGTAGGGCATCATTTTGCACAAACAGCAAGCAAACAAGCAGACAAAAGCCAAACAGTAAAATGGCCTTAAATAACTGTGTGCTTTTTATATTTGATATAAACACCAAAATGCACGCTACTCCCCTTTTTGACTGTTGCAAAGGAGTTGACTTTACTGCTGTGGAAGGCGGGTGACTTGGTTACGTTGTAAAAAGGTGGATCAGTGACAACAAGGCTCGTCAAAGACAGCAGCATAATTTACAGACAATGACAGGCCTATGACATCATTTACACAGCAGTAACAGTTATTAGACTAAATGTTCATGGCAACACAGATTGCCTATTAACAGAAGAATGGTATGCTTTATTGTTATGTTGCAGCATGTGTGAGCATTTGTGAGTTTGTTGGCTGTGAGCCAGGGAACCTGTTATTTGGGCTGCTCTGTTTTTTTTGTTTTGTTTTTTTTGTTTTTTTCCCTCTCTCTCTCTCTATCTCGCTCTCTCTCTCTCCCTCAGCCGCCAGGCATTTGAGAACTGGGGTACTTTTACACATTGTTAAACCCTGAACAGTCCAAAACTCTGCCTGCAGGCATGCAGGCTCACACCACTGGATCAGGATAGCAGGACTGCCATCTGCTGTTTAAGCCGGGGAGTGTATGTTGTACACCAGCAGGAGAGAGGGGAGGAGAGATGATCTCATTTAACTAAATTTAAAGTCATCCTTGCCGACATCTGACGAGATTTGTGTCGGGGCCTGAAACCTTCCCATCAATAAGCCCGGCACTTTGTTCACTGAATCAGTTGACAGTATCATTTGAATATCACAAAGCTCTTCAGAAATCCTCAGAATCTTAAGCATCCAAGTTTTCCATCACAATATTAGCCCATATTTAAAAAAAAAACAACCTATTATTTCCCCTCTGTTTGTTGTTCTTTTTCCACATATTTCAGTTTTCAAATGCTGATATGTTAAGCACTGTGAGTATATCTTGGCTGTGCAATACACACATAGGATCTAATCTGGAGGACCAAGTACTGCTGTCTTTGAATATCATCAAGTTTTCCAACGTTTCACTGCATTTCTGAAACAAGAAAGGAGTGCTAACAGAGGTACAAAAGGGCCAGAGCTGAGGCTAGATGTTCCTCTCAGCTGAATGTGCAACACTCCTCCATTATTGTTAAAACTCAGTGGCCCAGGAACAAGTCTTTACCCTCTTCACCACCAACAAAAACTGCGTCTTTTCTTTTCCTTATTAGAAACTAACGGAAAAGAGGGAGATGACTAAGAGGAGAGAGGGGGAGAAGCTGAAAGAGAGACTTAGGATGAGTTGAGGGTGGTGGGTGGTGCACAGCTTTTGGACCCTCATTTACCCTGTCAGCCTTCTAGCAGGGGATAGTGTTCGAGATCTATTGATCACAACTCAGTGGAGCAGTAATCCTGCAGACTTGATTGATTCCGTCTGTTGCCTAGGCCTTACTGCACTGCCCATTCCTACCTCCGTGCTTTTTTTTCTGCTTCCTCACCTCTCCTCCCAGTCCGTTCCTTCTCTTTCTTTGCTCATAAAGCATTGGATATGCATGACGGCCAAGGGGCCCCATGAAGGAGGGATGCAGGAAGAATTGTGGGGACAGGAGCAGGGGAAAGCGTGTGTACACTGCAACAGGAAATAGCTGGCAAGGTGAATGGTCCCTCGACACGAAACGGGGCCCCATGGTGTCAATGAGCTGCCCGCTGCCTGATAAGTCTCCTGCTTTTTGTTTCACCAAGAATAATGAATCCTTACAAACTGTTTTGTCATTAGAAAGTGGGGTAAGAGGGACTGAGGGATTTTCTCAGGTAACTGCTTCTGTTTTTCTTTTTTCACAGTAAAAGTCATGGAAGCTAAATTTTATACTGTGTTTAGTTTACTGTATATTTATTGATGTCAAAAAAATCCTAGAGAGTTGTACGCTGTATACAAACCATATCACACAGTAAATTAAAATCATGTAAGGGGCAAATATATTCTCATACATTTAATAGTGCTTAATCCAAAAGACTCGGTTACTATGAACAGATACAGCCTGCATATTCTGTGTCTTCTGTAATTATGAAGCGTATTTAAATACGTGCCATAGCTGTGCCATAATCCTTAATAACACAATATTAATAATTTAAAACATTTTTTGAAGGAGGACCTAGTGCACATGTGCATAGTTAGAAAGAAATGAGGTGATGACATCTCTGACACCTGCTCTTCATATTTGTGTGAGAATAACTGCTTGAGGTTACATTAACCGCTCTTATCAGAGTAGACCCAAGCAGTCAGGTTACATAGTGGATAATGTTGGCATTTGCTAAGCTAAATGTGGATGGGAGTACTCTTTCCAGATCAATGAGAGAACCCCTTAAAAATGTATAAAAACATACTGTATGTTAACTTTTCGTTTCTCTTTGATTAATTCTCATATAATCTATATAATCACTTATAATAGGATACAACAAGCAAACAACATAGTTTACATCACACATGAAGTCATGATTGGGGGTGGGCTCCTTATGAATCATAAAGGGGTTCAAATTTGCACCTATGATTTTTAGCCTGTCTGCTCTGCACCTTAGTAACAATGCGTCTGTATTTATCTGCATTTGTCCACTGGTAGCCCAGGGCTGCCGTCACACAGCCCACAAGTGTTTCGGGACCCATATGAATGTCTCTGGGTCCGCTTTTCAGAGAGTCTGACAGCTGCGGAGGGAGCTGGCTCAATACTGCAATTCTCCCCAGCAGTGCCTTGTGCCAGGATTGAGGCTGGCTTGGCTGAGCTGTGCCACACACTACAGAGAGGGCAGAAGCAATGGGAACTCATCCTCACACCCCCAGCATTGACACACAGACAAACATGGGCACAGTAACAGGACACACATAACATTTTACAGGAAACAGATGGTGAGTTTAAATAAACCTATAGAGTTTATAATGAGGTTAGTTTTTTAAAAAAGACTGTCTCTTTGCGTTAGTACTAACGAGCAAAAAGTGAACAGGTTTTAACAAATCAGTTTGAGAGCAGCAGGATCATTCTGTGCCATAAAACTGACACATCGTATGTTGACCTTGTCAAAAGATGTTCCAAAAGTATGTGCTGAACCTGGATTCAGCTAATGTTCACTGTAATTAAAATGTACAGTCTGGATAGCAGAAGTGCTTATGAAAGCAGTTTTAAAGAGGTGCAATGGCTTAATCATTTGACAGACATAATTCACATGATTTAAGCGATGGTCCCATATGCTATAATGTTCACTTTCTGTGACATTGTTTCTGGATGTAATAGCATTCAATTAAAAAGCAATATGCAATGACATTCTTGAATCATTAAGGCCTTTTTGACATTTGAGCACCCCTTTCCTTACAGTCTAATCAGTGGTATCTTTCTTTTCCCACATTAGATTCTCCTTTTTAAGCCAGTTAGTTAAAATTAGTCATAGACTTTATCCCAGTCTCAAGAAATGATATAGCCAAGTTTTCTACCTTTTACCAATTCACTCTGTGTTGTTTTCAGTCCTTAATTCACCAGCTGACAGGCAGCTCTGCCCATGGACTTCATGCTCAGGTTGGTTTTGAAACCTGATAATATTGACAGTTAGGCTGAGTTACTAAATCCTCGAAATCCTTCTTGTTTTTCTTGCTTTTTCCTGTCCATATACATTTCTGGGGAGCTGTCTTGCTCCCTCAGTCCTACTGTTTCTACTCTTCTTACAATCATTCAGTTTTGCTCTCCCCTGCTTCCAGCCCTCTTAGAGGTTCTGGTATTAGGGGAATTCCTGAGGGGGATTTTCCCTGCTTTAGACTTTCAGTATGGCCCTTAAAACTGTCTACTGTCATAGAGGCTAGGTTGGTGCACAGACAAGCACATATTACACAGAACAAGAACTTTACTCTTAATACACCAATTCAAACAGCCCTGTTACTGCTGATCTGACTGTATTCTTTAAGTTTAACGATACATAATATACCAAGCCGAGATTTCCACCATGGTTTATTCGGCTTTTTCTGTAAGCAAGGGATTTGATTATATCTTTTTTTTTACCCGATCGTCTCAGGAGAAAAAAAGATTAAATTAGAAATGACATGACTTGTTACTATCAAAGCAACACAAACAAACAATTACATGAAATTTACCATCTTTTTTATTTTGTTGTCCATTTTATTGATTAAATATTTACTTTTTTTCAAGAGCTTTTACAAATTTGTGATTCTACTCATAATACATTTGCTGGCAACTGCACTTCATGAGTAAAAATGTCTCTTTCATTTCTGGTAGGAGACATAATAGTGAGATAGGAACAATGAAAACTGAGTCATTAAAAAAGAGGAGCAGGCAAAGAAAAGAATGATATTTATAATATCAATAATAATGTCTTATGATTTGAGTTACAACTGTAGCTGCTTTATAGATACTTGTGAATAAATCCCTATAGAGCAAATTAGCTTTTACACTTAAATCTTCAACAGATTGTCGACTAAGCAACTTAATGTTAAAAAAGAAACTAAAAAATTGTACTTCAAAATTCTCACATGGAAAATATTGAGTAAACAAAAAGATAGTGATCTGAAGATATTAATTCAGTATTTGAATCAAGAAACTATATAAACATTACAATCACATCACATTTTCTAGTTTCTTATGTTATGTGTCAAACACATTCATCTAACCTCACTGACCACTTTGTTAGGTACACCTCGGTAGTACTGGGTTGGACTCATATTCTGGTCCTACCATCGAGATGTCAGAGGACAAATCAAGACTCATCACACCAGTTAATCCTCTATTGTCCTGTTGTGAACTGTAGCCTCAGTTTTGCGTTTTGAATTGACAGGAGTGGTTTTCTGTTACTGCAGCTCATCTGCTTAAGGGTTTGCTATGTTGTTCTCATCAGCTTGAAGCAATCTCCCTATTCTCCTTGGACTTCTGGGATCAGCAAGGCATTTTCTCCCAGAGGACTGCCACTTAATAGACTTTTTTTTTCAGGGAGTCTTCTCTGCGAACTCTAAATATGGTTGTGCAATTAGCATTCCAGCAATTACCCAAAGTGCCTCACATGTAAAAGCATCTCTTCGATCAGTGTTGCTCTTGACTCCTCAGGCTTTGAACATCCTGCCTATAACACAAGGTATAATATGTAGGTATCTGTACCCGCACTGAAAAAAATGCTACTTTGAACCATCTTTAAAAAATTACTCTAATTTGTTAAAGATAAATTTATTAGTTTTACTCAGACTATAATTTAATTTCAGCCTTGAAGTACACAATGGTAAGGACAATGGTAATCCATGATAAGTGACTTTAATTTTAGGTAAAGTGAAATAAACAGTTTTTAACCAGAAATCCCAATTTTCCATTGCACCATGTTAAATAAATGTTCAACTAAATAACACAGACGTTTCACTTAATTAACCAGTAAAAGTAAAGCAAAACTTGTGCACATAACTATCAAACTTGTAATATAAATAAATATGCTGAGAGATCAAATTTAACAAATGAAAACATTCCTGTACTTGTTAGAAGCTACAATAGTAGGCTACAACTACTGTAGAAGGATCTACAACAAAGACAGCTGATGTACTTTGGTAAGTGTCTTAAGCGCGTTACCAGTACCGATACCAGTGCTGTTTGCAGATTTTAAAGTATTTTTTTTTCTCTTTTAGACACATGAATTATAAATTGATTTCTCTAAAATGTGTTATTTCTAAGTATTTATGAGTCGTCACTAAGATATTATGATAATGCAGTTTAAACATAATCTTGTTTGAGTTGTGGATTACTTGGTGTGTTTGTGGTGTTCCCAATATTTTGCCAACGGGGAAGTTGCAGAGTGCCCTCTGGTGTATTATACTAGAGCTTGACCAATGGTTTCTACAATCATTGCATTTGACCAATACAATGACTGAACAGTAGTAAAGTCTGACCATTGACTACTGAGCAAAGGGGACTGGAGTCTACCCTTCTTCAACATCCTTTTTTTTCTATTTTCTATAGTCTATTTTTAACTTTCTGTAGAGTATCTTTATCTGCTGTTTAAATATGAGACTGGATGGGTTTGGTCCAAGAACACTGACATCACAGATAGGTGATCTGATTATATCATGGTTTCTAGTTCTTCTTGCATATCCCCTACAATTCTTCTTCATTAACAGAAACAAAGTTGTCACAGTCCCAACTTATATTTCTCATTGAGCTGCATCACTTATGTTTCTTATCCTTGGAAGAACCTATAAAACTTTAATTATTTATTATTTTACCCATCTGTTAAAACACTCTTGTACTGACATCCATGCTTTTGCAGCTGGTAACTGAAATAAGGCAGCACAAAACACCAGCTGTCAAAAAAAGCAGCCACAGCTTTGTGAGCACTGTTGAATGTTAACCGATTGTTAGTCTGCTACCTTAGCATTTGCAAATAAATACAGCTGCTGAGACAAAAGGAATTGAATGACAGGAGAACCCTGGGGCAAGTGACTTTTTATGGATGACCACTAATGGTCACTCACTTGTGAATGTGCTAATGAGGTAAAAGGATTTTCTACAAAACCAAAATAGCAGCCCTCTAGTACAATAGCTGACACCTCTTTTTCCTTTACAAAACACTCCACAGATGGATTAGCACCAGTCTTCCAATAACTGGCGACCAGATAGGGAATGTTTGCTTTGGCCTTCATAACAATGTCTTCTACAGTTGCTGGGTTTCTTTATTGTGGGTTTATTAGAGTTTGGCATCTGCTCCATTTGCATGGGGTTAATCTCAGCTGGTTAAAGAAGAGAACTAAACTCCCCTGTGGCCTGAGAAACAAGGTTTGATATGCAAATGACATTCTCTTAACATTTACAAATTCAACACATTTCTCTTTTTCAAAAGAGGACTTCTTAGTGTTGCTGAGGCATGTAAAAATATATATTTATGTAGAAAAAAAAAAGAAGAAGATGGTAAATGAGGGTGGGATGAGTCTTGCTTGTGTGGTCATTTTTTTAAAGATTGCATGAGGGGGGAAAAATAGAGATTCCTCAGTTCAGTAGTCTCACTCTTTTTGAACAACAACTGGAGCATTGTGCTTTTTTAATGCTGTCTCAGTGGACTTAATACTTGTTATTTTCTCCCTTTCCTTTCTCTCCCGCTCTCTCCTTCCACCTCATATTCCCAACGCGCTGTCTGTGCTCTTGCATCTGTAATCACAACATTACCTCATTGGGGGCTGCCTTTGCAGCCTGTGTGTGCAGGTGCATGTGTAGGTGCACGTACGTGGTGGTAGTTGAGTGTGTGTGTGTGTGTGTGTGTGTGTGTGTGTGTGTGTGTGTGTGTGTGTGTGTGTGTGTGTGTGTGTGCGCATTTTGAGGTTCTGCTGGGGGCTGCGAGGGGGCTTAGAAGCACACTGGGTTTCAATGGGAGCCCACACCACCGCTCTGCCAGTTCTTATCTCCTCCCATGCAGGAGAGCAGTGGCATCAAGCCGGTGGCTTATTAGAGAAGCAGGGAACATATTCCAAATATCCCCACCCCCCCACCCCCACACAGACACACGCACAACCCACCAACCCCGAATACCCCTCAGCACAATCACACATTCACAGACACACATAGTGGTGTGTGGACCTATGTTTCTATCTGGGCCAATTTTAGGGCCCGTGAGGAGAAAATATGTCTAAGTCATGCAGCAAGTGTTTATCGCTTTTCCTTTTGTACTAATGACAAAAAAATAAATTGCAGTTTGGAGAATGTGTTCTGCTTTAGGGTTGTACTTATAATGATCAAAGATAGAGAGGGAGAGTAGTAGCAAGCAAGACACATAAGAAATGCTTTATTTTTATATTGTTTTCTCTGATGGATGGGATGGCTCTAGCTGTGAATTTGCCATTATTGCTGCTCCTGCTGGATGACATTAAGTATTACTTAGGACCTAAATGAGTAAAATCTGGACATTCCGGTTTTTACCCTATTCTGCTGCTGCTAATGCCTTCATTACAAAGCTGTACCTCAGCCATTATCGCTGTGGCAGAAGGAAAGTAATCACAGAATGAAAGGCCAGCAGGTCCTTTCAAAAACACCATCAAAGGCTCTGAACACGAGCATCTACCATGTACGTGCAATCAAACACAATCTTTCTGCCTCACCTTTTTCCACTTACCAAGGTAATTTCAGAAGCCTTTTTTATCCTTAACTATACTGTAGCAACAGCAAATGAATTTTTCTGTATTTCATCACTCAACAGTAGGGTTGAAGGTACAAGACATGTGCGTGTATGAAAAAGCAAAGTGTACACAGATAAATATGGATCTGTGCATTTTAGTCTTTAAGTCTGACTTCCTGTGCAGATGTTGACTTTGGTGTGCGTGTGTGTATGTGTTGTGTGCATGTGAAAGCAGGAAGATAATATTATGCATATGCATGCAGAGCTTTAGTGTGGGAGGATGTCATTGATTTATAACCGCGATGAAAGGTCAGTTCACCTTATTAAACAACACATAGGTATACTGCAGCATAATATCGGATAGCCATTAGAAACCAATCTGTCCATTCCCGCTGTGATTGGTGCAGGCATTGTGTTTGAAAGTGGAAAAAAATAAAACCAGTTTTAAAAAAATATGATTGCATTACCCTGCAAATGTGCCAAGCTGTTATAGTTTAGTATACAATTCAGACCATTTTTATCGCTCAACAGTATCGCTATACTGAGGTTTTAAAAGTGCAGTTGTCTTCAGAGACATTGACACAGAGCCATGTTCAACCCTTTACAAAGTGTTGGCTTATACACAATCATTCACTTTCTATCCACCAGTCCATCTATTTCCCTCTCTCATCATGTCCTACTTAGTTATTTTGTCTGATTAGACATTGTTTAACCTAAAGGCCCTCAGGCTGATTGAACATGCATTCTGGCTTCAAGCAAACACCATCTCCTCATCATTGGCTTTGCTGTCTTAAGGTATTAGTATGTGTGGGGAATGTTGTAGAACCTACTTCCCATTGAATAAATGGAGACAGATGCCAAACAGATCTGACATTTGTGATAAAGATACCATCCATGTGTGGGTGGTACTATGTTAGACATCAGTGTGTGTCCACAGAATGTGTGTGGGAGTGTTTTGTCATATATGTTAGCATTTTCATACATACGTGTTACAATAATGCTGTTGTATCTTAATATAATTGTTAGTGGCATGCATGCTAGTCTTCTTTCTCTTTTTGCTGTATGTAAAATCTGGTTCTACTCCCACCTGCAATGTCCTGACAGGTGCAAACTACTGTTCAGATGCAGAGAAGCTAGATTTGTCCATTCATGCATAGAAAAACATGGTAATAAAAAACATCTGAGTTGACATTTTCTCAGTGATAGCCTCAAAACACCACCCATGCCAGTCCTTGCCGGGGTGTGGCCTGGATCAGGAGATGGCATAGAGCGCGCGTTGAAATGGGGGATTCGGGCCTCAGCCTGAAGCTGCTATGTAAGGGAAGAAGAAGAAAAAGAGGAACCAGCAGGCCCTGGAGGTGATCCAGCAGGCACTCTCATCCTCTCAACTGTTGCAAAAGGATTGGTGGTTAGTGGGATAATCCACCAGTGTGGACGCTTCAGATAGCTGCCTCCACATACGAGAAAAGAAGGGAAAAGAATAGTACCCACCACCAACACAATGATAGTCTTAGGCTGTGATGGTACAGTTACCAAAAGAGAAGCCTGAACTCCAAATTATGGAAACAATTAAATCACAAGGCCTGGTTTGAATATTTTCATGCGAGGGTGATGTTATTTTTAATTAACTGGTTCATGTGGTCTACCAAGCTGTCAGTTCATGTAGATCACCTCTAGAGTAAAATTTGATTTACTGTTTGTCGAGAACAAAAACCTATGTGTATACATATATATTGTTGGTCATATTCAAGTAGCAATCCTGACTGCTCAGTTCAAAAACATTTTACACTATTATCTAAAATGAAAGATTATAGGTTTCCAGTGTTTCTGCTAGTATGTGGGTAGATATTTTTTTTTAATTAGCCACAATGCTGTTTAAATCAGTGCCATTTATTTAGCTTAATCTTTTCACTTGTCATTTAACATTTAAATATTTTAAAATGCTGTTTTTAATGCTGAGTTAAGTAATATTTCTGGGGGTTTTTATTATTAATAAATGATGGGTTTCTTTAGTGTGCAGTTCAACAAAAGCTCATTGGTGTTTCAACTATTTTCAAATTGTTGTTGTGTCAGGCTTTTGTAAGCAAAAACTGCAAACAAAACAGAGATAGGAAGCAATGAGTTTGTATATTTTATATAGTACGTTATAAATATTGGAATAATTTTAGTTCTAGTGACCTTTCCAGGCTGAACCCCACCTCTTGCCCTATGTCAGCTGGGATAGGCTCCAGCGCCCCCCCCCCCCCCCCCCCCCCCCAAAAAGCCTTGGATGGATGGATAGATGGATGGATTGAATAGTTTTAGTGCAAAATACTTTTTACTCTTTCATACAGTAGCAGTAGTCTGATACTTTAATCGTGCTACTTTTAGTGGCTTATTAATTTAAGCATTTGTGTCTTTGCCCAGGTCTGCTGCCAATGCCAACAGCCAATCATCAAAGACTAACAGCTGGAACTACAGTGATCAATTTTGTTTTAGACAAGCAGTCCTATTGTGGCTTCACAGTTTAATATTTTATTCTTTTTATTATTCAATCAGTGATACTAAAGGAGGGATTATATACCCCTTATGTCAAACCAATGATTTATGCCCCTCACATTAACTGCCTGCAAATGCAATGATTTGCAGTAACTTAAATCTTACATTTGATGAAAATTTATGATATGGCACATAACACTCAAACTTGAACTGCTTACCGGATTATAAAAACATTATAATGCATTATACATAAAGTATTATAATGTAATTAGTTTTTGTAGGGTTTTTTGTTTTGTTAATTTCTGTTATTTGTATGTGTTTTTTGTACCATTGAAAGAAGAATATTCACCTGGGACATATACTTTTATTTATTTATTTTTGGTGCTTCAGACATGTTTTAATGCCATTTCCATTCAAGGACATCACTAGATAATGTCCTAGACCCAGTATGGAGCAAATGGGAAAGATCCAGGGTGGCATAGCGCCAATTTCCACAGGGTCATCCCGGATATTAAGCCCACCAACATCAGGTGACTGATGATGGGAAATCTCTACCACATGCTCAAAAATGAGTTAGTCGGTTTTCTGGCACCAGAAAGAAAATTCAGAAATTACCTTAAATGGTATCAGAGACAAGAAGCCATATAAAACTGGGAAATAATTAGGTAAAGGGAAAAATGCAATATGTACTTGGGCTACGACAGTAATGTAAGATGTGCATGCTTTCAGATAATAGTGACTTAGGTAAAACTTTGGAAGTAAAGATGTAGTTCATAAGGGAGACTTAGACTTAGCACAAACTGGCATACATTAATTGCATTTAATCATCATTCATATTATTATACACCTTTGTATGGAGAGCTGTTTGTTATAAAACAAAATGTGTGCTATCAGCACTTTTATTGCCATTGAAATTTTAAATAATGGCCCACCCTATGAATATCTCTCACTGTTAAAATTAAGTTTAAAATTAACAGAAGACAGCTGAACGTAAGCCAAGGTCCAGATAATTAGTTTAATAGGTTGGCCATCACTAGCTAAAATGCATTTTTTGAACTGAAGGTTTAGTAACTATTGACTATGGCACATTGTATTGCTTTCATACATCATTTATGGTTCAGTTGCATAGATGTCAACGAAATATGTATGTCCGAAACAGATATGCCAATTACCCTAATGGAAACCGGGAAGCATGACCACTTCAATTAGCAGACCTGTTCCTGCTTCGTTTTTCCTGCAGCACATCACAGAGTTTGGGGAAGGAGCACAGTGAAGTGCAGGTAGTTACGTATACGTTGGCGAGTCTGCAGCTGGAAATTGAATATTCCTTCCGACAGTATGATGTAAACAACACGTACACTCTAGGGGCAACAATTTATAACACAGGTTGCTTGTAAATACGTGGTTTATCTATGTATCTTAAACATGTTGGGTGTCATGTAATTGGAATCAGCACTCTATGAATGAAATGCTGTGTCTGAAGGGCTCTGCCTCAGTGAAAGTGGTCACACTTTGGTGATCCTTCATACTGTATGATGCATTAGAGTTTTCCGTTATATGTGCTTGGAAGAACACAGTGTGTTCATGTGACCACTCAAATATGTGCGCACACACAGAGAATTACAAACACACTAAGCAAGACCTAAACGCATTATTGGTGTCTTCAATTAATTAATCAGCAGTCAAATTTAAAACTATAAGAAAGAATAATGACTGCAGCTTAAAATGTAACCACCACTACTGCAACAGTGGATATGTCTAAATGGAAGTTACAATTAACGATGCATGACCCATCACATACATCACATATTGTATTGCAGTGTGTAAGGACTGAATAGTTGTCTTAGACATTTGGCAGCATTTAGGATGTGTATGTGTGTGTGTGTGTGTGTGTGTGTGTGTGTGTGTATGGCCTACTATTATTTTTCCTTCCTCACAATGAGCACCAGTACTTGCTCTCCCGCTTCTTCTTTCTCCATCTCCTTGTCCCTGAGGCTAATTTATAGGCTTGTTAGTAGGGAGACTCCTGCACTTCAAACTTTTTTTTCACTTAGGTCAACCAAAACATATTTTTTTATTTTTCTTGATCTCTGAATATGTGGCAATTACATACAGGAAGAGCTCCCGGTCTTCCCATATTATGAGCAATACTAAACTAAAATCAGCTGGTCCAGCTCTCTTCGCTTTATTTAAGAGGCTGTGTTTTCATGAGGAAACCAGATTTGGCTCCTTGCCCATTTCCATTGTCCTGTTTCTGTGAGGCGAGCGGCTATTATGACTGTCAGTCATTTTCCGACATAAAGGGGCTCATTTGAAAAGACTCAATGCGAATCTCATATCTTACAAGAAACACTCTTGATTTATTTTTGCTAAGCTTTTCTTCCTAAGTCTTCAAACAACCTCCCAGCCCATTTCTCACATCCCCTCCTGGCTGGAGTTACATCTTTCAGCATACAGTCAAAGGAATAGGGAAGTGCTCTGTGGATGGTTGCCACGGTCCTGCAGCACCTTACCACCCCATACACACATATGTACCCCAGCCCCCAGACTCACCTACCCACTCCCCTGCTTTCCTTTTCCTCCAGTCAATAACAGCACAGCAGGTGTAGAGCCAAGCCCAAAGATAGCAGAAATATTGACAAGGGAAAAAGTATTGGAAACTTCATTTATTCTCTGCTCAGGAAACTGTTTTTTATTTTTATTCTGGGCAAAGCTGGAAGATACACCTTATTATCAGTAGCTGTTGCATTTTTTTTGTGGCTGTTTATGTTTTTTTCTCTGTGTGAAAGATCTAAAGTTGGCCTATTTGTCCCAGAATCAAGTTTTCTTTAAATATCTCCACTGACTAAACTGATTCAGTCTTTAAAGTTGTCTGTCTGGTTATTGTGTATGATACTGATTCATGCTGTAAGTCCAGTTCTTCACCTTTGCTTGTAATCCTTTACCCCTACTGGCACAGAATAGCCCCCTTAGCGGTATGACCGTGTGCTGGGTTGATGACATGTGCTAACACGCTGTCTGAAACTGCCATCACAAGGAAGTTGGGACGTTTTGCCTCCTGCAGGATGGCAGCGGCAGAGAGACACTGCATCAGTGCCAGACAAGGCAGTAGGAGCCACCAATGAAGCAGCTGTGACCTTGCAAACAGAAGCTCAGAGTCTGAGCCAAAACCTCACCCTCTTTCCCCACGGTGAGGTCCAGTGTGCCAGCAATGCCAGGTGCCCCTCCAGAAGTGTTTGTGGAAGCCAGGATGGAGCTGTAGGCTGCCATCCTGGAGCCGTTTTACATAAGAACAGAGGGCGCAAGAAAGACAACTTTGACTGATTTTTTTTTTTTTTGTGTGTGTGTGACTCAATATTCAAATATATCACATTCACAGGTTTATTTTCTTCTTTAAAAACTTTTTTTTATCCACCAAACACCAACTTTTGGAATGACTTAATGTTGCCAACTTCAAACAAAAACATCAAATTAGGTACTGTGGATTCTTGTGTTACTTGAGAACATTTTTTTTCTTTCCATTGCAAGCCACTTGGGCAATGTCTTCAAGCCAATTCTGCATTTCTCGAGCTTATATCCCACAGCTTCAGCTTCAAGATCTCCATAATCACCAAACCACCCACTGCGAAAAGATTATCAAAGAACGCATGTAACAAGCCATCTCTCACCACACAGTCCTTGAGGCTAAGAGGGAAAACATGCATACATCAAGTAAAACATTGCTGAACATAATTAGCTACCTTATCCCAGTGGTCACTGGAACCTTAAAATCAATAGGAACATTAGTAAAACAGCAGTGAACACCCCAGCTTTGGTGCTTAATGCATGCTTATGAAAAACAGGGTTTGTAAGAATAGTTCTTTCTCTTTTTTTCCTTTAAGTGTTCAAGAGAAGACAAAAAATCACTGTTGATCCACAGCTGTTCTATATGAAGAACTTTTCTCCAGACAGAAATCAAACTTGGTCTCAAAGCTGCAGTTGTGGTTTTAGAGGTAGTTCTGCAGACTCCCAACGCAATAAAATTTGTTTTCTGAAATGGCCATAGTGCAGAGTTCACAAGTACTCACTGTTTACCTCGTGATTTATGTAGCTTGGTGGACTTTGCTGTTCTTAACTTTTCTAGCTTGTCAGCATTGCACCTTTTGCATAATGTTACAATTAGTTTTGGTTAAATGCTATGTGCGGGAATGTGAAAGAGTAACCAAGGACACATGTAAAGGTTGATGAATACACTTTAGGTCTTTTGCCCTGTTTTCAATTTCCTTTTCCACATTCTCCCACATGAAACGGAATAACCTTCACTGCTTATATAACCTTCTGCATTTGATTACCATATTAACGTCCTTAACAGCATGAAGCTAATTTGTGAGCTATGGATGTCTTTGGAGAAGGTCACAGTAATGAAGTGTACACCAAGAACATGATTTCAGCTTCACTTATTAAACATTTGCTAATTGTTTATATTTGCGTGATTAGAAATTTTAATAAGAGAAGAATGCCCTGGATGTAATGTGCCATACTTGTGGCTGTTATCACTTTTTTTTTTTCCGTGGACCATCCCACTCCTTTTTCCAACACTGGTGCTTTTAATTATCTCCTCTGACACAAGATACTATGGCAATTTCACCTTGTTATATTTAATAGATAGTTCAGTGGTAGAACCGTGTTTTCTCAGGTGGTTCTCTGCTAATCGTCTGGCTAACAGCCCACACAGGAGAAAGCTATCTAGGAAACCCAGTACAACTGTTAATGCAAAATTTGTTGTTTTTGTATTAGGTTCATAGACTTACTTGGTATATCCATGAAATTAGTTAAGTAGGAATAATTAGATCATCCTCTAAGTATTGTCTAACAAGACAAGAAAACTATATGCATGCTAGTGGCTTTGCAAGTGTCCTCAAGGATGGCAGCACTTTCATATAAATGTTGACATTAGCGAGCTAAGGTGTTCATGATGACCATGAGAAGTAAATATAACATTTTAGGCATGTTAAAAACAATTGCAATAGAAAAAGCGGGAGTACTAAAATAAACTAATCATTTTTCATTTTAACTATAGAGGAGAAGCAATCACTAAAACCGATAATCTTGGTGTTATGCATTGCTATGCACATTTTATGTAGGTGTTAGTGTAGTTCATGGACAGCCTACCTGATCAGCTGGGGAGCTTTAGGTCCATATAACATATCACAAACCTGAGTTTGAAAGCCATTTATGTTGTTAGCCTTAATTTTTTTGTTTTAAACCATGCCATATCTCCTCTTTACAGCTTCAGTGGTAACATATCCTCATCATAACTAGATTTATTATCAGCCAAGTTATTTTATTAATCTTTAAAATATCAGGCTGTGCAGACAGATGATGACATCAGTGATTTTAACACGAGGTAGGGAATGCAGATTAAGTACTAATGAGGAAAATGACAGAGTAGAAAATTATATCACATGACCTTAAATGCACTTTATTTCAAACCATACATAACAGGGAGACAGACCTTTTCACAAATTGAGACAAGAGCTGTGCACGCGCTAAGGAGTCAAACGGTACGACGATGACGTTGTCTTTAAAAAGATAATTCTCTTTTTAAACTAAATGCATCTTCAAAAGGAAAAAGCCCACAATGTCTCGCTGACGCCACCTGCACACAGAGGGCAGGCTGCCACTGTTTCAATGGGCGCTGCGTGCACACCCCAGCGGGCTTCCAGATAGCGGCTAAAGAGCTTATTTCCCAAATCTCTTTATCCTTTCTAGAACTGTGAGACGTTGACAGAAAGTCAGTTAACTCTAGCCAGTGGCAGCTGCATGGGTTTTGCATAATTAATTATTTATATGGAGCCAGACATAGTAATTACCATCCAGATGAATATGATATTCTAATCAGGCAGGCTTTAATTTTAATTGCCCTCCAGCATCTAACTGTCAGTGCTGGCCTGGCTTGATAAAGTGGAGAGTCTCTAAACACCATTAGACATCTGCTCTGAGAGCATTGCCCCCACTACCCACCAGCCGCACCACCACCACCATAAAAAATCAATACAGGACGAGGATATGTGTGTGTGATCTTGCTCATTTTTCAATTGAAAGCCATTTTTCGTCAATGGCAAAACCAAAGTAGGGCTTCAAGCTATTGAGGCAACCTCTCCCCCTCCCCCAGTGATTGATGAGACCTCTAGGATTCTTTTTTTTGTTTCCTTTTTTTACTAACAACTTGGTGTCTCGTTTCAATATATTGCATGGGAGTGCTTATCATGCTTCTTCTTTTCTTCTCTAAATTGTCTATTTTCTGGCAGGTGCACTGGAACAATGAAAGGGGTGATTTACAAAATTTGTTTCCATGCGCATCACCTCTACTATACATCAGCTGTGTAAACATTAGCAGTCTAACAAAAGGTGGTGTGCAATGATGATTGAAACTAATGTTTAGTTTTCAAATGATTTAACGAAATCTCCTTTTTTTTCCTCGCTATTTAAGACTTCCTGAATGTGCGACACTTACTGCATGTCATTTACATTTGTGGCTCACCAGTTTGTTAGGTTGGAGAATTTCACATTTACTGATGCCCAGTTCTCAAAGACCCTCAGTGCAGCAGGAGCCATAATCCCAGCAGCTGTTACCATGGCGAGGATTTTTCTTACAGTTTCCAACCACAATTCCAGCAGAAAAAATATTATCACATATTTTACGTTCTTAGTTAGGGCCTGGGACCACTGCACTACGCTCAAATTGTTGAAGCGTTAACAATAAAATGAAGTTTTAATTTCAAAGTTAAGTATATTAGTGACTAACAGAATATACCTCACTCAATAATGATGTAAATATATTTAGCATCTTACAAAAAGACTGTTTTGAGTTATTAACTTGTTTGCTTTGTTTTGCTTGGTAGCTTTTTAGATGCTTGCATTACAGAAGGTGCTGTAATAAAGTTACATAGTGTATGTGCATGAAAGAGTGATTGGGGAAACTGCACTCGTCTGAAATATGATTTTAATATAAAGTTATATAAAGAGGTGAACTGGGTGGAAATGAAAACTTTGGCACATTCTCGAAAGGCAAGGAAACCACAGTCATTATGGTTGTGCACTTTAAGAGAGATGACGGATGGGTTCACATTTGTGCCCGATAGACTCGTAAAACGTATGGCTTCTGCCAGTTTGGGACATATTTAAAAGTAATGACATAAAAATTAGGAATGGCAATTTATATCATATACCGTGTTTTTTTTTTTGTTGTTGTTGTTGTTTTTTTCTTTCTTTCGGTTCTTTTTTCGTTATATTTTTTTCGAATAACTTTATGGTTTTCAGCTCACTGGTTGCCAAAAGCAAGTAAAAGTGAAATAATAATTGACAGCACTTGCCAGAATATTTGAGTCCTTCAAAAACCCTTGGTTTTCACCTATCCCTCCCACTGTTTCTCATCATCATTGTGCATTCACAGAGCGGAGAAACATTCCTCTACGCAGCTCGGCTCAAGGTTTTTTGATCTCCACACACTGCAACTGAGGTGAAGGGAAGTAAGGTCCTCAGATGTCTATGGTTCCTCATGCCCAAAGTTTGAATTTTATTAAAGACCCTCTTGGCTTCCTCGGCTACCAGGAACAAAGCATGAGCTGGACTCAATGGTAATCCTGCCTGCGAGGCGAAGGTGTCAAAGGTCACTCGTCGCCAGCAGATGAATCCTGTGGTCGGGGTGGCAGAGGCTATGATGGAAAGGAGAAGAACACAGAGGAGCTCTTTTTCTCAGGTTATCCAGGCAGAATCTAATGAGGAGGATTGGAGGAGAGAGAAGCATGCTGGTGCTTGGGTGGAGGCATGAGGAGGGCTGTGGGGGGAAAACTTCACTATAGAAAGCAACAGAGATGAGGATAAGGTAGAGAGGGAGAAAACTGGAAAGTGTAACATGAAAAGGATGGTGGAGTGAGACATAAGGCACAATCAGAGGTTGCATTCTATGGTCTTGCGTGAGAGCCACTTAGTGCCTCAGGACAAGCCCAAGGCTAATAAAGCTGAAAGTTGGTAGACGCTCTGACCTTGCTTTGGAAAGCAAAGCCCTAATAAGGACACAGTCTAAAGAGAGAAGAAAAAAACTATTTCTCTGCAGAGCAAACACTCTCTCCATCCCTATTTCATACCCTCTCCTTTCATTAGGCTATGGTACAGAGTGGAAGAGGAACCTATAGGCACCCTAATGAAGGGACTGGTGGATTGGATATATTAAAAAGGAGGGATTAAACAGTATCTGACATGGAAACTGACTTTGAGCATATTCACAGTGCATGATTAGTAATAGACTGTGAAATTCCAAACTCAATTATAAGAGGTCGGTTCATAGTAATAGGATTTTAGAATGTGAGAACAACAGTAATTTTAGTTTCACGTGTCAAACACTACTTTAGAGCATGTTACAGCTACGTGGCTAAAGAAAATCTGAAATGTACTTTGCAAGTAGTTTCATGACTTATATTAACCCTGTTTAAATAGAGAAAGCACTAAAAAAGTTTTTTTTTCAATTCATAAAGGCTTCTTTTCACTTTAGGTTTGTACTGGTTTAAAAGGTAGATCGGATGTATCTTTATAACATTTGGATTAAAAAGTATTGCTCACCCTTTCTTTTTAATTTTATGTGACGTATGTAATGACTGATTCAGGCACTAAAAAGAGGACAAAATGCACATGTAAGAAGATATAAGAAATTATCAGCAGTCGATAAATTCAGGCAATATGTTTTCAATCCTTAATAACTGTCTCAGTAGAGAACTGAGACTTTTTGATTTTATGTTTGTGGTGCGATTTCTTCCATTTTTGCCTGATCCTTTTCAGCCATCCGTTGAAGGAAAGGGTCTTCCACATGCTGCACTGGGTCTTCACAGCATAAGCTGGATGATAAGGTAGAGGTGCTTGCATTACAGAAGCTAGCTTAGAGCTGGCTGCACTAAGAAACTTTGACAAGTAGTCAATGTGAGTCCTCCCAGGGTGTGTATTTTTCTACTCAGACTCAGTCAGTCAGAGCACTCTTTGGACCCCTGGAGATAAAAAGAACTTTCACCATGCCCTAATACTGTAGATAATTTGTGCCATGATGTTTTTATAACGAGGCCAGGGATTAGGGTTTCATTCAGGCTTTCTTTCATGAATTCAAGATTAACAACAGGCTCTGTCTGCAAAACCAATTGGAAGAAGGGGAGATTTTAAACCTGCCAGAAACAGCTGAGCATATGTGAGAGTCCAGCACTGAAGTGTTATCGGAAGGACAGAGATGGCAGGGGAGCTAAAAAATATCAGTCAAAACAAGTGGCTGTTCATGGAAGTGAACCCAGTTGAATAACCATTACATGCGTCTCAGAGTTTGTTTCTCCAAGACCTTTAACACAGTCTACTGAACATACCAGAGCAAATCCCTGTAAATTGCCCCAGTGTGCCAACATTAATCTGAGGCAGGGGTGACCATCCACAGTCTAAATTGAGCCCTCAGAGACCATTCACCCAGAGAGAAAGCGTTGTTAGAGAGCTGGAGGGACACTGACAGTACAGTGTACCCCCCAGTCCAACAGCTTTTGCTGCTGGAGATGAGATAAGGGCTATCAGCTGCCTGACTCCACTGAGAGGAAGTGCTGCATTTTGATGCAAAGAGTAGCAGCAGCCACTGACGAGCAAAGAGACCTAAATATGAGCTCAGCCATGCCATTGTAGAGCCAACAGAAATGTATGCCAACAGAAAATGGTCTGAAGCTGAATGGCACTGTGAGAGGGCTGTAGATGTGGTGAAGGAAGCAAACTAAGAGGCACCTGATGTGTAATTTGTTTACAGCATCCACAGTTGACAAGGCAAATCAGGATGATGTTGTATGGGAAACAGAAAAAATAGCAGGGCAGACCAATCCAAGTATTGATAGTATTGATAGCAATGCTGGTATTAGTATCAAATCAATACTAGTGTGATGGGATTGATGCTTTAGTATGTTTGTCTCCTGTAAGTTTCTGACATTGCTCACGTTAATCAGAAACAAGGCAAACACCGATCCTCTCATGCAGGAAAGCTTTGCTCTGCCCCCTCCTCAAACTGCCAGTTCTATTAGAAAGGTGCCAGAATATACAGTGTATCCCAGTTTGTTATGTATGGGCTACGTAGACATAAACTAGTCAGGATGTCCATGTTGACCCCTGTCCACTGCAGAAACAGCCAACAAAGGGAGCATCAGAAGTGGTCAGAAGAACAATAGAAGTTGTCCTGGTCTGATGAATCACATTTATTTTTACATCATGTGGAGAGCCCAGTGTGTGTGCTTAGCTTCCTTGAAAAATAAACAGGTACGGTGATAAACTATGGGAAGAAGGTAAGCCAGTGGAGGTGTGATGTTTTGGGTAATGTTCTGCTGGGACACAAAAGTTTCCCAGGAGAACATTTCTGTGAGAAGTAAAAATATGAGAAGCACAAACAAATGGCTTTGACTATGTTGGCCCATTCTGTAATTACTTTTAAAGTATGAAAATAATGGCCATGTGCAAACTTAGTTCTCTACAGGGGTACAGGTTACTCTCATGACAGGCACTGATGCAGTCATCTGTGCCAAAAATGCACTGACTAGGTCTCTGTTGTAATGATAGTTTATCACTGTTATGTCTGTTCAAAGTAAGCAGTTTTATCAGATGTTTTCTGAAGTTAATTCTGTTTTACTCCAGTTCATCCAACAAGTTAAACAGTTATTTAACTGTATGTCCACAGTTAAAAAGATAACTAATTTCTCTGTGGTAGTTAAAATTATTGTTTCGACCTCAGTAACTTTTTTTATTTGCCGCTGTTGCTTTCAGGGGAACCAGTGATTGCTAGTCATGTTCATTTGCATACAAAGATAAGTCTAATATGGTTGCTCGCTAATCCCTTCCCCTTAAGTGCTGGATAACAGACCATTTTTTAGCTTTTAATCCATTAATGAAATTTGTTTGCTCATTGACTTGAATCATCACCATAATTATAGGGAAAAAATTTATCAATTCAAGCTATTTGAAATGATGTGTATTTTATGTGGCATTTGCATATGTGAATTAGTGACAGTGATGTGTCATTAATTGATACGATTATCTTTAGTCGTTGTGGTGCAAACCACATTTTCATTGTTGCCTTAATGAGATCTAAAGAGTTAAGTTGATAATTACAAGAATAGAAAAGCTAACTACTAAATGCACGCATGTTTGAGTAATTCTTTACAATCAGTGTGTATAGAATAGTTACAGCTGTGAACACTTTAAAACATATGTTCTGTAGCTCCAGCAATGTAATGTAATGTAAAGGGGAGAACTGTCTCATAATTTATGCATATGGAGGCTTATTACTCTGACATGAATACATCTCACACGCTCAGAAAAGCGAGGCAGCAGTACACAATTCAAACTATCCAAAGTAGCAGTGCCTAGACCTTCGTCTGGGATCCTTAAATGCATGTAATTTTACTGGTCAGCACTTTGAAAGCATTAACTATTGTGTGGTGTCTAATGCACATATTAATTATGTATGCTGGTGAAGATGTACCAACCTTGATATAGCCCTTTAAATCTCCTGTATTTAGCTGCTATCATTTATAGCTCACAGCTTACAACATCCACCGCAATTTGCAGAAGCAACATTACGGAGCGCGTTCCTTTCAAGCGGTGCTCTGTCCCCTGTGTTTTGATTTAGACAAAGCAAAAAGGGAAAGATCTTTTGGTGGAAGGTGTCAGCGGTGGAAGCTGAAGGTTTGTGAAGAAGTCGGCCCAGTAGCCTCGGCTCACTAACACAGGGGTAGTCATTGCACACAAACCACTGTCAGTTCTCATCACTCCCAAAGACCCTGAGGGTTGGAGTGTGCATGTGAGTGAGGTGCTTACTTTGTGTTCTTCTGTCCAGATAGACACCCTTGAGGCGCCTTTCATCCAGAGATGTGCTCTCTTCTATTTTCAGCCCCTCTATATGTGAGCACTGGAACTATCAAGGAGCAGTAGATTGGAAAACCTGAGAGTGGCATAAAATAAATCTAAGGTTTCACAAGCATCCCCCCCCACCTATTACAGAGCTCCAACTGGCCAGCCAACACAGCATCTAGTTAATAAATAGTTTCCACTGTGGTGACTCCCGGGAATGAAGGAGTGAAAACAAAATATGCTGTTTCACAGTCTGCATGAAGATCCTCATGCCAAAACCGTAGAGAAAAGGAAAGTGTGTTATCTTATATATTTATTTATTTATTTGGTGTGATGGTGCCAGTGGTCATGTTATAATAATATGTCATCATTTTTTCAGTAGCACAGGACATGCTGGCTACAGCCAGTATTTGTGCCAAACCAGTGTTACAGTGTTGCTTCTTCCCGTCTCTCCTCCATCACTCACCCACTGCGATGATAATCTTCATGCATGATTAACATTTTGAGTCCCTCTGTTTGATTGAGATGAGTTCAGGATCCTCGAACCTGAAATTCAAAGCCAGGTGTTGCTAATGTGTTTCCAATTTCCTTCCACCTTCTTAATATAACTTGCTGAAAAACAGCATCAGCATAACAGCGAGCAGTGCTTTTCACTACAATGCTGCCCGTAAGCATACAAGACAAGCTTTCACATCTGATCATGACCCCTTATAAGCAGCAAATGTCGCATCTCTCTAACTCCCATAAACATCGCTTAGGGCTATAGAGGCGTTCATATGGCCCCAATCTCTTCATGTCAGAGTGGCAGGAGGGTAATCACTGGTGACATAACTGCCCATCTGAGTTGCTTTCTCAGCTGTGCGTGTGCAGATGCATTTTTGTCTTTCTGAGTGGCAGCTGTGGCAGATGTGGATATTTCTCCATCTTCACAATAGGCCTCCAGTCTATTTCCTCCCTTCTACCCTCTGTCCTCATCACTGCGTGACCCCCTGCCATTCACCTGGGAGTGCATTGAGTGATGATGAGCTTCTTGTCCCAAGGCTGCCTGCAGGGATCTTGGGATACTGTAGCACTGTCACGCCATGCTTCTGGGAGAATCAAGCCATGGACATGCAGACAAAGCACTATCTAGACTTATTGTTGCAAGCAAGTGTGTATCTGTGCATTTATGTGTGCCTGTGTGTGTATTTGTAATCATGCTATTGTATGAAATATGAATGACCAAGGTGGGCAGTATCACTGGGGAGTTTTGAAATCACATGCAAACATATGGTCACGCAGGCACAGTCCAAAATAGTGGAATATTTTAACCACTCCTGTTTCATCTTACCACTGCACATGGCCTTGTTTAATTCAATCTGGAGCTCCCTGTTATTCAGAAGAAAATATGACTGGCCCTCTTGTGAGTGATTGTAGGGATCTGACCGTGCTTAATAGTGAACCCTAAATACAAGTTCTGATTGTTAAAAATTTTTCACACAAAATTGACTTGGAGTATTTTGAATTTGTAATATATAAAATGATAAATGTGGGCCTGGTATGTCAGGCTGTTTTTGCATATTTAACAACTTGGCTCGGGCTAATAACAAGCAAGGAGAGCTCACACAGAAGACAGAGTCAATTTCTCAACTGGTTTTGTGAGGTGTGAACGTACAGGATATTTGTGGTACATGGTGTGCATGGATGACCAAATATATTTTTATACATGAAGTGACTGTATTTAAGGTGCTGAATAAGACGGCAAGAAGTAAAAAACCTAACCAGAGGAGCAACAAGGATGCCCTGAAAGATTTAAACATGTAACAAAATGTTACTATCAGCAGAGTGTCTGATAGTGTGGGTGGCGAAATATCTAAATGGATTCACTGCCTCATCATCATAACAATAGCATGAACAATTTTATGGTCATGTCTGGGTGTTTTTTTTAACTGTGATTTCAGCACTGGATTAAAAAAAAGAAAAGAAAAGGAGGATTGTCAAAAACAGAGAAAAAACAGACGGACAGAGAGCAGAGAGGGGTGTACAGTAGGTCTGCGCAGGGGGGTGGGATGGTATAATCATTATTTTTGCTCCCCGGTTTATTCTTAGTTTGTATAACAACTGCCAAGTTTATGTAAAATCCCAATTTCAAACACTAAGTTACCACATAGCCTCGAGCAAACATGCTAAAATCCTCTCCTTGCACTGTCTGCTTTATAAACAGTTAACATTTAAAACACTGAGGCAGCCATACAGACTGTCCCCAATATTCATATGCTGCCTGTCATACTGTCATTCTTCTTGGATAAATGAATGTAATATTAATCCCCCAAGATCCCCTCCTATAACGTCCTCATAACCCCCCTCTCACCACTGCCGTGACTCCTATATTTTCCTCCTTGGCCCTGGTCCAAGCCAGCCGTCAGACGAAAGCCTCATCTTAGGCCATGGACGTCAAGCCAGTGTGAAGCATTTGTGCATGGCATCTGCCAAACAGCTATGGCCTGTCAGGCCCTTCTCTCTGTCTGTCAGTGAGTAATTGGCACACATATAGTAAGAGCACACACATGCAGGTGGCTGTCTCTGTGCTGTGGTACCTTCTCTCCACACCTCAGGACCCCCAAGGGGACCGTTTAAGCAGCAATCCTGTGGTGGCAGCCTGCTTGTGTATATATTATGGGCAATATCCTGCACTCCTTCGCAAACTTTAAGTGCCAAAATAAAACATAATTGGCCGTCTGGAGTTGAGGCGTAATGGCACGCATTCATTTTAGGGATTGAAAAGTTTTCCTCCTGCATGGAAAGTGATTGCGCAATGTTTTGTGTTTGTTTATTTAACAGATGGCATTTGTTCTCTCGTCTTTCTAACCCTGTACCTCCTGCAGTATGCCAGACTTAAAATTCAGCAGCATATGTGGTACAGCAGGGGTGTTAGTCACGGTGCAATAGCCAAATCCCAAACAGGTTGTAAATGCCGGTCTGCCTTTCTAGTCTCTCTGTCTACATCCCCACTGCCCTGCTAAAACCTGAGTTTTCAGTGTTCAGAGATTTGCTAGAGGCTGCACTGAGGGACGCTTACCTGTCAACCGTGAGGCAGAGTTGGTCACTGTAACACAGGAACTGTCAAAAAACATCCAAAAGTATTAGAATCCGCTCGAGTTAAAGCTTACCTTGGCTCTTAACTAGTCAGTGTATCGCACAAGCAGTTTGCTATTAAGAAAATATTATGACCGCTGACGTCAAAGCATGAAACAGTTAGTGGATTTTCAGCACATTGCTATTTTCACTGTGCTTTAAACAAATCATGCATGCAAATAATTTCTCAGTTTTTGTGCCGTGTACGGTGGCTGATTGTCTACCTGCTACTCTACCGGTGAACATTCAATACCTGCACCTGCATGACTTTATCCAGTCCAAACACAGATGTCACTCAATATGAATGACACATGCTTTCTCATAATGTCAGTGGACGACAGAGAGCTACGTTGTCTGAGTCTGTTACCTTCCTTCAACTCTACAACTGCTCATTCAGCTCAGTTTGTCACACATTATTGAAAAAACGCATCGCGGACTTGCCCTGCATTATGGATTGCTTACATTTTACATTGTTCTGTCAAATCAAACGTCAGACAAGATTGTGAAAGATGAGTTTTGTTCCTGTTTCGTACCAAGTCACAACATTTTAGCTGTGCAAACAGATTTATTTCCTTTGACTGTATTGTTTATTTCTTGAGTTATTTTGAATATAAATTAGCGCTCTTCAGTTTTATTAACTTTTATATTTGTTTTATACTCAAAACTCAGATTGGAGGATAAAATAATCATAATTCAATGATTTAAAACTTGTGTTTTACCAGCTCAGTCCCTCATAAACACACACACAAAGTTAACATAAGGTGACTGGAAGAGAGGAGTAATGACCGACTTTTAAAGGCTACAATCGCTGAAGAGCTGGTTCTCCTCTGTAAGCCAGTGCAGGATTATGCCGTGTTCCAGTTGGCTATTGGAACTTGGGAGTGACGTCACTGAATCTGCAGGACAGATTAAAGGTTTTACAGTGTTATTACTGTTTACGTTCACCACTGCTATGTTGGATTGTTAACTGTGGGTTGGTGGGGCTTCTCCGACTTTCCGAGTGGGAAATCCGAGTTAGGGGGCATTCCAGTTAAAAATTCAGATTGGGAACTTGGAAAACTGACTTATGACTAAATCTGGAAAACACCATCAAAAACTGCGGAATGGGTGTCAGTTAAAAAAGTATATCCCAAAGAAGTCTTGCAGTAGTCTTCTACATAAGAAATCAGTGTAATATAAGTTTACCACCACCAACACCACTACAATTCTGCTAATGTTTGCATCGCAAAATAAGGTGCTTACAGCTTTCTGCACTGGCAAAAAATTAACCACACATGGTCATACCTTAAAAAGCTTTTGGTATCATATTACTGCAAAAGAGCACTTCACTTTCAGTGTACAGACTTCCTTGTAGTTCCTAGAGATTGGATTTTCTCTTTAGTATTGTATGGACTTACTTTGTTGTGAATTGGCAATAAATAAATAACACAGAATTAAATTGAACAGATATAAATCATTCAATACAAAATCAGCTGAACATACTTTGCTATATCGGGCTGTGTCAGAGTCAACGAGTGGCAGAGTGCCTTATTCCAGCAAAGCAGCGGTCTCCAACCCCCGGGCCATGAACTGGTACCGGTCCGTGAGTCATTTGGTACCGGGCCGCGAGAGTTGAGGCTCAGGTGTGAAATTCATGGTTTTCAGGATTTTTATTGGCTTTTAGCATTTTTTTTAATCGTTTTTATCGTTAACTTTGTTTCCCTGTCTTTTCCCATGTGTTATGAATAAATCTTCTTTTTATTGGTACCAGTACTGACTTTATTTTGTTGTATTTATCCGTGACACCTTAAAGGCCGGTCTGTGAAAATATTGTCAGACATAAACCGGTCCGTGGTGCGAAAAAGGTTGGGGACCGCTGCAGCAAAGGAATAAGCTCAGAGATGCCTCAGCATCCTCATGAACATCTCACTGCACCTGACTCACCATGAGTACAATAGTAACCTACTTTGTGTGTATATGTAAAAGATATTTAAAATACTATTTCATAATATGTTTGCATCATTGTGATACAGCCCGAACTATAAAAAAAATAAAATGTTACCCAAGCAAATAGGCAGACTTGACCTCACACCTCAGGGTATTTGACAATTTGCTCCGTTGGCCCAGAACCATGAGAACTGGATATACAGATGTTGGACTTTTATATAGTTTTATAATATCTATTAGCATTCTTATAAATGATCAGATTCTCAGATGGTCAATGATTTGGGTATTGGACATAAAACTGCATGGCAGTTACATCTTGCACTCCAATGAAACTTAACGGGATTACCATTCTAAGTGTTGACCAACTCCTGGGCAAAACAGCGTTAATACTGTTCAGTCCTTACACTATATGAGTAAGCCTCTCATTAGTATGTAAACAGGACTGTAGTGGGTCAAAACAATGAGACCCGATGGACTTCCACTCAGAATAATGCGGCCTTGAGTCTTTCCACTGACAGACATTCAGAGCGCAGGAGCTGTTAAAGCCAGACCACCAGCCTCCCTGCTGACTGCAGTCAGCAATCAACTGCATTGCGAGGCCACTAAGAGGTCAATACATGATCCAGACACTTATCAACCAGCTCCCAATAGCCTCCAGACCATTAACATCTCCTTAAGTAAATTGTGTTTGGAAGTCACTGAGCATTCTTCCACCCCGACACATTGCTGACCTCCGAAGGCATAGCTGATTTTCCCTCTCTCCCCCTCTTCACACCTCTTCTACCCTCCGTCCTCACCGCCACACAGTGACTGATTTTAGTTGCAGCAGATTTCATCACGGGTTCGATATTCATATGTTCTATATTTATCAGTGTTTCTGGTAATGTTTTTTTAACCTAATATAACTCTGTGTGTGTGAGGTGACAGAGAGAAGTACTATAGCAGGAAGATTTTTAAGTACCTCTTAGCCGTCCTTAGAGAAATTTTGTCAGTGTTCTACTGTCACAGCTTTGCAGTCACCAATCTTTTACAGGTATGTGATTGAGACTGAAATGAGGAGGCTGTGTTTAACGCCGGGTGTGGTAACGTAATGATGAGTAATGTACTAACTGGTCAACTCTCTGGACTTCTTTCTGGTATAACTGGTTGTTTTTCATCTGCTGTTGTTTACTGTGAGTGCCATATTTTATAAAAAAAAAACATACAAATGTGATATGAGGGAAGAAAAGAAATAATCCCCACTACCCTTACCTACACACGCAAACACTCACACATATGCACATAACTGGTTTTATTATCGCTTTCTTCAACAAGGGACATGGCTTTTGTACTGCTGTACGGTATCATGCACCGCAGTGGAACTAAAAGACTGAATCAAGTGGTCCGATCCAGCTCTCCCTGGGGGTTCGGCGCTACAGAGACGAGAGATTATAGTCACACAATTCCTGTCCTTCAGAGGACCCCAGTATGACATTCCACCATACACATGCCATTTTTTAACACATTCCCATCATGCAAAATGGGCCCACCACCGTGATATTTTCACCACGGAGGAGAAAAAATGCAGATAACTTCACGGCGCGCTCGACACCAAAGCGCACTGCATTTGCTGTGTATTAAAAAGGTTGCATACACGAGAGCAACGGGGAAAGGAAGATCCTATCATCCACAGAAGTGATTTTCAGTATGTGACTGTCTGGCATTCAAAATTGATGCCAGTCTGTTTTTATTCAGCTTTCTGTAGATCTGCAGGTGCTGTTGCCATGACGCCTTTAAATATTTCATGCTCCTCTGACTTTTATGCCCAGCCAATGATTTCAAGATATCGATTCATTTCACCAATCAAAACACCATGTCGTTGCCCTCACATATCGAGGCCCTGGCTCCTGATATGCTCCCCTCGTTTTTCTGCTTGATTAATCAATAAATGCCCCTGCAGTTTTGCCCAATTAGTTTCACACTCTTCCCATCGATTAAATGAGGAGGAAAAACATATTCCATTTTGATGCACATCAGAGAGAACTCAGACACCTCATCAGGTGGTATTGATCACAGCCAGTCGCCCTTACCGAGCTATGTGCCAATGACCTCCATCATTAGGCCCCGCAGCTGCTGGCTTATGCACTCCAGACAAGTGGAGCAGTCATCAACCCCCACCGCATCACCACCATCACCATTTCCAACCACCCCCTTTCATCATCTTAGAGCTGTTCTCTCCCCTTTTCTGTCCTCCCTCTGTTGCTTTATCACCTATCTACACTCCCGCCCCCCATTCTCTCCCTGCTCCCTTCCCTCCCCCCTTGTTTCTCTACGTTTCCTTCCCTTATTCATCCCCTCCTGTAATCAGATCACGGTGACCCCCTGCTGGTGTTAATGGAGGTGAGAATCAGCCCCGGGTGTCAGAATGCATCTCATCTTTCTGGTGCTCGCCTGCCAGTAATGAGGACGGGCATTGTCAAAACTCAGCATCCCACTGTGCCAGACACAGAGGAGGGCATAATGAGCAGTGTGTATAAATAAAGGCAAAAGAAAAAAAGATAGTTAAACTCTTGCCATGTTACACCACCTGTTATGATATGTGCAGAGTTTGTTTGTATGCAGCTGGGTTCTCTATTGCCTCACAACCTCCCCTTATCTACCTCAGATATATGATATGATTACAGACAAATGCAAAGGTTTTATGTAGATAAGTAGATATAAATCTATATAAATAGAGTATATAGATAAGTAAAAAAGGGGAAAAAAGAAAAACAAATTCTAGCACTGCTAAAAGTGCCACACAAAGAGTTCTAGATAACCTCCCTCCTGTAGAGTGGAAATATTTTTTGTGGCCAGCCAAAATTCCCAAAAGACATTCTGTCATTATTTATTTATTTATTTTTTATCCAGTTAAAAAAAATCCAGTTTATCCAGCATTTGAAAAGTTAAGATTACACTCAGTTGTGCTAACCAAAGTTTAGTTTTATATTTAACCTTTTTAACTTTCATTTACCGGCATTTGTAGTGGCCAATAAATGAACGTTTTCAAAGTAAAGAAGAGACATGAGAAACATCATTTAACAATATTATTATGGTTGACTCTGAAATTTCTCTGTTGGCAACACATGTTTGGAACACTGCAAACACAACAATCAGCTGATCTGAGCAGAGGAGAGCCTAAACAAGTAATGCACGACTTGCTGCGACAATAAAACAGTTGCTTTGTCATATTATCTGTAAGCACCCATGAATAAATACACAAATGCTTTGCACACTATCAGCTGATATATCTGATTTTTAAATTGCATTGTATCGGTATCAGTATCAGTCCTAAGAATCCTGTATTGCTTCTAATGATTAGACAAGGCTGACCAATAACTTCTCATAATGGAGTTGTTTCCAACAGTGTGCATTTAGACATTTTTGAGAGGCATTAGAGTCTGAATAAAGCAGCACCTACTATGTAACTGACAGCTTCTTTGAAAAAGCTCAAGGGTTTCATGATTGCAATATTACTATACGCAATGCTCATTTTTCAGCGGTCTTCCGTAATTACAAGCAAATGTGCCTCTCTATCTAAATAAATGTCCATACCATGTGGAAAAGCATAGCTGGGGGCAGCATAGGTCAATACAGACAGACAGATCAATATTTGAATGGTCCTTTTATTATTCAACTAATGCATGGTAGTTTACATGCAAGATGGGACTCAAAGGAACATAAAAATAGTACAACACAACACCAGTAGTGTGTTTGTGCTATTTGTATTATACATGTATGGGAAATTAGCACAAAAAGCAATAAGCCATGCATTTAAAATGCCCCATTAATAAGTTGATAGGAATCTACAGATGGTGTTTTTCTTTAATCTAAATTGTGTGTTTATAAAGGATAAATCATGGTGTATGTTTCATAGATGAAAAACCTTCACCAATGCGCGAGTACTGCTGCACTCACTTGGAATTTGTGTTTCTCATGGATTCTGACCTATTGCTGTAAAATCATACTGAGCTTTAAGCTTGTTGATGTGTGAAAACTTTCAACAAAAAGCTTCTTGAGACCTCTTTAGTTTGCATTGCTACTACCTTTTGATGGGAACTACATAAATTATGCATGGGCTGAGCATTAGGGCTGAATTTAAACCCCAGTGCTATACACCAGCGCCTCAAGATATCTGAACACACAATCAATAATTCTCCATCAGCCAGGGAGGCTTCCTAGAGGCCCACACAGCCTTCTTTGAAGCTGTCTGACAAGTTAAACCCAGTCCAGTTTCTTTTTTACTAATGGCCAACCTCTTAGGAGAATATGACATGCACTGTTATAAATTCTTGTTTTTACACGGCCCAATTGTACAATATGGAGTGTATTACACAGATCGGTTTTAGTGTTAGAAAATTAACGTAGCTCCGGAAAAAGAGGAAACAGAAGGAATACTTAAAATGGCACCATCAAACAAATGAATAAGGGAAAATTAATTCCATGTCTGCACTTTAAGTTTATCACAATGAGAATCTGAGTATTTTCAATTTTCTGTTATGTTTTTTTTTTTTTTAATCTTGACGTTTTCGATTTTGCCCAAAAGGAGCTAGTAAGAGACTGAGAAGCTAGCCTCCTCAATGTAAATCTTTGACAAACAAGTGATCATTTAAACAGCAATCTTGATTTAATTGCTATTCTGCTTCTACCTACAACAAAACTCCATTCCCATGAGAAGCAAGTGGACAACATCACCAGGCTGACCAGAAAATGTCAAAACTTTATCATGCAATAATTTGACAGGATGCTCAAGGCATATGGCAAAGGTCTCCTTTTGCTACCTTCCAGCAACTCTGTGTGCCTGCCTTGGCAGCAGCAGGGCAAATAACACTGAGAAGTAATATCGATGGATGGAGTAATGTGGAGGAACTTAAATATAATTTAAAAAGTAGTTATTATGTAACTACTGTGTACCTGTAGCAGAACTATTACAGTTTTCAGAATTTACCAACGTCATACATTTTTTTGTAACTACATGTTGAAAGCCTTTTACGGAGTAGTTGACTAGCATCACTGTTTTTTAAGATGCAAGATTGCCTGTTTTAGGCTGTGTACATAGCCTCTTTTCATTTGTTATTTTCTTATAATGTTCTTTGTAGTTTGAGAGTAAATTACATGGAGCTGTATTTACCATTTGTTAAATTTTTACAGGCATTTTTAGTCAGTCTCTCGTTACATTTAGCTACAGAGTAACTATGGGGGCTGTGATCTTAAGCACTATCCACTCATCCATCCATTTTCCTAACCACTTATGCAGTTCAGGGTCACGGGGCGGCTGGAGTCTGTTCTAGCTGACATTGGACAGGGTCCCAGTCCATCACAGCCCTAACACAGAGTGACGAGATAACTACTCACACCCACGCCTACATTTACATGTGCAAATTTAGAATCATCACTTAACCTAAAAAGCGTGTTTTTGGGCTGTGGGATGTAGCTGGAGGACCCCAAGGAAACCCACGTAGGCACCAAGAGAACATGCAAACGCTGCACAAAAATGCTCCAGCCAGCCAAGAGGTTCAAACATGAAACCTTCTTGCGGCAGCAGTGCTAACCGCTGATATGTCATGTCTTTGAAATAAATATAAATAACTGAATTTATAAAAATTCAGTGAACAATGATATTTTAATTAGACATTTCTTACTTCATATCAAGTCACATGTGATGAGGGGACAAAAATCTGCACAGAGTGCTTTTTTTTAAAGTCATCACTTTTGTGAAATGTCCAGATGTTATGATCAGATGCCCAGTTTTTGATCACACTATATTCAGTAAAAGCAAAACAACCAAGACAAAGTAGGTACATTTTTCCCAAACATTATGTTATTGTTCAGTATTTATACTCTTTCAGCTTTGGTACCTATGGTACTCAACATACTGATAGATAAGTTGGAGCTAATCAAAGTGACATTGCGATGAATGTTTTTCTTCTAACATATTTTTGAAACTATTTGCAGTCCATTAGATTGTATATTAGTGTAGCTAAAAGTCAGTGTTATGGTCAGTTGTTTTCTGTAAAATATAAGAAAGTAGCTTCTGGCTAAATTAAAAAAAAAAAAAAAAAAAAAACAAGGATAAAGAATGTAGATTGCTTAACAGGATACAGAACAGGAGATAAAACCATCAGGTCCAATTCAAGTCCACAATGTTAAAACATGAAGGTTAAGCTTTCAGATTAATGTGTTCTTTTTTATAGGTTTATGAGTAGAACTGTAATCATGGGGGTACACGATTGATGACTCTATAACTGATACAATTTTAACCATGTACTGTGTAATTTACAGCTTTAATTTCATTCTGCGGGATAACCAAATATGTAGAGAGAAAAAAGTTTGAAAGCCCAGGACAGAAAAAAAATGAAACAGAGTAAGTCAGTTGAACTAAACCAGATCAGCAAGAGAAGGCCTGGAATGCATGATTGATGATAAAGTTATGGTTGGCTTATCTACAGAGGACACAGACATGAAAATATGTTTACCTTGAAAAACGTGACTGTTAATTATGGTAAGTAATTAACAAGCAAATGGGAAATGAAGGAGGAAGATTTCAGAATGTGAGACTAAAATAACATGACATTAAAGTTTTAAGATAAAATTGCTTTATTGTCACAAAAAGTTGTGGATTGCTCATTTAAGCTCTACCCAACCCTGCTTGAAGCAACTGGTTGTTGTGTTATGCTGTTCCAAACATGCCAACAGCAAAGTTGAAGAGTGCCCTCTGGTGGTCAAACCATATAATGTAACTTAAATAAAATGGTTGAGGGGTGTTTCTCTCGCCTTTTCTTTTTCATTTTTCATTTATTGGCCATTATAAATAATGACTGATAGTCAGCCTGCTGTTCTGAAGTAGCTATGCAGTGAAGCCTATTATTTGTATTTTGTAATCTCGATAGATTTCCACTAAGATGAATATAGGTGGGTTAGCCTACAAACATTTTGTACAGGGTTTCCTTAGATGTAGTCGACTTCCCAGCCTGAATGATTGTTTCATTCCACTACTGTTTCCATCACAAGAGTAAAAGCATTAGGAAACCATTGCAGCTTGGATTGGAAACTCCGCTCTTTCCCTTGTCCATGTTTTAAAGTGTTTTACTTTTGTCACAGTTGTTAAGTCTTAGTTTTCACCAAAGTTCTTTCAGTTTATATTAAAGCTGTTTAGGTTCTATTGCATTTTTTTTCTTCACAAGGAATCGAGAAGATTGTTTGGGTTATGTCTGAGAGTAAGATTGAAATTCAGGCCTTGTCTTGTCCTGTAGTGTCCTGTGCTCTGGACTCACATTTCAGCCGTGTATCTAAACAGTATTGACCAAAAGGGCACCCGCTGACAAACATAAAATGAATTGCGGTCAAAAGAAATAGGTTGTGTGCCTGAATTTTTCCTCTTAACAACCATCACCACAGAGACCATGAAGTGAAACAGTCAAGTAACTGTCAGCCGAGACACTGGAGCGAGAAGAGGCAGAGAGAGTGAACAGGGGGAAATAGGAGTATATAAACAGACTCCCTGTAACAAGTTTGTTTTTTCAAGGTGTCAGGTTCCGCGGCCAAGCTTATGGTTATCTGTGAGGTCTGTCCTGTTTGGTTTGGCATGCGCTCGGGCTGTGGCAATAAATTTCACTGAATGCTATGAACCGTTAATTAGGCTGGCAAATGGAGCTTGTAATTTGGCAGAAGCAAAACCCACAGCACTTTGAATTGCAGATACTACAGAGGCTAAAAGAAACTCCAAGTGCTTTGACGAGGCTCTGATTGAAGTTTCTGTGTGTGTGTGTGTGCGTGCGTGCGTGCGTGCGTGCGTGCGTGTGTGTGTGTGTGTGTGTGTGTGTGTGTGTGTGTGTGTGCGTGCGTGCGTGCGTGTGTGTGTGTGTGTGTGCGTGTGTGTGAGAGAGAGAGAGAAAGAGAGAGTAAGAGAGAGTGACTATCTGATTGTGTAACTGAGCATCCACATATATGTGTGTGTGTTTGCATTTGTGTGAAAATATGACAGTGTGTGGATTTGGCTATTAGTGTATATATGTGCATATGTGTTTTTTCCCCTTTCTTTCTATTCATTTTTCGTGGTCTGAAAGCTTCCTGGCAGCTGCTAATCTTCCACCAAAAGCAAGACTGAGGCTTTTACTTGGCACATCCCTCTTTTCTGTTTCTGTCTCAGACTGGATGGAAGTGAAATGGGCTCTTTTATGGTGAGTGAGTCGCTCAAAATGGCTACACAATCAAGCGTGGCAGAGGATTGAAAGAAGTTTGAGGAGCTGTGGTTTACTTTCGTCAACATAAAATCACAAGGCTATTTGATCAGTAGGCAAACTAGCGTGGTAGCCTGACTGAAAGCAAAGAGAATTCATCGGGTTTTGGATAAGTGCTGTGGACTGTATAGAAAAAAATAAATAAATAGGAGAAGGGCATGGCGGAAGGAAGAGTAGGGTGAAAATGGATGCATGTAAGTATGGGGTTAGTACAGTGCACATCACTATGGCCTTTGGATATGATGCAAATGCATTGGAGAGGTTAGCAACATGGGGCATGCTTCTAGAAGCCTCGTCAAAGAAAAATGTAGGAGCCAAACTCACACTCACATATGTAGAGTCCACGTGCCGTGGGAATCCACAACAGTACTGCAGGATCAATTACTGGTTAGTTGCTGGAGGGGTCATGCTGCATCAAGTGTCCAGGAGGTTCGATCGATGCTGACTGCAGAGTGGTCCAACATACCAAACATACTCTATATGGTGGGAGCAGGACATACCACCAGTGTACCTGCATAGGACTAAATGCACCGGGTAAAACCAATTTTTCCACATGCAGGGTCAATTTTATGAAGGGACATATTATCTACAGTGTTTTCCTAAATTTAATGTAGGTTTAAGTACCTAAACCTAGCCTGCTGCTTTATTATTCACTTAATCAACGAATGAATCAAAAGTAAAATGTGAATTGAAAGCCAGTGGGTGTAACATGTTACAAAGTAATAAAATTGTGGTGCTTCTACAACTTTTAAGGAGTGGAAATGTTACTTTTATTTTTACTGCAAAAAAAAGGCAAGAGTGCAATGGTAAAGTGCAAACTATGTCCAGGAAACAAATAACCACCTTATACTACAAATGCAACATTGGCAAACATGCATTCAAACAGCATGCTGACACGAAGCTAACAAAGAATGTGAGTATATGCTGACTCGAGCACAGCAGGCAGAGACTGACCTTCAGCAGATAACAAAGTCAGGGATGTGGAGTCAGGTTTGTAGCATTGTAGCCTCTATTTCTATCATGTTTCTAGTGTACAGTTGAAGTGGCAATTCCTTTGACATCTTTCTGACCTGGTTTTCATCTTTGCATTGAAAACCAAGTAAAGCAAAATACAGATAGGGACACAAACCAGAGTCTCCTGGCTAACAGATGTGTGACTTACTTCACCGCCAAGCCTGAAATCTCCTCATGTGAACTTTGTAGCATATTAAAAGAAGACACTTTTCTTTTATTTCTGTGTCCAGTATTGGTAAAATCAATTTCATTAAGGCTCTAGAGCCAAAATGAGTCTTTCTGTCAGATCCCACCTGTGTCGCTCCAGTGGCACAGACTGACAGAAAGGCATTTATTAATGCCCAACTCACAGCTTGCTCATAACAACACTTAGCTTTCTGCTGGTTTGTCAAAACTGCATTTGTGTGAATACATACAAGATGTTGTATGTAGTTTATTAAGTAAAATATAGTTGAAGAACAATAGATATAATTTATGTAGTTTCATAATGGTGCATCTTCTTGACCAGGTCTCCTTTGAAAAAAAGATTTAAACTCAAAAGACTTCTCCCTTAATTAAAGTTTAGAAAATATAAATAAATGAATGAAAACATAAGCAGAGGAAAATGTATTTATGGATGGATGGATAAGAAGAATAGGTCATAGATTAGTCATACTGTGTATACTGCCTACACAAATCTTGATCTGTTCTGCCACACTGATGATGAATTTTTATAAGACATCAAAACACATAAAGAAATGTCGGTTTATTTCGATATATAACCTTAAGTAAAATTAATACATAAATGAATGAATAAATAACATAAGGGTGGGTCTTAAGATTAAGACACTTTGGTTTCATTGTAGGAAGATATAGAAAAATCTTGTTTTGTGACAATTATTTATGACAAAGGATAAATACAGCTTTTAAAAAAGACACAAAAATAATAATTAGTGATAAGTTTTTTTTCTTGTTGTTGTTGTCTACTGAGCAGCTGGTATAACACACTGACAGAGGATGCTCTTTATTGTGCTCCTTTCGAAATTCACCAGGTATGAAATATTCAGTGACCATGTGAGATCATTGGTGATGTGAAAACCCAGATAGTTGATGTTCTGCATAATCTCCACCTCTTCACCATTTATGCAAAGTGGGGATTTTGTAGTATTTGCAGATCTTCTGGAGTCCATGCTGATATCCTTAGTCTTGCAGTACTCAGGACCAGGTTATTTTCTAGATACCGCTCTGTGATATGTTTAACCCTCTCTTTATAGCACGTCTCCTCATAGGTGGTGCTCAGCAAACCTGACTACAGTTTGCTACACAAAAAAGCTGCCGTTTTAGAGAAATGTTCGCTTCGGATTGATTCACAACTTTGATTCAGATTGAAACATCTACAACAACAAAAATAAATGCACAGATATTCATGTTCCTTATTAGATGGATACTTACGTAAATGTCTGTATTACTGCATTTTCATTTTTTTTAAAAAGGCTTCCAATAAGTTGTATGAGACGTTATATGCTAAGGAAGGAGAAAAGCACTTGTATCGATTGGCTAGGCAGAGAGCTTGAGCTGGAAAGGATGTGCAGCAGGGTGATGGGAATGTACTAATGAGTGAAACAGAGTCTGTTGAGAAGATGGAAGGAGTACTTTGAGGAGCTCATGAATAAAGAAAATGAGAGCGAGGAGGATGACTGGAAGAGTGTTAGTGAATCAGGAAGTGCAGAGAATAAGCAAGGAGGAGGTGAGGGCCTCCATGAAGAGAATGAAAAGTGGAAAGGCGGTTAGATCCCACACCTGTGGCGGTATGGAGATGTCTAGAGGAGAGGGCAGTGGACTTTTCAACCACATTGTTTAACACAATGTGATTGAGTGAGAGGATGCCTGTGGAATGAAGAAAAAGTGTACTGATCTGTGCCTACTGTGTCAATTTACAAGAAAAATAGTAATGTACAGAGGTGTAGCAACTATACAGTGGGATAAAGTTGAGTCATACCATAAAGATACAGAAAAGAGTTTTTGAAACTAGGTTAAGAAGAGGTGACAGTCAGTGAGCAGCATTATGGCTTCACGCCAAGAAAGAGCACTATAGACGAGTGTTGATGGATAAGTATAGAGAAAATAAGGAGTTGCAATGCGTCTTTGTGGATCCAAAGAAAGCATATGATAGGGTGTCAAGAGAGGAACTGCGGAGGTGTATGTGGGAGTCAGGATGGCAAAAAAGCATGTGAAGCTGGGGCAGGACATGTATGAGGACAGTGAGACATGGTGAGGTGTGCTGTAAGGGTGACAGGGTTCAAAGTGGGGTTGGGTTTACATCAGGGATCATATCTGGGCCCCTTTTTTGTTTTGCACTGGTGATTCACGGGATGACAGATGAGGTTGGGCATGACTCTCCATGGACTATGATGTTTGTAAATGAAATTGTGATCTGTAGTGAGAGTAGAGAACCAGATGGAAGAGAGCCTAGCTTAACAAATCAACAATAAAATATAAAGAATAGAATTAATTTGAGCATAAAACATATAAAAATGTAATCAGACGTTCTGCTAAATTTCAATCACGGATAGGCAACAGGTCTTTGCCAGTTTCTCTATCCCTATTTTTCTGTACCATGTCAACATTTCCATTTTGTAGCTGGCATTATACACTTTGGAGCCCACAGTGTATGTATGGTGAACAGTTGTTTTTTTTCCAGACTCATGTTTGGAGACTATAAAAACTAAACCTGACGAAATGGAGAATAAGAGCAGACTGAGAAGGATTAGAAAGTCTGCTTATCAACAGTAATTTGATGGAGAGCACATATTTTCAGATTTATAGGTATTATTCCGGAGAGCAGAGACACTTGCAGTGAGAATGGTGTTATATTACATCGGTGCCAGTGACACTTCAAGCCCCATACACCTTTAATGAGGCAGATTTCAGAAAGACTGGAGGTAAAGCCTTACAGAAGCCCTACATGTAAATATCCCAAATTAGGTCTAGTTGAGTTTGAAATATGTGTGTATTGCACAGTCAGTAGCAAGAAAGTTTTAAAACAGTTTTAGGTCAAAATCTGTATTCTTTGACAGGAATAACTATATTGAACATTTGAAAAATAAATATGTGGGGCACACTAGCCAGTTCTTTGCTACCACCACCTTCCCTTCAGGATACCCTTGTCATTTCTCATCCTTCCCAGTTCCTCTGTTTTAAATGGCCTCTCTTCACTCTCTTTAATTGGAGAGTGTGAGTTTTGTCACCATCTTATTAATGTCTAAGTCTCTGCACGCTTAGGCAGTTCCGCTCCAGTGGGCACATCTGCCCATGTTCATCCATGCAGCCGCAGAGGTGTCAGACATAGAAAGACACACACACACATTTACCCATATGCACATGCAAGGTATTGTCACATGGGCTATTAAAAGTAAAGCTGGACCGATTATGATCCCATTCAGAAAGAGAATAGCTCTCTTGATGTGAATGATGGCACATCATATGGTGCAGAGTGGAGTGGGAGTTTCAGTGGAGATGGAGGGGAAAGAGAATTGACAAGAGGAAATGGAAAATGGTATGCAGCCATAGAAACACATGAAAAGAGTAACAGAAAGAAGAGGTAAGGTCTGATGATGGTTCCTATCTATCCAGACTGGTCATTTGAATATTAGCAGTCTGAAAGCCAACGCACACACACTTCTGAAGAACAACTCTTCTTGACAACACAGTTTTTGCTGTTGTAAATTAATGTGCAGACTATTAGCCAGAAACCAAGCAGTAAATCTGCTTAATTCCTATGATGAACTTATATAAAATAACAATAGATAATCACATTTTCCTCCACTTATCTGTGGTTGGAGGGGGTGAAGAGGGATATTCAATCCCTCCACTGAGCTGAGGGTCTACCCCAGAGCTTCCTTCCAGCTGGACATGCCCACAAAATCTCCAAGTGAATGTGCCTGGGAGGCATCCTAATCACATGCCCTGAACCACCTCAGTTGGCTCTTTTCAATGTGAAGCAGCACCGGCACTACTCCAGACTTCCTCCACATGTCCAAGCTCCTCTCTAAGGCTGAGCCCAGTCATCCTATGAAGGAAACCAATTTCAAACACTTGTATCTGCAATCTCAGTGTCATGGTCACCATCCAGAGCTCATGACCATATGTGATGGCTGGAACATAAATTGTCCTGTAAATTGAAAGATTTGTGTTCTACTTCAGCTCCCTCTTCATTCCAGCGGTCCAGTACAAAAACTGCCTATCTTATCCCCCAAACTCTTTGCATGTACGGAGAAGGGTTTTCACCCAATGCAAATGTGCTCCTGTGCAGTTCCTCCAAAATACAAACTACACATTGCTGGATGGATGTAGACCGGTGAGAAGTGGACCGGAAAAGGGAAGGGATAGAAGGTGGGGTTGAACAAGAATGGGAGAAGTGTGAAAAAAAGATCAGAAAATCAAAATATACAGTATGAAAAGTACAGACAGTGGACACTTTTCATTGTTTTTAACACTTGGCTTCACTTCAGCTCTTTGTATGTTATAACTTCACTCTTCTCCACGGCTGGGTGACGGCACAAGCAAAAATGGCCCACAGACAAGCTGTACCACATACTTTGTGCTTCCATCAACAACAGATGCTCTTTGAAGGTAGACAAGCCGTCAATGGACTTCCAGTGCACTAACAACTTTTGATTTTTATCTGTGTAAAGCACTACATAAATACATTTTACTTACTTACTTATCACTTCTGAATTATAACTTCAGCTATACCCTCAACTTAATCTGATGACGACAACAAAAAACACGTCAACTGAGAAAAGCAAAGACTCATATCTGAGGTTCCCAAACCAGGAAGTCCTTCCTGCTCTGATTGCACCCTGAGAGCATATCAACAGGATTTAAGACAAGCACCATCCTTGGTGACGTATGAACGCCTTTATGCTGAGGAATACACACATGCACAGAAATGCAGTTCTGCAGGCCTTCTCCAAGTCCACAGAAGACATCATCAAAATTCCATGATTTCCGAGCAAGCTCAGAAAGACAAAGGTTGGTTCCTGATCCAAGGCCAGTAATGGTTCTCTGGTTACTCTTAAACATATTCCCTTTTGTATTGTCAATGTGTTTGTCATTTAAAATTACACACTCATAAAAAAACCTCACAAAAAAATATGCAAGTAACTATTTCATAGTTCACAAGAAAATGGCATCACAGGCTTTACATGTATACAGTTGTTAAATATGCCTTCCTTGCCACTATAAAACTGCACCTTACCACATCTTTACTGATGCCATCCTCTATTGATCACCTAACAACAAGTAGCCCAGAGAAATGCATCTGTGCTCATAAATGTCAACATTTTTTAGTGTGCCTCATACTTGTTTCACACTCTACAGAGCAGAGAATTCACATATTAAAACTGCCCTTCAAGACTTTGGGACAGCACGTGTAATAAAGGATCCAAATAAAGCATTCCTGGTGGAAATCATAAGCATCCAGAGAGAGCGAGAAAGGCAGAGTGGAACTTTGAGCATGTCAGCTGTTTTTCTGGGCCGTCTCAGAGGAGGGGTTTATGTAAGTGGTTTATTGCGTGCCTGCATCACGAAGAGGGGGAGGGGGGGGGGGGACACGGGGCATTTATGAGATTAGCACAAAGTAAACTTCTTCTTAGAGTGGTTTCTCTTGCAGGGGACATCAGCATTCGGCAACAGAGACAGTACTGGGCAGGGTGCAGGGTTAACAGTCAATTCAGGAATTAGAAAAAAATGACAACATTAAATGTTCTCCGGAAAAATGAGGAGAAAGAGCAAGAAAGGGACATGTCTCATGTTCCCATTACCTTAAGTGCATCGTGACACCAGAAGCAGAGCAGGTGACGGCCGTGGCACGTGCATGACTGCCGTTATGTTGGCACCTGCTAATTTGCTTTACAGTAAAATGTAGGATTGTTCTTACAGTGTATTTCAAGGTTGAAGGTATGAATTATGGCAAATGGCACAAGTGACTACAGTTATGCAATAAACACAAAATGACAAAGTTTTTGGCTCTAGAAGTATAGCGCTTTCAAAATGTGATATTATGCAACAGGAAAAAAGTTGTTCCAAGTATCCTGTGAAACAAATCATAGTTCTTGTACAGATTAAATATGCCTAGGTTGATTCTGTCTCTTCATGAAATCCCAGGCAGACTTGATGAAGTAGAGACTGTGGCTCAGTGGGAGCCACACCATCTGTTGCAAGACTTCATATTGTGTTGTTCATATTGTGAAGGATCCATATTCAGGCTTTATATGCCTGTTATCATGCTACAGAATGACTGTGGTACTAGTCGGAAATCTTTGGTCTGCACTGATACTCGATAACGATGCTTTGTAATGGATAAGAAAGTCCATCACACTGACCACAAAACCAACTTTTAGGGAAAATGTTTAAAACAAAACCACTTACCAGATAAACACAAACCCTCATAGACTGACTGTCTCTTTATTTCTTAATCTATGAACCTCAATGTGTATCGAAATATCCACTGAGAGAAAGTGTAGATGTAATGTAATCCACTTTTTATAAAATAGCAACCCATTACCTCTATATTTTTCTCTGAAAAAAAAAGGATTTTCAACAGAAATTCAGTATTGTTACCTTTTTTTTAGTAAATGAAGATATTTAAACACTTTATTTTGTCTGCCTGTAGAAAAAGAAATCAGTTTTTATTCTGTAAATGGTCACAGAAGTCATCCATTTTCTGATTTGTTTTGAAAGAAAAGGGGAGGTTTATCAATCCTACAAACATCTGATCTGATGATTGAGTATCATGTGAGAAGTAGAACCATCAATCAGAGGAAGACAAACCTAATCTACCACTTCAGGTCTGCTGGTCTTAGAGAGGACGTGAGGGTAGCAATACATCGGGGGGATGGAGTCTCAGCCTCTTCTTCCTCCACAGCCAGTTAGCCACACAGCAACAGCTGGGCACTTTGATTAATTCGTCTGAAGGCAGTGATTTATTCATTTGTGAGGGACCCGCATGAACTCCATAATGGCTTTACATCATGTGCATACAAAGACAACATGCATTGCCATTTGGACTCACTTAATATTTATACAACTTTTTTTTCCTCTTTCCTACTTCTCACCCTCTCACTCCTCTTCGCTTTGCCATTAATCAGTTTTGACAGCTACCAAGAGGAGTGTGGTTAATGTGAAGTTTTATCATGATTAATTTTGTTTGAAGGAGGTATTTCTGATACATTTTTTATGCGGTATTTGCTTTGACTTTTCTGCTTTTATAGACTACTCCACCTCACCTCAGCTCAGATGAGAAATTGGATATTTTTCTTCTGAAACCAGACCATTAAAATCAACTCAGATCTAGTAGATTTTGTATCTAATCTGTAATCTAAGTAACACAGAATGTTTTTTTTACCACTTTCACACAAATCTTTTTTTATAATGTTAACAAGTGTTATGTTTAAAAAGCAGATGACTGCACTGATTAATTACCTTTCCAATACTCACCACTGTTGAGTTGATGCGTTGTTTTAATAGACGCTAACAAAGACGAAAAAAGAATTAGTGTAGCACCTAAACCCTAAATGTAACCATTTTTGTACATTTCCAAAAGAAGAAGCATTAAAATAAAAGTGAATGTAGCACTGTAGCAAAGCACAGTATTCATTCCAGCCCCATCTATAGCTAAAAACACACCAGCATATATAACTATGTTATTTCTTCCTGCAGTCTCTCTTTCAAGCTTTTTATCCCTTTTAGTATACTCTCAGGAATGCGCACTTACACACACACACACACAAAGTGCTGATGCCAGCATTTTGTGCTTTGTGTTTTCACTCTCAGCTCTTATAATCTGTTTTATCTCAGGTGCTGCCAATAGCAGGTTTAATTAATGAGAGGATATTCTTAATGTAATTTAGCCTCGAAAGGATTATAAAATGACACATCACTCTGCGGCCTGCAAGGCAATGAGGGATCGTGCGGGAGTGAGGGGTGGAAGGAGAGAAAAAGACTTAGCTGAAAGTCTGTATGACTTGTCTTATATTGTCAGCAGCACTTTCAAACAGCATTAAAAACTGAAAATTACATCAGTTTGTGGAAAACTCTTTGCTGAATCTGTATGTGCATGCACGTACTTTGTGTATCCTCCATTTAAATTTTGTTTTTGCACCTTTGTCATCAGCTTTTCTATCAAGGGGGTTTGGATTTATCTTTTAACACAGGGGTGTCCCATACTAATTAAGGCCAGACTGAAAAGCTACTCAGCCTAAAGCATTGCAAAGTGTCATTCTTTTATTTACCCTGAGACCCGAGAGAAGCACAGACAGGGAAGTGAGAGACACTGGGTTACAAGTCAATATTAAGATCGCTGATGCATGCAACACACTGGGTGAAGGCTTTATGACTGGATTCATAACTGGACGGTTACTAAACTATGTGACTTACCATCACTGTGGTGCTCTCCCTTAACTTTACATTAATGTTTCTCCAGGCAATATTTTAATGAGTTGCGTAAGATAGTAGATTATTATTAAATATAAATAAAGACTTTATTTTATTGAGGTGTTGTAGACACATGACCACCTAGAGACTCATCTGCAATCATCTGGTAACTTCCAGTCATTAGCCAAAAACATGTATTCCCCTAACTGGTGTAAGCACCCTCTTTGCAGCTGATTTCACCTACCAACAGCCAACATCAATACACATTTTTCACTTGAGACTGATGGTTGTATTACATCCAATAACATGCACAACTCTCACACATGACGTCACAAGAGAAAGCAATATAGCTCAGCAGATGTAGCACATAGGTGTGCTTCTGCTGTACATGATTGGATATTCCATCTATTTGTGTATGAGATCAGTTTTAAAATATGATACAGGTATTTGTATTGTAAATGCACAAAGGCATGCGGTGGAAATGATTGCACAGTATCTTTCTGTTTGTATCTGTGTGTGTGTGTGTGTGTGTCTCCTGAGCTGATGGCAATTGGCACACCTGCTTATCATCACCTAATTAACCCCTGCAGTAATCTGCCGCGGCCCTCATCCAGTCTTTGCCAGATCATTCCTTCACCTACGTGGTATGGGGCGTTCTTTGGCAATAAAACATGAGCAGTTTCTCGTGTTTACTTATTTGACTAACTGTGATCTCATTGCACTTCAGGTCAACTCTCCGCTCTCCAGGATGCCTACCAGCTCTCTCTCACCTTCAGCCTGCCTGCCCAATCTCTGCTAGACACGAGGCTTCACACTACTTTCTGCCTCCGTTATCACCTGCTTCTCTCCCTCTCAGCCAATCCAGCCCAAACACTCATTAACTGCCTTCCTCTCCCAGGGCCAAACTCCACCCCCACCTATCCTCATCTGTCTTCTTTTGCTGTGCAATAAACTTTAAGTTGTTTTCTCCAAACCGCTTTAACTTAAAGATATTAATGGAGACTTGAATTTGAATAACATTTGTACAAAAAAATCTGAAAAAAAACATTGCAAATACATAAATTAATGCAGAATTTTATCATGCAAACCCTTTAAATTCCATTCTTTGGGCTTATTTCAGCACAGCCAAATCACACATTCATACAGACAGATGCACAGCTTCAAAACTCTGCCACTAACCCCCCAGTCTTACACAATGAAATCAGCCTGGACAGATTATTACTGCAGACCAGCATGTGTTCCATTTATCACAATCTGTGACACTAGCTAACCGTAATATCAAAGTTGACATAAATTTAATTAACTGTCTGTACATGGACCCCAATTTGCATTTCATAAATTATATGTTCTAGCATGCATTTGTAGGGAATAGAAGAAAGATAATGGCAACCCATATTTAAAACATGGTGGTTTTATTTTATTTTGTACTTTTTTGCTACGTGTGCTGATGATATAACCTGCTGTCACTGGTTCAAAAATCAGGTGTGCAAGCAAATGAAGAGAAGCTCTTTGTGGGCCTGTTAAATGAGGCTGGGACAGAGGGATGATGTGTTGACCGTCTGTTTTGTGCTATCATTTTTCTGCCTTGGATGTGTTCCTCATCACTTTAAGTTTCCTAGCATTTCAAACAATAAGACTGAATTTCAGTTTGTGTTGTACAGTAAGATCACATGGTAACACATAAACAAAATATTGTATTAGTCCACTCAACACACTTGGAAAGTAATTTTGTCTGTTTCTTTCTTTGAAAAAAAAAACCCATTAATTTTAAATTAATACTTCAGATGAAAGTTGTATGCTGTAGTTATCCAAGTTAAAGATTAAAATCTCTTTTCAAGCAAGAGCTGACCAAGAGGACAGCAGAAGTTACAAGGAATACAACAAAACATAACCACAAATACGACTAATATTCAGTACAGGCAAATGAACCCTAACATGCAAATCATTCACAGATATGAACCATATGCGGTAAATCATTACAATAGCAACATTAAAAGCAGTGACATTGAACATAAGAGCTTTCCTATTGCTCCTTTAAAACGAACTGAAACTCTCCAATCATAACCAATTCTGACAATTTCAGCCCCTTCTGTACATTATGCCAGGATACAGGGGCAGCATCCTAATTTTTCTATATTAATGTGAGCTTGTAGGCTGTACTGGTTGTAATTTTTACACATACAGACCCAAAGATAAGAAGGACCCAGCCCAAGTACAGATTTAAAGATAAAGCAACCAAGTCTCTTTATACAGAGATGGCCGCTTATCAGCAGTATTCAAAGTTCAGAAATGTACACAATTTCCACAGCAAATAATAAAATGTGAAGCACAAAGATAGACAGTATCCTTCCTCTTTATGTCCTGGTCTGGTGCATTCATTAAGAGCAGATAACCAAAGCCCAAAAAAGGTTAAACGTTTCGGAGTTCAAGAAAAAAAAGTTTCAGCTCGGACACAAGCCTTTCAAATGACAAATTCTGATCTAATATGACACCTAAATACTTAAAAGATGCAGCCATTTGAATTTCAGCCCATTGGATGGTTTTGATCTTAGGAGGCTTTGCCATATGAGAATAACATGAACTTGGATTTGCCCGCATTTAACACCAATTTAAGTTGAGCTGATGATATGCTATGTTTACTGCACATTGCAAAAACATGGCACTTGTGATAGTACATAAACTAAATCACAGGATAAAAATTTTACCGACCACTGGATGGCGAGAGCCATTTCTGCTACTTCCTGAATGTCTCAGATATGATGTCACACAAGTTACACTTGTGTGACTTTTTATCCACTCCTGGCACCTGAGGGAGTAAAGAAGCACAGGATGACTTAGCTTTTTCAATGCAGCATCCCCACAACAACTGGAAACTCGTACTGAACTTTCAATGTCTTACTTTGTTTTCTTGTATAAACATGTACAGCTGAACCCTGTTTTTTCATACCATCTGCATTATTTGCCAGGATAGAGGTTTCTTTATTAAGAGAACCAAATACTTTCCACCACTGGCCAAATTTTTTTTAACACATTTTAACACTTATGACGATCTACCACAACATTAAAGAAATTGACTCGCAACACTGTCCAGAACAGACTTCACAGTGGTCTGTCTCCTTTCTTAACATCAAACACTCACTATATGAATCCTCGCTCAAAGTCTTGGAGAGCATCTGTGACCACAATAATTCACAGCTGCAAACTGATTTCCTCCCGGTCAAGCAAGCTCTTGATCACGAGAGCCTGTTCAGAAAGTCTTACTGACTTATGATCACTTACATGGGGAAAAGTTCCCAGGACTTCAAAACTTTGGCTTAGGTTTTCCCTTTAATTCCAGGGTCCAGATTTGCAGCAGAACATGTGTTCTGCTTTCAGGATTAAAATGGGCATGAAAAGCTGTTTGTCTGAGGCGAAGATGCAAACCAAATAGCAAAAGCCTCAGCAACTATCTCCCTCAAGCTAGAACCCAGTTCAGGTATATTTAATTCATATTTGCGTCTTTAGGCTGTGTTGCTTGGGTAACATCCACATGCAGCAGCAGCTGAATCACTTTTAAAGCTTAACACTTTGACACAGCCTGTTTGGAACAGCAAGTGCGTTTTAGCACTTGAACAATCACAGAGAGCTCACAGATCTCAGGATTCAACTTATTAAATCTGTGCATTTGCTGTGTTTTTGATTTCCGTTGACAGCAGAGAAAATCCAGAAAGTTTTTCTTTCTCAAGAAGAGTTCATCTATACCTTAAAACAGCATTTAAAATCAGTTAATTGGCATGGATAGCGCTCTGTCCTGGGACACAGTTGATGCATGTTTTTTTCTTTCAAGGATACTCCGAGAATTACGAGTTAAAAATTCTGAATTCTGTCCGAGCTGTTAGCATTTGGCAATTTTGCGGTAGTTATGTCTCAAACGCTGAAAACTCTCATTCAGAAGAACTTGATTTGTTTTCCAGATGACTTGTAAAAGCTGTAGCACATTCATTTCAAGCCACTTAAACATTAAAGGCTATAAAATGCCGCGCACATTTGGAACATCATTTGAAGAATTTGGAGCAGCAGAGAATTTTGTAATTGGCAAGATTAATAATATTTACAGCGTTGAGATGCAAATCTCCCTTCGCCGGGGCCCCATGAATAATTGAGTGCGAACAATCACTTTGAATAATTCATTTCTAAATATTCTTCAGTGTATTTTTTTTTTATGACCAGAGGGCAAGCTGAGTTTTGTGACAGCAGCAATGTGCGGCAGTAATTACGCTGAGTGTTTGTGCCTCCCCCCCCCTTAATTGCTGGGAGAAGTTCCTTTGCCCCAGTAGTCTTTTTCAAAGCGGTGCAGGGTTGTAGAAAATAAGGTGATAAGACAGAGACAGAGAATAGAGGGAGAGTAAACAATCATTCTCCCCTTCTTTCTATCCGTCTTCCTGCTCATATCCCCTTACTATAATTTCCATCGCCGAGATTTCCTGTACCAACTATCTCTCTGCCTGTGTTTGCGGCTCATGAGTAGAATATTGATGCTAATGAAATTAATTACTTGTGGTGCTTTTTCTTTCAATATTTGCATCCTAACAGCAAGGTCTGCTGGGGGAGAGAAGCAGAGTGAAAGGAGCACCGGGAGAGCAGAGCAGACTTTGACTGAGGTGGGAAATTAAAAAAGGGAAGCTTTAGGAAGCAGATAAGCTGATGTGCGCAGCGAGACCCCCAGACCTCCAGGACCTAGTAGGAATACCGCGCTCCTGATTAAAATCACAGCTATCATTAAAGCAGCGCCCCACTCGCCATTTTTAATTGAGGGGTTTTAAACATACACTGTGACTTGACTACAAAGCACAAAGCAAGAGGTTGAAGCCACAGGCGCTTTCTCTGTATTTTCAGCAGCTCGGGCCAGTAGTGTTAATGATGGATCCTCCTGCTGTTAAGGCCACCGGTGTTAATGATTAGCCAATTAATTTTTCAAGAAGAAATTGTGCGACAAATACCCAGTGAGTTTTGTGCACAAAGTTCTTTTATTTACTCCACGATGGCTTTTCTGCAGGTGCCGCTTCGAGTCGACAAGGGCTCGCGTCTATTGCCGTTGCATTGTTTTCCTTCATATTTCACATCATATGAATGCAATCACTGCACAACCAAAATCGCACGTACTAACTCAAGCCTGTTTTTCTTCACTCGGATCCCCAGAGATGTTGCCAGCAAGACTTATGAGATGGTCGCTTTCATTGGTTGTGGCATAAACTGAAACAGGATGTCAGGAGTATTGAAGACAAGAAGGCACTTTGTACAATTTCATTATGCCTTGATAGATGATGTGCACCTGTTCTGATTACAACCATAAAACACTGTTCCAAGCTTCATCATCCATCTCTTGAAGCAGAATATGCTTGGTGCTTAATTCAAACCCCCTATTGCAAGATAATAACATAACAAAAGATTTTGTGCTTTGGAGCTTTAGCAGGATTTAAAGGTTTTTTTTAGACTAGGTAGATTACTTGTTTTCTGCTGTCTTTTCTTGTTAATTACCTCTAACAACATCACAGTTTCACATTGGCAGACACCTAAAACCACACTGGCTTCTCTCATCTTCCTGTCCCTTCTCTCTTATCCTTTAGAGTCTTCTCTTATACTTTGCAGAGTAGCCAGAAACTTAACCAGAGGCCTTGCTGCCTGCTATCGATCTGCGTGTCGTAATGATGGCTGAAAGATTGCCTGCACTAGGGAGTGATCTGGGAGCTAGTGCAGGATTAAGGAAGGCATGGATTGCTATCGATTTCTATCTGATACAATCATTTCATTTGAGCTCAGATCTCCTTCCTGGTGCATTGTGAACCAATCCGCAGCAAAAATCTTTTAATTCACCCATCCACCCACCCACATCAGAAGAGCTTAATGCTATAACATGCCACTCAGCTAACAGGGTTAGCACCTTGTGTTGTTTTTGTCATTCCTTCAGAACTTATTAATTAAAACTGACCTGAACACTAAGACCTCGGGGGCCCCGTCCCACCCCCCCATGAGAGATCTAAGTTGAAATGAGGTCTCAGGGAGAATCTCAGCCTGACCACAAGAGAGATCTTATGGCTAATATGGCATTGCTACGCTGTGACAGATTTGTGAACAGCAAGATCATTTACTTTGATTGATTGTTTTTTGTGGAGAATGCCCCCATTTTCCCACTGAAAATAAGGCCAATCTATTGAACAGCCGTGTCTCGTGGGTGGGTGTTTTTAATTTGTTGTCTCTGCTGATGAGATGTATCGTTGTCACTGGATTTATGTCCTCAGCTCAGCATGCAAGGGGTCTCTTTTAAAACTCTCATGCACTGTACAGTATCAAAACGTGGACCTGACGTTGCTCCGTGATAGATAAAGAAGAAGAAACATACCAGATTCAGAACATCAAGGTTTAAAAAATCTCTTTTATTACCAAGTAAAAAGGGATTAAAATGTGAGATCCAATTTTATATGCCCAACTAAGCAATAAATGCTGCATGCTCATCATCTAAACAAGTAGGGATGGCTGTCATCAGTTTAAATGAAACTAATATTGTGTTTATCCCTACTTTTCTGCCCAGGCTTATGTCAGCTTATTAACTCAGCCTCTGCACTTCTAGCTTGATGAAATTCACATACAAGTATCATGCTGACACAGACCTGCTTTGTAAGGGGCTTGTTTCCTAGCATGCTCTTCAATTAGTCCAATTTATGTAGCAAGGCCCGGATTCACCTTCAAAGCTGGGGAGCAAACAGCCAGGCTTCTATTGATTTGGCCCTGCTTTTCCTCTCGGCCATTGATTAAATCTCCGGAATTATTTGCTATGCAGGCCAGAGGGATGGCATTATTGCTCTGCTTTGCCGTTACCTGTCAGTTATCCAGCCCTACCAGACAGAGAAATAAGGCCACCAGAGGTAGAGGAGAGAGATGTGATGAAAAACAAAAGCACCCAACCACCCTCAACCCCCACCCACTCCCTGTCTTTTAACTCCAGGAACAGATTTGTCCCTTAATGAAGGTCTCACCACGGAAACAAGACTGGTCGAGGGGGTCACAGGGGTTCGAGGAAACACCCTCTTATCCTGGGCCGGCTTACCCCCGTAGCCACTGGAGATGACAGTGCCCCAGTCCAAGTGTTTGACCCTCAGATTGATTTATCGTAATCAACTGTGAGCCAGGAAGAATCTAGAGGATGCCTGTGTGGTAGGGAAAGGCACCTTGGGACCATACAGACAATCACTAGACCCTCCATCAATTTACACATGACAGCATCCAAAGACAGAGACGCACAACTGTCTTTGGTGAGGGTGAGAGAGTAGGCAGCTCAGAGGGGGTGAGCAAGGTGGGGATGGATAGATTAATGTGCATATATGTGTGTGGGTGTGCGTGGATGGGTGGTGATAGCAGGATATAGAATGAAGGGTCCCTAGGGCCAAGACAGTTAATTAGCTTTGTGGGAAAACAATCACACTAACAAGCCAAACAAACTTATTAGACTACCCCCATTATCCTTCCTGCTCTCCTTCCTGCCAATGTGGCAGTTTGAGAAGGAGCTCTTCCTCAACGGCATTTTTAAATTTACAATTTTGGTCAGTTTTTTGGCCGGATGTAGGTAAAGCAGAAAGGAACAAAATCAAGCAGATCACCGTCCTATTTGGAAAAAACTCTCTGTACGATTCTTGCATTTTTCAAGAGCATATTTAATCACCTCTGAAACGTCCCCTCAGTCCTGGGTTTTGCAGGAAATGAGACCAGTTCAATTAAGTGTGAGAGAGAACAGAGAGTGATTCCACAAGCACATCTTCTCACTTTCTTCAGGCTTAACTGCTCCACTAGCTTTATGTCCACTGTGTATGGCACAACCCAGTAATAAAAAATGACCACGCTACATGAAGCAGTATCACAATGTGCACCAAACCAAGTAGTCAGTCTTGACCAGCCAACAGACTCACTCCCTCAAACTCACTCCCTTTTTTGCCTGCTAACATCAAACCTCCACAGAGTGAGCTGATCATTAAGGAGTCCATCCCCAGGGCACAAACATTCACAAAGTCACATAAAACACTGGTGCACATAATCGGAGATGCATTCATTCACGCCTGCATGGCTCTGTGTTAAAGTGCGGATTAGGAATGACTGGCATACAGGCACATGGGACGATATGTCACGCTACACATAAAGAAGTGGACTGAGAGCAGATGTAGTCCTCCAAGGGTGTGGCTGGCACAGGGCTGCTTTCCTTGGCCACTGTCCATGCTCTCCCACTGCTGCAGAACTGTATGAGATGCCTTTAATATGGCTTTAAGTCTCACTGAACAGTGGGGAACCCAGGGATCCAATTTAATACCGGCCAGCTGCCCAACTTGCCTGTTCACAGTCTGCCATATGTAGGTCTTACTGTGAGTGTGAGCAAGTTTGTGAGTCTATACATGTGAGTTTCCAGGCTTTTAATTATGCAGGCATAAGTAGTGTGTGGAGTAATTTTACTAAAATGCAAAATGTTTGTGTTTAATCGAGTGCCATCGTGCGCTTGCCTTCTTCAAGAGATTTCTTAAACCTAGAAATGAGACCTCTCCAAAATAAGATAAAGCTTCATCAAGCATATATCACATTAACTGCAAGATTAAGTTAATGAGCTATTTTTTAAGTGTAAATTCTTTCTCGAAGTCAACTTTTTTCCTTGTCATCACATTCGGGCAAAATTGAGGTGATTGAGGACCTCATAAAGGTCCGACATGTTCCACAAACATGGACTGCATTTAATTTTAAACCACAAGGAGCAGTGAGTAAGAAAAAAATAACAGGTTTTCAAGTTCAAGTTTTAACTGGGCATCAGTGTGTTTGTCATATTCTGCAGATTACAAAGAGGAAGTGCAACATCCTCAGTTGATGGCAAATCTTTTATCGCTTTGGTTTCACTCAAAACTGATGTGGACTTAGGCTGGTTCTATAGTGTCACATTTCCAAGAAATCTGAGAGGAATTGCTCAAGAACCAGAACATCTAAGATATCAGATAACGTCAAAAAAGTTTAAATAACCCAAAGAAAACATAAATGTGGTGACATTGACCAGCTACTAAACTATTACCAAATAAACTAAAGCTAACAAACCTTCACAAATCACACAATTAACACAAGTATAAAAATTCAACTTCAATTTCATTTTAAATTCACACTTAGCTCATACGGTAAAGATAAAATTGCTTTGATTAAATGGCCTTTTTGTAATATAAAGGATAACAAGAATCCTAACAAGAAGTACCAGCCATAGTAAAAATAAATAAATAAATAAATTAAAGGAAAGGGTGGAATTCACACTCAAACTGTGCTTGGTTAATCCAACATCATTAAGTTGTTCTCTGTTTTGGTAGGTGCATTTACAGACTGCCTAAATATGTGCCATTTGAAGAGCACAAGGACCCCAAAGTGCTCTCACTCCCTTGAGTGGAAAGCAGACACCGCTACTCATTTCCTCCTCCGAGAGGAGCAAGCGGCCGTGAGAGCTGAGGTTTGACACTGGGCCACTGGAGACCAGCTACCTTTCCCTCAACAATGACCTCCTAAACCACTGCAGGACTCATGAGGCCGCCCTGTAGTTGGAACACGTGGATGACATTTATTGTGCAGTGGAATTCAGAACTCCATCAGTAATCTCATAAGCTGTATATGTGCAGGGATAAAGTTGTGTGTGCATGAGTATGTGAGTGTGTGCAGTTTCAGGTCACTGTCTTTTACAGAGGTGAGCCAGCTTCTGACACATGCTTCATTACTGAAAGAGAAGTCTAGCTTTACAAAGACCCTTTTGAGTAGAGCTCTGCCATTGTGAAAGCTTGTTAACTTTTACTTGTTCCACTCTGTGACTGTGCTTCTCATGCGTCCCGACTGATACAAATACACAGTGTGTGCAAAGGTGATGAAAGCAAGGAACAATTGCAGATAAAGTGATTTTGAGTGAGTGTGTTTGTGCATGTTTGTTTGCCTGTTGTGTGTGCAGAGTAATGACGCACTGTGTCTGATGGGAAAGTCACATCTTAATGATGGATGGTCGATTATAGAGAGATCTTTTGCTCATCCCGGGCCCAATGTGCTCCGTTATTAGCATGCACGTAAATGGATCATACCCAGCAGCCTCTTCGCTCTCACTTGCTGTCGCCATTAGATATGCAGCCCTGTCTCTCCATTAATAAAGCATAGTCACACTGGAAATTAGTGTGTGTACTTGTAGTGCGTCTGTGGATATGTGAATGTGACAGACAACAGCTTTCAGCTCACATTAAATCTTTTGGCTTGATCAAATGTCACAAGAAAAAGAGGGAAAGCATGAGAGATGAGTATTGTGAATATTGTGTTTAATCAGTTTTTTCTGTCCTTTACATTATTTAGACTCTGTGTGTGTTTGTGTGTCCATTTAAAAATATCACTAGACATGCACCAGCCATATTTTAGGTACACCTGTTCAGCTGCCTGTTTATGCAAATATCTAGTCAGCCAGTCATATGGTAGCAACTCAATACATTTAGGTATGCAAACATGTCAAGATTACCTGTTCAGTTCAGTTTGAGGATCAAAATCCAGAAGAAAGGTGATTAAAGTGACTTTGAACGTGGCATGGTTGTTAGTGCTAGATAGAATGAGCTCAGTATTTCAGAAATTTCCCACCAGCAAATTTTGATTTAGTTTCAGTCATAGTTTTTTGACTTAGTTTTTATTTAGTTTTAGTTGACATGGTGTTTTTCACAGAATGGTCTGAAGCATTAGAAGTCTACACTTGGTGCCACTCCTGCCAGCAAAGAACAGGAAACTGAGACTACAATTTGCAGGCAATAGAAGAGAAAATTGTCGCTTGGTCTGATGAATTTCAATTTCTGCTGCAACATTAGGGTGGTGAGACAGGATTTGGTGTAAACAACAGGATTAGTTAATTAGCTTTTAGATGGAGAAATTAAACTCCTGATGGCTCCTACCAGCATGATAACGTGTCATGTCACAGAGCTCAAATCATCTCAAACTGGTTTCTTCAACAAGACAATGAGTTTGTTGTACTCACATGACCCATATAGTCAGATCTCCTTCCAATAGAGCACCTTTGGGATGTGGTGGAGCAGGAGTTTTGCATCATGAATGCACAGATGACAAATCTGCACAGACGACAAATCTACAGCAACTGTGTGATGCTATCATGTTACTATGACCAAAATCTCTGAGCAATGTTTCCAGAACTTTGTTGAATCTGTGTATAATAATTCAGGCAGTACTGAAGACAAAAGGGGGTCAGATCTAATAAAGTGTCCAGTGAGTGTATATTGGTGCACAAGTCAGTGATGGAAAATAGTAAGCATGCCTTACAGTGTGCCTGTGTGTGTTTGTGTGAGTGCCTGGATGTAGAGGGTACAGTTTTTGCCAAAAGGCATTTCCTAATTTACTACCTGGCAATCCTCAGTATGGAAGAAGCGTGCCATCCAGAGCCACATAAATCTCTGTAATGTACAGGTTATTGCACTTTTTATGTTGAAATTCTGCTTGCCTTTGAATGTGACAAACAATGTTTCCTTTAACAACACAATCTGTTCTACACAACTGCCATTTGTTTTATGGACTATATACATGGAGAGTTACACTCACAAATAGCAGACAGACACCAAGAGCTATTGCTGAGCACAATGAACTCTCTCCCTCCCCAATAATCTACAAAGTGACATCAGCACATTATTTAAGAGGAAAAAAGTGAATCATGTAAAATGTCTGGTAGTATTTACCACCTCATATTGCTATGATAAATCATTAGAGAGCATCATTGAAACTGCTGCAAGAAACAAGAATCTTCCATAAATCTGTGAATAGAATTGTGCGTATACATGTGCACATACCAGTGTACGTGTATATGGCTGCATTTGCATCATTAGATTACAGTGTAGTCTCCGAAACCCTCCTTAATGATGCTGATGCGTTTCCTTCTGGGGCACTTGCTCCCAGTTTGAGCCAAACTACACATTACTCTACTCTAATAACCTTTTTAACAAGTCATTAGCTGTTTTCTGTGACCAAAAGCAACCAACAGCATCCTCCTTTATGCTTTGATTGAAGTATCTTGCGATAGATTTTCTTTGCTACATAAAGCGCATCCCGGGATGCGCTCTAGAAATACTTGGACTTAAACAAACAACACAAAAATAGAGCCAAAAACATTTTTTTAAACAAACACAAAGTACTTGACAGCAACTTTAGCTCACACTCAGTATCTTTATGTGCAGACTGCAGTATCAGCAGGCGTCATCCAAACGCTTCGTAGCATTTAAGTGAAACATCAGCGTCATGCAGCTGTGGCTTTAACACCATTCTCAGCTGGACGAAAATATGTAACGAGAACATGGCGAGGTGTGCGTTGTTGTAAGCGGCATTCTTTTACACCTTGGGAAATAATGTCGGGGCATATACAGCAGGAAGCTTAAGGCCTCTTTGGTCGGCAGCCACCAGCAGCAGGGAAGGATCCTCTGTTTGGCATTCATGTTAAGTGTGTGCTTTGCCTCCCCCCAACATTTCAACCTAATAGTTTGCGTGTGTCTGCTCATGTGGTGAGGGAACTGCTGTTTTTTAGTGTGTGTGTGTGTGTGTGTGTGTGTGTGTGTGTGTGTGTGTGTGTGTGTGTGTGTGTGTGTGTGTGTGTGTGTGTGTGTGTGTGTGTGTGTGCACATGTGTTGCAGAGTAGAACAGAAGAGAAGAAAAAGAAAGAAGGAGATGGAACGGAGGAATAAGAGGTGGTGAGCATGTTGGAGAGAGGGTGAGAGAAAGGGCAGTAATGGGTTCAGTCCCAAAGGTGAGGGCTATAATCCATCAGTAACCTTTCCTCCCACATGCACTCCACACTGCCATGTGCCTAGTATGCATCTGCAAATGTAAGTACACATAAACTCACTAACTGTGACTAGCTCGTGTAACCCCTACCGTCAAACTCCATCCACCCCACTGTTGGTTGTTTGATGAAAACCAGAATGCCCCACAAGATCACACAAATCCCCCCCCCCCCCCCCCTTAACTTTCCAACAACTTTAGCTTCATAGACCAAACTCTGTCTGTGTTGACAATATTTAATGCCCAGGGATTATCCTCAGGGTTCAACAAAGATTTTTAGACCGCTGCTGTCTCACTGAGGGTTTACACAAGCTTTTGATAGATATCCCCAATTCTATTAAGCAGCTGTGTACTGTGGGTTTAGTTGTACCCTCTGGAGTGCTGCATCACTTTTTAGTGCACTGTAGTTTTATGTTAATTGTAGCAGGCTTCGTCTAGGTGCCAGCTGGAAAACCGAGGAATATCCAAAGCTGTCATCAGCACCTTGTTCTTAAGCCCTAAAACACAGAGTGTTCATAGACAGTCATCTTTCCTTTTAAAGGTAAAAATGTTTGCCTCTCTTTGCTCCGGTCGCCAAATAATATGTTCGAAAATTACCCAGGAATGAGAGATCTAAGCCAGCCTACTACATTTTATAAACACTATAATACAAGTGAGGAAGCCAGAAAAAGTGGAAAACCACATGCTTAATTATAACACACAGCTGAAGCAATCCATTTTCCTTTTACCAGTGGAGTAAGTAGAATAACCCAAGATTGCATGATTCTGTTGGAATAATTCATTTTTTGTGGTTGCCACATTGTTTAAAGGGTGTAGAGGCATTGAAACTTGGCTGGCCTTACAAGTGAGAGAAATGAGAGCTTTCAACCTCCGGCCAGGTTTTGCCTGGAACAAGGCAATCTTCTTCGCTCACAGAGCCTGCATTTTTAATGAGAACATCTGCTCCGGTGGCCCTCTGGTGGAACCGAGGCTTGCTTAATCACACAGTCGAGCCCCTCAAGTCTGTTGCAGTGGGATCTGCTCAGCCCAGTGATCAGACAGAGCTCACCACTTTGCACTAGAGCAAAGTCCTTGCTGGTTGACTGGGTGGAGAAGGTGTTGGAGGGGGCAGAGCAGAGGCACTACATTTGATGCAAACTTTATCCAGGGGAATTGTAGCTGAGACAGTGAAAGATGCAGTCAGAGTAAAAGCTTAGTGCTGCATGTGAGGTCTGTGTGCTATAAGTGGGCTTCTGACTCAGAGGAAATCTGTTTCTCTCATTTGCTCAGTAAAGATCCATTTGAAAAAGGTGTCGTAATCTCATGGGCTTGGAAAATTTATATATTCTATAGGTGATACAGTGGTTAGTGCTGTCACCTGAAGCAAGATAGTGCCAGGATTGAATCCACCAGCTGGTTATGCTCCTTCTATGTGGAGTTTGTATGTTTACCCTGCACATGTGTGGGTGCTCCCTGGATGCTCAAGCTTTTTTCCGTATACCAGAGATATACATGCTAGGCTAGGGTAATTGGTGATTGTAAATGGGCTGCAAGTGTGAACTTGTTGTCTGTCTTTTTATATTAGCTCTGTAATGGACTGGCGATCTGTTCAGGGTGTACTTTGCCCTTTACCCTGTGACAGCTGGGGGCTCCAGCCCCCCCCCCCCAAACCTGAGTTCGAGAACTGGATAGGAAAATGGAGGGATGGATAAAACGATGTTGACTGGTACATAAAGTGACGATTTTTTTTTCACCTGTGGTCAAAAAATATGTTTAGTAAATGAGAACTGTTTCAGAAAGCGTCTGCAATAGTGTGAGAGGTTACTATGGAGACTAGAATACAACTCAATATCTTCACCCACCTACGACTATACAACTATACGCAATTGGCAAAACAATTTTATATTTCAAAAACTAACTCAATTGGGTGGCGCAGGTGGTGCATCGGTTAGCACTGTCACTACACAGAAAGAAGATCCTGGATTCAAACCAGTCTTTGAAGGGCCTTTCTGTGCAGAGTACGCTTCTTCTCCCAGTGTCTTTGTGAGTACTCTGACTTTCTCTCATATTCCAAAGAAATGCATTTTAGGTTAATTGGTGACTCTAAATTGGCTGTAGGTGTGAGAGAGAGCGTGAATGGTTGTCTGTCCAGGGTCTACCCTGCCTTCCCCCCTGTCACAGCTAACATAGCCTCCAGTCCCCCAAGACTTGAAATGGATAAATGGATGTATAATTGTATTTTGTCTCTCATCTAGGATAATAAATCATTATATTTCTATCCATAAATAACTGCATATTATAACTGAAAAACTATCACACATAAGTACATCACTAAAACCGTTGGGCTTTAGCTGTGCCTTTTGAGATTTTTTTTCATCTTCTAAAAGCAGTCTATTATCCTGTCTGTAGCTACTGTACGAGAGAATTCAGTAGAGACTTTCACAGCCTAGAATGGGTAATTTTAACAATTACTTACAGCAAATTAAATGCAAAATACTGTAAGATATTTTTCAAGTACACTGCAGTATCTTTTGTACTTTTGTTATACTTTGCAAACTGTTGCTGAACTCTCATGTTAAAGAACAGTAATTAAAGAACACAGTTAAAAAGGAATTGCTTCACTCTTCTTTCTGATGAAGAAAAGCACTATAGTTGCATTAGATCACTGGCGTGCCTGCAGTTGAATGAATCTGAGATGTAGGGTTAGGGTTCGGGATCTGTAAAAGCATGCCTTTTTTAATTTTGGTGTGACTGTGGTGCTGGGTAGATTTGTAGTCACATAACCGTTACATAAAGAGAACATTTTTCTTTATGAATTTTGATGTGTCCATGTACATTCGCTCACAACACACTTTGTGAATGTGTAAGTTTAGAAGGTGTGTCAGTGAGAGAGAGAGAGAGAGAGAGAGAGAGAGAGAGAGACCCTCTTAGCACACTGAGTACAGTGAAATATGAGCTGCTGAGATGGTATGAGACTTGTAGCCTCTGGTTGAACCTCCAATGAGGCCCACCTCTGCCTCCACCACCACCAATTAGGATAGCACACATAATGCAACCTGAAAGATGCACTGAGCCTGGCAGCTTTATAAACATCCTCCCTTGTCTACGGCCAGTGCTCACAGCCCCGTCTTCTCTGCTCAGCTTTGTGCGTGGGTGTGGGTGTAAGTGTGTGCATCAGGCGTGACTGTGTACGTGAGCGCCGAGAGTGATAGATCCTCCCTCCCAGGGATGCACTCCCATCCTGACAGGGGGTGTTATAGTTATTGCTCTTTCTTTCTCTCTCCCTCTCTCTTGACTACATTATCTTATCTGATTACTCTCTGAGCCAGGATGCGCAGACATGCTGGAGACTGCAGTGTAATATAACATGCCTCTATATGACTTGTGGTTGCTACATGAGATATGCCACCGCACACATCATACTACCGGTAACATCAGACTTGTCTGCTTGCCTCAGAGACCTGACAGCCTCATTGTTATTAACCATGCACAAAAACTGAAGCACAGACAGCCCAGCATGTCAATGCTGCAACAAACCTGTGTAATTACACCATAAATCAAAGCAATCTCCGGCCAAGCTCTGGCCAATTTATCTGCAAACCTAGATTTAATGTGTACAGGGAGGTTGCTTTGCCCCTTGACTTGTGTGCACCTCACAATTGAATAAGGTGTTCTGCGAGGGCGTTTAAACCACAGCAGTGAATGATGCCTCTTGCTTATGCAGTCTCCATATCTTCAATTGAAAGATAGCTTTCCCAGCTTTGGATAATAAAGCGGCAGTGAAACTGTAGCCTACCATCAGTATACAGCACTATTAAATAATCCACAGTGTTTTCAGTGGCCTGTGGGGACAATGTAGAGGATGGTATAAACATTAGAGTCAGGAACAACCCTCCAGTAAGCCGTTTTTACGGCATGCGAACAGGTGTGATCCCTGCCTCTCTGCTTTCACACAACTGTGAGAAGTAATAAGAGACATCAAGCATAGGATTGTGCTACAGGCTGCAAGAACACATTCTGCTTGAAGTATATCCAAATGATAGTCTTCTTAAAGCGGTATAACAGGGTATGAATACAGTCTGAATATTAAATAAACCAAAAAGCTTTGAGTTTTGTTGCAAGCATGCGGCTGACACACTGGCATACTGCAAGGCCTATCACGTGGTTGCATCAGACGTACCGTAAAGTAGAGGAGTTAACTTTAAATGGGCCACCGTGTTGCACCAATCCATCATTCACGGAGCAGTCTTACTAGTTTGAGGTCAGAGGAAAAGATCAGTTGTTTAGGAGAGCAGAAAATCGAGGTCAGACTGAAAAAAGAAGGAGGATGTGAGATTATAGGATTTAAAGTGATAGAAAGATACCTATTTCCACTGACACATACTCACTGCTAGGGTGGTCTTCTATGTAGAAGAGAGACACGCCTTCTTCTCACATTTCTGTAGATGCAGTTAATAAAATATTCTCAATTTCAGACCGTACTTTAAGTGATAATGGAATAATGGCATTCCCTCACTCCAGCTTGAAAGCTTCCTTAAAAAGCTGAAACACAGTGACAACTTCAGCATTTTTCATCTTATTTGCATGGTTTGATACTTTGTTCTTTTATTCTCTATTTCAGTGTCAAAGTAAGCAATGAATGTTGCTTTAGATGCTTCCATGAAGTCTTGTAGAACAAAAAAGAAAGATGATGCCAGATTTGGAAGATTGACAGAAAGGGTTTACAAGCAACTAGAGATTAGATTAGATAGTCCTGCAAAGCGAGGTGGGTGTCTCTAGGCTGACATGGCTTTACCAGACAAATCCAATGGACCAGTAAATTTTCAAATTAAAGCGCTGCGCTGTGCATATTAATTATGCCAAGATGGAGAAATATTACCCCAAAGTTTCTTTCTTATTGTTAAATCTCCATTAGTTACTTCAGAGTAGGAGTGATCATCTGGAATTACACCGATGTATCACAGTAGATTATCCTGCTTTATTTTATACAGTTTTCCCTTTCCAACAGTCTGCTTCACAGTGGAATGGCTGTCACAGAGATTTCCTCCCATGTTATGAATGCGAGCCTTTGTTGCATGCATCTGTAAGATAGATCTAACCCTTGTAATAGTATCTTTGTCTTTTGTTGCTAGACTTCCTCCAGGGTAACCCAGAGGTCAGTCTTTGTCAAGTGGTTAAGATATTTAAAAACGATTTGAAAACTAAAACTATTGCAACTGATGCCATGCCCTACATGTTAAATGCAAATCCAATTTGAGACCAAACAAAACTAAGTTAACAGCTAAACAGCAAAACCAAGAGTTTAGTAATTACAGAAAAAATACCTTAGAGACATCAGAATGTGGCCCCCCTTGCCTAAATCTGTCATTACTGTAAATACTTCTATATGTGCATATGGAACAAAAGAAGCACAGTACACGCAAAGACATAAGACTTTTTTTCTTCAGGCTAGACCTATACAATTTTAAATTAGCTCGACTCCTCCACAGATCCCCTGGAAACATTCCAGAAGATTATTTTTTAAAGACAACAACAAGTCATTAAAATGAAAGATCATTTAATATTCACTGTTTATTCTTCGGTATTGCTGTGCTGTGAGAACGCTTTAAATTAGCCGGAGAAGCGAATACCTTTGGGTGCACTATCGTGTGCGTGTGTGTTGCAAGACTGCCAGTCTTTTGCTCAAATGAGCGTTAATGATACATCAGTCAAAACTACTCCACAACTTAACAGTATAGGGAATTTTAATACGTGTATAGTGTTGAGTTGTAACTATACATTGGCATTTTTACTAATGACTCTTAGGGATAAATTTAATAGAAAGATTATACAGAAATGCGAAACCTGTAAAACGTTTAATAGAAAATCCATGGTGTTTATCAAAAAGGATGTAATCCACTCCATATAACTGCTGATATAAATGTCAGGTCAAAACTGTTGTTTAACAATGATGTTTTCATGCTTTTCATGCTGCTTTATTTAAGTATTTTTTAATACCTAAAAAATTCTGCCAAAGAAAAAAAATTTAAGCTAAGTTTTGCTTATTTTGCTTTATATTGTGAGCGATTGAGATTTTTAATACCAAAATGAAGTTTCTAAGAAGTTCATATAGTCCTGCAGTTGTCTTTTTAGGCACTGTATTAAATCTCTGGCAAGAAAACTTCTCGCAGGAGCACCATACCCACCTCAGTCAGATAAAAACTGGCCACTTTAAGTCAAACATGATGCTGCATCGAATAGGCAGGATTAATCATCTCCCTGCAACAGAGCTGAGCTGCTCCATCTTGGCCCGCAGGAGACATCAAACGTACTCTCCCTGCCCGCCTGCCTACTGTTTCCCCTGGAGAGACAGAGATGGGTTAGAGAGTAGAGACTGGCCTCTGGTAGTGCAACTCTCTGTGGAGTCTATATTGATTACACCTGCCACCAGCGGCTAGCTGGAGCTGTGTACTCTGACAGCTGGCAGCACAGGGCGAGATGGATAACTGCTCCAGTCGGGTTTTAGCCAGCTACATCATCACTTGGCTCTGTAGAGGTAGTTAGGAAAGCAAAAGTTTCTCTTTTTTTTCTTTCTACTGTTTTTTTTTTTTTAGTTTACTTCTTTATAGTGTGCTTTACCTTGTTTCTTGTTTCATTGTTTCTTGGCTTTTCTGTTATGGCACATATTTCATCTCAGGCATGAGGAATTCACTTTCTGTTGTATCTGTGAATGTCTACTTATAAAGTCGTAGAAAACACAAAGCAGGATGAGGCCTTGGCTCTTTCATCACAATGTCCTTTCTCCATATCTTATTATACGTATGCTTGACTTCAGAACTTACCCGTTAAAGTTTTCTTTTCAGAGATGGACAGCTTTAAAAGTGAGTAGGTCTTGGATTTATAAAATCATGTCTACTGTTAAACCATACCCCCAAGGACAACTCATTAAACTCTGTTTAGAAGTCAGAAGGATTGAGTTGTGGGAAGAGTTGGGAGGTGATTCCAGAGTAAATCCCTTTTTTCCTGTTAGCTCACTGTCCCTTCAGCTGGCTGCGAGGTATATGGTGTTGATTATGGAGATGAGAGCCATAAACTCAATATTTTCCGTGCTGAAGTGAGAAGACTGTAAAGCAAGCAAACACACTCTCCCTTTCACACGGGCGAGCCAGAGAGTGAGCAAGCTAAATGGGTGTAGAGGGATTCAGATGGCTTAGTCAGGATAGGAACTGGGATCTAGTGGTATGTTTCTCTTATTTGTGTCTCTGCCTCTCCCCCTGCTTTTCGCTCTCTTTTTATCACTGTGCTCTCTCACCCCAAAGGCCTTATTTGCAATCCTTTGCTTCTCACGCTGCAGCCTGTGACAACAGCACAGGTTGAAACATAAGCCTCACCAAAATCTCAGTCATTTCATTTTAAAAAATACACTTTAACTTCTCATCTACTGACTTAAAACCATAATAAATTAAAGGCAAATTGTTATGTAAATTGCACAGTTTGGTGTACTTTTGCAGAGTTTTCCCATTGAAAATTAGCAAACATTTGCTCTGCTTAATGATTCATATCCTTCAGAATTATTCTGATTTTCTTTGTCAGTCTGTGCATTTGTAATTCCTCACTTCTCCACGAGTGCAGCTTCCCCCAACCACCCTGGATCTGTCTGTGGTAGTGTTCATCAAAGACCGGTGACTCCCCAGATACTGTTACAAGAAACCAGGATCAAGTTGCTCTACTTTTATTTATGTGTAGTGCCGGGAGTTTAAATATCTTCCTGCGATGTGAGAGCTCGGTCTGTTTTGACCCAGCCATTACTTCTGTGGCGGGGACCACAGAACAAAAAAAAAAGAAAAACAGACCTGCATGCCTCATGAGAGACTGAATCAAAAAGTAAGACCAGAGATGTGGAGGAAGGGAGAGAGACAGCCAGTCAGTTTAGGTATTTTGAGAGTTAGTCATCCACTTGCCTGTCAAGCAAGCAGCTTCTCTGCTGTCTGCTGATGCCTGACGAAGCAGAAGACATGCCTAAACATTAATGGAACTAAAACAAAAATAAACCATTTTCATGTATAAAGAGAGATGCGCATACAAAGCTGCGTAGAACTTGGCAGTGCTGCCTTTCATTTATTCCTCTGGGGAAGAAGGACGGTGTTTGTATGTTCGGAAAAGGGGGGGAAAAGAAAAAAAACATGGCACACACGGAACATTCCAAGTTTGCCACAGGAAATCAATTTATTTGAGAGGGCAGCCGGGCTAAAAATAGGGAAGCCCCAAAACAATAGTGTTGGAATTAATTGCCCAGATTTTTGTGAGAAGGCAAGAAGACTCGAGAGAGCCAAAGTTTGTTCTCCGTCTTGTTTTCAAATGTGTGTTATGGAAATATTAGTCTGGTCTAGTTGTCATGTTATTTTGTTTTGGTATATTTCTGCTTGTCTGGAGCTGTCAAACAGAACTGAATCTCAATCATTTTCTTCCCCGACTTACCACTCGTCAACACATCTGCCAGCTGCCTTATTTGACAGGATATGATGATTTATCACAAGTTCTCCGCAGTAAATAGACAATAACTGTTTTGTCACACTCCACCGAGTTCTAACTGGGTTTTTGGGAGTGTGTGAGGGAGTGCTGTAGGGGCCTTATGGGGGCTGATGTGTCGTTTTTAATGAGATCTCACAGCAGTGTTTAAATATTTAACCGTTCCTGGTGAAGCCTCCCCAACAGCCGCCAGGCAAAACTGGTGAGGTTTCATGCAATCATCACAAACTATACTGAACCTATCCCCCGAAAACATCAGAAAATAAGCACAACCTGAATACATAATGGCATTATGAATACACAGCCTGCTGTGCCTAATACCTTCACCTATCGACAGACATGCCGTCTTTGCCCCTGCAAATAAGCAACATGACAAAGGGTGAGCGTGATGATGAAAAGCCGTTGAATTATACATCTGTTTTTTGATGGGATATTTTCAAAACTTTTCTTTCCTCCCCCCCACCCAACAAAGTAATCCCCATTTTGAGCTTTTTCTGTATGTTTTTGAGAAACATTTCACCAGCGATCAGTTCAACTCCTACACTCTTCATGTTTTTACATCCCACCGCCCGTCAGTCACAGAGAATGGTGCTGGGGTGTCTGCCACCACCTGCTGTGTTCAGAGAGACGTTTCGATGGTGTGCTTGCATACGCTGTGTTTGTGTGTACAATAGTGGAAGTGTCTGAAGGGCATGTTATGTTAGGGTGAGTGACTGTAGAGGAGATTGGCCTGGATGGACAAATAATTGTATTAAGATTTAGGGTCAAAGAAGACTAAAAATAAATCTGTTTGTTTTGTTAATCATCTAACTTGGTCTGATGACATAAACTGGGTGATGAAATCAAAATACTTGTCCTTAAAGGTGTTTAAATAGCTCTAAAATATGAGTTTATGAGGCTGTACTCTGATTTAAATTTCCTTATAAATATCATTTGGATTTTTTTTTATCACAAATGTAAAATAGGAGACTTTAGTTGGTATTTGAAGCCACTCGTGTGCTGTATTTGGAGGTGCGAGCAGTATAAAGCAAGGGGAATCTGGAGGGACCTGAGCCCACAGATGGCAGCGAACGCGACATCTCCCATCACTCTCAACACTTCCACCCCCTTTTCCTGCATCCTCTCCTTTTTCCAGTCTTCCCCTAGGCTTCTCTTCCTTCTTTTATCCCTCCCCTCCCCCCACTGTAGACAACCCATCCCTGCCAAACTTAGCTCTCCCAAAATCCACCACCACTCCATCCGGTTGCTGCTCTGAGGTCTCACTGATTGAAAGGAGCATTATTACCTCCCGCTATCCTGCCCATCCACTGTGGAAAATGTTGCTTATTTGACAGTGGATGCATACAGATATTGCTGTAGAGGGTCTTTAGAGTTTGGCAGATACTTGGTGCCAAATCATATGCATGACTCCTCTTGCCATGCCGCTTCATGTGGCTGCCAAATGAGGTTCACTCGGGTTTTTGTCAAGGGACCTAGACTATTATTCAACACCCCCACACCCCAACAAGCCACACTCCTAACATGCACACACACCCACACACAAAATGAAAACCTGCGCTTTCTCAGTGCCCTCTTTCCCTCTCCCAACCTGTACCAGCCCTATGCCCTCCCACTCCCCTCCTACCTATGCCTTCAGTCTCCATACCACACTCATTATTAATGATCTAAGGGACAGCTTTCATTTGATCTATTACTTAGGACGGGACGGCGGCTGCTGTGCTGCTGCATCCCTGCTGGATCTTTAATTATTTCATGGAGGGCTTTCCTCCTCTCCGCTGCTCCTTCTCTGTTGTGCAGATGAAATATTGAAGTTGAGGAGTGTAGTGCAAAGTGGCCCCATACAGAGTAAGGTGTGTGTCTGTGTGCGTGTCTCCTCTGCTTTTGTAAGTGTACAGTGCATTTGTGTGCACAGACATATATCTGTTAGGCCGAGTTTCTGCTGCTCTCAGATGGATCTTAGTTTTTCATTATATGAGGCTCGGACTTTTATCTTGAAACTTCAAGTAGTGAAGTCACAGATTGGAAGCAGATTGCGTTAGTTATTAACTTCTTCCTCGAACTGCAATTCAGCTTTGAAATATTTTCAGTGGGTGAATATGTGAGTTCTTGTTGTTGTTAAGACTCCGGAGTATATTCTGGCTATCTGACAAAAAAAATAGCTACAAGTGTTTCCAAAAGGAAAAAAAAATGCTACGACAAATGTGAACAGAATTATTTCGCTGCATGTGTAATGCGATGTGATTATGGGCCATAAATGTTGTATTACGGCTGTGTTGAGGAGCAGTAATGGCATGATATCACCGCTAACTTTTTGTTGCCAAAAATATCAGCGCTTAACAACATCTGACGGGGAAATGTGGCTGACACCGCTAGCGCACACAGCTTTGCATTCAGGTATGAAATATGGCACGAGGCCTAATTGGCTTGCTCTCCCAACTTCATACATTTTGGACTCTCTGTGTTAATGGCAATCAAAATTCCACATGGGTCTATACTACATTCATTCTGTGCCATACAGAACATCCACTGAGGCACGGGGCAGCTAAGGAGCTTATGAATTCAGCAAACTGTACACAGCTGCCTCATGTAGAAAACCATACTCTATAAACATAATGACTTAATTTTAGTCTGTGTGACGGCATGCGATGGTAAGATTTGCATCCGCAGCACCTCTGCACTCAGTAAAACACTGAATTGCTATAACTGGTAGAAAGAGTGATTCCATGCACTTATGTGGGGGACCAATGAAATGACATTGATATACAGCGCTCCATTAATTGCCATATGAATAGGGTCTGCATTGCTTGGCACTCTGCTGATGCATCACAGTAAAAGAGATGGGTCACTCTGTCTTCTCCACCCTGCAGCTTTGCCAAGTTCATAATTACTAAAACCCCCAATTAATCTTCCCATCACATAGGCCAAATATACACTTCCTCCCTATATAAATGAGTTACAGTATATGCTCTTAGTAGATGTGCATGATTGTGTGTGTGTTTTACAAAAGTAGGCGTGTGTACATTTACGTGTGTCAACTTGAAAATGCCAGTGCTTATGAGAGCATCAAGTACAGATAGTGCCATGTGATCTTAGTGCATCACTTGTGTCAGTATCACACAGCTGAGTTCATGTTCTTGCGAACAGAGCAGGACATTGTGTTCATGTAGTACATAGCCAGTTATATAAGCAACACAAACATGCAGCTATACACAGTTTGTAGAAGAGAAAACACAAACACATGTTTAGTGTCATTTTCTTTTAATTCAAAAACTTTTTTTTACAAGTGAAAATATGTTATCCGAAGATAGACTGGGTTCTGCATTTATTTTAACAAGCTAACATTCAACGTACATTTTAAGATTTGTTTTTTCTTATTTGTGCATTTTGATTCAATCAGCAGTAACTCCTCGCCCTTATATAAATGTTCCTATCCACTTCACGAGCGTCAGTCTGCAAAAAAAAAAAAAGTGCTGCTACAAGGTATCTGGAGGCTACACAGTGTCTAATTTCTGAGAGGTCACAACAGTCGTTAGATGTACACTTCTTCCTGACAATACATTAGTGTGAGTATGTGTGCGTGTGTGTGTGTGTGTGTGTGTCTACATGAATATGTATTTCTGATTGTAGCATGCAGTTCTGGCCCCTGGCATTCAACCTTTACACGTTATGAATAGAATCTCTTCTCCACACTCCAATCTGCCCACTAGTCTGTCTGCGATCACATTTACGATGCCTTACTGGCACCTAGTGGTGACGGGATGCACTGCATACACTTGATGCTTGACTGCCAGCAGGGGAGATGGAGAATTGTTTACAAGTGGCATTTGCCCCTAATTAAAAGCAGTACTTGTTGGAGCACTCGGTCTGCAGAAGGACTAGCATCCACAGTAACACAAGCTGGGCCGCTGATCCTCCGATAAGCCTCCTCCACTCTGCGCACACACACACGCAAACATTGGTCAAGGAGTGAAGGAAGCGTGCAGCACAAGACAAATTTTAGTATTGTGATTGCTTACAGCTTTGCTGCACAGTAAGGTATACAATACAGTACATTTTTGAGAAACAACACAGATGGCTCAGAGTTCTGCTATTCCTGTTACCAGTGAAGAATTGTCCTTTTGATAGTGGCGGGCCAAGTCTGCAGAATCCCTCACTCATTCACAGGCTGACTGTCAACTCCCGCCATTTTCTAATTCTGCAGGCCCAACATCTGGCTGTCCCGTGTGGAAAGGCCATTATGTCAGGACAGAAGACGAATGAAAGTAGCCATCGACCTGTCTGTGTAGCAACTAACTAGGCCGGCAGTGCCTGCCAGTTTTGACCAGCTTAATGGAGCACAGCAGCTCAGCAACTAATCACCTGCTCTTTCTCATCAGCTGCCTCTCCCACGGGACTGTAATTGATTGTTAAGTGTTTGATGGATCAGACGAAGACTGAGCTGACTTGACTGTGAATCCACAGTCGGGTTTGTACTGATCTTCACTTTCATGCTCTAACACTCATACTTTTTCCTCTTTTTCTTTTTTTTAATATAAGTATAACATAGCGGAGCCTTTCATTTTTGTCTGAAGTGCCTGACATCACCAAGTCTGGGTACCTAGAATCATCGTACTTGTCCTCAATCAGATTAAGAGTGCCAGCAATATGCACAGAGAACTACTTTAAAAGATCTATATTAATGTTATCACAAGTTCACAACCAATTATTTGGGCTTTCAGTCTAAATGGGCATTTTCACTTGCTTGATGAGTGTTCTAATACAAGTATAATGCTAATTGAGTAAATAATACATTATGCATAAGCACTCCAACTACCTCACCTGAGTCTGAACAGCAGGTTGTGATCCAGCTCTTCCTCTTCATCAGTCTTTCCTTGGCCTCTGTTTCTCAGTCTCCTCTTCCTTTCCTCGGGGTCAAGTGTGAGTAAGACCACCAGGCTGGGCTGAAACAGGTCGCTAGGCCAACAGTACACCTCTGAACCTTCTCCTGGAAGGTTGCACACTGGACCACTCACCGCTGTGGCGATGGCATAGGCCGCTGTGCTGTGCCAAAATCTGGGGACAGGTAATCGATGGTGAATTGAAAGGTGAACGACAGGTGGAAGTCGCATCAGGTGACTTGGTAGCCACTGAATATTGAGTTGTATAGATCTGGATCTCAGCGGGATCTACAAGTTCTTACAAAAGAAAAAAAAAGGTCACAAAACAGGCAGACCTCACTCCACCCGCAACATCTCAGCTGTCTTTACCTGTCAACAATGACAGGTGTCTTCATGCCCTCTTGGCCTAGTTGTTCTGCTGTGATGTAGTTCCCCAGAGCATAGAAGGCCCTGCGGATGAGGGGTGGCTCCTGATCAAAGCGGGCTCTCCAGGGGGAAAGGCACTCTGGTGGGGATGGCAGAAGAGTGGCCCCCAGTGTATCCTTCAGAGACTCAGTCAGAGTGGTCTTACCTGTGATACAGAGGACAGGAAATAGATTCACCTCAAAACCAAAGAAAACAAAGTTGTGAACATTTTTGAATCACAAAAGGAGGGATTCATCCTTTTTGTTCATATTAAAAGAAACTGCGGTGGCCCTTGAAAAGTTCAACTAAAACTCCCTCTTGAACCACACAGTTGAGCTTTCATGAAGGTTTGAAAATAGTATTAGAGGAGCGAGCTACGCAATAAACCATTTCAAAGTGATGTAACTTTTCTGAGGTCATGATACATGATATTCCATTAAGTGAAGCTCCCTGGCAGATAATGGCTTTAGCGGAGAACAACCAGCCACCACTTTAGGACGACATCTATGCATCAGACTGATCACATATTTATTTATGAGGTAATGGCATTAACCTGTGGCATCCAGGCCCTCTATGACAATAACAGGGAAGTCTGGTTTATTTCTGGCCTCCACTCTGCTGGGCAGCAGCTCCAGCACAGTCTTAGCCTCTGGGATGATGTCACCACACTGCAGAACAGACAAATCAGTTAAGCAGGCAGGAGTGAGTCATAGACTGTGCTGTCAATGAGCGCACACAGTGCTGTGGGCCACCTGGCCCTCCCTGATAGATAAACGTTAGAAGCAAGAGCTCTGGGTCTCTTGGTATAAACTGCTATCCCTACATCCTCCACAAGAGTGCGCCCGTTTGCCAAAATCTTATGCGGTATACTAAAATAAACGTAAAACAGTCTTGTAAACATTAAAATGAGATAATACGTACTTTTTTCATCACGTCATAGGCCTCATCAAAGCTGTAGTATACATCAGAATTGATCATGTTGAGAGTAGATGGGTGATATTCTGGCGCTTCTGAGGGTACCACATAGTATCCCTTTGCCACATCCATCACCTGGCTTGCTGTCTCTGACCACATGTGCTGCGTCCACTGTTGGCCGTCTTCAGCTGGAGAGTACGAACAAACTAACACTGGGTCATGTTGTATTAAATCACTCAAAAGCCGCTCTATCGGGGAGGAAGTGTCAGAATTCCCTTTTAAAAAGTAACCCTTAACGAGAGAATCCCTGACGTTTGGTAGAAATGAAGACATGGGAGACAGGCGACATTCCGGAGGCAAGTCCCTCAGCAGTTTGTCTTTCAGCTCCCCGTAAAACTTCGCCGTTTTGATTCTGTCTCTGCTGCAGTAAACAAGGACAGAGTAGCACTTGTCACGGTTTTGAACTTCTCTGAACACCCTCGGCACGTCTTCTCCCAGGTGCTTTTCCTTAACAGCAAAATAAAAAGGCGCTCCATTTAGCTCCACTGAAAAAATACGAGAGCACCACCGTGGAAGAAGAGACATTGCGTGTTTTGACATCTTGTACACCAGATGCCCTTATCTGTTTCCAAAATATGGCCCAAGACGCATCGTGTGAGCGGAAGGGAAAACGATAGTAACGGCGCCAAACGGAGAAAACGAAACTTTTCGTTTACTGTGAAACGCGTTTATTATTGAAGCCAACGCCTCTCAGGGGCAGCTCAGGAATTCTTTCCAGGAATCCAAGTTGTGTTTCTTGAACGTGTTTAATGAAAATAAGAGACACCAAGAGACTGGACAAGTAGCGAGGCAGTGAAAACTACAGTGAACTAAATGCACCCAGACTCGAAACAGAAACTGTTTTACAAAGAACCATTTATCACTCAAAGTTTGACCATTAGAACTAAAGATCTATAAGTCCTGCACTATTTAATGGCATATCACTACTGTACATAAAGGTCTCTAATACAGGTTTAATGGACGAATAACAGCACTGCGAAGAAATGCAAAGAATGCGTTGTCATGACGCGCGTAAATTACTTCTTGCATCTCAGCAGAATGGAACCAGGGTAGGTTTCGTTTTCGTTGTTTGTAAACAGAAACTTTTGAGTCGCTCAGCTGACCGACTCTCCCTACCCTCTCTATATAAGATGTGCCCTGCGGGTTTCTGTTTATGACGCACCAGCATTTACCTTGCAAACATAGCAAGTCTGACAGCACAACTCATCTTTTAAAAAATGGATTTTTCTCCGGCTGTCTCGTCTCCCAGGCTGCTTCTGCGGCGCTTCATCAGCACCATCTACTGCATTTTTGAGAGCGCCTTTTCAAAACTCATTTACTGGACAACAGGAGCCTGCAAGGGAACAAACTCATTCGTTTCGTCTGCTGGTGATAAACTGGACCAAAACAAAGACCAAAATCCAACGATCCCAACGAGCGTCAACTACCACTTTACGCGCAAATGTAATTATAGATGTGGATTTTGTTTCCACACTGCAAAAACGTCCTTCGTCCTGCCCTTGGAGGAAGCAAAGAGGGGGCTTAAACTTCTAAAGGAATCAGGTGATTTGACAAATTAATAACAATAAGCTTTGTTTTTTGTCAAATTGCTGTGCATGCTATTAAATTTATGTCTTTTTTTTAAGGGATGGAAAAGATCAACTTCTCTGGCGGAGAGCCCTTCCTGCATGAGAAGGGAGAGTTTGTGGGGAAATTGGTCCAGTACTGCAAACAGGACCTCCAGCTCCCAAGTGTCAGCATTGTCAGCAATGGAAGCATGATCAAAGAAGAATGGTTCCAGAAATATGGTAAGATAGCTAAGTTATTAACAGCTTCTTTTTTTTTTTATGGGTACATTCCAGCTGTGCCATATACCATAAAATAATTTACATTTATGACCTCTTTCATTTTCATTTCCTCTTCTAGGTGTCTATCTGGACATTCTAGCTATCTCCTGTGACAGCTTTGATGAAGCAACCAACCAGCTGATTGGCAGAACTCAAGGCAGGAAGAGCCACCTTGACAACCTCTTCAAGATCTGCAGCTGGTGCAAGGAGTATAAAGTGGCACTGAAAATCAACTCCGTCATCAACATCTTCAACTATGACGAAGACATGACACAGCAAATCAATTGGATTAATCCTGTCCGCTGGAAGGTAAAAATGAAAAAATAAGTAAATAAATATGTTTGTACGGTGTAATCATGGATGTACTGAACCGCTCGTTCTTGTTTTCAGGTCTTTCAGTGCCTGCTGATTGACGGGGAAAACGCAGGCGAGACAGCCCTGAGAGAGGCAGAGAGGTTTGTCATCAGTGATCAGCAGTTTCAGGAGTTTCTGGACAGACACAGCAGCGTCTCCTGCCTTGTTCCTGAGTCTAATGAGAAGGTATAATTCTCAGACAGTGCAGCAAGTATTGCAAATATGTTTAACTGCAATAACCTTAATGTATTCTGTGGGAAACATGTTTTTCATCCTTTTTTAAATTTTTTGATTTATGTAAGGGTGTAGAATTAGAGCTTGGTATGCCTAGAATGAATACAATTTGAATATTATTATAGTAAACACACACAATGCACAGTTAAATAAACAAATTATGCAAAAGTTGACTTTTGAACACCACTGTCAGGTAGGAATTTTGATTTTGTTTTCTCCTTGTTGCTGTATAGATGGCCACCAAATATAAGGGAATTTTGGTATAGACTTTTGGTGTAGTTTATAATGCTATGATAACTTCTAGAATATCCATATTTCATATCTGTGGTGTGTTCATTCTGCATTCTGCATTATTCCTCAATTTTGCAGCACCATAGCATAAAAAGTAGGAACTAAACATATATATTAGGTTGAAAAATGAGATCAGCTCATCCTGCCTAAAATAATTCTTTGTTGTGCTGTAATTAATGGTTGAAAATCCAAAGTAAGAATACGCAAAAATGAAAATTTGTGGTCTTTTTTGTTTTAATAGATGAGGAACTCCTATCTGATCCTGGATGAATATGTAAGTACTTTAGATTATTACTAACTGGTAGTGCGGCTGAGCCATTTTATCAAATGTTTAAGTAAAAAAATGAACTGCATGTTTGAGTTATATGAACGTGCTCAAATTAAGTAAAAAGGCTTGAATTTGGTATAATTGTTTAAATAAGTAACTTGCTAGGCATTTTAGCTGAAGGAACTTACTTCATATGTTGATTCCCCCCCCCCCCCCCCCCCTTTTTTTTTTTTTTTTTGTTACAGATGCGTTTCCTGGACTGTCGAGAGGGACGGAAGGATCCTTCCAAATCCATCCTTGATGTTGGAGTAAAGGAAGCGATTCGCTTCAGCGGCTTCGATGAAAAAATGTTTCTTAAAAGAGGGGGAAAATATGTGTGGAGCAAAGCTGATATGAAGCTAGAGTGGTAAAACGCTGAGCCCGTGACCTTCTTCACCTTGTGTTTGATGCTCCTTTGCTAAGTGTTTGCATTGATATGCTCTACAGTATGCACATTTTGCACTAGGAATGTAAATATTTAGATATATCTAGGTGTGTGTGTGTGTGTTCTGGGAGGGTATTTGAAGGTTACGGTCACCAAATAGATGGTGATCCAGAAGTATTGTTCTTCTTTGTTTTTGATTAAATATCTAAATATCTGTCTTTTATGTTAAGCACTTTGGTATACCGCTGGTTTTTAAATGTGCTCTATAAATAAAGATGTATTGTATTGTAAATATATTGTACTGTTTATGATTGTTGAACAAAGTAACATTTAGTGTTATATTCAAATTATAATTTTACACAACAAATTTAGATTGAAGGACAACTTGTCAGTGATGTTGTGATAATTTATTTTTTATGTGGTTAAGTAACAAGGCAAAATAAAGTCATTTTTTCCACAATACAGTGGCTTGCAAAAGTATTCGACCCCCTTGAACTTTCCCACATTTTGTCACATTACAGCCACAAACATGAATCAATTTTATTGGAATTCCACGTGAAAGACCAATACAAAGTGGTGTACACGTGAGAAGTGGAACGAAAATCATACATGATTCCAAACATTTTTTACAAATGAATAACTGAAAAGTGGGGTGCGCGTAATTATTCAGCCCCCTTTGGTCTGAGTGCAGTCAGTTGCCCATAGACATTGCCTGATGAGTGCTAATGACTAAATAGAGTGCACCTGTGTGTAATCTAATGTCAGTACAAATACAGCTGCTCTGTGACGGCCTTAGAGGTTGTCTAAGAGAATATTGAGCGCAACAACACCATGAAGTCCAAAGAACACACCAGACAGGTCAGGGATAAAGTTATTGAGAAATTTAAAGCAGGCTTAGGCTACAAAAAGATTTCCCAAGCCTTGAACATCCCACGGAGCACTGTTCAAGCGATCATTCAGAAATAGAAGGAGTATGGCACAACTGTAAACCTACCAAGATAAGGCCGTCCACCTAAACTCACAGGCTGAACAAGGAGAGCGCTGATCAGAAATGCAGCCAAGAGGCCCATGGTGACTCTGGACGAGCTGCAGAGATCTACAGCTCAAGTGGGGGAATCTGTCCATAGGACAACTATTAGTCGTACACTGCACAAAGTTGGCCTTTATGGAAGAGTGGCAAGAAGAAAGCCATTGTTAACAGAAAACCATAAGAAGTCCCGTTTGCAGTTTGCTACAAGCCATGTGGGGGACACAGCAAACGTGGAAGAAGGTGCTCTGGTCAGATGAGACCAAAATGGAACTTTTTGGCCAAAATGCAAAACGCTATGTGTGGCGGAAAACTAACACTGCACATCACTCTGAACACACCATCCCCACTGTCAAATATGGTGGTGGCAGCATCATGCTCTGGGGGTGCTTCTCTTCAGCAGGGACAGGGAAGCTGGTCAGAGTTGATGGGAAGATGGATGGAGCCACATACAGGGCAATCTTGGAAGAAAACCTCTTGGAGTCTGCAAAAGACTTGAGACTGGGGCGGAGCTTCACCTTCCAGCAGGACAACGACCCTAAACATAAAGCCAGGGCAACAATGGAATGGTTTAAAACAAAACATATCCATGTGTTAGAATGGCCCAGTCAAAGTCCAGATCTAAATCCAATCGAGAATCTGTGGCAAGATCTGAAAACTGCTGTTCACAAACGCTGTCCATCTAATCTGACTGAGCTGGAGCTGTTTTGCAAAGAAGAATGGGCAAGGATTTCAGTCTCTAGATGTGCAAAGCTGGTAGAGACATACCCTAAAAGACTGGCAGCTGTAATTGCAGCAAAAGGTGGTTCTACAAAGTATTGACTCAGGGGGCTGAATAATTACACACACCCCACTTTTCAGTTATTTATTTGTAAAAAATGTTTGGAATCATGTATGATTTTCGTTCCACTTCTCACGTGTACACCACTTTGTATTGGTCTTTCATGTGGAATTCCAATAAAATTGATTCATGTTTGTGGCTGTAATGTGACAAAATGTGGGAAAGTTCAAGGGGGCCGAATACTTTTGCAAGCCACTGTAACTATTTGTCACTGTACATTTTAAACTTTTTTTGATACTATAATTTGTTTTCCTCTTAAGGGAGAACAGAAATAAGAACACACTTTTATGCAAAGTAAGATAAACATGGATAGCGTTGATCTGAAAGAACGGTGGACTCCTCTCAGAGCAAGAACTGGGCTATCTACTTCCACGAGGCTAACTTGTGACCACAGCAACACACAGTCAGCACAACAAAGCCACACCATTGTGTGGACCTTTCAGGCCTTGGAAAATTAAGTACACTGATTTTATCTGTTGTATAAACCTAGCAGACTGTAGCTGGTTCCAACAAGATCAGCAATACTTTTCTACTTTCAATTTACTGGAAATGTTGTATAGAAGTTCAAATAGCTCGAGTGGTTTCAATATTTCTGTCACTGCCTCTTTCTGGATATGGTTTAGTTGGTTTGTTTTTTTCAAACACATACCTTACAATGTCTGATTTATGTCTTGCAACACTCACACATAGCTGAACTGAAACTAATGTTATTGCAGTTCACTGCAGCTGATTGAGTACTGAGATGTAGGTCTCCATTTCTATTGCATAAAAGCTTGTGTATGAAAACACGTTTTTCTATTTGTAAGTCTTTTCACTTTTAGGTCTTAAAATTTAGACAAATGAATAAAATTTTGACTCGCAGACAAAAGAAAAAAAATTAATGGAAACAAGCATGTATACTAGTTGAAATTAAAAAAATATTAAATTTAAAAAAATGCCATTTTAAGCCACAGCTTTTCTAAATTAACAGCCTTGTTAATTATTAAAATCACTTTTTATGTTTCTGTAATAGTTAATGAACCAGTATGCACATTTAATGCATTTAATCAAAATGACATTTTTAAAGCTAAAATATAATTACTGTTGTTAAACTGTTGTCAAATTTACTGTTTCACATAAAGCTGAAAAAATAGTGATGCACACTAATAGTCCAATATGTTTGTATAAAACGTGAATTCCTTAACAACTGATTAAATCAATTGTTAGTTTTAAAAAGTTCTTAACAAACTGTATTTTCTCATTTTTTACCCAGATAAATAAGTACATAAAAGACATTTGTTAGGCACTGTGTATGCAATGTAGGCTGTAAAGGCAAATGAGAAAACGCTTAAAGGCGATTGCAGTGTTTTGACAGCAGGGGGAGCTGTTGTTTAGAAAGGTGGCAGGTGCTGAGCTCTCCTCTAAGGGGCACCGTAGGACAGCAGACGGAAAACCTCTCACAAACAAATGGCGTCCCTCCAGTGCGAAGCAGCTGATTTCCTACCGAGCAAGGCAGGAGGAACGGCGGATAGATAAACAGGGCGCCACCGGATCTCTTCTCAGCAAGGTTGTGTACTGTTTTTTTTTTTTTGTACGATTCGTGTGGCAGGGTGACGACTGGATGTTGCGCACTGTTCTGTAATCGAGAGTAGACCGCTGTTCCGGTGTGCAAACAATCCTCTTGTCAAGCAAAACAGAAAGGAGAGTGTCAGCTGCGGCTCGTGCTTCCCGCCGTTTGCTTATTTTATCTGCGCTGAGGCTTTTTTATGATTTGACTCGAGGTTTTTTGGTATCAGTGTTTGACCAGAGCTGGAACTCAGGCGCTGTGGGCGACAGTAGCAGGTCAAATGTGTCCGCCCCGACGTTTCAGGGCTACATAATGAATATGGGCATCACCCCTTCAGAGGTATCCTCCTCCTCCTCCTCCACCTCTACCACCGCCACCTCCTCCGCCTGACTGGTTGGCCGCCTGTTCGTTAATCCAATTCAAGAGATCAGCTCTTCAGCCCTTCCTGAGGTTACACTATCAAGACGGCGTTATCTCAGAAAGCCAGGTAAGGTTTTGTGCTTTTACTCAGTGTGAGAGAGCTGCTTGAGCTGTCAGTGTCAGTACACGGCTGTCGCATATTTCCGACATTCTCTCTCTCTCTCTCTTTTTTTTTTTTTTGTTGTTACTGCAAGATATGCTGTAGCTACCTGGCTTACAGCCAGCTAACTGATGCCGATGCCTGACGAGATTTCTAAAGTCTTAAGGTGTAGCTCCCCTCTGTGTTAGCGAATTTTAACATAAACAGTTGTAGTTAGTTGGCAGAGCAGTGGTCCTAAGTAGCTGTTGCTGCCACTTGCTTGGAGTTTGTGTAATTGGGTTGTTTCCCACATCCTTCTGTCATATTCGTCTCCTATGCCACAGCTGCAGGGTGCATAACATGCTTGGAGTTGATTGCTCCATTGAGCCCTGAAAAGGTCACTCAGCGCTTGCTATATACACGTAAAGCAGTAGGTTCCTTTCAGGGTGCAGCTGGATTACATGCATTGCTGTGAAACCAGGCTACTAGGTAATCAAAGGATTTATATAGTAATCAAGGCTCTGAAGTGCTAAAATACTCCTTTGCTATTTTCTTTGCTACCTGTAGACCTCTCACATGGTGTCATCTCCCCTCTGAGGGCTGTCAGTAAATCTGGGGAATATCTTTTTTTTTTTCTTAAACAACCATTTTTAGTAACGGAAGTCAGTATTTCCTGTATTTTATAAACATTATCTGACACGTCAATGTGAAGAGAAATTGTTTTACTTCAGCATTGTTTTGTTAAATGAAATTCCACTTTTGACACCAATCCTGTCATAAACAGGCTTTTAGGTGCCCTATCAATGTGCTGGAGAAAAAAAAATAATTTGCTCACTTTCTCCATTATTCTCGGATATAGCTTGCTCCCATCGGGGAATAAAATACATCGAGCTGCTATTCCTCTCTTCTGCAGCAAATTTGTCCAAAGCGAGCTATACTGTAGCTTGCTTTGTACAACACGCCCCTTGGAATGACCGGCAGCTTTCAGCCCGCTCCCAGAGGAAAGTGGGGTGCTGAGTTGACTTAAGAGCCAGAAGGAATGAGGTCATGATGCCGAGAACCCAGCCTGCTATTGAAGTCAACAGACTGTCACAAACAACACACCCATGAATGCACATGGAAACCTATACGTAACAGACATGTATGAAGGGCACTTGGTGTTTTTTATATAGACAAGGAGGTGTTATGATTGTCCTGTTGTGCTACATGGGCTTCACACAGGGCAGACACTTTCTTAGAAACGGTTCATCCAAGCTTTGCAGCGGTCTGTTTGACCTTGGCATTTGCTACGTACTAAAAAATATGCAGCGATCTTTGCAGGATACATCATTGCTGTGTTGCAAATAAGGCAATCTGGGAGACTTGGGAAAGCCCTGGGTTGGGCATTTATGCATTCTTTAAAGAGCATGTCTGCAACGACTCATGGCTGATTATTTGAGCTATATTGAAGGCAATCATATACTAAGGGTAGTGATTCCAGTGTGATCTGTAGGTTGGACCTTCTGGTTTAATAACAGAAGGGTGTCTGGGAAATAAAACTAGGGAGGGCCTTGGGTTTTTTTGTTTTTGTTTTTTGGTGAAACAGTGCTATAATTTGTAATCAACATCCTGGAGAGGCTGTTTGTCAGTGCTCTGTCCATCTTTAGGTCACTACAAAAGCACCTAATGTTAAGAAGATTAATTACCTTGAGTTGGACTTGATCTAGAAGTGGGGCTTTCAGTTTAAATACCCCTAACCAGCGATCAGACCTCAATTACTGTCAGTCCTCCAATGCCAGTAAAGCCTTGTTAGAGAAGTAAGGCTAAATTTAGGGGGGCTGACACTGAATGTCAAATTACTGTGCTTAGGTAACTGGACTTTCTAAATCCTTAGCGGTCTCAGGTATACACTTCATTACTGCAGTCCAGCTTTGTTAAATTACTCCTTTATTCTGGTAACATTTACACTTCCAGAGAAAAAGTCATTTTAGAGTAATCTGATTTCAGGGGTCGTGTTCTGCCTTTGTGCTGTCAGTCCTCCAAAGATTATGCAACGGCTTAAATGCCATTTCAGCAGGGTGTTGCTTGGAGTGAGTGTTCTGGGTGGTGGTGCTGGTTTCCAGGTGTGTGTGTGTGTGTGTGTGTGTGTGTGTGCATGGCTGGGGATAGAGTGGAGGATGGTGTACACACTAAACAGGCAATACTGCCGTCAGTTGAGCCCTAAATAGCTCCCGAAAATGATGTTCTCTGCTCCGAGAGCACTTTAGCTCTGTGTGTTATGGCTTGTATCCAGCCAGTTAGGATTATGTTTGGATGAGACGGGGATTGTTATGAGAGTATTATTTGGTGCTTGTGCGCTGTGCTTCTTCCAGACGGCCTCTTGGCATTTTGAACTGGTCTCACACCTCCTATTTTTCTCAGACAGGTACGGCTTTGTAAATTGAGACGCTGTTATGTAACGCACCACGGAATCTGCTGACCGGGACACTTTATACGACGGAGCATTTCAATCTTCTTCTTCATCTTCTGCTTCTTTCGCCTGCTCCCTTTGAGGTCGCCGTAGTGGATCATCTGGCTCCATCTCATCCTATCCCTTCCATCCTCTGTCACACCAACCCTCTGCATGACCTCTTTCACTACATCCATGAATCTTCTCTGTGGTCTTCCTCTTTTCATTTCAGTTAGTCCTCAGGAGTCAGGATAGTTTCACACAAACAAAGATTAAGAACAAAGAATTTTAGGCGAGGGAGAAGTGAACGCCAGCTGAACATCTGTTTCTTGAATATTAAAGTTTCCCGTGTTCCAGCAGATATATTTGCACCATCCAGGGATAAAATATCTGACTTTCACTGCAGTTCTAGGTCCTTTTTTTTTTTTTTTTTAAATTTTGTCATGCATTTTACTGACTTGTGCAGAAAACGGTTTGAATACTGATAATTTATCATCATTATATTGCAGTATTTCCAGCACATCTTTGTAAAGCTTTTATAAAGAGAAGAATTTGGTGTCTCGCATTCACACACCACGGGTTGGTTAATAATTTGGAAAAGAGTCAGGAAGAAACATTTTGTAGGAGGAGATGGAAGTTTTTCCTCCTACAATACTCTCAGTAGACTATAGTTCAACAACAAATTATGTTTTCTGTTCATTAAAGGGGTACAGCTCACACTTCAGCTACTGGGATTAAGCCAGCCCTTTGCTCCTACTATGTCTGTCTCCATCACTGATGCTCTCCACCTACAGATAAAAGCGGCAAATGGAACACGTTTGGGCTCGTGCTCAGCTGAGAATCATTCGCAGAAATGATGAAAACCGCTAAGTGAAGTAGATGAGCCAAGTGGTAGGCTGGGATCTCGACACCACTGAAGCGAAATGTGGTGCAGCCTGGCATTTTGTAAAGCATAGATTAGTGCCACTGGGGATTGAAAGAGGAAAAATTACATTGACAATGTGAAAATCCCCTTGTTAGAGGAGATGTGATCACATTACAACTTGGCCTGTTGGGCAGATATCGAAGGTTTTTTCCTGCACCATTCTTGTTTTGGAATGAATAAGACTTGGAAAGTTGGAATCATTAAAGCTGCAGCAACCACTTGATGTGGTTATTGCTTAGTGCTTAATGCTATTAAGAACACCGTCGCAAATTTAGTGTTCAGACTTGTTTGGATACAAGGCCTTTAAAATTTAGGCTTGTTTAATCGGGCTACTTTTTCAATAATCCAGAATAATATTGGAAAGGCAGTTTTATTTAATTAAATCCTAAAAATCCTAACTAAGTGGTGTGAAGATGTTTGGGAAGCTGTGGTCAATGCAAGTGTTTTTATGAGTAAGTTTTAATCAAGAACATTGCAGGGGTTTTTCTGTTTCCAGCTTTCCATTTTTTTTTCATTCTCTGCAAAAATAATGTGAAAATTAGAGTCTGTCAGTAACTCTGATCAATTTCTTCCCTTTCTTTCTAATGTCCAGTGTAACAAAAGTATCTGGATCGGTTATAACCAATATGTGACGGCTAATGCCTGACACATATCCGAACTACAAATAGGTGAAGCCCAACCCGATAAGGATTGATAGAGAATATATCAAAGTATCAAAAACCTCTAATGGGGCTTTCTTTTTGGCGTGTCGCCAGGGTGTTGTAATATTTCCCCCCATGTAGATACTTTGAGGGCCTTTACTTACCTTTAGTGAGATAGTATCCTCTGTGTTTCTACAACAAACCCAACAACAGGATAGGAACATTTCCTAGCATGGGTTTGGGGCTTCCTCCTTCCCATTTCTACGAGAGACCTGTAGACTGGGTTTTCTATACAGGGTAGCATCCCACAACAGCAAGGAAGGAAAGAGCTGGGAGGCAGAGAGAAAATAATATGCTGTCGTGGTGATTTTTACGTGATACAAGAAAGTATTCTGTACAAGATGATAAGCTGTGATGTCATGTCATGGCAGGACTACAGGGAGTAGGGAGGGTCAGACTGGGGCATGAGATCTTGGGGGATCTGACTCTATTCACTCTTCTGTTTTGTCTGCTTTGCAGACTCAGCGATTAGCAAAATTGCTTGTGAATTGTTTAGCCCACTGCTTGGTGAGAGTGCCACTGTATCCCACAGATTAGACTCTGAGTGCCTCTCTGTTGGAGTGCTTCTCACTCCTGTTTTGTCCATGAAAACACTATTGTCCAGTGGAGTGACGGCAGTGCTCAGCATGCAAGAGTCACGCTTGTTATTTTAGCCCTTGTTGTGTATTTTCCTCATTAAAATAACTTCAGTGAAAGACTAAAATGGCTGACACGACCCGACTTAAGTGTCTTGATCAGTACTATTTAGTGGCTTAAAGCTGTGGTGAAAAAGGACATGCAGTTCTTTTTATTTCTTACTTCTCTTCATGTCATGAATTAGCTTTTTTGCCCGATCTTGACATAAACTACTCAGTTCATCTCAGTTCATTTAGCACACTGCAGTGGCATAAGGAATTTGTCCCCAGGGCATTTTTTTCTAATGAGGGACATGTAGACTATGCCTCGTGTGTGTGTGTGTGTGATATGCCAATCACACACACTGAGTGTTCAGCCTGACATGTAAAGGGAATGAATCAGTTTCAAAATATGAGACGTGTGTGTTTGACATAGTAAATTGATCATTCTGACCTTTTCTCTTATTTTCAAAAGCAAAATTTAAGAAATAATAAATCCTATTTTCCTTGTCATAGAACTCCATTGTCACTTCATGATATGAACACAAGACCTGTTACGGTTTATTTGTCTTAACTCGTCAAACTGATGGGGTGAAGACAGAGTGGCATCACCTCCATTATAAGTCCAAATAAATCAGGAAGTGTATATTAGAAACTGCAAACATCTTCTTGTCTTTTCTTTATTCAGAAACACAGCCTAATATGTGTTTTTCAGGAACGTTCTATCAGTGTGCAAATACGGGCCTTATTTGTCAGTTGTCAGCTGCTGCTCTCAGTGGATGTGTCCTCGCGTTTGTTGGCTGTGTGCGTAACAGTCAAGAGTTTGTCCATTTAGTCCATCTATGCAGCAGCTATTAGTATTTTCTAACATTTTAATTTGTATTAAAATTCACAAGAGATTCTAATGAGTCTGATTTCAGAGTTAAATACCGAATTTAATTTAAATAAATAAAGAACAACCTGGTAGGGAGGAAAAAAAAAACAAAGAACTTTTACAAGATGAAAGCCAAAAGTGCTGATCAACCAAACAGAGTCTGGAAAGAGAAAAATTCCTGCCAGCTGATATTTGTTGGATTCTGTTTTGGACAGAAGTACAAAGTGAATTCTGGACGCATTTGCATAACAAACTAAAACTAACTTTCCTTCATTAGACAAAGCAGTTCACACAATTTCATACCCAGCTGAGCAGTGTTACGGTATTAGATAAGTGTTCTTTGTCAGCTAAAGCCAGGGGAAGTTTAACAATTTCCCTGCATGATTACAGATATATGAATAAGTCAAAATCGTCCACAATAATGACCTTGGACTTTACCTGTTATTGTCTGCTGTAATTTAGTTAAACCCTACATGTAAACATAAAGACTGAAGATGCAAAGCGGTGAGTGACAAGAGATACCCAGCAAAGTCGACCCTTCGCCCAGGCTCTCTCCATCTGTCAATAGAAATGGGCTCAGTGTGGCATGCCTGTCATCTTCACTCAGCTTGCGAGACAATAATGTGTGCCAGCATGGGTTTTTTTGGAGGTGAGAACTAGCTTACCGTCTCTGGTTACAGCCTCATTTTTTTAATTTTTCTTTTTTATTGCATACCGACTTGGTAAGAAACAAGTATCTCCTGTTACTGTCTCCACAACAACATCCGTATCTTGTTCATTCTTTGTGCTGTAGAGAACTGTAAGTGCTGTTACCACTGACAATAAGACTCTGTAGGCAAGAACTGGCCCCCTTGCTTTAGCCCCCATCTGACTGTTTTGCTCTGTGCCTGCTGTTCACCATCATGTCATTCAGTATTCAGTCTTTCTTTCTTTCTTTCTTTTTTTTGTATAAAGGAAAATGGGGTGGGGCTCAAATATTAACAAAAAAAAAGAGCTTTGTGAACTTTATTGATGAGTGTGGCCCAACATCGAGTCTACTTTCTTCAATGTAGGCTCTTTACAACTTGAAGGAAAAAACAAAATGCTACAAAAATCTCATGAATATTTACACTCAGTCATTAAGTACTGCCAAAGCTTCAGCTTGTTTGCCTAATGGTCTAGTTAGGAGGCATAAAAGAAAAGAGCCCTTTTTATTCCAGCGATTTTCTTGTATTTCCTCCAGTCTTTTATTTTTACTGTCACTCTTTCAGTCAGTTTTTACCCATTTCCCTCTTTTTCATGCTCACTCATGCTTTCATCTACATCTTCTTTCCTTCCCTTTTTCTTTTTTGTTTCCCGTCTTGCTAGTCTGCTTCATTCTAGTTTATTTCTCTCTTTTCTCTGAAGGCAGCTCCAGCGGGTGGCATTAACACTGAATGTAGTATAGCTTTGCTGCATTCCCCCGAATTTCCTCTAGCTGTTGACACATTAATGGTAGGTGACAAAGATAATGGCAGTTAAGCCACTGTCACCTCTGAATGGGCTGCATTCTTTCCTTTTTGTCATTCTTGTTCAATTGAAAATTATTGAGGAAAACAAGACCCTACCCTCCTGTTCTTCCATCTGGTCATAGTTATTACCTATATCAAAAATTGAACTGGAAAATAAACCACAGAAAACAGCATAAACGGACAGGCTGTGGCATTTAAATGGTGTTCAGCTGGTATTAAGGGGACCCACAGTTTGCCAAGAAAATATCTGAAACTTTTAAACTTGCAGCATTAGCCTGAACTATTGATATAAGGCAGACGCCAAATTCTGACCCTACCATCTGAATGTCACAGCAGAAAACGAAACCCGTCAGGCCAGCAACATTTTTACTTTTACGGCTTCTGTTCGTGCAAATTGTTGGCGAAGTTTCCTGTTCTTAGCTGGCAGGAGTGGCACCCAGTGTGGTCTTCTGCTGCTGTGAGATTTATTCAGCATTCAGAGCTGCTTTTCTGCATACCTCGGTTGTGACATTATTTTACGGTTGTCTTTCTGTCAGCGTGAAGCAGTCTGACCATTCTCCTGACTTCTGAGATAAACAAGACATTTTCACCCAGAGAACATAGTTTCTCTTTTTCAGAACATTCTCTGTAAAACTGGGAAAGATCCACTGTGATTTTCCCAGTGGATCTGCAGTTACTGAAATACTCAGATCAGGCACCAACAACAAAGACATGTTCAAAGCTGCTTAAATTACCATTTTGATACTCAGACTGAAATTCAGCAGGTCGTATTAACCGTATCGACATGCTTGACTGCACTGAGTTTATATTATATTTAGTTGGGGTTTTTTTTAAATCACCATTTCACTGTCCGTCTGGCCCACACTGCAAGATGGACTTTGACTTGCTAAGCCCACTGACAGACACACACACACACACACACACACACACACACACACACACACACACACACACACACACACGCACAGCACAGCACTCACAATGCCAAAATACATTTGGGTGACTGTGTAACTCACTGGGGCATGTAAAAACTAGGCCTATCACAACTCTTGGCTCCCCTCCCCCCACCCCACCTATGTGTCAAGGACAGACGGCGTCTGTCCCCAACCGCAGCCTGTCAAAAAGAGCAAGTCACCTTTCACTTTTAGCAATAGAGCCACCCAAAAATACTCTGTGTGCACTTTGACTTATAAAATGTAGGTTAGCTGCTCTAAAGAATAACCTACGCTGTCATTATATACACGGTAGTGCATTATGGTTATAGCTTCAGCAATCACATTACAGCTGCTCATCAGTTATGCCATTATTTTTGCTACATAGGTTGCTGTACTATCTGGATGATGTCATCTTTGGATGTGCAGTTGCACAATAGTGTATTGCTGTCGTTACAGCACTTCTCATAAATTATAACTGTGAACTGCTTTCTTTTTGAGGGTTTAAATGACCTATTGCAAAAGGGAACCAGTGTGCGACGGTAAAACTGTTAAGAACAGGAGCAAACACAATATCAATATCAAGTACCTGCAGAAGCTTACATGCTTTCCTCTTTTATACACCGTCTATGATGCCAACACAATGCAATTCTCAAGCAGAGTGTGTGCTGACCCCGACAAAGCAGTTTGAGTTTTCAGAAAGCAACAAAAGCACTGATGAACAAGCTCGTAGGATCACACATTTTAAAAGCATACCTTCTACAGATACTTATGGAGTTGTGCTTAAGTAAGAGTCAACTGACAGAACCCTTCTCCTCAGAGCACAGAGGGTTTGGGAACATGGTAATGAGCCAGATGCTCAGTATTTTGAATTAAGAGTCAGATATGTAAATGGTTTGTTTGCTTGCATCTTTTAAGAAATAATTCATGTGAAGCTCAAGTCCAGTGTAATACTGTTTTTCTGCAAATTCACAAGTTAAACTTGAGATGATTTATTATAAAACTTACTTTTAAGCATTTGTGTTGCCCCCCCCCAGTCTCTGAAATATTGGTACACATGGAGCACAGCTGCTTTACAGGATGCTCATCCTCAAGAAGTTTGAATTGTTGTACCTATCTTATTTGCTCAGTTTTGTGCGTAGGCTGTGGTTATAAATAAAGCCCGTGGTATGCCTGTTTGTTTGGTTGCCTAGGACAGCGAGTAAAAGCCACAAGCTTGCACCATGAGGTGACAAGAAGAAATATCAGGCAGTAAAGGTGAGCCAAGGGAGGCTGGAAAAAAAGGCAAAATTGGCAGATTGCCTGTCGCTCTCTCTCCACTGCGTCTTCTTCCTTCGCAGAGTTAATATGGCATAAACTTAAAGGCCTCACTAATTGACCACAATGAGCTGGGCTGGGCTTTTGAGGGAGGAAAGGAAGGAAGGAAGGAAGTAAATTGGGGGGGGGTGGTCAGATGCGGTTATTTCAGACTGACGATCACTGTGCACACAGCTCAGCCTGGAGTATTTTTTTTTCTTTTACTTTTTCTTAATAATTCTTTAAGAAACAAACAAATTCCAGTTTCTGTTAACTGTATCGACATTTCAGAAGATTCAATAACTATTTGTGTGCGCATAGATTCTTGAGTTGCAATGAATCATGCTTCTGTGAAGAGTGATGCATTCCAGCGAAATGCAATTAAAGGACCAAGTCCAATGAGACAACAAGGAAATGATTGTAGCTGTGTGCCAGACAGAAATGTTGCTCAGAAAAGTTGAGAAAGATCTGTTTTCACCGATAAAGCCAGTCAGAACGAAAACTGTTCATGACAGCTGGTGTTATATCATTCCTCTAACAATATTCATTTGGCTGTGGCAAATAATCACACGGGCGAGCATCTACTGCACTGGGCCGTTCTCATAATTTACGTAGGACAATATGAGCTGTTTACTGCAGCTGAACACAATTCGGTATTTACTGCGTGTCTTTCATCACACTGTCTCTGGCTCGTCTCATTGGGTGAGAGCAGTTTCTTTCTGAATCAGGCAAATGACATTTTTGTGCGTGTGTGAGAAGAAAAAGAAAAAATTGGGTTGCCCAAACTTGCAAAGCAGTTAATGGTTGCTGTCTTTCTTTTAATTTCAGATAGGATGCGACGTGAAACTGTGCTCAGTTGAAAACGAAGAGCTGAAATACTGATTCTTTCAATGCTTGCCCATCTGCATCAAAGCAAATGACACAGTACAGATCGTACACACTGGTGCATTATAACCTGTTATTTGAGGCTGATTCCTAGTGAATGTAAAGGCTTGCATTGTTATTCAGCGTGAGGCTGCTTTTTGAAGCATGTGAAAATGTGCTCTCACTTCTAAAGTCTCTCTGAGGGGGTTCAGGTGAGAATTAGCATTTTAGGATTTTCTTTGCAAGCTAGGAAGCAGCATTTATATGAATGCACCCTCTGATCAGAAGATAACACTGGGAGCAGTGTATTAATATCAGTCTAGCTTTTTTTTAAGAAGACTTTTATCAATTTTCTATGTTGGACTACTTTGTTAATTGTTTACTCATAAATGACACACTTTCTGATGGATTAAAATAGGTTGTTTGGTTTTAATAAGTAAATAGAAGAAAGCAATGTTCACAATTCAGGAGGACTTTGACTGGAAAAACACTGTAACTGTTGCGGATTTGTACAAACATTTCCAAGAAAGGAATTCAGAGTACTGCTACTCATTAAAAACATATGTTGACATGTAGTTATTCACCGTTGCTCTTTATGCTCTCCATAATTGTACCCACCTGTCATGATGATGATGGCATCGCCCAGCTGCTGCAGATTTTCTGTTTCCAAGGTGCCCCACTGGATTGAGATCTGGTGATATTTGTGTTAACAAGCAGTTCAACAGGTGTATCTGTAAGACGATATACATGAATTCCCCAACAATAAAGAGGCATAATGTTTATATGCTGGTGATGAGTGAGTCTGTGTCTGGCCTTGCATCATAGTCCTCATATGTAGCATGAAAACCTTGAAATCGTTGAAGTGAGGTCAGCTTGTGATGTGAGGCTTCGGGCAGTATGCTTTTTGGTTAAGGTTTTGCTCTTACTTGCATGGCTTGTGTGTGTTTGTTTGACTGCGCTTGGGTTTGTGTACTGTGGCTGACCTTTGCCTTACATAACATGATGTAGGTGAAAAAAAACTTTAATGGGTGGCATCATATGCCTTCTACTGCGGCAAGAAATCCCATTTACTTGTTGTTCCCTGGAGAAGTCAGTCACTCCTCTGTGACTAGTTCCACCCCTGTTATGCAATGGATTGTTAATGCGTGTGTGTGTGTGTCTGTTTGTCTCCTGGATATGGAGTCATTATGGCATGTATGGTGCTGTAGCCGGTTAAGCTGTGAGTGAGGGCTATTTTAGACTGTTGACTGACACATGGTGGACACTGCACAGGAAAGATGTTTGATTTCTGAGTCTCACTTTATTAATCTTTAACTCTCTGACCTGACCTTTTCAGACTTATCGTACTCAGGAAGGCTATATTTGAAACGATAGCACAAGTAGTCCATTGCTTTGAATATCCTGTGTATCTGTGTGCGCGCGCGTGTTTTTCTCAGTGATAATGGACCATCTAGTTAATAATGCAGCAGAGGGATCGCACTGCACCACCTTTTCTCGTGAAAACTCATTTTCCGTTTGCCGTTCTATCTCGCTCGCTCCCTCTCCTCCTCAGGCCATGTCAGGGCTTTACAAAACCATTTCATTTGTCCACATCGACCCAGTCTGTCAGTGTTTGCACAGCCGATATAAAACCTGGGATTAGAGGAAAAGGTTCAAGTATTAAAGTACCCACTGTATTAGGAGATCCTGCTCGTGGAATGTAAATGTATATTAATTAGTAATTTAGACAAAGAGACAAAAAAAAAACCTAATTTCAGTCACCCTGGAATATCTTTTCATTCTAGTCATCAGCAAAGCTTTTTGCTTTGTAGTGTTAAGCATCTATCCTGTGAAGTGTCAGTCCACTCCTGCTGGTGGGGTTCAACTCGTATTCAAATCATATTTAGTGATGCAGTTTGTTGATTGAATGAAATAGTGGCTAAGCTGCTTCTGTTTTTATAGAAGTTCCTGCACATTTACTTTATTATTCATTTTTGCATGGTGATGATCCAGGCTGTCTTAACATGTTTATATATATGTATATATTTTTTCCCTAAGCTAACAAAAAGGGCTATTACACACCATTACACTAAATTGTCTGGCTGCATTTGCAGTTGTGACATCATTAATATAGTAATTGGTTTCTCTTTTGACTTTTTTTTTCTTTTTTTCTCCTTTTGGCCTCCAAAGCACACACCTCCACACACTCCCCCGAGGGTCATATTTATGAGCTGGCAACACCCTGATAACAAATTGCCATTTAAGCTTTTCTATGAGTTCAGCAGCTACATAAAGGAGCTTCCTCACCACTCAGTGCTTTCTGGTGAGCGTGATGGATGGTGGATAGATGGATGGATGGATGGATGAATGCCAGGCATTTTGAGTGAGTCAGACATGAGCTGCATCTCATTTTTCTAATTTGTCCTCTCAGTTTTTCTCACTTTGCAATTTCCTCCTTGGCCCCTCTACCCTAAAACACAACAAAGAGATGCAAAACAGGAAGAACCGAAGCAGTCCAATTGTAACAAATTTGCCCCCAGTCAAGCAGCAAATGAATTAGCATCAATTACTAGTAACAGTTTCCCAGCTTGAGAGTTTGAGTTTTTGTTTACACAAACAAGAGTAGTGACACATTTCATATATTATTGCTTAAACCTGTACTTTCAGATGAGCAGTTTTCCATCTTAATGTACATTTGCATTTTAATCATGACTCTTCTTCCTCCTACTTCTACTAACTTGAGGATGAGGAGGCTGTCTCACAATGTTTGGAAATATTTATAGTGAAAACACTGAAATTATTCCCTTTTATCATTTATCAACCCATTCTATCTAAAGAGAACCATTTGTACCAACAATCCAAATATACTTACACCCTTTAATTGGAACACTTGTTCAGTTCCTCTATATTTGACCCCCATTCTGTTTCTTGTTTTGAATGTTAGCAGATTGTCTTTACCATGTCTACAAGCCTAAATGCATTAGGTTGCTGCCATGTGATTGGTGAAGAAAGGTGATTTAAGTGACTTGTTGAACTATGGCATGGTTGTCGTGCAAGATGGGTTTGTCTGAGTATTTTAGAAAATGACGATCTGCTGATGAGTATTGTTGCTGACCATGTCTACCTCTTTATGACCACAGTGCGTCCCTATCCTTTAATGGCTGCTTCCAGTACGAGAACACAGCTGTGTGATGACATCATGTCAATATGGATCAAAATCTCTGAATGTTTCCAGCACCTCATAAAGTAGTCAGTGGACTAAAAGAAGAAACCAGACACAATCCTACAAAGAGATATTTGCCACATTAGCAGATTGTAACTCTTATTATTTTAATATCCTAGCACACATCATCTGTGGATTGACTTTACCGCTTAATGAAGTCAGTCAGTGGTGGATGCAATGACCTGCATTTCCCAATCTACTTAGAATGTGTAATGTGTTGTTAAGGAGGAGGATGTGATGTGCACAGTCTCTCTCATCGCTGACTAGCACATTTAGACAGCACAAGAGTCCATGGATATGAACTCTTCAACCCATCTCTTCCCACTTGCTTCCCTCTTCTGCAAACAGGCAGCTGCACATTGAAGCAGACTGCGACCAGTGAAGGCAAACTGCGAACTCTCCATGTCTCTTTCCCTCTGCCACGTTTCTCCCCCTCCTATCAGCTCACCCTCCACCTCCAAAATCCTCCTTTAGCCAGTTGCTAAGCAGCACGGGGGAGAGCTTGACAGTGTTGACGTTGTGTATGTGCGGGAGCACTTCCTGTAAACAGCCGAGTGGGTGCTCTTTGCTCTCAGCTGTAGAGAGAAGGAGAGAGTGAGACGAGACGGCCTAAAATAACCCTTTCTGACTCTCATAAGAGACACGGAATGACGCGCAGTGAAGGAAAAAAAGTGTAACTTCATACCAAGTGAAAATTTCACAGGGAGCTGTGAAAGCTGTTGAAGATAACTACAGGAGCTTCAGAAGCTTTTTGAACCGTGTTTTCTTTAATGCCAGAAAGCATGAGGCCTGAAATAAAAATGAACAAAACTGACAACGGCCATTTAGGCGGCGAGCTAGTGTCATTGTGCATACATGAAGCCCATTTGTGTGTGCACAACCTGGCTGGACACAATTCGTAAAGCATTGAGTCAGAGCAAATCTTGGACGGGGGATTTATTAAGTGAACAGACAAAAAAAACAATTCAAAGCTACACAGACTCTTTTTTTCTTATTTATTCTGTCACCAGCAGTATTTGTTTCACTATCTCCCAGGAAACATTGAGCTTAACTAATTTCTCTCCTCTTCCCTCCTGTGTCTTTTGATGTTTCAGCTCCGTGGCGGTGAAGATGACCACGGCGCGGTATCGTCCCACGTGGGAGCTGGCCGTGGACCCTCTGGTCTCATGTAAGCTGTGCCTTGGAGAGTTCCCTCTGGAGCAGATGACCACCATCACACAGTGCCAATGTGTCTTTTGTACACTGGTAAGTTTTGGGTTTTTTTCCCTTTTTTTTGTGGCATTGCTGTGGCCTCAGGTACTACTTTAAGGAACCCTGGAGTCCTTTTTGAACCAGAAAAAGAGATGAAGTTAATACCACAGAAAATATTATTCACTGACACTCAGCTTAATCCAAAATTGAATTTAAACCCTTCTTTCTTCTATATAAAGTCCTGAGCGATAAGATTCTATAATATCTTTAACAACTTGTAGTACCTTATGATCCCAATAGAGCATTTACTGCAGGCTTACTTGCAGTTTCTTGAGTTCCCAAAAGTACAATGAGAAGCAGAACCTTCAGCTATTTGCAAGCATCCTCTCTGTTTTTAAGGCTATGTTTAAAATGTTCCTTTTTGATAAACCTTACACTTATGACTGGATCTGTTGACCCAGAGCTATCACTTATGCTGTGCATACACTGTCCCCGCAGCCTCTCACACTGCACACGCGCAAACACAGAAATGAAAGTGAAAAGATGGAGCAGCATGGCAGTGCAGCGTGTCATCTGGACACAAGCGATGGAGGCACGACTTGTAGAACTTTGGCAAGCTCGTCTGAGCCTTTTCGATGTCACCTCACAAAATTATCACGACTACAACAACCGTGAAAAGAGTTGGATGGACATTGCTGCTCAATCACAGCTGCCTGATCAATGTTTTTCATTAGCAATTTAGCAAAGTTGATGGTGGTGGTGTGTGTCTGTGTAAGTGAAAGACAGAGGGAGAGCGAGAGACAGATTTTTTGTTATCATCTTCATGTTATGGACGCACAGTGTGAGCACTCAGGTCGCATCAGAGCATCGGGCCATATAGTGTGAGACCCTGCATCGTGACCTACAAACTTCTAACCCCTGCGAGTAAGTCGTACAGTTTGAGCTGGAGCTGAATAACGCGACTGAAAAAATCGCACAGTGTATGCCCAGCTTTAGTTGTCCTGCTAGGGCTCTTTCCATATTGCACTTAGCACTTCTCCTCCACTCAGCTGAACTTCAGTTGTGTGTTTATATACCACTAATACATGTCATTAACTTTTGACTACTCTCTCTCGTAGTTGGTGTTTTCGTCCTGTTTGTTGTTTCTCTATGCTCTGGGTACCGGCTGTCCCTCTCTAAATCACATTCTGCCAAAAGTTTCTAACTTTAAAAGGAGCGTTCTTCCTTCCTGCCCCCGCAAAGCTTTTGTTCATAAGGGATGTTGCAGTCAATGGGGTTCTACTGTTGTGAACTAGCGCTATATAAATACATTTAAAAAATTTTTTCCCTAAAACTCCAATTCAAACAACATAAATCTTACTATTATTAAATAGACTACAATTATCTAAAAATAGTAAGATTAAGTAAGATCTGCCTCTGCGTTGAAGTACAGTAAATGTAACTTCTGTGTTAAATTTAGACCCAGTAAAAGTCATACACCGAAATGGCTACAGTATCAATCTCACATCCCTCCAGTGTAACAGCTGAGGCTGAGAAACGATAACCCCCCCTCAATTGGTTAGCAGATGTAAACCAATCTTTTCCAGGGATGAGGAAACAATGCTCATGAATGACAACTAAAAATAGCTGCCATTTCCTAGAACTCAGTCTGGGGTGCAGCCGTAATTGCCAAACTTTCTTTAGCACACTTTATTCCAGAGTGCAAGCGTACTGCAGTCTGTAACTAATAACTCACCATTTCCTTTTCTTTTTTTTTTGTTTGATATATTGCATGAAACATTTGATATGTGATGTTTACATTTCCAGTATGTTGCAATTTATTTCTCTCTTTTTTTTCTTCTTTTTTTTTTGGGCTGACATAAAAGGAACAGTTTAAAAAAAAACAACAACTAGAAAATAGCCAGTCGTGGCACATAGAAGGTTTATGTCTGTGTGTGTCTTTGGTAACAATCAGCTTTGTAAAACTTACTGGCTTCCCTTAAATGACTCATAGAAGTTTCACATGAAAAGCATAATTCATGTGTTTGCGCCAAGAAATGTTATAACATGCTAAAGCAGGGCATCTCTATTACTGTTGTACCATTAGAAAAATTGTTGTGGCTATCATATTTCAATCTGTTAATTACTTGTCTTTAGCTTTGTTTTGGCTTTTGCATAGTCTGCATATATCTTGACCAGGGAGTGAAGGATGGTCATGTTGCAGGTTTTAGGTGAATAGAATTTGTTTTTGTTTTGGGGTTGTGTTTTTTTGTTTTGTTTTGTTGTTGTTTTTTTACAGCACTATCCATTTGATTAATCATTAAAAAACCAAAATGGTGAGTCAAAAGAAGCTGAAAAGCATCACAGACCTGCTTTTCACAGACAGATCACTTGGTAGTGTAAAACAATTGATTAGTGCAGCTGTCAGCCTTTCAGAAAAAAGTGCTACCATTTGGTGTACATCTAACATGCATAGTGATCCCAAGACTGGCCACTGTTTGTTTGCCTTATCTGTTGCCGCTGGTTATGCTTTCATTTTTGTTTCATCTTGCTGATTAACTTGAGATTTTAATGGATTTATGTTATACTTGTCTGTTTTTTTTTCCCTCAGTGCCTGAAGCAGTATGTGGAACTCCTGATTAAAGATGGCCTTGAAACTGCAATTAGCTGTCCGGACTCTGCCTGTCCTAAAAGAGGACACTTGCAAGAAAATGAGGTGTGTTTCCATTATTAGAACGTCTTAGTTCTGCATTGGACATCGGACCACTCAGTCACTCGTTTTCCATTTAGCAGTAGTCATTTTTTAAATTTCTACACAGGCGCAGCACTGTATGTGCAAATGTAGCAGAGTTAATGCACTTTGTGCAACTATTGAATATATCGGTTAAACCTATATTTCTAAAACATCATTGTCAATTTAAAGCACCATCCTTAACTGAGACGTGCATTTCACTTCACTTTCATGTGTGTATTCCATTATAATGAGCAATCCTGCATGCCTTTTTCCATAGCAGATGTCACATTGAGGTCAAACTGCTCCTTCTTCAGGCAGTTTACCATAGGACGCAGCATAGCTTAGCACACAGCAGCATTCAGTTTCTAATTAGCATCCCTGGCCCTTAATAGAACCAAAGCCACTTTAGCCGGTCAGGCACAGCATGCATCATCCCTTTCCATTCTTGTAATTCTCAAAGCCTGAATGTTTTTCAATGCCCATTAAATAAGTAACCATGTGTGGGCCCGCGTACGCACCTGGGCTGCACTTGGCAATCAATTTCTATTTTACTGTGGGGATGAGATTTAAGGCTCAAACAAATGGCAAGTTCAGGTGTTGTGGAATTTTGATTATGACATTGTTCTGGAAATGAAACTCGCGTGGAGAATTTATAATTGCTTCTTGCAGCTTCTGTCTACAAATGTCCACACTGACCTGCTCATTTCACTCCCACTTCTCTTCTCCTCACTTCCTGCAGATTGAGTGCATGGTGGCCACAGAGATGATGCAGAGATACAAGAAACTTCAGTTTGAAAGGGGTGAGTCAGTACAAGCAGTTTCAGTACGTCAGTGATCACTTCAGAGCTCACCAGTAGGCGCTGTATGGGCAATGACTATCAAACACAGTCACATGGACCAGTCTGTCCTGCAGAGATACGACACACAAAAGGATGACAGTCTCATTTTTGCACGTGGAGCTCAACTGTTGCTTGCTCTATCTAGACTTAATCATTTTACCCCTGTGGACATTTTCGCTATTGAGTTACACCAGGGGGTGTCTGTGGAAAACTACTAGAATATATTTGGCAAATCCTTCTTAGCCCCATAAATTTCACTCTTCAACACTGACAGGTGTTTTCAAGTTTTCTTTGCATACATTTTGTGATGTACAAAATGAAGAACAATTGGATTTCATTCTGGATTCAATTAAATTGAATGGTTTCACTACAAATAGTCATTCAGTTAAGTAATATTCCTGTACTTTGCTTTGAAATATTATAATTACATTTCAAGTGCTAGACTGTATGCAAAACGTGTATAGCCACAGTGATACCATGCGTTAGCTGCTGCTTGTGTTTATTTACAGTACTGTACAAAAGTCTTGAGCCAACACTTGTATCTCAATATTTTACTACATAATGGGAAATGGATACATTAGTTTATTGAAATGTGCAAAAATACATGGAAATACAGTAAGCAAAAAGCAATTTTGACAAGATCCCCAACACCACTGGCTTAAATGCAGCCCCAAATCAAATGAAGAACCTCGATTGTGTTTCACAGCTGTAGACATTCACTGCTCAGACCTTCAGAAAACCTGGGGAGCTATTGTTAAAGACCTCTTTAAAGATTACATGAAAGTCTGGCTGCTTAGAAGCGAAGTATAAAGAAATGAAGGGTGGCATAGTAGTGTACATGAGAGGGCAGTGTACTAAGCTATTAGCTAAGGCTAGCTAGCTTGGTTAGCAGGGGCCATCGATACAAACTGCATGGCTGGATGAAACTAACAGGTAATGTGCATAAAGGGATTGACCCACTTTTGCAGCCAGCCTCAACTGGCCACTGCAGGAACTACAGTTAATTGGCCTCTTTAGCCTTAGGGATCATCACCACTTGATCCCTTGTATTTTTGTTAAATTCCCATTGTCTCTTTCCCCCGTGTACTTGTACATTTTTAGTGTCAGCAGTTCATTTTCTAATAAATAGCTTGGATCTCAGAGCTGAAAACATGATGGCAGGTCTGTGTCGCTTTGCTTCACACTGTCAGTGTAGACATGCTAATCAGCAATATTTTAGTTCCATCCCTACAAGAGACAGCAGTGACCACGCTGTGCTATCACTCTTTGATGGTACTCACTCTGCAGGTTCTCCGCCTACACAGAGGCACAAACTATACACAGAACATGCAGATCACGCTTGCAGGAATAAATGCATATCCATAAAGACAAACACACATTCATTAACACAGAAGGGACCCTGTAAATTAATAAAAATCCTCAGAAAGAGCTGTTGATTCTGGATAAAAGCAGTGAGCCGTCTCATCAATGTCCCAGTCTAGTCAGGCAGAACAGTTTCTGTAACCGTTCCATATTTCTCAGGCTGAGCCAAAAGTGCAAGTGGAATTTGTGCTCATAGTTCTTGGCAGAGAGGCAAGGGGATGTAAGGACGGGATACAAGGGCAAGTGCATCATGCTATGTACTTAAAACTGGCAGAATCTGTGTTTTTACCACTTTTAAAAATATTCGAAAGAATTTTTGGAAGCCATGGAAACAAGTTACCAAATAATAGATGCAGTAACACAAGAAACAACATATTTTTTTTAAAACAAAAGAAACCTTTCAGTATATAAGAATAAGAACTTTATTGATCCCAGAGGGAAATTCATATGTCTAACATGACTCATCTGCTATTTGTATAAGAATTGAAAATGAGTGAAAATGGTTTTTTCTCTTCCAGTACTGATGTTTTTTGTTTGTTTTTGTTTTTGTTGCATAAAGATAAAGTGCAGAGAGCATGATATCAAATTATAAGAAGTTTGCAGAGAGAAACATTATTCTTGAATACATGTATCATTATTTCACACGTAACAGGAAATCCCGGGGCATTAAAAAAATCACCAAACAGCCAGAGAAGGTTCTAGTGTACTGCACTACATCTTCAGAAATCTGCATCTGAAACTCATTAAATATTTTGGCTCAAATGAGCTAATAAGAGAGTTGGTGTTCATGACCTGGACCTTTTTTGTGTCGTCAGAGGTATTGCTGGACCCGTGCCGAACATGGTGCCCTTCGTCGACCTGCCAGGCGGTGTGCCAGCTAAAGGAAGCGGATTCTCCAGCCCTGCCCCAGCTGGTCCAATGTGCTGTATGTGCCCTCGAGTTCTGCTCGGCCTGCAAGGCCAACTGGCACCCCGGGCAGGCCTGCCAGGAGAACAACCTGCCCATTACGTCCTTCCTACCAGGAGAAAACAGGTGCTGCTTTCTACTTGTATCCACTCACTAACTTCCACACTTTTAACATTTCATGGACCATAATCCAAAAAATACTTACAGGCTATGAGACATGAAATAAATTCTGAAACCTGTCCTTGTCCTTAAGCAGCGTCCTTAATTAAATCCATAATTATTAAGTCATTAATTATAATAAATTTTTAATTTTTGCTCAAATTTTAACAGGCAATCATTTAAACATGAGCACTTCAGTAAAGTAATAATACATTTTGGCATGTGATAGTGCAGCAGGTATAAGGCCTGCTAGAAATACTAGTTTTGTCAATGCTATCTTGCTGTCTTAGCCCATCTGAGTGAAGGTGAGGAAAACCTGGCAGGATTCAGTCAGTGTGTCTTTTTGCTGCCACTTTTTGCTTGAGCATCAGCCAACACTCAAGCACATATTTAGTAGGTAGAGATAAAACAATCTGCTTCAACTAAACTGCAGTAAGGCCGGCTGAAATAGATTAATCATTCATTTTAAGGGTACAGCATCTGTCTCCTAAGGTAGAACAGACTTGCTCAGAGATGCACGCAGCTGACCCATTTCTTTGTCTTATCCTCTTACCCTGGAAATGCCATTAGCTCTGCAGAACCTTCTGCTGTCTGCGCAGGAGCTCAGAGGCCACACTGGAGAAGAGGGTTCATAGTTGTAAAGAGCCTTGGTGTTTGAATTATACTTGTTCACCATAAGGATATCTCTGAAAGCATCATTTTCTTTTTGTTTTGTTTTTTTTTGTTCGTTTTGGCTACGCTTATGTTAAACATTAATCTCTCTGCCTGTCACAAGATTATGGTTTCTACACGTTTTTTTTCTCTCCAGTCGTACAAGTGTTTTTCTTTCATGATGCAGAAGAATTTTTTTTTAACACAGTAGAATTTGCTAAACTTGGGAGAGACAAAAACAAGTCATGTTCTAAGTACAGTTCAGTGTTTTCTAGTTTCTAGCTAAAGTGGTGGAGGTGTTGAGACTGTATTGTGTTTCACTCAAACGAACAGTATGACAGATTCATGGAGACCGGCCTGAAAAATCAATGGGCCTGTTTGCTGTCTTCGGATAATTCGCAAAATGACAGAGAGCTGTTCATGCACAGATTTTTCGGAGTCAGCTGTTTAGAAATAATGGGAGAAATGGATACAGATAACCTGACACCGAGAGGACAGAAGAATGTTAGTCTGGGGTTGAGTTCAAGGCCATTTTAGTGACTGGTGACACCTACATATGTGTTTATTTAAATGAATCTGATTTAGAACTACATAAAATCCTGTTATGCCACATAGTATGAATATTGAATTGAACACACTTAACTTGCGTCTCTTCTCCTCAGCTCTTTTTATAAGAACGAAGAGGATGATGCACCAATCAAGCGCTGTCCTAAATGTAAAGTTTACATTGAGAGGGACGAGGGCTGTGCACAGATGATGTGCAAGAACTGCAAGCATGCCTTCTGCTGGTACTGTCTGGAGTCCTTGGATGTGAGTGGCATCTTTATTCCTCATCCTGTAACGTATTTTCACACTGCTAATCTTGGATATTATTTGACACCATGGGACAACAATATCTCTAATTATCAGGAAATCGTAGCTTTACATTAAGAGTATTTGCAATTTTCATTATTTTGACTGTTCAAAGCGACATCCTCAGCTGAACTCCTATAACTTTGGTGATTAATGAGCTGTGGTGCCCTTATATAATCTTAATTGTGTGAGCACACAGGCGACCGTAATACGCAGGTCACTTAAAAAGCAATTTTCTCTGAACGCCCACCCATATCATTCAGATAGCTGATGGTCAAGTCTTTATCTGTATGTGTGTCATGTGCTAGGATGACTTTCTCCTGATCCACTATGACAAAGGGCCCTGTCGAAACAAACTGGGGCACTCCAGGGCGTCCGTTATCTGGCACAGAACACAGGTGAGAACACCCACCTCCCCATCCGCAAGTCACACTCGGCAACCCACCCCTCCCCCTCTTCCTCCCCCTCTCTTAGCCACGCTGCAGCATGTGGCCTCACACGTGCTCCCTGGCTCTGCTTCTGTCTCTCCTTCGGTGCACACATTCACATACAGTGATGGGCTCGTATTATGGTAACGGCACAAAAGCAAAAGAACAACTCAATCCACATGCAGCGACAAGTGTCTAGTGGTCAGTGTCCTGCTGTTTAAGGCTTAAAAAAAAAAAAAAAGGTTTACATAACCAAGGTCTCTCTTTACCTGGAGGTAATCCAATAAAACTACACATTGCATATAAGGATTAGATTTCCTCATGATACGACATATTGAAGTGCTTAATTCATAGACTGAGCTCCCAAATGCCCTCTCAGTATCACTTATTAGCCAAAAAATCTATTCATAGCTTAGCACATCCCTTTGTCCAGCATATTTGCTATTTTCCCAGTATTAGCATACACATTGGCATCTGTTGCCTAGTAGGGCAGGCTGAGTCATATGATTACAGTTCAGCTGGTGGAGGCCAGCTATAGCTTCAGTGTTCTATGTGTCTTTTTTCTCTGTCTCGCTCTCCTCATTTCACACCCGTTTGCTCTTTCACATATATGTAAGCCTCCCTTTCGCTTCCTTTATAAAGCCAAGGTGTATCAGAGCAAAGAGCATCTTCTGTTGTAGCCACGTACCATCGTTCTGAAGCAATGTCACATGCTATGCTTCAAAGTGCCACAACGATCTGTTAATAAGAAGACCCTGTACTTGATACTTTTTGTTTGTTTTTCACAGCACATTGCCTTTTCACTGAAAAAATAACAGTTAATGCATTAGCCAACACTCAGTTAATGCAGGGTTTTTTTTTTGTTGTTATTTATTTAAAAAGAACCCTGCATGCAAGCAATCCTGCAAAATATATTTTCCCAAATAAACTGGAGGAAGAAAAAAACCCATTGTGCTATTATAAGTCACTGTTGCATGTGACAGCCGATTATGTATTCCATCATGCTGTGTGAATTTCTTGCAGTTTGGTTCCCCCATGTGGTGGATTACTTAAGTTGCCTGGCTACCAACAAAACAAAGCTGGATTTTACCAACATGTAACTCTACAGTTCTTAAATCTATAACTGTGTTGGTAACTCCTAAAAACCATCTCCTTAGTAGAACACTTGCATAACTTCCACACAAAATGGTTCTGCTGGAAAACAACCATCCTTTGTGCCACTTGATTGGAGAAGTACATAATTATGTAACTGAATGTGTGACTTTGCTATGTACAGTCTCACTATGTGACAAAATCATGATGTCCTTAGATTTTTATTTTTTTGTGGGAGTAAGAAAATTTTACTAAAGGCTTTCTGTCTTTATGTACTGCAGTATAGAACTTATTTTAATGATAAAAAATGGCATCTCCACTGTTTGATATCTTCTTTTTTTTTTTTTCCTCTGAGTAAAAAAAAAAAGAAGTGAAGAACTTGCCCAATTATGAAAATATAAATTGTGGTGCCTAATGTGTAAAACTGGAATAAAACCGACCATTCTTAACATGTTGGGAAAAAAAGAGATCATTTTAAAGCACTTGGTGACATCTACTGGTGAACATGTGTTACTGCAGAAATCGTGCTCATAGTTTGGGACACTTGGGAAACAGTATATGCACAGTTGCTCAAAAAAATATCGGTAACTTATATGACAGATACTGAAGAGAAAATCAGCAATAAAACTTTCTGAAATGACTTTGAAAGCTGTTAACGCTACTTGAATTGCAGCATTAATAGATTAAATGCATGGCTGCTTTTATGTTTAAAAGAATGCTGCATTTATTTAAATAATGGGGGTTTTGTTGTTGTTGTTTTTTATTTTAATGTTTCGCTGCTGTGTCCCTGCAGGTTGTGGGAATCTTTGCTGGCTTTGGCCTTCTCCTGCTGGTTGCCTCTCCCTTCCTCCTCCTGGCCACTCCCATCGTACTCTGCTGCAAGTGCAAGTGCAGCAAAGGCGATGATGACCCATTGCCAACCTAAAAAACACCATCCGAGTTGGCACAGGGAGCCACTTCAAGGATGGGCCTATCTATTTTTGTCCTTTTTCACCCCTTTTACATATTTTTTTCCCATCCCACCAGCTTTGAGAGCTTTATTCTTTTTTGGGCTGAACCTGCACCAGCCAAGCTGCTTGGGGATCCATTGCTCTGCATGAGGGAGGCATGGCAGAAAAGCGACCCTACATGTTTATCTCGAGGGAGAGAGGTGCAGGGGTCAAAGATTAGTGGACATGAGACTCGTTGAGGGACTACTGTGTCCAAATGTATGAGAAGTTGCCAGACTGGGGACGTGGAGGATGACTGCACCACTTCAGCTGCCCCCCCCCCTCTCTCATGAGGTGTGGGTTAATTTGTTGTTGCACTTTGGTGGGTAATTGCAAATGAAGGAGGGAAAAAAAATCAACATTAAGAAATGATTTTTTTTCTTTATTATTATTCTTGTATGGACCATGTCATGCAGGAGCCACCTTAGAAAGAACTCTTACTTCATCGCTCTGTTTCGTCGGTTTGTTATGCGCAACAAAAGCTTTTCCCTCACCACCACACTCGATGTAGCTCTACAGATTCAGTCAGTAGCATAATAGAGTTACACCACGGATGTTTGGTGTTCACTCGATTTGCACACGGAACATGATTTCTTTGTCATGTCTGCGACTGAGGTAGAGATGGGAGGCTAGCGTCACTCTCAGCTCAGTGTATAGCACGTCCTCTTGATGATGTCAATGTTTTATAATCCTGCGCTTTTAATAGAACTGTGCTCAAAGTAGTGTCTATGTGTTGTACTTTACAGTGTTTTTCCAACTGTTAGGCAAACATATTAAAGGGGACTGCCTCTCAAATACATTAAAAGGAAAAAAAAACAGTTTTTCCTGTGGTAAAATGATAATCGCGTCTTGTTTTGGTTAACTATCACCTTACCTTTTACTGTCTTTGCATTCTACATTAAATTCACAAATGTCACAAATTGAGTGGCACTCCCCTTTAGCATTAAATTAAACTCTATCAAAGGACCTCGTATCCACGTGCTGTGGAGCCGTTTTAATTTAATTCACTAAAAGAGATGTCACTCCTGTATTTCTCAGTCCCTAGGCAGCAGTCTAGCCAAATAGAAATGAATGGCCTTAAATTAAAAGTAGTGAAAATCAGGCAAGCCCCCCATGCACTAAAAGAACAAGTCAGATCCAAATGATCCCAGGGAAAGCATGTTTTAAGGACTAGTCAGTGAAGCCCTTTATATCCAGACGATTCTATGATGTCATTCATATGCCACTCTGTTAATAGCCATACTGTTAAAAAAAGAAAAACAAAATAAACGAGGATCTCTCTCTCTACATATAATATAAACAATTGTTCTCAAATGGTGTTCTTTGTGATCTAGGCCCTGTATTTTCTGAGCCTCTTTAAGCAGGAGAGCGATCAATCCAACTATGGTTGTGAATGATCTCAAGATCAACTCTCCCACTTTTCGAGTCTTAACAAATACCCGCTGGCTCAAACTGCAAACTTGCATATGTTAGTGGTCCGAGTGTCTGTTTTGTTTTGTTGGTAGTTAGACCTCCAACAAAAAGCAGCTATTCCTTGCAGGAATGTGAGAAAAGCCTATAGAGTAAATTTAAAAAGCATGTTAAATCTTTGGGCACATGAATATCAAGCTGCTCTATACTATATCACTTTATCTATGCAAGTTTGTGCATCACCGTAATGATAAGGTTATTGATTGGCCATGATTAATTGTAAGGAAGTATTGTTTAATGAGAGCTGCAGAATGTCAGCATATCGTCGCTTTAATTTAATCAGGGAATCATTTGGAAAATATCCATTTTATGATCATTATATACAGTGCATTGTTTTTTGGTTTTTGTCCTTAGGCTAGTTTTAAGGTTTCCAGAGAAGAAATTTGCCTTTGCCAACTTCTTTGCAGTCTTCAGAAAAATGAAATTACCTTTTTACAAAAACAATCTTACCTGGTTATAATCACGGTACGCAAACTGTCAGTTCTGAGGTTTTTCAGACCAGGACATAATAAAAGAAAATATTTGGTCCTCTGGGTCCAGTGGAGGAATCTTGGCCTGCTTATTTTTCAGTGTTGCTTTAATTCATTTAGGATTTTGTGCAATTATCTATGCACAGCTCTCTTAATGTCTCATCACGGTATTTCAGTTGGGTTGATGTCTGGATTTTGACTGTGTCATTGCAACATCTTGATTTGCCCTCCCACCCCACCCTTTTTTTCCCCCTCTTTTCAGCCATTCTGTTGTAGATTTGCTGGTGTGTTTTGGATAATTGTCCTGTTCAGCTATGGACAGGTGTTCTCACATTTAACTCTAGAATACTTTGGCTTACAGATGAGTTCATGGTCAGCTCAAAGATTGCAAGTTGTCCTGTGGCTCGAAATCAAGCCCCAATCATCACCCCTCTATCACCGTGCTTGATAGTTGGTCTGAGGGGTCTGTGTTGATTTGGTGAAAACCAAACACAGCATAAGTGGCATTAGGCTTTATAGCCTAATGCCAACCTAAGGAGTCCTGCTATGTTCTTTATACAGAGAAGAGACGTTGTCCTGGTAACACTTCCAAACAAGCCATACTTGTTTGTTTTTCTCTTTTTTCTAATTGTACTGTCATCTTTAACATTTAATATCCTAACTGAGGCCTGGAGAGTCTTGAGATGTAGTTATTGGGTTTTTGCAGTTAGCACTGTTCCCTCACAGCGGTTGCCTAACAGCAAGAAGGTGCTGAGTTCGACTCCACCATCTAGCCTTAACCATCTGGGGATGGGGAGTTTGCATGTTCTCCCCGTGTCTGCGTGGGTTCTCTCCGGGTACTCCAGCTTCCTCCCACAGTCCAAAGACTTGCAGTTAGAGGAGTTAGGTTAACTTGTGAGTCTAAATTGCCCATAGGTGTTAATGTGAGTAGTGGTTGTCTGTCTCTCTGCGTTAGCCCTACGACAGACTGACGACCTGTCCATTGTGTACCCCGCCTCTCACCCATGATAGCTGGGATATTCTCCAGTCCCCCACAACCCCAGTAAGGATATAAGTAAAAGAGAATGATTGGATGGATCTTTCACTGTAAAATAGTTTGGAGAAGCGGTCGCTCTTTAAGATCATTGCTGAGGTCTTATATAAGGACCTTCTAAAGACCAATTTTCTTTTATTATGTGTATTACTGTGCTTTTTTTGTTTGTTTGTTTCTTTACCAAAACTGTAAGTCAGTTTAGGAAAAAAGTAGAAACCTTTCAGTTTAAAATAGAGACATTTAATTTATGGGAGAAGTTTGTAGTTAGACAAGTTTTGCTACCGTGCATAGCACCTGCATGTCTTCGGAGTGTGGCAGGAAACCAGAGCGCCTGAAGAAAAACCACACAGGCGCAGAAGGAAAAACATGTAAACTCCACACAGAAAAGACCAGAGTTGAACATCAGGTTCGAGCTTTGAGGCGACAGTGCTAACCACTGTGCCAACCTGTCATAGCCATTCCAGTGTTTTAATAAGCCATTCGGTTTCTCGCTTCCCTTCTGGTGCAATTCATCAGTGTTCATGTAGCATTTCATTAAAAGTGTGGCTACAGTTGCCAATAAAGGGGTTAACAAGAGTAGCTAATACTGTATAAGCTAAACAGTAGCTAATCACCTGCACCTCCCACCAGTTTTCACCTGTTTTTAACTCTTATGTAAAATTTTAGAAATAAATTATGTTATTATTAGTAGCCTTCAGGTTTGAATGCGTTACCAGTAGCTTGGGTTGCTTTTATTGGCCTTGCCTTCTGTAGGAGCATGATCATTTGACACTGAATTCGGTTAAATTTTCTACCTTTCATAGCAACATTTCTTCGCTGCAAATCATTTAAATTCCTGAAACTCTCATTGTTTTAATGACAATCGTGCCAAGCAGATTTCCCAGAAGGCAAAAGGAAGCTGAGCTGTGTGTGCATTTTGATCACGTCTTTGTAATGTATTAACAGTTTTTACAGGGTTGAAATGACTGCTTCTTTATGTAAGCGCTGCACTGTATAATATGGATTTTATCGTTTTACTTCTTCTTGATATGATCTGTGACGTGCGTGATATGGTGCCTGCTGTGTTTTACTGGAGGAGTTTAGCAGCTAAAATGAACTCTATGGAAAAGTCGATGCAGATGATCACAACTGTTTGTTTGGTTTTTTAAATTTGTTTTTTAGGGGTTTTAACAGTTTGAGGAACAGCGGGAGGGGGCTGATACCACTAGTAAACATTTATTTAAATCCAAAAACTAAAAGTCCATCGAATTCTTGAAAGGCACAAAGTAACAAATCATGGACACTTTGTTTTTCTTTTTCAAACTCAACATTCTTCTTTACCAATGTCTGCTGGCATTAATAAACAGGTAGATACCGTATTATGCAACAAACATAAGGGCAGCATAATTACTTGTTTTTTCAGGGCTTGACATAAAGGCCTACAGAGTACAACCACTTCACGCAGATGATTCATCAGCACAGGTGCTGGAGAATAGGATGACCTGAGTAAGGGCTTGCTTCTCATTACTTGGGGCCCTGAATGGAAAGAGAGTATTTTACAAAGGCTCAAAATCAACTTTGTAACTATCAGATCAAGTTTGGTTACGAGCAGCAGTCTATATTTTATAACTTGTTGTGTCAAGAGATGAAGCTGCATGAGTTTTCTTTGACTTCTACATGGTAAATATAATATTGTAGCCTCTAAAGAGCTTTCATATGGTGGCACTGATAAAGTCGTCATCCTGTTTTGGGTTTTTTTTTTTTCTTCTTCTTCTTTCGTTTAGAAAATGCACTTTGATGTTCAGCCATAAAATATGTTGGTCAGCCTTCCTATATTTAGTAGATGGCCTTCATGTGTCTGTTACTTTTTTCTTTTTTGATATATTTTATGTTTTGTACACTTGTTACATCAGTTTGTGTATTTGTATTATCCGTTTATATAGAGGGATTTTTCACCCCTTTATTGGTCGTATATTAATTACAATGAGTTACAATTATCGGTCGCTCCCGTAGGTGAGTTATTTTCAAAGAAACTGCTTTCCATACACAGGACTATGAGAAAACAATGTCTCTAGTTCACTGAGTAATTAAAGGTTAAATGATAACAAAGCTATGACCATTGTAAAATTGCATTAAATCCATTCTGTACAACTTTAGAATTGGCATCTTAATATATCTACAGTTCCACTAACACTGTGACACCAGGTATTAAAGGTTGTTGTTTTCGTGATTCTGTCCTCTTCTTTCACTGATGCCAGTGGTTCTCAAACTGGAGCTGCTTACAACTAGGTGAAGAATGTAACCTAGAGACGTCTTTTACAGTTGTGATTAATTTCAGTTCGTATTTAAGTGTGGCATGCAGGGGAAATGAATCTCTATGGAAGCCCGTTTCCGCCACTAATAAAAAAAAAAAAAGGATCCATAACTCGAAATTTCGAGTTATTTTCTCGAAATTTTGACTTTTCTCAAAATTTTGAGTTAAGTCGAAATTTCGAGTTAGCACTGCCAATCATTAATCTACGTGGATGACATCATTTCCTTGTTACACGGAAGCTGAAGCTCTCAGGTAGAAATGCTACAGCTAAGCTACCAGTATTACATCCAGTCATGAATGCACAGATTGCTGAGTATTTTCAGCGTGACTTCAAAAATGATGAAATCCTTGTGTTATTAGCTGAATCACATGGCGTTACTATCAGCAAACGCACTCGCGAAAGCGCCAATTTGTTGCGATCCGGTTTTGAGTGCGTGTTACTCTGCGCCATATGCTTCCAGGTAACAAGAAAGTGACCACATTCATGTAGATTACTGACTGGCAGAGCTAACTCGAAATTTCAAGAAAATAACTCGAAATTTTGAGTTATGGATACTTGTTTTTTTTGTTTTGTTTTTTTTAGTGGCAGAAACAGGCTTCCATAAATCTCTTAACATGTCTCAAAGACGCCTTTTGGCTCATGCAATTGTCAGATAGCTCCCTCTAGTGTTCCAAATGTGTAATTTTCTATTAAGAGATACCTGAAGTCAAAAGTGACTTAAAGAGAGAAGAGAGTAACAGATCTGACAAAAAGCTAATTTTGTCACCTTTCACAGGGCTATTTTTTTTTCTAACCCTCCTGTCTAGTTCATTTAATAACTTGTATACAAAAATTACTTTTTGAATCATATAGACAATAATATTTCGATTAGTCCTTATTTAACTTGCACCAAGCATCTTTCCTTCTTATTCACTGCGGCTCTTTCTGTTCCACTGCATCTCTTTGTGTTCATCAAAGATGTATCGGCCTTTTGTTAAGGTCTGCCAAAGAACAGGTTGTTCTCTCCTTCTCTCTTCCTTTGTTTCTATTTCCTGCCAGATGCTGGATCGGGAGCATTAACAAGACAACCCTGAAAATGAAAGTGCAAACGCTCAGTGATATATCATCCCTCACCAGCTGTTCTCTGTTTGGAAGTCGTTCCACCAATCACTAGGCAGGACCACAGGAAGTTGCCATCTGTGAGCACCATGGTGACAAGGTTTGTGGATGGGCGCTGAAGCTGATGTGTTATCTGGAGCAAATGAAGTATGATGCAGGGAGAGTGTGCCAGGAGGTGCGGGGATGGACGGAGAGACAGAGATGAGTGTATCACCTGCGAGACAAAGAGCTGAACCTCAGAGAAACTGGAAACAGAGAGCCAAGCCCTAGCACTGAAAGAGGGGATGGATGGGAAGAGAAGAGACGAGGCCTTTGCACCTGCTCTGTTACAGAACACAAGATTCTGCTATCACACGTGTGTTGGCTGCCGGCCCATCAGGCTGGTCTGTTCTGGCTTTACCTTCCAACACTCTGCTGCCAAGTCGTCATCCTGCTCCCCATCAACACCCCCCTCATCTGCTGCTCTGTACTTACAATATCAACAATACTCTTAAGCTTTAAGCCTTCAAAATTACTGCAAGTGAGAATTGAAAGTCTTAAAATAGTCAGAAACCCTTTATTTACTTTTTAATTTAAACTGAATATACAATGCACGTGAACCTAGTGTGTCTAATGCATGAAATGCAAATTGAACTATCTTAACGGTGCTTTGCATGATCTGTCTGCTCGACCTGTTAGTAGTTGAATATTCAGAGCAGGGACTCAAAATCTTCTGGACTTCATCGATTCCCAGTCACTGAAGCAACAGTTCAAGTCTTTAAACTACTAACACTTCAGCAGGTTTTACCTTATCAAACAGCTTTATTTTTGCATGATTTATGTCATGACCTCATGTAGAGCTATTGACAAATTGGGAACCACTCATGTGAGAGCAGAAAAGACAGATTTAAAGACCGCTTTTTTTTTTTTTTAAACAATATTTTTATTGCTTTTTGCAACAGCATACAAAGGTTTGTTTTCCCAGTAATATGCCGCAGTAATAGGAACCCTTTCCCCCGCCCTCACCTCCCACCCTGCTCTCTTCCAAACCTACAAAAAAAACCAAAAAAAAACCACATAGAATATATGTACATTTGTACAATATGTGGCATTTATACATATTCAAGACATGGACAATAGAAATAGCTAGCACATACTAAACAATTTTCTCCTCATCCACACTCCTGCAGGAGTTGTCCGATGTTTACTTCTTTTATAAAGTTTTTAAATGGCTTCCAAATTTCATCGAAATATGTTAACTTGTCTTTGAGAAAATACGTTATCCTTTCCATTGCCATACACTGTGCCAAAGAATTTATCCAAGCACCAATAGCAGGAGGATCTGATTTTTTCCAATTTAATGCAATCATACGTTTTGCCTGTAATATACAATACTCCATAAACTCAATTTGATGGGCTCTTAGTTTAAGGTTTTTAGAATACACATGTAATAGCAACATTTCTACATCTAAAGCAATCTTTTTATTCAAAATTTGGTTTATTTTGTTCATCACCTCCTGCCAAAATGCACGGACAATTCTGCATTCCCATATACAGTGGAAAAATGTTCCACGGGCTTCTCCTTAAAGACCGCTTTAAAACATACACACTGATTTTTACTGACATTAATTGTTATCATGAATGTTAATGTCTGAATTAGTATTTACATTAATAAAAGTGTATAATCAGTTCTACTATTAAACTTATGACATCACTAGAAATACCTCTGTTTCATATTGTCTGATACATTTTCCATTTTTTACATACATAAATCATTTTCTCTACCAAATATTAGAGAGTACTTAAAAATGCCTGTCTGATTTTGGTCAATGTGTTTGAGAGAAGTGAATATCTACATAGTCTCAAAAGGTTCCAGTTAAATGTTTGCAGCTATAAATGTTTTCTTTAGATTTTCTTTGAGTGACCAGAAATCAGTAGAAACATCCATATGAGCCATCCAGTCCATAAGGTGCGCCAGTGGGACGTAATCGATAGTGTTGAAAGCAATATTCACCATTCACTCGATATTAACCATAAATCCATTTGCCAGAAGAGGGAACTAGAGTGCTATGAAAAACATCCCATTGTGTTTGTGAGTAGTGGCACACAGTGGCTTTAAATAAATCAAATATTAAGTGACGTGTTCACTGCAGAATGATTAAGATGGTTTTGTTTTTTTTCCACCTATTTTTCAATCCTGCAACACATTTTTCAAATTAGCTGGGGATAAATAAACCACACATTCATTCTGTTCACCTATTTGTTTGCACATGTGTCACTTAGGAAACACTGGTAGGTGCAGAATACAACAATACAACCGTTCAGTATTTTCTGTCCCACTGAGCTTTCACACCTATTCTGACTTTTCTTTCTTTCACTCTCACTTGTCACTCTGATGGAGACTTCCACTAAGGAAAGAATGCCGTAAACACACGTTGACATTATTAGCTAAGAGCTCCCTGCTAGCTCCCAATGGGGGTTAAGGTTTAATATTAGGCATGTGTATTTGCTCATACTTGCACACAGGGCTCTAATTGTGACCAGGGGCCATTGTACATCAGCTGGTGATTGACATACGGTGACAGGGTTCCGCCTCTGATCTATTTTATCCCAGCGTGGAGCTGTACTGCTCATTGTCCCTCAAGGCTGTGACACCTATTAGCTCTCATTAGCTTCCTGTGGTTCAGCAAGATGGGCTCAAAAAAAAAAAGAATGGATAGTCTTGAAATAATTTTTTTAAGTGGGTGCACCATGGACGTGGGATGTCGCAAAATATCACATTAAAGGAAGAATTTGAGATGTGGACAAAATATCAATGCTGAAAGTTGGATAAGAAGACTGATACTGCTGAGCTTACCGACCAACATGTTTTTCTTAACCTGCACAAAAAACTACAAGGTTTTGGCATAGAAGAAACTTCAGGACATCACAGTTATGTGCAGAAAATAGTCTGTAGCTTCTTTTTAAAAACTTGTTCCTCTCACAGGGTTCACTTGCTTCTCTCCTCTGGACAGATCCAGGACAGCTGTTTTCCCTAGCTTCCATTCTTTATGCTAAGCTAAGCTGCTGACTGTAATTTCACATTTATTCCAACTGCATAGATGTTTTTTAGATTAGTTAAACACTCAGATGAGTATTCCCATTCAAATTGGACAAGAAAGTGAATAAAAGTACTCTCTGAAAACCTGGAATTCATTCAAACACAGCAGAGTTTGGTGAAGAAAAATCACTTTTATGTGAAGTTAAAATAAGAATATGTATTTTCCTGGACTAATCCATGATGAAAAAAATTTGTATTCTGCATTCTTGTTGATTTCACGTGTCATCGGCATCCTCTCCCTTTGCACCGAGTTTTGTTTGACTTAGCCTCCTGCCATTGCACCTCATTGCCTCATCGCCTAAACCCATTTCTTTCTCTAAACTATTCCTGTTTTTTCCAACTCCACTTGCCTCCTGTCTCATTCCCCAACATCCCTCCTTTCTCTCGATTTTTATCTGCGAGAAGTTTGCCTTGGGGCATTCACCTGAGCCTCCTCACCTGGCCTCTGAAAAGCCTGCCGGGACAGCAGGCCTGCCTGGTGAGGATAACAGTTGCCGATTGCCGGAAGAAATCTTAACAAATTCTGTTTTCTGTCAAGATGACGCACTGGTGAGGATCTTACGGAGTCGGGTTTGCCATGAACGCATAGGCAAATACAAACGCACTCAAGTTAATGAGGATATTGCCAGGTGGAAAATGAACTGCAGGGAAATCAATCATGGAAGGATGCTCCAGTTCAGTTTATATTTGGTTTAGGAAGAAAATTATCTGAAGCTCACAAATTGATTTTTTTTATAATACCCGAGGCTAGAGTGGGGAAAAAATATTTTCCTCTGCGAGTTTAAGAGGAAGTTTGTAAAACGGAGCTGGATCGATTTCCATCCCGCTGCTCTTTATGAAATGTCAGTCATGTGTTTTTTAGTCACTGGCAGTTGATGTGCGTTTGATTAGTGGGACTGGAATCATCAGCTATCAGGAATGACGTACTGTACCGAGCCCCTACTGCTCCGACCACCACCACAGCTTCCAGCCATGCACCTGTTCCCTCAGCCTGCTCCATCTCTCACTCACTCAGACGCACACGTCTGTGCCTGTGGTTCCAACTTGGCTTTTTCTCATTAAAGACTCGGTGAAGTGACAGGTTTTGACAGTGAAGGCTTCCACATCGAGCCTGCCATAGTGACAGATATCCGACAGCTTGACGATAACTGGTGCTTTATTGCAGAAACACAGGTGTCCCTCACGTCTGACGACAATAGGCAGCTCTGAGTGATGGGCAGGTTTGATGAAAAGTTACAGAGCCGGAACACGAGCAGAGCGTGCGCGCTGGGATGAAAACAAGCTGGAGATGGTGAACTTTTGTGGTCACTTTTAAACTCGCTTAGTAGTAATGATCAGATTAAATGGTTTGATGTTGACTAGATGTAAATTTCCAGTATTACTATTCTGGATGCAAGCACATTAATGAGCATACCCAACCCCATCCTTCTTTAGCACCTACTCCTTTGCTTCCTCCACCTCCTCAGCCTGTAAATCAGCTCCTTAGCGCTGCTTCTAATACTGCTTGAGTGTGCAATCTTTTTAGCATGCCCCGGTGTTCACTCCTCTCACGTGCCCTCTGTCAACAGTAAACTTTCTGAAAAGCGAGCTTAACAGGCCGTGAAAGGGCGGCACAGATGGCTACATCCTAGGTGGTAATTATCAACCACTTCCTCCCAACAAGAAAAAAAAAAAGAAGAAAAAAAATGGAGAAGAAACAAGCGAAGGTGTTGCAGACAGGTCAACTGATGCCGCTGACACATTTGTAGGCTCTCTGGCAGAGAGCTCAAAGAGATGTACAGGAAAGGGCCTTCTGGAGCCCAGACAGCGTGTTGACAGTGTCAGAGGTCAAGCATAGCCATAAGAGGATGATTTTTGGCTTCAGTGCACATCAGCCTGAAGGAGATCTATATTAAAACACAACTCCAGTTGGCCAGAAAAACTGCAGTTTTTCTCAATATCATCCAGCGTGCATTGATTTTTTTTATTATTTTTTTATCTGAAGTTGAGAAGTTTTAGAAGTTCTTTAATTGCACTCTAATAGGTTAGTGATGAGGTGCAATGTACAGGAGACAGGCAATAAGAGCCAATTAGTCCAAAAGTGTTTCAGTCTTCACTAGCTATAGGTAATGGCAGCATTTATATGCACACTAAACAAACAAGGGGATGTTTTTCTTTAAAAAGATTAACCATTTATTTAGTTGTAGATCTATTAAAATTGAAGGTGACAGCTAATTTAAAATCCTCTTTAATTTGGGGGAAATTTAATACACTACAAGGTGATAGGCGAGGCTCCCCCTACCTCCGTACAAGCCGCACGCCACATGCAAAAATATGTAAATGCCGCTCGTATTAGAATCTTTGTCTGGTTGTCATTCTCACATGGGGCACATCAAAGCCATATGACCTGATTTTGCACCTGCTGTTTAATTAAATTTACAAGACAGACACAGTCTCCACTCCCGGTGATATACAAATCTGGCTTTATTACCCCGGCACTGTAATTTACAAGGCAATTTACTGCTGGGCGGTAATGGTGCCTGCCAAAGTGTTCCCTCTGAAAAGATACACAAACATGCACAACAACAAGTTATCCCATTTCCTTGCCTGAAGATGGGACCGAGAATGCCAAGACCACTCTGTAAAATGTAACCACAGGACGAACGTGTGTGTTGTCGAGGGCCACAAGGCATCTACTGCGCAACACATTTCAACGCTCCCCTCGCCGAGGAGTCCAATACTAAATTACTAAACTTCATTTTAGGGTTATGGATTTACTTATTTTAGGAAAAAAAATCTGAATGAGTGTGCTAAGTCTCAGTAAGACAAAAAGGTAAGTGATAAATTTGCTAAAAAGCTGCACTAAACAAAAAAGAAGTAACATCGTGTCTTTGGTGTCAAGACTTGGCAATCAGCACAAGCAAACACAAAGATCAGGATTTGAGGAGGAGGGTAATGAACTTAGACCACATTAGAGGGCCAACCTGTTTTATAGCAGCTTCACACGGCTGCAATCACAGATGGGGTGAGCAGTGTCCCATCGCAGAGAGGGGACAACTGCACCATTTTCAGAGAGTCTCTTAATGAAGGCATTTATTTGGCATTTAGTTATAAACACAAAACCTAGAACCTAAACTTTGCTTTTAAGCTCTACTCACCTGGAAAATAACAGCAAAAAGTGAGTGTAAGTAATTCCAGTATGTGAACAGTATGGGTGGAGGGAATTCCTAGTATACACAAATGTCAGAGATGTACAGATGTAGCCTGCAGGTTGGTAGTTTGAGTAAGTTTGATGCTTAGGAAGACCTACTTGCAAGTAGCAAAAGCATGCATGAAGCAAAGTAAAAATAAGGTTTTAAAGGTAATTTGATCCTTTTTTTTCTATAAACTGCATATTGTGTATTTATGTCCATAAATTTTTTGGACAGTGACACATTTTAAAATTTTGCCCCAATCCACAGCCACTGTGGATTTTAAATCAAACAATCTGCAGGGTTTCAGCTTTAATTTAAAGGGTTTAATGAAAGAAAGAAATCAGCTTTTTAGGTATTACAGTCATTGTTATACGTAGTCTCCCATTTTCTAGGCTAAAAGTAATAACTGACTTAAAAGGATATTCATGGACAAATGAGCCCCGTCCCCTTTTTCTTCCATGACTAACCAGAAAAAATATTTTGTGTTGATTTCAAGGTCTGAACTCATCTTTGGAGCTTTTCACTTGGACTCTCAATATGAGGTCCAAAGATATTAAAAATGTAAATAGATCTATCAGAGAACAAAAACACTTCAGGAGCAGGCAAAGAATGTGATTAAGTATTAAAAAGACTCAATGCACCGACCAGCTCATTAACACTAAAAGACCATAAAGATACCTAAAGTGGGTGATTTCAAAATTCTTCCTTTGGTGATGAAAAACAACTTCACAACATCTAACCAAAGTCAAGGACACTTTCAAGGATGTCGGCATATCATTGTCAAAGTCCATAATCAAGAGACGCCTTGAATGGAAATACAAGGTTTACAACAAGGGTGTCCAACTCCAGGCCTCAAGGGCCGGTGTCCTGCAGGTTTTAGATGTGTTTGATCCAACACAGTTGATTTAAATGGCTAAATTACCTCCTCAACATGTCTTGAAGTTGGCCTGGTAATGAACTAATCATTTGATTCAGGTGTGTTAACCCAGGGTGATATCTAAAACCTCCAGGACACCGGCCCTTGAGGCCTGGAGTTGGACACTCCTGGTTTACAACAAGGTGCAAGCCACTAGTTACACTCAAGAACATGAAACCCCGATTACACTTTGACACAAAGTATCTAAAAAACAAAAAAGCTTGCCCATTTCTAGAATAATAAATTATTTGGATGATGAAAGCAAGATCAACTTGTATCACAATGATGAGAATTGAAAAGTATGGAGAAGGAATGGAACAGCTTATGATCTCAAGCTCATCTTTCAAACATGGTGGCAGCATTGTTATGGCATGGGCATGTATGGCCGTCAGTCTGTTAGAGGATCACTGGCGTTTATTGATGATGTGACTGCTGATAAAAGTAGCAGGATGAATTATGAAGTGTACTGGGCTAATGCTGTGAAACTGATCAGACAGCATTTCACAGTGCAGATGGAAAATAACCCAAAGTATACTGCAACAGCAATCCAAGAGTTTCTCAAGGCAAAGATATGGGATGTTCTTGAACAGGACACATTTAAAAAGGAAAAACCTGAACCCATGATACTGAGTCCTCTTTTATGCATTGTGCAGGCATGGTTTGGGCCCATTTGTTCTCTGAGAGTTGTTCTGAGCGAATAAATGATAAAATGGTCTTAGAAGGCCTTGGTTTGACGATTATAAAAAAAGACGATACTGTGGCCTTCAACGTTTTCAAGATCACAACCCAGAACTTGAATATTTCAGATGTTCAAATGCGGAAACATATTTTAGAAGAATGGTGGTCCATCCCTTTAAAAGAACTCAAAAGACGTGCAGAAAGCATGATACTGAAAGTTTTCTGGCAGAACATAGTGACCCAACACCTTAAGACAATTTTTGGTTTTTGTCAGGGTTTTGGTTTTTTTTGTTGTTTTTTACATGGAGTAAGCTTGTATCATGCATTATTAACATAAAGTATGAAGGGAATATAGCATCTATCATTTTCTAAGTAACGGCTGACTGTAGCAATTGTTCTGCCATTTGGCAAAAAAGCAGCAGTAACCATGGCAGGGAATCTAAGATCTAGGGAATTGGGATGGATTAACTAAAAACATGCATCTGAGCTGCAGGATCTTAAAAAAGAAGATAACAACTTGGTACATTTAACTAATTATGACATAAAGCCTTCACATATTGACCCGAATTGAGGTGCAAAACAGCAAAACTTTGCACCCCTTAGCGATAACTTCTAATGAGATTTCAGCAGCCTATCAACAAGGACAATATATTTTCTAGACTCTAATCCTTTATGAATCAAGAAGTCACACCTATATACATTTTTATTTATGTCCTCATGGCTTGCTGTCACAATACTAATACACCAAGTTAATCCAGCAGTCGCCCACTTACAGTTAAATTGTCTTGGTTGCCTAACATCTGGCGCGAATGCTAATGTGGGTGTTTTTTTTCTGTTTTTTTATGTGAAGTGGTTCTTTCAGCTGTTTATTTGCACTTAAAGAATCATAGTTTGCGTGGACACATTTCTGTGTCGAAAAATGCAACAATTCATTTCACCTTAAGGTTCTGTCTGGAAGTTGAAACTTTCTGACGTTGGCACATCTTACTCATGATAAGTTAAGGATTATTATTCAAGCCACATACTGTACATGTACGCAATAAAGAAACCATGAATGTCAATTGTTTTGGTACCAGAAGTAGTTTTTATCAATGATGTGGCGTCCTGTATCATAGGTAGTACTGAAGGTGCAGTTTGGCCTTTTAGGTTCTGTTTAGATAGACTTTAGGGGTTTGACATGCACCACCAAAGCAGATCTCAAGTTGCACATGTGCGTGTGCATGAGTGTGCACAGAAATTTGTTACTGCACGTGAATCTGAGACATGCCCCTGGTTGCAGTAGAGTGTGCATCTCAGGCAATCCATAATAGATGATGAAATTTGGCAAGCAGTCCAGCCTTATGGTCCTTTCCTCCTCCTGCAGCTGCTTGTTTTCCCAGAACTCATCTGTGCTGCTGACCAAGAGTTGTGTGCGCATGTGTATCAGAGAGAGTGAGAGAGAGATACTGTGTCCGTATGTCACTGTCTTTGCCCACAAGCACTCCACGAGCATCTTTCCATTGCTCAATATGTCAGACTTGAATATGAAAATGGGCAACTTTTTCATCACTCACCCACCATGTGCACATAAGGCCACAACGCTGATGGTGAATGTCAAAGTTGAGCGGAAAGGCCAAGGACCAGTGACAAAGCACCACAGACTATAAATACATGCTGTACTCTGGTGATAGACACAGATCGCAGTCTAGGTTTGGCCACTCCAATAATCAGTCTAATGTTAAAGGAGATCAATTCACAAATGTAATGACGGCAAAAAATCTGCCAGTGGGTATTGCACTGTAAACAAGTAAAAGCTGCTTCATGTGAGAAAGTGTGTATGTATATGAACTTGTAACTCTTTGTAACAAAACAAAGAACTAATCCTTAAATTACCAAGCTCTATGGAAGCAACAATGCATTTTCCCCATTAAAAACTCATTTTTCAGGTTAACTCACCTGAGGCGAGTTGACCTAAATGATGTGTTTTAGCTCAAACTGTAACACTGCTTCAATGAATGCAATGACATGCAGCCATATGTGAAAAATAAAGTTTTCGCAGATGTGCAATCTTACTGTTTCCATAGGAATTGAAAGGGTACGTTGCAGCCAGGTGCTGCTAATCAAAAGCATTGATTAACTGCTCATTAGGAAGTGTGAGCACTTCTGTAAAAGTAGATTTCTTTGGCAGTTTGTTGCTCTGGAACGTTCAGGTGCCACACACAATGCCACAATCTTTCCAGGAGTTGATGTCCCAGCTATTTCACTCCAATGTCTAACCCCTCTCAGATTCAGTTACCATATTAAATGTTAAAATTCCTGACAGTGCACTTAGAAGAAGGCTGAACAAGTGTGGCTTGTTTGCAAGGGATGCCAGGAAAATGCTTCTTTTCTCTATGAAGAATGTGACAGGCATACTGCACAGTGCCACGTCTAGAAGAAACCCAAACACAACATCTCAGCCTAAACACCTCATACCAACTGTCGAGCAAGGTGGTGGAGGGATGATGATTTGGGCTTGTTTTGCAGCCAGAGGACCTGGACACCTCACCGTGGACTCTTCTGTATACCAAAGCATTCTAGAGTCAGATGTGAGGCCAGCTGTGTGACAGCTAAAACTTGACTGAAACTGTGTCATGCAACAGGACAATGATCCCAAGCACTGCAACATCTCTGCGGCTGAAAGTCTGAAAAAGAAAAGAATCAAGGTTTCCAGACCTTAACTGATTGAAATGCTGTAATGAGACCATAAATATGAACAAATGCCTGCAAACCTCAATGAACTAAAGCAATGTGGTAATGAAGAGCGGGCCTAAATATCTTCACAATGATGTGAGAGACTAATAAAATCTGGCAAAAAACTTATTACTTCAAGTTACTGCTATTAAAGATGCTTCAACAACCTATTGAATCATGAGGTGTACTTTAACTTGAGGTCTGCACAAAGTCCCATGACAGAACTTGTTGGGACCTTAAATCCCAACATTTTAAGAGATGCAGTTGAAATGCTGCTTGATCAGCTCACTGCTGTTGTCAGTAACTTTGGTTCAGGAATGGGTGCAGGCATGTTTTCAGATCTCTGCAGTTACTTTAGTAACTACATTTTGTTCATTACTAAAAGAAACAATGGCCTAAATTGTCAAAGTAAACCACATCTTGTTATAAACCTTCACAATCTTGTTCATATTAATATATGTATAATTATTAATAATCACTGTGCCTTATTTGAGTAGTTCACTTCAACCAAGAGATGCTGAGGATGGTCAGGGAAGTATTGTCGTGATTTCTGAAACATTTACAGCTGGAACAGCGGCCTTAGTTCTTTCAAAGTTATTGACCCACAAAGTTCTAAGTTTCTCCCTTTCTAGCACACTTGCATTCATACAAGCAGGGGTAAGCAGTGTGCCATGATTGATGGGATAGGTTGGGCTGGTAAGGGGGGATGCCTGTGTGCAGGCTGTAGAGCAGCTGTTTTCTCCGAGCTCGAGGAGAGCAAAGACAGAGAGAGTATGTGCGAAAGTGAGAGAGAGGAAAGAAAGAGAGAGAGGTCGAATAGAAAGTGAAGGGAGGGCAGAAGGAGGGAGAAGAGAGAGAGAGCAAGTGTGCCTTCCTCGTGCCCTTCAGGCAGACCAGGTGTCTACAGCTCCACGCTGAGTCGTACCACAGAACCTGGCACGGCAGTTCTCAAACAGGTCCTACTCATCGTTCCCCCTTTCCCCAAGGATGGCTGCAATTAACACACACACAGAGTGCACAGTGTAGAGAAAACATGCCGAAAATGACAACGCCCCAAGCCACAGCACATGGAAAGGAAAGGGAGAGAGAGAGGGAGGGAGAAAGAGAGAAATGAGGGAAACAAAAACAGAGAGAGGGAGCCAGAGAGACACACCGGAGAGCTTGTTTTATAAAGGTGCAGGTGCAGGATTTGAGTGACTGCCAGGTTGCACTCTCCTTTTCGTTCCATATTAACGTTGTCAGCTTTTTACCTCCCCTCTCCTCACCTGCACTGCTCCATACCTCACCATGTTCTGTTGTTTGCTCATTATCAAGGGCTCCCCTCACACCCAGACGCTACACGATCCACAGAGGTGCAAGAAAGTTTGGCAAAAAACTTTCGGTTTTGCAGAGTTGTAATATTTTCTGATCCCTTTCATGTGACAAGGCGTTCTCAAATCAAAGCAATGCATATATTTAAAAACGTCATTATTGCTGAAAGAGTGAGGATTTTTTTAAATGAGTGACAGATGTCAGTCATTTCTGCTGAGCCAGTAAACGGGGACGTGGTGTCACTGTGTGGTAAAGCTGCAAGGACACAATATATGAGCAAGTCCTGACTTTCCCATGATTTTAATTGTGTGCGTCTGAGTCATATGACAGCAGGGATGATCCAAATCCTGACAAAAGGATTTAGTACAGATGTTACAGCGCATTAAAAAATGCTTTCTGAATTACCCAAATGTTCATTCTGAGGAAGCCTTTATTTTGCATGTATTCAAATGGTTACTGTCCATGCTTCATGTCCCACCTTACCAGTTTCTCGTTTCTATCATGGCACAGTGCATGGACACACCTGCTGTGTTATATATGATAAGTGCTTTACCCACCAAGCCTGTTATGGTTTTTGGTCTGTAACATTGACTGACAGACTTTCGTCTAACTGTGGCATTTAAAACTACCACGTGACCAAAAACACCTATAAATACAAGATGTTACAGAGTAAAATTCAGTATGCCTGCCCAGTGAAGTGTGTAATAAAGTGATTCATTGCTACCTACGTAGACCTATAATGTACAAAACATTATTATTCAAAATAAAATATATATATAAAAATATATAACCATAAACAACAGCTGTTGGTATGTCTGAAAAACAGCTGAAAGTTCAGAAACACTTACTAAATATGTCACTGCACTGGCCAAATCACAGTGCACACTGTACATATATAAAATATACTCCTCTGTGTGTGCCATCTTCAGTCCCTTGATTCTACACTTACTAAATATCAATGCCTGTCTACATTATTTGGCTTTCCAGTATCATTTTGTCACATTATCTGTGTAGTTTTGGCCCTGCAGATGTTTTCCCTCATAGGAGAGTTGCATTTAATCAATGAGACAGATGTTTCTCATGACAAAAACAAGTGATCATAGTTTATTTTTTCTATAAATGATACAGTTAGTAGCAATAAATACAAGTGCTTGACATATTGTAATGTGCATCTGAGCTCTACACAAACTTGCATCAGCGAAGAGGCAGAAAGAGTCTTTTGTCTCTGGTATACAGTATTCACAGTTTTCATACTGATGAAAAGTATTACAGTCCTCTATGAGCTATAAGGCCATCTTTGACAGAAGCTGAGCTTGGAGAGAAAAAAAAGTTTCACAAATGGCCAAATGTCACTAATTAGTTTGAACTCTGCATTTCTGATGAAGCCAGTTGGTGTGGTGGGGTGGTGGTGTTGGCAGGGGGCAGCAGGAAGAGGGGGGGATTGATGGGCTGTGCCTCAAAATGTAAATTAAACAAAAGGCGGGAGTTCACATGACAGCTTTGGAGGGGCAGGGCTGGAGCCTTCTGATTTTCTGTGTGAGAAGGAGAACAAGTGGAGCACAGTGCACCAAACATTGGCACATGGCAAACAGCTCGGAGGCAGCGGAAGCAAAATAACTTCTGTTCTAGGGAACAACAAAGGAGGAACAAACAGCGTGGCCCACAACTTTTTGGTCCTTATTATTCTGTGATTTCGTAATCAAGAGGATGGGATCTGATCTACAAACCATGGACAGCTGGTTCATTTCCACCGCCGGGCCTTGTGGGAGATGTAGTTTCTTCTCTCAACGACATATGCAAATCCCAACTGTCCCTCCCCTCTCTCTCCATAATTGCCGACTTTTCAGTAACAGAAGGAGGCCCATTTGCGTGTGTGTGTACACGTTTGTGTGAAAAGAGTGTCTGTGTGTGCAGCCTATGCTCTCGTCAGGGTCCAGCCTTATTTCAAGGGATAAATAAAAGATGCAGAGTTCTTCTAAAGGAGCCCAGCAGAAGGTAGACACAGACAGGCAGATATGGAGGGATTCTTCAGAGAATCTGGGTTGTGCATGGCGCTGCATCGATTCTCCATTTGGGCTTCGCGAGGTTCAAACACACTGCATTGTGGGCCGCAGATTGTGTTGCATGGGCGTCCCTCAAGTGACATGTAAAAAGCCGGCCCCCCATCTGCCTGACAGATTTGTGCGGGCAGCCCCTAAAAGCTTTGGCAGAGAGAGACAGGTGGGGACGGACAGACAGACAGACTGAAGGACGAGTGCCACTCAGCACCCCTCAGCTGTCATGCAAAAGAGAAAGTGAAGCTTACTTTACTGGCGACAAGCTGTGGCAGACAACAAACTAAATGCAGACGATAATCTGAACCTGCATCGAGATTCACAGCATGACTGTGAATAGCTAGACCTGTCTATAAGCTCCTGGAAGCTCCGTAGGGCAGGAAACAGACCTGCTGATGATACACCCTGACAGCCTGCATCAGGGTAAATTATGGTAATAGCATGCAGTCATCTGCCTGGTGCCATTTGACTCGACAAAAACACTTAAACACTCCATCTATTTCTCTAAGTGGGAAGCAGAGAGGCCATCTTGGATGGGTGGGCCTGTGGGTTTTTTTGACAGGAACAGAGCAGAAGAAACCCTAGTGACGCTACAGTGACATCCCACAGTCTGTTCAACACAGAGGCAGGCGTGCTTGCCTCCTCAAAATCTACCAGCACGGATGGATGTGTTACCAAATATTTAATATTTTAAGGCTGTTTCTTGGATCGTGACTTAACCTGAAAATGCAGGTTTTTATAAATGCGCTTTGTTAAACAACTAGTTCAAAATCTCTGGACACCTGAACGAGCCACAGGTGCGTCGGGGGAAAGGTTGAGAATCTTTTCTCTTTTTTCTATCAAATAACAAATCAGAACAACACATTTTTTAAGAAAGAGAACAAGTGTTTTATTGCTGCACTAGCAGAATACTAGCTCCAGTGTTTGCACTATTATTACTGTTGTTTGCATGCCAGATACTCCTATAACATTTTCTTTTGCTGAAGCATTACCTTTCTACAAATCACGGCCAGCAGACAGAGCAGATTTGCTGCAGTCAACATGTGTTTACATTTCTGGGGAGCTGCACGTCAAGCTAGCTCATTAGCTTAGCCTTTGGATACATGCCTGGAGTGTACCTATAGTGTCGATTCAGCACAGAAATATAAGCCAGGCTTAAGTCTCCGCAGATTGCTTGCAATCTCACGGTGACATCAAGTCACTGCTCTGGGCTGCAGGACATTCAGTAATAGCGATGTATTTTTGAACTACACAACCAGGCTACTTGCTTCCCCCCTACCATCTATGCTCAACTAAGCATAACGTTTCAGTTTTCTAATGCTATACCCAATGTGCATGGTTTTGAAATGAAATGTGCCTAAATGCTGAACTATTGCTTTAAAGTACAGTATCGTTTACCGTGCACACTGACAAAAATCCCTAGCTAAATAGCATTAGACATGCTTTTAGTCTGATCACATTAGGGTTGTGAAGGGTCACGATGTAATGACAGTTCAATCAAATCAATGCTTTGTTCAAACTTGGAATCGATAGCAGTATATTGTGATTATGAAATGTATCTCCTTGCAGTGCTGAGCAGATCTCCCTCTGGGAGCTTTCTCCTCTCTATATATATTGTTCATCCATCTCAGTTTCACTACTGAAACAGGACTATCTGAATACCAGGCAGGGAGAATCGATGCAAAACATGTCAGTGACAGTTCTCTGTTTTCTGAGTGTGTTGTTACACTATAAAAAAGAATGAGATTCACTGTAATAATGTGCAGATTTTGAATACAATTTGTTACAAGATATTTTAAGATGTACTGAACCAGATTGAGAATCTAATTCATTATTTATGTTCCAGGACACTTACTTTTACTTAAACTGCAGAAGGTAACATCTTTAAAATCATAAATTTACAATAATGACATCAAAAACATAGAATTTAAACATTTAGAAATGCCCACCCAAAAGACAAATTTAAAACTAAAATAATTCATAAAGAAATAAATCTCCCTCCCACCCATTAAAAATGTTCAAGAATATCTTAAAAGACTTGAACAGCAGTATTTCACAGGTCCCTCTGGCAAAAGACATTATTGAGGGCTGTTTTGGGGTACAGTCATTTTTGAACTTCCAGTATCACCTCACCATTACAAAACATGTCTACATTTGAAAAGCTGGAGCTCATGGAGCAACTGCAAAAAGTATTATTTTCAGCTGCTGTCTAGTTCAGCTGGATATAATTTATAGTTTAGACCACGACTGTGCTGGAGTAAACATCATTATACCGACTGGTAGAAGTCACTGGTAATTCCAAAAATATAGTACTTCTTGTCCCTAAGCTAGAACCCTATATGTGAAGCACATAATATGTAGTGTGAAGGTTTGGCTGTCTCTGAGATGTTTTTACATCATCATTTTTCCACTTTAGGGTCAATGGGGGGCTAGATCCTATCCCCATCACAGGATGATAGGCAGGGTAGACCCTGGACAGACTGCCAGTCTGTTGCAGGGCTAACACATAGAGATAGACAACCATTCACGCTCACACCTATTATCATTTGCCAATTAACCACATGCATGTCACAGGACTGTGGGAGGAAGCCAGAGTCCCCAGAGAAAACATGCAAACTCCACACAGAAAGGTGCCGCATGGGATTCAAACCCAGGACCGTCTTGCTGTGAGCCACCACTGTGCCACCCTCAGATTTACATATATTAAAGATATTTTGAGCCACTTTTGCAAAAAGTTATTGCAATAATTCAGATTCTCCCAAGTCATTTTCTGTTCGTATTTAGTAGCTTTTACTCGTTTAAACTAAAAACAAAACAAAACAATGAATCCATACATTGAAAAGTTCTATCATGCATTTATCTGGTCCTTATTGGTCACTGACATTTGTTAGAACACATGGATTCATATTATATATTCATTCTAAAGAAGACAGATGGGCACCGAGCAATCAGATGCAACACGTCAGAATGACATTGCTGAGAGGCCACCTGACTTTCCTTTCCATTTATGTATAATAAATTATACATAAATATATATATTATACATTTATGTATATTATATGCCTTTCCTTCCACATTATACTGAATACTAAGAGGGCAAATGCAGCCAATGGGCTTAATTAAAGACCCTATCATTCGCATGCAGGATGACTGGTTGCAAACACACATGCACAACACTTATTAAAAGGAATAAAACTATAAAAAGTCCATGTAAGTAATGGAAATAAAATGTTAGAAAGTGAAGCAGGGAGCGAGGCTTCATCGGGCCACGGCTGGGTCTGAGCCTCAGTGAGATAAATGTCACTTCTAACCCTCCGTTGGCCTATACAGCACAAATGGAGCGACCGCTCTCCTCTTATCATCAGCTGCACACGCACACACTGCTCTCTCCCTCTCGTGCTAGAACAATTAGCTTTATGGTGGCTCAGAGCCTGTGAAATGTCATTCTGCCAGGTAAACTAGCTATTATATCACAAAGGCTGCAGCTGAGTCAATTATACAGCACAGGGAAGAGGGGTAAGGCCCGAGAAGCAGGGCAATGAATTCATGAGTTCATCAAAGGAGAGGTCGGAGGGGTCAGCGGTGAGAGAGGCCGCGAGGCAGGGAGGAAGTGAGCAAGAGAGTGGGAGAAACAGAAAAGATAGAGCGTCAGTTCGGTAGGTTGTCAATGGTATGCTAATATGACATTAACATCAGAGGAGACTACATCATCAAATCAAATAAGACACAATTTAGATAAAAGGCTCCATATGAGTGTTTGCATCTTGATTTATTAGCATTCGCTCTGCTGAAAAATGAAGGTCAACAACATTTTGTGTACATATATTTGAAATTTGGAATATAGCAAAATTAAGCACAGCTCTGTGTATATTAATTAGTTGACTTGGAAGATATTTATTGGGGAATGTAATTTAGCAATGTGAGTATTTCTTTACATATTTTGCACTTTATGTTTGGTGATGTACTATGTGCATGAATATAAGTAAGCCATTTTTCCTGTTCTGTTGGGTTTGGAGACCATGTTCATTCAATTAAAAAATTATCTCACTGCATTCAAAAATGTACTTTATGTATCAAGAACAAATGAGTTTACGATGTAGATGTGATACCCCTCATTATTTATTTTATTATTGGTTCATTTAGTACTGTAGTAGTTAGTGATCTATGTTTTGTTGTGAGCATTAGTTAGTGTCTTCTGTACCTTAATGCGTCATATTTTGCATGTTGCATATACTGCATATCTAGTTTTAAATTCTTATCTGCAAACTGATGACATTAACTCTCAAAGTGATTCTTTCCTGCTGACATGTCAAAGTGTTAAATGAGAATACAAGCATCTCAAAACTGCACCTAAGTGCAGTTACACTCCACAGCAGTTATGTGGTGTCCTTAACATTTTGCAAAACATCAAAACAAATGTGATGGAGAGGTGGACAGAGTGAACCAGAAGCTGTAAGGCGTATCTGTCTTGCGAAGGTAGTCTTGTCACAGATACTGCCCTCTCAGCAGAGTGACCAGATGGAGCCTGATGCTCAGGGCGCATAAAGGCGGCCCCCTGGGGGACTCTGAATCCATCCCCTCACCCCTTCTCACCCCTAAACTGGGGCTCTGACTGGGCAAGGGGACCAGTTCTCTGCCTCTCTTCTACTTTTGAGGCCACTTCCTCTCCCAAATACCCCTCCTGTCTACCCCTTGCCTCCTGCAGCGGACACTGCCCAAATGCCAGCACGTCCCACCTGGGCCTAGCCAAGCCTGACCCTACTGTCAGGGGGGCAGGCGTGACATGCAGTGCACAGAGCACTCACCCTTGACAGAAACACAATGGCCCAAGGACTGGCTGGCTGGCTGACTGCACTGGGTATAGATAATACTGTTAATCGTGCAGAGTAGCAAACAGCTTCACAGAACAATGAGAAACCAGCAGAGCAGTGATTGGAAAATATTTTCCAGGGCTTCAGGTACCATACTCCACACACACATACAGTAAATGAAGCCACACCAATACACTTTCACAGATGTGTAGAAGAACATGCACATGCATTTATTTATGTTCATGTTTATTTAAAGTCCTCTTGGCACAGAGGATACTGCTAGTGTTCCACAAATTTGGGGAATTTAGCTTTTTGCTAGAGGCATTGTGTTGCTTAAGTTTACTTTTCAAAATACCCAAAATGTGTTTTATGTTATTAAAGTCATGTGACATACTGTGATAGGTCATATATTTTCTTCTTTAGAAACTTTGGATAATTTTTCTGCTTCAATATTGCAGGACAGTTCAATGAAAAAGTATTTGTACTCTTCCTAACAGCCAAAATTACTCCAAACGTGTAGGGATGACTCATTCAGGATGTCACAGAAGAACCAGCACAACATCTAATGAACGTCAGGCCTCATCAGTCTGCTTTAAGGTCATTGTACGTGATTCAAAATTTAAAAAGAGACACAACACAAAGGCTTATCTCACATTTACCAAAAACATCTTGATGACCCCCCCCAAGACTTTGGGAAAAATATTCTGTAGACTGACAAGATAAAAATTTAATTTTTTGAAAGGTTCGAGTCCTGTTGCATCAGGTGTAATTTAACTACTGCAAAAGAACATCATACAAACATGGTGTAAAAAACAACCAAAAAGGAAGAAATCAGGAATACTTTATCACTGAACTGTATTCTCCAAGGCTTCTGGAGCACGAGTCACCTTGCAGTTTAGTATCAGTAGGCTCATTCAGGATTGTACTTTCTTCTATTAAAGACTGCAAAGACACAGTACATGACAAATTAAAGAAAAAACTAAAGGAAATGCATTTGAATTTAAGAAGTGATCTCCCACCGATGACTTTTCCAAGAGTCAAAGTTAGGGCAAAAACCTTTAGATGATCTGTAATGAAATCAAACTGAGAGAGAGAGTGAGAAAGATTCGATTTAAACAACACTATTACAACTTGCTTTGTCTCTGCTGTAACTTTGCATTCAGTTGAACAACACTTGAACTACACTTGCATAAAACTGTTATACAGTAACTTTTGGTCTCCACTGTATTTCTCATTTCTGTATCTTTTATATTTTCTATGAGACTCATTGCCATACAGTCAGGCTGTTGTAGCCAATTACTGCTGCTAGCTGCTCAGATGTCGTCAAATTGAGTGGCAGCCTCCCCAGCTCGCCTACATCTGGGGTGTGAGGGGTATGTGTCGCAAACAGTCACACATCCTAGAAATCCACTCTGTTTATCACCTGCTGACATTCATATTCATGTCACGATGCCTGTCTGGCCTGTGATAGGATTTGGTTAGTTCACTGACCAGCGAGGCTCTAATCTGTCTCCAAGCTACTATAAACTTTTATCAAAAAGATTTTCAAAGGGATCTTCATCTTCAGAGTGATGCTAATAAGTGTCAAGACACTTTCACACTGAGGAGGTTTGAACATATTCCATGTTTTACATAGATAAAAAATAATTGCATATTTGCTAAGTAATTTACACTCAAAAACCATTAACAAAAAAGGAAAAATGTTTCTTTTTTCATTTTTTACAAACTCATTAAACTGCCTGCTGGCAATGTTTTTGGTTAGGTGTGTTCTGTTTGCTTTAATTATAGTATCCTTGAGACATACTTAAAGCATACCGATAGCCCACTTACAGCATTGACAGTGATTAGACATAGTTTAGAAATTCACATTCCTATGTCTAAGGTTTCACAGGACCCTAAATCAAAGAACCACCTTCAGCAGGAACTTTAAAAAATTTGTTGAGTTCATTGAGGGTTGCAGGCATTTGATACAGTTTGGCCCAAGGTTTGGGACACACTTGACTCTAGAGTTCTTTGGTATAAAGAAGAGTTCATTGTCAACTCAATTGAAACAAACTAAAATGATCACACCTCCACCACTGTGCAGGACAGTTGGTATGAGGTGTTTTTACTGAAATGCTGTGTTTGGTTCTCACGATTGTGGCCAAAAATCTCCACGCTGAACTTGACTGTCCAAAGGACATTGTTCCAGAATTCTTGTGGTTTGTTCAGTTTAGCTTTGCAAAGGCGCCATGCGCCATTTTCTAGCAAGGAGAGGCTTTCTCCTGGAATAAGCCATACTTATTCAGTCTTTTTCTAATTGTACTGTCAAGAACTTCAAAATTTAACATCCCAACTGAGGTATGTAGAGTCTGACATGTAGCTCTTGGTTTTTCTTTTTTCAATTTCTTTGAGCACTGAAAGGTCGAACATTGGGGTGAATTTGATGGGATTGTCACTCCTGGGAAGATTCTGGCATTGTGTTAACACACACCTGACTGCTCCAGAATCGCTAACTGCCAAAACTACTTTTGTCGGGGTGGTCACACTAACTGATGATCAAGTGCATTTGATTAGCAACACCTGGCTGCCACTTATGTACCATGTTAATTCATATGGAAGCAGTAAGTGTGTCCTTATATTGGAGTGCTTAGTGGTCTGTGAAATATTTCTTTTTTATATGACCATATAAGGTCCCACTATCATCTCCAAAGAACTACAATAAAACTATGGTGAAAGCAGGAGAAGTCTGAAACCACAAGTACTCTTCTTGTTGTTGACCATCTGGCCAAAACACCAAATTTGGTGAGTTAGGTGAAGTATCTGTTTCAGTAGAGCTTAAGCTTAGCAGCACTTCATCAATCAGGCAGCAAATAACATTTAAAGGACTCGGAGAAAAATGAAAAAGACTGATTGAAAGACCCTTCCATATACAGTAGTGGTGTAAATGGGGGGCTGTGGTGTGAACACTACTAATATAAAAAATGGTGATAAATAAACTGGGCCTTATAAAGTGTTTTTATACTCTACTAAAGCACTCAAAACACTTTGTTTAACTTGCCTTATTCACCCATTCACTTTGTCTATATAACATTCACACTCTGATGAACACATCAGAGATCAGTATCTTGGTTATGGATACTTTGGCTTGCAGACCAGAGCAGCCGGGGATCAAACCACCAACCTTATGATTAGGAGGTGACCCGGTCTACCGCTTGAGCTACAACCACCCCGGGATCATGGTAGTAGTATCATGGAAGCAACAATTGCCAAGACTTAAACCTTACAAAATATCTATGAAAAGACCTGAAGAAGGTTTCATATGTTTCCCATCCTGATGAACCTCCTGTGAAAAATGTGTGTGAATAGGCTGTAGAAGCTTTTTAAAATATAAAGTACTATTTTACAACAGCAGTCATGTAATGGTGCTTTATACTATAAGGTAAAGAACCTACAATATAAGAGTGAGAGCCCCAATGGTCCAGTGATTCCCCGTGAGAAAACTCTTGGCAAAAATTCAGCAATTACTCAATGCTATGGTTGCTGCCAAAGGAGCTTCTGCAAAGTGCTAAATGAAGAGTCTGAAAATTTTTCATTTTCATTTTCATTTCAGATTTTTTATTAATTGCAAAATGCAGGAAAAAAAAGCATGTTTGCAATTATTAGTTATTGAGTGTTGATGGAGAAATTACATCTCATAATATTTACAAATTAAATATACAACACAATAACATGTCCAATAACTGAAAGTGGGTGAACCTTATGTTTTTGTAATGCAGCTTAAACATAAAAAAAACTATGCTGATCGTTTTTGCACCACTTTGCACTGTATGTGCCTGTAATTCAAAATATATATCTATAAATTCCCCACAAAGTTTATTTTTTTTAAATCATTTTTACAGTATATTAAATAATGTATCCAGCTTTTCATTCCTATGCATGTTAACCTTCATGATGGGATTTGGCCCAGGTCTGTGAGTGTGTTTACTCATGTCTCTGTTGGTCGGGGTGTGTGTGTGCGTGAATCACAGGGGGCTTCTCTTCCCTGTTTGGCTCAGATTTTGGCAGCCCTCTGTATTCTGCCATGCATACGGAAACATGCAGGAGTGGGCCTGGAATCAAGGTCAGGCCTGGAAAATGATGTAGCAACACTCCTAAAACCTGAATTTCTGCTGAGTTTGGCATTGTGCTCGCTGTCCCCCGAGGCCACAGCCAGGAGTCACCCATCATGCTTATCCAGACCAACCTGTAATGAGCTGCTGGAAGACGTTCCGATGTAGGAGTAGTGTTTGGAGACTGTTGGCACGATAGTTCTGTTGAAGAGACTACATGGTCTTCTGGCACAAAACTAGGGTCAACTTCAAACTCCCATAGATTAAATGTTACTTAGTGGTAACCTCCATATGTGAAGGAACACACTAAAAATCTCAAAATATAGCAGGTGAGGAAGATATTCAAAAAGTATTTTAATTTTAAAGTGTAATAAGTCAAGAAACTTCTAACAAGTAACAGTTAAATGAAAGCAATTTTAAAACAAAATTTAAAAAAAACATCATCCAGTTCAGCACCACAATCGTCTAATCCACGGTCAAAAAAATCCTAATTTACTTCCTACAAGTGTTAGGAGGCAAGAGCGCATAGACTGAAAGTACAAAGACACAGAGATCAGAGAGCCCCCATACCACTTTTGTGCTGACCTTAAAAGGAGCAGCGCACTGTGCAAACATCTGGTCCATCAGCTGGATCCTATGCATCAGCGGGCACAGGGACACACTGGGACAGGTTGGCGGCTGCCTTTGACAGCAACAGTTAATTTCCAACATAATCAATTTATGTGCAGCTCCATAATAACCATCTGTGTTCTGCATGAGGAGGACAGTCCTGAGGAACGAACAGTGCTAGCTGCTCCTCCTCTCCATGGGCGACGCCAGTAGCAAAAGGGAGGAGAAGGAAGCGAAGGAGTTGGAAAACGGGGAAGCGAGGAGTTAATGAAGTAGGTGGGTGAGTTGAAAGTGTAAGAGGGGTTGTTGCAAGAGTTAGGTAAAGATCAAGTGGGCTAGGAGAAGTAAGAAGAGAGGGGGAAGTAGGTGATGATGAAGAGGTCAAAAAAAGGAAAGATGATGAAATTAGGCGACTGTTTCTAACATAGCCAGGGGCAAGGGCACTTAAGCGGTGGAAGTCAATAAGGTTCAGAGGATGTGAAAAAAAATCCCTATTTCGTTTCATTACAGGATGCAAATACAATGAATGAACGAAGTAGGTCTCCACAACATTTTCCTGCTATAAATGTGGTTTGCTACCAAGGTTAGCTCCCTTGGCACTTGAAACCCACCGCATCCTCATCCACCTCCAATGTCAAAATTTGCCAGGGAAGGTGTCACTCAGGCGATTACTGAATCACCTTAGTGAGCCAATTACACTGCAGGCTGTCAAAGCCAATAGCAAACAGTGCCTCACGCACAGACACCCACAGCTTGGCTAGTGTGAAACAAAACATGAAAACAGAATTAAGCTCTGGTGACCCTTCACCCCGCGACATGCAATTTTCATAAGAGTAATCAGCATAATGTGCTAGCTTCTGCACATAACTTCTGACTTGTTTTGACCCTAAAAGGAATGTTTGTGTGCTTCATAAATTTGGTAAGACTTTCTTTGAAGGTCATGTCTGTAATGCATTCTAAACTTTAGACATTATAATACATTTATGAGGATTTAGAGAATTCTTAAATACATGTTCATAATCACACATGGCAAAAAGGTTTATAAAGCATAAGTGTTTCTCCATGGCAACGGGAAGGCACTGGCTGAAAGATTACAAGTCCTGAGTTGTGCAGCTTATAATTTATCTTCCTCTCAAAACTACATGAAGACTGTAAAAAAACTTTCTAATACAGTGATTCTAAATGTGGTTGCTAATAACAGCGATGTCAGTTTAAAGTCAATTTATGAGCTTATTTCATATCAGAAACTTGGAATTTATCAGTTGTTACGATACATTTAAAGACATCTCTGTGGTACAGTTATGGTTTACCTGTTGTCACTTTGGCATGGAGGCAAAAGGCATAATGGAGACTTGACTCAATTTATATGATAGTATATTCAAACTTCAAGTATTTTGTATAACTTATTGCAAGTTTTCATGCAAGATTATAAATATTAGGAGTATACTGTAACGCCCCCCGAATGCACTTCAGGGATGAAAGTGATTTCGCTGTGGCGTAAAGTGCTTTTATCACCTGTGTGAATGAAAATCACAATTTCACATCTTTTTCTCAGGTAGTCTTCAAATACAATGCACCGTTTCCCTCTTTTACCTTGTGATATGTGCACAAAAGTAGAACTTACAAGCATACAAACACATGTGAGTCCACACAAGTCAACTCGCATGGAATCCACCTGCCAGTGCGAACCTGATGTGTGCGTGTGATGCCTTCTGAAGTTTATATATATTTTTACACACTGCTACTGCGAGACCTCAGTACGGTCCATCCGACCTGTCATGCATTATACATGTGCTGTGTGAATGTCCATGTGTCCCTATACATCCTCTGCCATCCTAATTGACATGCAGTGGGCCCTAGCAGCTGTGAAGCTTTCTATCTGTGTGTGTGAAAGAGTGTGTGTGTGGTGTGTATAGCTCTCAGTAAAGCCCCTGCATCCTCTAGGCCACCTGGACATAATGGCCTTCAGCTGCCACCATCACCACCAATATAAGCAGCAGCAAGAGCTGAGAGAGACCCATTTCTAACACATGCACCCATTTTCTTTTTATGACGCATGGACCTCTGCTACTGTTCATTTAGCTGTGTGCAAGAAGAAAACAGACAAAGTGACAAGCACAGACCCTCTCACATATGTACATACCCGTACTGTATCCCTACTGTTTCCACATTTTGCTTTCTTTAGGATTTTAGCCACTGAACAACTAGGGGCCTATCGCGGCTGACACGGGGCAAAAGGCACGATATACCCTGGACATGTCACCACCCAATCACAGGGGCAACATAGAGACACACAAACATGTCACTAACTATTTAGAATGAATTATCCAACAAGCTTATCTTCTGATTGTTAGAGGCACCCGGAGAACAAGTGGCCTTGTGGTTTCAGATCAGGAAATTTCTTGCTGTGAGTGTTAACCACTTCACCCAAACTGTTCAGTTCAGTTCTGCCACACGTGAGGAACAATACAGCTAAGAGATAACAAAGCGTGCCGGAAGCTAATAGCAATGGGTTGGCAGTTTGGAGGTACCTAACACTCCAGCAGTCTTTCCTTTATTGTCTCTTTTCTGTTAATGCTCAGTCTCAGTCTAATTATGTTTTGCGTAACACTTGTAGTTCAAAATTCTATTGAAAGTATGGTAACATAATGTGTTTTCGTCAACTATACTAATATCACTTCACTTTACCATCTTCCTATCAGCTCCGATCCACACACAACATGTGTGTATTGTATGTCTGTGTCTGTGTGTGAGCAAGTGCACTCTCACAGAGAGCAGGGAAAGGAGGAACTAGAAAATAAGCACCTTCATGACTTTGCCAAACATAATTTCATCAGGGATTATTAATTGTTCTGATTCTGATTGAGTTGAAATGAGACTAGTGGAGTAATGGAAATAATTTTAGGGTTTTTATGCTGTCATTTATAAACAAATGCCAATTATGAATATACAACTGTATATTTTAATATATGCAAGATTTTTGTTATTATTTAATTTATTTAATTTATTATTTTACACACCCAGAAAAGAATTATTTGGCGCGAGCCTGATATTACCTAAAAAAATGATCCTCAGTATCTTCCTCAAAGGGATTCATACAATGAGTAAAATACTAGGAGTCTGGGAATATGTCATCTTTTATTATTGTACAATTTACCACTGGTATTAAATTGATCGTTTGTATTGGCAGATACCAACTGCTGTTTTATTCTGGGAAGACCTTGCATATTCCACCAGGACACTAAAACAACTTAAAACAATTAATATTAAAACGACAATTTAAAAAGAGCATAAAATTTCAAAAACCTATTTTGGCTTTGGAAACGGTTGATGATTTTTATCCTAACCCCTAAGATTTAACTTTAAAGTAAAGGTAATTCTAATGAGTGTAGATGAATTGTGTGTCTACATGAACTGTACTTTACAGAGCTGCAGATTTTTTCTCTATGGCAAAGAATTAGAGAAGCTTTATTTGCAACCTCTGGTATGTTCTTTGTTCACAGTGTAAGTAAGATCTACCGTGTACACGTGTGTGAGGATGGCTTTTTCTTTTTTTTGCCTTCTTCCTCATCTTGAAGTCTTGATTCAATATTTTTTCTCCTTTCCTATATCAGAAGCCTTTGATTCTGTCCTGCTTCTCAATTCTTCATGGAACTCCAACATTTCAAAGACTTCTTCTTCTCTCCCCTCCTCCTTCCCAGGCAGAGTGCCGGCCAAGTCTGGGAGAGGGACTGCCCATCAGAGGTTGGCTGCTATCAGCAGGGGGCCGCATGTCTCCAATTCAGGTCAGCCTTGGCTACAGACGGGGACTTAAAAGCAAGCCACAACGCGTCCTGTGATCCCAGTAAGCACGCTTGTTAGTGGAATTGATAACGGACCCATACACCTGGGTCCTCTGAAGTTGGCATGGCATTTTAAAGGGGAAGACAGGGAGCCAGGGCAGCCAGATACCGCATGAAAACGTGTCAAACTGAGGAAAGGAGGGATGGGGGGGAAAGGTCTTTTTGGCATGTGACGAAACAGAATATGTTTGAGGGAGCGACCTAGAACATTGTGGAATTATGTACAAATACAGGGCATATGGCATGGAATCATTCTGAGAATCCGAAATATGTTTTGGCTGTATCGTGTTACCCCCTGTAATTTTCTTGCACAAAGTTTGAGTCATAAGTAAATGATTAACAAACGTGTGCAGACACATGCTTGAGTCATAATGTTGCATTCTTATATTAAAATGATTTTTTTTTTAATGAATTGCATATTTAAGCTTCATATTATTCTCATATGTTTCTGCATGTGTGGATTTTGGTGACAGCAGTGCACCTGATACACTACGTGCCACCATTTCCCTTCCAAATAACAGTAATACAAGCGCAATGTTCAGATGCCACATTTATGATAATCAGAGTATAATTCATTTATTGAGTCTACCTTTGCCATGTGTTGACCCCACGGCCATGTTGCCAGCTCACATCTGGCTGCATGGTGCGGCGCTCAGTCCTGGATGGGATTTGCCCCTGGTGATGGGGCATCTGGGAGGCCAGATGAAGCTGAGGCTTGATGAGTGCTTTGTCTATTATGGATATGGGGCTTTATGGAGACATTGACAGCTGCACATTGACAGTCTCCTGAGCAGGAGGCCTACTTCAGCAGTTGTGCTCTTTTTGTTGTCTAGAACAGAGAACAAGTGCAGAGCTTTAAATATTAAATGGATTCTAAGCTTGCTAGCGCAGGTTTCAAGTCAAACCTTCATTTAAAGGGAAGAAGGAGGATGATTTATCTTTGGATTATTAAGCTTAGTTGTGAACTTTTAGATTATTAAAATGTTGAACTTACATATATGAAAATACATAAATTAAAAATATATTTCCACTTAGTCAAACTCCTAATCGTCTGCACGGAAGCTGCAACAACTAGAATCAATGCATGTTTCAAAAAATGATACCAATCAAGCTGTCAAAATGAGGTTGCAACCGAATGAAACTATCAGTGCATCTGTTGTGCGTCCTGGCACTCCTAAGTGATAGGTTGCGGATCGGAGAGGTGGATGGAGAGAGCGGAACGAGGAACTCGAATGAAAGATTATCCAACGACAAGAGACATGTAGCTACAGACCAGGCAAACCGAGCTGACGTTCTCCAACCTTCCCTCCTGCCCGCCATTTGTGAAGGATTTGGGGATTTCATAATTTCCTGTTCTTTCTGAAAGGGGGATGGCAGCACCTGGTCCACACAGCTGTACTTCATTTAGAGAGCAATTTGAAAAGAGCGAGGGGGAGAGGAGAGGAGCGAAGCAGCCTTGTCATTAAGGGCTCCAGAATGGCCTCCGTTTGTTAGACACATGGCACAGAGTTAATGCTGCTGAATGGGGAATAGGCGCTGTTGATGCTGTCACAAATTTCTCATAAGTGCTATGACATCTGAAAAAGCCACTCCAAGAGCAGGGAGGGGGAAATTCAAATTTTCCTTATCAAAGAGGGGTTTTTTTGTAGGTAATTGACAGCTGTGGCTAGGATGTAAGCATGTGTTTCTGTCTGTTAAGATGGATATTCTATTTGTGTATCATTTCATCTTTCGTACACCTTGAAGTTTGTTGTGCATGCAGGTGATGGCGGCGGTAGAGTTTATATCAATGAGCTGACAATGAGAATAATAAGCAGATTGTTGGTAAACTAAGGTGATGCAAAAGGTTTGTTGTGCGGATGCGCAGCTGCCTCGCCTCTTCAGAGTTGATCTAATTGATTTTGACACGCACATGTGCAGGGGGGGAAAAATAGTGAGGCGGGATCAAAGGCAAACGCTTTATTGCCACATCACAGGCCCCTGCTGCATTTTGAATTCTACCAATCTGTCCAAACAGTCAGATAAAATCCTGCGATGAAGAGATGTGCTTCTCTCTTTCTAGTTCACTTGCTCTACCCCTCCTCTTCTCCTCTCTCTCTCTGTCTGTCTACCTTGACGGCTCTTTCTTGCTCTTCCTTTCCTTCAGAGTAATTCCCAAGCGGTAATAAGTGATGCAAGAGTCACCAGGGCACTATGAAAACACTGATCCACAAAGGTAAAAACAGCTTCCACAACAACATGTCAGAGACTTGACAGATGCTGAAGAACTGAAAAACAAAAGATGGTAAAATTTAAGTTTGTGAGTTACAGAAACTGCCATATATGCAACACTTTACACTACATGGTAAAAAAATGTCAATAGTGAGTTTCCGGCCAGTTGGTGAGGAGGGATCAGTAACCGCAAAAAGTTTGTGGAAATCAAGTTTAATTCATTAAGGCATTCTGTCACTACTAGTGACGCCATGGAGCAGCAACTGAACAAATCTGGGAATGAAAGCTAGAGCTGAATGGCTGGATTGTATGAGTCTTATTCAAAGATAAACAAAATGCTTTGTAAAAAACCAAAAATAGAAAGGATGACAGTCTGAGATTCAAGACTTAGTATCATTCTGTTTCTGAAAAATTATTTAAAGCTCACATTTAAGTAGGTCGGCAGTACGCACAATAGAAACCGCCTTCTTTTCACACCCGGTTACCTCACACAGTTTGTTTTTGAGGTGTGTGCATCGCAGCTGTCTTTTCTTTTTTCTGTAGTTAGACATCTAGACCGCTCAGTGAGCAATAGGCCCGTGCTCTGTGCTCACCGTTAATGGGATGTTGGTGTGCAGAGCTGAAAGCATGTGCCTGAGTCTGTGGGCTGAGTGTAATAAAAGAACCACAGTTGGACTAACCATGCTGAGCTCAAAAAGCTACATAGAGAAGATGAGAACGTACACACATGCAAAAGTGATGCACACACACACACACACACACACACACCTGCCAGGTGTGTGAGGAGGCTGTGTGATACGGAGCCAGGCTCCCACAACCAACCAGTCTCAGAGAGCTGTGCTTCACAAATGAGTCAGAAACAAATCCTGGTAACAAGCACAGCAATAGAGCAACTGCCTTTAACCCAGCCATCCTCTTCCACAACAATATAATATATAATACATTTGCTCGCTGAGTTTCACCTCAAGCTGTATTTCTGTTCCAACATTCACTGACACTGACATAACAATGATGGATTCCTCTGCAGGAACTGGAACCAAGAAGCATCCCTTACAAAAATCCAACAACTTGATGAGATCTGTATGAAAACTTGCGAGTGGGCTCTGCTGTTTGTCAAGTGTGCCTTTGGCAGGGCAGTGGTGGTAGTGATGGCTGTGGGTGGTGGTGGGGGTGGAGGGGGTCAGAGGGGCTCTTGGCTGCTCTCCTCCCTCCTGTCAGCCCCCTCTCTCGGCCAGGCAGGCAGGCTGTGTTGGGCGGCCCGGCTCCTCGGTAGCAGATGCGAGCCCTCATGTCAGAGGCAGGCAGTGGCCCGACGGAGTGCCGCTCGTGCTCATACCTCATTGAGCCATCTCCCCTAGCAGATGGCGCGCTGCTGCGGGCGCTCCTCTCCCCGATAATTACCAGGCCTCGCCACAGATGGAAATGTCAGTCAGCCTCACAGGTCCTGGTTCCTGCCACTGCCTCCGTCCGCGGCCCCTCTACCTAGGCCGGGCGCTGCCAACACTCACCATGTGTTCTGTGACTGCTGACTAGGCAGGCAACAAAAGAGAAATCCACCCACATGAATATTCATGCAGGGATGTTAGGTGGCTAGCTGTAGACCAGGCTGGGCACTGGCAAATAGTTGGCCAGGTGCAGGTTGTGACACCGATTTCCAACCTTTTTTGTCTTCCACTTCTATAGTGTGTCACCGTTCACGTTTCATAACACGGTGCCGAGAAGTGCGCCTTGATCAATCTTGTGCGTGCTGGAGAAAGAAAGGTGAAATTGTACATACTGCTTTGTACAGTTGTGGAATGACATATTTAGGAGATTAGGATAACTGTGTTTGCAAAATGGATTAATTCTAGCAGATGCCAGGACTAACCCCCACTTATCTGTGATAAGGTGACCAGATGTCTCAGCTTGGCAAAGGCAACACTCTCCGAGTTTTATTACTCCGCGCCAAAGCATCCCCCGAGAAATTTCTCTGTGCATTCACAGATAATCTACCTTCGCAGAGAACAAGGCGACAGGGTTTTGCCGCTTTGTGTATTTGTCCATGTAAGAATTTATGTGAACGTGTTGCCTGGTTGTAGAAAGCTCAAGAAGATTAAACTAAAGTAAATACCTTTGTGCCTAAGTGCCAGCATAGTGATGGAAAAGTAAGTAGTGCTTTCCTGAAAATACCACTTTGATATAGATATCGTACAATTAAGTTTCCTAGCAGAAAAAAATAACATAAAATGTTAAATCAGCACCGGTCTGTTTATTTCCAAACAGGAATCATACAACTTATATTATGATGTGTGTAGGTTAATGAAAAAGCCACGATTTCTCAAATCTTGCTCTGAGCTCATGTCCATAGAAGTTGTGGTGTTGATTTGTAAACTATTTCCATTCAGTTTATTTGCATAGTGTTAATGTGCAACAACAGTCGCCTCAAGGCACTTTACATTGGAAGATAAAGACTCTACAATATTAGTAAGAAATCCTAACAATCAGTTAACCTGCTGTGATCTAGCAGTTGGAGAGAGTGGGAAAGAAAAACTCCCTTTTAACAGGAAAAAGCCTCTTGCAGAAACAGGCTGCTGTGACCAGTTGTGGGTGAGGGGAAGGAAAAACCCATTTGAATCCCGTAATTAGTAAACAGATACCATATTAAACGTGGAAATTGAGAGATGTTATTTATTTATTTACCTTTTTTTTTATATAGGACCTCGATTTTAATTTTATGCCTGCAACTATTTTATGAAAAAAGTGGGAAATGGTGCATTTAGTCTTTTTTCTAACAGTCTGTAAGCATGGGATGTACTTTTTATACCCAATCATGTCCATAATTAACCTAATTGCTAAATATTACACCGGGCATTTCTGTTTTAGCTTTAAACAACTTTGTCAGTTGGTTGTCGCTCCATTCCAACTTTATATATTGCTGGCTTCAAATTCAAAATTTTGGGTATATTTTCTCAAAAACAGTCAAATTTGATTAGGGTTTAAACGATATGCAAATCACTGAATTCAGATACACATTACATGTACATTTTACCCATAATTCCACCTTTTTTTTGAACTATAGCTTTGTATATTTCTACTGGGGGTGCTTAAAATTTACAGTCACTGATTATAGGTGATGGCTATGATTGGATGTCATAAACAAGGGCATTTTATGGCCCATATGCCTTTTTATACATTGAGATCTGATCATTTCCCTAGTACACAGTCTAGGGTGCACTATCTCACCACAGCACATTTGTAGGTCACAGGAGTGTACATAACAATAAAAACTGCCAGTGGTTAACAGAAAAAAAGAGAAATGAGTCATAGTGAAGGTGCATTTTAGTTGATGCAGAAGTGACATTTTGCTAATTGCAGTGCACCGTTGCTTACAGTTTGAAGCCCCAGCCGCAAAGCCCACTTTGGAGAAGGAGAGGAGGCTGTACTGTTGCAGAGCAATGCAAATAACAAACTTGAAACCCCACTCTGCAGTTGCTTTTAAAGTCAGTTTCAATGGCAGCCTGATGGCCAGAAAAATGGACTATACTTAATTATATCTTACATCTGGCAATTTCAGAATGATACATTTACCCAGCCATAGAAATGTGTGATTCCATATTTCATCCTATTTGCCTTTTTACTTAATTTTGTTGTTTCTATAGCACCTACTGTCTACCTTTGTAAGATAAAGAACTTCCGGGACACTACATTACCCCACTTATCTACCAGACAATGGCACACATGGTGGGCCTCTCTTTAAAAGGCAGTCGAATGAACTGATAAAATAAGAATAACATTCTCCCCAACAGCAAATCTGTCACTTTATATATGAAAAACCAAAGACACACATACATATCAACAACTCATATCAGCGGGAGTTTGGTAAATATCTGCTGTGCAGTGAATTTGTAAAACTTTTGATTGTTTAAACGGTGCAGAAGATCCTCTCTCATCATGGGGATTAATTCGAGCCCAACTTCCAAACCTGCCAAGTCCTTACTCACTGATATCTTGTTAGACAGACTGAGAGAAGAAACTTGGAAACATATGATGCAACATGAGTGAAATGCAGTCAATGCAGTCAGAATATAAGCAGACAAGTCCTTCCCTCTACAAGACTGAAAGCTGTCAGCACCGCAACAATTTACTCCCACCTCCACACGGAGCCTGAAAAGTAGAAAGGAAGCTTTTGAAATTAAAATCCTATTAGCAGCTAATAAAAGGCAAATATGTATAGGCAGGTATTCCTGCATCATCTGTATGCATGATGTTTAGTTATCTCAAATTTAGCAGCCACTTATAAAGCCTTTGTCAAACTGCAAGAGTGGCAGTACTCGATATAACCTCTGATCATAATTAAAAGTGGTCAAATGAGACTCAAGATATCACACCTTTGTGTTGTACAGATGCAGTTCAACAGAATGGCATCAGTCTGCCTCCCTTTTTTCTTTCTTCTTTTTGTCTTGAGCTGACAAAGCTGGCCCCTCATTTCCATTCTGCCCATTATGTAAATGAGGGCGGATCACATATTGGTTCTGATGAGTAAAGCAAGTGCAGAGGCCAGGTCTCCTTTAGGACCAAGTGGAAATTTGCACTTAAAAGCCATTTTGTGTGATAAAACAATGGCCCAGGTGCTGTGCCCTTGACCAAGGGCTTTATCGTCTCCTGTGAGGCAGAAAGTTGGTGTCACACCTGTTTCAGCTCCTTTCTGTGAGCGCCTGGCCCGGCTCATTCTGTCTGGCTGACAATTGAGTACAGATGATGCTGTCAAAATGAATTAAAGGTTTCACTGCTTTCTAACCCCTCCACTTCACTGACTCACAGCAAATTTGTTGCTTGTTCAAAATAAGTGTTATGTGTACATACTGGGCATTGCTGTGACAGGTGTGAAAAAATCACGGGCTGTCTTTTTCTGTAGACGACTGTTTCTGTGGATACCACATTCCCATTTGTTTTATATTCTCAGTTTATACTTCTGCAAAACAAAAGGCCAACAAAGCTGATCAACACTGTTAAATATTCTATATTTTCATAAACTGTTTATTGTTGTCAGGGGACCGTCACATTTGATAGATTAACAACAAAGGCCGTATGTTATTCGTCGCCTGATAAGATTTTCGCTCCTTTGTCCTGTTGGTAGTCAACAAACAAAGCGAGATCAGAGAGATTAGCATCCATCACCCAATTCATTTATACAACAAATCACCTCAAACCATATCAAACAACACTGACGTTTGGCATCCAACCAAAGACAAAATCAGCCCTCTGAGGAATTCCCCACATAATCTGGTAGGATTTGAGAGTAAACAACAGAGCTTGTGGTTTTGCCACTTATTTTGCATATACTTACTATGCTATAGTAACCACAGATTACATTGGATGCATATTCCACATGCTTTTGTGCTCATGCTAGATAACATCTAAAATTTAGGATTGCAGAGATAAAGTTTGTGTTGGAAGGCTGGAAATATATTTATGAAGCCACAAATGAGAAAAACCTGAGATGGTCAATTTTGGTCGGGGGGACTAAATGGTTACTCCTGTTGCCCCGTGGGTGAGCACTAGGTTTTAAATTGATGAGTTGAATTTTGTAGACTGAAAACCAGGTGGGAAACAGTAATGTGGATTTGCTACGAAGGCCCAGTGGTCACAAAATCAGAGACTGTAGTGAAGTGCTAGGCTATTAGCTAATGTTAGCAAGCCTGGTTAGCATTGCCAATCCATAAACTGACACACATATTTGCTGAAAATACTAGAATTTCAATCAAGAACACTGGCCTTAGCTTGCATGTGACTGATAAATCAGTGTTGAGTAATTGTTAATGTCATATCATAATAATAAGGCAGTAGCTAAATGACTAGCTTAAATTCACAAACAGAGCATGATTTTGAAACACTTATCCTACTAATGGAACAGGTTTGAACTTCAAACCCAAACTTACATAACTTTAGCGTTATTTCTATGGCTAACACTGAATGCCGTTGTAAGCTAAAGAACACTGGGGACACGGCAGTACCCCAAAACTCTACCAGACAGTGGCACAAATTGCTGACCTTTCTGTAAAAAGGGTTCAAACACAAACTTCTTGGATTGGCACATAGCAGGACAGATTATTTAATAGATACTCCAAAAAAGCACCAATTTAGGATTGTAGAGATAAAGTTTTTAGTAACATACTAAAATCTGGGGAGCTGCGACCTAGCAGACAGCTGCTAGTCCAACAGCATAAGTCATGCAAGAATGTCACCCTTACCGACAGATGTTATTAAGGGGAATATTTTTAGTGTGATATTAAAATATATATCATTGTCTGCAGTTTTTTATATTTGAAATGCACAGATGGACTAGACAGACTACTTTCAGTCACCAATATGCTAAGCTGCGCTAACTACTCTTTTGGACTTGGTATGAGCTGGTATAAGAATGGTATTCTTTTATGTAACTACTGTACCATTTCTTTAATAATTTAACACTGTGAGGTCTAAGTAATCATCAAGTGACAGAACAGAATTAAGACTTTTAAAGGAAAAAAGCATTTACTGACTTTTTATGATGCCTTAAAAATGGCTTCTAATGTTAAAAAAAAAGTCATATTATCAGAATATATTTTGGTTCGACTTAGTTTCTACTGACACTTTCATCAAGTCTAAGTATGTAAAGAGAAGTTAAATAATTTCAGTACATACAGTAAATACAGCTACAAGTTCCCCTTCGGGGTTTGTGCATAATTACGATTTTGTACAAGTTTCATAAGATAAGGAGAAACAATGGTGGTAAAAGAAATAGTTTCAAAATAATCTTTTCTCAAATTGCAAGGGCCAATTATTTTCTTATGATGAAAGTATCCCTTTATCAAGCAGGATCATACTAAGCAATTAACACTGGGTGCAGATAATGAATAAAGCATCTAGAGTTTAAAAAGGAAAAGCTGTTCTGCAGCGCTATGCACATTTGCATTACATTCACATAAATTCCACTTCATTCCAAATATCACATGCACTCCATTTTGCAATCTGCGCTGCACTTAGGGCCCGCTGCTTTCACAACACGTCCTGAAGAGAGAGAGATTGAGGAACTGTCTGCAAAGGAGGCACTGAGCAAATCGGGGAAAGAAGTACGGAGTAGTTTAGAGCGGGTGTGTTTGAGTGAGAGAAAGTAAGAGTTGGGTGACCTTGTTACCAGTTGGGTTGAGTTGGACAGGCTGGTAGGAGGTTGCTGTCTACGGGGAGGGACAGACAGATGCTCGCTCTTCTCCCTGGGCAAAACATCTCGCCTGGTGCAGGCAGCACACAATCTGGCCCGGGCAGCTGTAACCCTAATGATCACTGGTGGCACTGCACCTGACCAACCGACCAGCTCAATACTCATTCAGCCCTCCCTTTCCTTTCCCTCCACTCCCCAGCCCTCCATCTCCTCTTTGACCTCCAATGCCTCCAAACTCTGAGTAGAAACTAGTTGTGCTCTCAAAGCATAGAGAAAGGAGGGGGGTGGGGCTGAAATACAAGGGTGGTTTAAAGCAGACAGGAGGATAGCTAAGAGAAGGGGATGATATGCAAGTAATGGGGAAGAAAAAAATAGCTGCTAGCATTGCACAAGATGCTTATAAGAAGAGAAATAAGTGACTGAGACATGCTTAGTATGTAAGAATGTAAATAATAACACAGGAAACAGAATACAGAGTGCTCCATAAGAAATAAATGAAGTTGAATGGATGCAGGGATGGTGGATATTTAGAGAGGAGGGCAATGAGAAGCTCTCATGCTTCTCTACTGCAACAACTGATCAAGTCTGAGCTGCTTATCGGATCTCACGCACACTGCTCTCTGGTGTGAGGGCTTGAATTCACGGGGTTTTGATTAGATGCCCGAAAATGTGAACTAAATGTATATGTGTGTGTATATTGATGGAGGATTTAGATTAATATCAGTACATTCACCAATGTTTAATACATTTTTGTAAAAAAATAGAAACACAACAGACTTTATCAAGAGCAAAATAGTATATGGAGGGCATATTTCCACCATTGCCCTAGTGTCTATAAAGTTTACCAACAGTTAAAAACTAAAAAGTAAAGCCAACTAATAACTTATTAGCTAACTAATGCTGTAGTATAGAAAACTTTGGATAATCAATGACATTTAAAAAGGAAATCAGGAAATTGTATCATAAAAGGCACCCAGATTACACTCTCTGGGTATCTTCTTCCTTACTGAGACTATTTATTTAAAAAAAAAAACAATATTTTGCTCATCTAAAGTGATCATAGTGATTTTCTCACCTAAATGAAAAAAGCACTTTGTAATTTCCCTTTCATTCACCCATTTTTCTTTAGCAATTTTTTTTTCATATTTGAGAGGAATTAGGGTTTTACCAAACATGTTTTTGTTCCGTGTGTGAATTATGAGTTGTAAGACTCCTAATCCATATTAATCAAAGCTGAGCCGTTGTTTTCTCTAGCACACACGATGCACGCGCGCACACAGGCGCACAGAGACACGCAGACATTACATAAAAAGGTCATTCACAACAACCTCCCGTGGTAAACATTTTAATCCCAATTAATCGCTAATTCAGCTCATCACTCCATCCGTTCACTTCCGTGAGACGGACCGATCTGGATCCGCGCGGGTGACAGAAAGCTCATCTGATTCTCGAGCATCAAACATGATGAAAAGAGAAAGAGATTTTTTTTTTTTCTGGTCAAGTGTTAACTTTCAAAAGGGGGTGCTAGTTAGCTTCATTTGGCTCCTCTGCCTGTAGTGCTCTGAAAGAGTTAGAGCCCTTGTTAGACTAAATTAAAGAGGATAATATGCCGCAACAGAGAAAGCAAACTATTCAGGATAAAAAATCTAAAAACAATCACTTGAAGTAAAGTAATCTTAATTTAATCTTCAATCAGCATAATAAATATTTCTTGAAATCTGCCTTTTTTTCGATGTTGTTACTTAGTCCGTCTTAATGTTTTGCTCTTGACCGTTCTGTCCGGTGACACGGCACATTAAAGTATATGCGTGCATGTTTCTGGTAACAGAGATCGAAAAAGCAAGATCTTGATGTCAGAGAGGGAGAGAATAGAGAGCGAGCATCTGTGAGTGAGAGAGGAAACAGAGTGAGAGCTCGAAAGTGCAAGGAGAGGATTGTGGTAGTGTGTTTGGAGATCAGCCTGGGCCAAGAATGTGTCCGTGACTGCTGCTCTGTGTATCTGCCTTGCCTGGGTGACACCGGTGACACAGACATTTCCCAGCAGCCTCCTCGCAGTCCTGAGCCACCGCTGATCTTCCGGGAGCCAATCAGCACACACACACACACACATGCACACACCATCAAACACTATCTCTCTGTCTTTCCCCTCTCTAGGCCGGGCAACAGGCTCTGTGTTAGCCTAAGCAGACCAGGACTGTCAGAACCATATGACCCCGGCAGGGCTGCTCAAACTGTGCTGCTGCTCTTTAATTATACTACATCATCCAAGATTCCCCGTGATAACAGTGTGTTTCAGCTGCTTCACTAGGAACTATTATCTACACATGAGCTTGATTTGATGATTTGTGGGGTGTGTGCCACTCTTGTGCAGTTGGACAGATGAATGGACAGAAAGACAGACAGGCACTGAACCACTTTAAAACCCAACAGCCAGCATCTGGAGAGTTCACATCCTCCTCCAGCAGCCCAGCTGTCTATCTGCCATGTTTTCTTTATCAGCCCTCATCATCCGGCAGCCCTACACATGACCAAATTAGTCCCAGTATCAGCCGTTATCTGGCCGTGGATGGCCAGCCTGCCTGACCAGAATCACTCTTTTTCCAGCCTTCTGCTACACTTGCTGATCCAGACTGAGGAAATCCAGGCTACAAATCCTGGGTTTGAGCCTCAACAGACTCCAGAGTGCTCCGGCACAAAGAAAAGGGCCTTGCTTCCTTTTAAGGTGGGCTGGCCTTGCTTTGGTTTATAAATATGTGAGATATAAATTATATATTTATATACCAAGCACAGGTCCATCGGTTCCCTGAGGTAACATGAAAAGCACTGGGAAGGTGGAAGAAAAATAATAAATGAGATTGCTAGGCTATAGACCTGCAGATCTTTGCTTACTTTAGTTTCTGCCGGCAGCAGATGTACATCGACCTTGTAACTTTGAATTTCTGCAATGGCTGTGCTCAGTGGACGCCCTGGCAGAGTGCTCTCTCCTGCATAAGCATAGCTGAGGGAAGATTAGAGTTTGCACTTGGCTGGTATTACCACATGAGTCACTCATGCCCTGCATGTGACGTCTTAAGTAAGTTTCAAGTAGCAAACTCAAAGTAGAAGATTAGCCACTGGCATATGTATTCATCTTAATTCATGTAGTATTTTTCTTCTTGGAACGTTGAGTATTGCAGTCCCATGACCTTAGGTGCACTGGAGATTAGTTTCCATTTCAAAACCACTTTCTGAAAAACTTCTCATGCTTAATTAGAGGAGCTGGTAGTCATTTCTGGAAAAAAAAAAGTACAGATAAAAGAGTCAATGAAAAATTCATATAAAGTATTCCTGCTGTTTCTTTTACATGATATTCGGGGTAGAAAAAAAATCTTAACTGTAGTTCAAAGAACATGTAAACACGAGTACACGGCATTTCATGCATAGTTCCAAACACATGCAAATGCATACGTACACACAAGATGCTACAGAGGCCCAATGGAGATAGGGAGAGTGTATGTCAGGGGGACAGGATGGATGCGAAGAGGTGCCAAAGACCACAGCACACTGTCTGTGCCAAGCAGAACTGAGCGCCCACTGCCATCCAAACATAAATAAAGTGCTTTTGGCTCCCTGCAGCCACCAGTGTGTGCCGTGCATCCGCCAAGCATGTTTTTTCTAACAAAGTTAAAAACAGGACAAATTTGATGCAATCACTTGCTGGAAATAAATATGTGGCATGTCTTGGACAGATAGGGTGTGAATCAGATGGTTGGTCAGTTATTAAGTTTCATAACATAACTTCAGGATAGATTTCCTCTTCAGACTTTTAGAGCATCGAAGGGAAAAAGACACAAATTGGGCACGCGGCACAAGTTTCTTCTCTGTTTACTTTCTTTGCAGCTATGCAAGATGCCAAGCGGAGTTGCACATATTGAACCATATGAAGTTACTGATCCTCTTCACTGCTGCTATCTACTCTTTTAATTATCTCAGTATTAGGTAAGAATGGCCTTTTTCATGCAAGATATAAAATGCAAATTGTTGTTAGATTGATTCATTTGTGCATCAGATAAGAATGTGTGGGTGCGTGTGTGTGTGTGTGTGTGTGTGTGTGTGCATCCGTACTGATGTTCCTGTTCCAAATAGCCTCAGGCTGAATTCCCACTCTTCACCCTGGTAGCAGTGCTGACTGATTAAGGCCCTGATCTCCACTGCTTCTTGAACAACACTCACACCAATGATACTGCCCTGGCCCGTGACTCTTGGGTGGTTAAAAAGGCATTTTGCCATAGCAACACAGCACTTCTTCTGCCAAGAATTTGACCTGCTGGTAACATGACCCGCCAAATTGTCTCTATCTATGTTTTCTCTCACTCTCTTTTTTTTTACTCCTGACGTCTCTCTGCCACATTGTCTCCTCACCTAACTTTGGTCTCACACAGTTCCCCGCATATAGACTAGGGTAAAAAGCTTATAAGCCCCAGCTTTACTACATACCCTGCTGGGTTACTATTGACTTTAATACCTTATGATCAAAGTTTTAAATCCGAGAGTGGGGGGAATAAGCTGGAGAAATCCATAGTGGCAAATCACCGCCACTAACACTCACATGCCAAATTGCAATAACTTTCAGTCCATATCCGTGAGCCTGTGCCATATATGGAGTGTACATTACGATTTGAAAAGTGCCAATTAGCATATGCTGAGAATGTCTGAATCAAACACTTCTTGGCTCATATTTTCAAACTGGGAAAGATGCAGACTTGTGTAAAGTCTGTGCAATCGTATTAAATCCTCTGTATGATATATCCCAGCCTTAACCGGACCACCAAGGCCTATAGACTGGGTTTTAGGTGACACATACTGCTGTAGTGAAATGTATCTCCCCCATCACCGGCACTGGAAGGCGTTGATTGGCTGACTGGCTGGCTAGCTGGCTGGCTGGCTGACCAGCTAAGTGAAACCCTGGCCTGTGATCGCTCTGATGTGGGGATTTTCTTCCGGCACCAGTCACTCAGCTCCATTCCAGAAAAGTGACTCCAACAGGAAGTAACACATTAACAGAACAATCAGTTTCCTTGTTAGGGAGCTTTATGCCGCTAAAGCCTGCTATTAACACCACTGGGAGATCTGGTCAATTGATAAGATATGCCAGATGAAAGAAACAGAAGGCTGTGCAGGTTACATGGCTGCATTTATTTGTGTCCTTTGGGTAGAATATGCTTAAAAAAGTGCTTTTGAATGCTCTGAAAGGAGATATTGTCAAAACAGCACCTTCATGCGACTGCACACTATGCCACACTTGTTCAAAATGTTTGCTTTTACAACATACGCCTTCTTTCTTATTGTTACTTAACAAAGATTACTCATTGTGTTTATCATATCTGTATTAAGTTAGCCCGGATTCAAAATTCAAGTCATAAAGCTGAACGGATAAAGTCATAATAAGAATCAATTCAATTAATTGAAGACAAAAATATATGGGGAAACCCGACCTCATATAGCTACAGACTCTTTATTGACCTGCTGAATCTGCCCCTTGATGATGTTATGTGATCGACATTATATTCAAACTATATAAATTCTATGCGGAAAGCTGTTATGGCTAAAATGAATGCATGCAATCACTAATCAAACCACAAACTCAAAAAGAAACAATGAGATGCAAATCTTCCCAAGCTGCTAACTGAGAGCTATAGAAGGCTGATTCAGTGTTGGGTAGACTGGTAATGGCTCTTTTGAGATAACATTGTTCATATCAGATAACATTCATACGGATTTGCAAAACTCCCACAACTCTTTGAAATTCCAATCTAATGTGCTGTTGATTTGTTAAATATTTATTGTTGAGACAACTATTCAAAATATTCAGCCTGGTATCAGCTGTGAGGGTGCTGTATATGTTGGGAAATTATGGGACTTTTTTACCACAGGAGGACACAACACGGGATAAAAGTTAATAATTCTAATAATTATTGTTGCTATTGTTATGACACAGTTTCTCTCCTGCCCTCTCCCCATCGCCTCTCTTTTCTCTCCAGACTCTCCGCCCTTTGGGAGGCAGGGGAAACACAGTCGTATGTGTGGCAGGTGGACTTCCTGTCTTTGTAATTAGAACCAAATTAGGTTAAACTGCAGTTCTTCCCTCAGCCCACAGTCCATGGAGAGCCTCTGCCCCTGCACCTCCAGGCACACAGAATTAGCTGGGCCACATACTGGGAACCTAATGGACAACCGTGTACACCATGGCTGCTGCTCATGAGCTAGATAACACCTCACACCTGCACATATCACACATCTTATGCTCTCTCATCATTAAACATCGCATTATATAGCTCCTGATTGTTTACACGGTAGGGCTGCTGCTGCTGCTGTTGTGCTTTTTGCAGGTGGGGTTGGGATGTGAATAAAGCTGGGGTCCTATTGGTGTGAGATGGAGTCTTTATTTTGGGTGTGAGCAGAGCTCTAATTGAAGACTGATGGATTTACATTAATTTCCTCCCCACACCTGCCTCCTTTATCTGCTCTCAGATAGCACGGGAGCGATGGGTCTGCTGGCCAGCCCGCCAGCCTTTCTATTATGAATAATGGGCAGAGCTGAGCGCATGCCTCTCTTCAACGTACACAACCACACAGAACACTATTATTCAGTGCAGTTGGTAGCACAGTAGCAAATGTACCTGAGAAACTGTGAAATCCAGCCTGTTTGAGCTGCCAATAATAAAAAAAAAAACACAGCAAAACAGGGAAGAGGACAGGTGCAGCTCCTCTCCTGCTGTTGTCTGTGTACATTCCACACAGCTCTGACTGGTCAACAAAATGAGCAGCTTTTTCAAGCGACAACATGGAAGACAATAGCAACCACAATAAGTTTGTCCATGTTTGGCAGTAATCCATATTTTAAAAATGGAATAATAAACCACAACAGTCTTTTAGAGCTCGAGTTTCAGCAGAAGTTTTAACATTCACCTGAGGCGAGCAATAAATAGCATCCCTTATCTGTCTTTTTAGTGTTGGAGGGGATATCTGACCTAACATGGAATCTGAAGGCTGGGAGGCCAGGGGCTAATGGCGAAGGGCTGTGAGCTGTCATATGTGACTGACAGAGCTAACTGCTCCACAGAGATGACAGAAAAGAAGCGAAGGAGGAGCTGGGAAGACAAATATTCATATGGGAAGTCAGAAAAGGGAGGGTGAGGGTGAGGGCGAAGCAGGAGGTTAAGGGGTGGAGGCGGTAGGAAAAAGAAATGATGGAAAAAGGAGGAGCATAATGTCTCCACCAATGGTTCAGGGCAGATCCAGCCAGCTGGAGAATAACTGCTGAGCTGGGGAAGTGAGAGGAGAACAGACTCACATGATTGACTTGTCATTGATCATAATCTTAACTGCATGCATCCAAATCCTCTGGGTGTAATTTGTCCACTTGACACGTGTGTGTGTGTGTGTGTCTGAGAGAGAGTGTGCCCATGTATGCACGTGTGCCTTTTGTGTAAATGTATAGTATTCATGTATATTACAAAATGTTAAAGCAAACTTTCAGACAAATGGCAGAAGAGTTTGAGCTTAGTGGTAAAGCCATGTCTGCTTCTTTAAAGGCCTTACTTATGATGAACCTATGTGTAAAAGGAGGATACTTTCATAACAATGGTATGAATGCAGCCAAATCAATTATTTCAATTGTTTGGTATATCAGATATTCTGGGAATGTCTGAGAAATTTTCACAGTTCTCCTGTGGATTTAGGCTGCTTTCTATAGCTTCTGTCTGTTTCATGTAATCCCAGAAGGACAATAATGTTGCCCCACATCTGTGGTTTGGCTCATCATTCCTCTTGTTGAAGAGGATCATTCTTTATGACTCTGGCTGTATACTTGAGGTCACTGTCATGTATCAGAATAAAAATGGGACAGATGAGATGCCTCTCTGATGGTATTAGATTACTGACATGAATGTAATCTAGAATTCCTAAGCAATACTGTCTAAACATTAAAAGGTTTTGAATGGTAGCTTAGCATATTTTGTGCTCCTCAACTAAACAACAAAGTGCACCAACCATGTTTCTGGCAATATCTTCATAAGTGCTGTAAACACATAGTGGACATAAAGAAGTGCTGAAAGGCAAAAAATCACAAATCACATAGGCTGAAAGACTGGTTAGCAATTGTCTACCAACCACTCCCCAACCACTTGTAACCACTGGTTGCTAAGGAAAAATATGTATTTCCGCACCAGTTGGTGAATGGTTTTGGGAATTTGCTTGCTGTTGCTAGGTAAAATTGGTTGTAATTGGAAAGCGGTACCAAAAGGTACTCCACCAAAACCCCAGAGGATCACTGACCATTCTCTAGACCTGTGTGAATGTGGACTTAGACCTAGAGGTTCCTGTTATCACACTTTGCACTCATTAGGTTAACATTAACATCTTTGTCCATTTACTGCCTGCCTTGGAAAACAGTTCAAAAATTTGAAACTAATCTTTCAACAGGATCAGAAAATATGACGACATGATTGTCATGAAGCGATTATTTCAACTCGACTACAAACATTGGATCTGTTTTGTAGCAAACTTGAAACCATAGCTGACTCACTGTTTCCCCACAGATAAGCACTGCTAAACAGATGCCATTGTATATGTGGAAACTCATTATTATTATTTTTTATTGGTGAAGGTGACAAGACCAGCTGTGATCAATTATAGGCAATTTCTCCTCCTAACCTGCCCATCAAAAAATCCTGAAAAGCTGTTAAAGATGACTTTTCCAAATGTTTACTGACTATCATACATGTCCAGCAAAGGAACACATAGAGAAAGATATTCTTTGAAGTGAATCATGCTGGTTATGCGGTATCATATGAAGGTCACATCACTAGCTGTAGACCATGACGATAGTGTCGGAGCCCGTGCCTTGCCAACACCAAGCCCAGTGTTTGTGTGATTCACACGAGAGGCAGCTGAATATATTGTTCAGTTATTTAATTATTATTAGAAATCATTTAAAGGAAGGGCAAGTGGATTTTTCACGTCTGCATAATCAGATTTAAAATGAAAAATTGACAGATATCTTGAAACACAAATATCTGAAAACCATTACTCTTTAGACACCAAGACCAAAAAATAAAAACAAAATAAAGGATCAGTGGGGGCATCAGTGGAAATTACAGGGAATTCTGGGCATTTCCACTGGATAATGGGTTTTATGAGTAAGGGAACCCACTGATTTAGTCTTGTTCCGAAGTACTGTATGTTTATATTAACTGACCGAAAGTGACCAGAAAAATGATCTCACTCCCTCACTCAAACACACACACACACACAGGGTATCCAGTCATTCCCATGTGTCTTCTTCTATTATGGAGGGATTGATGTATTGTTAAACAGCAATCTGACAGTGAGAAACTGACCTTTCTTTTATGCTTTCCTTTAGCATTTGCACAAATGGTATTTTCATGTTCATGGCCCTGGTGAGCATTAACACAAAGGCCAACAACTGGAGGAATATCGTTGATGCCAATGGAAGCGCTGTGTTACGAGAAGGAAAAAAATATGCACCGTGATCTATTGTACACACTTGGATTGCTGCCATTAAATCATCAATAAAAACAGAGGACACCATCTGTAGCTTTTCACAAATATGTAGATAGCATTTAGTTTGTTAAAGAAGGTCTGTCTTCTGTGTGTATGTGTCTGTACATCTGGATGTGAAGTCATGTGTGCTGTGGTCATAGTGGGTGATGTTTCTGTGTTTTAGTAACCCTAGGGAGCTCGGCTGTAGGACAGCAGGAGGGTCTAAAAACCACTGGCTGGTCATGAGACCTTTGACACTCAACAACCATAGATTCTGGAAAACAGAAGGAAAAAGTTGTGTGTATAAATGATGGCACAGTGTTACGAATAGCTCCGAAAACTGGAATTAGAGTAATTTTGCTTTTTTTCATCCAATCATTTTAATATTGAACAATAAACACCTCTATTTTACTAGACTGGAAGAAGAAAGAGACACATAACCGGGCCAAATTCAATCAAGAATGATAAGTTGTAGTGTGGGTCAACTGACCTCACAGGCACATAAACTGGCTGATAGTGAGTTCAATGGAGAGTAGCGTTGTGTGAAGAAAGACATGCATGCACACATGTAGGTAAGTTACTGGGGGTAGAGCGGTAAAAAGGGAGAATAGGAGAGAGAGAGAGTGCATATGCGTCAGCTGCCCGAGAGAAGCAGGAAACAGGACAAGGTTAATGTTCTATGACAGACAGAAGCCAGCAACTCTCTTTAATGTTGCTCCCATTAGGGCGCTCTCGGTGCTTGCATCCCACTCTAGCATCCTTTAGAAGACGCCTCTGCCAACAACTGGTGGGAGAGCAGCAGCGTGCCAGCTGCCAAACATGACATTTGCTGGCTAGGCCACTGAACCCCAGCGGGTGACATCTGCAGAGCAGCCTTTCATCCCCACACCGGGTACCTGTGTGGCCCCCGGCCCCTGAGAGCCAGGATGAATGCGCTCACTCTTTCTCCCAGCTGGGTTCCTCATAGCCACAGGGCCACAGCTTTGACACACATTCACACAGACAGAGATACAGCGCACGCGCACACACACACACACACAGTTGTGTAAGTACATGTTCATACACCCACACACAATCAAACACACACTCATAAACTTACACAAAAGCGCGCCACCTCTACCTCACAAACACCTCCACACAACAAACAGCTTCCAGCGTCAACATCTGCAGCTCTGGGGGTTGCTTTTGTTTCCCCATGTCGTTTCATCATCAGGGGCTGGCAGTCAAGTTGTGCTGCTATTGTTGTTATTTCAACCGCAGACCCTGCTGCAACTGGCAACTAGGGATGCCATCTAATCCTCACTAGACGTTGATCAAATATGCAAAGGCAAGCTGGGGCTGGAGTGGGTGAACAAAAAAAAACAACAACAAACAAAGTGAGGAAGAGCCGGTAAAGAGGCGATGTAGGAAAATGGCACAAGTCTGATGATGGAGGGAGACACTAACAGGAGTAACACAGGCTCCCATTAAATAAATAAATAAGCTGGAAATATAAATCTGGCTTGTACAAATGTGAGATACAGACTACAGATGTACTTTACCTTGTGGCTCATCTTAATGATGTATAAATCTGCTGTTTTACAGCTCAACAAGGTTTGAGTTATGGACATATAAAGCTGATACATTTAACACGCTCGTGTGAAAACATCTGCAATCTGTTGGTCATTAAAATACAATGCTACTGTTGTTTTTCCCACATCCTAATCGTGCATCTAACAAAACAGTAATATCCTACTTTTCATGTACCCATTCCTGCATGGTGCGATGATGGTCAGGACTCATAACTCACTTAAGTGTCTACTTCTTCATCACCAGTGCCAAAGTGTTCTTCCTTCTCCTCTCTTTCTCTTTAATCAGCCTTGATCTTTGACCACTTGTTGTTATGAGTGGTTCTGTGTAGGGGTTCTGCTCCCGGCTGACATCCCATTAGCCCCACATTAGGAAATTCTAATCACTGTGCCACCGGGACACTGGGACTCACAGCTCCTATTTCACTTAACCTCCAGCAGGAGAGATCAGACTCAGCGTCTCAATGTTTGTCCCTAATTACCTCCCTACAGTGAGCTGCCACACACAATTTAATCCAATTTTCATCCCCTCTCATCTTTAACATCTCGCAAAGCAGTCACACACCCATGCAGTGGTTTATATCTACAATCCATATGCTTCCCACTGGTATTGTAATCACATGTTGGATCTGCTTAATTCTATCAATCCATGGCTTGACACCTGTCACTTTTGCTTTTGTTTTGGGTATTAGGTTGCTCGCATTTTAGTTTGCAAATGGAGCACAGTTCTAAAAAAAAGACTCCGCTGCAGCAGCCAGCTCTGCAAATGTCAATAATACCTGATTTATATTTTGAGTGCAGCTTTCCTACTGATTCCTGACCCCAACTGCACTGTTCAAAGCTTGCTGTGAACTACTACAGTCAGGAACCACTGACTAATTCTTAATCAGAATATGTCTTTTAACTAAAACAAGTCTGTTGGACATTTTTATCCTATCAAAATTAGTAAAATCCTGTCTAAATGTAAGGGATAAAAACAATTTACCCAATTTGTTACTTCTAAAATGAAATGCTATAATTCCTTACTAGCTGGATGTCTCAAAAATACTCTAAAAAGCCTTCAACTGAGACAAATGCTATTCAGTTAAATCAGTTTTATTTATATAGTGCCAAATCACATCAACATTCGCCTCAAAGTGCTTTACATTAAAGGTAAAGACCCTATAATAATACAGTAGAAGTACAGGAAATAGACAGAAATGTTACTAGAAAAATGTTAATAGAAAATGTTAATTTTTCTTCTTTGACCCACATAAAATCCAGAATACAATTAAAATAGTTTGCACACCCAAAAAAAGCAAACATTTAAGGCATCACATTACCCCAAAAGCATGATTTGCTCTCAAAATCCACGTTCACTTGTTTGTGTTTGAGAGGCAGACGGCCTCTCTGCTTCTGAGAACGTGCTTTTTGATAAAGCTTATAGTTAAGGTTAGCTATATCTGAACCACCCTTTGATTCTGCAGCTATAGCTTTGGGCTTATGGGGTAATTCTCACAGTGTGCACTGCTCCTCTACCTTCCTCTCTTTCACTCCACACGCATTTATGTAAGCCAGCATTGCATCTTATTCATTTTGTGTCTTCTCTTTCCTGCAGTTTTTGCTTCATCCATTCTGTCCTCCATTTTTTTTTTGTTACCATATACCCTTTGTGCAGGCACTTGTGGTTCAAGACTTTGTCTATTATATTGCCCACTTCTTGTTTTTATTCTGTGCTCCTCTCTTCTGTCTTTACTCTCCTCTAACCCCAACTGGCTGAGGCAGATGGCTGCCCTCACTGAGGCTGGTTCTGCCAGAGGTTTGTTTCATGGTAAAGGGGAGATTTTCCTCCCCACTGTCAGCAAGTGATTGCTTAAAGGGAATTGTTGTGTTTCTGTATATATTATAAGTTCTTAACCTTAATGAGTAAAATGCCCCTGAGACGACTTGCATTGTGATTTGCATTGGATTGAATAAAATTAATTCTTCAGTTTTGGGCATCCACAAATCGAAAGAATAAACATATAGTCTCAGGGCTGGTTCCTGGCTCACACATACAAGCCTTCTCATAATGGCTGACATACTCAGACTGCAATGTTTCTAATGCATCTTCGAGTGAGAACCCATTCTTACTTTTCAATCTTACTACTTCATACAGATAAGATGAGACAAAATAAACCAGCACCTGGCAAGTGGAACACCTGGACACTCAACACCCCATTCACACAGCTAAAGGTGACTTTTTCTTGAATTTCTCATTTGATATCAAATAAGCTGCACAGGTACAATGGAGCATGCTTATAAAATTAGTTTGCATCAAGGCCATTCTTGCACAGTTTCTCAAAAAAAACCCCAACAACAACCCAGATGCGACTAAAGGTTTTTTAAGTACAGTTTGTCTTTTGCATATTTTTAAATCTCTTTGTTATATTTCTTGGACCCTGTGTCATTTCCTTAGTATGACCCTCTAAATCTGTTCACTGTTCACTTGTCTGGCATTGTGACATAAAACAGAGGTTCTCTGATTAAAAAAACACTCCAATGAGCAGCGCAGAAGGATTAATAATTAGCCAATCATTCTGTTCTGCTTTTAAAACCCTTGACGAACAAATATATTGGCATGGCTAGAGATCAGTGTTGACTTAATATGACATTAATATAAGTGGGAATGTTGGTCTCTCCTGATTTATTAGGAAAAATTGAATCCCCTTCGGTAATTGATTAGAGTGGATGCAACATGAGACTGAAAATGAAAACTGAGTGTAAGGAGTTGACATATTCAGTATGTCTGATATCAAGCTAGGTAATATGTAATCACGGCTAACTCTCACATGCAGGAGAAAACAGGGACCAGTGATCAGCTTGAAATCAAATTACTATTTATTTAAGGGTAAAAAAACATCCCCAGATTGAGGCAGTTGATTTTTTAAAACAAAGACAAGGGTCTACATGAGAGAGGCGCCCTGAAAACATTAGTCAAACATCCCCAATGTGACTAGGAATCAAGCATTTGTTTATCTACATAATTATGGATAAATTATGCAGATAAACAACGTGGAATGATTCTCTTGCTATTGGCTAAACCTGCCACTTTAAGGAACCCGCATGTGGCGTAGTTCCCTTGTTGTGGGAAGTTTGCAAAGAGAGTGTGTGAAAGCAGCGGTCGCCAGTTGAAAGTCCATCTCTCAGCTGCTGTAATCATACAGTGTCTATTATACGTAGAAGATATTTAAATAACTGAATTCTGTTCCCTGCTCTGTAAGAATGCAGCATTACATCGGTCTCCCTGGTTTCCTCCCCACTCACCGCCGCAAAGTTGTTCCAAACAGTAGGTTACCAATTATGAGCCAGGTGACAGGAAAGTAACAGCAGCATTTTTAAGTTTCGAAGAGTCATTAAAAAGTTAAATTTTACCTCTGTGTGAAAGAACTAACAGCCAAGGCAAACTACTCATAGTGATCAATGAATTTCATTTGATGTTCTTTCCAGTGAGTCAAAATGAGGTTACAATAGCTTAACTTGAAAAGATAAACATGTGTGCTATGTGGCTCATTATTCCGCTAAATCCATATGTTTAAAAAAAGGGAGCGCATATTCAAAGTGTCTCCCTGAAATGCTGAAATCTGATTTGACTGACAAAATTCTGAATGAGTGGAATCCCTAGACGATGTAAATTTCCACGTGCAGATGTCTTCTGCTAAACTAGATTGTGAGTTTTTCTCTGTGTGTTTGTTTGCTTGCGTCCCCGCCAGCCTGATTAAGAGCAGACATGCTTGAGCGCATATGTTTCTATATTTGCATGTTTACGTCTTGGTGTGTGTGTGCGTGTGTGTGCATGAACGGTTTAAAACCTGTGATGGCATCCCTATGTGTTATCCTGTGCAACACAGTCTTGGTCCTCATTATCATTTCTCCCTGGGCCTGTTCTGGTGTTCAGAGCCCCACCAGAGGGGCCTTTGGCTCGGTGGGAGAGGTGTTGGAGGCGGCCTGGCCCCGCTGTGCTCCTTCCTTCCCCCTCCACAGGGTGCCAGGCACAGCGTGTACCACTGGCAAGCCAAGCCTGACAATGAGGCTGCCTGCACAGCCAACGCCATGTTTGAACAGGGCAGGGGGTTGCCACGTCATGCTGAACACACACTTGCAGGAAGGCCTGCTTGAACACACAAATACACAAATACGCTCACACACATCTCCACAAGGCAGACTCCTGGTGGGTTCAACACATGTTTGGAAGATGCTACAGTGGTGAGGGCGAGTGTGTGGAGTGAGTTTGTGCAGGAGATAAACATCACAGACACTTTAAAAACTGTAGGTTCTATTGAGATTAAATGGAAGAATTTTGCTGACTTGTTTGGTTTATGGCAGATTTAGAATAAAATGTGAGGCAAACAAAATCCACATTATATGCAATAAAGGGTTAAATCCTTTTTTTTTTAAGTTTGAAATAAAAAGTGACTGCAGTTCAGTGTTTTACTAACTTCACTCTGTCATCCTTGATGCAGTAATTCAGTCTCCTCCTCCCCCTGACTTCATAGTTTCAGCATATTGCGTGTTCCACATTAAGTTTTGATTCAGTCATATGTTCAGCTCTCAGGTGTGCTTCTGAACCATGAAATATTAAATGTGTGAATTCAAGGAGATGTCACATTCTGTGTTTCATTCATTATGTACACCTACACTACTTTGTTGACTCTTTGAATTCTAATAGGTATGGATAGGAAGTAATGCAATCATTATGTTGGCATTACAACTTGTGCTCAGCATCTGTTTAGTTTGTAAACTTTTTCGCAGTTATTTTTTCAGTTGTTGTCTAGACGAAAACGAAAATCTGGTGAATGTTAAAATGTTAAAAGAGCATTAGGAAGGCATCCTAAAAATGTAGCTGTGTGAATATTGGCTTGAAATGTGTTAACATGTGAGCGAGTGTGTATCTATGTGTGAATGTGTTTACACGACCTCCTCCTTCTCTGCTCTTCTCTCTCTAAGTGTCACATCTCTTCTCGAAGCCGTCCGTGGGAGTCAATCCCACTCAGTCCCAAATAAAGTAGGGCCACTGGTAGATATTAAACAGTGATACATGCACAGGCAAGGGCGTAACTGTTCTGAAACCAAGACAAAATCCATGATGCAAATGTCTGTGGTCTCCAGTGTCGCACACCCTCCAATATAAGCATATTCAGACACATACAGATCACTGTAGACGTACATGTATGAAGAAAAACTCATGTGCAGTTAAAAATATTGCCAGACCAGTATACAGCACTGGCAGTTCTGTGCCAAGCTCTTGAGCTACCCCTGGAGACTCATTTCTTTGTATTTGGAAGAAAAATGGGAAGTAAGTGCAGCAATTTACTGCAATGTGCAATTTAACATAGTGTATAATGAAAAAAACAGTGTTTCTAAAATTCTAACAAGCTTAAAAGTCAATATATGGTATGACCTGAAGATTAATTCTTCATCACAGCCTGAACTCATTTAGGCCTTTCTTAAGTAATCTTAAGATGTAGTTCTGCTGCTTTCTTTGAAGGACCTTCAAAGCTTTTCTTTGGATGTTGACTGCCCTGAGTTGGGGGAGGCCTATCCATCACTGATCATTTCCCATTGTTCCATTGTTTTCTATCCAGCTATGCTTTTACTGCATTTGTAGTGTGTTTGGGCAGCGAAAAAATAAGCCATTATCAATCAGAATCAATCCAGATGGTACATAACGATCGATCATAATCTGGTATTACTTTACTTAAAGAAAGTGAAAAACGTTGAAAGACCTTCAGGGAGGTCTGGACAAGTATTGCTCAAAACTACTTTAAAAAGCACAAGAAAGTCTGATTCATTGGATGCAAAATATAATGAAATGAGGCGTGGCTCAAGATTTTTGCACAGTACCATGACTGAGTTATTTAATTTAGCTCCACTTAAAATAACGTGTCCACCGAGCACACTTCAAAACACACAACTTTGCTTTAGAGGCAAAGTTTTTCTATTTCTGACTCAAAATCAAGGCTTGATTTTTACTGTAACAGTTGGTCAATAAAACTGAATTATATCTCTTCATTCGGGCAGAAAAGGCTATTGAGGAACAACAAAGACAACTGAAACAACTCCAAAATTACACATGATTATACAAGATGCACTGACATGTAGTCAGGACTCTTAGTGCGCCTCTGTTCTGCAAAAACAATAGCACCCCTCGGAGTCTCCCACCAATCTCAAACTCTCTGTCACTCTCCCAGGCAGTCAGGGGCGACGGGGAGTTCAGAAGGGAAAGGGATTGGGTTACCATGACATAAATCTCCCCGTCTCCTTCTCCTGGAGGTGGGCAGCAGGGCGATGAGGCTCTTAGCATCAGTGTCTTTGGGAATGCCGGCGTGTTCCCTGGAGGAGATAGGGGAGATAGGCTTGGCGCCTCCAGAGGAGTCTTTCACCCTCTCTCTCCCTCCTTCTCTCCCTTTCTCTTTCTCACTCTCGCCATCTCTGCTTATCTCAAAAAAAACACAATAGGGTTTTGTACACTGGAGCAAAGCAGGGAGGCTTCAGATGGCAGCCGAGTATGATATTCAGGAGGACAGAAGGCTAGAGAATCACTCTCTGTTCCACACAATGATACAATACAATGCAACACACAACACAATCTCTAATGAAAGCAGCAGAGATTCCTGTTCACCTGGCATTTACTACATACAAACCGCCTTTGCTGTGCATGTTCACAAGCAAGATGATTTTTAAATATTTTTTAAAAAGAAAGGAATGATTCTTTTGGTGCACATGTTTACCCAAACTGTTATAAAATCGATGTAGTGACGTGTCAGTTCATAAAAATAGCTGTTGTTACTAGCTGAATGGTAAAAAGGGGGGTAGGATTGGCCACATGAGGACCACACCAGGTACCAGCTAAGTAATGAGAAATTAGATCTGGCTCGGTAAAAACGTGTAAACTAATCACCTTTCGTGCAGTCAGTCTGTTTGCTGCTGTTTGAAGGAGGACAGGAGATCAAAATGGTGATGACACACAAAGCACATTGGCTATCATGAACTGCTGTCCACAACAGGACATGTCTGTGTCAAATCTGTCACAACACGATGTGACCGAAGTCCATCGCATTTCTGCAAAGAACACGCTTCAGCTCGTTCCATTTACGACTGCGTGGCGCAATGTGGCACAACCTCAATCTGGTAATAAATATTTTCAGCTAGCTTTCTATGGGACAATGAAAGGCTGTTGTGTCATGGATGTCTCAAGCTTCACGCATCACAAAGGTCAAGCTTTATCAATCTACAGAATACTGCCGGCCAATTATATGGAGCTCACCATAAATCTTATCATCTGTAAGTTTCACAACCTTGATGATTCCAGAGGCCAAAGGCTGTGCCCTTTCTTGTATTTACTTAGGGCAGGTAAATTGGAGAGCCAGCAGCTGTAATGGAAAATAGCCTTGGAGACACTTGAGTGCCCGAGACGAAGAGAATAGCAATTATTCTGGAAAATCAATTTTCAACCCAATCTTTCTACCTTATCGACCGCTGAGAAGGTGACAGGAAAATGTATACCTCAGACTGTATTATAGGCTCTATTTGCTACTGCAGAAACACCTCTTATTTTTCTTGACATTTGACTGCAGCTGAGTATACCCACCCGACTTACTCCTTTTATTAATGTGTATTTTTTAACCTTCTACAAGTTCATTCATTATTACTGTTTTAATGCTTCTATTAGTTGAATGTGCTAATAGAAATCATATTGGTTTCATGGTTTAAGAATAGGGGAAGCATGAGTTAGATCCATAATTTGTTTTAGTTTTGCCTCTATATCCTACCACACAGGATTTTAAATCAATCAAGGCGCGATTAAAGTATAGACTTTCAGTTGTAACTGCAAGAAGGTTTTTGCAAACATACTGTATTAACTGAATTACAGCTTTTTTTTACATGGATCAGTACATTTTCAGAGGCTTAAAATTAAAGAGACAGTTGACTTAGGAGCAGTTTAATGGGTGTGCCAAGTTTGTATTCTGTAGCTTTTAACTGCAATTTTAAATATGAGGCAAAAGAAATGTGAGAGAGGCCATTATCAGGTTAAAATATAAATAAAATACATCTATCAGATGCAAAAACTTTAAGAATTGCGAAATCAAAAGCCTATCACGTGCTTAAAGAGAAGGAATGTGCTGGTCTGCTCAACAATATCAAAAGGCCTGAAAACCAGCAGAAGACAATTAAAGTTTATGATGACAGAATTATTTCCATGGTTGAAAAAAAGCAAATTCACAATGTCAAGAAAATTTGCAAGGAAATCATGCTCTACAATCCTTTGTGGACAAAAAATAGGGGGTGTACAACAAGGTGCAAACCACTGGTTACATTCAAATACAGGAAAATGAGATTAGACTTTTCCAGAAAACACCTGAAAAATCTTCTCTGGAGAGATGAAACCAAGATGAACTTATAAAGAAACACATGGGGACGATCACATCATGTGTCAAACATGGTGAAGGCTTATGACGTGGGCATGTACTGTATCATTGCCAGTGGAACCAGGTCACCAGTGCTTATTTATCTTTAACAGGGTTGATTTGACTGCTGATAGAAGCAGCAGGATGAATTGTAAGTGTATGGATTTTTACTCTCTGCTCAGATTGAGCCAACTGCTGTGAAACTGCATTGTGAAACAGATAATGACCCTAAGCATACTGCAAGAAAACCCAAGAGTTTCAGAAGGCAAGGTCAGTCACCTGATTGCAGTTCAATAGGGCATGCTTTTCAGTTACTGAATACAGAAAGACCAACAAATAAGCAGTAACTGCATCCTGCCAGAGCTGCTCAAGAGAGGAAACACAGCATTTCGTGATGTTCATGGGTCCTAAACATCAGGCAGTCTCTGAGCGCAAAGGATTTACAAGAATTAAGAACAAGCCTTATATTTAAAATTATGTTAGTTTGTCTAATTACATTTGAGCCTCTGGAAACAAGGGTGCATGTATAAAAATGGCTGTAAATCCTTAACAGTTAATCTACAATGTTTGTTAAACCCCTTGAATGAAATCTGAAAGTCTGCATATTAATCAGTGATTAAAATGTAACATGATGGTGTTGTTGTCTTTATCCAACAAATTATGGACCTAACTGTATTCGACAAGTAAATCTCCAAAGACAATGATATCTAAGCTGTAGGTGCTGCTGTTGCCTATGTTTTCCATGTGTGTCTGTTGGTCCAAGCAGGCTCACACACATGTACCTTGTGCCATACCTCTTTATAATTATTCCCACAGTCTTATCAGTGTTTATTTTGCTACTGTGAAAAGCTTACCGCGCCAGCATTCTTTGCATGTCATTCCCTGACCAAGATTTATCACTGTGTTTATCCCATTAATACGTCAAGGCTCTATGTAAACTGGCTTCAGAGTATTGCAGAATTCATTTTGTCTGGCTGTCTATCACAATGGCTTGTTTTATACATCTTTTACTCTTAAGCCTGCATCCATCTGTCTTGCCTGTTGTTCAGTTTTGGCTGACACAAAGCAGAGTTTCTGCTCAGTACTCAATTTAATTTCTTTCCATACACTTTGTGTGTACATTAGCAAGGTACATGCAGAGAAAATGTATGTATTAATATATCACATGTCTGTTTGTGTGTGGGTGTGTGTGTTTTCACATTACAAAGATGTAAATCACAAGTGGCAGTCCTCTGATATGGACTAATAAAACTCACTGATCCGGAAGCGCTAAAGGCTTTTTCAGCATACACCCTGCAATGCAGCCCAGTAGTAGTTTCTCTCTTTTGCTCACACACTCACACACAAACACACACACATAGACTTCCCCCTGAAGACTACTGTGGGGCCATTTTCAAGATTACCCATAACTCCTCAGGAGGGAATTCATAATATGCGTTGTCTGTTAACGACGCACACATAAAAGCACACACGTATGAACACGAGCACAACCACACAATCAGCATGCGGAGAAAAACAAAAAAAAACGCATAGATACACATGTTGCCCTCCCCTCCTTTTCCTTAATATCCTGACACAGCAAAGGAAAAGGGGGACTGGAGGATTTACAGTGCTGATTCTGAGAAGTAGCATTTGCTTTTGGTTACCAGGGACCTCTGAGGGTTCAGGAAGCGGTGCATCGTACCCCCAATAACTCCACCTTGGGTACTTCTCTGTCACCTCCTCCCTCCTTCGCCCTCACACTGGAGAATCAAAGTGCTTGTGTGTGTGTGTGTGTGTGTGTGTGTGAGTACTGACTGTTGAAACAGATGCTGGTGTGTGTGTGTGCCACCTATGTCAACATGGCCGGTCTCCGGACCTGATGCTGCTTGGAGATAGGACCCTGCCCACAGAGCCATTGAGTCTAGACTCCAGATGTGTTCCTCCACACACACACACACACAAACACACACAAGTACCAGTGCCGGTCCAAAGTAATAATTCTACCAGATGACAGTCGTTTACTCGCACACAGAGCTCAGTATGGATAATAATTCCAATCTTGTCACTCTTAAAAAAGATTAAATAATCACATATTTTCTCATTTATGACAACACAGGCCATCTTCAGTGTACAGTAAGTGGACTGTCTAATCACATTTGGATGTAGTTAGACAGTCAAATACCAGTGACGACCATACACCACACAATCTATTTCCAGCATGGATTTTACACATAACCTGTAACCAACGCAGGCAATGCTATTGCAAAGACAAACTTTATATAACTGTTTATAAGTTTTGCTTAACATTTAAGTAGATATCAAATGTGCTGTTCCACAGTATTGCACATTTAAATTACCCACTGCTTCTTCTGAAATAAACAGAAACATATGCTGGCTGCATATGCTCCACACTGCTTTATTTAGACTGTTCTATAGCGACACGACAACAAGAGTGTTTTTGTGAAAAAGACACATGGGTAAATTGCAACTGTTATACAAAACAAGACTTGGGAAGAGGAAAAGTAAAGAGTAAAAGTGTTCAGAGCACAGATGCACCCGCTCTCTTGCTATCTCCTGTGCTTGTGGGTATACTGCCGATCCAGCTATTCTTGTTGGTTTGTTAATTGTTTGTCACCCACCAGGTGCCATCTGTCTGTAGTCCCACAGTCCCCGAGCCATGTGGGCCGGCCTGCCTGGCGCCTGCCAACGTCACTGACCTGCAGCAACCGTCCACACCTCCGTCACACACCTCCTGATCCGTCTGGGATAAATAGCTTCTCCCTCAACTTCTGTGCCGCCATCACGGCTTCCCAATCTGTCCTGTGTTAGAAGTGGAAGAGGGAGGGGGGTGACAGGAAGAGACAGGGAGGGAGGGAGGGAGAGAGAGACACAAATAAGAGGAAGGAATGGGTAAATGGATAGAGGGATGCATAGTGTGAGAATGAACAAGACACAGAGATAGATGTGCGCAAAGATAAAATGGCCTGTTTGTGCTTCCTGATCTGTCTCATTTTGCAGAAAACACAGTTCAAACATCACAGGCTGCTACAATAACTCAGCAACAACTGTCGCATTTGTGTCTACAAGCCTTGCATACTGTGGGTGCCAACAATCAACAATCAAATTCTGATTTCATTATAGCATTATTTTGCACAGCACTGACTGCACCTCCCTACTTTAGGAGACACACCAACAGGCAAGGGAGGTCACCTTCACCTGGGCCTGATGTTGGGGCAGCTGCTTGTTGAAAAATGAGATCAGCTGCTTGCTCACCGGGATATATACTGCAGTCTGGAAGTACCCAGGGTCTAGTGTACCAGGTAGCATACGGTGGGCCCCGTACATTAAAGACAGGGTGAACAGCCCCCTCTCTCCCAGCCTGTCTGCCTGCCTGCCTGCCATCCTGGGGCATGTTGGGTCACCTTGACAACTGGGCCCAGTGAGGGGAGCTACACCCCACTTCAGGGCAAAGAAGAAGGCAGTATGGGTAATGAGGCGTTGCCATGCAAGTGGAACAGCTTTTGAATAACCCCATCCGCACACAGATACACATACACACTATTCTATTTGTGTTTACAGGAGGAACAACAGCTTGTAGAAGAAACCTCTGCGGAGTTGTTGGTCCAGGAAGGAAGAGATTCATGGGCATCATGGTGGAGGTCAGCTAGTCATGAGAGAGTTCATGCACAGATAACTTCAATAAAGCATCTAAACGTGATATATGATGTATATGTGGTGCATGAAAAAGGATTAGCGGGAGTGCTTTGCTATTATGTAGAAACACTGGCAGGATGTGAACCTATTGTTGTGTCAAAACTCCCTCATCATAATGAAATACTTGTAAAGGTTTTAGTGTTTCTCTTCTTTCCAAACTGACATTTATGTTTTGTGGACTCACTAGATTCAGCTCAGAAAACTGTAAATCCAGGCCAATGTAATGTTTATTTTAAAGGAGGAGGAAACACTGGATTTTCCTACCCAAGCACACCTAGTTATAATGATTGTCAGAGATGAGGTTTAATCATTCTACATCTTGGTCTCATAAATTTGGGGAAGGTACAGTATTCCCTCATGTTGACTCAATGTTAAACATTCACTAATAGCCTCAAAAACTGTGCGGTGTCCCATGAAGCCAATGGAATCCTGTGAACAGCAGAACAAGACCCAGTGGGACTTTCTGATCACCTCTACACACACAGAGACTCACAGTCAGTGTAAGGTACACTTATAATCACCACCACAGATGTACTAATCGTTACTGAATGCAGCGGGCATGCTCTAACGGTATAGCTAGTACATATCTTGTTTCTTTGGCAGGAGAGACAATGAGACAAAGACAAACTAGTTCATGAAACAGCATGTAGGAACATATTGCTGACCACCAGCTGCATTTGTTTGAACAGAATAAGCCTGCAATCCATGTATTAAGGCAACATAATACAAAGTAGCTGGAGTGTATAGGCTTCAATCCAAAGTATGAACACCGCATATGGGTCATCAGATGTGTTTTTGTTTATTTAATTGTTCTTCATGCTCACATGCTTATAGTCCTTGAGTGGTGAATATATTAACACGAAGCGACTTGTGAACTTTAGTTTCTTATCTCCTTGCAAAAAAGAAAAAAGATTCCACTTCATTATTCAGCCATTCCTTCTGTTTGCAATTGGAAACAACCCTTTCCCAGTATAAATTGCTAAAACTCTTGGAAACCGCATAGAAATTCCACAAATGCATACACTATATCGTATTAAGCTGTAAAGCCATATTGCAGAAAAATGGACCGCAGAAGGAGTTCATTTCTTTCACAGGTTTGTAAAGATGATGTATGATAGCAGGATGAGCGTTCTTTTTCCTCTTATTATATATATACACACACACATACATATGTATATTTATTTATTTATTTATTTATTTTTACTCCTGTCTGTCCACTCTGAATGCTAGTTAATCTCCTGCAAACTTTGCTACAGATGCTGGCAGATCAGTTTGAAATGATTATGGGAGCCAGATCCCGCTGTCCAGCTTTCCAGTAACACTCCTACATGGAGATGGAACCAGAACTTGGGCTGAGGCTGAGACTGGAGCTGGTCTGCCAGGGGACGGATGCCAACAGGCCCAAGAAATTAATACCAGCACTGGGGCCTCACTAAGGTTCAACATTCAGCTCTGGCTGGAGCAGAAAAGACGAAATGACCGGCAATGATGTCACCAGAAAAGGTGGCTTGACTGAATGCTAGCTATGGTTCACCTGGAACTAACAGGGGGAATTAGTTCCCATTGATGAGAAACACCCAGAAACAGAAACATGACTTATTTGAATATATGCCTCAATATAAGGAAAAAATGAGATTTACATATAAAACCATGTAATTTCTAAATTATCCCATCGACGAACCATCTAGTTAATCGGATTTCATTCATAAAACTCTCAGTCTAAGCACTGCTTTTCTGTTCAGCAGCAGCATTTCTATGATCCAAAAGAAAGGGAGTGGAAGTGTAGCAACAATGACGAGTGAAACTGAACCACAGCTCCCAAACCAAACCACAGCTTCCTGACTTTTGCTGCACCCATCACATTAGACTTCAGTTGCCAAAAAAAATCTGATTTACTTTGACACAACATATTAATCACCCCCCGAAGGGGAATTACAATATTATTAACCGCTGGAAAAAAAACCTGATGAGAAAATGAGTTGATAAGATACAGATGAACGTTATTAGGACCATCGCGGATTTGACGCTCTTGGCTTCTGTCTTTCGGTTTGAAGACACAACGGTTTTGATTATACTGTAAAAACAATAAAATCAAATCATAGTCACTTTCTGTCACTGCACATTCGCAGAGAGTTAAGCGTTGCCATCGTTTCTGTGCTTTTTAATGAGCTCTGGGGACATTACAGGCAGTTTATAGGCTGCAATCGTGATCCTCTGTGTCTAATCACAGCAACGATGGTTTAAACATAAGGAAATCATTTACATTGCTCTGGCTCAAGGGGAGTTTCAAAGTATCCAAGTAAAATTATGATAACAGAAGACTACTTACACACTCGAGTGTGCACACGGACTATTTTACGGACCAGACTAGGTTGTGTCTGTAAGATATAACTCAAAATGTGGTTTCTTAATACTTTGCAGGGAACTGAATAGATTAATGAATTAAGAAAAGACAACCATTTAATTACATTTTAAAGCTTCTGCAGTAAAGCAGGGTATGTAGTCATTTTAATCTATTGACTTCATCATTCAAAACAAAAGCCTTGTAATTAATTTGTAACTCTATAATTGACTTGTAATGAATTTATAAAACTTTTCATCCCTGTTAAAAAGAAAAAAAAAACAACTTCAAATGGGAACAAACAATCAATCATCTCAATGTCTGTTGCAATACTAATGAACCGCAACGGATTCCTGTCAAAGAAATGAAGGCCAACATGTTTCAATAAGGACGCTTGTTTCTTCTTCCCATAAATATGTTATCCTCGGTTATGCCAGTGCTGGAAAGCGTCCAACTCAAGCCATGAGACAACATATTTTGTGTGGGCTAGCTAATAATGTTTGCCCCCACTGCTTCTATCTGTCCCTGCCCTAAGAAAAAGAAAAAAAAAACCCTCCAAGAGTAGGAGGATTTCATGTACGTTAACGGGAAACTTTCATTTTGTAATGGAAGAATGGAGTCATGGTGTAGAGTAAAAATAAAAACTGCGAAAAGAGAGAGCTTAAGCCAGCCTAGTTCACAGTGGGATAAAGAATTTCGCTCACTGACCCTTTTAATGGAAACCGACACTGAACATTCAGCTGGGGGAACAAATACACAAAACGGCAGAGCTTCTATTTTTCTTTTTCCACTCCGTTTTGCTTTTTTTAACCACCTAACACTCCCCGATGGCGCACTGTCCTAAAACTGACCAGCCTTGAAATATGACGAGTTTAATATGTCCTACATCACCGCTGAGCACGATTGAGTTACTAGAGTAACAACTGGTCTTTCCCAGACTGCAGCAGAGCAGCAGAGCCCACGGAGGAGCAGTGTGAACATAACCCCTTGTCAAAAGGGTTCAAACCCAGGAGGAGAGAGAAGTCTGAAGGAATGGAAAAAGTGGAATAAAGGGGGAAAAAAGCTCCTTAAAGGAAGGAGACTTTCAGGTGGGTAGGGATTCAGGATAGCTGCTCTGATGACAGGTAAGGATAAGAAGAGTAGTGGCTCGTCACAATATTGCAGCGTTGGCGGGTGGGTGGGCCACGAGGGGAGGTAAAAATAGAGGAAGGCAGGCGGGGGGGGGGGGGGGGGGTGCAGGAGGCAGGGCAGTCTTACCGGCGCTGTCACCAGCCCCTGCGTGTTTGGATAAGACCCATGGAACATGTGGGGGAATCAGCATGAGGCATCACACCTGGAGGAAAAGACAACTAAATCCAACCCCCAGTGCAGCAGGCCCTGGCTCCACCAAGTCTAGCCAGCATCTGGAATGGATATCTGGAGATGCAGTCGAATTCACAGCCTCTTCCACGTGCGCTTCTCACTCTACCTCTGTTTTTTTTTTTTTAAATGCACAGTGAAAAGGTTGTGGAGACTCACAGAGGAATTGTGTTTATAAATAAATGCTTTTTCTCGAACTTGGTGCTATCCCATCTGCTTGGCAGTAACGGTATTGTGTTGTCAGTAAACTATAATACACTTTTTTCTTAAAATTGCTAGCTTCCCTTCACCCCCAATATGCTTCCACTTGACTCCTCTTGGCTTTAGCAAGTGTACAGATGCCAGCAGTTTTTGGTTACAGTAGCCTCATTCTTCTTTTGCCATCTTTTAGCATGTTTCAAAGGAACAATGTTATCCACTCACAGTCAAAAACAGAACTTTGTATATATCCAAGCATATCTTTTGATGTTTCAGGGGTAACGGCGTGCTTTCCTGGACTACAAGTTTAAACTGTTAGTGGCTGACAATAGATGAGAAGCCACCACCGCTGCCCACGACCTGCATGACGCACCACAGTGGCTGTGTTTTATGGATGTTTGTGTGTATGTGTTTGTATATGCTGTTTGTCACGGGCCAACCGTCCATGTTGTGACTGGAAGAATCCCGGGCACAATGTTTGTTTACACGGAACCGCTCACTCACCCAAATAATCAGCCGCTGTGGGCCTTTCTAATCCCTACACAAAGTCAATGGAGCCAGGTTGAGCTGGCGACAGGCGAGATAAGATACTCAAACACAGCCTCTTGATCTACGAGCCACGGCCTCTCCTTCCCACACCCTCTGTCCCCCCTTTGTTTCCTCTATTGCAATTCCCAACGTGACACGGATTTGAAGCTCACGGGATGCATTCAGAAAGCGGGCCCGCTTGGCTTCTGAGGCTCAACTGTTTCGCCTCCCTCTACCTAGCTGGTCAGCTGAATTTTTGTTTTGGGATTTTTCTTTTTGTTTTCATCCTTTTTGCACGTTCTCGCAGCGCAACGTACAAGTCAAAGCAAGCTGCCGTGGTCTGAAGAAACACCCACTCGCTTGCAAAGGAATGCATATCTGAATTAGTGTATTGTTATGGTTTTGGCTACATCGGTACTCACTTTGCAACTCCCGGTGTGCGAGTGTGATTCTGCATGCGTGCTTGGGTATACACTGATAGAAGTATGTGGCGAAACATTCATTAACATTCCATTCATGACCTCGGTATTATGTCCACAGTGACAGAGAGCATATATTTGCCTTTCACACCTCTTGCATCGGATGAGGGGAAATGATAGAGCGTTATGTGTGTCAGTGTGTGTGTGTGAATGAGATAGAGGGACAGAACGAGGGAGAGAGCAGCAGGGGGACGGATAAAACACAGCTCGCTGATACAACATAATCTATCTGGAACCATGTCTCAATATCACAATATTTCACACATTTACGTATCACAAATGTGGCAGTGGCAGCCTTCTCCTCAGATCAGTGGAGTTATTTCTGCCTTGTGTGCTGGATGCTGCAGGACCGAGATACAGTTTGCAACGGCACAGATGGGAGAGGCTATAGCATCGGTACCACAGTATCACATGCAAAAATGTTTGGTATGTTTTAACACAGATAAAGCTGACATATTCCGAGGCGTTTCGCAGACAATACCCATGAAGGAACAATCTCCCATCTGGCAGTGCAGTCTCTCTAAAATCCTCTCTGTCATGCTCAATGAGAACTGGAGAGACAAAACATTCTCTGTCTGTATATCAGTCCTTATCAAGGCTGTACCTTGGGCCTTGCTGGATATCAGCAAAACATCACCCCGCAGGGTAGGGCCTTTTAAAAAAGGAAAACCCTGCACTTTATGTAGTAGCTCCAAATTTATAAACATCTCTTCACGGTTTGACGCTATACAGAAGCAGTTTATGTATTCGTCCCGAGGGTATAAGTATGGGATTGGATAGCAGCATAGTGGACAAACTTCTTAGCTCTGGAACCACATGTACAATTTCCTGGTTAGGATCAAATCGATCAGCTTTACACTGTGTCCTCTTCCCTTCCCACGCCTCAGTAAAGAAGGATTACTTTCTGAGGCTGGGTTACCCGCCACCCTTAGGAGAGGAATGCCAATGAAGTCACTGCTGTACTGCTTCTCTCCACATGATGGTGCAGAGGACAACTCTCCCCCCCTGACAGCATGAAAGCTCACATTCATCTTTAGGTCGTTACATATGTAGATCCGTGCACATAGACGCACGTGCTGAAACACGGACGATGTATTGAGAGGGATTATTTTGAACTACATCAACAAACAATCCGCCCGGCATCTGAAATATTTATTTTCATGTATGTAAATTGAATTAATTACTTTTTCCGCTGTTTGCACTGAAGAGATGCGAATTTGTGTAATGGCTTAAGTTGAGTGGGCATTTTTAATTGTTTTTTTTTTTTTTTTCATTTAAAGCTGCGTCCTCTTTCATCTCCTGCTGTATGAGGTTACTGTCTTTTAGTCAGGGAACAAAGAGCCGTACCACTCAATATGACACACAATCTGTGTCTTTGCATGCGTGCGTCTGTGTCCTCCCTGTCTCAATGTTGTCACACCTGTACCCTCTGTCATGATGTTATCAGACCCTAAACACCTGCTCCACAGTCTAAGGTCACCAGCTACATAAAGTAAAAACTGCCTCCCTGGCACAGTGAGACGGGCATCTGAAAATACATTCTTTTGTGTGTAAATAAAAAGAGGCATGCTTCTGTTCTATAGTTATTTATATGCAGCTCGTGTCACCCAGCACATCAGTCACAGGTGTCATATAATCCAGAGGATGACCTTAATAGAGGGAGACGGGGATGAAGAGAAGGAGAGTAAGGACACATGCAGGGTCACATTCTTGTGATGTACACAGACTTTACGCTCTACAGTACCTGCTTTGCTTTTAGGAAAGCGCTATACAATATAAATTCCTCACTATGTGTTTAGACATTAAGTTCCCATCTTTAGTAACGTAACTAGTAAAGCAAAGTAAAAAGGTACTTTGATCTCACAGTTTTTAAGTAGATATATGATTATTTTGAGCTCCACGGTTTTAAAATATATCCAAAGTATTGGATGCTATTCCCTTCACAATTAAAAAAAACAAACAACTTTAATTCTACTAAGCATTGACACAGCTCAATTGCTTATAATCACTTTACACATAGACAAACAGCTTGCAAAAGTTAGTGGAAATATGACGAGCTGCTTAGCTACATTTAGCATTAGCGTTAGCAGGAACTGTAGCTTCTTTTTTAAAGCAGCAAATTGAGAAAGATTTTAAATTCTGAAGTGCGGAGTTACTGCAATTACACAAATACAAAAGAGAGTTTGGAAACCTGGTATTGTTGCATGCTTACATTGGGTGTTGTTATTATCATTTTTTTCACATTACTACGCATTGCTCCATTTTATTCTCATTAATTTGACATACGAAAATTCAGAAAAATCTCTGTGCTCCAAATCACTGTCTTCACACATGCACTGTGATAGGTGGACAGACTGTGGCAACAGTGGGAAAGATTTTGAAGATCAGAAAAAATGAAATACCTGAAACAAAATATTACTTTTTACCTTCTCCTGAAAACTGTTTGGTAAATTCTGAGGTATTTTTATGTATTTCCAAGGTAGTCTGGATATGGTGTGTAAATATCAACCTCACAAGATAAACAAGTGTGAATTGTTTAAAGCAGTTTCACCAGCACTGCTGATAAGTGCATGACTTAGAAATTTTGCGTTTTGCTTCTGTATGTCACCACACTGGACTTTATCAAACAATCACGATGTCACTGAAGGGCACACTTTTGTTTTTTTTATATAAAGCGCCCCATTTTCAGAGGCTCAAAAGTAACTGGACAATTGAATCCCTTTCATGGCGAGATGAGGTCCATTCTTTTGCTATTTTAATATGATTCGCATCCCCCAATGAAAAAGACCTAACTATTTTTCAAGAATGGACATGTCTAAGCGCCAGAGCCACGTATCAGCCTGATGACTTGCAGTACAGTAAAAGGGAGCTACATCAACTACGTCCAAAAGTTCCTTGCAAAATACTCAGGAAAACTGTTCCAGGTAAATCTGGAAACAATCTGGCTTCAAAGGAGGAGATGCAAACAGATAGTGATGTGTGACCAAAATGTAAAAAAATGACTCCATTGATTGTCGCTGGAGCACTTGCTAGCTGCGCTCACTAGCTGCACTTGCTAGCTGCGCTCCATATTACAGAAAGCGCAAAGGGTGAATGGAAATTAATGATGCAGTCACACAGTGAAAAGGCAAAACTTAAAAGAGCAGGTTAAAAAGCTCAACCCAAGATAGAACAGGTAGAAAATATATTTTTCAGTTTTATTATGTGATAATATTGTGCAGGTTTCTCACCTTTTTCACTCACTATGTGTTAATAGACCTCTCTGCATTGAATTATGCTTGTTATTAATCTCTGGCTCTCTTCCACAGCATGTCTTTTGTCCTGTGTTCCTTCTCTCACCTCAAATGGTTGCGGCAGATGGCCCCGCCCCTCCCTGAGCCTGGTTCTGCTGGAGGTTTCTTCCTGTTAAAAGTTTTTCCTTCCCACAGTCGCCAAAGTGCTTGCTCATAGGGGGTCATATGATTGTTAGCTTTTTCCTCTGTATCTGTTATTGTAGGGTCAACCTTACAATATAAAGCGCCTTGAGGCGACTGTTGTTGTGAATTGGCGCTATATAAATAAAATTGAATTGAATGTTACATGGTTATGTCATTTTAGTTATTGTTAAACTAAGCAATTATTTGGCACTTTTTAAATTCCCAGGAAAAACACTACCTCAGCTACTTTTGACCTTACATTTCACTTGCACTGTATCACTGGATATACCAAAAGTTAATTCTGTCGCTACGTCCAAATGAACAGAATCAACTTTTGGGGATTTCCTTACCTGGATAATTGAGCATGCATCAAGACATCACTGGATATACTGCTCTGTTACTACTATTACATTATAATCCTACTGTTAGCACCTTTTTTCAGTAGTTTAACACTTCCAATTAGGTAGTGTGTCTTCAATGACAATAACTACTTGGAAAAGAATGGAAGGTGCTCTTTATTTATTTATGCTTACAACTGCTGCTGCCTGCAAGCATCAATAGCACAATGTTCAGTAGTTGCTTAAATTCTCATTGTACATTTTGTTGAAATATTGTGGACTATACTGATAACTAAAGGTCTTAGCAAGTTCCTAGAAAATACTGAGATACATATTGTATATTACCATTCAGCTTTTACACAAATACTTAAACTTAAAAGAAATTAACAGTACATTAGAACATGTAAAACCGGATTTAGGCAGCAACATTCATTATGAGGTACTTTGTGTTTAATTTTTCAAAGAAAACCAGGTTTGCTGTCCTCATTATTGGAATTTTCTATTTTGGAGAGCGGTCCTGTCCAACTAAAGACAGGCTTATATCCAGTTTATCTGAGTCACTTTCTGCATTTTTTATATTCCAAACCGCCTACTTTTGATCAGAACTGTCCTTCATTATGTTCTAGTTTGTTTCATTTCAGACATGGCGAGTGATAGCAAGACTCTACAGTGTAAAGATGTGCACACTCTCCAAGTCACTATTATAGACTTAAGTTCACATTGAAACTCTCCCTGAATGTGAAAAATGAAAGCTTACTTTGGAATAAAAACTTTAATTTCATGTAACACTTAAAATAGTTTTACTTTTACAAACAAACAATAGACCAGTGTCACTGACTGTTTTCCAACAAGCATTTTGCCATAAGCTGTATTTACTTTTCATTAAATTAATTGGTTATTAATTAATAAACAAGGCAGGACACAGAATAATATCCTCCAGGTTGTAAAGCAAACTGTAATTTTTTTTAAAAAAAATAGTGTGAAACAGGTTCTTAACAAGGCTGCAGGACATCACCGCAATGGCTGGATTACTGTGTGTAGATAGTGTGGGAAAAAAAATTGCATTACACTGCTGTGCCTGTTGGTGCTTTTGCTCAGAAATACTTCCATTTCCAATCCTTAATGACAAACAAGAAAGCTTTTCTGATTGAAAACAATTCCAGCACTTCAAGCCATAACAAAAATCATGACAAGAGCATTTTCACCAAAAGGAAGACATTTCACGCACTGGGAGCCTTTTGTGATATTTTCTCTCCCTCCCTCTTACCCTTCTTCTCTCTCTCTGTCTCTTTCCTTTGTGTGCGTAAATCATCTCTTCCCTGCGGCCTGTCTGTGATCATGTTGATGGGAAACAAAGAAATCATCTTGAATGGCACATTAATTTCCTCCCTTCTCCCCCTGCCCTCTGCCTAATGAAATCCCCTCTGCCACGGGGCCTGAGGAGCCACACTGGCAAGCCGTCACCAGCCAGTAAATATGTTTACCTTGGAGCACTACGCTAATGGACTGTTTACTAGGGGGAGGAAGCAAGGGGTGTTACAGCGACCATGCACGCTGGGTGTGGGGTTGTGTGTTCCTCAGACCAAATGACAGCTCTTTTGCTTCCCCCATCTCCTAAAACTAACAAACCTAATCTAGAGTGTCACCAACAAGGTGTTCAGATGGAAAGCCAAAATGCATCATCTTTAGCTAGCGTAACCACTCTTTTTAACATCTAGTGCTTTGTGAGTCTCCGTGTGTGATAGCTGCTCTGTTCCTTGATTCTGGATTAAGAATATAGAGAAAATGCATCACAGACATGTCTCTTGATCTTTCTGCAAATTAGAATTATTGTATACATGAAATTGCTGCTTAGAGGATTCTCCAAAACAATTGTGTTGAGGAAGCTCAACGACATAACCGAGAGACACGACCAGCTGTGATCTTGTGTCTGTAATCTCTGTTGAACTGATGCTGAATTACATGAATGTCACTAACCAACCTTGTTCTTGCAACTTTCACAGAACGTAACCCTGTGTGCTGATTCAGACTCGAAGTAGACATGTCCTGATGGTATCAGAGTGCCTTCAGGATACTACTGTTGTGATTTGGCGCTACAGAAATAAAACTGAATTGAACTGAATCAGATTATCGGAATGGGCATGTGTGTTTTTAAGGGGCTCTGATAATAAAATTCCAATATACTAGAGTAAAACCTGTTGTAAACTGACCTTCAGACAATGTCCCAAACTGACCTGAGTTTATATGTTTAATTGTCTTGTATGTGGTCACTCTTTGGCTTTGGTGGCAAATGGACTGCAACTTAAGGAAACACCAGCATATAGAAAAATGCTGCAAAAGCACACAAAACACAATTAAAGTTCAATAAAACACAAGTCTCCAATATACAACACAAGTGTTTCTGGGGACACAATAATATGACGGACTAGCTGCAGAAATGACAGAAACCAAGACATGTGAAGGATTGTACTGAGACACGCTTAAAGGATGGAGATGATCCATCAGTGTTGTGAGGGATAGAAAGATGCAGGCAATGGGAGTTTTAATCGCACGATTCAAAAAATACACTAGATGCATGTTTGCTATTAGCTCTTTACTGTTAGCTTGTCATTTCCGCAGCTGGCCCGTCATATCATTGTCTCCCCAAAAACACTTCTGCTTTTTTATGTGTTTTTTTTTATTATTATATGTGCTTTGTGTGCTTTTGCAGTGTCTTTCTATTTTCTGGTGTTTTCTTAAATTGCGATACATTTGACCTTTCAGGGCCACCGTATTGGCTTTATGGACTCGTGCATGAGAAGTTAATAAGTTAATGAAGAGTTGGCCCAAAAAAAGACGTGATTCCTCAGTAACTTTTTTTTACTGCAAACCACAGCCACAGTACAAAACATTTTTTTTCCACTCAGAGTCAGTTGAAATAAACCAGCAGTATTAAAAAAACATGTACAGAAATTCATTTACATACATATAAATCAAAGGTGTGTCTTTTAAATTCATGAAATGATTTAGAACATATAAGACATGCTCTATGTCATTTCGAAAGTGTTGTCATGTGTTGTGTTGTTCACAAACTGTCATCCAAGCATCCACACACCCTGTAGCAAACATGCAGGGCTCTTTAACCGTCAGCAGACAACTCCTGATAGACTGAGTTATGTGAAACTTGCCTTGTCTCATGTGACAAAGCCACAGAGATCCTAAAGAGACAGTGAGGTGTTAGGCTCATCATTACAGTCCTGTCAATATACAGTTGGCAATCTGGCCGTGTAATTCTGAATCCTCTGACATTGTGATGGGGATAGTGGATTCCTTATTGGCAGTAAAAGACTCCCTAAATTATAACAGAATGCATTTTTAGGATTTTTGCTTTTCTACGTCCAATACGGATTTATTTAAACCTCAAATTTTTATTTAAAGTAGTGCCGTGACTGCAGCAGTGAACCCTCAGAAATACAATCTACTCAGATATATTGACAGTATTCATCCTTACACAACCTACACTCAGAGTGCACAGTACACTTAATCTGCTGGATAAATTGGCCCCCAAGCTCAGAGACAGTTTACAGGTGCAGTTGGAACTTAATATTAGCTCATGAGCCCGTTTACATAAATGTGCAGCGGCGTCATGTCATTTTATACATGTCAGTTAATGCGAATGCAGACTTTTTTCGTGTTTTTCTTCTTACGTGACTTAATGTTCTGAGGGCAAATGCAGCAGTTGTCTGCAAAGACGCCACCCGTCTCATCTACGGGTGTCTGGCGACTGGCAGCATTATCAGCCACTGTGTGCCTACATGTCCCCGTATCCACACATACACACACCAACGCTATCGCACAGAGAGGGCCCTGCAGCTGGTGACAGGCTGCTCCTCTCAGTCTGCTGCCAGCCTGTTCAACACACAGCTCTCTATCCAGCTCTTATCTCTATTGATTTCCTCCCCTGCCTCCAAACTTAGATATGCACTCTTTAAAAAACAGGCCAACTGCAGAGTTTGGGGTCTAAGAACGCAGGACATCTTACTCCTTGGGTGGTCAGTCCAAAGCGTTGACGCCATCGCTTTTAGCTATTCTAATGTTGTTTTGTAGTTAGCTCCAAAGCACTGGTGATATCTGCACCATCGGCAGGAGAGGAATAAAGGCTGGATACTGCCCGTGACTTCTATTCTAAAAGTATGAATCAAAGGAGCTGCTAAATATGCAGTCGGGGAGTTTCCAGTGATGTATGTGTTGGATTTATGTTATGTCCATATATTGACACGGTCATGAATTTCCATGTCAAATGTCGCAGCAGGATATCGCTGAAGGCTGTGATTCCTATCCTGCTGAGATAGGAGATTCAGTGTCCCTATTCACCTCTGCAACATGGTCTTACTCCTGCACCGTCCTCCAAGGTCTCCGTTTCCTCCTCATCCTTGTCTTTCTTTCATTCATTCCCTCCTCTTTGCCACTCCACTTTTTCTCCTGCCCCTCCCCCCAATACGCTCCACTCTACCACCAGCCCCCTCCCCAATCGTTCCATCCCCACAGATACACCCTTTATGCCGGCAGACTTCATCGATTGATTTCCCCTCACTGTGACACATTTGGTGCAGCCGCATGTGGCCTATTAATTATATCCACAGCAGACTCTCGTCACGCTCCCCTTTTCCCAACAATACAACATCCCCCTGCTCACACGCAGCGCGAGGAACCAGAGATCTACTAGACAGCATCCCTGACCCTGCAGATCATTGTTTAACCACTGGATTTAAGCAGGAATCAGACAGAGATGGCAGAGGACTTAAATCTGCAGCATTTGAGCGAAGGCAAACAGACAGTGGCAGTTGAGGCGAAGTTGGGCCCATGTTGCGTGTAATCTGGCTAACATCTGTTAGCCATCGTACGTGTATGTGTGTGTACGTGTGTGTGTGTGTGTGGCTCCATTTAAAGTCCAGGATGGACTAAGAGCCCGAGGAGGCTCCCTGCATCCCCGCTCGCGGGCTTTTAACAGCATCGCTCCAAATGTTTCCCACTGCACAGACAGACAGAAGGACAGTGAAAAAATAAGAGGGAAGAGAGAAGATGACACAGACTCAACTAAACACAGAAACACTTAGTGTATCAGACAGCTTTTTTCCACCATTGTGCTTGTTTGTGCTTTTGCCCACTCGTGTGTGCTTCTGTGTGTGCATCTGGCAAACAATACAGTAAGCCTTCGCTGCAGGCCTCTTACAGCCTCAAAATCCCGGGTTTTTATATTTAGCTCGTAATCACTATAATTTCCAAATTAGATACAGGCTGGCCAAGTACACATTCCTTCTGTACAATAGCCCTAAATGGTTGTTCTATCATCTCTGGAGAAAATCTCAGAAGAGAGACATTTTAAATATTAGAGTGATATTCAAAGACAATCCACAGTAATGAAAACAAGTGGAGCGCACTAAACAGCTGCTGTTGAGGATATTGTGCACGGAGAGGGGAGGGAGACGGAGATTAAGAGCAGATTACAGAGCCTTTCCCTCAAGCATCTCCATAGTCCAGATTGACAATGTGGTTGGATTGGGAGATCAACCTGGAGATTTTCATATGAAAAGATGTTTTCCATCAGAGATTAACGGCTGTTATTATTTATTAACTTTTTTTTCCCCGCTCTGTTCTCAAAGTCTCGTTAGCCTGCTGTAAGAAGAATACAGAGCATGTTAAGTAAGAGGAAGGGGAGGGGACAGAGGATGGAGGAGGACGTCGTATTTGAGTGGCATTTCTTGGCATCGCTGCAAAATACTTAGGATCGTGCTTTACATCTTACCATAAACAAAGGCTGGGGCTCGTGTATTATTTATTGGCAATAATACTGAAGGGTGCCTACTTGGGACAAATATGTGAATCATGATCATCTGGAGTTTACATTTGCTTATACTGTATCTGCTGGTTTGTTTGTGCTCACTCACTCATTAAGATGCTTATTTGTTTGCTGTCCATGCAATTACACACAGGAGGATACGAATGCAAACATGTCATTGCAGTTTTTGGTTGTTTCTGCTTGATTTTCTCCTAAAGCAAATAATCTGTGTCTGCATGTTGTAATCTGTTAGAATTATATTGTTAGTTTCTCATAAAAATAGGGGGGGGGGGGGGGGGGGAATTATTGAGATACGTATACAGTCTATTTTCTTATTTCACATATTTACAAATATGCCAAACAGACCAATGGTTGTTAATAGTATTAACATGATATAATCTAAATTTACTACCATAGCATTTAGAGCATCAGATATATATATATTTTAAGGGTCTTTGTGTTTTACATTGCTCTATAATTACAGAAAACCAAACAGCAGCACACAGTAGCGTTAACAGGGGTACTCCTCAATGTCATGAAGAGACAATACCGAAATAAGAAAATGAAAAATAAGGTCTCAGATCCCCCCCGGCTATTGATTTTACCCGATGTTGGTACAAATGTGTGTGTTCCATTTATAAATGTGTTGCATCTGTGCATACATGTGTGAAAGTGCACATGCCTGTGTGTGTATGGAGGCTTGTACATTAGTGGTGTGTCTTCACAAATGATCCCATGCCAAAGAGGAAAAATCCCACAGGGTGAATCAATAGATAGTGCCGGATAATGGAGGCCTGCTCAGACAGCTGTGTTCTGCCTTTCTGTGTAACTGACTGGCTGGCTGAATGAGTGGATGACTGGCTGGCTAACAGGCTGGCTGAGGGACTTCAGTTAGCCCACGTAGCATCCCACACCTGCCAAGGCATAGCTTGCTATGTACTGGTCAATGGACTACACCCACTCAGAGCTCGGTTCACGAAATAATCACAATTACAGACATACAACGGGGGCATGCACATTTGCATGAGCAGAAAGGAGAGACGCAATAACAAACACTAAAATGTTAAGAAATGCAAAGATTCTTTTAAAACAAATCTATATACATTTAGATATAATTACATTTCACATACACTCCCCCTCTCTTACTGGACTTTGTAGTCAATGATAATAAAATTAAACCCCTTATCTCATTTTCTTAAGTGCCCCCCCCACCCCCCACCCAACTTAGCTGAACAGCCAATAAGCAAATACCCCAGCCCTGATGAAAATGAACAGATTACAGTCGTGCATCAAAACACAAACACACTTTGTAGTGCCATTAAAAGTATTATTTACAAAAGATCATCTGACTGAAGCTTCCAATTAAATATCTGCTGAGAGCGTCAAGGCATAAATGATGACATGCTGCTGGTGCGGTGGAAGATTTTCATGTAAGATTAAAGCAGGGAGATATAAAAAATTTCTTGTGTGTCAGATGAATTTGTACGTCCACAAGTTTGCTTTCTTTTCCATTACCGAACAGCGTCGCTCGCTTGACTTTTCTGGAGGTTTCAATAAGGTTTCTGATAAGCATTTCTGATAGAAATGCAGAAAAAATATTTGTTCATTAAAGAGCAATAAAGAAAAGACAGGGTTTATACAATGCATGTACACACACGCACGCACACGTACAGTGTAAGCGCACACAAAGAGTAACGGAGCTTCTGCAGGCTTGATGTGCTGTGGCTAATGAGAAAGGACAGTGGCGCACAGTTACCATGTCTCTTCCTCTCCAGAAAAATCAGTTCATCGTTTCACATCATTATTTAAATCAACCCCCTAATTCCTAAAATATTTGCATATTTAAATCTGGCTGGCTTTTGTCTTGCCTTGGGCTGACGCAAATCGAAGTGATACAGAGGGAAATGATGAACGGATTGCTACTATGAACGCACTCTGGAAATCGTTCGGATCAAATACCGTGCAGCCACAGAGACAATGTACCTCTAAGATGGCTCTGTAGGAATGTTTGTCATTCTATTGTTACAAGTGCATCAGTCTTCCATGTCGCACTCGGCTTATATCTTGCTCAGTCGCTGGTCGACACAGCACGTGTCACATATGTGTCATGTGAATAATTGTATGCCAAATATGCAGCCAAATTAAAGCACTAAAGCAAACACAAGATAAGTCCACAATATGACAAAGCATAACACTGAACCAGAGTTTCAACCCCCCTCCCCCTTTTAATGGCCATATCATCCTTTTTAACAATCATTTATGCCATAAAATGTCACAGAACAGTATATTTTAATGTATATTTAGTTAGTGCATACATAAAATATACAATTTTATGCAAAAAAAATTTGTAAAGCAAATGTTGTCAGATGTCCTATATACCTGACATGTGCTTTATTTGCTATTTATGGTGCTAGTTTTTATTTGTTTGTTTGTTTGAATTTTACACTTGGCTGTGTATCACTTGAAAAATATCAGTACTATTATAATTTTCAGTTTCAGTATGAATAAAATTAACTAATAACGGCTGATTTTTATGGGTAAACAGTCGTGCACACGCTCAGAGAGCTTGCATGCTAACTTGCCCGTGTTAGCTCTGTGAGTGAATGCTCAAATTTCACCAAAGCAAACTGTGGAAGGACCACCACAAAAGAAATTGTAGCATCTAACTTCATGGCACACTTTAATCACCTTTGCATAGCTTAAGATGAATGTTTTAAAGAAGCTAAGAAGACGACTAAAGCTAAAGCTAGCAGCTAGCGTCCTAGATAAGCACCTAGGACAAAAAGAAAACATTGGAAATCTCAATCGACCAAGAATATTCAGTGCATCTTTACTGTACATACCGCGTTGGGAAAATCAGGATGTACAATAGGACCTGGTTGATAAAAGATAAATGATGAGTCTGACCAGGAATTCACAGCCCACTTTTTAGTAAATTACACATTTTCAACCACCAGAAGAACTAAAAGTAAAAACAGCATCCAGAATTTTAAACATTAAATAATACAGTTTAAGTGTTATTCAGTATAATAAATGATTAAACTTTCAAGAGTAAATATACCCACTTTCCATAATGGCCACTTTCAGTGGTATAATTTAACTGTAGAGTAGCATAAAACATGCCATATGGTAATTGACAGTACTTATTGCTAAAGTTACATTTCACCTTGCAGTTCTTTTATATCCAAAAAACAATTAAGGTTTGCCTCGTGTCCATATTTTCAATGTTTCAGAAACAGAAGTTCACTTTTAAAACTTTCTTTGCTAAACTTGTTGCAAAATACATGAGAGGAAAAGGGACATGGGACACCACGTCTGAGCAAAACCGAAGGTGCAGATCTACACCTGATCCTCTGAATGGAGTCGATATTCAACGCGGTCTCACTGTCCAAGCAGGTCAACAAAGCACCAGGAACATATGGGTCATATCATACCTGCCGAGGCAAGGCACACTGCACGCTGCATTGTACGGAGTTGCTCGAGTGTGCGTATATGTGTGTGCGTGTGGACTGTAAGCGTCTTGTTTGCATCACTTAAATGGAACATTGCTGAACCGTGTCACTGGAGCAATCAATAGACATACTGTAGACATCTGGTTAGTGAAGGTATGTAAAGTATGCATGTGTGTGTATGTGTGTGCATGGGTGTGAGGATGAAGGGTATTGTCCGGAGTCCTCTGAGTCATGTAATATTGCACGGCTGTGGTAATTGAAGAGGAGAGTTCCTGTAATGTTTTATTCATTGGAACATCAAAGATACATCTAGGGTGTCAAAACTTCAACAAAAAAAATCAACTATATTCAACGCCAGGTCCACAGAGTGTACTGCAACATGGTTACATTCATCTCAGTTTTAGTTTTAAATACTTTTTTCCTCATTCGAAACAGCAAAAATCTAATTTTCAAAGAAGTAAGTTGTTACTTTCCGCCCAGCCCATCCCAGCACTAAACCTCTACACGATGATTCACATATAACAAAAAATACAACAAGAAAAACAGAAAGAGAGTGAGACGGCCCGAAAGACAGACAGATACGCACGCACAAATACAGAAGCAGCAGAGAGATGAGTGCTAGTGTGAATAGGAGGGAGAGAGAGTATGCTGAATCCCACTCAGACCACCTGCTCATCAGTTCCTCTGGCACAACAGATACTGTCATTGTCCACACAAACACAAACACGCGCACACACATACTAAGCTCAAATATAAAAATCTCCCGGTGCGCTCACAGAAAGCCTTTCCCAGTCCCTCCCACATCAGATGCTGGGCACACAGACTTGATTTAAAACTGTTAGGTGCCATTCAATATGGGCTTGGTTTGGAGCCAAGCCTCGGACATTTCTCAAAGGTTCTGCTCAGTTACCTGCTCGGTTATTTGTTCCAGCACACTTCAGAAAAGTAGCTGATGGTGTCTTCGTATGAGCGGTGTCAATTCCCTCACACGGGCCCCCTTATTTAATTTTTTTTCCCCTACGTTTTGGTTGCTGTTGAAGAATAATTATTTGTATAATTTATACCTAATAGAAAAAGATTACTGATCAGGAAGAAAAAACAAAAGTGTGCTCGGAAAAAGGGTTTGCCAATTAGGAAAAATGTCACAGCTGCAATACTAAGCTGTAAATATTTCATACAAACTAAAAAATAATCCAATTTAAAATGTTGTGGTCTCAAGCTAACATTTAGACGCAAACAAGGTACGACGTTTAGAACCAGTATGGGGTGTTTTGTGGGCTGTGTCTCGACAGTTCCCCCAGCTCGCTGCCGCCTCCCCCTTCTGTTGTCTATTGAGGGGGGATTCCATTGTAGAGACAGGTGCAGCTATGCATCAGCCCTACCCCCTAGTGAAGAAGAAAATCCACAATGTACACACAGTAGCACAAATACTTATTGCTACACAATATAATACACACAAGCACGTGTACAAGCACCCTGCACACCCCTCCACCATCATCCTCACCCCATTGGCTGTTGGTCATTGTTTGGTCAGAATATTTGTGTGGGGATACTCAGGTACCCAAGGTAATGGCACCTGGGGTTATTCAGGCCTAAATGGCAGCTCTGGCTACGCTGCAGCCCACAAAGTGCCTGTGTGAGCGCCGCAGAGACTAATGTGCCTGTGCACACAATGTCTCGCTCAACTACAAAGGACAGGTGTGTGCATGTCACTAAATTGTCCCCCCGTTGTCTAGGCCTCTCCGAGTGGCAGGCCCTGTCCATTAGCCGCAATTTAACAGGATGATCAGAGTGCTTGAAAAGGGCCACATCAAACAGGTCTGGAGAATCCCAGGTGCCCGACGCAAACGCAGGCATCAGCAATAACCAAGCCCACTTACAGGCCTAATGTATTCTGTGAGGGAAATGAAGATGTTCCTCCTCCATCCAAGGCTCTTTTGTTCTGTGGCGGACAGACAGCAGGGATTGTTTCGAAGTTCACATGATGTCTGGGTGATGAGAGCGGTGAGGGCAATTATCTTTCTGAGATGCATATTAATATTTCACTAATGGAAGCCTAATGGTCCTGTTATGGTAAAGTAATAATATACTGCAGAGAGTGTAGAATACAAAAGCTGATGTCAAGTACAAAGGCGAAGCAAAAGCTCTGATCGTGCACCCAGAATTTCACCTTATGAAGCAAGGTTACAAGGACGCGAACTCACTTATCACTGTTGTGTTTATGCTGTCAGCTTTATGGTCAGAGCAAGTACCGAATCACAGTTTTCTGTCAGTGTAAAATATCTGTGCATTAGTATAAGTAACCATAGCAAGCACTCACATCGGTTTTATCTACTGTATCAGCTTTAAGGGAAAGAACCTGGAGAAGTTCAATCCATCAGTCATGTCGGTCTTCTATGATATAATTTCTCTCGAATCTAGGGCAAGGTCCAAGCAGGACAGCGGAATTGGGACCAAAAGGACAGCATGTCCCAAGTTACCTTGTTGATTTATGACCAGAAATCTGCCCCTGTGGTGACCTTTATAGGTGTTGCCCAGACAGGGATGCAATGCTCGGGCTCGAGATGACAAAGCTTCTCTCCGAAGGTCATACCCTGCCCTGCAGCCACGTTCTCTGAAACTCATCACAAGCCCCAGACACACTTCTCCAACTGCATTAACTTCTTCTGGGAAAAGTGTCTAGCCGCAGGCCTTAGGATTGTGACACTAAAGCAATCATAACCACCTGCTCGTTGACGTGCCCCAACTGTGCTGAAGCGCGCCGTGCTCCATTCTCAGGTTTGCTACTCTCAGGCACACGCATGTTAGCTCATTTAACCGGTCGTTTCAGTAATAACGCGCTTTTTAAGCAGTTTGTTGTAATTTAAATGAGAAATAGGGACGCATCATGAAGTCATCTCTATCAGCAGTAGAAGTTACCAATTCAGTTTTACAGTTAAAGCAACTTACAATTAGAACAAACACACACCAAGCACCAAATCTGAAAAAAATAAAGAATAATTTTGAATTATGTTTGAGGCAGGGACATACACATTTGAAAACAGTATGTGATGGATGAGACAGAAATGCACAGAGCGATGAAGAAAGAGCGAGAGCGAAAGAGACCGGGTCCTTTTACAGTGACAGGTGTGCAACACTGGCTGGCCCTTTTGAAAAGCATCTATTTCCTTAGCAACTGGACGTCAGCTCAATTCAGCCAGGCGATTTTAGCAGATGGCTTGGTAAATACCTTGCCATGTGTTCCTGAGGAGAAACTACAATGCATCATGAAAGCAAAAAAGAAAAGAAAACACATACTTCCCCAACACACCAAATTCACAGAAATCACACTTCTTTACCCCATCGAAAAATCATGTTTGTGTTCAAAAAGGCAAAAGGGTTTTCATACACGTGTATTTAGGTTTTACACTTCCAATTCTTTTATTGCTGCCTTTGCAAAGTTAATAGCAAATGTAATATAATCTTTTATGACAGCTAAAGGTCTGATTCCATTGTGCAAACCCTTTTGCATGTACAATCAAAGGTACAGGCACGGGCCTTGAACAACTGGAGACAATAATGATCTTTCTTTCTGACACAATGTCGACATGTGTGTGGAAACATTGCAGATGGATGTTTCAGTGGGAACATTTAAGGCTTAGAGACAAAGAAAAAAGTATTTTTTACTCTTTGTTCTTCTTAATTATTCTTTCTTGGTATCTCTTTGCTATACTGACAGCCCTTGACCCTCCAGTTAATCTCCTTCTACATTCAATCTGATTCTGATGCTTTCTCTTTTGCATTTTCATCCTTGCCCCATTGTAGTTTTTCTTTGTCCATCCATCAGCTCCATCCATCTTCTTAACCACCTATCCCAGCTGTCACTGGGCAAGGGTACACCCTAAACAGGACATCAGTCCATCACAGGTTTTCTTTGTTGCATTCTCTGGTCCACTTTCCCTGTCTTAACCATATTTGTCTCTCTTCTAATTCATTCTCTTCCTTCTCTCTGTCATGTGTTGCAGCTGCGCAGGGCAGCTGGGACCAGCTGTACAGTTCAGTTCAGCTACAGACCCTGTCATTAACATCAAGCACCCTGAGTGGTCCAGTGCTGGGGCCTTGTGGTCATTGTGCATGTCTGGTTGTATGTGTGCATTCGTGTGAGTGAGTGAGAGGGGAACATCCTCTGAAAATGGGGATCTATGTGCAAAAATGGCTATAATTTCTAAACAGTTAATGCAGTACTGTGTGTAAACCCTATGAATTAAAACTGAAAGTCGGCACTTCATTGACTCCTTGTTTGAATGATTTAGAAGTACAGTGTGGTACAAAGACAAAATTGCAAAAAAATAATGTGATAACTGACAACTGACCACTCATGGCCTATACTACATTTCTGCAACTGCAGGCTGGTTGGTTTAGTGGTTGCTGTGGTCCTTACTGTCATCTGGCTGCTGTGGTCAGCTGCAGAGCTCAGTTTTTAGTAATGTTTTTATACTGTTCATAAATCAACAAGTACAATGTTGGCTTTTATTCCATTTTTGAGAATAAAATCGCTTCAGTGAACACAACCCTGACACTGCAGTGACTCCCGCTCACGTTGCCTTCTGCAGTAACTTCACCCGGAACGTGCACATATGCACTGTGTGAATACAGTGAAGCCAGTGACATCTCTCATACAGCTATTACATCCTCATCGTGAGTCCCAAGCTTACAGTAATGCAGGCAAAACCAGCCATAAAAAAGTCAAATAAACTAACTGTGGTAACCTATAAAGGTTTCAGTTGCAGACAAAGTCCCACTGTCAAAGAAACCACAGATTACTGCCATCCTTTAACTCAATCAGTCTAACAGCTATAAACATTAAAATGCTGTATTGAATCTTCCAAGTAATAACTCACAATTAAAGCACTGGCCCTACTAGAGGATCGTCGTCATGAGGTGGTTTGACCATTTAAGGTTAAATGTGGGTGTGTAAAGGGCAGTGTGAATTGTGTATAAGGGGAACACGTGCGAGTACACATGGCTTCAAAGATCTGATTTTTTGGCGCTTTCACCATTTTCACCATTTTAACAGTGTGTTATAAAAATGTGTCCGCCCAAATCGTCTAGGGAGTGGAAAAAGGACTGCATGAGTCCCACACTGTGCTCCAAAACAGTCGAGTTTTTCTGACCACAGAACAAGAGACTTACTGGTGAGGCAGCTCGGAGACATCAGAGACATCTGCAATCTCCTTCCTCAGGCATGCTCACACTTTTATGTTTGTTTTGAATTTTCGACGTGCAGCAAGATTTGTATACTATAATTGCTGTCTTGGATAAATGTAAACAATTTTTATGGTAGGTTTATATGGCTCTGTTAGAAAAGTCTATATCTGGCAGTAATAAACTAGAAATGATGCTGAATAAACTCAGTGAAACTAAAGTCTTTTCCTCTGCTGATCTTAAATAACTGAGTTTACTACCTTTACAAATGTGTTGTTTTCTTTGATGACTGTGCAGCCTTCATAAGCACTGTTTGTCATTTTTGTTTGATTTCTGCACACTACCTGAGGTTCAATCCACACTAAAAACCAACAAAAACACCCTAAAAATGTCTTTATAAAATGTAAGAGAGAAATGGTCACTTATATGGAGCCTTAATATGTTTTCAGTATACATACAACCAGTACAGAACCTGTCTATAAAGAGATGGAGTTGGCTGTATGTCTGCCTGCCACTGCTACTGTACAGCATGTTAATGCACATGAACAGAGCTTTGTGTCTCCTTCCCTGCCCACTGCCTGTTCACCATTCAGCTCCCCATATGCCGCTCCCCTGCGCTCCTCTCATCCAGCCACTGGGAGCTTGATTAAGCCTGACTTGTCACCAAATTACACACACAAAGTTTACATGCATTCCCCGGCTCTCCAGCTGTTGCAGATTTGTTACAAAGAATAAATCTTGAAGCAGTTGACTGAGCAGGTCTGGGGTGTCTGTCGCCTCATTGATAGGGAGAGATGGGACAAGGGTGGGGGTTTTGGGGGGACTGAGAGAGAGAAAGACGAGAAAAACAGGCAGAAATTACATGAGAGGATCCAGGTTGATTCAGAAAGTGACCTTTATTTGCATCTGCTTTGATTAACTATATAAAGCTCTTTGAGCAGAAATCTTAATGGACTGTTTATTTGCTTTCTTCGTGGAATCAGATGCAACACTACAAAGTGCAAAACTCCCTCACACAAAGGGAGAGGTTGTGGTGGCACATACACAGGACGAAACTAGCAGCGATGTGGAAAACAGTGTAACAGTCTAAGAAATGTCAGTGACCTTTTGTGACTTGTAGCAGTCGAGAATACAACAGCTACTGCTGTAGCCTTTAAAGCAATTTTTTCATGTTCTTGCTTTCTAAAATTTGAGCTGCTCACCAGTTCAGGGCCTTGTTGTCAATGAGTGAGAGGTCCAAACATCCGGCAGGTCGGTTTAGCACCAGATCATTTTTATTATGGTGCCATGCTGTTTTATATACACTCGCGCTTTGTTAGGTACGCCTGTTCAGCTGCGCTATTAGACAAATCTCTAAGCACTCAGTGGGGTTAGACATGTAGACATGGTCAAGATAACCTGCTAATGTTCAAACTGTGCATCAGAATGAGGGAGAAAAGTGATTTAAGGTTCTTTAAATGTGATATGGTTGTTGGTCCCAGACTGGCAGCTCTGAGTATTTCAGAAACTATCATCCATCCCTTCAAAACCACAGTGTATGCATCTCCTTATGACTGCTTCCAGAATAATAAGAGACCATGTCACCAAGATCATCTCAAACTGTTTCTTAAAGATGAATTCACTGTACTCAGATGACCCCCACAGTGAGCAGATCTGTATCCAATGGAACGTCTTTGAGATGTCTTGGAACAGGGGAGCCACGACAAATCTGCAGCAACTGTGTGATGCTGTCATGTTAGTATGGACCAAAATTTTTAAGAAATGTTTCCAGCATCTTGTTGAATCTGTGCTATGAAGAATGGAGGCAGTTCTGAAGGCAAAAGGGGTCCAATATGATACTTAAAAGGTTTACCTATCAAAGTGGTTAGTGAGTGTAAATACTGCCCCAAAAGGGGAACAATTAAATCAAATGTCATGTCTTGACGAATGGAATATTCAATTTGAAAATCTTTACTGACTTTCATTATGTTGGTTAAGAATAATGTAAACCAACAGCAACATCACTGCACTGTACATACACTCAAAAAAGGCCATAGCTGGTAAAATAAAAATCTTAAATCAAGCATATTTGCATTAATAATACCACCTTCCTACCTTTTAAGAACAAATCCACTTTAAAGAGAAGTGAGATTTGAAGACTTAAAATCAGATTAGCACCAGCTACGGCTGATGAAAGTTAATGGAGACTTCTGTGAAGTCAGTGCACTTGAAATCTTGATGTTTCCTCTCAATAAGCAGCTTTTTTCACTTTCAGAAAATGACACAATTCTTTTTTCATCTGTTTCTCCTCTACCTTTCATGATTATGATTTCTCTCTCAGATCATTTAAATGGCTGTGGCAGTAATTGCTGTGTGGGCATCATTACCCAAGAAAGCATGAATAAGACACAGTAATGAGCAAAAACCCTGGAGCTCGCTAGACCGTTGATCAATACCATTAAACAATGTGCACTTTGAGCTGAGCTGCGTTCGAGAGCTCAGACACTCAAATGGATATTCCTCATAGCACTAATGGCTTTGAACTAGGCCTCCATTACCATGTATAAAACGCAGCTTATTAACATAATCAAATCTCTCTCTGTGTTTTTTTGCGTCAGAGATAATATGAAAAGACAGGAGGTTGCTAATGTAATTAAGCGTATGCTATAATTACTATCCCCTGATCACATGACCTCTTCTCCTAACAAAGCTGAATAAATAGTCCCATTACCCTGACTACTGCGTTGTGATTTGGTTTACATGTTGTCTTATGTTCGTAAGCAAAAACAACATGAGTCCGTTTACCAATCATGCTGCATGATCACAGCAACTCAAAAGCAGAACTTTCTGTGTTAAAATGTAGGAATTTCAACAGTTCAGACAGGAAGGGCAAGCCTGCATCTTACAACAAGAAAGATCAGTGGGTTTAATTAAAACATTTTAATTGCATCTTATGGCATTGCAGCCATCTCAACTTGCAGCTCTTTTCTCCCTCCATAGGGCCGAAAAAATAAATAAGAAGCTAAAGGAGAAATTATTACTATTTCACTAATAATTACTAAGATGCTAATGGCTATTGTATTGATTGCTCTGCCCTTTGTGATCAAGGTTATATGAAAATGTAATCAAAAAAGCTTTGATAATTCCTGCTGAGCCATGAAATTAGAAAATGTAATAGAGAAGCTTAGCTGCAAAGTCTTACCTCCACTAAACCTGACGAAAATAAGTCCCACTGTGCAAAGTAGCCATCAGTGTACTCTGATTTCCTGTGAAATTACAGTATACTGATTACTGTTGCAGCTTTTTTGATGCAAATTCACTTCAGTCTTTAAATAACAGCACTTACATGGGGACACCAACTCAGCATCTGCCAATTTTGTATATATATGTATTGTGTGTATATATATATATATATATATATATATATATATATATATATATATATATATATATATATATATACATACACGTGTGTGTGTATGTGTATGTGTCTATATCTGGTGAATGTTGTGTTATCATTAACATGCATGTATTGTGTTCACTAAGTTTAATATGATGTAAATGTGATGCTGAAGGCTAATGGAATGATTGATGAGGTTGTGAAACTGATCACTGGAATTGTGTCAGCTAACAGTCACCAAAAGCACAATGAATGACTGGATGATAATGATGCATCCACATAGCTGCAGATGGCTCTACTGTACGGTAGAATTAAACAATGGCTTCATAAATAACCATTTAACCCCTGGAAGCATTTGCTGTCATTCACATTTTGAAGTCATTTCCACAACTCAAATGTGAATTCACTCATTAATTCACTCAGGCAGAGTATATCAATTGTGTCAACTCATTAAAAGCACATTCTTTAATAGAGGCTTGTCCTAGAAATGAGATGCTGTTGCCAATATATTGAGATTTATAGTGCAACTACTAGCGCTCAGTGTGCTTCTGGAATTCAAAAAAAGAACTGTTGCAGTACAATTGTGTGGAGCCAGCAGTATGCAATGTATAAAGCATAAATGGCACGAAAAACATTTCTAGCCACAAAAGGAAAAACAAAAATTCATCCACATGTTTTGATGCAAAACATTTGCTCCTTTGCAACACTAACGAATTCAGACACTAAATACATGGCAGTCCAAGCCCCGTGCATGTCGATACCCTCCAGACATCCTCCCCCATATCCCAGAAACCTCGCTGTGTTTAGGAATCAGGCTCAACCATGACTCTGCGTAGCGCCTGGGAAGATATCACCACACGTCCAAAAATTTCCATCAATGGCGGCTCAACTCCTCCGCAGCAACTCTCTGATAGGTTAATCCCTGTATCACACTTCAGCACCAGTTCACTAAGCGGCTTAAAAGGACACATTAGAACGATGACAATGACCCGCTAATGGTGTTACATTTCTCTGAAGCATTATGAGCTATCTTTGTCACGTTTATCTTATAATGAGATCTGTCAATTTGGGGGGAGAAGATCCCATGCAGCAGCCAAGGACGTTGATATTTCACATAATAAATAATGACCTAGAAAAAGGAGAAAACAAACCTTGATCCCTCTCCCCTGATCTGTTTTCTTTGCAGGCGACAGAGCGGGCAGCCCCATGGGGGCCTTGGAGCTCAGACCATTTAGATTACTGGCTGCTGTGCAGACCCAAGTCCTCAGGGCCACCACAACACCCCCAACCACACCATGTGTGATTGATGACTGCTGCTTCCCATGAGCATTTTCCAACATTTCCTCAAGCAATGTCCCCTGAAGAAAAAGTGCCATAATTCATCAAGCTATTACTATACTAAATTTAAATAGTCATTTTGCACCTATAATTTCATTATAATATGCATTTTCATTTTCCTGCTTCATCCTAGTAATAGGGAATAGCACAATATAACATGCATAGATGTTATTTTAGCTCAAGACATCTGTATTACTCTTGAGTCTTTACCTTACAATGTTAAGCACCTTGAAGAGACTGTTGTGATTTGGCGCAATATAAATTGAATAGAACTTAGTTTAATTGAATTATTATCATGAAAAAGGGGATTTCAGTAAAGACTCATCTTGTGAACTTTTTCTGACTAGCTAAACTGTGGAACCTCCTTCTACTAATTTTTGCTAAGTGAAGCATTCAAAATTGCATTTCAGTGATAAACATCAGCTGATTCATAGTGTGCTGTGCAGCAATTTCCACATCCAGGCAGAGTATTTTTAGGTGTTTCTGCTAAATGAATTTTTCCTCTAACCCTTTTTTCCCCCCATTTAAACTATTCAAAGTAATTTGATCAAAATAAGAACTTTCCAAATTGTTCTGCCCAGAACAGTCATGACATCTAAATCCTGAGTGAAGTGGATGAACCTGTTCACTTTTGTTTTTTTAAAAAAAAAACAGTTTTAATAATCTCTGCTGAATTCTGTCCAGCCATTACAAACTATAACACAGTTAGTCTGAAATAAAAGGCATTACATTTAGGTGGTCTTGATTTCAGTTGGTTTACTTACTATTTAATAGAACAAAGACTGAGACGTTGCCCTTTTAACACTTAATGCTCAGATTACTAGGGATTATAAGTAACAGGACACTCATCCAATACATTCTTCTTAGGCGGCTGTATTTCACAGCACAAAATAGGTCGTGCTCCTGGAAAATCTCAGCGGATTCATCTCAGGGTGCAGTCAATGAGCGCCAATGCAAAAAAGACACAATAAATATGGTGGTCTTTCTCTTATAGCATCAGTATCATCGTCATATTTTAGTAGGTTAACCTTAAGTTTACTTAAGAGGCAATAAAAGTGTTTATTAGGGTAGTGAAGACCAGACTAAAGGAAGTAACACACAAGAACACAGAAGAGTTCATGCGCAAGGCTACTTGGAAATTAATAACTACTTGCTTTTAAAATGTTCCTGTGAACGTATGAAATTTCATAGTTTATTCCATTTAAAATCTTTAAATCCAGTTTTCCCAAGTTCAGTGTGAGATGTTAAAAGTGTTCTGTGTTCTCTGACCTGACATTGTAAGTACTGTTTTTGAATTCAATTAAGGTGCAGAGTTAAGCAGGCAATTTATGCCAATTTATGCAGTACAGCCTTAAAAATAAACACTGTACAATGCTGTTCTCTTTGATTCTATAGAGAGGACCACCCCATCTTTTCATTTACTAAGATGCAATACACAGAATCAAAAGGCTTCAAGGTTGGATGTCTATAAACAATATTATCATAATCAACCACTGACAAAATTGTAAATTGTGCAAGGATCTTATGACTTGTGAATGAGAAACAAGATTTGTTTCTGTGTTGAACTGAATTTAGTTTTATTTTGTAGCCCCAGTTCACAATAACAGTCACCTAATGGGGTTTTATATTGTAAGGTGGAGACCGTACAATATCAGAAAAAAAATTAGGCATTATCCTATGAGCAAACACTTGGCAACAGTGGGAAGGAAAAACTCAATTTTAACAGGAAGAACCCTCCAGCTGAAGCATGTGACACTGATCTTGTTTAAGTTCAACTTAATTACATAATGTGCCAGAACGTAAGCAGCTTAGTGCAAACCTTAAACACCAAAGTTTCACAGTCTGTTGATGCTAGCCATGGCAGGAAGCTCACAGTTCATCACACAGTATGCTGGCAAACTGCTTCAAGTTGACAATAAAAGAAACAACATGCGCTAGGCTAAGCTGTTGTAATGGATTGCTACAAGCAAAAAACAATTACTTATCAAGAGTAAAGAAAGTCTCAGTAGAGACTGATGGTCGAAATGAACGAGCAAAAACAAGTTAATTATGCAACATCTTTTAGTTTTCTGTTTTTTTACATGTCCTTTATATATTAATTATTCGATCTTGGTGAAGTCGTTTACTTGGGTTGCAGCACAGTTGCAATTAGATTTGCCCGAGCAACAATTTGGATGATTGAAGAACTCATTTAATGGGATGAGGGGACTTTGTTGTCTTGTTTCCTTTTAAACACAGCTAACACAAGGTTAGGATGACCTACATCATCATTGGTTTATAACATTATGTATGCCATATCAATATGATCTGTGAATATCTATTTGAAAAGTTTAAAGAACACATTCTCTGTGTACACAGAAGTAAACATATAGCCACACACACACATATACGATAAATAAACACACTCATCCAGACAGTAGTACCGCTGTCTAGGACACTAATCCAAAAAGCGCTAAGCTCTATTACTTTTAATTATCCCTGACAGCCTCTTGCTTTAATCTACACAAAGCACGTGCAAACGAGCTGTTACACTCTGCCTCCAAGAAAAGGGGGACAGGAGAGGACGGCAGGCTGCCTGCCTGCCTGCTGAGAAGGCCCTCTCTGTGCATGACATGGACATGGGCTTTGGTGACCCGGCTGGCGCTCGCCTACGTCTCCCCGCCGGCTGAAGGCTCTGGGGCCGCCATGTGGCATCTGCTGCCATGGGGGCTGTGGATGAGACTGGGGCTGCGACTGGCCCTCTGTTCACTACGCCTGTCTATTGAGCTGCAGCACATTTCTGGGACCTGGCGCTGTGTTACAAACCAAACCGATTCTACATAGGAAGTGGCAAGGTCACCCCTCGCTCAGCCTGGAAGACCTCCACCTGCCACATTCTGCTAGGCTGTCATGCTACATAGAGATGCGTGGGGGTTAGAGTGGGGGCACTTTGTTCAAAATTCAAAAGGTAATCCCTTGTGCACTCCTTCCATACACAATATTATTCCCTGCATTACAACATATAATAACAAAAGTACAAATTATATGATGGGCTTTAACTGACGATTTAACCTAAAGGTACAAAAACATGCAAACTATCTATAATCTGAACCTGTACGGTGAAGTTGGTGATTGAGCTCATTTATAATGTTAGCTATTCTCTGGCGAGGGAAGAGGGCGTGTTTAGCCCTGAAGGTTACTTCTTGTAAATCCTTGCATAGTTTATTCAAATAGTGCCCTAACCATGGTCTCCAGGACCTTCCCCTTACAGCAAGCAAAGCATGACCTTTACATTTGACGCTTGACAGTTCTTCAAATTCGCCCAACCAGAACAGATTAATGCATATTTATGTGTTTGTTAGTGAGCAGTGGATGCTCTCCATCTCTTCGAGAACAAAAGACAAAAGAGCCCTTAGCAGACACACACATGTGCACAGCGTGCATGCGTGCTCACTCACAATAATGCACACCGATAACGCTGACAATATCTGCATTATTATGGATGTTTTTTGACCAAGTGGAGGAAAACAATCCTAAGATTTTGCGCTGTTTAAAATAAAGGGCATTCCTATGGTATTAATATATAAAGCGCCACTTAAAATCACAGTGACATAATGTACATTCGCAAAAATGTACTAAATCATTCCAGTTTTTAATACTACTTCCCTGCTTTCATTTTGTCATAGTTGGCAAGTAACTGCTTTTTTTTTTTAACATAGTTGGTCTGTTTTACACATTGGCACCTGGTCGGGGGAAGACGCAGCCAAGATAATCTATTTAGACTGGCCAGGTTGAAGGCTGTCATATATTATGAGTATATGGCCCCTCCTCAGATGGTAGTCTGACAGTTTCAGCCAACCAGAGTCGAGGTCCAGCGGCCTTTACGTCTGTCACCGTGTATGGATGACTGTGACTCTCCAGTCTGGTCCGAGGATTCAGATTTCACAGCTTGAGGAAGGACCTGGCAGACATTTCAGTAACACAACATCAGCTTTCTGTTTTTTGCTCAGTACCACTCCTTGAAAAGCGCAGGAGTCTAAAAAAAAAAACGCTTTAAAGAAAATTTTATTTGAAAATATTTTTGCTACCATGCGTTACAATAAATAAGTCATATTTAACATGAGCTAGGCAATCAAAGCTAGCTGAAAATAAACAGATGTGAGATTCAAGTTCAAGCATATTTTTTTCCTTTAACTACAACAAAAAATAGAGATTTCTTTTTTAACCTGAACTCTTCTATTTGTGCAACAGTAAATCGTTTCTTGCCTTGCTCATGTTAACGTGGTCTCTTCATGCTGTGTGTATGTTTGTGTTTCACTTTGCGTGTGGGAGAGAAAGCTAGAGAGAGGCAGCACGCATGTCAGTGTGTTTACTGGTTTATGCTCGTCATTGAATAGACTCAAGGTTAGCTGGGTAAGGTCCAAGGAAACAAGGTGCAGTAGTCTAAACACAGTCAGTTTTTCCCTTCCATCTTATCAAGGTCTGAGATGAGAGATGAGAGGGAGAACAGATTAAGACAGTTAACCTCACCCTTCCAGATAAAAAACACCAGGAAGCCAGTGAAGAGCTAATATGCAGCAGCAGTAGCACTATAGCTCTTATGCATAATGATACAGTGTTTTCCAGCAAAGCAGCTATTAATGATCTAAACCCTAGAAAATTTTCACTTCTGTGTTAGAACAGATTAAATTACAAACTGGTTTAGAAACTGTGAAAGAATAAACACCATTAGCAAATGGCTTCGAGTGGAAGATGAAAGCACAGATTACATTCAGTTTCGTACAGAAAAAAAAGAAACGAAAAAGCTATTCCTGTAGAAAAATGCTGCACTATTACCGAGCCACTCACTACCCCAGTTATTTGGACGTAGTAACCTCCACGCCTCAGTGCTGCAGAGTTCTCTGGCGCAGCGAAAATCTAAAAAGCCACATGTGTGGGAGCTCAGAAATAGTGCTCCATTAAAAGGTCCTGACTCACCTTGTTTTAAGCACAAGGTCTAATTGCCAGCCTCTTTTCCAGAGGGCCAGAGCAGCAGCTGGCAGCAGGCAGTATCTACAGGGATAGCCGCTAACGACAGTGCATCCAGCAAAGAAATAAGGCCCGCAGACCCTGGCTGACTCACGAGCATTCGCTCTATTCTGAGATAGGCAAACACCACAGGAGACAAACACGCTGAGAATACCCTCCCTTACTTCTCACCATACGTTTGACTTATAAATGGTGTTTATTATTCGAGCTCTAGTTCACTCAGTCTTAAGTGTCTCATATTAAAGGAGTCATTATTCAGTATGTGGTACCCAGTTGTTTAATAATTTAAATTAGTAACATTCAAGGCCTGCTCATTTCACCAGAGACTAATTTTTGCAAGATATTAAAAGCAGTGACGAAGGTGAACAGAGGTGCGCTGATTCCTCTTCCAGTGATACATCGTTGCTATTAAAGGTTAACAGCTGCAGTGAAGCTTATTTTAGGCAGACCAAACAAGGATGATTTAGGTGTGGAGTACATTATGTACTAACTCAGCCCCCCTTCTTTTTCTTTTTTCTTTTTTTGCCTGTCGTGTTTTGCTTCACATTATGTTTCTCACTCCCTGTGTTGCAGGTGTGTGAAGGTTAGATGCAGTCAGATATAGATGAACAATGAAAAGGTGGCTCCATGATGGATTATTCAAAATAGAATAAGCTCAAAGAGACGCGGACAAAGAAACACACACTCGTATACAGGAGCATTTGTGCTCAGTGCATGCGTGGGAGAAGCATTTCCCGAGCCTTCAGGACTTTAACCAACAATTCATAGTGGACACCTCCTTAGGGCACAGCTGACCACATACACGTCAGGAGCAGGAGGCAATCCTACGCAGTGCAAACACAGCACACTGTTGCCTTTCTTTCACTGCTGGCCTCACATCGCAAAAACACCCAACACGGAGGTGTGACTGACTCCCACACTGGCTTGCTCACCTTCATGCACCCTCATTCAATTATTCTCCTTCCCAAAACTGCAAAGCCTCATGGAGGTTCTCAAGGTGGATGTCAGACCCAGCAACAGTGACCCAGCTTAAAGGTATTTAACTCAGGCTACTTAATCTAATTTCTGCCAAACTGCAGGTGGTTAGAGAACATTTATTGAGGTGGGAAAAAAAGGGGAAAAAAACAGCATTAATTTTAAACCTGCTTATGTGGTTTTACAGTAGAAATGCTGAGGCTCTGTCCAGCTGGCCTTGTAAAAGTCGTGAGCTTCAGCAAGGGCTAGGACAACGCCATTTGTCATAACGTCAGCAAATTCAATAATTAATGGGCCGTATCCTATCACAGCTCTCCAGTTTGCCACCCCCCAGGTCTCAGATCTCTGTCCCCCAATGTTCAGGAGCATATTGTAGGCTCTCTCTGTGGTTCACCGTGAACATTTAATTTCTCATCATTATGAGATGTCCAGTTGCATCCAGACAGTTATTTGCTCACAATGACAAACGTTTAAAAAATTGCTGCTCCCATTCACATGGGCTCCCAGTGAGACACCCATCCCACCAGGGAACCAGCATCTAAAATGTAGTTATTGACCAATATGAGTAGTTTGACACAGATGAAAAAATTCCTCATTTGATCCGATTCATATAATGAAATAAATATACTAAAATACGGAAAATATTCATTCTTGTACAAATTGTAAAAACTTGTGCTTGTTTATTTCTATGCATTAAAGAGTATCCATGCCTCTGCAGGTCTATGTTCATGTGCACAAATGTGCATAACAGTCTCAGCGTTTGGTCTTGTAAGCACAAGGCCAAGGAAAAGAGATAGTGTATTATTAGGGGCCAGACAGGTGCCAGCCCAAACACAGCTGGCACCTGGGGATGGAGAGGTGGGCTGGGCACTGCCACAACGCTTTTGATTAATGTAAGAGCGAGCATGGGCAACTGCAAGAATGGTTACACTGTGCCCTGCTCTGCTCCTGCCAAGGAGGTGCGTGTAGGTGAGGGAGGTCCATCACTGGCAGCAATGTCTCAAAGCTTAGCGTTTTAAAAGAGTTACAGCGTTATTGACAATGTTATAATGTCCATGTACATGTTGTACATGTTTAGTCTCACAGAGGCCAATTTAAACAATAATGAGAGCAAAGCAGGGGAAAGTAGAGTCAGTTATACTAATGTATGATCATCTAGAGCTGGTCAAATGTAACAAGTGTTAGCATACATGCTCATTACTGGCAAACATATAAAGTGAGAAGACCCAAGAGTTGTAGATTTAGATTTTACAAGTTGTCCACTTCCACATACAACAGAAGTAGTGTTGTTAATCAGTGTTGGGTGTAACAGTACGGCCATGCTGGTACTTGCGTTACGAAGGCTCTTGGCATGCTGGGCACAAAAAATAAATAAATAAACATCAAACAAACAAACTGTTTTTCTTTCTGCGCACTTGCGTTACAATCAGCTGATTTCAGTTCGTGTGTTGGGAGGTGGAAACTGCTTTTGAGGAGTAGAGATAGAGATTACTTTCCTTTTTGTTGCACAAAAGGTAAAGATTGCGATGGTGAAATGCAAACTGCATCTAGGACAGAAACAACCATGTTATACTGCTAACACAACTTCAGCCCTCAGCAAGCATCTGCACAGACAGCATGCAAACACAAAGCTAGCCAAGAACCCAGAGAGATGTTATAAAGCTGAGTGAATGCCAGCCCGAGCCCAGGTCCTGATCTTTAGCAGGTAACAAAGGCAGTGATGAGCAGTTGGGCTTGGAGCACTGTAGCCTCCATTTCTGGATGTACATGTTTCTACAGTAGAATCACTGTAGCGATCATTGTGAATTCCCTTTAGGGTGGTTTTCTACTTTGCTTTGTGTTCAGATATTATAAACTTAAAGAAAAATCATGTGTGTCATTAGGATAGGGATCTATGTTTGCCTAAAATCAGTATTGTTAACTGATAATTATGTGGCAATGCATTTCAGGTCACTTTACAGAGTAACGGGAAAATAATATAGCATGTAGCATAACAAATTGCTGTAAATAAATAATGTGCTGTATTAATTTAAAGAGTAATGTAGTACTTTTTTGTTGTTGTTGGTGGTGATAACAAATAAGTAGTGTGGTAGCTAACTAGTAATCAAGCTAATAATTTTCAGTAGTTAAACAGGATTTCGGGTTGTTGTCCATGACATTGTTGATTAATTTCTACACTACTTCATTTCCCTTCTGAATTTGCATTTGATTACTGGATAAATTTTCACCTAACTTACGGTGCAGTTTTCAGTGGAATGTGTTATGACTGTCGTTATGTCTTTAGGAGACGGGGAGCGATAAAGACAAAAATACATTTGTTTTCTGTGGTTATCAACCCATTACACAAGCACTAAAGAAGTACAGCTACTTGTGAAAATCATAATTCTACATTCTCCCCTCTTCATCCATGTCCTCTACTAAATCCTACGACCACACAGTTCAAACAACAACCACTTCTAGCACGAGCATGTGTTGAGGCAGCATGCCCTCCCTCGATTTCTTTGTTGATGTTGACATTTAGCCTGATACCAGAGGGGGTTCAGTAGTACATCACATCAAAGACATCATAAAATGCCGCTATAGCGGCGGGTCAGGGATGTGTTGAATCACCTGACAGGAATGTTGTTTTATTCACCCTGTCATTGCATTTCATTATAGTATTGCATAGCATCAGTGTGCTTTACCACAGCCTCCATTAACACTACACTGGATGCCGTCTCCGAGACAACATTCCCGTCTTTGCATCTTCCCCACCTCTCCACCCTTTTCTTTTTTTTCTATCCCTCTTCATCAGGCCACACCTCCCTCACCCTCCACCCATCACCCTCTCCCCCAGGTGGCTGTGGGGCCGGCCTGTCTGAAATGTGATAGGCATAATCCCATTTAGCCTAATTGCATCTGCGGGAGAGCAGCCCTATGTGTCCCATCGCGTGCCCACCGAACCCCTTAGAACACATTATGCACACATATCACATAGAAACCTCCTCAAAGCCGAATCAAATGTGCACGCACGCATGCACATGCTGAGCTTGTGCATAACACATGCACATTTCTTTGTTTGTCCTTATCGATAAATTCTCAAAAAGTGAGACACTGATGCTGGTGGGGGTCTGTGCCCAGTCTGCCTTAGCATAGATGAGAGAGAAGTCAGACAACCATGATAAAAAGAAGAGTGCTTTAGTAAATGGCCTAATGGAAAGACTAAAGGTTTAATCTGCGCATGTGTGCACATGTGTGTACGCTTGTGTGCAGCGGCCCTTGGGGGTTGTGGTTCACCATGTGAAGGGATGATGCTGCTGCAGGGAGATCTGGGGAGTGGTCCACTGCAATGGAAGCTTTAATAAGACTCTGTTCTCCCAGGCTACTGTTCACATACTAACACACCAAAGTGAAGAGGGGCAAAGGCATTGGGGCCAGTGGCATAGCAGCACATTAAGGGTCTATTTTTTGTCACTCAGAAATAGTTCGTAAAGCTGTGTCGCCACAGAAAGTGTTGAGCCAACCAGGGGGAAACGCTACAAATAAGGCGATTTCTGAAGCTACAGTATCTGACCATTCAACAAGTCTAGAAGTTATATGAAGCCTGGACAAGGATTTAATCTGTGATATAGTCCATGCTGACATTTGTAGTGATTTAAAGATTTTTCATGACAATAAAGCTACTCTACTGTAGTACATCAATCTGTTTTTTTGTTGTTTCCTCTTTGGGGTTTTTTGGGTTTTATTATGCGCCTTTTCCGAGGGAGGCTGTGACATACTGAGCAGTAACAAGGCGCAGATCAATCTGCAACACAAAGGAAATCAATGCTCCGGAACCAAGTTACTCCGATGGGCTTAGTGCAGATCATTAGATTTGATTCGAGGAATAAAGGACCATTAAAATAAATGAAAATGAAAACAGATTCTGTGGAGGAATTTATTTGCATCCTAGGAATATAATAATTGTGTTGAAGATGCCGATCATCATAAACATTGTTTCTGGAGATGGACGGTAATAAAAATAATGACTCCTTCACTGTTTTGGAACTTTCTCTTAAATGCCAAGCATCACTGCAACCATGCTTGTGGGAGAAAAAAATACATGTGAGTCATAATCTGTGAAATGAAACTATTATCTTGAAAATAATAAATAGATCCACTCTGCATAATGCGATATCACACTTACAGAGTGCCATTCGGTACATCGTTTTGAAATAAGATCCATATGGTCACACTGCTTTGGAGATAGGGATGGGAGAATGCTCAATCACCTGTTATTCTAAAGTATGGCTAAAACTGCAGCGCTGGTTTTTTAAATGAGACAGCTTGAAGTGTACCTGTACGGTTTAAGAATAGCCACTACATTACAGAATCTCCAGCTGTTCCTTTATCCCCTACTCAATCCAGTCATTAAAACTTTCACATCTTTTCAAACATTTGTTGAGAAAGCTGCTAAATCACGCTCTGATATCTAAGCAGTAAACACAAATCACAAGAAAAGAAAGTTAGTGAAGGGATGCAAATATTAAAAAGGAAAGTCAGAGAGGGGCGGGGAATAGAGAGCTTGAAAATAACCATCTAAGCTTGCATATTGCAGCAGTGTTCACTTCTTAAAGTTGAAGGGTTTCTTTCTGTCTATGTGTGGATTTGTGTAACTTTATGTACTATACATGTAATTCCACATGCGTGCATGCCCTCGAGGTCCTCGAGTCAAGGTGTGTGTGGGTGCAAATTCGATTACACTCGAGTTAAAGCAATTTCCTGTGGAATTCAATTCTTGTCCTCCGTTGCAGGTGAGATCCCCGCGGACGTCTGTGTCTTCTCAAAGAAATAAAGCACCTATAAACAGCAGCCTTAAAAGGAGGGAGTAGAGCCAAAATGCAATTAATATGCAAATTCAGGAGGAGACTTAATGGGGGAGCCTTAACAAACATTCGTGTGTTGGGAGATAAGGCTGTTTTCAGGTTGTTTTCCTCTAACCTCTGCCTGTCCAAAGTCAAAGCCTTGGGGAGCTGAAACTCTCGAAAAGGCGTGGATGTTGCTGGTAATGGATTATTGCACTGGGAGACATAGGGCAGGCTAGGGCCGTGTTTCAGAGTGCGCGCTGTTTGTCATGTTGCGCAGTCGTGGAAAATGGCAGTCAGTTAAGTGAAACAATTCACTTTCTTCCTTTTTATATTATCCTGTCTCTTTCTTCCAGGAGTGAGCAATTTGCTGTGAATGCCATCAGAGTTTAGAGGGCAGAGGGAGGAGATGTAGAATAACTACCCTAAGGTGAGAGACGGAGGGCAGCAGAGAGAGGAGAAAGTACGCATTCAGACTGTGAATTCATTTCCCTTTCTCGGAGCCAGCAGCACTTCAAGGTTTATGGAAGACACAAAAAAAGGAAAAGATGAGACTGCTGATGTGGAATGGTGTTTCTGATGATAGAGGCAGAGGAGAACGACAAGTATGAACCGCAGTGATGGAGGAATAGTGAGGCTAGTGGTTTACAGGAGGGAGAGATCAGAGAGAAAGATGGACAGGTTTGGGTTACAGGCTTGCAGGTCAATGCTGCAGTCGAGGCCACAGCAGCTCCGTCTGATGGATCCAAGTCCCCCGGGACTCTACCCCCTTTTCCATTCCACCCCCCACCCCCACCTCTTCCCTAATGATTCATCCACCACCTCCAGCCCCCCGTGCCTTCACTATGATTCACACCCACTCCCCAGGCTAAATTATTGCTGTAGTCCCTGAGAGAGCTCCATCACTCTCCCTCCATCTTCGGTTATCATCAAACAAGTATATGAGCTGAGACCAGTGCCTGATTGCATTGAGGAGCCCAGCTCAGCAGTTTTTATGAGACTACGCGCATTTGTTCGCACACTCGAGCTCACACGCTGCTGGCTTTGATGGCACTTTAACAGGAAGAGTTTTCAATCTTAAAATGCTTGAGTGTTTACAACTGATGATTCAGAGTCGATTTAGTGGAGGGCAGTGTAATTCCACAGGCAGGACACTATAAATGTTGATTAGATGAAGGTTGAGTGGAATATCTAATCAGCTGGGACACATTGGTATTCTTTTCATATCGTGTAACCTCGGTGGAAGACAGCAAAGAAACAACTATAGTACATGATCCCTACCATCGTTCGTGTTCTCCAAACAGAATAATGTGAAAAAGAGAACTCGTCCTTTGATCAAAGGTTAAGATACGATAAGGTGAAACGCAAAACATCATCAGCCTCTAGTCTGTAGAACTGTCTGCTTCAAACTAACTGACACCGCATCTATGAAGCCATCAGCGTGACTACTAGAAGTTTGCAGCTCAACAACAAACATATCATCTACAAACGACGGGCTAAACTTTCCCAAATTAGGATGTTACGCCAACTTTTGTTTTTTAACGCTTGAGATTATGAGGGTGAACATATCAGAATTGGCATATGTTTGGTCTAATTATCATTTTTGAAAGCAGGTGCATTCTGGGAGAGCTTCATCTCCAGCGTCTGTCAGTAACAGCAGCTACCCAGACCAAGCAGGATATAAAGCCAAAAAAAAAAAAATGATATTACAAAGGCAACTGTCAAATTTATTGCCCAGGACATAAGGATTGTGTTTTTTATTTTTATGAATAGTTCTTGTGTTGGGATTGTGAATTCTTATAGTTTGATTTCAGTATGTAAGTCGCAGGCTGGTCATTGAGTATGTGACTGACCGCTTGGATCCAAATGAGAGAAATGTCGTCATCAGAGGGTGAATGTGAGGTTCTGTGCAGATGTCTGCATGGCCTCCAATTTGTTGTGACCTTGCAAACAAAGTTCCTACACATGCTAAATTATAAGGGCACCACTATGCACAATTAGACTATTGGTGTAGAGGAAATTACTCTGGCATCGGCATTTATTTTGCAAGTAATAGCTGCCGGTTGCTCAGTAAGTTCATGTCTTATCTATAGTCTACTGTAGTCTGTAAACTTATACATATCACATTTAACTTTTGTTGTTTTACAGCATTGTGCTGGGTTGAACATTTCAAATACAGCATTACACCAAAACCTAAGCCTGCTGTCTTGTTTTGCAAACGACTCTCAGTGGTTTAGCCAGTAAACGGTACTTGTACTCTGCCAATGATCTGCACACGCTACATGCTTAAAAGAGACATTTCAATTCTGTCAGCATCACAAAACTCTATGCAAATACAGCCTGTCTGCATGGCTAGGTAGAGGTGAGTGAGAAAATATGTGTATTTGTAATTTGGGTGAACAAACCTTTTAATGCATCCACACACAGACACAGATCGTCCTCCCACTCTGCCGCCAGGCAGGCACACACCGGGGATGATCTGGCTTGTTCTGGCCCCGTGATTAAAGTGTACTGCGCTCACCTGCCCAAGTCCAATCAGGGGACGGTACTGATTGCGGCAGCTTGCAGCAGACAAGAGACGTCGGGGAGGTGGGGGACTGGGGAGGGGTTGGGAGCTCCATCACTGGTGAAGTGACACTGTGGTGAAGCCATGGCAGGGTGGCAGGAAGCTGCAGCCCCGGGGAGGATCCAGCTCTGCTCTCCTCTTCACTCCTCTCTGGCCAGACGGGGTGAATCAATCATCTCCAAAGATGTCAGCATCTGCCCAAGCAATTTCAGATTGGAATAAATGGCAGATGGGGATGTTGTTCCCTCTGTTTAATCAGTTCCACCAAATGTGGTTTTATCTCTTATAAAATGAAACCATCTGTAGCACGTAGGTGTAAGGATCAAGTGAGGGAGGACGGAGGGAGAGGGTGACAGAGGGAGAGAGGAGAGATGTGCGTGTGCACGCATATGTGCATGTGTATGCTTTTTAATGCGTATGTGTGTGCGTGTGTGTGTGTTTTTTGTGCGTTTGTGGCGATGGAGGGCAGGGAGAGAGATGGAACACTGTGAAACAGACGCAGAATAGTGGGAGTGAAATAGGAAAAAAAAGAGAGAAGCACTTATCCATTATAAAGAGGGAAAATGTAATCTTAGTGCAAGCTCACACCTCCACTCTAATCTCCTCTTTCTCTCTCAAAGGAGTACCACCCAGGGGCCATCACCATTATATCTAGACCCATCTATTTCCTTCTCCTCCTCCAACCAGACACTAGGGCTGTAATTTGGTCCCCCTAGCCCCAACCGAGGCAGAAACATCCCTGACAAATCCCCTTGTTTTTAAGCGGGGATGATAGTGTATAACCATTATAGTTCTCAAAGCTTTTACTGTAGGGACTGTCTTGGTAACACTTTACTTCGAGGTGGCCTTATTTCAGTGTGCAGCCAATTATGGAAAAGTCTAAGTAGGAAAAAAAACTGTTTCAGTTAAAATCCTTTGATTACATTAAGCTAATGCAGAATCCAAGGCGGCTACAATGTCAAAACAAGCAGCTACAACTGTACACTCGCTCTTAGTGCTGTTCTAATGTTGTAAGCACATTAGGCATGAGAGAGACTTCTATTAAACACTGCAAAAGTAAAGTGTTACTAGGCTTTTACACAAGGTTGAGAGGCTGATAAGAAACCGGGGGAGATGCAACATAGGCGGCGGGAGAAGAGAGAAATACTGTAGGCGTCTGTGCCCCACTGTGTATGATCTTCACATGTTCTGGCTTATAGCTGTCATTAATGAACGTCTGACAGGGTTATTCACCGGAGACTCTGAGGCAAGAAAATTCAACACCTCCAGCAATACATCATCACTCTTCTATCATTCATATCCATGAAGAACAGGACTCCATATGTGGAGAGAGCCTGTCTTTGAAATGTATGTGTAATACTTGTTATTAAAGCGATTTTCCAAATACACAAAACATAAATCTAAAATTTTAGAGGATGAATTTGAAATTTAATAAAAGTGCTCCCCACAACACCTCCCAAAAAAATGACTATTATTCCCTGAGTGTCGACTGGAAGGCGGTCGACTCTTTTTTAGACTGCCAACACTAGGATTACACCCTTAGCCAACAACAAGTGATGGGCAAACTGTTCCTTGATCATTTTCTCAGCCAATCATTGAGCCGTATTTTTTTTCCACTTGGCAACAGACCTGTAAATCTTAATTGTTAGATTCATAACAATTATGGTAATCAGGGGAAACTGATGAAGTACACAGTATGTCAAAGAGTATATAACTAAACATTATTACAGCTACTAGTGAGGAAATGGGACAAGAGTTGAATAAGTGAAACATGTTTTTAACAGACACACTGGTCCAGGGTTTCTGTAACTCCTCTTAATTGTTATTTCAGCTTTGTAATGAAAATGTGTGCATGGAGTTTAAATCCAAATTTGAAAAAAGAATACGTATAGAGAGGTGAGAACAGCAATAAGGAAGAAGTAAATAAATAATGTGGTTTTATGACATTTAATTCACTAATAACATCTTTTACTCACTTTCAAATTCTTGCCACTTAATTAAACCGTAATGATATAATTATTAGCCTTAAATTAAAGCCGGTGTCTTCGGTCATTAATCCCTTTATGGGAGCAGATGATTTGAAATTATTTTTTTAACATTTTTGCCCAATTGGGTTGAGTGAAAATATAAACTTGGAAAGGAGCACATCGATATATTTTTGTGTCTCTCCTTCGAGTCATGAAAATCTTAAGGAGGGATGAAATGTTCCTCAACATTCACTAAATGAAACTTTCATTTCTTGACGTGGTTGATGTGACGAGGTGATTAAAGAAAACTATTAAGTAATTTTATTTTAAATATTTGGGTTTCATTTTTAAGATAATACTTTAAATCTTCAGTTACAAGCGGGCAGTTTTTTGGTCGACATACAAACTGCACTCCCTGTGTTCTCACTACTCCCATTATATTTGTGGGTACAGGCAGATCTTTTTTCATTCACAGCACATTATCTACATCATTATTTTAATTAAATATAACAATAATTAGAGAACTTCTCATTCACGTGGATTTCTATCACGTGACGGTGATGATAAAAAGTTGTTCTATATATAAAAAGCATAATAAATACAGTGTCTACTATGTCTCAAGATGCTTTCTACTGACCCTCCCTCCATCTGGCTGAAACCGTGCTCCAGTTGGGCACCCTAATGTGACGGGATGTATTGTGATGATTGCGAAAATGACTTGGACTCACGCGGAGTGCTAAATGGACTCTATAAGAGCCGGCTATATCTGGACAGCACAGTTCACATCCACTTTATTTTCTGGTTTTATTAATTTTTAATATTAAAGGCTAAAATGGCCCACAGTGTTATAGAGACAAAGAGACCACCCCCCGAAGACTAGCCTTTTAAATTGATGTCAAGTGAGAGGCGGCAATTATTCAAAAAGTATTTTTAAACTGTGAATCAGAACAAGACATATTACAATGGATGCGCACGGGCAACAACGATTTTTGCAAGGAAAAAATTTGAAGAACGACAATGAAACTGAAGCATGCTAATGTGGGTAGCAGACTGAATCGGTCTTTTTCACCAAGTGGGGTTATTACAGTTTCAGCGCTAATTTCTTAATTATGCTGTCTAGACTTTGTTCATCTTCACTCACTACAGCTGGCCAGTTGGAGATGCGGCATAAGTGCGAGACCATTAAAAGCATATCATAGCATCATCAGGCCATCATACAGGAATAAATGCTTACACTTCTAGTTAGGTTTCTCTGGTGCCCCTGATTGAAACAGATTAAAATTAAAGGGAGGAAAAAAATGGCATTAAAGCATCGTTCTTTTTCTAACCATACACATTTAAAACTGAATGCACTGGATATACATAACTAGCACGGAAAAGCTAAGCAGAAGAGCGGATTATCAAAGAATATTAAACATTATCATGTATGTGAGACCTAAGTTTGGAAAATGAAATGAAAAAAACTGCTACATCTATCACCTTATAGTGCCCTATGTAACCTTTCTATTGTAGCTGTATTTTAACATCTCTGTATTCTGATAGTGTTTTTCTCTATTTGGAGCATTTTCTCACCCTGTATTGCATTGTATTGGATTGCTCTTATTAACCACTTTGGTAATAAAAGTGTCAGAACATTTTCTGTACTGCTACACCAAATGTATCATGAATGAGGAAGGGATAAGTGAGAGAAAAGAAAGAAGAAAGGCATCAAGTGAGCTGCAGCCGGTAGCCAATAAACCATATTCAGATCACAATGCTGGCACAGTTGCTCAGTTTGCTAAAAAGCATTTTCATTCCTCGTTTGTGGTACAATCAGTAATAAATGCTGTTACTGGTCTGTTTGACAGAACACTGTAGTAATCAGTCATGTGCTGATAATCCATACCGATTGGTCACAGAGCAAAAAGACAGGAGCCTGTTTGCGTTCTTCCAACTGCAAATAGAGCCTGTTATCTGCTGCTCGATGTCCAGATGCATTGTCTGAATAATCACCTTGTGAAAACCATCTTGCTTGTGCTTTGTGCCTAACATGTCTGCTGTTCTATTTCTATGTTTCGCAGAGATCAGGAACCAATTTGGGCTCCAGCAGGCCTTGAGACAGTCAGGTAGGCAAGAAGGGAGGCGATAGCTGAACAGAACGAACAGCCAGCCATACATATGGATCAGGTCGACAGGCTGAGCATTAATGGCCTCCCTCTGGAATCTAAAACACCAGCACAGGCCAGAGAGGAGCTCCTGGGGGAAATCAGAATACCAGCAGCCATTCAGGTCAGCTTGTACTTGTTCGCTGCATGTTACAGCTCCATTTTCTTCCCCCACCCTCACAGTCAGAGAGCCTTCTCAGAGGTGATTTATACGCTTGTATTATGTATTGAGTGGAGAGCATTGTTGACTGCTTTCTGCAATACAATTGGGTTTCTGTTGAGAGTGGTTTGTAGAAGGGTGAAATATGGTTTAGATGAAAGGCTTGATTATGTAAGGCGACAAGGTGCCGCTTTTGCTGTTGGAGAAGTATTTTAATATAATTCGGGTGGCACTACAGAAGCCTCTGCTCTCTGCAAAATCACTACAAAGGAGAAGAAACTAAAATGATTAGTCAAATTGTTATTGTTAATAATATTATTCATTAATGACAAATGAAATATTTCCTGGTTATAGCGGATGCAATGTTTATTTAGATTTTATCATTTGTGTGAGTGTCTGCCCCTCCCTCAGCCTGGTTCTTCAGCCTTCTTCCTGTTAAAAGGGAGTTTTTCCTTCTCACTATCGCCAAGTGCTCATTCACAGAGGCATGTTTGATCGTTAGGGTTTTCTCTGTATTATTGATGGGTCTTTCAATATATATAACACAATAAAAATGAATTGAATTAAACTATATTTTTATAGTGAGTTTTCAGCACTTTTCAGCACCTGACACTGCTCGGATGCTCTCCCTCCGGCACACTCACATATATCCACCACTGTTTCATAAGTGCCCATTTATGACCATATACTGAGGCATTTGATATGTTTTGTTCTTTAAAAAAAAGTTCTTTAAAAGTCTAATTTTCACATTAAGGACAACAAAGTTTAGAATTTAATTTCACTTTATTGATTTTGTGTTTTGTGTGCCGAGGCCATAACTTTATTGTCTCGTATACTGTAGATCTTGATTTTCCACTAAGCTATGCAATATGTGCTTCCAGCCCTGAAGTCGACACGTGCATGTATTTTGCCCTACAATATTGTTAAAGATTTTGGGGAAAACCAAGCACCAAAACGTGTACTTCTAGTGTGCCTACAGTACGATATAGTAAGAATGAGTCAAATGTCGAATTATTTAAAACACAAGCAGAAAAATACCTGACACACAACAATAAAAAGGGGGGAAGTAACACCGTACAATTTCCCTACTGACAGTAACCACAATATTGCATACTGCAAGCAACCCAGTTGCACCCTGACTAAGAGATGTCATTATTTCACTTTCTGCCGCTTGCTATTGCTGTAACTCATGCAGCTCTCCCGTGCAGCGATCTCCCCATCTTAGAAATCAAACAGTACAACTGAAACACTTTCATTTTGCCCGTTCCAGTTATTCAAAGAAATGTAGGCGCTTACTGACTCATGGTGCAGCTACAAGTAACACCACCTCACAGCATGACTCCTGAAATGTTGCCATTTGTCACACGGAGCATCTTACAAAGATGGTTTTCTCGCACACTCAACAAACCTCTGTTTTGTTTTTTTTTACTGTTCAACCCTGTTCCGTATACGTCACAGTCTACAGTAATTTAACCCATTTTATACTCCCCATCAAAAGTGGTGGGAGAACAAAAGGCTTTATCCGGTCTAGTTTAAGAATGCTGACAATGTGACTGTCATAAGCAGGACTTGTGACCTTGCTGAAGTGCCATTCCCACCCACACACCCATCATATCAATACTGCCTATGTCCTCACCAGTAAAGTTCTTGTAAGCAGTGACTTGTGACTGTGGCCAGACATTGGTGGCTATTCAGAACTGGTCTACTATTCATCAAAGAATTAATGTGTAATTGTTTTGACAAATCCTTTGTGTAATTAACATATTACCCCCTGCAAAAAATCCTCAAAGTCAATTTTTTAAAATTCCCAAGTACTAAAGACCTTTTGATAATAAATATTTTGTAAAGCATTTCTGTTTACAGAGACCAAAATATAGACTTTTGAGTAAAGGGGGATGCACTCAACACATGCTTTAACAGTCAAAACAGAATGATAATCAGTGGTAAAGTAATACGGGACACAGAGCCAGGCCCGATAACGCATGCTGAAATGGTCACAGTCAATATAACTTAATCTACGTCCATGCTCCATCTCTGCTGCCTTGAATTAGATCAGTAAAAACAACTAAATTTGCAAGCAAAGTGTTAATTTAAGTGTGAAAGCTTTAGCAAATCTGGTCCTTTTTTTAGAGTCCAACAGTGCCAGAGTCAATACAATTGAGAAACATGAGCTCTGCGCTGACACTCGTGTGTGTGCTCGTGTGTGTGAGCGCACCCATACCTCCTGGACTCAACACATATCACTCACTGATAGACTCCAACTGGTCAGCCCTATTCTTCCTACCCTCCAACCATCCATTTCCATCGTTGTGCTTCTTCGCTCTGTCTTTATTGTTGTCCACGCAGGGCGTGTGTGTGTGTCTTCGGTTGTGTGTTTTGCTACTATAGATGAGGCAGAGGGACGGCTATGTCTTGATGCGGCAGCAGCAGCAGTAGCAGCAGCAGCCTGTGGAAACAAAGGCAGGGTGATTTATAGCCCCGTACTGAGAGCATAAATCACACCTGCAGTGCCGCGCCTTTAAACGCCCTGCGTCATGACAGCATTTACCTTTTATAAATGATTGGGCTGAACCTCCCATGGAGCCCGAGACCACAAAGCTCACTCACTCCCCCATCTAACTCTTCCTTTGTTTCACCTCTCTCTCTCTCCCTCTCTCTCCGTCTCATTTCAATTTTCTCTCCCTATCTATCTTGCATGTCATCCTCTCTTTGCTCTCGCATCTCTCTGCTTCTGCCTTCTCTGTCTCTGTCGAAATTTCGCCCTCCTTCTTCATGTCCCGTCAATCCTCTTTCCTCCTATCTGTCCTCACCACAGCCTCTGTTTCTCCATTTGCAGGGCATGATGGGATGCTCCCAGTGGCGCTTCGTGCCGCACTCACCCAGTGTCGACATCTGTAGGGGATATATAGCAAAAGCTGCTTAAAAGGCGGCCGCAGCATCCACAGCCGTTTAGGAAATGAATGTGTCAGTCTTGGCCCTATCTGCCTTCCTCATGGCCACTTTTGTGTGTGGCAAATACACAACGAGGAGGAGGAGGAGGTGTTGGGGGAAAAATTACACATACACACACTCACACATACACACATAATGGCCACACCTGTGTCATGGAGGAAGTGTGAGGCAGAGAATACACAGCCCCAGCTGCAGGAGTGTGGCTACAGATAAAGGTGACGTCTTGAGGCCATTACTTATCCAGCACAGCAGCAAAGGTTTGCAGATATTATACCTGCTGTCTCCACATAATAGCTCTGGGTTGGAAGCCACGCATACACATTTGGATACACACACAGCATCCACACGCATGCAAACAAAGCGAGCGCAAGCAGCATGGGACACAGGCAGGCCCACACATATTCAGACCGCAAATTTATACACATTTTCAGTGCTAAATCGCAAACACACAGACACACACGGCGAGCCCTCGCCTCACTGACTTAAAACAGATGAAAGAGCTGGTAAATGAAATCTGACTCAACAGTTTAAAATGCAGCTCGGCAGCGCTGTGAGCATCAGTAGAATAAAACGACAATATTCCTCAAAGCTGCCACAGCAGCAGCCAGCGGGAGTATCTAAACAGAGGTTTGTTTTAAGGGCCCGCTTTCCTTAAGGACATGGCATGTCTGGTACAGGTGTGGGAGAAGTATTTTGCTTTTGTTGGTGCAAAACACACTGTGGAAAACTCCCTATTTTAGATGAGTGTCTGCACATTAGGCGCTCATTATCAAAGTGACAGCACTGTAGAAAATACGTGAAGTAAGTGCGTTTTACAATCCTAAACCTTGCCGTGCAAAAAGAATGAAAAAAATGCATCTTTATTCCTTTCACTTTACAACGTGAAACTCTAAAAGTAAGTGACACGGGTGCCCTGTAACACCTAGCTCAGCTGCTACTGTGAACTACAATAGCTACTATTGTTCTAGTTCAGCAATTTTACATGTAAACCAAGAATTAATTTGAGTTCCCAGCAACTACACAGATGTGTCTACGCTTTATGATAAGAAACTTGGCTCAACTACTTAAATCCTCCCAGTTGTTTTTCTTTTTTTCCCCCCTATCTGAAAATTAACATCTAAAAAAAACACAACGAAGAGATTACATTTATTATTTTAACACGATGCAACACATTTTTAAACACACATGCTGCAGCTCCTAAGTGGGAATCAAATTAACGACTAACTTCCACGCTGAACAGAACCCATCTCATCATGTCCCTGAACAACCTACAGCACGCACAGTGAATTTATACCATCCATGCATTAGCGCTTCATTTAGTCCCAATTCCATCTGTTAAATCCTTACACACTTGATCTTCTCTCTCTAGCGCGGGGTTCTCATACAGTTCCAACTTTTCATGGCAGCAAATGAAAAAGAGGGACCCGGACAGACAAGATGAATCGAAACCCAGCCAGTCATTTCAGCTCCAGTTTGAATGTGACAGTTGTTCTTTGTATTTGCGTTGGACGGTCTACAGTGGAAACGAGAGATGCCCTGCAAATGTGAGCTATTCCTCTGCCAGGATGCCGGTTGTTCTACTGTAACTGAGCAGGAGCCTGTGTGTGTGCAGAAAATAAATACCAGCACCCTTGCAGCGAATAAAGCTTTGCAGACATTCTCAAGGTCTAAAGAGATTTTTCCTTCTTTTTTTTTGTAACAGACTATTATAGTATACATTTATTAAAAGAGACTCTAAATGTTAATGCTTTATGCATTAGCTAGAACATAGCTAGGGCTTTATACTGTTGGCAGAAAAAGCGGTTTATTTACCGTTATGATGCTGGGAAGATGAAGGTGAAGAAGGATGACAGCTTGTCATGAAAGTCAGCAAAAGATTGACAGTTGTAACTTTTTCCCCCCTTTTGTGGAACCAGAATGACTCACTCATAAGTGAGACTAATGGTTTTATCCAAGAGGAAAGACAAACTCAAACATTCCCTCCTTTGGAGAACAAGCTAAAACCCTCAGTGGAGGCTAAGAGGCTAATTTCCAGCTCCTATTAGCATGCCCTCTGTTAGTCTTGAGAAGCCTTGTGTGCAGCAGACCTGACCTCCATGTTTAAAACTGCACCTCAACACGGAGCAGGGCGTCCACTCCCCTGAACCTAACCTTGCACTGTCTGAGCTAAGGGATCAGCAGAAGCAATGGTCCATACTGTAGCTGCATGCACACAACCAACAAACATTGTTTTCTGTCTGGGGTTAATTGGTTTGATTACATGCCTTAGGCTATGGTGGATTCAGTAGGGGACTTTAGGCCTTGCAGTCACAAGGGCATATGAAGTATTCAGATGGTATTAATTAACTATTCATAGGAGTCTAGCCCTCTGCCCAAGGTAAGTGTTTACCTCATCTTTATCGCCTCCTGAAAGATCTCCTTTTATAGTTACTAAAAACTACTTGTCTACCTTCCTGAGTAAAGGTTTAACTATTTCAGCTATGCAAATTAATCTTGTCCCATCTGGTAGAAATGTTCAAAAAATGTCTTTGGCTATACGAAAAGTAAATATTTTTGATATGCCTGATCTGTCAGAATGAAATCTCAACAGCTTCGCTTTGCCAATCTCCCCATTAATAAAAAAAAGAAGAAAATCGGCAGTGCAGGGCATGAGCAAAACTTCGACATAGCTTGAAAGGTATGAAAATACAACCGTTTGATGTTTGAATCTGAACTCGAGGAAAGGTACCGGCTATCATTTAATTAGATGGCGTGCCTTTGGATTAAAAAAAAATAAAACAGAACTCGAGAACTATTTAACCTGTGCCAGTTTTAATCTCCAGGGTGCTTATTAGGTAAGAAATACCTCCTCTATCAAGGAATGACTCTTCTTTAACCACTTTTTCTAGGGAGTTACTGGCCTATCAGGCAGCAGCCACTCATGCATGAGCCAAGATTGTGCCCTAATCGAATCTTTAACCATTAGTGTAATAAATTATGAACCGTATCAGTATCCAAGGCCCGCTGAAGACTCCGCTGTGCCATTCGGTGCAGAGTTTTAGGGCACATCAACAGTGCGCCGTGCCCTAAAATGTCAGGTCATCTTAACCTCAACCTGTACCATTTCAATCTGAGATGTCACAGCTAAAGGCAGCGCAATGCTTCCCGACAGCAAAACTTTGCCCATGAGCAGCAGACAAAAAATACACAGTAATTATCTAAACCTGTTAATAAGAATGCACTGCCACACATATATACAGTTATATCCACTCTTATGTACGCAGCACCGCAAAGGCACAACATTTGCACGATGGCGTCGGCTGTTTACAGTGAGTGCAGACTCTCCTCTTTCTCCTCCTTATAATCTGCACCTGCTGCAGCCCCCAGCCATGCACTATAGCTGGTATACATTATGTGGCTCAACATCACGGGTAAAGAAATATATAAATAAATATAAACACTGGCTCTGGAACATGTTTTCTCCCTCCCTCCCTCCTCTTCCCTACACTGAGAAGTAATGAGGGGCTACCTGTAATTACAAGCAGCTGCTGTCTTCCCTGACGAACGCTAATTGCCAATAATGATTTTGGAGAGCTGTAAAAATTCACCGGCTGACGCTCTCTCCTTCTCGCTTGCTCTCTCTCTCCCCCTCCTCTTTTCCTCTCTCTGTGGTTCGTAGAGGCAGAGAAGGAGAGTTAAAGGAGAGAAAGGGAGAGAGAGGCAGAGAAAGAGGAGTTGGTGGGTTTATTCTCTCCCTGCCTGTGTCACAGTCGGGAGTGCAGTTAGCTAATTTCTGTTGCTGACATATCAGAACCCTCAGTCGCCTGTTTGCCATCTCTTTCCCTCTCTTCCTTTCTCACCTGTTTGCCATCTCCTTCACGGGCTGATAACAGCTTTATTAGAGCTATAATGTGCAGGTGGAAGTTTAAAGGTCCCGTATGAGCACGGCAAGGAACAGAGGGGAGTGTAGACAGGAAGGCTTAGGTGAATGGGTGAGGTGCCTAATAAGCCACATGCATAATTAAAAGACAACGATGCCACTAATTAATGAATGCTTGTGTTTGGCTGTGCGTTGTAATGGAGACAGCGTCAGCGGGAGAGAGTCTGTCTGAGGGAAATTGAATTAGCCCCAAAATAAAGGGAGAGGAAGACTGGCAGAGTTAGGGGACTGATGCTTCTCGGCACAACATCCTGGCACATTGCGAGCCGGTGTTACAAATCTTCTTTTGACAGAAAGTCTTTGCTTATCCTGATATTCTGATTTTATTTTGAGCAAAAGCGGACATTCATCCAGATCTCGCCTTGTTCTGGATATATCATTTTGGCAACATGCAAAACCTGCAAATATGTCTAATGACTCACGAAGCGCTTTTCACCCTCGATAGCTGAATTAAAGATTGTTAAGTTCTTCACATCACCATGATGCACACACAGCCATGAATGTAGAGCACTGGGTTATATATATAAGTCAACGCAGTGCAACACTGATTGTCATTTCTAGCCGTTTGAGGTTTTCTTCAGTCCAGTGACCCCCCCCCCCCCCCCCCCGGACAGCTCTTCGCATGAACCAGAAAAGAGAAAAATGTGCCGTCTGTGCTTTTCATCTTTATCTGCCCCGGTGTTGAGCATCATCTTGTCGTTGTGATAAGTGTTCAATAACAGAGTGAACAAACACACTGATGCGGTGGCATAAAGTCCACACATGAAAGAGTTTTTCAGTTTTACAGCGCACAAACCCGCCCCACCTTTGACCTGTTATCAAAGGTACTATAAACGTGACACAAAAGGAAGCCTGAGTTCCCACCATTTGTGGCAACACGTTTACAGACTGTCCTCTCAGAGCAGTTATGACAGAATACGCAATCAATGAAGCCCTAAAAGCATATGAGTTATGCTCCAGTTCACTGCACAGACATGCTTTTGAATGATACTAATATCACTGTGATTACCTATGGAAAAATGCACCATTTTCAATATTTTCAATATTTCAATAATTAATTCATAATTAACATAAAATTTCCTGTTCCAGCTTCTTATGTGTTCTTTTTTGTGTGTTTGTTTTGTTGCTTTTCCAAATTTTACTTCATTGTAAATGGCATATCATTGCTTTTTTACATCATACACTTTTTTAGTAATTTTTTTGTTGCATTTTCCAAATTAACTAAACAAGAAAAGAATTATTTTTTAACTTCTGTCACAAGACATGTAAATCTTACAGCTTGTGAAAATGTCCCCAAGGAGACAGCAAAAGGTCTCCAGCTTTAAATTTAAAGTAAAGATCAGAGCAATAGGCAAGCAAGGTTTCTTCTCAAATGTGTGTATCATACATGAACACAAAATTTGCCAAAATGCAAAAAAGCTAAAGGCTTGTAAAATAGCAGTACAGTGATCATGAAAAGAATATGAATGTTTTGGAGAACAGGGTTGGTCAACTAAACTATTCTAGTAGATTGGTTCAAACTGGTTATAGAAGTGAGCAAATTTGGTTGATGTCTTCAATTTTCTTAGTGAGAAAGATAACCAGATTTCAACAGGTTGTTCTTGAAATTCTTAAACAATTAATTTTTTTGCTTGATATTATAGTTTACATTTTTCCTCATGTAAGTAATACCTTATAACTGCGATTTAGGAATAAAATGTTCTTTCTGAATCACAAAGCTTTTACAAAACCTGCTTAAAATATGTGGGGTAAAATATTAATATTCAATTTTCTAATGAGCGAAAGATTATTTTCATTTCTTTACTTTTTATGCTTTTAGTATAACTAGTTTGTTTTCTAGTCCTACGCATAATGCTGGATTTTTTCAGATTCCTATTGGATTGCTGTTTTGTTTTGTGTATTTTTTAAATCAAGATATAATTAATTGTAAGCGAAAGTTTAATTTTCCAAAAATATTGCATAAAAAAATATATATATATATATATGTATATTCATCCTAGATCAACTGAACGATGTTCCTTTGAAATCAAACATGTATTTTGAATAAATTTTACTGTGTGTTGATCTGAAAATGAAAGAGACTAGTTTTAGCCAACCTAATCACCAGTAGCTCATCTCCAACATAGATTTATTCCCTCACTGCTTTGATCACTAACTGCAGATTTTATGGACATCTGTGGTTTTGTAAAAGACCTTTGAACACGCTGAACTGTGGGAACCTCTTGCAATAAAAAGGTGCTTAAACACTATCTTATCTCAGCTGCCTCGAAAAGCTTAGGCGTTTATTGTGTGTTTATTACTCTGTAATTATTATACGAGCCGAAGTTTCTTCTCTGTGGGAAAATTGTCACGGCACTGACTCATATTGTCGCCGCAAATCGCCGCGAGATTCTTTATGTCATTTTCAAAAGTACAAAAGAATATTACTTTGAGCTTTTGGGAGGCAATAAAACAATATGATATCACCAAGTCTGATTGTCTCATTGTTTTCTTCGTAACACTGCGCAATACCCAGCAGCTGTATCCAGCCTCTTACCTCCTTATTTTCTTTCTCTAATGGGTAGGCAACCTGGAAAAAACGCTGCTTGTAATGATTTCATTGTTTGGAGAGCTCAGGCGAGTTCTGTTTTTTGAATCCACTGATGTCATGACAGCTCCGAAAACATTCCCATGTAACATGTGGCAAAAGGCCCTATTAAATTACATTGTTCTGGACTGAGCTTACTTTTGCACGCCATTACATACATTCTCAGGTTGCAAATTCTTCTTATCTTCCCAGATGCAGAGGAACAGATGCAAAGTGACTGCTATCAGATTCAGCGTGGAATCATTAACTAATATGTTTTTGTTGAAAAAAACACCTGAAATGACCCGATTTGAAATTTTCAACTCCCTCATCTCACTACGGGGACTTCATTTATCTGTATAGGCCAGTGCAAAACTCTTAACAGGCTGAACCAGTTAAAGGCATATTTCCCACAGCCAGCATCTTCGGATTTGAATACGGTGCCTGATATTTGGTATGTAATAAGGGGCCTGCAGCCTTTCCCTCTCAGTGAGCAGTAAGGGCCCGTCTTCCCGATAATACCATGCATGGATAACTGAGTGAGACGCCATCAGATACTGAAACCAGCAGGCTTAAGGGAAATGAAATTTATTTGGAGGCAAGAGAGTGAGGGCGGCAAGGAAAGCGGCGAGGATAATTGAAACGGGGAGCGTTCAGTTGGGGAGAGAAATTGAGATGTTGTCACCAAGTCCTCCTTATCATCATCAGGACCACTGTGCAAAAGCAATTAAAGAGCCAAAAAGAATATCTGGAGTTATGCAGAATCCAAGAGAGCAGAACGCAAGTCAACAAGGTGCCCTGTGCACATCGCGAGCACGCGCGCAAACACACACGTGCAGCCTGTGAAGAAGAAGAGGAGGACTCGACTGACAGATTGCACTTATTTGCGTTCGTTTTGTCGAAAATGTTTCAGTCTCCAATTTGAAATTACACTATGGGCCAATGAGTTATTCATTAAAGTCAGACTGGTCTGCTGTTGATCATTGCTTTTCTTTTCCTATAACACGGACATGCTATGTTTAAACGCTAAAAAATATCACATGTTTTGAGCATGATTTCATGACTAATAATTACATACACGGCCCACAATGTCACATATTTCACATGTTTCATTTCAGCCAATTATTATAAATAATAATTGGCTGAAATGAAATATGTACCACAATATGTACAATGATGGCATGAGTCCATGCCAGTTTGTTCTAGCTGTGTGTCATCTAAGAGGCTCCGGGTGCAATTTTCTTTTTCTTCCTTTGTTTTGTTTTGGACACAAATTATGGTCTAGCAAAGTTGCAGAAAGAGGTCGTCCTAGTTTAAAGCAAACAGATTCCTGCTTCTTCCTTTTTTGTTCCAAAGGAAATGTCTGTCTACTTTTCAGCTTGCCGAGGCTATCACAAGTAGAGGCTACTCCACGGTTCACCCTGGCTGAAATAAAAAAAGATCAAACCTGCGAATGTGCTTCAACAAGTAGAGTGATTATTTAGTCCCTTTTGCACACAGTAACAAAGGCGAACCATGATGAGGGTTTTACAGTCTCTCAAATTCCCATGTCTGATTTTCACGATGTTCTGGCATACCTCAATAAGCTAAATCTTGTCATTTCCTTTCTCCAAATTGAATTTCTAAGGGGATTTAAATGGGCCAACTATGAATGATGCCATGGGCGAGAATGCTCAAATTACCAACAATGTGGAGAAAAATGAGTCTGAAAGCAGACAAGAGGCATCGGGGGGTTTTGAAGATGTGGGTAGACTGATGCACTTTCACAGACAATTCATCAAAAGCCTCTTTTTCTCCCCTCCACGAATGCCGGCCACTTCTTTCTCCTTCACGCGAGTTGAAACAACCTGTCTGTTGAGCCCTTACCTAAGGGAAAAAAAAAATAGACGATCTTACTATTAGCTGCATACATTTTTAACTGAAACTAAATCATCATTGGGTAGAGACCAGCGGGGAGAGCGAGAGAGAGCAGCTGAACTGCTGAGGATTTTTTTTTAAAAAGCAAAAATTAAATGAAAGAGGGAGAGACTGGATAAAAAAAAGAAAAGAAAAAACACAAACAGGATAACAAAGAGAGAACTGGAACGAGTAGCGACAGACAGAGAGAAAACGAGAACAAGGGAGCGGGTGAGAGGAGAAGAGCAGAGTGGCGGTGGCTCGGTGGGGGGGCCCATAGTAATGAACAGGTGGTGGGGGGAAGAGAAGGTTAAGCCTGTTTCTGTGGGTGTCGCTGGAACCTACCCCGTGCTGTGTGGACAGATGTGTGGACGGGCCTGCTAGCTAGCTCTCACTGTCTCTCCCTCCCCTCCCGCCTGGCCGGTGCTGCCAAAGCCCACTAGCCTGTGCTCAAAAACTCACTCATTTATCCGCCTTTGTTCTTTGTTATTTTTGGACTCGGACGCGGCAGCGAAAATTGTCTCTCTCCAAGGAGAATCACGTTCCTGTCTTCCCGTCTCGTTAGCTTCTGTCCATGTACGATGCGCAATAATGTGACATTTGGGAATGCTGTGATGTTTGGTTTTGTTGTTTTGAAGCTGCTTTGAATCTTCTCTGCCTGTGGCATATAGAAAGAAAGATTAGGAGAGTTAGTTTCTCGTGTTTGAAAAGCCAGGTGGCTAAGGGAGCCCCTGACAGGTACTATTCTAATGAACACACACGCTTCTGCTGTTGTTGCTTCAGGCCTGTTGACAACCAGAGAGGAACAGGATGTTGTCACTCAGACCTTCCACAGGGTGTGTATATGTTGCTCACGAGTCAGGGCTCTGTGTGACAGGTGTTTCCTTGTTTGTCTATCAGACTGATTTTTACATTGTCAGCTCACAGGCAATGATTTATAATTTATCAATGAAGGACCCAGTGGAAAGAGTGTAGGCTGAAAATCTCCAGATAATTTAAGTAATCAAACTGTCGTTAAGGTCTATGAGGAATTCTCCGTTTCCGAATGGAAAAAAGTAAGAAAAGTACGGAAAGTAGAAAATATGCGTGTTTGTGTGTGCCTTTCTAGGTGGAAATCACCTGTGTTGGCAAAGCAGAGGCTGTATTTTGTCAGTGCATAGAGATCTGGTCTGCACCTGTTGTCAGACACACACACACAAACACGCGCGCACACACACCAGATGAAAATCAGTTGACAGCATGGCCAGCTTCATCAGATGTGCCCACTCCTGCTCCGTTCATTAACGTCCAACCGAAGGCGGCTGGCCTGGGGCCTACTGCGAGTCCCACTCGGCTAAACAGCACCTCCACAAAGCAAACAGAAAGACAGAGAGCGAGAGAGAGAGACGCGTGCAGGCAAAGAAAGACGTTCGAACAAAGTGAGGAGGGAAAAATAAAAGGTAGATTATGCGAATGCAGCTAGAAAAACAAGATCACAATAGCGAGAGAAAGATACACGCAGGCACGCGGAAAACCAAAACTACCGAAGATTGGCGAGCTCAGCCATAGCCTTGGTTTGGAGGTCAGCTGGGAATTTTGGATTGGCGTCGCCTGTGTGACGCCCACACGCTCTGCCCGTTCTCCCTGGGATGCCAGCGCCACCTGCTTACATTGTGGATGGCAGCTTTGGTGCCCAGCAGGAGGGCTGGATGGACGGACTCACAGACAACATGTTTCAGCTAGTTTGTTTGGAAACCTGCGGCCGCCCAGCCAGAGAGAGGAAAACTTTGGGAGAGAGGGGTGAGAGAAACAGAAACAGAGAGAAGGATTTTCAAGAGTTTGCCACATCTCGCTCGGTCTCGCTGTCTGACTGGTAAGGCGTGTGACAAACAGCGACCTGAAATTGATTGGCAAGTCGGTTATAGACTGATAAAAATCCAAGCGCTGAGATTTTTTACGCCGATCACTTCGTCGGGCACGGGAATGATGATGGCATTTAGCCATTGTGACAGGCAGGTTTGTCATATAATCATGCAAACCCTGCAATATCCATCTCAAACCAACATTATCACACCATATGAAACCATCTGACCAGTAAAGGGAAGCTGCTACCGTTTTGGCCAATGTATGCACCAACAGTTCAAACCTGTGGGACTGAGAGAAAGAGGTGATTTCCCAAAGCCTCCCACTGAATGTGAACTCTTTTTCCACATTAGCATACCGAGTAAGCACACTGGCCTGACTCATAACAAATGCAACCCTGGAAGAAACAAACATGACATAATCATTGCGAACATCATCACCAGCACCCACTTTCTCTGAGTTATCATTTACCTAGTTCCACCCGCTGAGATGAGCGAGCAAAGAGGGGGAAATGATGCTAAAAAAATATAGATCACACACTGACTGCTGTATTTTTTTGAGTTATTGGAAAACTATTTGAGGACAGGAGCGTAGCATGTGAGTATTTTTTTTTTCCTGAGGAAAGGGTGAAGAAGCTGTGGGCAATAGTAAGCAAGTGAAGAGAGTGAAGGGGCTGGAGGGGAAACCACCTGCGGAGGAGCAGAGAGCGGTGGGGCCAGAGGAGATGAAAGAGTAAGGTTTTGATAGCTTCCTTCAAAGCCCCTCCAAAAGGTAAAAGTATCCCGGAAGACACACACAACCCCACACTCGCTATATCTAGAAGTAAGCATCCGGTGTCAGAGGAGTTTCTGAGAAAGCACTCTGAGGTACATCAGATTTTTTTTTTTAACTCCACTCCTCTCTTCTCTTCAGCAGAACAAGATGTTTCTTTTGTTCTTGAAGCAACTCCCAGACAGGAAGCCAGGGCACGAGATGAAGATCAACTTGTTTCCTTCTTTAAAAAAAAAAAAAAAGTGCCTTTCTAAGATGTCAAGGTTTTAGTGCTCCTACGCAATGTCACCCCAGCCCTCAGCAAATATATTTTAGGACTCACAAGGGAGGATGTTTACATTGATGACGAGCTGACAAACAGTTTCTGAACAATGTGCTTTTCAGATCAAGGCTCAACCTTTCTGTTATATACAGAAGAGAAGAGAAGAGAATAGAAGAGAAGAGAAGAGAAGAGAAGAGAAGAGAAGAGAAATGCCTTTCGTAGTACAAACGCACCCTTGATATTTATGCACAGCCACGACGGGGCTAATCAATCATTAATATGCAACTGGTTATAGCCTCACACACGTTCACGCAGAGCAGAAAGGTCAAAAGACATTTGTAGGCCTAAATTAAATATGGAAGATGATACTTTAGAGCCACTCTTTTACCCTGTCTCCAATTCAAACATGCTCTATTTACATAAAGCCATTTACAGTACAAAAGGAGCACTGAAATCTAATGAAAAACGTGATTGTAAATAAATGCATTATGAAGAAAAATAATAGGTAAAAAACTGTGAATTTAAATGAAAATATGCATGAAAGAAAATTATATATATACATATAAAAGGGAAGCTTTTTTTCTCGTTGCAGCATATTTTTCTTTTACTAACACAATTAATCTTGGGAATATTTTTGGATGCCTCTGCATCACTGCAATTTTTTTTTTATTTTCACCAGCACTGATCATTAAGCTGTTATCCACTTTTACAAGCGACGTCTATTTTTTTTTTTTTTTTTTTTTTTTTGAGGACACTGAGAAATACCTCCTTCTCCAAGTAGAAACAAAGCAGGTTGTTCTACACGCTGCGCTCGGTGTGTTACTTCAGAAATAAAAAATATATATTTTTACCGATTTACAAATTAATACACAGTCACATACGAGCATTCTCTCGTTTTATCTGCCTCTCGCTCTCACTCGTGCTGTATCTTGTTGACTTTCTGCCAGTGGTGAATGTTGATTTCTGTCTGTTATGAATCCAAACTGCTGTCAACACTCTGCGGGTGTCATCGTAACATACTAATCTTCCCTCTTTGTCCCAAAGGCGCAAAGTCAAATCAGAGAGAAATAAAATAAGGGAGGTGGGGGAAGAAAAAAAAAGTGGATGAACGGATATTGAGAGCGAGAGAGAGCGAGTGAGAGTGGTCACATCACACAGCACTGCAGGAAGTCTTCCTCCAGTCAATCATAACCGCCAGCCTACTCAGCTTCCTGCGCAGCAAATCTCATTTGCTGCCTCTTCTCCCTCGCTGGTGTGACTATAAAGGGGGATGTGGGGATAATGTGCATTATTACTTTTATCCAATGTAAGTGAGGTGGGCCAATAATCGTGCAATGTTGGAGTTTCATTGTTCCCAGCTGCTGCGATCATTACTAAACGTCAAGGAGATGCAACATTTCCTGTCGACTTAACGACAGTAATCACTTCCCTCTCCCTGCGCACTCTCTCCCTTCGCTCCGCTGAATACTCTACCACCCAGCCCAGCCCAGCGAGGTGCAGAGATGAGGCTTCTTCATCATCTTTATTGGATTCCTCGTCCAAACCAAATCACAGTAAACACGCACTGCATCATTTTCCCATATTTTCTCATATAGACTGACTGCCTGACTGCAGCTGGTGGAATTATTGGCTAATAATAAACTTCTCCATCCGCTCCTAGAAATCTTTCTGTGCGAGTTACAGAACCTGATGCACTCCCGTGTTAGTAGTTCTTCAGACAAAAACCAAATTAAAAAGAAAAAAAAGCTGTCGTGAGCAACGTGGAGGAGCTCAGTAAAAAGTTGACTGCCTTTCTTTGTTGCTTCCCCTCCGTCTTCTGTTCCCTATCTCTCTCTCTGTGTTTGTCAGGCAGGTGAATGCCCTGCAGACAACACACCAACAGTCTGACTTGATTTTCTGAAGGTGTTTTTGGGTTGGCAGTAGCTTCACAGGTATCACAGCTGAAGTGAGAGAAACAGAAAACGATCTGAGGGAAATGGTGAAGTTTTGATAAGTTGCAGATACGTTTTTTTTCTTGTCTTTTTTTTTTGTCTATTTGCTGAAAAATAAAATTAGGACGGGTTCATTTTCACAACTTTCATTTAGCACTTGTGTTGGTGAACCGCAATTGTCTTATAAATTACAAGACAAAACATTCTACTTTTCATAGATTTGGTTCATTCAGACACAATAATGCTCATGCAAAAATCTCAGTATCTTGCAGTATAATCAGAATAGATGAAGTGCGCTCTTTACAGTCTCACAGTACCAAATGTGTGACTTCCACCCTCTTTTATAACTGCTGACAATATGGTGCCATTTCTAATGCATCTGGGCTGTGGCAAATCTTTTACCAGCACAGTGCATTGCACCATACGCTGGGAACAACGATGAACCACTGAGGCAGATGTCATTTACGACGCGCTCCATCATCACATGTAAACATCCCAACTCTTTCACTTAGACAAAAACACACACACACCTTGTTTTTGCCTTATGGTACAAGTGGCGGTGGGGAAACGGGGGAAGGTGGGGGCGTGTGTTGGGCGGGGGGTGTCTCTCTTCCTCATTCGAACAAACATTCCTCTGCATTACTGCCTCCCCCTCCCCTCAATACGCGTGTTCATTTTAAACCTAGCCCGGCTTTTGATCTGAGCCGCGTATTGTACTCCTGCCTGCTGCCCTGGCTCCCAACACCCACATACGGGGTGTAAAGAGAATTATTCATTGTTTTCACCACACAACAAAAGTGTTGGAGCTCAAAGAGCAGCTGCCTTCACATAGTTAATTTAACGTTGCTGGGTTTCCGAGCCACAGTGACAATCCGATGTGTCCTGCTCGTTGTTTTTCCATTACAGAGGTGTGCTTATTAAAAATAGATGGTGGGGGAAACTTAGCCAAACGCAATGGATTTCAGATCAAAATTCGGCCAAAGCATATAAACTGTTATACTCTTCATCATTTAAATTCATAAGGAGGGTGCAGGTCTCTTGAACCAAAAAGGTAAATTATTCTAGCTCCCTGATGACTTCTAAAAGATAGTTTTATTTGACCTTTTCTTACATTTAGCTAATTAATCCTTTTATTTTCTTTCTTTCAAGTTAAAATGCCTAATATTTGCTGCTTCCAGGTTGGTTTGCCCTCATATTATATCACTGTAAATTATTTAATAAAGTTGTGTTATTTTAATTGGACCAAACTTGCTCTTAGCTCTGCAAAGGTGAAGTAAAAGTAAAGAAAATAATCTTAAGAATACTGGATTTTGCAACATTGATTTCTTTGGAAGGATCCTGGGTTTTGGTACCAATTAAAAGAAAACAGTACTGCATTGGCAGATTTTCTAATATTTACGCCAATTTAACAAAACTTGAGAAAATTTATTTAACAAATACAGAAATATTGTTTCAACTGTTCTTTTAAGGAAAATCCTCCGGACCTCAACAAGGAATTTTAAACTATGCATATCAGTGCAGCTGCAGTTTGTTATTTTTGTTTTTGTTAGTATTTAAGATATAAAGTGAGTGCACAGCTGCTCCATGTAGACCTACTGTCCCTAAACAATGCATTTGTTTACAGAATAATTGAACTAAACTACAAATTTATTTGGACTAAACTTCATTGGAAATCTGTGAAATATTAAAAGGCCTACAATATAAAGCATTACCAAATAAAAGGCACTGTTTTCTGCACAAAGGATAAGAGACATAGGCCTCTCCCCTCTGGGGCAAAGAACACAAAATAGTGCTAATTGAGACAGGACAGACAGTAGCTGGCAGCAGCGCTCATCACTGCAGTTCACTGCTGAGGAGAGGAGAAGCAGCTGAAAGCCTATGCCAGATCTCCTCATGCACCACTGATTGCAACTACTTGGCCTGATTTTGGCCTGGACTAGCCTTGCGCTTTTGTGTCCCAACTCACCGCCCAGTGCCCAGTCCCTGCTGCCACTAGCCCATTACTTGGTGCTCAGCGCCCAGAGGTGGGCTGTCCTGGAGTCCCGCAGGCTTTCACCCAGCACAGACGAAGGGGTTTGTGCCAGCAGTTAAAGATGTGCAGTGGTGTGCACCACAAGCTGCAAGAAATGATCACCAACTTCACAAAAACAAACAGTGACACCCACAGTCAGGAGATCAGTTGTGGCTGGCTAACTGGTTTACAACGACACGAAGCTCAAGCGAAGGGTTATGTCCTCAATGGTGATTGCAGGAGCCAAAATTATCAGGGATTGCAGTGTGTGATATTTCTTTTTGTTTTAGTCAACCCCATCTAGTGGCTGTAATGAATGGGACATAAGAATATAAATGTACGTGAGATCAGAGAAACAGTCTTTGACCTCTGATTCCCTAGGGTAAACTGCTCCGGATAGTCCTGTATTATTTTTCATGCAATACTTATTTACAGTGAGGTTTAAACTTCTGAGACTTCTATTTATTTATGATAAAGAGCCCAGGTTTAGTTTAGCAGGACATAAAGTCAAGCTCTATATGTAATACTGATAATTCAGTTCAGCAAAGGAACACATCAGCTGATACCTTTCTACTCAACCTGTAGTCAAATCAGTTGCAGCTTCCTGTGCAAGCCGCTTTGCAACCCGCCTCCACCCTCAAGCTCTTCCATTTCATGCTGTATCTGATCTAATCAATGCCACGTCTGTTGTAACTGATGCCGGATCTCTTCTGCACCAGAAGTCTTACTGCTGCTCTCCCATTCCACATATGCCCATGCAAAGCCAAGAACAGAGCCATGCCGTGAAATGACAATTACTGCAGGTGGAGAAAGTCTTCTTTTGAGTGATATGGTATGAATTATATGTTTTAGGCAACTGTTTCTTTAAAATGCAGTTCATGTTGAGTATAGAGTCATTTTTACCATGACTGTGATCAGAAATAATCATTACAATGAATTTCCTGCAATCATACTTACGGAAACAGTATCTGATGTAAAACAGAAAAGCAAAAGCAGGCCAGGCTGCCCATCGTTTCACTGCACTGTCAAACTAATGCAGTAGATTTCAGTAAATATGATAATTCTGCATACTGTCAGCTGGAACAACAACCTTGCCGTAACTTCAGTCCATCACAGAGAACTAGTCGGTTGCTCAAGCTGTCAGAAAGTTTGCTGCTACACAGTCCCAGCAAGGCAGCATCTTGTAACTTCACTTATTCTGTTCCTGTGCCAGACTACTTCCCGAGCCAAACTAGGAAATGAGACTCTCTCTGAACCTGGTAGACTGAACAGAATGTGAGAATTGACAGGTATAGCAGCATCTGCCAAACTGTGAGGCTTCCTGCCTCTGCCATCCCATCACACTCAGGATCAATCTCCATGACTCACTGAGCTCATATCCACATGCCGTTTCCTATCAGCTGGGAAGTTAATGTACAGGTTAATTATCCAGGCAACTCTGTTTGGAGAAAACAGAATCGGAGCCAAGAGAGGTTTGTTAGGCCAGCATTGTTGTTGTCATGCGTGATATTCTTGAGTTACCACTCCTCTCGGCTTGTGATAAATCAGCTGATAAAGAAACGCCAGAAAGCAAGTATCATTTCCAAGGCGGGTGACTTGATGGCCTGGACAAATGAAGGCAGATGTTGTAAAAATCACTCAGCAGCTGCTTTTAAGTCTACAGTAAACACCAACAAATCAGCAGCCAAATACTGTTTGTGTAGAGAATGTAATTTGTCATTTTCATGGTAAAGAAGCCTCTGCACTCAAAGAGACCTGAGATATTACCATTTCATGATTCGCAAATCAATTTTCACACGCACTATGAGGCCTCTTTTGTCTTCACCCATCTCCGTCCTACGCTGCATGTCACATTACCGCCACGTATTGTCAGACCACCAGGAGAGGATGAAGACGCTTCCATTTTCTTTGCTTTTAAACTATATAGCAAACAGTGCAGTTTTAAGTAGCATTATTTACCATTTCTAGCTTCTTACAGGGTTTTTTTTTCTACGTAACCCCGTTTGACCTGCTCAGCTCCACTGTTCCTCCTGCAACGAGCCTGATCACAGCTCAGTGCATCACAAAGCATTAGCCTGTAGATGAAAGGCGGTCTACAGTAGGATTAGTAACTGTTGTATATGCCCCAATGATTGAGGAATGCTCTCCTGCCCCACTCAAGGACAGGCTCAAACACTCCAGACTTCACTACGTCTTCAGCAAAAAGGACGGCACTTTCAGGTCTAGGCTGCTGTGTGAGTTCTTACTGTAAGCCTCGTGGAAATGCTCACGTGCATATACTCTGGAGGATTCGCATTCAGTATTCTTCGGAGAGTGACCATGAAAGAAAGGAAAATCTGAAAAGAAACGCACATAAAAGAGCACTTACAAGTAAATGAATCTTTAATTTCTTTCCTCACATTTGTCTACTTTTAATAACCACAGCCGCCTGGGGCTCTAAACTTCAATAAGCGATGACTGCTACAATCCCGGTATCACAAGACAAGCCTCTTTTTCTTCATCATTGTTAAAAGTGCTTTGATGAAGTCACATTGTCTACATCAACTAGCAGGGTGGTAGATTTTTTTTTTTTGTATCAGCTATCCTTATTTTACCTTTAAGTTCAGATCAGTAAGAATGGGCATGGCTCTGAGCACAGCCGAGCCTTAGTAGCCAAAGCCTCATTAAGATGCAGACACGGGAGTATGCTAATTTTACCCTACATCCTAGAAAAGTAAAAAGACAACAAAAAGGGGCTTCATTAAAGAAGACCATGCATTATTCAGAGAGCAGCAGGCCAGAGGAATGGCTTAAGGCCAATTATCCTCTGCTGGAATCTTCCCCTGGCTCGCTTCTATGCTCCACATTCAATGTCTCTCTCTTTTCTTTATATATGCATATGCTAATACATAGTTTCTAGTTTATTAGGTACATCTAGCAAAATATTTAACAGTAAATTCTATGATGTAAAGGTAAGATGTTCAGTTTTTAATGAAACTGCTGAAGAGCAGGATTGATTATATTAATTTGCTGCTGCTGGTGGTGGTGGAGATGTATTTTCTTACTGTTATTTAGTCTTCCCTAATAAATTTCGGTAGGGTGAACAAAACAATAAAGCAGCCAGTGTGTTACAATTTAACAGCGTGGCTGACACTATAAACCCATGAAGCTACCTCAACAAAAATGAAATCCTTCTAGCTTCATTAATGTACAATTTATTAGAAAACTGCTCTATTACTCTGTATAAAGTTTAGCCAGTACGGCTAATAAATGGGCTTACAGAGCCTAGAGACTAGCTAGCAACCATCTACCAACCATCCGCTTGCTAGGAAAAAGTACGTATTTGCTGATGCACAGTCTGATATCCCTGTGTTAGTGTAGTTCCTACATCATCATAACAGTGTTGGTCCAGGACCACTATTTCAACTGGCCAATGAGCATTTAATTAGCATTCGCCAAGAAATTATCTAATACTATTAAAAACTATTACAAGCAAATCAACAATACAACAATAACCTAAATTTGGCTAACAGTAAACCTAACTTGATAATATACTTGTTATATCGCAGAAACTATTTTTTTAAATACCTGAAATGCTTACCATTTGCTCTAGAAGAGATTTTTACACAAACAAAAGTATTTTTTTTCCTCCAGTTCCCAAAGCTATGACATCACAGCAACGTGATTGGTCAGTTGCAGTTTTGATCCCAGTATTATACCAAAAACTGTTTCCCGATGTTTCTATGCGTTTTTAATGTCAGGAGTTTTTAACTATCACTGGAAGGGCTTATATATAGCAGATTACCTGGTTCTCAAGTGTCTTTATGGCCCTGCATACATACGCTGTATTCATTATAATTGATCCCGTCCTTTTGAGCCACTTAAAATATCTTTATATAAATTATGTTCTATTTCTTGCAATTTCTGCTGCCTCCGTGGCCTTTCTTAAAAAAAAAGACATTTTTAATGTCAATGAGAATTTTACTTGTACTTGTTTGTGTGTCTATGTGATTATGGGAAAAATGTGGTATAACGTATTTAGCAGGAGCTTCCAAAGGTGTAGTTTTGAGTGTACGACACAGTCACAAAATGTTATCGGTGCACAGCAAATATCAAAGTGAAAGAAGCTGCAGCTTGTGTAATTCTATGGCCAGACTCTCTCTAATATCCTGAAAAATCACTTTTATCTAATCAAGCATTTTAATGAATAGCTCAGAATAAAGCAGTAAAGCACTCCAGCATGCAATCCTGCTTTTCTCTTTATTGATTCATTCTGTAATTGGTTATATTGGTTATTAGACAACACAGTAGTAAAAATATAGCACAGCCACAAAACTTCAACAAAAATTTGACTAATTACACAAATGTACCAAATATTGAAACTAAAATTAGTCAAGTTTTTCCTGATGCTTTGTACTTTGCTGCCTTTTCACCATAGGAATTTATTTTGATTCCAAAAGTATGCCAAGAAAATATCCCCCCACATAATTACATCATCCATGCTTACATGTTCTTCACACCAAATTCAACATCCAACGGTCATAGCATAAACTGACACTCATAAGACCAGTCGGTGCTTTCTAATCTTCCATTGTCCAATTTTGGTGAGCCTCAGTTTCCTTTTCTTAACTGAAAGGAGTTGTAAGGTAAAGACACTACAATAACAGACTGTAGACTTTGTTGTAATGAGCGGTTATGTGTTACTGTTACATTTATCTTCCTATCAGCTCAAAGCAGTGTGACTGTTTTCCACTGACCTCTGGTGCGCACTGGATATTTTCTCTTTTTTGGATCATTCTCTGTATGGCTGAGAGGGGAAAATCCCAGCACATCACCAGCAACCATGCCACATTTCTTCCCCATTCTGATGCTCAGTTTGAACTTCAGCACGTCCTCAGGAGCAGGTCTGCGTCTCTACCGTAAATGCACTGAGTTGCTGTCATGTGACTGTCTGATTATATTTTTGTGTTAATGAGCAGTTATACCTAATGAAGTGGCTGGTGATTGTATATGACTTTAGCACGACTAATGTACTGAGAAAGTGCATCATTTTAAACTAGCGCACATTTACAGTCTGGTACATTTTGCTGAGAAGTTCACAGAAAGAAGCAGAGTTGGTGGACGTCACTGCCAGAACACACAGCAGGAGGAGGTTGCAGCTAGAATACACAGCTGCTGGGACACAATTTATTAACAGTGGAACATAGGGAAATGTGTGTTTGTGTGAGCAGAGAGAGAGAGGAAGTCATGTGGCAACAGCCTGTCCTTCTGTCAGTCATCCTGTCACAAGACTTGCAAAGTGTGTCCCATTGTGTCTATGTGTTTGCGTGTCGTTGTGTGTGCGCATGCATGATGTAGGCTTTTCATGAATCTAGCTGTAAAGTAAAGGTAATTCAACAGTTATCAATTTGAAGCAGTTTCCCAGCCGTCTCCTTCACTTTAGTCAGATTCTTCCAGTGTTTCCAGTCGCATTTAATTGTCCCAGCAAGATCATGTGTGTGTGTAAGTGCATTTCAGTGTGTGTTTGTCAAGCCTGGGCCCGCTCCTGGGCCTGTTCAGTAATGAGAGCAGACAGTGCATCGGCAGCAGAACCCCAGACCTGTCTGCTGCATTGGAGATATATGGGGTGACTGGACATCTGAACCCTGTTTGAGACACACATACACAGACACACTCAGTGTATATGCATGCATGCTAGTTCACACAAACCAGCATCCCTAGGGACAGGCGTGGAAAGGCAGATGAGGACATTTATCTCACAGTCACCAGAGGTTACAATACCAGCCAGAGGACCAAACAAACAAACATAGCCTTTATGTCAGTATTCTGACTTCACTTTCAAGAAATCTGCGGGGAAAATCCAAAAACATCTTTACATTGGAAAACAGAAGTTTGGCTGGAACCTGATGGGAAAAAATTTTTGCTTCAAAGAAATAATGACTTGGTATTGTTTTTCTTTTTCTTAATACAGAAAATGAATTCTCGACATTTCTGGCAACCAAGTTACTGAAAAAAAATACTAGACAGCAAATTAAACAGTGTGCACATCTATACGCATTTTATGAGAAAAGGAAGGGGCATCGAGCTTTTGATCTATCAAAGTGAAGTCAAAGTGAAGTGTTATAAAGTGTTAAAACAAAGATGCCGATCCTGTACTACACAAAATCAAGTCACAGCTGAGTTTAAAATTATTAATATTTATACGTAAATGGTTAGTCAGTTCAAGTCGCTTTAATTTATAGAACACACTTATAATTACCAAATCCTTATGATTTTACATCTCTTCATGCTGTAAGTCTAAAAATCATCATCAACTGAACAATTGACCAATGAGTAGTTTATGGCCATGTGAAGCCTGTTCCCTCGTTAATCCATGACAAATTCATTCACAGCTCACATGAGGTGTGAATGAATGAGGTCCAAAGAGATTCTGATGCAAGTAAAGTAGGCCATCATTAGAAAGAAAACCAAAAATAGACTTATAAAAAAGATAGTTCAGCTGTTTTTTAAAAATGTAAAACATTGAACATGCATCACTCTGTATCATTGGGTTAAATGATCTACTTTCCATTGGACAAGAGACTGAGATCAGAGCAGGCAGGATTTAGACAAGACAGATCATGTACAGACCACATCGCCACTCTGCGCATCATCATCGAGCAGTCTATCGAATGGCAGTCTCCCTTGTACACAACCTTCGTCGACTTTGAAAAGGCCTTCGACAGCGTGACCATGTGGAAACTGATGCAGCACTACGGAATCCCGCAGAAGCTCATCAACATCATCCAACAGCTTTATGAAGACTCGTCCTGCCAGATCATCCACAATGGAAAACTGACCAACCCCTTCGCAGTGAAAACCGGAGTGAGGCAAGGCTGCATGCTGTCACCGACAATCTTCCTGATCGTCATGGACTGGATCATGAGAAGAACCACAGAGGGCAGCAACACCGGTATCCAGTGGACCCTCACCAAACAGCTGGAGGACCTGGATTTTGCAGACGACATCAGCCTTCTGTCCCATAAGCAGCAACATGCACAGTCCAAGCTTACCCGGCTCGCTGAGGAGGCAGAAAAGATCGGCCTGAAGATCAACGTCAGAAAAACGAAGGTGATGCGGTTGAACAACCGACAAGAACATCCACTGCAGCTACAGGGAGGAGACTTGGTGGAAATCAACCGCTTCGTCTACCTAGGAAGCATAGTCAACAGCGATGGTGGCGCAGATGAAGACGTTAGGAGCCGGATCAACAAAGCAAGGCTTGCATTCAACACCCTGCGACCCATCTGGAACTCCAAAGCCTTATCTCAGCACAGCAAGATCTGCATCTTCAACAGCAATGTGAAAGCAGTCCTTCTGTATGGGTCTGAGACGTGGCGGGTGACCAAGACCACTACCAGCAAGATACAGATTTTCATCAACAAGTGCTTGCGACACATGCTCAACATCAGATGGCCTGAGAAGATCTCAAACACAGACCTGTGGAAGAGAACCAGCCAGAACCCGGTCGGTCAAGACATCAAGAAGAGAAAATGGGGCTGGATAGGCCACACACTTTGAAAACCACTCCACAACGTCGCAAGGCAAGCACTGGACTGGAACCCACAAGGGAAAAGGAAAGTGGGGAGACCCAAAAAGACGTGGAGAAGATCTGTTGAGAGCGAAGTGAAGGCTGCCGGAATGACGTGGACCCAGCTGAAGAGAGCAGCCCAGAACAGAGTCCGTTGGCGTGGTGTTGTTGCGGACCTATGCTCCCCCAGGAGTCAACAGGAAAATTGAAAATTTATCTACTTTCCATTCACAAAGGATAGTCCAGGATATACTACATTAACAGAAAAAGCATAAAAGCACCTCTTCCTAGTATCTAGAGAATTCAAACCTATATGACTGCCATGCGTATACTTGTGGGTCAATTGACGCAGTTAGAAAGCTTCCTAAGCAAAACTGACCACACCCCAAGAGTCTCTCAGGACACTGATATTGGATATTCTTCAATGGCCAAGTCACCTGATCATAATCCAATAGGGCATGCTTTCCAGTTACCAATGACAAAACTGAATGCAAAGAGACCCACAAATAAGCAAGAACTGAGGACTGGCAGAGCAACTCGAGAGAGGAAACACAGTATTTACTGATGTGTTTGGTTTCTACACTTCAGGCCATCATTGACTCCAAAGGATTTTTGTGAAGTATTAAAAACAAAGCTTATAATGAAAATCTTTATAAAGTCAATTTTGCTATTACTTTAAAGCTTCTGAAAATGGAGTAATATGTAGTTATTATGGTTCAATTTTTTGAAAAAGAAAGCCCTCACAAAAGTTACAACCACTTGAATCATATAATCATGTTACACCCATTACACTAGCGCATGGAAGCATCTTTTCCTCTGCTCATGTTTTGAAATTTGCACAAAAACCAATCAGCATCGGAATGGAAACATACCTCCTGTCTGTCTCTCACAGGCAGACACTACCAGGGCTCTGTACCAACTAACACAGTCATACTAATTGACTAGGCATGGGGGTCCAGAGCATGAGCTTCTGCCAAAAATGTGCAGATTCAGAAGCACATGAACCTCGGCAGTGTCCCTGCCACATTTCCCCCAAAGACTTAAAACACACAAAAAGCCCCGATACACCTGGTAACATGAGTTTCATATAGACAACATAATGCTGAGATTTAACTGAGTTTATAAATATGTCCATCACTATATTCAAATATCTGAAGATAGTTTGAATGACGTAATATTAAAAAAAAAAAAAAGAAGAAGAAAAAAAGGTGGTTTGCCAAAATGTGCCCTAACCTCCAGGCTGCTGAAACTTCAATTAGTCCTATGAAATCACCAGTGTCCTGGAATCATAGATAAAACTAGCAGGGAGTTGGAATTCCTGCTCCTATCCTCCCTTCCAGGCAATTTTCAGCCAAAATCTGGACTGACGATTAAGTGGGATTATGTGCTCTATAGCGAGGTTTAGTGACAACCATGTCCTGTGCTCAAACCCAGTGAGAGGGTGTGAGTCCAGGAGTGTGCGTGTGTACGTGTGCAGAAAGGGAGAGCAGAGGAGAGCGAGCTTTTGTTCCAACTGAGCCCCTAATTAGCCAGGCTAATTGAGCTGTTAATTGATCTGTTGTCTTAATTAAACATCTCCTGACGCTTCTTTGCTCCTTGTAGTTGGGAATCTGAGGGATATGTGTGTTTGTGTGTGTGTGTGCGTGCAGGAGTGTGGAACGCAGAGGTAGCTAGCCCAAACAGATGATGATAATCTGAGCCGGCTGATGACTCCATTAGACACTTTAGTTTGGGACTAAAGCTATCATTATAGGTTTGTCTGGGGTTATCATGGTGCTGAAATGCATTTAAAGTAGAATCTGATTATATTAATCTATGCAAGATGTACTTTGATAAAGCTGCCAATTTCAACAAAATCTGTTGACTGACAGGCAAAGACTTCATCACTTATTCAACCAAATATGACCTTTTGTTCAGAAAACAGCCCCAAAGCTGGGGTTTTTGTTGTTGTTAATGTTAGCGCTTAAGTTTAACTCATATTTTTTCATTTCAATATGAATGCAGATCAGACTATACAGAAAGAAACATCCTTGGCTACAGTAAAGAAGCATAACACTATCTTTATACAGAAAAGATGCATTTGGTGAGCCGCTGACAGGTTCATTTAATTTCTTTCAAGCTCTAATTACTCCTGAAATCAAGGTAAGTTTATGCAAAACTGCAATAAAAAGGGACAGTTAATTGCAAAGTTGCAATGTGGATAGCTGCCTGGAAAAGTCCTCTCTTGAACTATTTTTCTGCCACATTTCTTCACCTGCTTTAAATGAACAAATGTAGAACACAAAAGTTAATTCAGGTTTTGCTAAATACTGCCCTAAATGTTTCATATAAAAGCCTCAGTGCTACTAATAACAACAGCAGAGCCAAAAGATATCAAACTTTTTTTTTTTACGTCTGTAATAGTTTTCGTATGGGCTCACAGATTCAGTATTTGTTGCTATTTGGTATTATACAGCGCCCTCCATCAGCCTCCTGTTTTCTTCCTGATTTCATTTTATTCAATTTTGTTTTCAGTCCAACTCTGTAGAAAAGTGGTCATTTCCTCTCTTAGCAAATATACACACACACAGGAGAGATATGATGTATATATGTGTGTCCTTTTCTTTTTTTTAGTGTAGGTGTGTCTCCATGTGTGTGGCTATCAAGGGGGAGGATGCAAAGCGCAGATGCTAACTTTGTCATCTGCTTGGATTGGGCGGTGGCAGATGGCGCTTCGGGGCGCTTGCGACACCGGTGTTTCCGAGCAGGCTGGGGAGCACATGAAAGGCAGGCTTTGTCGCCATGTGGCCAGCGGGTGTCAACAAGGATGTGATGAAGTAAGACCAGTGGCATGAGGAAAGGAGGGGGGGGAGAGAGAGAAAGGCATCATGAAACTCTCACAGACCTAGAATGATTAATTGAGTATGGTAATGGTTAACCAGCATGGAGAGATTTTGTCTTCCTGGGAATGTTGCACAGATTAAGTGAAGCGTTTGACTGAGCTGACCCTTGTGCTTAATGGGTGGAACACAAACTTGGGTGGAGATGCAGTTTATAAAAACAAAACCAAACTCAAATTAATTTGGGATATGTTGAGAAACATTTATCTAAAGCTTTTGATTGATATCTCTGTGACCTCACCAAACTATTTAACCACTCTCTGCCAGACAGAAGACATTAACACTATGTACTGCACAATAACAAAGCATTAGAACTGCTCTGAATATTCATTCTTAAGATAAAATAATAAAACTGCTAATCACCATCATCTTTAATAATTTTATATGAAACAATAGATGACAAAAAACAACCGTTTATATGTGGAGCTTTTTCTGTTTTTAACCAGTGTGCTTTTGCTTGGGTTTTCAATAATAAAGCACGCCAAGCACACCATGGCAGATGTCACATACATACTCTGGACTATTAAAGAGGTTACCATGGCAGCACAGCGTGGTCACACACTGACAAATCTATTATAGCTGTAACCACTGTATGCCATATTAAAGGCAGTAAATTTCAGTCTGTGAGCAATGTATAATAAATGGAAAAATGTCCCTCATTGAAAAAAATATGCTGTCTTTATTATGTGAAAGTATAGTTTAAAGGTTTTCCAATTCAATGTGTAAACACACATTCATACTGTGACAGAGTTAATAACGCTGAGTGACTGTTAGCTCTAAAACGTTGGATTTCTCTGTATAAAGTTGTAAGAGGTTTAGCTTGTGTTTCATTGATCTGAAATAATTTGAAGCAAAAATGTATTTTAACCCAAAACAAAATCATTCCTACGCCTAACCAGCTGTTTCAAGCAAGACAAAGCGAATCGAGAGCATAGGTAAAACTAAACAGCAAGTGAAACCAAATTAAAACCCCAAACAAGATACTAACCACATTCTCTTTGCTGGAAAACCCACTAAAACTTAACATCACCACAATCGACCCCCCAGCATGTCTGCATGCCGTCATCACTCATTGTGTTTTTCTACAGAAGTTTGTGCATTAAGGCGTGGATGGGAAAAGACCTGCTGCGTGTTTCTCAGCAATATCAGCAACAGCTGACAGAACTAGTTGTCACAATACTAAAATTTGAACCTTGATACCCAGGAAACCGTTTGTGATACCATGGAGGATGGGACATAATATTGTTGTAAATAAAGATTAGAACATTGGTGATCTGTGCAAATGTATTAAATGTTCTTCTTTCTATATAGAAAGATTCACAACAGAGCTACAGCCATGTTAATTTCCTCGGTTTCTGGTGACTTGGTGTTGTACTTTATTGCTGATCAAATAATCAAATAGACTTGATAATGTAGATTGCCACTGTTTCTGCCCAGGCCCCGACAGACTTTCCTCAACTTCTACTAGGGACTTTGGGTAAACGAAGCACTTTCCTGTTAAATTAAAACTGTCTATTAATATTACAGATGGGCATTATAATTTTATTATTAGCCATAGCCACTAGCCGCCACTTTAAAAACATCTTAACAGATGGCTAGTGTTGGTAACTGCTAATAGTTAAGCAGCTAACATTAACACCTGCCAGCTTAACATTTATGATAACAGTTTAATAGCAAAATGACTTCATGAAGATCTTGATAGTCGTTAACATACTTTTCCAAGTTTGTTGCGCTGCTGTTCATGTGTTCAGCTGCTAGTGAGGGGAGGGGCTGTGTGAAGTTTTGTGTCAGCTGGAGGAGGTGAACATGGGACTGTTAGTATCAGTACTGTTGTAGGTGAGTATATTATGGAAAAGTAATTTTTAGTATCAGTTAGCATCAGGGTATCTGTATTTTTTATAACACTGTATAGGTAGACAATGGTACTGAAAAAAATATCAAGTACTGTTGCAGATTCATAATTTTGGTATCAAAAGGTACCATAAAAATCGATTCTGGTGACATCTGTAGACAGAACAGCAGTATTTAACATCATGGGATGAGAACACACTAACTGTTATGTTTATAAGCTTCACACTTGTCTGGGATGATAAATTTATAGAACTGTACAGCAAAGTTTCACATACAACAGCTGCACTGACAGCATTTCCATTGCAACTGGATGCTTGTCAGTGCAGGCAGATCTGGCTCTATGATTTAGAACTTCCCTCTGTGCTGTGCCACAAGTTATCAGTGAGAACTAGCCAATAGGATTTAGCATCAGAAGGAGAAGTGCAGTATATCAATGTTCACATCAGCAGAGAGGAAGACTGCATAGCAGCTTGCTATAGTGCAATGTTGCACGTCTGAACTGTTCCCTTTTATCAACGGTGACGCCAAATCTGCTCTGTTTATGATAGATATGACCACAACTGTAACTCACAGCTTTCTGGTTTCTATCTTCGGTGTTACAGACAGTCAAACGTCAACATGTCAGTAATATTTCCTCATGTCAGGTAATGTACAACTGCTTTCCTAACTAATAATTCACTCGGCTTCGCCGTATGAAAAACACAGTGCAAGTGTTGGGGCCTGATAGGAACTGTTCTCTAATGTCAGGGCAGGAGGGTTTTGTGCTCAGGCATTCGTTACACTTAATGTAAACAGATAAAGTTGGTCAAGTGTGCTCTACTGGAACACATTATGCATGTCAAAATAGGGTGCGCTAAAAGGTTTTCTACTTATGTGTTCTTATGTTTTTAGTATGGAAGTGCCAGGGTCAGAAAAGAGGCATGAACGGCATCAGTGGGAAACATGCCCGATATATACACATACAGATATATATATATATATACATATATACATATATACATATAGCGAAAGAGAGAGAGAGAGGTGGAAGGTCACAGAAAGTTCAAGCTCGCCCACAAGTATCAAGCATGTTTCCCATGGAAAATGACAATTACATTAGCTTTTGTAAATGAAGGTTGCTCATGTGTCTTGTAGATGTATACTTGAGTGTTTAGTCTGTCATAGGGATGTGTCCAGTGCCAGCAAATTAGTGATAGAGATGGTGCATACAGAGCCACATGGCCGGCTGTAACCGGTGAGTGGGTGGGGAAGGAGGAGAAAACAGGAAGTCATTATTACACTTCCTGCAGCTGCTTTACACCTACTGACCACATGGTCTGATTGGAATAAATTCAGTAATAAACTTAATATTAACAGGTGTTCCTCTCCACAAGCACAAACACATGCACATGCTTTTTTGCCACATGCCTCACTGATTTTTTTTTCCCCCAGAGAACTATTTCTGAGTTTGCAAAATGAGGAAATATCCAAAATTACATCCGTTCGCTTAGATGAGCCATTCACTAAGAACGGGAAAGTCCATTAGACTCCAGAACAGAAGGAAACAAGTCCAAAACGAGTCTGCATATGTGGGTGGAATGTGTGTGTTGTGTATGTGTGCGCGCGTGTGTGCGTGCATTCGTGGCGTTCTGCCTGTGTGCGTATATGCTTGTGATTGAGTCAGGGTGCATTTCTCTGTTTGAGGGAAACTTTGACAGCCTGGTGTCTTTGTTCTAAAGTTCAGACAAGGAAGCAGATGGCTCCTCTCAGTATGACTTAGCAAGCTAGCTAGCTGTAGAGAGGAACTTCACCGCCTCTCTTGGTGCCACTGATAGTGCAGTATCAAGGCCAACCCAAGCTATAGATTAAGCCACAGCAAGCCAATGGTTTACTTTAACCAAAGGTGAACAATATGTAACTAAAAGAGGTTTCAAATTGTCGCTTTTTATGCTACTTTAGCTATGTAGTTGTATATACAGTGATTGAGATCTGTGGTAGATTATCATCTGGGGCAATCCGTTCTGCTTAATTCTATTATGTATTAAAATGACAGCTGTGTATTGTGTAAATTGCTCCTGCAAACAAAACAGGAATGCTGCCTGGTAAGACAAGAAAGGCCACAATGACGTAAAACAGGAGAAAAAGAAAAGGACAGCAGTAGGAGACAATAATGTTTTTATATCAGAAAAATGTGCTAGCTCCTAACAATCAAAATTAAATTTATCTAACAACCTAAGCTCTCCGTATAAACCCAAAGTAGCTTCAGTTGTTCTTTTTTTAATGATTATGTTACTGTTGTAAGCCACGTAACTTTGATCGGCTAATTGACCCACCCCCCACGCAATCCCGTCCCCACTCACGCAGCCCTCCACTCCTACACCGAGACACTGTTTCCCAAAAATAATGAAGACTCCCACACCAGAAGTGAAGACCTCACATTCCTCTTCTTATTTGAAAAAAAAAAAAACCCAACTTCATACGCAGCAGTTATAGTCTACCTCTTATTTTACTCTCACTCTTTCCCCCTTCACAAGACGTTTGGTCTTTAATGTATTTCAGAGAACATCTGCTAACTATCACTGAACCTCGTGGGATTTCCATTTAGCCCAGTTAATTACTCTATCAAGCCGGGTTCATTATCATATTCCTCCTCTTTAAAAAAAAACGCAACCGACACTGCGACTGCGCTTGTGCGTATAGGTGTGAGGGTAAGTGTGTGCTCAGACGTGTGCACGCACTCGTGGAAGGCTACGTGCGCCTGTAGGTGCATGGCACCATCTTAGACATATTCCTAATTGCAAGTGGTTCAGCCATAATACTTGTGTTAATGAACCAGAGATGTCTATAGGAGCCAGCTCTGGAAGTCAAGTAGGGAATCTGTTAGTTTACCTCTCTGGGGAGGACACCAAGCTGGTATTAATCTTGATGAACAACAGCGCGGTGACTTCTGCTCGTCTGCTTCATTCCCTGCAGAGGTTAGTCCAGGTGACTGATTGCACTGCATCTACGTCTCGCAGGATTTGCACGTGAAGGTTTTGATTTAAACATGAGACACCTGCTTGCGTGACAATGTGACATTTACAGTTAAAAAATGGTTTCAGGCACGATAGTTAAATTCAATCACACTCTTTGAGAAAATAATTCACTTAGGTGCGGATGGAGAGCCTGCATTTGCCGCTACGCAAACGGGCAGGGCATTTTCAATACAAAAACTTTCCCATAAAGATAATTTTGGAAAGTGCAGGAGCAGAAGGGAGTGCAGTTTAATTAATGGAGAGAAATTTTTCACCCAGAAGGTCAAATTTCTCCTTCAAGGATCGACAGACAGTCACAAACAACAACCGCAATGAAAAATAATACATCAAGGGAACGCTGTCTTTCCTAATATGGATACCAAGTACTTTAAAATGACACCCTTTATAATGACTCTACTGTCATATCATTTTTAAAGAGCTTCCAAGTGAGTGACTATTGTTTTTCTTTCTGGAGGTCACAGGATTTAAAGCATCGCCAGCTGTTCTGCTAAACAACCATCCAAAGAAAAACAATCACAGATGCATCTACTAAAATGTATATGAGCTGGAAGGTTGGCAGGATCAGTGAAGTCATCTAAAATTAAAAGGTTGCTGGTTACAAAAACAGCGAGAGCTGACCTAAAATGCCATGACAAAGAAAAAATGTAGAAAAAAACAAGAAGACCAACTAAGATGAAGAAGACTTTCATTACTCCAGTTATTATAATTTAGTAAAAATAACTCCTAATGAGAACAAGGAGGTTATTTTGCTATATACATTTTTTACTATATATATATATATATATATATATATAAACACCCAGCACGCCCCTACGGGCAGTTTATCCTTCAAGCTCGGGTCCTCTACCAGAGGCCTGGGAGCTTGAGGGTCCTGCGCAGTATCTTAGCTGTTCCCAGGACTGCGCTCTTCTGGACAGAGATCTCCGATGTTGTTCCCGGGATCTGCTGGAGCCACTCGCCTAGCTTGGGAGTCAGGGCACCTAGTGCTCCGATTACCACGGGGACCACCGTTACCTTCACCCTCCACATCCTCTCGAGCTCTTCTCTGAGCCCTTGGTATTTCTCCAGCTTCTCGTGTTCCTTCTTCCTGATATTGCTGTCATTCGGAACCGCTACATCGATCACTACGGCCGTCTTCTCCTGTTTGTCTACCACCACTATGTCCGGTTGGTTAGCCACCACCATTTTGTCCGTCTGTATCTGGAAGTCCCACAGGATCTTAGCTCGGTCATTCTCCATCACCCTTGGGGGCATCTCCTATTTTGACCTCGGGACTTCCAGGTTATACTTGGCACAGATGTTCCTGTACACTATGCCGGCCACTTGGTTATGGCGTTCCATGTATGCCTTGCCTGCTAGCATCTTGCACCCTGCTGTTATGTGCTGGATCGTCTCTGGGGCATCTTTACACAGCCTGCACCTGGGGTCTTGCCTGGTGTGATAGACCCCAGCCTCTATGGATCTTGTACTCAGAGCTTGTTCTTGTGCTGCCATGATTAGTGCCTCTGTGCTGTCTTTCAGTCCAGCTTTGTCCAGCCACTGGTAGGATTTCTGGATATCAGCCACCTCCTCTATCTGCCGGTGGTACATACCATGCAGGGGCCTGTCCTTCCATGATGGTTCCTCGTCTCCCTCCTCTTTCTTGGGTTTCTGCTGCCTGAGGTATTCACTGAGCACTCGGTCAGTTGGGGCCATCTTCCCAATGTATTCTTGGATGTTCGTTGTCTCATCCTGGACTGTGGTGCTGACACTCACCAGTCCTCGGCCCCCTTCCTTCCGCTTAGCGTACAGCCTCATATATATATATATATATATATATATATATATATATATATATATATATATATATATATATATATACATACATATATATATATATATATATATCCATCACATGCAATACAGAAACAAGTCAAGAATAGACTCTTTTTTTTCCAGATGATTTCCTTACTACACAATAATTTTGTAAAGGCCCAGTCTTTGTGTTATTGTTACAGTTTAGTACAGTATTAACCTACTGTCTTTTTAATAAATGCCTCACCACTTTCACTGCACCTAGACTCAGACGTTTCAAGTACATACAGATGAGCTTCCTTTACTATATGAGGGTCTATATGGCAGTGGGTGTTCGCTGAGTAACAGAGCAGTAAAATCTACCGTTTGATGAGATTAGCTGAGTGGTGTACTTGAAATAACCTTTCATGCGCTGCCATTATTGTATTAATCTATTCTAAAACAATTTGGTTGAATTAATTAGGCCCTACATATTTCAGCAACACTCACAGGCTGCCTGGAAACAGATGGCTCTGAGGGCGAGCCACTCTCCGATGGATGTGTATGGCTGAGGAGTAAAAGAGAAGAAGAGAAATAGTAATGATGAGAAAAGGAGAAGAAGGGGAGGAAAATGGCAGTTTTGAGGGAGGAAAGAAAGTCGGCTTCCTACATCGAAACCTCTGCATTGTCCAGCCGACAGACTGACGAATGAGAGTCAAAGATTGAGCGAGGAGAGACAGAGAAACAGAGAAAGTTGCTCGGGGTCTCAGGTCCTAATGCTTATCAGTTCCCCTGCAGCTGACAGGAGATTGGTAGCTTAACAACAGTTGGGCAAAGAAGGCTATTATCTCAATCCTACAGTGTTCTGGATGGGTTCAACCTTGAACAGCTTGTAGATGATGAGCCTATCCATATGGTGTTTAAATCGCTCAGCGTTTCCTCAGCCATTAACCTTCAGGACACCTTGCACTTGTCCTCCACGATGACTGACAGCTCCGCACAGATTTCATAAAACATTCCCACTATTGAGTGCAATTTCATATATACATAATATAGTGAAATACATCACAACCAAAGATTTCCAACCGTGTTTCTGTCCCTCGGCTTGCATCTTGGCCCGTTAAAAAATAACTTTATTACTTTAAAACAAACAAACTAAAGCATCTTAGTTTTAGAACTCAGTAAAATATTTGAATATTTTTGTTACAGCATGTTTTTTTTTTTAATTTCATACTACTTTAATTGCTCGGTCACGCTACAAATTTATCAGAGTCCCAGCTTGCAGATCATCTATAATATCAAAAAAAATTCTTACTAGAAGCTGTGATGTTATTGCTAACTGTATATCGTGTTTTGTGCAGTTGAGACGGAGCATGGGAATACCCATGCTGCTTATATGTGCAACCGAGACGTGCCAATACCCATGCTGACTCACTGGCTGAGTTTCACTTTCAAAGGGATGTGCAAGAGTGCAAAGCTGTGAGGACAGTCAAGATGTTTTACAGACTGTGGCGTGTGGATTTAAGAGCGGAGGAGCTCGAGTGCTGAAAGGCTGAAGCGTTTACGAGCCGCCGCCGCCACATCGTGAAGGACAACTTAATGGGCAGCTAAGAGGAGGTGGGTCATAATGCACTTGGTGGCTCGGGTCCAGCCATGTCTTCATTTTTTTTTTTTTTTTAACAGGAATCTCAACCCTGCTGATGACAATGTCCTCAGAAAAAAGAGACAACAGGGAGCGAAGAGGGGTGGTGGGGGGGAAGCAAATGAAGAGGTGGAGAGACACTAAGAAAGACGCTGCAGAGGTTCTGGGGGTTAGGTAATGCTGCCACAGAGCACTTAACTCACTCCAAGTCCACGTCAGCTCTTGTTTCAGGGCTTGGGTAATGGACATCAAACCTCTGGCACCGTCTGCAGAGCTAGGGAAATTAAAGTTTTCCAACTCCAGACTTGGCAGGAGCTGCGGCAAATGATACCTTTCACCTGAGAGGGAGGAGGGATGGGGGAGTAGTGGGGGGGGGGCCTTAGCTGCAAGAGTGATGTCACTGGCAGAGCCCTCACAAGCCATCTGAGAAACACTTTAAGCTGGAAAACAAAACACAGGAAACCAAATCGGGAGGGTGTAACACGTTAGCATCAATCCACTGTTTGTTATATGTCTATGACAGAATCTGCTAAACTACAAATAGCTATCTCACATTACAGCCCTTTCTTTCCACAGCAGTATGGCAGGTTATGACCCATGCCAGTGTCTCCTCTTTGCCCGCATCATTACCATTTAAACTAACATGAACATCCTGCTGCCCAACATGAATCAGGCAGAGCGATCCCCCGCGCCCACTTTTATTACCTTGTTGACACCAGCTGCTGATTTTAAGCACTTTAAATGCTGAGTCTGAGCGGTGGCTCAAATCGTAGAATTAATGCCATTATTCCTGCCCTGCTTTCTTTTTGGCAGTGCTTTTAAGCCACCGACTTAACAACAAGCCTGGGTTTTATGCATTGAGACAGCTGGTGGGAATAAGGCACTTGCCAGTGGTATAAAACACCGAGCGTGTGTGCGCGCATGTGTGTGTTTGTAAATGCAGCGAGTGCCGTCGCGTGTGGGAGGGCATCAGAATATTAAAAACTGTCTTTTAAAAGTTGCTTGTCCGCAGTCCAATTATTAAAATTGCACATTTGTCGCACTGGTCAGTCTTTGTAAACATGGATTTATCTCTCGGGCTCAGGATTTTGGCATTAATAAAGGTGATTAAAATGCGGTGGAAATGTGACATACTGGAAACCAAATGTTACAGATTCCTCCTTCCTCTTCACCAGTTTGACACTCAACTTCCACTCTCTCCACACTGGCACGCTTCATTACTACTACGCCTGTGTGAAGTCACTCGCCTCTACTTGCACACAAACACACACCACCACACAGCCACGCACTCATGAAAATGTGTGTGCCGTGAAGCCCACGCCCCACCCCTCTCCCCACCCCCCCCACCCACAGCACACACACACATTCCCTCACTTCATACACACAAACTAAGAAATGCTATCTAGCAGCTGTACCTCTCCTTATGCGCAGAAAGTGTTGATCCCAGTTCTTCTCTCACACACAGAGAACATATGTCAGTCAGAAACAAGGCAGACTCTGTATTCCATCTTCTGAATAAAAAGTTTGCTTCTCTTTCACACAGCACTTCTTAAGTCTCCCCAGACTCTCGTACAAAGACCCCAAGTAATAAGCGGAGGTGACCTTGTTGTGTCTAGGTGCGCGCGCGCGCTCGAGTGTGTGAACGCGCACGCGTCTGTTATTACAAAGGGAGGATCTGAGGCGCCTCAGGTAAAACAAATACAGACTCTGATAGATGCCAGCAGCACCTGTCTGATTTACATTTCCTAATTGCAAATGAATTACCAAAGAATCATTTCACAAGCACCAACAGGCAGCACAACACTGACACGAGTTCTAGCTGAAGGAGAAAGTGTTTTCACAGAAATATTTATAGGAGACTTAGAAAACTTTCACACAAGCTAAAAGTCGCCCGCAGCCTGTTTCAATGAACTATATGTAGCAATGCAAATGATGTTCTATACGTGCAACTTTAGACTTTCACAGTTTAGAATTTGAGAACGTGCTAAGTAGTGCAAGATCATTAATGCTCGTACAGGATGAAAGCTGTAGTTGTTTCATCTGGAGCCCACACACTGGACAAGCCTAACTGGGTTGTTTCTTCATGGGCACTCAGTGGGTCAACAAAGCCATGTAGCTTGTGCAATGACAAATTTCATGCAAAGTTCATAGTGCAAAAAAGTGCATCTGCTTAATTTATGGTTCCACAGTTCTTCCAGTTTGTGTAGGTGTTTGTCTACAGAGTCTTCAACCAACCCAAACTGGCTCTAGGACTGACGAAAGAGAGTTCATCAGCAATGGGAGCGCAAAGAAGAACATCAAAAGACATTTAAAATCCAGTGCTAAAAGTGTGTTTTGTATGTTATAGCATCACTCTTCTCTACAGTTGGCTGATGGATCAACAGCACAACAAAAAGTAGCCTACAGACTGGTTGTACCACATATTGTTGACACTTCCCCCATCCGACAACAGAAACTTTCTGCAGGTAGATGCGTTGTCTGAACCAAAGGACTGCCAACGCGTTACCGCCACTCACCATGAGTTCCCCTTCTAGCACTCACCACGGTTCATAGCTCTCAGTTCAAAGTCGGCAACCTTTATCTCCGGGAGACAAGGAATTTCAACACAGCAATTCAAAGGATTTTTTTTTTTAAATCAATACATGTTAAACTATATCAAAGCAGAGGAGTCATCCAACTGACTTACAGACTGTCACCAACTCCAAGCAGTCCCATAGTTTTCATTTAAAATGCAACGTAAACACCAATTTTTCACCTGAAATAAAATAGATTCATAAAAAACAATAAAACTTAACAAGCATATTTTGGTAACATTTTTAAAAACATCAGCTTAAATTCAGGTTTTGCAGCAACTCTAACGTGTCAAACTCAAAAGCACAATCTTCCCACTTCCCACAGGTGAGAAGAGATCCTGCGGGCCGCAACAGGTCCAACAGGTTCAGACTGACAGTCAAACAACCTTCAGGCCCCCCTCGCCTTCACACCAGAAAAACAACAGCAAACAACACCTGTCCTGATGATGTCATGCTCTCACCAGTATCCCATACTCACCTGAAGACATGTTCTGCTTTTAACCTTTTTCTCCCCATCACCCCTCCCTTCCCGCCCTGAAACTAAATACATCCCGATCTCATTGTTTACCAATACAAAAAGTCACACGTATGAAATGAACGAATAATATTAACCCGTTAACTCCTTCTATCTAAACTCGCTTCTGTGAACAGAAGGTGTGTTGCGGTAGCAAGCCGGTCTTTGATTTGAGAGCACGGCGCTGTCACTGGTGAGCACAACGACACCACACACTAAATGTGCTCGGCACGCACAAACACACACAGAGAAACGCGCAACCCAAGCAGCGGGAAACAAGAGAGGAGCAGCTGTGAGTTGCACTCATCAGTTCAGATTGAGGGAGACACAGGCAGGCTGGTAAACAGACACAGATGTACGGAGCTGAGCAGAACAGAGAGTGGGAGAAAGAGGAAGGTCACCCTTTCACAATAGGAAGCTAGTGACAAAGTCAACAACACTGGCTGCGTGACTAAACTACTGTAAATAATAAAATAATAAAAACAGTCAAAGTTAAAAACTGTCTATGATTGAGTTCGCTGTCATGTGAGATATCTGATCTCTCAGATGTTTTAATAAATACTAAGTCAATAAGAACAATTAAAGTCTTTTCTTTAATTATGACTTCTTTTCCTAACTTTCTAATTTTTCTGCAACAGTGACCGCAGTTTGAATCACTCGGATGCATGTCAAATTGTCATAACGACGTCTCGCGAAAGCCCAGAATCTGCGCAGCCTTCTAATGAGCAATACCTGAGGAAATTCACCTGTCAAGACCTTCTCATGTGATACGCACACAGCTTTGTCAGCAATTGTTGCCTCCCCATGAGGGTGACACCCCACCTGGGAGCTCAATCCTGTCAACGCTCACTATCTCAGTTTCCCTTTCAGTATCGTGCACTTTCTCGAGTTACACCTGTTCCCAGAGTTCTCTCGCTCCACCCAGGGTGACTATCGGCGCCTAAATACATAAGAAAAGAGCAACAAAATGGCACAACCATTCCTTAAGATGAATAACTCGAGCTGGTGAGAAATGGAAGGATTGAAGATGTCTTTGTCACCTACATTGTGGCTGAGATGGGGTGACTTGTTCTCCTCATAAAGCTATTTACAAAAAATGTACTAGTGATTTTGTGAATTTTGTTTGTCCATATTTCCAAACTAGGTTTATAATTTGTACCTTTGTTGGAGGACAGGCTATCAGCCAATCTCTGGCATTTGCTTTTTCTTTATATCAAAGAAAAGCACAACTGTAATTCTCTTCTCTCACCTCTCTTTACATGAGATGAAACAAATCCCATGTTTTTATTGGAAGCACAATACTTTAGAGAGTGAATTCCATAAACTATCTTTCCTTTTAATCGTGCACTATAACAGATAGTTCCCAGAAATGTATTTGCTTTTGTTTCCCATAACACGATGTGACAACATTTCCAAGAAACCGGTGCCATTTTCGTTCGCACTTTTTCCTTTGTTTAAACAAGCAAATGAGTAACTTGAATTAATAACTTGTTCCAAACTGTTACAAATACTTCCAGAAAAAGACTTAATGATCCAAGCCTCTAAGCTCACGTAACATGTAACCAGTCTGAGATAAACATTTACTTGCATAACCGACCAGACATTAATAGCTGATCAGCACCTGGAGCCGAACCACTTTCCAGTTCCTGACTTAAAATGCTAATAAGTTATCTAGGTGTGTGTATGCGTACACACAAGCCTGGCTGTTTGTAGCCCGCGGGAGGTAGAAGTGAAAGACCACCAACTGAACAACAAACCAGGTGGTGAAATCAAAGAGAAGACAAGACGGTCCAGCAACTGTTATCCTCAAACAGCCAAACTAAAACTTCAGGGGGTTGAATCTTTGCAGCTGCAGCTAAAAACATCCGAGATTCTCAGAGATAAACAGCGTTTGCAGGGTTTTCCACATATTTGATTAATTTGAGCAGCCCTTTTTGATTGTACAGATTTGTCATGATTTCAGATGTTTGGCATTTAGGTGAAAAAGCATTTTAATTTTTTTAATTGTTTTCAAAAAGACTGTGAAAAATGTTTTCTGATGTCTTCTATAGCTCTGGAAAGAGTAAAAAAAGGAAACAGATAATGTAATTATTGTTATTTCTATTGAGTGGCTTTGTACGCCTCATGACCTAAAAGTTTTTGTGTCAGTTTGACCATTTTTTTTTAAAAAATTCCCACTATTATTGAAATGCCAAAACTAAGTCTTAATTATTTAAATTTCTATTTTAATTATAGTTAAGATAATGCAGCATACAGTGCTTAGCAAATTAAGTTTGACCACCTGTCATAAAAATAGGAAAACACAAATAATTTAGAAATCTGTCAAAACCTTGTTTAAAACTAAAAGAATATTGAATTTTATACACAATTTTGAGTCTGCTGGATTTCTCTGAGATGTCTGAAATTATTCGAGCATAACATTAACTGACACTAATATGGAATGTAAGCAAATAACTGTAATTGGGCATCTTACTCAAAAAGAATTTTATTTTATACTTTCATAAGCTTTACTGCTTTTTTCTGCTTTTTTTTTTTTATAAAACTAAAACTAATATTTTAAAATTCATGGCTAAGAACAGTAATCATATTTTAGCATGAAAATGCCATTTTAATTAAAGACTGGTGGATTACCCATTACAGAAGCATAAAAAAATGATTTTGGTAATTACCAATACTGTTAGTTTAGGGCAGCTTGTACACTTGGCGATGGTTAAATAAATTTGTCAAACACTAAAATTTCTATAAGTTTAGATTGTCATTCACAATAGTATTGATACTAAGAGTCCCGTCTTCGCCTGTTGCAGTTGCACACAACTTCACACAGCCCCTCCCCTCACTAGCACCTGAAAACATGAACAGTAGCACAACAAACACTGACAGACAGTCTTTTCAAAGAAGTGCATGATGTAAGTAAAGCTACATTTTCAGCAACATTGAAGTATTAAACAGTTGTCATAAATGTTAACCAGACCAGTGAATATGTTAATGTTAACCATTTAACTTTTAGCAGCTACCAACATTAGCCATCTGTTAGGCTATCGTTAAAGTAGCTGCTTATGGCTATGGCTAACAATATCATGATAACATAATTTATGAAGCTTGACAGCATCATAAGTCCTGCCCCTCTGTAACATTAATAGACAGTGTTATCTCCATTCTGAGATGGCTATTGAGCAGCTTTGTAGCCTAACCCAATTATTTGTGTCAAAAAAGTTTTATGTTTCTCTTAAAGTCTTGAAATGAAGTTGAGAAAAGTCTACAAGCAGTTAGACAGAAACACTGGCAATCAACTTTAGCAACTCTGTGATTAGCAATGAATATATGGTACCAGGTTCTGACCTCTTCCACTACCAGATACAACTTATAGTCTAACCAAGAAGATGATTAAACTTAATCTACGCTCTTTTAGCACTGGAAAGGAAGTACTAATTCCTTCCCCTTTGTGGTCAGGTAAAGATTAATGTTGCACACCTTAAACAAAATGTAATTACTAGCCTAAACTCTACAACATACTTGATAAATGAGCTGCAGAAGCTAAGAGAGCACTGCAGGACTTTCTAGTTCTATTGAGTTTTTCTTAACTTCCTGACAGTCTTTCATAACTAACACAATAGCACATCCTCACATTCATACCTACAGCTAATATAGAACCACAAATTAACCTCACCTGCATGTCTGCACTGTACTTCAATGATAACATTTAAATCCTCTTAGTATAGTCTGAATTCTAATTACAATACCAGGTGCTCAAGCTGTAAACGCTGATGATTACACCAGGAGCTGGACGGGAAATCCACACCTTTACTTGAAAAATGTCAAGCATGTCAAGTCCTGAGGCATCCATTAAAAATACTAATAATAATTTCTAGGCTGGGACCACTATAAATTTCTAGAGTTCAAAAACTCTGTTTTCAGTTGTCAAGACTGGACAAGTTAGCCAAGTTAGCTAAGAGAGGCAAGTTCTCCTTCACTCCTACCATCACCTTGAAAGCAAAACAAGCTTTGAGACTCTGGTGGACCCACAACATATTCTCATTTAGCAGCTTCACTATTGTGGGATGTCATGGCTATTAATTCTATCTGAGCTTCATTAATCCACATTTTCCCATTCAGCCCCCTGTCCTTAATCATCATTTCAGCTTTTGCCAGCATGGCCTCTGGTGGCCAAATGCAACGAGGGTCACAATGTGTTCCCTCAGCACTCAGGGGGTATATTCATGCATGCACATACATAGAAAACACAGATAATAAAACAGGTCATCCATCTCAATCACACAGTATTGGACCCATGTCATTACATCCCTCTCTGTGGGTTGAGTCACATACACTTGCAGACAACAGCTACAGTGCAGAAACATTGATTAAAGTCATAACACTTGCCAGGTTTTGACATTCAGTAGACACAGTTCTTCTTGTATAGCACTTCTGAGGAGTGGTGTCTGATTTGCAAGGAAGCTGAAGGTCAATCAGCAGTGAAGGGAGGTGAAAATGGAATCAGAGGAGACACTTTAGAAAAGCTAGCTTTTGGGAGAAGAAAGGGCCTACCCTGTCAACTGACGAGCAGCAAAGCTCAGTCCAGGTGGGCGATTGGTTGGAAACTGCTTATTGTTCCAGTAGATCTGAGCTGTTTGCCATTATCTGAATACCAAATGGTTCCAATTTAGTCTGTATGTGTGAGTGTGTGTCTGTGTGTGTGTGCGTGTGTGTGTGTGTGTGTGTGCGTGTGTGTGTGGAGGGGGGGGCATGAATACCAAGGAGGGAGCCAACACACACAATGGAAACTGGAGAGGGCAATCTGATGGAAATCTCTGAGTGTTCCTCTCCCTCCTCGCTAAAGGTTAGCTTGCTTAACTGCCTGTCTGCTGGGTGGTTGCTTGTTATTTATTCAGTAACACAGACACATGAGAATGAGCTTGTAAGAGGGAATTACACGGTCATGAGTGTTTTCATCAGTTTCAAATGGAAAAAAAAAAAACATTTCGTTTTCTTTGTTTGATACCTAGGATTTGATTGTTGAAGGTCTTCCCTCTGTTTTTCTTTTTTAGACTTTTGACTCACCATCACAAGAACCTCTGACCTCCAGATCCAACAAAACCTTGATACAACTCAGCCTACCTCTCCAATCAGATCTTCTACTTTTCTTTCGCTCACACACCAGCATGAACAAATCAGCCCAGCATAAGGCTCCCACTCATATAAAAGCCATTTCATCTCTCCAATGCCGATAGCACATAAAGAGAGAAGGCGATGGCGGAGTGGAAGGGGGGATTGAGGGGGGATCTGTCTGCATCGCAGGACTGTAAGCACATAGAATAACTGTCGCACAGCCCAGCCAAAAGCCTTTAGCATTCTGACAGAGCAGATGTTAAGAGTAATGACAGTGGAGATTACCCAATAATTGTAGCAGCATAAATCATTTGAGAGAGGGTGAGAAAGAAGAAGAGAAGGGAAAAAGGGGAGGGATGGAACAAAGGAGGATAAACCCCAGCTAAAGCGAGGAACGCCGTATTGTTCGTGTGAAAATGTAAAATAGGGCAGTTTATGTGCTGCGTTAGTTCCTTTTCCTAAATGTTTTTGAGCAGATAGTTCATCGGTAGCTGCGTTAAAAGAGGGCAGACGCTTTCAGAAACGAGCGAACGCCATGTTTTGCAGTGATGGTTTTTGGTGGTGGTGCTCATAGTCGGGGGGTAATGGCAATTATGACAATGTGGCTGCTGGTGTTACTGTCTATGTTCTGGAGTTAATCACTGTGATGCAAGCTGATGCTCGAGGCCAAAGATAGAAGATAGAGGTTCCCTTCCATCTAAGAGTGTGATGACATATTTCTCTCTAACATCCTGTAAAAATATTGTCTGACTCAGAGTTCAGCGAAGCTTGTACCGCGAGCCCTAACACCCACTACAACAACCTCCTGTGTATATGTGTGTGCATACGCACTTTTAAGTGTGTTCCTCTCACTCTGTTGATGCCTTGATTGTGTAATAAACTTTATTCAGTTAAGCGTGAATTATTGTTAATTGAACTAAAAAGTAATTTTCTTAATTGAAACAGAGGGGGGAGGGGCAGACCAGATTAACGATGTAAAGGAGCGTTTTGCTCTCTCGTTCGTACTCTCCCGCCGTCTTCAGACTTTTATCTCACGTAATTCTTTTTCCCATTGCAGCTTTCATCTTTTTTGTTTTTTCATCCTGCAACTGCAGTAAAAGACCAGTAATCTACTTAGCCTCACGCCCATCATAAAATCAAGGGATGCCTGTGCTGAAATACTCAGGAATATATATCACTGTTTGTCTTCTGCCTGTGTTATAACAGAAACCAATTAGCCAAAAGGCAGAAATTAAAACTGTTAGCAATTAACACTTCTGTATGCAAGTGGTGGTCCACTGTTGTTCTTATTTACCATAACTGGAAGTGATATGTCATATGATATATTATTTGTATGGTTTCTGACAAATGAGTCCATGCTAGGTAAGCTAAATGTAACAGGTTGGGCTTTGCCACCTATGTGTGGCTGAACACATGAGTGTGTAGGTGTGTGTGGTTGTATTACAAATACATTTCCACAAACACATCAGCAGTCCTGGGTTGTACTTGCAATGGCCAGTAGGAAGCTTTCACCACAGTGAATAATTTTATTTGCCAATATTTTCCAAACATTTGACCAAACTGATAATCGTTTGTTTTGTTCCAAATTCTAGGAAATTAAGGCTGAATGTGCATATTGTGCTCATGTACTCCTACAGGTAATAATAATACATGCCTCAGCACAGTCAGGATCATCCACTTAGGTAGTGCCCGCTGTAGACTGTTTAAATTCTCCTGCAACCTGCAATTCACCAACATTGACTAATTATTATTAACAGTTAATTAATGGATCAAGTTATTTTCAGTCTCTTGAGCATTCCTCCTACATCCCCCTGGGGCTGTTTAATATCATATCATCCACCATAATATTGGTACAGGTTTGTCTGTGATATAAATATCGTGATATCATTGCCAATGATAAGTGCATTAGTATACTGAGTCCAAACATATCTGATAGCGAGAGCTGTGTGTCAACATCTGATGAAGACTTAGTGCCTAAAAACTTAGCTAGCCTCCAAGAAAGTACACTTTTTTTAATGCAAGAAAATTGTTCCTGATAAAATTGGAAACAACAAAATTGTTCCACCACTCGAGACAAAGACACACCACTGAGTACCACCAGAAGGAGATGCTAAATACAGTTAGTGATTCGTAACCCAAATGTAAATTAATGACTCAACCAAGCATAACTAGAGCACTGGCTAGCTGCCATCCATATGACAGGAAGAGCAAATAGTGGATGGAAGTGGGTGATTGAAAAGCAGGGCAGCCATACTTGTATACTTAGGACGGAAAGTGTCCTTCGTTTATTTATACTTATGATTACTTCTGTCTGCAAGCATCGGTAAAATTCTGTTCACTATTTTTTGTCTGCATCATCAAAAATTATCGTGATTGCAAATTTTCTTGAAACATCATATAATTTTGAGTCTATGTCACTGAGCCCCATGTGGGTTTTCTGTTATCAGAGCATTATTTATGTTTTATCTGCTTTTAAATTTTTATAAAAGTTAAAGACATTTAAAGTCACCCCCTTCGACTCCCCCTCCTTCTACCTGGAAGAGGGAAATACACCACAAAGAAGGGAATTTAACCAACATATCAAAGCTACTGCAGAGCTTCAGGAAACAGTCACATTCCAGTAAACACATGTGGATTTACCAGAGCAAGAGCTCCTGGTCACACGCCTAGCCAAATATTATCTCATACAGAACAATATCACCATCCTACACAGCAGTTATTGGCTGAGAGGGAGGAAGTGATGTATATTGACTTTTCATTTGTGTCTTGCTGACTCTGCTGACAAAAGGACCAAACTACTTCCAGCTGCTGAAACTAGAGCAAACAGTCACATTCAGCTGAACATGATTCAGCTGCATTTTGTTTCCCAAATTAGGATTTTTGGTTTTTTTTCCATCAAGCTCTTCTGTTTCCCAACAGCCACAATTGTGAGTCATCCACCGGTTAAAGCAGCTAAATGACACTTGCACTATTATCACAGTAATATTCCTCTAAAATGATTAGTACATTACATGTAATATAACCAAATGAGGCCTACAAATGGCATAGCCGCTCATGTTAATGAGATCCATGTACACAATAAAATAAACATTATCCATCTATTCCCGCTGATCTCCCTGCATTAACACATGACCTTTGTAACATGAACACTCTTGTCTAACAATGCTAGCCATCCTCCACTATTTGTCTATCTATAGAGAATGGCTGGGCCATCTAGCACCTTGTCAGTCATAAAAGCAGTGGGAGGGTGGAGGGGGAGGTAGGGGAGGGGCTAAGAAAAGTGACATTACCAATGTTCTGGACCCGTGTGTTCCCAGGGTGAATAATTACTCGTGACATGTCGTGAATAGGAAAGGACATTATCGCAGTGATCCTCCAAACCCCCTTGGTGTGTTCCCTTGCACGCACACACACACACACACACACATTAGGGCCCCTCTGAATGATTTAGGGGGTCTGTTAATAATGCAGGGACTCCTAGAGCTAATTAGGTAAGTAGCAGAGGGCGCCGGCTGTGACGCCTCAGCTCACTGATACAAGCTGTAAAGGAATGAAGCATCAAATACGTGCACATACTCACACAGAGTTTACACTATGCACATGTCGCCATCCTCTAACTTCTTTAACCGTGTGTATTTTTAAATGGGATAGGTACAATGTGACGATTACGCTTTGTTATTGATCTTGTCGCAAACTGAGGGGCTGATCTAGCAGTAACTCTGCTATTCTATGTATTTCACAGACATAAATTATGTACTGTATGGTAATATGTTGCAGGTTGGTACGACGTGGCTCTGAGATATTTTGACAAGCAGTCTAAAGAGAGGTTGAAAGGTAACAGGGATATGTGCGCTCCAGGAAAATCAATAGAAAGTGATTATCTTGAGAGGGAACAAATGGAGAGCCAAGGTGGGCCTTGTCACGTGTACAATCTCTCCCTCCCTCTCCCTGGCGCCATAGCTGTCAGCCCTGTAAGTGCAGTGTCAGGGTGATTAGAGAGCATTGCAGCCCAGACGGAGAGCAGCCAGCCTTCAGACAAGCCCTCCAGAGACGCAGCGCCACAACAAGCCTCAGTCCAGGGTCAAGTCTACTTTGTCAAGCCTCCCTGCTTGCAAGACTTGCCCTTTTAGTGCATAACCAGGAATCATCTTGTTTGACTGCAGTCAGTGATATACAGCTGGTTTATGGAGCCTCTGGGCTAAAAGCAATCATATTTAAAAGGCTGGTTTACCCAAATTACAAAAACACAGATTTTCACAGTGGTATGTAGACATATAGATTATATATTTGCCAAAGTTTGGGCTCTCTGCCTCCAGCTAGATACTTTAAAGGTTAACTGCTTTCTACCGAGGAAATTATCGACATGAAAACAGGTGAGCACTGTGAATTATATGGAGTCCTTTCCCAAGTGCAATTGTTCAAAGCTGTTTGCAGAGCAGCTAAGCAGGTCTCAGCTCCACTTTATTGGAGTTTCGAATCTTGCAGTTTTTCTCAATCGATTCTCACAGCAGAAAAGTCATTCTCATCACTCTTCATGCAGTTTTTCATAACACAGAGTCACCTATGCAACACAATCAAAACCTTTTTCCACATTTGTCAAAATGCATGTTTTATACTATTGCAGTCACTTCACCTCTGTGATCAATGAAGTAAAACCTTTCACCACCCCTTAAAGACTTTCTCAAAACCTTACTGATTTAAGATACTGCTCTATGTATAGTAAAAAAAAAAATCAGAAAAAATAGAAATGTAAAGAATTTTTTTTGCAACTGCTGAAATTGAGAAAAGCAAAATAATACTAGCGAATTTATATGGATCAGAGAACAGACACAGAAAAATATACAGTCTGAGAACACAGCATCAACTACTGTACAGTCCAGTAAAGTCACGCTGCATGCATTCAGCAACCACTTTATTAGGTACGCCTGTTCTGCTGCTCCTTACAGTAATCCAAATATCTAATCAGCTTTTCACATCAGAGGCAGTGCATTTAGGCATGTAGACATGGTCATAACAGCCTGATAAAGTTCAAACTGAGCATCAGAATGAGGAATAAAGATGATTCTCAGTCCAGTAGAGCTTCCTTTGGATGTGCTTGAAAGAGAAATTTTGATGAGCAGCTATGACACAAATTTGAAAGTTTGTATTTCTATTTTTTTCAAGGGTACCTGTGACAGTGTGCTTACATACATATTTGAAAAAAGTGAAACAGTTTTCAGGAAAGTGAGAGATCTAGAGTTGTAAGCAACAAAAGTACAAACTGTTATAATGATTTGAAGTGCATCTGCACAGTAACAAATATCTTTAGCAGTGAAGTATGTGTAGGAACAACAGCAGTGAATGTAAAAACTATGAGAATATCTAATGTGAGTGGGGAAATGTGTTGGTATTTTGAGCACAGCATTATGAGTAATGAGAATGACTTTTCTTGCTGCGAGAAACTGCAGGTTTAAACCTTTTAGATAACTCAAACTTTAGATTTTTTTTCCAAAATCTTGACTTTTAAAAAAATAAAAAAATTCTCAGTGGAAGAAACAAGCTTCCATAGCTCAAGCTTTGAACATGTATAAGCAGATATTGTACATTTGTTTCTGATTATGTGGATTAAATAAACACGACGGGTATCAGTCATCTCATTAAGCCTCTGGAGAAAAACAAATCAGTGCAGAACCAAAAAAACTGACAGCCACCAGTAATCTTCACACTGAAACATAAAAGGCTTGTTAGCAAGAAAGAAGCATAACATCCTAAAACTACCTTACAAGAAGATTATTTTGGAATTTTTGTGTCTTGGGGGATGGTGTACAAAAGGAGGGGAAATCATGCAAGGATTTCCGCCATATACAATCTAGATTTTTTTCAGTGGTGTCTTTTTTTTCGTTCCCTGTAGCGCACACTTGTTGACAGACTGCTCATTAGTGTGACACAAACTTTCAGCACCGTCTGCGGTTTCTGGAGTTCAGCAGCTCTCTCCCGTCACACAGCAGAAGGGGAAAGCTATAGCCCGACTCTGCTCTACCTGTATGTGATAGTTGTGGCCTGAGGGTTAACGGTATCTAATCACAGCCTCAACAGGTGAGGAGTAGAGATGGTGCAGACAGCATGGCACCACATGGAATTCCTCCACTATCATCATGTAGATCAAACCACACACACACACGGTATCCAGGATTTACAGTGACTGCATGCAGCCCTCTGCTCTGACTCGAAATGCACTGAATAATGCACGTATATCCCGCCACGCATGTGTTTATATGTGTTATTGTGCATCATACTGTATTACATTACAGTGTGGAAGCATGTAGTGCCAATGTCTTACTAACAGCATCAAATCCACAGGGATTTTTAAAAGAGGCAGGACAAAAACCACAGTGTTCAGGCACTTGTTCAAGTGTAGTCAAACATTATTGAATTAATCTTCATTTACAGTGGGATGTTCTTCGGCACTGTTTGAAAGCGTTTGACCTCATCCTCACCTCAACCGCACCAAACCTCACCACACATAAAAGCAGTCCGGGAGGGGCTGAAGAAGCCAAACCTCCCCAGGGGAAGGAAAAGCAGAAGAGTGGGAGGAGACGGAGGAGGAGAAGTAGGAGGGTGGGTGTCACTGTCTCTACAAAGCCCTCTTATCCTCTTGATATCAAAGCGCTGCACTGTGTTCGCAACATAAAATATTGTCAGGATGATATGACTCATGACCAGAGAAGCTTGGAAAGAAAGAAACTGATGTTCTGATATCATGTAAAGAAGGTATTTTGCTAAATGAACTCAGTGTTGCACAAGTGATAAAGACAGAGAGGACAGGATGCAAAGCAACTGAATGTTGATCGTTTCTCCCACAAACACCTAGATTGCCAGCAGTGCTCTCAAATGATGGATAAATGATGTGACAACTTCCTAAAGAGTGGCCAATATGCTACAGATTCATTCCCATAACTTTGCAGAGCAGTCACTTACCTCTGACGTGTTTGAAAGGAACAAGTGTTAGCGCTCATCTCTTTTTTTTTTTATTTGGTTTCTAAAGAGGAAGTATTTAGGATCTAGGCCAGATGGGTACACAGCACTATTGTATGGTTGACAGAGAGATGACCTTGTTGCGCCTGTGTGTGGGTGTGTGGGTGTGTGTGTAAGTGAGTGTGTGTGTGTTTAATCAGACAGAGAGGGGGGGATTAGAGACCAGGCACCTGGCAGGTGGAAACAGTCTGTACTCATCTGATGCCCTCCTGTCCTTCTGCACTCTCGCTCACAAACACATACGCGATGTGGAACTTGCCTAAAACCATATTCTGATGCCATAAATTGCCATCTTTGTTTTGGAGTGAGACGCTTTGCAGCTTTTAGAAACAACACTGTACGGTTGAGAAACTTGTAGCAGGAACACTCAAAAGAAATGTTTCATTATTAACTTTACACTGCAGGCTGGGAGTTTCCTAATTTAAGAACTGCAGCGAATTACAAGTTGGGTAAGTTTTATGTAGGTCAGTGGCTCCCAATCTCAGAGTCAGGACTTCCACAACAAGTTTCAAGTTGAATGTAGCGCAATCCAAAGTAAAGTCTTACTGTAATCATGTTACACCAACAAAGTAATATAGCTTAATTCAGCAATCAGATAATGGTTTTTTCAGTACTTACATTACATAAGTTCTCCAATATGTGCAAGCTATGAGTGGATAAGAAAAATTATAAACGTGTCTTCTCATACAGACTTGATGTCAGATCATGTGGGACAATGGCAGAGCCATCTCCAACTTTTAAGGAGTGGCAATACGCAAATTAGTACTAAGGCATTGCATGAAGGGATGCAAATCTGAAATTCTGCAGAAACCCCTACAGACCCCTGTGAAAGAAAAAAAACTTAATTATACAAAAAACATTAAAAAGTATATGTGTGCAATTTCTTTAGCGCAGCTCCTTCATACACAACCTGTGTTGTGAACTTATATCTAGCAAAGAAGACACCTGAACCGCAGATCTTATATCAACCAAGTACAAGTACAAGCCAGATGTCATATTTAATTGTGGTTACAACCCAGCCAAATTTGCCTATGAAATAAAGTTATTTCTGGTTCCCATTTGCCTATTTACATTAAGATGCTTTGTCCTTAAATGAAAATGTGTAGAACGAACTACAGTTAAGCAGTTTTGCAAGGTAAATTAGTCTGACAAATATGAAGCTCCAAAATCAGCTTCATCCTGATTCCTGTCAGCCTTCCCTAAAGAGTACTAAGCACCCCATCTGTTAGGGCCTCCTCAAAGATAGTAGCGCAAGTGGAGTCATCAGTGTTACGTTAAAAAACAAACACAGTAATTACCCTAATTGAGATCTGGCAGATTCCTTTAGATTAATAGTAGCCTCCGTGAAATGCTGGAGAGTTTATATCAGAGAAGAGAAAAGACGGTTAGAAACAAATGCTAAGAAAAATTTAAAAAGGAAGAAGAATTCTAAAAATAGAAATCGGGGACTAAAAATTGGTCATTCGTAAAGCAAAAGAATAGTGGCACCTCAAAGAAATGTTTTATAGAGGATGTAAGGAAATGGGAGGAAGAAATTCTGGAGGAAGAATAAGGAAGTAAGGAAAGTATGCGATTGCATTGCCGTGTGAAAGACAATGATCGAGGAGGGCTTTTTTTTGACTGCAGCAGGAGTAAATGGCTCTGCAGGCGCCTGTCACTCTAAGGGCCAGCATGGGATGATCAGCAATGATGACAGGGGCACAGACCTATGTCAAGATGCTGAACCCAGCTGTCAATCCAGCCACTCTGCCCTGTGGGATGACAAGAATGGGCCTTAATATCACTAAAGTGAGCCGGAGAGAAGACGAGGAGGAGAAGTAAGAGTGATGGACAGGCAGAGGAGAGAAATTAGACAGGGAAAAACATAAGAAAACATGAGCGGGACAGGAAGGGTGTACTTATTTATTCAACCGTTTAGATTTAGGGAAACTAATGCCAACAGGTTGTTTTCCAACCTTGTGGGATGTGCACTGTTTTGCGTCAAGCAGCGAAAAACTGCAGCCGCTCTTTTTTCATTTTGGGCTTCACTGTGGTAGCGTCTATCTTGGGAAATGAAAAGAAAATGATGTCCCTCTCCTTAGTAGGCAACATGACACTGTGCGAACTTGTCATTTGACAGCCAGAATGAGTCATCTTCCAGCTATCTTGGACTGTAACCGCACAGGCCTCCTGGGATGTCAGAGGAATGACCAGAGAACCAGTGCATTAAAACACAATAGAATAAGAGCGTATCCCACAGTCGTATTCGCTGGAACTTTGGCAAGCTGTTTTCAATTAGTGCTTGCTGATTCTCAGTGTTGGTCTACCACATCATTTAAAGTAAATGCAGCTATAACTTAAAACCACAATGTTTGGTTTGGCCACGAGGAGGTTCGTGCTCGTCTCCTTTCCCTTGTCAGTGGTAGTCCTCTAACATGCTGTGAACTCTTTTGTTGAGTTGCATATATCCTTCAAAACTAGTGAAAGTGTGATTCAAAACTCAAAACAACTACAAGACCACAGATGATGTCAGTGCCTAAAAGGAAGACAAATCACTTAGTGCTAAAAGCTCAGCAAATTTTAAAACTTCGGGCGGGGTGGGAGTGGGGGGTTTACCTTCAGAAGTGCCGTAACTCTTCATGCCATTGATTCAACAAGGTGCTGGAAATGCTTCACAGAGATTTTGGTCCATATTGACGTGATAGCTTCACACTGTTGCTGCAGATTTGGCAGCAGCACACCCATGATGTGAATCTCATATTTCACCACAATTCCAATGTGCTCTGCTAGACTGAGATCTGGCGACTGTGGAGGCCATTTGAGTACACTGAACTCATTGTCATGTTTAAGAACCCAGTTTCAGATTATCTGAGTTTTGTGACATGCTGTATCAATCTGGCACTAAGGCCCCCAAAGTGTGACATGAAAATGTCCTCCACCACCAATGTAAACTGCTAATACATGGCAAGATGTATCCATGCTTTCATGTTGCTTGCACCAAAATCTGATCATACCCTCGAGAATCATCAGATTCTTGGTAGCATTTTTCCAGTTTCCTGTTGTCCAGTTTTTAAAAGTTCTCAGATGACAGGAGTGGCACCCGGTGTGGTCTTCTGCTGCTGTGGCCCATCTGCTTCAAGGTCTGATGTGTTGTCATGCTAACGAGGTACTCTTCTGCATACCTTGGTTATGGTTGTCGTTGCATCAGTTCAAAACAGTCTGGCCTTACTCCTTTGACCTCTGGTATCATCAAGGCATTTTCACGCAAAGAAGTGAGCCTCACTGGATATTTTCTCTTCTTTCGGAAAATTCTCTGTAAACCCTAAAGATAGTTGTGTGGGAAAATCCCAGTAAATCAACAATTTTTGAAATACTCAGACCAGCCTGTCTGACACCAATAACCACACCACATTCAAAGTCTTTTTAATCGCCTTTCTTGTTCATTCTGAACCTCAGTTTAAACTTTAGGAGGTCTTGTTTGCCGTGTCAACATGTCCAAATGCATTGTCATTGGTTGATTAAATCTTTTTAATGATTAGATATTGGTTAGATCTGTGATGACAAGCAGACAAATAGCTCTACCTAATGCAATATAAATGGTCTGTATTTATATAAGGCTTTTTAGTCTATATATCATTACAAAGTCTTTAACAGTGTATGTTTCTAAATCACCTTTTATACATTCATGGTAAAGCACTGGCCTACCATTGGGAGCAACTTAGGGTTTGATGTCTTGCATTCAGTATGTGAAGCAATTAGTGCACAACATGTATAATCATCTGAGTCCACATCTGACTGGACATTAAAACATGAAAATTATAACAGGATAACTCCCTGAGAATAAGCAGTTTTATCATTGTACTGTAGGAGAAAGCCAGACTACCAGGAGGAAAGTTCAAAGACTGTATGTAAAGTTAATGGATTATTCTAAATTTTCTGTTGCTGTTGATGTGAAAGTGTGTGTGGTTGTCTGGCTCTCACTGCTCGCCCAGTGATGGACTGGTTACCTGTCCAAACATCCAGACAATCTAAAAAGGATGGATCAGTGTGTGTTGGCAGGCCAAAAAACAATCAAAACAAAAAGATAAAATAGTTGGACAAAACAGAAATAATTTGAGATTATAAATGAGTCCCTTGTAAATAAAAAATTATTCCCTGGAAGCATGATTATTTATTTGTGTGTGTGTGTGTGTGTGTGTGTGTGTGTGTGTGTGTGTGTGTGTGTGTGTGTGTGTGTGTGTGTGTGTGTGTGTGTGTGTGTGTGTGTGTTATTCAGAGACTTTCCATTAACTGCTCTAAAGCTGACAATTCTCACACATTGGGTTCAGATCATTTCTAGTTTTAGATTGATTTAGATCTACTTATCAATAACATATACATCTCCTAGATGTGCTCTCTGCAGCTCTAACTACATGCAGTACATTGCCATCGTGTACTGAGGTGACCTGAAAATGAATGGTATTCAGAACCCAGCTGCTTGCACAGAAAAGTGGGTTTAGAAATGGCAAAGATGCCACATATGCATAACTATAAGATTAGTGCAGATTGATATGCAACTCATTTCCAAGGCTTCAGTTTGATATCCCTATCACAGTGCTGTAGAAATGAGCGTTCACATTTAGCTGTCCAAAAACTGGTCAGTCTGGGTCACAATCCAAAAGTGTAGTTTGGCCAAAACCTTTGATCTGGAGATCAGAGTCTGAAACTTGCACTTTATGCCAGAAATATTTGTATTTTGTACAAAGTGTCTATGTGTGTTATGAAAGCATGGTAGAGAGAGAGGCGCACAGGTAAAGAGTAAAATATGGCAGACACAGCTTTTAGAGGTAAAAGTGAACCAAGAGAAAAAGGCAGTGATCTTTCAGGGACTGAGACGTACAGCATCACTGAGGTGATCAGAGCCGTGACCTGACACGCCGATGTCCCAGCATGCTCGGCAGATGTGGGTCAACTGACATCTGTTTCTCACTGCAGCCTGGGCTCAGCTCAGCTCGGCCTGACCCAACCCTGCTGCCATATTCATCCTAATAACCACTCCCATAATCACCAGGGATTATTCTAATATTAGTGAGCGCGCACACACAAAAACACACAGGCTCTCTCTCTCTCACACACACACACACACACATACATACACACACACACACACAGTGACTGCTCTGATTAAGGTATAGTGCTCCATATGGTTTTTCTGAAGGGTTTTCGGGGGGGATTTGTATGTTTTTAGCCTTTCAGTGAAAAGCCTTGAAAAAGCCAGCTTAGTGGGGACTAAAGAGAGCCTCTGCATAAATAATATTGGAAAATAGCCTGGGATGGTGTTTGGGGGGGTCAGGCTGGGGTGAAATGTGCTCCACAAGCAGAGGTGCTCTAACAATGACCATGCATCATGAGGTTACTGAAGCCTCGAGGTTAGGCACTGGAGAGAGACAGCGGTGCGCTGTTTGGTCTCCATAAAGGAGGGATTATGAACCACTGACAGGATGTGTGAATCAAGATGGCACACTCACCACACAACAGGACTAGAAAGAGACACTGCAGGGGGCTGTCAAGACAGAGCTAGAGTGAGCTGGGAGGATTACCATATAATGATGAAAGATGATGAAGACTGATGAATGAATTGTTGGCGTTTTAGCTATGGGGGGAGGGAGGACAGCGTGCTCCTGTGAGGTATTTCAAGGATGGATGCCAGAGCTTGGGATTTCCACTGCAAATTTTTTTAATTGCACAGATTTGTTTCAGTTTTACTTCTGTGTTTCTTTGATGTGAGCACATTTTTTTACTTGTCTCATAATATTACAGACGCATCGTGCACATTTATGCGATACAAGTCTTTGTTGTGTGTGAAATAATCTTTCTCCCCTCTTTTGGAGGCTCTCATTTTTCTCTAAGAGGTCTATTTGTGGAAGTCATGGCCTGCTGGTGTTTATGACTCTCCCTGGGCCCGTACTGCTGCTGTTTTTTTCCCCACACAAACACGCACACACAGTGGGCCCTTACTGCTGACACTCAACTTCATTCTTTGCTGCAGTTGCATCTGTTGTCACCATGGAGACCTTGTTTACGACTTAACCCCCCTTGCTCGCAAACACGCACACACTCACTGTAACAGAGAAATAGACAGGCTGCGTCTCCCTCTGTGTTTGATTTGGTGTTATAGGACCCATCGGATCACAGCCCCCAGCAAGCCCAGGCCCATATGCATAAACACACACACACAGCAGTTGGCCTGGATGGTTGCAGCAGACCCATGCTAAACACAGAGCCATAAGCGCCACACTACCTAATCACCTCCAGGCTGGTCTGGATAATGACATTTGTTAAGGCTTTGACTCAACCTGCGTGAGTCAGAAGGCCAGTCTGTCTACCTCTGCTCTCACACATCACTGGTATAAAAAGAGAAGCTAACAAATAGCCACACGAATTATGCAAATCAAAGCAGTAGAAGCATTTTGGTGAAGAGGCTTAACTTGAATGCGCAAAGTGTTGGGTGTGTTCATAGATATGTGTCTGTGTGTGAGTGTAGAGGCCGTCCTGCTTAGCAGGCGGCATCATGCAGGCAGGTTTTTCATGAGATGGGGGAAATCTGTTATGCAACATGTGAGAGCCTGCTAATCTTGCTGAACAGCCTGCTCCTCCTGGCCACCTCTCGGCCCGTACACACACAAGTGTGCAATCGCTCACACACACACCTTCTGGCCATCTTTCTAGCCATGCATGGCTACACACCCAGGTGGCCTTAATGGGTTTAAGAGCAGTCTAAGATCCTCCTGCACTTGTGCCCAGACCTGAAACCTCCTGTCGCTGCATGTGACTGCGCAGAAAGGCGCATGAGAAGTCAAGAAGCCAAGGAGAAAAAAAAATTATACACATTATTGCAGTAGCATGTTTAAAGTTCAGTGCAATACACCTTAAATGAAATGCTTAGACTTTACTCTCAGTCGGGCATAATAAATGATGGCTTATGAAGGCAATGATAAAAGTATTTAAATGTTACGGTGTCCAAAAGGTTATCACATCGGTGGCATTTGGCAATTTGCAATTTTGTTGTTTGTCTGCAGCTCAGCCTCTAAAGTAAAGGTCAAAAGGTCAGGGGTCAGGTGGCTTCACTCACTAAACTAATTCTGAGCAGCATTACTCAACTTGCTGGCATATGTTCACAGGTTCCCAGCCGACTGGCTAAATCTGCAACAGACAAACACATGCACATGGAACATGTACACACACCTATCAGCCGTGACGACACCAGCCAGAGGTCTTGCCTCAAATCACCTCCAGGGGGTAGGCATCCTGCTGTAATTCCCTGAACTCACATGTGCCGCTGCACGGGGCTCCTCTGATGAGCAGAGAAGTAGAGCAAGGCCCGAGTTTGTTATTATTCTTTTAGATTGGCAGAGGAATCATTCCAAGTTCAGCTTATTAATCAGTTGCTTATCATTGTTCTGCAATGCCAAGCTTCTTTCCAATTAGTTCACCCTTTGAACATGCGAATCACGCTAAACTCAGTTGTGCCGAAAAGTCACCAGAGTGATAGAAGTGTGAGAATATTAACCAGTAGCTCGAACTCGCAAGGCGCAATCAACAGTGAGAGAGCTTTTAAAAGTCGCTTCTTATCAGTAGCAGTTCTGGCTTATTTCATTTGTGCCCACAGCATTTCTTGCCATTTGGCCCCTGCTCCACATTTATGACAGCTTTGATGTGCTGCAAGGCTTCGGGCCCTCTCAGCATCCACAACTGCAGCGCAATGGTACAATAAATACTTTGATAACAGCGCAATCTGTAACTCAGGCAAAAACAAATAACACAGCGGTCCTTACAAGACTTCTTTTGTCAGGGTTTGGTTCTGGATTCATGAACCGAACAAAACAATTGGTTCCAGATTGAGGCGGGCTTCTGTTCTCCCCAGGGGGATGGTTTAAATATATCAGAGCAGAGAGGAGAAGGAATAACAGTGGAAATGGTGAGAAAGCAACTGAGAGAGGAGGAATGAGAGAAATGGAAAAGAATTCAACCGTGGGCAATGTGGGAACAATTAAAGGGGATGGATGGGAAGAGGCATTAATGGATGGTACATTAAATATATATACAATGAAACAAATCAAAATGGAAAAAAAATAAGTAATAGCAAAAAGAATTTACACGACGACTCCTTTATGGACTTATACGAAGTATAACACATCGCAAAAATGTGCTTAACCTGAAAATGAGTTCTGGGAGAAAAAGGAAACATTTATAACAGCAAATTAAGTTCTGTTCACACCGAGGGACAACGACAATATTAATACAGAATTTTAACAGCTGAAGATATCTGAAATATCTTCCACTTTGCAATAACACCACTTATATCTGAAAACTTCCCAAACCGACTTGTTGCATCCTAGACGGCATGGCTAGGTACTCGATTTTATACACCCTTGGCCACAGGACTGAAAACACCTGAATACTCAGATAAAGCAGTGTGGACTAGTGCTTTTATCCATGTAGTGCATGTGTAAATGCTTTAAAGCATTTAAAACAGCAATGAAAGCAAAAATTAGTCCATGTTGGATTTATGGATTGTAAGGGAAAAGTACGTTGTGGGACTAATAGCTGCTGTGGCGGTGTGGATCTTTAAAAGAGTCTTAAATTGTGTCAGCAATGGAGGAAGTGATGAATATCATAGTTTCACCAAGTAAAGGCTCTTTTTTTAGCTTCATAAGTAAACTCCAACTATAAGAGGGGCCTTGAGTGATTTTAGTATATGCTGATTGGTTGACTTGAACACATGAAAACTTCATAAATGAAACAACTGCTACCAACCAGCTATTGGATCACTTCAGTGTTAGGCATGTGTTCGCAGCTCTCCACAGTGTGGTTACCCTCACTGAGTCTACAGAATATTTTAGTCCGAAAACGGATTTCCTGTTTTGTCTCATTCACTTAGCGACCTATAAGGAAGTAAAGGAAATATGAATGGCTTCCAGACGGTTATGAGTTATCAATCAGTGACTTCTTCTTTTTCTTCTTCATTTGGCTGATCCCGTTAGGGGTCGCCATGATAGATCATCTGCTTCCAGCTCACTCTATCCCTTACATCCTCTTCTGTCACACCAGCCCGCTGCATGTCCTCCTTCACTGAACTTATCTAAATAAACTGAGTAAACTTATCACTTTAAGTGCTAGGCTAACTCGCTCAGCGAGCTTCTAGACTTCGTGGTTTTTCCTCTGTTTCTCTTCACATGTGATGATTCATCTGATGATTCACAATATTAAGAAAAAAAAATGTTAGGGGTGGCGTAAACATCACGGTTGAGGCCAAAGAACAAAGCTCAGGGAGCCACTGGAAGTACGTTCCTGAAGTCACAAAACATTAGCCGCGAGCTTTTGAGCTACCGTAATTCACCGCTACCTTTGGAAATTGTCACTCTAGCACCAAAGGGAGGCCCACAGGTGAATTTCATCATGCGAGTTTCTTATGTGGCGGGTGTTTTACTGAAAGTGAAAATTAGAGCCAAAGTTCGTACATAAGGAATTTCTTTTAAGTCAGAGAAAAAGCCCCTGCCTCCAGACTGTGCTGACCTCTTGGCAACCCTTGGCAACGCAGCTTACCATGAGTACACAAGAGTGTTCTTTGCACTATTTTTGAACTGCTTCATCTATATGCTAGCTGGGTGCTGGAGGGGCAGAGAGTTGGTGGATAATAGGGGTCTGCAGGGGGGTACTTTCCCTTCTAGATCTATGCCTGTATTGGGCCTACTACAGTCACAAAAAGATCAACAAGGATTTCCTATTATCCAGCTCCACACCCACTCTCATCATTTAACAAAGCTGTGGCATAGTAGTGTCAAATATGACAGGGGAAGAAGAGATGACATTTTCTTGATGTTAATTATAAGACTCTCAATTCTCTCTCTCGCTCATACGCGCATACGCAGAATCACTCTAACAAGTGCGTGCTTCATTCTTGAGAGGACGTAGCAAAAAGGACCTGGCAAGGGTTTGGCTAAGGTCCAGCTGCCTTCACACACATGCAAACACATACACACACACTTAGTTCTCATCTTGGGTGATTACATAGCCTTTCAAACTCATTTACACATGCACGCAGTCAAGCTGAAAACTAATTTGTCCCAACATACGCAAATACAAGCACACACTCATGCCCTGACACACACATTCAACCCCAAAGCATAAACATAATAAAAAACCGAGCCAAACAAAAAGGTGGAACATTGTGAAGAAAGGCGAAAAAAAGGACAACACACACATTCATTCTCACGCAGACATGCACCGTAACTATGCCCAATCTCAATTTCAGATGCTGAAAAGTGTGAAAAGTGACAATAATTTGACATGACAGCCGTGAATTGTAATATCAGACAAAAAGAATCTGATCCCATGAAAGGATTCATACACTGGATGATGAAAGAGGAAGTTTCCTGCTGTTCCATCCCTCCTTCCTCCCGGATTCAATACTGCAGCCTCAGTCATCAGGTGAAGCAGTACCTGTTTGGTCAGCTAATTACTCATCATCAAAGCTTTCACAGGTGTGGTTATGGATTTGCATGTGTGTGTGTGTGTGTGCGCGTGTTCCTACAGATGCAAACAGAAGGCGAAGAGACACTCGGCAGGAAGGAGGCTGGTGTTGACTGAGCATCCATGCAGGGTGCAGAGGGAATGAAGACAAACTGCTGCTGTGACGTACAGATAAAAGTGTGCGTGTGTGAAAGACAGTTCTCCAGTTGTTGTGTCCCAGAGATGCATCCTCAGGTCATCTGACACCTCTTCCATTTTGGACATAAGGGCCCTGAAGACAGACAGACAGACAGACAGACAGACAGACAGACAGACACACACACACACACACACACACACACACACACACACACACACAGTGTTGCCTGTAAGATCCCATATATCAGCCTTGTTGGTGACACATTCGGTTTTTCGTGTGACCAGCAGCCTGAGGTCACATGACGGAGCTTATAGCAGCTGTGAGGGGAACATACAGAGGAGCATCTCTGTGTACACATGGGGGGTGGGGGGCGGTTTACATATATAAATGCATGTGCGCATCCTCTTGTCAGCTTAGTCAGAGCTAAACAAGTTTCCTCTGACATCACCTTGTCATCGCTGTGAAACTGCACTAGCCATAAAAAAACTGCAGCATAAGGAAAGCAATAAATGAGTGCCAAACTACAGCTGAATCTCTGAGCAGGTGGGATCAGCTGTCACACAATATAGAAACACACAAAAAAAGCTTCTTTAAAATGTTGTATGTTCTCCACCATCTTCAGTGTTTTTAGCGTCAGACGTGAAATGCGATTCACATTTTATGGCCAAAAGCAGAAGCACTCCTGTCCACTTACTTTTGGTCTGTGGCTGTTCATCATGGTTCATGTCAAGTTCATCAGGTTTAAAAAAAATAAAAACATGATATCACAACATGCTATGACATTTTAGACAGCTGTGTGCTTTGAAGTTTGGGGAAACCCAATTTCTGTTTCAACTTTGTGACAAATTGCCCGTGATGCACTTTTGAAGTCCATAACTGGGAGAAGGGGCCAAGAAACCATTGGAGGCTCCAGGAAAGTAAATGATCCTAAGTTGTTTTCACACATGAAATCTGGGCAATGTAGAGAAAATGAAGTCAGGTCATTGCCCATACTTGCCCTTTCTCTCATGTAGCATGCAGCGGGAGATAGTGCATATCGATATGAGCCAGGCTTGCTTCTTGTTTTCAGTCTGCACACTGAACAGTGCTACCAGCTCCTGGAGGTAGCTTCATATTTAGCACTGAGCTATGGCATAGGTAGCAATCTAATCATTAAGAAAGAATCTCAGGTAACCTTAAACTAGCCTAGCCTTAAAGTGGAGACCGTTAAAGAAGCAAGATGTAGCGTAACGTTTTGGGCAACTTCTTGATGAAAAAAATCTCCTTGTTATTTTCTTGCTCTTGTCTTAGATTAATCCTCTTTAATAAACTGTGTATGAGAATCTGTAATACACCCAACTGAACTCCAGGGTACTCTGTTCACCTAAATAATTGTAATAATAAAAACAAAACCTTTATGTCGGTAGGTTTTTTAGTATCTACGTACACTGTAGGCTTAAAAGTATTTAATTTAAGATAATTTTAGTTCATTTATAGGTTGTGAGCCCACGTTTGGCTCTTTAGTTTTATCTGTTGTGACATCACAATGGCTACCCATATGATCATTTTAGGAAATAGCATGTCAACAACTGCACTTTTACATTTTACAGCTTTTCACTGTAAAAAATTGATTAAACTACTAAAACAAAGATCAAGTTATGGTTCTAGAAATTTTCCATAATTAAAATGCAGAATTATTTCTATATTTTTTACAGGAAGGTTAACTGAAATACAGTTATGGTATGTTTAGATTTATATAAAATTTGCGTATTTCCACAATTTCGTTATGGGGTTTGTTTGTTTTTTTACAGTGTGAGACTACACATATGACCCGGTGCCTGTTCAGATTTACAAGAGCATTTCTGCCCAACTTCTTGTGTCAGCAAGCTTTGGTGTCGTTTTAGCCTTGGGCGCTTTCTAGCATGCCGTAGCATTTTATCCCAGCCACACAAGCTCTGATAACAGAGAAGACATGGCGCATTAGTGTAGCATCCTAGCCACCAATGCTAGTAACTCCTGCTTCGATATGAGCGAAATTGAGAAAGATGAGTGAAATATCTTACCCAGCCATGCCTTGATACAGGACTTGACGTATGTGGGAGATAGAGGAAGAATACAGAGACTCTGCGCCTCATCTCTGGGCAGCAGGATTAGAATGTTTACCCACTAATGTGTTTAGCTACGCCGGGGCAAGTGACACACACAAATTCGTGCATACTCTACACATAATATACAGACATAAATGCAGGAACAAACATGTCTTGTGTGTGCCTAATTTCACATATATACACAAAAACACTCTCTCACACATGTATAGATCCAGTACATTCAGCTGGTCTGGCCTTGTTTTGTGTATTTGTGGGTGCTGAGGTCTGCACCCATCTGCTCTTGTGTGTGTGTAATCTGCCTCAGACAGGCTACAGTGCTTAGAGGGGCCAGACTGCAAACACTGCACTGGGATGAGACACCTGCCACAGGGCTAAGACCAGAGCCCTGACGCACAAACACACACACAGATGGAGAGGCCACGGTTACCAGGGACAAAGCTGTCCACAGTCACTCAATTACTGCCCAAGCGGTGTAGCATTCAGGTGCTTTGTGCCGTTTCAAACCATCGTTTGTTTTGTTTTTTACATCGCAAACTGTGTTTTTTTTATCCTGCAGTGTGTGGATTTTCTGTCCCTATGTTGCAACCATCAGTCTAATTGGTTGGTATTAATCGGAGGCACACTTGACAGTTCCATAACTACGGCGTTCATAATGCTCCTGTTGAGGAGGGAAAAATCTGTACTTATCCTCGTCTTGAAGTCTAGCTTTGAGCATCTGCTGTCAGAGTGTCACGTCTGAATTTAGCAAATGCCCAGGCACGAGGTGGCTGCGTTCTAAACGCCCAATGCTCAAAGGAGTGTCTGTCGTGCCGCGGCTCGGCGTGCCAAATCAGAGCTGGCTAGGAGCTCCCTATAGGCGAACAGATGGCCATTACTATCATTTATAACTTATTAGTGCCTATAATCCTACCTGCGTCAAACACGCCCCAACGCTTAGGACTGGCTCTCTTTTTTGCCTCATTTAAAACAGTTCTATGTGCCAGAAAAGTCCTTGTCACGATTTTCTCTTCAATCTTTCTGTATTTATAATCTTCAAACTGTGCGGCTGACACACGTGCAGAAATATTATGATATGCAGCTATCTCTCGCTTAAAATCAACAGTCAACAGATTGCCCCGTGATGGTGCAGAGCTGGAAACCGACAGTACTGAATGGAAATGCAGGCACAACATGTGGTGTGTGGTAATTTTCACCAACTGTAAAGGCTTACAGTGATATTTATTTTCATAACAATGCACCGTTGTCGCCTATATAATGGAATCATTGGGCTAATACGCAGCTCTCCATTTGAAGGCATATGCTGCGAGTGTATGTTACGGATGCCTACAGACACGCTCGTTTCTGCTGATTGATGAATTAGCCGACGTTCATCTTTAACGCGGTGCTTATAGTGCTGAAAAAAATTGCTTTCTAGCAGATAGCAGTATCCTAACAAAGTCCTTCCTCCTACTTTGTCAGTCTCTCAGTCTGGCTCCACCGAGGCAATCATCAGTGATGCCTCACATTCACCACCCAAGCAGGTGTGGGCATTGACGTTTCTACTGTGAACAGGCTGCATCTGTCATGTGGCAAAGAAGAAATAGCTCCAATCAATGTCCCCCTCGGACACACACGCACACACAGATACACATTTGCGCGCGCACGCTCGGAGATACGCACACATGCTCCACATGCACACACCCCAGGCACCACTGTTCTCCAGCAAACAAGGATATGTGGAACAATCATTGTAAACCATCCCGGCCGGCGGTGTGGGCGATCGATGAGACCGCCGTGTATAGAAAGTCAACACGGCCCTTTGCTTCGTCCCTGAACTTCAAAACAGTCGCCGCTCAGAAAGGCCAGAGAAATGCCGAAACCTTTGACTCAGTGTCACACCTCCCATCTGTCGCCATTTTGAGTCAGACACTTTGTTGCAGCCATTTTGTGTCCCAGCCATTTAGCACTCTATTGAGCTTCAGCTGGGGATGCCAAATGGCGCGTGTGAACCCCCTCCACCCCCCCTCCATCATTTGTGACCGGTTTGGATGACAGACAAATAGATGGGCAGACACGCAGGCAGACAGAGAGACAGAAGGAAGGCAGATGACTGGCTTTGATGAGCTTTATGGGGATGTGTGCGGAAAGACAGACAGACGAATGTGTGTCGGCAAACAGACAGACAGATAGACAGACAGAAGGTATACATACATGTGTGTCTGCGTGTGTGTGTGTGTGTCTGCGTGTGTGTGTGTGTGTGCACGTTGTGTGTGAGCGGATGTCAGACCAGGTTGTGTGTTCCTGCAGTGGCAGAGATGAGAGGGAGAGAACAGGAAGCTGCTCTCCTGGAGACAGATGGACTGCCATGCTGTGGACACTCTCTCTCACACACACACACACACACACACGCAGTCGCACAAACTCACACACACTCAGAGTGACACACAACAGTACAGCCAACAAGAGAACATATCAGAGCACGACTGCTGAAAACAGAAAAACACACCAACATGCTAGCCTAAACAGGCTTCGCGGACACAGATGACGCACATTTGAGATAAAACGGACGAAATATGCAAACTCTATAAACTGACTTAACAATAAATCACCAGAATTAGCCGCAGCCATTGTCTATTTATGTAGCCAAGAACTTCTTCAAGGGACTGAGCCTCGTTTGATTGGCTCGTTGCAAGTTTCTTCGCAGAGAAAAAAAAAAAAAAAAAGAATCCCAATGAATGCAGTGAGATGCTCATTGACAAACATACATGACACACTCGAGCTCATAACAGGTGTTAATCCTGCGAGCTTCAGGTATGTGGTGACAACCTTCTCACACCCAACTTGAGAGCTCTGGCGGATCTAGGCTACGCCAGGTTGTCACACAGGATGTGTTGTATGTACAGGCACACGTGTATACACACACACACACACACACACACATTCTGCTTCTTCTTTTCACTTTTTTTCCTGTCTCTCTTTTGAACAGCGACACACAGGAAAAGGAAGGAACAAGAGAGTGAGGGAGTGAAGAGGAGAGAGAGTCTTCACAGACATCGACTCCAGCGGCGACAACAGCAGTATCACACCGTGTGTTTGGGTGTTTCTGCGAGTGTGTGTGTGTGTGTGAGCATCTGTGAATGTGTGTGTGTGTACCCAGGCGCGCGTGTTAGGTGTGTTTCACAGGATTGCCAACACATCTCCTCGCAGCGAGAGCCCTATAGGAACAGAGACATCTGTGGAGTGAAAGGACGCCAGCTTGCATGGTCGTCTCTAGAGAAAGGAAAAGATGGGGAGAGGAGAGGAGAGGAGAGGAGAGGAGAGGAGAGGAGAGGAGAGTCAACAGGAGCTCCAAACCTTGTCTGTCAGCTGATAATTAGAGGAGAGACGCTGTCTAATATACAATTGTTTAATCTGACCACATTCCTTAATTAAGAATTGAGTCTTCAAGTTAAGCAAGTGAGCAAATTTACTTTAAATCTGCACCTGCTAAGCCTCACACCAAATTTTTCAAGGTAAAAGTGCAAAAAAATCAGGTCAAAATCATGTTCTGCACTTTCTTCAAAGCTGATAGTGAGTGAGCTAATCTAAAGTCATGTGACATGTGTGGTGACTCAGCTGTATGGCAGCAGAGAAGATCCTTACCATTAAAGCTAAACCTTAACTAAAAGTAGGTGCTGTGTCATTCTTTCAGGATAAAATGACTTCAAAATTGCTCACGGTGAATAGCAGCAGATCAATGAATAAATATCGGAGGTGCTGGCCCTCTTCTGTGATTCATCCATAACCCTGCAGCCGGGGACTTCCACTGCAAATGGAGTTGATGACAATACAAGCAAATGTCCTCCTTGTGTATACAAGCAAGAGCACTCAAGCAGATGTGCACTGCAGACCTTGGGAGTATGAGCCAGGGAACGGGACACAGGTGCACCTGCTCTCTGCTCTCGATGAAAGGTCAGCCAGATTCAGAGAGGGATGCAGCCTTCCAGTGTTCGGGAGCCAGTGACAAAAAAGTGGGAGAGAGCAAGCTAGACTGACACAGGAATAATCACAGCAACGGTAAAGTGAAGGCAAGATGAAGAAATATTAAACTTTAATTTTTTTGCAGAGTTAGTGATACAAACTATTCGCTGTGGCCCTTTTTTTTTTTTTTTCTTCAAACCCACTTTCAAAACCCATCTTTTTTTTCTAAACAGCCATCATTGCCACACGTGGCTCCGTGTCGGTTGCCAAAGTGCATTTCCAGCGATCTGAGCAGGTATACAGGAGAAAACATGTGCAGCCGGACCGGTGCCAGAAGAGACAGAAGGTCCGCAATGATGTTTCACTACATAGATTATGCAGATACCGCGGTCAGAACGAGGAACAGACAGAGCGAGGGAAACAGAGAGAGCGAAAGAGAGGGAGGGAGAAAGGGAGCACGAAAAACAGAGAGTAGGCGACAAACAAATACAGACAGAAAGAGAGGACAGCGACGGCGGCGAACACAGAAAAACGGAGCAAGTGTAAGCATGAGAGGGGGAACATGAGAGACAGAGAGAGGGAAGTGAAGCAGGGAGGGGTGTGTGTGTGCAGGCTACAGCTGGCAGAGGGATTCCCAGAGCCAACTGCCAGTGTAGTGGAGCTCCTTAACAACTTCACAGGCCTCTCAGAAAGGAGCTTTAAAGTGGCCACATGGCCTGGCCAGCACAGCAGAGCAGAGCAGCAGGCTTTACTTGGGCTATGTGCACACACACATTTGTGCACATGCATTCATACACACACAAGCTCAAACAAGACTCAGCCCGCCAGCTGCTGACAGGGACAAGAGTGTCCAGAGCGATAAATCTGCAAGTGTGTGTGTGAGGGAAGGAGGGGTGGGGGGGTTAAGCAAGAAATAGCAGGAGAGCAAAAATCTTCATCTAGCTTTGGATACTCCACAGAAGTCACTGCATAGTTTCAAGTCACACTTTTCAATAAAAATATGAAGCCAGCCTCATATTTTGATATTCTGACCAAAGAGGCCACGTCAGGTTTTGCCTCCCTCGCACCTGCAAGCCGATTTTATCTTTTACTGAGGTGCCTCTTTGCACAAATAGAAAAATGCATTTCCCCAACTGCTGCGTTCATCCCCGTCCGTGCTCATAGGGGTGAAAAAAAAAAAACGTGGTACACGCCACTCAGCAAAGCAGCTTTGCCTTTCGCCGTTTGATTCCTCCGATAACAGTAAGCACCAGCTCATTGTGAAATGTTCTCAACAAGTTAAGCCTCCTAATTTCAAAATCGTTCCCTGATCCTTTAAACGCTTGGTGCAAAGCAGAAATTGGTTCTTTTATCGCTCTCTTTATATGCACGATTATCATTATCCCTCTTTGGAGCTGAACTTTGAGGAAAGGATGGATGAGGTTGGGGGGGGAGGGGAGTGGATGAGATGCCATCACACGACCCAGCTGTGTGTGTGGTGAGATGGATATCGCCCCTTTCTTTCTTTCTTTCTCTCTCTCTCTCTCTCGCACCTCCACTGGACGTTTGTCCGTCTGGATCAGCACAGTTGATTTTTCCAGGGGTTGTCCAGTCACAAAGGTTTTTCAGTCAGGATCGCGGTCTCTCCCTTTTTTCCCACCATCACTATGCTAGACCACCACTATACTAATGGTGGGGCATTAGCATTTCAAGGAGCCTCCATTAAGGAGGGCAAGAAAAGCTGCTCTCGGCGGGGGGAAATCCATTTTGTCCCAGGCTCCAACATCTGCTGCAGCCGTCCCAGCCAGAAGGACGCTCGGATAAAGCCCGAAGAGCCCTCTGATTTACTGTAATGACAGACAGACAGATAGACAGGCAGAACGGATGACCATATGCAGAAGAGAGGGAGAAAAAGGAAAAAGATAAAAACAACTTCTGTCTCACTGTCTGTCATTTTCTGGTGCTTTCTGTGTGCATGTGCTGGTGGTGGTGGGGAAGAGGGAAGGGGGCTGGGGGGGTCATGGGAAAGGCAGGTTGCCAGATTAGGCTCTCTGGGTAAAATCCTTTATGCCCAAAGTAGTGTGAAAATATTTTTTTTTTAATTCTTAGAAGCAGAATGTCATAGTATCATGGACGTGGTATTATAATAACAGTTTAAGAGAAGCAGTAAGAGGACATCTGTAGTCATAATTAGAGGAGCTCACAGGCTGGTTGTCATCTGGCCCCACATAATGGCTGAAAGACCTGAACCAGAAACAGAAGACAAGTCAAGAGAGGGACAGAGGGACACGGGGCCTTGATCCCTACCCCATCTGTCCCGTTTCTCGCAGCTCCTTCTAACTTCTTCATCCCGCCCTCCTTCTGTAGTGGTCTCCTGTTTGCGTTGGTCTAAACCTACTAAGTCCCTCAGAAGCCTAAAGCCCGAACAGCACGGAGGTGAGCTGAATCACACGCCGGCCAGCTGGGAAGTCAAAGCTTTTAGCAGCTATACAGACAGGAAGCAGAAAACACCCGCAGTAGCAGAAGTAACATGAGGCCGAAGCAGGAGAAGAATGTGGGTTTGTTTTGGGTTTCTTTTTTTTAATCCTTACAATAACTCATGTAATATAATGACACCGTGCCCTTCTAATGATAGAGCATATTGCAATTATATGACTTTTTCCCCACCCAAAGGGAGCGTCTGTGATGTCATGGCGCCACAGCGCAGATATTTTTGTCCGTCTGCACCGAGCATGCTTGATAATGGCACATTCTCCGAGATGAACGCCACAGCATTAGTGGCGGGCGTTTAACAACCTCTGGGTTGTTGTGACACAACACACCACCGCGATGATGGATACTGGCTGTTGCCGTGCACAAAAATAAGAAACTTGCTCCAGCTGATAAATGCTGTATTTTTTTTATTTATTTTTTTACAGCAGCAGCACATCTGACTGTCTGGCAGGATAATAACACGAGTTCATCTGTCTCTTTTCTTGTACCATCTTCTAGGAGTAAAGACACAGATACAAAGTGTCTGCGGGAGTTTAAACAGATGGAGGGCCTCTACTGGGAAGGAGTTTCTCGCCATAAAAAAAGAGGGGGAAAATGAGGCAAAAAATGTCTTAACAAGGCATTTATTCTCATTTTCTGTCTTAAAATATTTATTGTTCCATCTCTAAATGTTTAATTTAGACATAAAACAGTACTATTAGGGGGAGAACATGGTTTCCAAAGCATTTTCTCTTCAGAAGGGGTGGAAATATGAAATGCTTCAAGATATCGTGAAGCTATTTTTTATGTATGCATATCAGAAAAAAAATGAAATTATCTGTTAGTTAGCTTTTGGAAAAATTCTTGTTTCCAAAATGTAGTTTTTTAATATTCTCGGTAGATTTAATGTCTTAGTTTTCACACTGCAAACACACTCGCACACACATATGAGAAGTAGGGCGATGATGTCATCAAGTCAAGTCTGTGTCTCACATCATCAGCTGACCCGGTGATGTCGCCTGCGGTGAGCACCTGGCTGCTTTCACCACAAGAGAGCCATTACATGTCAGAAGGTTGTTTAGAGCGCAGTCATTATGCACAAATACACGCACACACATACAGTACATAGAGCCAGCAGCTGGTATGCAACTCCAACTGGACAAAACAATAAAACTTGGAACTCTGCAGCTCATTGGATGCTACAGAAACCTGGTGAATTTGGAAAGAGCTCTTTCTGGTTGACTGTGTCTGTGTTTCTGTCTGCTTCTCTCTCTCTCTGTCTTTATCTCTCTGTCGTTCTCTTACTTTGGTGCCACCCAGCCTTGACGCCATAGCTTTTATGCAACACCAGCCTGACGGATGCCTTTTGCTCTGTGTGGTCCAGACGTAAGCCATCCAGGCCACTTGGTTGACTGTGTTTGTGTGTGTGGGTTACTTCTCTCTCTCTCTTACACACATACACACACACGTCATCTCTTGCTCTGTCTCCACAGGTCTGGTTCTGAGCTCCATCACTCCTAACAATTATCTTTGGCTCACAGATCAGGCACCTCAGAGTCTGGGGCTGTTACAGACGAAGCACATGCCGGCTTAGAGATGTGTTTACAAGAACTGGGGGGTAAAGTAAGAGTGTGTGTGTGTGTGTGTGTGTGTGTGTGTGTGTGTGTGTGTGTGTGTGTGTGTGTGTGTGTGTGTGTGTGTGTGTGTGTGTTCATGACAGAGAAAAGAAAGAAAATGTACGATGTTAGAGCAGAAGGCTAGCGTATAGTGCGCTACAGTCAGCAAGACTCTAAAAGGAACGCTTGTAGTGCTCTTCCCAGTACCGGATCATGTCCAGTGTGCACACACATACACACACAAACACACACACACACACACAGCCAAACATGCACATACACATGCGCAGAGCCAGATGGACAGCAGTGCTAAGGCTTAGTTTAATGACAAAAGGACCCTCAATCTGGACATGGATTTATCACTCACTTTAAAGTCCATCTGCGAGAAGTTTGGACAGAAAACACAACTGCTCAATCTCACTGCCTTCCCCAGCTTGTGTTTGAGCAACTTAGCAACTCTCTCGTTTAGACCGCACTCACACACTTCGCCACACAGCGTGTCCCGCACCTCTCCTGTATCTTTAACAAATCTGAATGATAAATGTTTGAAGAGAGGGGCGGCTGCGCTACTTAGATTCCCGGGCCGGTGGCCCTATCATACAGGCATGCAACCATAGGCTTTTATTTCCTGGGTTTAGTGGTGTCCAGGGGCCTGGCAGCATGTGGGGTGGTGTGAGGGGAAGCTGAGAGGCAGATAGACAAGAAGAGTGACAGCACGGAGATAGACTAGCTACCTATTTATAGCCCGGGCCATCTGCAGAGCTCCCTCTTGTCTTTGGTCATCCTGTTCACAAAGGCTTGGAGGCAGATTCCAGCAGCCCAGCGCCCAGCCGCTCCATTCACTATTCATTCCAGAGCCGGCAGCACCATATGGATCCGGCCCCACTGCTGGGCCCTGGCCGGCCTGTTTCTCCCTCTCTATCTCTCTCTCTTCAGATTGACATGGTAATGAAGCCTGGGTGGCTTGCAAAGCGTTCTCCTTTCTTTTTCCCCCTCTTTCTTCCAGTGTCTTTCCCCTCTTCTCTCTCAAAGACGCCGGGCTTGAGCATGACCGGACACCCCCTCCTCCTTCCCTCCTGTTCTCTTCCTATTACTCTCCCTCCTCCTCCTTTTGCAGCACTCGCCTTCTGTCTTTCTTTACAAGCAGCCCAGACACTCTCCTCTCCTCCCCGTAGCCACTCTCAGACATTCAAATGATCTCATTTGATTCCCTCACACCTGTGAGGAGCTAATGTGACCTTAAGTGGCCAAGATGTTCTCTTGCCAGTTTCGCACTACACAGAGATCTCCATCTCTGTCAGGGCTGACGCTGAAACAGAAATGAGTCAAAGTGTGTCACTTTTAAATCACCAGTGTCACATGTCAGCAGGAACATTGGATACTCCCAGACACCACATCCTCTTTTTAAGCTCACATCCCCTTTCCAGCTTGACCATCTCACTTTAATGAGGCATAAAAGGCGATAAAGCGGAAATAGAATCAGAGAAGGGGATTCCACGCAAGGAAACTGTTAATGAAGCTACAAAGCACAGCCCCTTGGGGGAAGTAAGACAACTGTGAAACTAAACCCAAACAGAGCTACTGTCAGGCTCTCGCAACCCCGCTTGGTCCTTCGTCATTGGTCGATAGGAAACATGAAAGGTTTTAAAATGAAATGTCTGAGTCTATAAACAGTACATGCTTTCAAAAAGCCCTACTGAACAACCTGACACCATACCTCTGCAATTTTTTCTCAGAGACTTTGTCTTGGAAATATTAACTACGATCACAAGACTTTTCATCTGCCTTTCCCAAACATAAGATCAGAGCTCTAAGGTAAACAGTTCTTTCTCTACAGTACTATGATCCAGAGCAGTTTTATTTTGAAGTGGCCACTAATTGATGCGTTTATAATGTGATATTCTGACAGCTACTTTCAGCTGTTATTACTGCTTGAAGAGCTAAAAAAGAAGACCCTAATGATAGCAGAAAAAAGAGAAAGTTTAGCAGCTGTTTCATGCAAATATTTTTTAAGAGGAACTGTAACTGGTAGATCAAACTTTTGTGCTTTCTTGAGTGTTTCCCTCTAATTGCAGAAGGGCATGGAGAATAACGGTGTCCGTGTGTATTTATTGCTGTAATATTTTTAGAAGATGGATAACGTTAAAAGTACATTAGTAGACCGAGGTATTATTCCCGCTGTAGTGTGCCAGTCACCTTGGGATCTGTGGAGCCCGAGGCCTAGGCCAGCCTAGTTAACCATGCATGCTGTGCTGGGCCTAACCTAATTAGGTGCCATCCCAATGTCAACACTGCTGCGTTCAGAGCATGATAAAAGACAAGGCTTCTCTTCCTCCTCTCAAACTGTGAAAGGGCTACAAAGAGCCGGGTAGGAGAGACCCTACCATCTGCAAGCTCCGTGTGTGTATTTGTGTATGCATGACTTTGTGTGATACTCGCATGCTGTCATTTTGCTTTAAAACACTCGCTGGGAAAGAAAACAGCTACAGGTTCTCTGCGCAATTGCTTCATCTTATTGTGAAACTGGTGTGGACTGGTGGGTTTTTTCTTAATTAAATTTAGAGCTTTTTCTGTGATAAGCCTTCAAAAGTGCATCCTGCAGCCAGCGGTACTTCATACATCCATCTACATACAGCTGTTGGCCTTTCATCTGCAATTTCATGATTCCACTTTTACTTTAGTCTAGGTGCACTCTGATTTCAATGCCCTTGTTCATTGTATTCTTTTTTTTGGGGGGGGGGGGGGGGGGATTTTCCATCACATCCAGAGCATCATTAAAGCAAAGACAGATTTTTGCACTGAAATCCCAATTAGGGTCGATCAAATATGGCTCCCCGAGCACAGAGGCGCGCACGCACACGAACTCAACGTTGCCTTTTTAATGTGTCGTCAAACCAGCCACTAATTCCATTTATACGGATAAAACACTCTCACAAATAGATTACCTGCTACATACGATCCTCTCTTTCACTGTGAAATTGTGGCACGGAGCCACATCCTCCCACTGCTTCTTAGTCCATTAAAATACAGATGAGAGCGTTTTACAGCCTGGGCCAACAGCAACGCCTCCCAGCTAATCCACCAACAAACACAAACATCAGATGAATTATCTGTAATGGAGAGGACTCTGTTCTGGCACAGCTGACGGAGAAATGAAACAAAACACGAGTTTATTTTGGTAAATATTTGGATTTCATTTTGATTCTGCTTTTCATGTATGTAATTAGCTGGCAAATATAGATCTGTATAGAAACCTTTGCTCGTCTATGGAGGGTGCTGGTGGCTTTAGGTGTGCTTCCAGCAGTTCCTTTCAGAGCCGCTTCATGCCTTTGCGTTCTGAAAGCTACATGTGAGAGGAAAAGTTTCTTTGCTCTCAGCATTTGAAGAGTTTGTCAACTTCAGCTTCTAAAAATGCACTTTAAGAAGAGAAATCCGCTTTCTGAATCCTCCATCCATCCATCTATCCGTGGCCAGCAGCACACTTGACAGTTTCACTGGCTCAGGAGCCAAGCAAACAATGCTGCTCTGACAAGCGAATCTCTGCCGTGTCGGAATCTCATCTACTTAAAGCACTATTTATTCAGCACACATCCTTTTAATGCTGAATCTTGGCAACGGTGCATGAAATCCAGCACCTTAATTCCATTAGCTTGTTACTCCAATAAGTCCCAATAATCTAAACCTAACTGCAACACATACACAAACCCTGGAAATACACAAGCCATAGCTGCTCCCTCTGGGCCATTTTTAATAACAGTAATAGCCTTTAAAGGTTGATTCATTCTGCTGAGATAAAAGTAAATGGCCACATTAACCTGTTGGCTGGGACTAGCTGTGCTGGAGCTTGTCATATAGAGGAAGTAAAAACTAGTGGCAATGTGAAACACAGCAGGTTTTTGAGGATTTAATGTAATTACATCACAAAGACGTAAAGATGCCACAGCTTAAGGAAGTTCTCCTTCAAACGTTTTCTCTCGGCTGCTTTTTTGGGTAGTTTCCCACCATCCTGAATGAAACGCCTTATGCTTGATCATAGTCTACACACAGGGGTGAAGCTATTGTTGATAAGAGACTGAAACTTCTCTTCAAATGGGGCTTAGCGAGTGTCATTCAAAGACTTTGCTCTTCATTTCAAAAGTGACTCAGCTTTTGTTAGTCAAAGGGTAAAGAGGGTCCTTTAAGACCCAGATGCCCTTGGTGGGAAAGAAGCAATAAAATTGTGCAAGTGAAAGAGAGAAAAAGAATTTTTTAAAAAGGCGAAGACAGCGTCAGCGTCGCGAGATAGATAATCTAAGAGGAAAGAGAGAGAGAAAGTGATGGGGCTATTAAGAGTACACCAAAAGAGAAAGGCATGAGAAAGTCCGCTGGTGGGTCTGATCCTGTGTGAGCCGATGAGATGGGTGACGGGTGAGGAGGGGTGAGAGATAAGAGCCAAAGAGGATTAGGGCTGTGAGAACCTTTGTTGTTGTGATCAGTTAAAAGCACTGGCTCTCAATGATCCACCTGACCACTTCAGTGTGCTTACAGCAGCAAATCTGCATGTGAGGCATGACAAGACAACGTCAGCAACCCACTGAAACACGGGGACCCACGACCACAAGTCCACAGCCCTGCAGACAGATGTTTAACAGAGCTGACGTCTGCTTTCTTTAAGCATCTCTACAAATCTTAAATCAAAGCGTCAGATACCAATATGAGTGGAAAACACAAGCATGAGCTATGTGAATCCAAGATGTGTCCAAAAGCATTCACCACATATTTTCCCATGTGTTGTCTACAGCATTGCTCACACTGTTTTATCAAAGTATGTGAACAATTATGAACTGTACCACAATATAACTGCCTAAGATATATATATACTGTGACAAAGTGGATGAGCAGTTGTAATACTCTCCACTTGTCCCAGAATTGACTTTTTGCACATTATTCTCTCTATATATTTATTCGCTATGATTTGTTATTGTCAAAGTAACATTGCTGCACTTACTATCCCGGGTTTGTTTGTGTAAGCATTATGTTGCCAGCAAACCAAACATTCGGCAAATTAAAGCAAATACTCAGTTACATGTTGCTTTATATTTTATTATGTTGCAGAATTTGTGCATACTTATGTTGTGTTTTGTATTCAGTCTTCATGCAGGTCAGGTGTGAGGAAAGGCCCGCCCAGCATTTCCTGATTTTTAAAGTACTGATGATGTCATGTCTGACATGAGCGGGTTAAACCAAGAGGAGGGGTTTCTTTTACCACAGGAATGCTTCCTTTTGTTTGTTTCGGGATACAAAGGGATTTGTTGGATATTTTTTCTTATATAGAGCCGTTTAGTTGCATAAATGTGTTAATCAGACAAGTGGGGAGCTTCATGTAATTCTCAGTCATTTGTGTTGAGTTTTAGGTTCCTCAGCTCAAGCTAGTGGTACTGGCTAGACTACCTGAAGGGAAATTGATAGCCCTTTATATAGTCAGTCTCTGCTTGATTCAGAGGAGGGAGGAGAGAAGAGTTGTGTTATTAAATCTGTGTGTTTTTGAGTTTTGTTAATTAAGTTATTTTGGGGGGAGTTTTGTTAAGTTTTGCATACGATGGAGGTAACTGTGAATAAATTGCTCATCTCTGGGAACCCAAAATCTCTGCTGAGTCTGCTTACCTGCCACCTTCCTTGACGCTTGAGTCAGACTACCTCACGCATACATTCTTAAATCTTTTAAAAAATTATGCTAAACATGCTAAAATGTCTTTTGACTTGTCAAGGCCTATTCATTCCTCCTTAAAGATCATGATTGGCTAAAACTGGTACTTTCTCTTTGCCAGCATAAAAAGGATTTGTTTGACACCACTCATTGGATTGATCAATGCTCAGAACAACGGGAAGGTTCAAGGACTACCTTCATCTTCACCTTAACGCAACAGCTAGATGGTTGAGACTTGGCTGTACCAACAGGTCAATGATCCCAAACACATCAAGACTGGTTTTGAAATTGATAAAGCAGGCTAACATTAAGCTGACCTCCCAAAGCTCCAACCTTAGATCTGTGCATTACGCTTAAAAGCTGCGTGTGGCAGGAATCCAGCTAATTTAAATGAACTCTACCAATTCTGCCAAGATGAGTGATCAAATATCCAGCCAGAATTATGCCATAGGCTTGATGATGGCTACAAAAAGCATCTGATTGAGGTGCAACTTGTTAAAGGACATTTGACAGAATATTAGTGTGGGTGTGTGTATATATTTGAGCCTGTATGTATACTGTATAACCCTGTGTGTAGTAGAGAAAATCCAGAATAAATCCAAAGTTGTGCACTTAATTCTTGTTTTTGAAGTCATTAAAGATGAATGCTATAGAATAATTCCACCCTAGAAAAGGCTGAAAGAAATCATTAAAATCCTAAAATTACCATAACATTCATGCCAATGATGAGTGTATGTGGACTTCTAACCACAACTGTATTACAGATAGAGCCATCATGACATCATCTACTGGTTTGTAACTTTTACCTGAAGTTTAGCATCATTATTACTGGCATGCTGGGGTTTTTTTACATTACGAAAAGTTACCATATTTGAGCTAGAGTATTGATGGACTGCTACATTACCAGGAAATCCAAACAAGCTTGGTAGGAGTGCACATCTATACACTCTCTAGAAACAGATACCTGCTAATTGCCGCTAAACGACATACAGACTTTTTGGCATGGTTTTTTTTTTACCCTCAAAACAAGCCATTTATCATTTAACAGAGAATTTTGTTAGTGCCCTAGATGAGTCTGTAAGTGGGAGTCGAATAATTCACTTTTGGAGCCAGGGTCAAGTGGCCATTCGAGGTACTGCACTTTTTGGAATTGGTATGTTTTGTCTGCCCTCCAGGTTGCAAATTAGGAAATTAGGGATTTTTTTGGCATGCTTGACGAAGGTGTTAACCACTACACGATGGAGCCACTACATTCCGTATGATGTAATTCTCCGTAGCAACTTTAAAACTGACAACTTTTAAGACAACAAAATGCAAACAGCAATTAACATCACTTTACTGGCATGGGAAGGTGGCATGGGGTGAGAGGTGGGGTACACAGGTCCATTGCAAATATGAATATATAGTCTACAACATCCTTTCAAAATGTATTTATGGTGGTGTACCGGTGGTCAGTGAATGTATAGGAGCATGTAATGTATCAAACAGGGCTGACCTGTTTTTACAGAAATAAGTGTGTTTCCTACATTAACTCTCTCTTCCTTCTCTGCTGTATAAATAGATAAAGATTGAGTAAGAGCAAGATGACTGTGGTCAGAAGGAAGTGGGCTTTGCTGCAACTAAGAGATACAGCTGAAGGAAACAGAGTTCTGCAAAAGACAGAAGTCAGTCCGAAATGTTTTCTTCTTGTGTTCCTGTCGGAGTGTGTCGCAGCAGTCAAGCATAAGGTCGTGTACCTTAAAAATATAAATCAATTTTTTTGGTTGCTTGGTCCAGTGTATTGAACACAAACATGGCTCCAGCTATGACTTTTTTCTTTTAACTAAAAAAGAAACATTTTTGTAGAGTTTATGTGCATGCAGTGGTCTAAAAATAAACTAAGCAAATTAAGGTTCTAAATATGCTCTTCATGGTTAAATATTGTGGTAAAGTAACCTACATGTCCCAGACAAATCTAGCATCCTCTCCAGCTGATGATCCTTGTAGAAGATGCGATGTTGAAACAACCTCTTTGGTCTTTTACAGCGGTACAGCTGATTGTCTTTTTTATTGAAAGGATTAAAAATGAACAATTTTAGACTGCTATTTTGTATCAACATGACCCTACATGGTTCAGTAAATATCTTTCAGCTTTAATCGTGGTAACATTTTTTACATTTTGTGTTATTGTATTATTTTTAGTTTTTAGTTGTTGGGGTTTTTTCCTTAATGATGTGCTTCCTGGCCCAAAATGTTAACAGCTGCAGCTCAGATGTCGAATCCATTTCTTAATGGTTTGCTCCAGTTTTGTTTTGCTTCTAGACTTATTTCAACAAACCCCTTTAAACTTTAACTGGGTTTTCTCTTGCATGCACATGCACATTGCTTCAGCATGTTTCCAAAGATTCGAAGACTTGCTTTTGCAATCCATAAAGAAAAAAAAACTTGAACTCTTGAACTCTTAAGGTCTGCTGAGGAAAAATAATATGATACAGTTGAAAGCTCTTTGTCCGCTATTGGAAATGGTCCCTGTGAAGAGATTGCTCTAGTTCCTGGAATGTCTTGCAAAACGGCAGTGATAACTTTACTGAAATTTGGTGTTGGGGATGAAAATAGAGAACTGCTTATGCAAGGCTAAAGCTTATTTAACCAAAATGGCTTTTTTGACACATATCATCTTCGAGACGAGCACGCACAACCGCATTACCACAGAATCCAAGAAGTCTGAGGGCTAGGTGGTATCAGAACCTAGTTTCAGGTCTCATATACATTCTCAATTCCCCTTGGAATAGAGGAACCTGACAAACTGAACCCTGGGATTGAAACAGCCCCAAACTTCATCAGTTTAGAAATGACGAACACAATAATATTACACTGTTCCTGCACCTGTCACATCCTAACAGTAACTGACTAGTCATTAACGCCACACGTTAATGTTGACTTTAAAAAGCCATTTTTGTCACATGTGTGTAGCTGTGACAGATAAGCAATCCCAACTCCTAATTTCCACTCACACACCAGCTCACCTCTCTTCTCCCAGCTGCATTAAGAAAAAAATCTCATTTCCACAATCATCTTTTAACAATATTCTACTAGAACCCACACTGTCATACTCCCTGTGTGAAAGTGGAGATATGCAGATATCTGATTACGGGGGTGCAGACTGCTAGCTGCAGTGACAGCTGTACCGCAGTGATAGGTGGGCGACACAGCAATGTTAGCGTGTGATTGTATGCCAACGGGCAATATTGCCTAAAAGTTAAACTGCAGCCAACTTTTTCACACTGCCAACTGGTTGGTGGTTGTTTCTCTGTCCAAAGGAGCCGAGCGGTTCAGCAGAAAATAAGTGGAGTTCTAACTTTACACGACTAGTTGCTTGAACGGTTTAAACTATAGATGTAGGTGGTAGCATAATGCACATCATATTGCTGCAGCTCAACTGTCCATCTCCATCCTCCACTTTTTCTCCTGCAGCCAGCTGTGCGTTGGGGAGAAGCAGAAGAGGAAGGCCGGCCTCCAGGGAGGTTTGGAGTGGCCACTCCACCACCAGCCTGGAAGGCACTTGGACAGCCACGGTGCCTTTGTCTCCCAAACCAATCTGGCCACCATCTCTCGCAGTGCCTCCCGCTTGCATGTGATGCGGCCACAGCCTCTCACGTTACAGTAAAGCCAGGCATGGCTGTTGCTCAGAGAGCAGAGAGAGTCCCATCTGGACCACAGGACAGACTAAAAGACGGGCAGGAGGTGGACTGGAAGACAAGGAAAGCAACAGGCTGGAGGATTTTAGTCAGCTGCCAGTTAAATCAATGCAACAGTCTCTCTGAACTTAAAAAAAATATCAAACATATCAGTATTTCACATAATCAAGTCACAAATGTGGGCTGACTACTTAGTGTGTCTCACATAACCTTTTAGTTAATCAACTGCACTGAGCTAAAACAATGAGTCAAATGAATTTGAAAGAAAATGATTCAACAGCTCTTTTGATAATGAGTAAATCTGTGTCGGCTCTTGAGCAAAAATACCAACAAAAAATCACAATGGTGGTTTTTGTAAGCTGCGGTTGTCTTATTATTGATTAACAGGTTTACTGAAAAGCTAATGTGCAGATTACTTGACGATGAGCCTGATCGTAGTCTGCAGTTCAGCTGCGATAAATGTAAAAGAAAGCCTTTACCCTGCTAGAGGTGACTCGGGGGCTGATCACGCTTCACCCCACCGCATCACATCAGTGTTTGGGGGTGTGGGCCTATTTTAGCAAACCCCGCCCTGCAGAATAGACGCTGCTTAAAGAGTCACCGCACCACTGTTTGATGTGTACACTCCTCCACGCGACAGGCGCGTGGCAGCCCAACGAAGAAGAGTGTCGAAGGGGAGACCGCTCGGTACTGAGGGACGGTGGAGAGCAAAGTGTTACTTGCGGTGTACTCGGCTGTTGTCACGTCGGAGGACTCGGAATTGCAAAAGAAGGAATTCAGTGTTAGGAAAGAAAGAGAGCGCGCGGTTTGTACGATCAAACCCACATTTGAGAAATTACGAGTTTAAATAACCTTTGAAAAAAAAAAAAAAAGCTTTTTAATCATCGGTGTTTTCTCCTCTCCGCTTTTAACCCTCTCCATCACACGGCTGGGGTCGATAACATCAGCCGTAGATGGATATTATAACATTTTCTCCTATTTTGTTGTTTTAATTTATTGTTATTAGTATTAGTATTATTACTATTATTATTATTATTTCTGCTGTTATTATGAGAACTGAAGACCAGTCGCCGTTCGGGTTAACTTTTAGGCGCACGGGGAGGATACTCTGATAGCCTCCACTGTGATTCACTGCATGCAGCAGGGTCGACCAAAAAGTTCATTTCTTTGCGTTTCCCGTGATTAAAGTATTGGCACCAGGAGACGATCGGCACATCGTTTAGAGCCAGCTTCATCTTTTTACCTGGAGAGTTAGGGTAGGGAGAGGGGAGGAGGACCAACAAGTTCACCGGAGCACATCTGCGTGACGCCGGGCTGTAGAGCGCACTCCAGCCCGGCCGAATCTCCGCTTTGGGTGCTGAACATTACTTTCTGATCCTTCTCTTGATATTTGAAAGAAAGTTGGTTATTGAGGATTTCTTCATTTATTTATTTTTTCATTATTTTCTTTTACTATTCTGTTCGCTCAGATTGGATAATCTGTCTGAGTTACAACACTGTGTTACTTTAGAGAAATTTGAGAAAAGTTTTGCAGTACTGCTTGAGCCCGAGAGGCATGTTTCTAAAAGTTTGACTGTGCGCTCACAAACTTTTATGCAGGTTCTTGGCCTGCACTTCGCAAGGTGATGCATGAACTCTGACACTGTGGTACAGAACAAGACATACAGCCACATATGGAAATATATATGAGCTTCATAGTAGAAAAGAAACAGATGACCTTAAAGTAAAAGAAAAAAGACTGGTTAGGTTTTGCAATTAAAAATAAATCAATCCAAACATAGTTGAACATAGGCCTGCAGTTAGTTTCTTCCCACACACCCACACCTTATCACAGAAAGAAGATGCTGACCGTTTGTTAGCATTAACAATATAGAGTTTGGTGCAAATGAAAAGACAAAAAGAATTAATTTCATAATGACACTCAGAAATAATTAAAAAAAATTTAAAATCTCCAATCATGCACTGAAATAGTCACTAAAGTCACAGCATGCATGAAGTCTTAGGAAAGTAAGAAGCATATTCATACTTCATAAAATATGCAAGTGTTCTTATTTAGCGGCATCCGTGGATCATTATGAGTGATTCATCTGTTATAAGATGAAGATTAATCAAGCTATTTTATATTCACTTGGGTTTTAATCTATCTTTGGCTTTAATGTTCCTGTGGAAAATCTTAATCCTTAAACTAGTGACTATAGATGTCAGATAAATATAGCCTAATGGAGTAAAAGTATGTCCACAGTAGTTCCCTGCGGGTTGGGATGTAGTGGAGGAGAAGCAGCAGAAGTAGCATCAAATAAATACGGACCTGTAAGCTTATCCTCCATTAGCGAGTAAATGTAGGCTACTTAGTCACACTAGAGGCATTATAGGAGCGGACACGGCAATCGAAGAATCTCCATTTGAGCTTTGCTTTATTTTGGGGACAAAGACAGATATTATTTTAAGAGTTTTTAAAATCAGATTTGATTGGTGATTCATGCATTTGGCTACAGAAATTTAAAAATGGGATATTTTAGATAATGCTTTAAAATAACCGCCCAAATAAGGGCCCAGATGTGTTTCAGCATGGCTGTGGGGTTACAAGACTTTCTTCTACATACTACTGAGGCTTTGGTCACATTCCTTTAGTGGTATTTTCTTCTTCTTCTTTAAGATTTGTAATGAGATAATCCGCTGGCCCCTCGAAGCACCACCACCAAAGCAGACTCCTCCGGAGACCCAAACCCGTCCCCGGTGTTAACGCTTCCCTGATTCGGGCCCCGGCTCGATCAGCTGAGAAACACCTCTGACTGACATCCCCGAAACCCCGTCTCTATGGAAACCGCCTCGGCGGCGCCGGGAGGGCTGGCTCGAGGGCTGCTGTGAATGGGGTGACGTCACGGCGCCGGCGCCAGAGAGTCTGCTCCAAAGACGGAGAGAGAGGGAGAGAGAGAGGAGAGAAAGGAGAAACAGGGAAGAGGGAAGGCAGGGTGAGGCTGCGGCTGTTGCTGCTGCTGCTGCCGGTGATTCGCTCGGCTTTGTACCGACGTGCTCTTGCGCCAATTCATCACCTGTCTGTCAGGCATCAGTCAGAGGCGCAGAGCGAAATGTACACAGCTGTGGGAGCGAAAGGATGAAGGGGAGAAAATGGAAAAATCCTATTGCACCAGATGTGGACGCAGACTGCAGGAGTTCCAGATTATATTAGAAATGAATAAAAAAAATCAGGCTCGTCAGACAGCTGAAGGAGAAGCTGTCCGTGAACTGAACCACGCGCAAAACAATGGCACAGATGGTGTTTCACCGGTTTTTCTGATCCCGGAAAACATTTCTCTGATATATATATTTTTATATATGTATATATATATATATTTATAAGCATTTCAGGGCTCAAACCCTTTGCATAGCTTCGACTATTATAGACTAGAGCGTCTTTCTTTGCCATGGGTGAACAGCCTTCTTGGGCTTTTTCAACAGGATCCACCCCTGAAATGCTTCTCTTGTGGTCCATTAAGCTGTAGAAAGTGGATTCTTTTGACTTTGGGGGTTTTCTTTGATTATTCCTTTCAACCAAATTGCCTTGCCAAATTACTAGGCCTATATTTCAATAAACTGAAAATACGAACGCTGACCGCTTCGTCGTCCTTTTAAAAGTACACTGAAACGCGTCATCTGGAGCAAATTTGATCCACAGTGCCAAAATCGCGCACATCACATTCAGCTGCCCCTGGGGGCAATTACTTAGTGCAGTATCAAGCAGCCCCCATCACCTCCAGCCGAAGAATGAAGCGTGTAATTCCTGCTAACAAATGACTCATTCAGAAAACATTAAAGTGTCAATTGTAGTTAATCGCCTCTTCACGTGTGTGGATGTAAAAGCTACATTTGCACTCTGCTGTGCCGAAGTGCACTGGGTCTTTTCTGATGACACATCTCCAACGTGAAAGTGGTCTAAACACGAGGCCTTGGATTACAACAGTTTAATACAACTGTGGGGAAAAGTCGCTGAAGTAAATCGACTGATGATTTTCCCTCTGATTGCAACTGTCGCGCATCATCTCTAACGCACACACATGCACTTTATTGTGATATATTTTACAGACTCTTGGCGTCAGTGACTACAGTGAATACATTTTAATTAGTTATTAAGTGCGTTAGTTACTTAAACTGTATATTTCTGCCACCAAAACAAAACAAACATCCATAATCTTTCGTGCACATGGATACGTTTCCTCATGCGTAAAAACACACAAAACAATAAAGGAACGAAAGAAAAAAAAACTTTGACTGGTCTGAACATTTTTTTTCTTTCTGTTGGTAGCTGTTTCAGTTCTCCACTTTTAGTTTATTGTTCGCCTTCATGCAGGAACCTGCCTTCACACCGGTCCGGGCTGGTGTGAATTAAGAATCATCGGGCGCGCCTGACACGGTCCCTATCATCACTGCTCCACACCTTCAAATCCACAGCTCAATGCGCTGATGCAGGAAGGAAAATAAGTGCTGGCTGATGAGGACTTTGATGGTGTTCCGTGAATAGGATTAGCTGATAAACTCTTGCAAAGATCTCCTTTATTTATTTTTATGTTGAATTTTAAATACACCTTTCTAAACCCACTGAAGCTCGACGCCCATCCCAAATCTATAGGGTCAAATTTAAAACGTGCAGGCAAAGGTGCTCGCGCCTTGCCGTTGTCAACTGACATCCATGCGAATCATTAATTTTCTTGATCAGAAACAGGTAAGGGCTTAATTTTCCAAATTGCCCACCGGAGCTGCTGAAGCGCCCTCTGGGTTCCGCCTCCAACATGCGTTGCCACTGGTAACCTGGTGGAAAAGGGGTGGGGTTTGAATGAGAAGCGCCAATAGAGGGTATAAAGGAAGTTGAGTGACATGTTAGCAGCTCCCAATCAGCGCGTTTGGCCCGCCCGTGCCGCATGCCCAGCCTACTGGCTATATATACCACACTGACAGCTAGGTAATCCAGTCTGATCGCAGATCGTCTGGCAAATCGCAGGACTTAATAGAAACAAGACATCCGACACAAGCAAACCCTCTCGCTCAACACTTACAAAAATGAAAGCAATAAGCCCCGTGCGATCCTTCCGGAAAAACAGCGTGAATTTATCAGAGCACTCCTTGGGAATCTCTCGGAGCAAGACCCCGGTGGATGACCCGCTCAGCCTGCTGTACAACATGAACGACTGCTACTCCAAGCTGAAGGAGCTGGTGCCCAGCATCCCCCAGAACAAGAACGTCAGCAAGATGGAAATCCTGCAGCATGTCATCGACTACATCCTGGACCTGCAGATTGCGCTGGACTCCAGTGTCGCACTAACCAGCCTGCATCACCCTTCCCGGCCGGGGCAGACTCCGTCCAGGACTCCTTTGACCACCCTCAACACAGATATCAGCATCTTGTCATTACAGGTAATTACACTGTAGCTGAGCGCGTATCCTAATTCAAAAGCGACAGTCCAGAGTGTTGTGAGAGAAAGATTTGGTGGATTTTTTTCTCTTTTTTTCATGTGCGCGCATAAGCAGTGCGCCTTTGTAGCCTATGCGTAACTCGCACAAAATGGCTTGTTGGAAAGGAGGAGGGGGGGAAATGGCATGTTATATATTTTTTTCCTCCTTTTGTTCAGAATCAGATGAGGAAGAGATTTGACCTACATAACACTGTTGCAAACGCCAGACACATCATTCGGATACTGCTTAAAGAATTAACATTTGGTCGGTTTGTTTGTTTGTTTTCAGTCCCCGGAGTTGCCATCAGAGCTGATGACAGATGACAGCCGGACTCTGCATCGTTAAAGCGGTAAGTAGGCTGTCCTCATGTCTGCTGCTGCATTCTGTCCAGGGCTTTTAGGCTCCGCTACAGCCTGTCTCCCAGTCTGCTGGAGCAGAATGGGCTTGAATTACCATTTACCCATCCATTTGTTCCACCGCGAATGTCATCTCACGTTGCTGTAATGGTCCCACTAATGTTTTTGTATGAGAATGCGATGCAACACTGGGGCGTCTGTTATGGCAAGCACGACTTGGGTACATTTTTATTATTATTATTATTATTATTATTAGTTACAAGGCTCATCTGAAACAAAATTAAAGATCGCATCACTGGGTTCTTCGAGACTTTAGTGTGTCACAGATTGATCGAACTATTTCGTGTCTCATCTGCTGTGTGGAAAAACATAGCAGACTGATATTTCGCGCTGGAGTTTAGTGGCAAGGTATTCGCTCCAGGCTGCTTGGTTTACTGTATATAAGTAGCAATCGTCAGGGTTGTATTATACCCTCTTGTGTCTATAATGAAGAGCATCTGCAACAGGAAAATAATGGCTGTTTGGATTACTGCTACTACGATGTCTGCACATAATTGGTACAAGAAGTGGGTAGGCGCCAGCTGAGCGGCAATTACGCTGATTCTTCCCCAGATTGTAGGCTGAAGTTGTGCGAGAAGTGTGTGTGTGTGTGTGTGTGTGTGTGTGTGTGTGTGTGTGTGTGTGTGTGTGTGTGTGTGTGTGTGTGTGTGTGTGTCCTCTCCTTTCCCTCTCTCTCTTTCTGTGTGTGTACATCTGGAGCGCAGGGTTTGCTTAGTATTGGGAGTGTTTGGTTAAATGTTAAAAACTGCGGCTTCCTCCCTGGCGCCAGTCTGTCCGGATCTCTGCCCTGTTTGCATTTTCTAAACACGCCTCTCTTTCTCAATCTTTTGCAGGTGTTTGGTCAAGACGTAAAAACACACACAGGACCTGGGGAGCAGGACTTCTCTCCCCCCCACCCCCTTCTCTCTCTCCCTTCCCTCACCTCCAACCTCTGTCCTCCAGGCCTGGATTTTTTTTCCTCTTTTTTTTTTTTTCTCCTCTTCTGACGCTGAAATCAAGAGACTTTTGCTTATTATGGGACAATCTTTATGTGATGTGTTTTCTGTTTGGACACTTCATTATTATTTAACTTAAGACTTTTTTATTATTATTATTTGTGGGTCCTTTCTGGAAATGGAAGGCGCGTTATATTCCCGACAGCGGGAGGAAAAACGAGATTGTCACAAGGATTATCCTCCACCCCACCACCACCACCGACTTCACCCCATCCCTCCTCCTCCCTCTTCACCCCCCTCCCCCCCCCCCTCCTGTCCTTCTCCTCCTTGTTGAAGTCTTCGCTTTTTTGCGGAGGTGGGAACGTAAATAGACAGCTTGGTTAGTTACTGTAAAAAGTTTAGTCTTGTCAGAATTGTTGGCACATGAAGGACTGGACGTTGTTTAAAAAACAAAAAACAAAAAACAAAAAAAAAACAGTTAAAATGAAAAGAATGAAACCTTGTGAACTCTCATCGGGAGTTTATCTTGTATAGTTGCAGGAATTTGAAACTTCTGCAAAAGTGTAATGTTGTACTTAATTATGCTGAAACTTTTTATAAAAGTAATGTAAATTGTACCTTTTTATACAAAATAAATCAAAAACGCCATTTGGATATGTTTCTTTTGGGGGAAGAACCACTTCGGGTTGGGGTTAAATGTGGTGGGTTTTTGTTTGTTTGTTCAGGAGATATTAAACCAGTGCGTAAAATGATCTAGTCAGATACAGAACAAGCTGAGGTTATCTGTGTTGGCTTTAGGTTGGATGTACAGAAAACATCTGAGATGCTTGTACAAATCGTACAGAGTGTCCTTATCAGATCTGCAGTATCTGACCTATAATAGTCTTAAAACACAGCGTCAACACTTCTCCAAGGCAAACACGACCTGGAGGCACGGTTGCGTAAAAGCTTACTGAGGACGCACTGACTGCACTCTTACTTTCTCACATGCCACTGAAAGTAAAAGGGATTAACTGGTTTAGGTTGTGAGAGCCAGAAGCCGAGGATCTATTGTTTTTTTAAAATGGTAGACAATTGTGGGAAAGAGGTGAAACTATAGGTCTGTGATGGGTTGGATTCCGTAAGTCGAGCTATTAACTTGGCTTTCCCCTTTTTGCAAAACAGAAGTACGAGTCAGATCAAAACTTCCTAGAGGCATTTGTATTCAGACCGGATTTTGACTAATCAAACCCCACCGGTGTCCGCAGTTTGGACTTTATCAGTTTGATTCCTGTGAAATTAAACTATAAACCAAGTCAAACGATGGCGGGAGTTCAAAATCAAAAGGCCACGTTGAAACCTTAAAAAGCCACCCGTGGTTATCTGGCAGTCCACTGTTCTTTAAAGCAGGCATCAAAAGCGGACTGAGGTAAAAAGGGGGACAGGGGGCGGCTAATGAGTGCTGTTGGGTGACGTGATGGACCCCGCAGTGAGAACTATCAGTCACGTCACCCAACAGCACCGTGTAGCAGGTTCTCAAATGTTTCCATACCACTGACCCGCCAAATAATCTGTGGCCTCCCATTAGGTGATTATTATTTTTTTAATAACCCCAAGGGACACTTAAAAATCTCCAAGTGTGGAAAGAGCCACTCTTATACAAACCAGGAAAAATCTATTTATAAATAAAGCATGTATTCAAGTTAAGACTCATTTACAGTTAAATGTAGAAGTACCAGAAATAAAAACGGCTCCTTAAAGGACACTTTAAGAGTTACTGTGTTGAAGTTCAGAGTCGTCAAACCTGACAGGCAGTGTCTGTACAACCAGGCAGTAACACGTTTGTATGAAGAGTGCGCCATCTATCGGTCAATACGAATCCTACCACTGAAGACATTTGCTTTTCCTCACCACATCATTAGGTAAAATATGAAAGCTATTAAAAATGTGAGTTAATGTGCGTATTCTGGCCTATTTACCAGCGAATTCCAATAATCTACTGCACAAGCAGCTGAGTTAACTCGAAGAAAGAAAACAAACAAAAAAAACAACCCGTCAGACTGATTTCAAGAGTCCACATACTGAGGATGTTTATTGATTCATAAAACACACTTACATATGACGCTTTGGAGTCTAGTCCATGCATTTCTATCACACAGAAAACAGCACAACTGTCTACACTTTGTTCTACCTGAAATATTCTCGCAACCTCACAACATGCTTTGAAGGCCGAATGCCTCAGAAACACTAGACTTTTTTTCTCTTCACAGTCATGGCTACTGTTCTATAAGCAACACTTTATTTTGTTTTATTTTTTACTGTAACATTACCGTCGCTACACACAGCAAATCCAAACTAACGGCATAAACACACGGGACAAACAAACAGACCTTACAAACATTTTTTGGTATTTAACCATCAACTATCAGATTTATCCTTTTCAAAAATCAAGGTGGCTGCTTTATTAAACCTTACAACTCTTCCTTGACTTTGTCCTTAACAACACAACACTCATCTACGCTAGTTCATCGCAACACGATACAAACATCAAGAACCACACTCCGCGTGACCCTTCTTAGTGTAACAAACATGTGGCTTCTCAGAGGACGCTCTCCCTCTCGTCGCCAAGGCTGATGGTGCGCAGGTTCTGGTTGTGGTGGATGGTGGCTGCCGTAGTGTTGGCAGTGCTGCTGCCGGGGATGATGATGACATCTGGGGAGATGATGTTGGAGCAGGCGGACTCTGTGCCTGTGATGGTAGCCTGCTGCTGACGGCTGTTGTTGGTGTTAGTGTTGGTGTCGCTGGGGCTGCTTGTGTTGTTATTAAGGGTGGTGTTGCTGGCGCTGTGGTTGAGGTTGCTAACCCCGCTGGATGGCCACCCCTCATCTGGGCTGCTGGCCATAAGGCTGGCCTCAGATGGAGCTTCGGAGCAGATGGACATGCGGGCCACCGTGGCATCCTGCAGGCCGCTCAGGCTGCTGGGTAGGGGGCCTCTCTTCTTCACCAAGCCCTCCAGCTCCAGTTCAATCAGACTGGGCTTCAGTTCTTCTCTCTGTCTGCCAGTGTCTCCTTCAGCCTCTTCCAGGGAAGGGTCTGAGGAGCTTTCACTGGAGCGCATCCCCGAATCGGACGAGTCCTTCTTATCGATGAGGATTTCGGTGAGGAAGCCAGGCTTGGCAAGCAGCCCAGTTGGCTTGGAGCTGTGGGAAGACAGAGCACCAAATTTTGCCTCTTTATGGAGGAGAGGTGTGGTGTTGTCAGAGTCTTCTGGGCCCGAGTCTTCATCATTGGGCAGCTTGTGGTAATATGACCCAGCTCCTTTCTTCTTGGAGCCTGGAGTCCTGGAGGACGAGCTGTGATCCAGCTTTTCATCCTCTTCGCTGATGGGGTCTAATCCATCGGTCCCTGAGGCAAAGTCTGTGGCATCAGAATTCTTGGAGCTTCTCTTGGTGAAAGACTTGCGGCTGTCTTGATCAGATCCTTCCTTGGCCTGAGAAGAGGGAAGAAGTTTCAATGAGGAGAACATAAAAATATACTGAATCCTCTGCTGCTGACCTCTGAGAGACCACTGACAAAAGGATTCCTATCTCTGCCTCTAGTGCCAAGACAAAGAAAAAGAATATAAGCCAATAATGATGAAATGCAAGAAGCAGTGGTCTCCATTTTCTCAGCTGAGACTTCGAGTCCCGCCATTTCTCAGTACAGCGAAATACAACATTTCAAAATCACAAGTTGACTACACGGTACTTTCCTCCAGTCATGACAGTAGGAACTTATTTGAACGAGCTATTTCTGCCATCAGCGATGCGGTGACAAAAACACGACAGTGTACTTGTGACTGTCCACCCACCCCTTTGTCCTCTGAGCTGGCAGCCTGAAGGAATTGTCCAGGGTGGGGCTGAACAGGCCTCTCTCCCCCACTGCCGGACATCTCCAGCTGGGCCATCTGAGCGATGTACTCCCTGTAGGCATCATGATACTCAGCCTGCTGCTTGTCTGTCAGCTTGCAGATGTCATTAGAGGATTCCTGGGAATTCAGGCTAGACATGCTTGAAGTACGGTGATTTGCCACCTGAAAAAATGAGGAAAAAAGTTGGGTTGGGGTGCAACATTTATCCGAGTCTGTCATGTGCTGAGTACAGAGTGCCTTATGGTTGTGGGCTATTGACTTAAGAGTGCATAAAACAAGAGCGCAACAGCATTTACTCTGTGTGAAACTCAGTGCAATCAGACACATACAGCAGCATTCTTAACTGCATAAATATGTACATGAGCTTTTGTAGCTCAGATTCATTTTATTTGTAGAGTTTATTTTTTGCACATCTTATATTTCTACTGTATTTCTTACATACTGTTTGGCATCTGTCGTGTACAGCAGAGGAATAGTTTCACTGTACAGGGAAACATGTTTCTTTAATATGCATATGACTAGAAAACTTTGAAACTTGAAACTGAAACTGATCATTAGATTTGAAATATTCTAAATCTGAGAAATGAATAATGCTTCCAGCAAAGACCGCGTGTGGAGTAGCAACTGGATTTTTGATTTGAGGTCATCTGAAGCAGCAGCAGTGTTACTCTACGTGTGACCGTTTGCATGTGTCTCAGACATTTTGCACACTGGAAATACAAAAAGGTGAAAATACCAAATAGGGGGCCCTTTGACACCTTTTGGTTTGCAGCAGTGTCTAAGTATTTTTAATTCTGCAAATTTCAAGACCATCGTCAGCTTCCTCCGCTGTGCTCTTCTTTTTTTTGGGTTAAACCACATTTATGTGAAACTGCTGAGGCCATCAACACACTGGCTGGGTGCAGTGGCCATTCAACAGTTTGGGGTACGACTATTTCCAAGTGTAACACGATAACAGTTACGCTTAAAAGTAGCAACTTCAATACGGTTGCACATCTGCATGTGTTAAAATAATGTGCCCACGCACACACTGGCTGATCACGCCACAGTTGTGATATTTCTATAACAAGCTCGTGACAGGAAGACTAACCGGCCAGTGTGAGTTGTTGCTGCGTCTCACAGGCTCCTCCAGACCCACACCGCTGAGTTCCTCAAAGCTGAGGTTGAGGCTGAAGGCGGCTGTTTCGCGCTGGGCTCCCCCTGAGCGTCTGCTGGGCTCCCCGAGGTGCACGCTGCTGCCCTGCTCGCTAGCAGCTCGGGACTCATCCTGAAGTGCTGCCTGGCTTTCAGCATGCCGCTGTTCTATGACCTTAAACAATACAGGACAATATATGTGATCAACAAGTCACTTAGCTTGTTGGTTTTTGGTATGTTTAAATGTAACAAGTACATCAGACTGCAGCAACAACAACAACAAAAGCTTGTGAGAACAGAATTGGGAGCTGTTCCTTAAGTAGAGCTACTCAGCTGTCCCCTCCTCCCTGACAATACCCTCCCTTCATCCAGATATCAGTCAGCCATCTTGAACCAGATGGCTGTGCTGGCTGCATCCTGGCAACACAACACTGATTTTTACATGGAGCTGCAAGGCCACTGCACTCTCCAGCTGCTTCTGCCCAAGCCCTGCATAGGATCTCCGGTAAAACACGACCAATCTGGGGCTCTTGCCTTGGCATTAAGAGCACAGACTGACATTTGAGGAAGTGGAGCCGGCTACATGTGTTAGTGATTTGAGCCCCGGCTCAGCCGACTAGACCTCTGGCTGGCTGACTAGCGCCTTTCTCGTAATACGGATTATAAAATCTCCATCCCAATATCTCAGCACAACACGAGATGTCTTATTATGAGATATTGTCTGGATTCTGGCACAAACCACAACTGAAACAAATATCACCAGCGGGGCCCTGGCATGGTTGAGTATACGTCAGAGTTGCAGAGGGGCAGTTGATATTGTTTGTGGCGGACTAATGCTTTCCCTGTCAGCCTACATATGGCCACTTCTGTTCACAAGAGTTTAACGGGTAATTAATAAAAAACAACTTTATTTATCCAGGAAAGGAAAATCGTGAGATTTAGAGCCTATTTTTTCAACAGTATCACAGGCCCAGAAAGGCAAGATTGACCTAGCATCTTTTCTGGAGCATGAGAAACCAGAGCTTCAAGAGAAAACCCGCACAAGAATGGGGAGAACATGCACACAATATTTAGCAAGATGTCAAGTTGCACAATTTATTGCATTAAAGGCACCTAAACGAAGCAATCTAGTCTCACCATTCCTCTGAAGAGCTGCCAGTCACCAAAGTTCATCTCCATCTCTTTCTTCAGCTCATCTAGGTTGCAATGCGTGAGCACCCGACCATTTATATTGGCCTGCAACGGATAAAGAAAAGGACTAGTTTGATCACAGATTCAATGCAATTGCCTAGAAAAGCCCACAGAGTAGCGAGAACTTCATGAAGGAAAACTGCATTCATATGTTGCAATAAATGTGACCATTGAAAGAATGCCACACAAAGATGACAACAAGAAAAAATGAGGTGTTCACATAAACTTCTTTTAGTTTAAACGTGTACCTTCTTAATGGTGGAGGTGTACTGAGGCAGCATGGTGGGGTCGATTCCTTCTAGCTGCCTGAGACGCTCGCACACTGCGTCTGTGTTCAAAGAGCTGAGCAAGACGGCGGGAGAGCTCTACATAATAACACACATAAACATATAATTGGAACATATTAAGACAGCTTTCATGGAGTTAAAGTCAACAGAGCAAACACACACACACATTCTGTTAGAGCAACTCATAACTCCTAACACACTGATTAGGGCAAACTGAGCAACAATTCCTGAGAAACAGACGTGCAGGGCTGTTAGCTGCGAGGCACACAGAGGTGCAAAACCACGATCTCACACTGTATTTCTTTCTATCAGTCACACAGTGTAAGTGTAAAAGTAAACATAAATGCCAACCTATCCAAATACGCTGTTACCTGCCCTTATTCTTTTTCTCTGTGTATATATAAGCGCATAATGTGTGTGCTCAACACTTAAGGGATGGAGTCTGTGAGTCTGTGAGCCGACCAACACCGAAGCGGCCTCCGCTGATGAGCAGCTACGTAGCTCGATGTGACTAACACCAGTTGCCTGTTGATGCAACTGGCTGTCTGTGAAGGCCTCACAGACAGCCAAAATGCCACCCGCTGGCACGGAGACCAAACAAACCTCATCCACCCTCCTTCAACCAACCCCCCCCTCCTCCCGTCCCTTTTCTCACTCACCCCTCTCCCTCTGGCTCTGCTCGTCTTTGAGACAAGCAAAGTTCTCCTTTCTTCCTTCCTTCTCCCTCTTCTCTCCCTCCCTTCCTTCCTTCCTTCCTTTCACATTCCTCCCTGCTCAGCCTCCTGCACTGACCTCCTATCACTCTCTTTTCCATCACTGTCTTTCTCTCACCCCTCCACCCCTCCATCCTTCCCTCCTCCCGCTCCACTCAGCTATTAGCACTATTAAGACAAGGCTTCAGTCTAAGCCCCCTGGCTTTGTTTCTGGTTTCGAGGGAGAGAAGAGCAGAGCTTAGCCGGACTGTGAGTGGTTGTTAGACAAAAAACCCAAGCAGCTCTTACAACACAGTACACAATAATAGGTGCCAACTTTCAGTAATGGCTAGGATGAAGACTGGCACTAAGGGAGTTTAACTACTGTTCATATCCACACTCTAGAATGAAACTATGTTAGTGACTCTAATAACTATACTAGTTAAGTTGTGTTTTGCATTGACTTTAAAGCAACAAGTCCGTGTTTCTAAAGCATGCAACGTACACCGGTGCAAGTGTTAGGGATGAAGCAGAGATAGGTGGATGATGGAGATGGAAGTAGCATCGAAACCAAAGGTGTACCTGCTTGAATTTGTAAGGCAGCGACTTTAAATGCTTGATCAGGGGACAAAAAAATAAGAAGCAGACGGACAAGAAGTCAGACAAAAATACACACAGACATTTATAACACTGTGAAACCAGGAGTGTACCTGTGAAAAAAGAAGGCGGGGAGGCAGAAATTTAGACAGACAAGCAGAGAGACTGTAAGGACACATGTTAAACTCATCACCACGACAACAGTGCAGACATTTATCTGTCAAACAGTAGGAGGGGAGACAGCTAGCCAGCCAGTGTTGTCGGCCTGGAAAAGAGGAAGCTATTGGAAGTAGAATTGTCAGAGAAAGAGATTTTGTTTTCGCTGGAGTCAGCTGGCTTTTACAGCCATAATCTTTGCAGACAGAGCGGACTGCGGAGGACATAGAGACAGAAAGAAAGATCCATCTAGAGAATGAGACGTTTCTCACTCTGCAAAGAAAAAGCAGAAGTTTCGATTCACTGAAGGCCTTGAATAAGGCTCCTTGATTCAGACACCGAGCGTGTCTTCTAAGAGCGTGAGTGAAAGCATGAATGTCTGCGGGTGTGTCCGTGTGTGTGTTTGTGTGAACCCTCCCAGTGTGTGTGTGATAAGACTGTAATTACAGCTGGGCTGAGCTCAGGGCTGGGCAGAAGGATGGGGAAGAGGAAACAGAGCTCTGTGAGGGAGGAAGCGTCTTGGTAAGGAGATAAGCTCTACCAGCGCTGGGCTCATTGTCAGTATATATGTGTGTGTCTGTCTGTGCGTGTGTTGCCAGCCCCAACAGTTGCTCTGATGATAATCCCAGCAGCCAGAGGAATCCATACTCGCACTTACATCAGCTAGGCAATTACACTGGGATAGGGCTGCTTATATATCCCCACACTAGGAATTACACACAAATGTACACATACACATTTGCAGATTTGTAGAAATGCAGGGACACATGAGCACGACACAAAGAGATTAAGTACGAACCAAAAAAGGGAAGGAAAATGTGAAAATTTATACTAAGGAGGAAAGAGCACAAGGGAGATACGAGGAACAAAAATTGGTATTAAAATATAAGAGACTGATGAAGGTATAAAGGATTTTTTTAAAATTAAAGACACAAAATACAGACAGATAAGAGATAGACGGAATGAACATTACTCAGTAATCTATATTTAAATCTTTCATACAGCTCCTCTAAATGCTTGCTGGCAGCAGCCTGATAAGTGGCTTTGTGAAGCAGAAATCTCCCGAGTAGCGTTATCATCAAATTGTTCTAATACTGGCTGATTTCTCTTCAAATGTGTGAATATCTGGATGCAGAGGCTCACTTCTTTTCAGTGCAACTCCAAGCATCCTTGATGTAAGTTCACAGGACCTCTACATCCATTTACAAGAAGAAGAAGAAGAAAAAAAAATCCAACCCGCTGTTGATTTTTGTTTTTCAGTAATGCACACTGCCCATCACTTATGATGGGCAGAAAATGAGCAATGGGCAGTGTGTGTTTTTGGCTTTCGTTTTAAGACAGACCATTTTTGATCCCACACACTTTTCACCAAGACTTCGCAGTGTGAAATATCCATTTATAAGAGAAGTAGAGATTGCAGCGTGCCAGAATCAGAATTAACTTCATTCAGCGTGTTATAATTACATGTGTTATTGCTTGCACACTCCTTAGTGGGGGGTAATAATCACACCGGATGCAGCTTACTATGAGTATTTAAGCAGTCTGCAGCACGCAGCAGGCGTGACAGCTTATTTTAGTTCTCCTGGCGTTTGTAAACCACTGCAACAAAATAAGTAGCCTGCCGCACAACGAGGCATGCATTTTATTCGTGCAGCATGTGAGGTTTAAGCATCAGGCCTGCAGGCAGATAATGTAGGACTACTTTTTTTGTTTTTTGCATTAGTGTTGTGTTTGTATGTGCGCATTATACGTCCGCTAATGTTAGTCAGGTTACCATTGTGGGGTCAATGGGGCTCGTGTGGAAGGCTTCGCTGGCATCCTCTGCAATAACGTCCTGATATGGAGTGCAGAATGGAGACAAGGATTGTACAGGGAGACGTGTTAACGAGGGTTGGGGTTATAAGCATGCAGCCTACTGGGAGGACCTTAAACTTCTTAATTTGCAAGGGTAAGGCTTTACAAACAGAGAAATACCCCCGCTAAGGTCAGGACCTGGACTGTGAATGAAAAGAGTGATAGTGAAAACAGGGAGTTATAAAATCACTGAGAGGAAATGAAGAAATTTAAAACTAAAGCATATAGAATCACTAACAGGACAAATGAGGTGTGCGAGAGAAAAGGAAGTATTAAAAAAGGAAAGAAGGTCAGACTTTGCGGTTCATTCATGCACAATGGACTTCACAGCACATTAAACACTGAGTGCTAAAACTCCACGCTGTCCTGAGCCTGAAACTTTACAAGTTTAATTGCTTTAATCTATTAACTTAATTCTGTGTATGTCTAATCAAACAAGACTTTTCTAGCTGCCAGGAAGCACTGCTCAGATGACATAAACTTATTAACAAAGTGAACCAGAAGAGTAAAAAGCGTTTAAACTTTCAATCGATCCAGTCAAACAGCGTCAAACACACTATTAACACTTCTTCACAGTGTATGTGCTACGGTGAGATGAAAGCACGTGTGAAATGCATTTAGCCCAACTTCTTTACTTACAAGTCCACTGGTGTCTTGGGGTTGACCAGGTGGTTTAATGGAAGGACGCGAGGATGAGGGGACATGGTGGGAGAAATGCCGTGGCAGGTGATACACGTGATGGGGGAAATAAGGCTACGAGGGGAGAAAGAATGATTGTGGAAAGGCAGGCAGGAAGACAAAATAAAACAAAAATCATAAAATCATATAAAGGAGCATGAGCATATGTACATATAACAGGAAAGGATGCTGGGGGGGGGAAATATCATGGTCATGCGGCACTGTCCAAATCTGCAATGTAGGTCAACTGATAAGGTGTAAAGGACTGGGCAGCTAAATCCAGTAACTCTTTGAAATCCACCTTTATTTCAATGACCAGAGGAGCCAATCACAGTTCTTAAGAAAAACAATGAGTAAATATTAGTAGAGATTGAAGGACTCTGATATTGGGTGTGTGAGTCTGCACTCAGTGAAAATGACAATCACAACAATCAAAGTAGATCTGAATCAGTATGATTTATTGGAGACTATCAATGGTCAAGGATCAGATTTGGAGGCTACCATCAGCAGCAAGCTGCTGAAAGAAGCTTCTGTTTAAAGAAAACAGTTTTTTGTAACACTACCTAAAAGAGCATCACATTGCTTTCAACTGTGTCCTTGCTGTATTTCCTTTCCGCCTACATTTTTCCTAATTCCTCAGTGGTATGTTCTCACATGGGACCACCCCAGTGGGTAGTCCTTAGACCTGTTTGGCCTGAAAGCGCCTATTGTGTGCCATTTTTGGGTTGTTAGCATTGTCACTTGGCCATATAGACACCTTTTAGAGTGAGTAGTAGGCAGAGGATGTAAGTCATGTTTCCTCACCCGGTTGTAGAAAGGATGCTGAGGGCCAGTCATTCCACTGAAGTAGGCACTGTGTGGCTGAGGAGGCAGGGATCCGGTGAAGGAGCCTGCTGGGGAGCAGGCGGCAGAGTGTTGGGTGTAAACTGACTGGGGACGGGCCGCTGCCTCTTGGAGGGGCAGTGTGGGATAGGTCACTCCTCCGATGTGCATCTGCTCCCTGGCCGCACGCACATCTAAGAGACGGCAGAGGCAGGGAAGAACGTACAATGGAAAGAGTGAGAGAGAGAGGAAGGGTTTATCTGTGACGCTGATTATCATGTCTTGGCGATGACTATAAAGACCCTTCAGATCCACCCACACATCAATAATTTAGCTTTATTTCATAATCTCTGGAGAGTTTGGACAGTTGTGAATTCAGAGGAAAAAAAACTACATATCAAACAGCTGACGTACATGCCGGCAAAATTCTTTGACTCTCAAAGCACTGCAGGGAATACAACAAGAACATTGTTCGTGAACATGTTCTCCTTATCCCAGTAAGAAGAGAGTCAAACAACTACAGGCTGGAAAGAAAATTAGCGCAGATGTTACGATTACAGAGACCTTCAACTGTGAATTCCACTCTCACACTGATTCCTATTACTCTGTTTGCTCACAAACAGCAGGCGTGTTGATATTCTCTGTTTTCCAAATTATATGCCAGCCACGTGACATTTTCTGGCACATGCAGCTCTTTGCTGTCCCCGACAAATAAATTCGCCCATGTAAACAAACAAAGCGGACCATGTGAACTCATAGACATCATCCCGTAAGTGCTTTGCTACAACCGCTTTCACACGAACCATTCTGACTTTGAGAGAAGTCAAGGAGGAGGTAAGTAGGGAGCTTTGGTTAAAGCTCCCAAATTAAAGTTAAATAAGCCCGAAGACAGAACAGAGTAGCTCTGTGCGGCTGGCAAGAAAGTAAGAACCAGAAACAGAAGCAGGCACCAGAATGTCTCCTGGTTATACAAGTGGCTGCTGAATGACACGCTGAGTGAGACCCAATCCAGCCTGTGAACACAATGGGGGCCTTATGATGTGAGTCAGGCTCATGGGCGGGTATCACTGACAGCACTGCCCACTGGTTGGCCACAGGACACTGGGCACCAAGTACCAACTGGTCAGGGAGGGGAGTGCAGGGAGTTCGATGACTGGGTAGGAGCGTTGGTCACCTTCCGTTTCGCTGTGGATAAGAGTGGAGGCGCAAACGCCCACAGTTTCGAGCACGTACAAACACAAACACGTTTCATGGATGCATACACTACACGCACCTTTTTAGGAACAGAGTACTGTACTTACAGATCGGGGCGTCTGGTTGTAGTACTTTGTCAGCTGCGCCCTCCGTGACTCAAAGTTGTCTCAGTGGAACAGACTTTCTGTGTGTGCGAGTGTGTGTATTCTGTGGTCTCATAACGCTATGATGCAGCAGCTTCACACCAGGCGTCATCCACACTCCTGTATGGGCCGAATGGACGCTGACGCACGGTAACGAAAGTACAACTCCGCTCTGGCTTACAGTTTAACAGTGATGCACTATTACGTCAGTGTAACTACAAAGTGTGAAATTTGGTGCTGCACTACGGCCAGATTGGAAACAGGGAGCGAAGGCATTGTCCTGTTCGTACAGCGCTGGTCGACATTTGATTGTTTGGAAACGAGACGCACGCTGTGGGTTACTGAGAGCCCCTGCAGTGGGCGATTTTAGAGCAACCCTGCTACAATGCTATGAGTAATGCCACTGCCAAATGAGCTGGCACTGCACCGGACACATTGCATAGAGGACAGTTTTCAGTGTCTCCATGCTATTGTATACCATTCAGTTTGGGGGTTTTTGTCCCATCATAACAGCTAAATCATACACGTGCCAACTGAGCTTGTCCGTTTGCTGAAGATGTCAATGAGATGCGGCTTAAAGCTTCAGAGGCAACAACAGAGTTTATGCCCTTCATGCTCCCTTTCCTTTCCCCAGATTGCAACAAAATAAAACAGATTTTGACATGGTAGACTGCACTCTCCAGCACTATCATCAAAATACCAAATGAGGGAATATCTTTTGAAAGAATGTTAATCCCTGCAGGAGAGCACATGAGACTGCCAAAGAGCACTGAAGTTGTTCTGACAGGATATTGCAACTCAAATATCTACTAACACTATGCTATTTATGGCAGGGTTTTTTTCCCCTGCCATCTGTAAAATATACCGTGTGTGTACAGACCTGCTATGATCTCCCGCAATTTGGGGTCCAAGTTGACAGTGCAGGGCAGAAACATCTCCACATCTCTGGCAGTAAGAACAGGCGTCCTGGAGGAGAGGAACACTTCAAAGCTGCGGATGTCTCCGTCGATCTCCAGCAGAGGCTCCACGTCCTTTGTGGTCGGGATGTTCTTGGAGATTCTTTAGAGGAACGAAGATTTTTTGAAGGAGTTATTGTAGTGAATATGTTGCTCATTTAGCTTAATTAATACTTATTTAGAGGAAAATGCCAAGGACAACAAAAACACATGGCACCACTGACTATTTGAGGATGTTTAGAAATGTGATGTTTGCACCCACTGCTGGCATGACTTATCAGAATGTATGTATGACATTAGTTAACACCATTTTACTACATCTTGTATTGCGCATGAACAATAAATTAGAAATCAGAAAGGTAAATTACCCTTTGGTCAAATACTTTAACAGTACAAATAACAGAAATGTAAAAAACCTCATGTCTGAAGTCCTAGTAATGATCAAAAATGACAATGAGGGTGGTAACTACCAGTGCGCAGACACACTTTTTATATATTTCAAATGCAGGCAGCTCTGTGTAGAAGTTGTAATCTGGCCAGGTGCAGGTGTGGTAAATTTTATACACTTTTTAAATTCCTTCTCTACATTTTCTAGAGCAATCTAGTGATCATACTTGGCATTACTAAGAGTTTATTGGCTTTATGTTCAGGTGTTTGCAATCCTGATGCAAAGAGGGGATGTTATGTGTTGTGGGCTACATGCTTAAGAAGAATGCTTGTGGGTTTGAAAACAGCTCTATTTTAACATTTAAAAGCATGGTTTTAGAATTTCATCACACTCATCTGAATAAAAGCTAAACATTTTACCAGAAGAGCACCTTTATATGTAACATCAGCACCAATTGGAAACAATGTTACAATTTGACACCTTTTACTCCTCTTTACGAGTTAAGAACCAAAGAGAACAAGGATGACGACAAACTATTCTGTCTTACTGACAAATGTGGCATAAATATGTAACTGCATGCTAAATTCTGACTTGTGGATTCATAGCAAAAATAGAAATCATTAAATTCTGACAAAAAAAGAAAAGAGGAAACAACAAGCAGTTCTGTTAAGATTGAAAAGATATGACAACGGTCATCATCATCATGAGAGCAGAGAGATAACTGGATTTAGAAAAAGGCGAGATAGTGAAAGCGGGGATGTTCGAGTACAGATAGAGTGAGGGATGTTATCTTTTCTGAGCAGAGGAGGAAACCTGAGAAGATGACAATCAGGGTAATTTAGCAAGCAGCAGACGGAAGCGCGTCATGATGTGCTGCTACGGTTAACGTGATGTTTGTTATCACAGGCCCTAAGTAAACACCACGTTTGGAGGTTGTTCTGTTTCTGCGTGATTATAGTTTTCCTGGTCTATACAGCAGGGGGGAAAAAGCTGTACTACATGAAGAACTTTAGATGAGAACAATTTATCGACGCTGTGTTCAGCTTATGGAATATTCCATTTTAAAACACTAAAATTAAAACTGTATAAACCAAATTTTAGACCCCGGAAATGCTGCATATGGATTACAAATGCTGAAAGGTTATGAAGTGAGGACTTTTATTTAAGCTGAATAATGTTAAAAGTGCTATCACAAAATCACAGAAAGGGTAAAATGAGGCCAAGGATACACAGGATACAAACAACAACAAGCCACAGCAATCAGTACATCTCGACCGATCCTATCATTCAGACATGAAAATATGAAACTTGGAGTGACTTATGACACCGGCCATTCATCATGAGAGTATGCAGCTCTTATCAGATGAATGAGGAGACCTCGGTGGGGAGTAGACATTTTTCTCATCTCGGCTTCCATTTGTCATCCAAACCCTTCATCATTTTCTCAGTAGATGCTTTTCTCTCCCTACATCCCCCTTAACCTTCCCTCCTTACAGATCAACCTCAACTCACCCTCCTCTAATACATCATCCAGTCTGTCTAGTGGTGAGCTGTGCAGGGAATACAAGCTGGAAAAGTTGGGTTTTTTTCTCAAAGACTGAGCTGTTTTCAACAGTGAACACAGACTCGTCTTTCTGTGACTTGATTGGATGATTAGTACGGCTGCTGCTGCTGCTGCATGCTAGCTAAGTCAGGATGAGGTCAGCATCTGGCCAGAGCTCAACACAGCAGACTGTTAGCTAATAATCCAAAATATAAACTAACTTAATCTGGTTAACACGGTGGCCTGAAATGTCCTCCATCAGCCTATTCCAGTGAAGTTCTCATACCTCAGTGATGTGTGGTCACAAACAAGTCCTTTAAAGGTGCAGAACACTCAGTTACAAGTTACATAATTTCCATTTCTGGCTGTTAGTTGACACTCCAGACTGCTTACAGTGAGTGAACAGGTAGGGCTCCAGTCCTCTGTTCAAGGACATTTCGACAGGACAGATGGCTGGTGATAGACAGGTCTGCTGCTGCAGCGCTAAAACCTGTGACCTTGTTGCAGGTTCATGCTCAAGTCTGACAAGAAATACTGACATTTGGGTGTCTTAGAGAGACATTCTGGCGTGTTTGGTAGTCATAATAAATGAAAAATAAATATATGACATGCAAATCCCACATGTTGATAGCATACACATTATTTCAGTTGAATCAAGTGAATGTTTCTGCATTTATCTTCCCACTCAGGATCTTCTCTTAGAACAGCCCAGGTGGCTCACAGCAACCCTTTGTACCCACCCAACTGCTACTTAGAAAAGACAGTGAGGAGACAGAAAAGGCTGTGAGTAGAGAGGACACAGCAGCACAGCTGGCTCCAGTGGACAAAGCCCTCTCAGTGTTTCTTCCATTAGAACCTTTAACAAGACCCAAAAGGTTGAGGAAGCTCAATGTTGGCACACAGACGAACCCTCTGCTGTGACCTAGCGGATGAGTGTGATTCTGAAGGCACAGCTGTTACCTGAGTGTACATGCACGTAAGCACCACCAGTGATGGTGTCAGCCTGAGTGCTGATTCAAATAACACTGACGAGAACAATTATGTAATAGCCACCGCAGACACCTGGGCAGTCAGGATGGGAAAATTCAAAGGCACAGATGAAGGGTGGAGTGTGTGTTTAAGCGCATGCGCGAGTGTCTGTGTGTGTGTGTACTGTATGTGTGTGGGGGTGTTTGGTTCCTTTTCTCATGAACTGTATTAACCCATACACAGACTGAGAGAATCTTGTGCTTTTCCCCATTTCCAGCTGGCTTAGTGCTGTTTATTTGTGGGTCTGAAGACACAGACCAACAGGAGCCAGTGAGTCACACACACACAAACATGCACGCACACAGAGCACTTCCTTTTGCTATACAAAGAACATCCTCCAAAGACTTTCTAAGGAATCTTATATCTTTTTATAGGACCATCTAAAATAACTCTGTAATGTGTAAACAGGAAAAAAAATTAGAAAGGGCTCCAATTATGAAAGTATAACTGAGACTTATTATGCTGTAGATGTACACACAGACAGAAATGTTGGTCTACTACAGACTGTTTATATTCATAGATTTATTATAGCCCGAAGAGTCATATGTTAGATGATAAGTTAGAAAATTATAACTGAAAATAACTCAATAACTCATTTATCTTGTCATATTTTCAGACACATTTGCTTTTGTTAAAACTGAGACAAGTTTCACAAACAAATAAAAAACGCTTAATTTATATTACTGGACAACAATGGTAACCAAGAAACTGGCTACAATTGTGCATAATTCACTGAGTTGTGTGTTTGCTCTTGGTAATGCACAATGTGCAAGCATACAGGAGCACAGACAGATGTGTCTTCTAAATACAACTGGATTTGCTAAGAGCAAGTCAAGTACATCCATCATACCCAGACAAACTGTGAGAGAATAAGAAGACGATTCCTTAAGTTCCCAACTACCTATTCAGACAAGAGAGGAAAGAGCAACACTGAGTGGAAATCCTGCTTCAAGGAGGACCAAAACATGCCAGAAAAACAAAACAAAACAATCAACAAATAGTGGAAAAGGAAAAAAAAAACACAAAATAAGCATAAACTGTACATAAAAGATGGATATAGCTACTGTGACCCATTGCCATATTGGGTTTCTGAAAAAGAACAACAGCTGATTTAGACTTCTGTGGTAAAGCCTACAACATAACCTACTTAAGCAGCCGACAGCATTGCCAGCATTCATGCTTCTGCATGCTGTATTATGTGTTAATCATCCTGTGGTTGTGTCCCGGTGTATTATATGCACTGGGACACAACCCAGCAAATTACAGTGGTGTGAAAAAGTGTTTGGAAGACTTGCTGTGGTAAATGAAATCATGAATTCTGCTTTCTACCAAAACATCCTGAAGGAGAAAGCCCTGCCATCTGTTTGTGACCTCAAGCTCAAGTGCACTTGGGTTCTGCAGAAAATGGAGACTTTGGCGTAGCCTTCGCTTGAATCCGATTGAGATGCTGTGGCATGACCTTAAAAAGGCAGTTTAGCTAAGTTCACCTTCATTTAGAAAATGCAAGTATAACAAACATACCAAAAAATAGGAAACACTTTTTCACACTACTGTAAATCTGGTGGAAGCTACGACTGAAACAAATGAAATGCTAAGACTTTTTCCTTTCTCTATACATCCATTGACATCCATTCTGACAGTTTCAGCAATCTCCCTCCAGGAATTTGCTGACATGTGCGAGTCCCTATATTGAGGCTATGATTATTATACCTTATATAATAATATATTACCATAAATGATATTTCAATACCAATGGACTGAGAGCTAACAACTTGACTGCAGGAGTCTGGGTAACACGCTGAAATGCATGTACCCATTAAATGATAAAAACACTTTTAAAATGAGATACGACCACTTAAAATGCCAATATCTAGAATTCCCATCGTTTGAGATGTTGGCTGCAAATCACTATGGACTAATTAGTCATTCTTATCAGAAACCAGTTGCTTAATGAAAAGTTGGATGTTTTGTTTGCAGTGTCCAAGAAGCCACTACACTACTTTCAAGCAGATGAAGAAAAAATTTTCAGCAGCCATTTTTGTAGCACAATAGGCCCATTGACAGGACCGGGCTTATAGCTGCAGTCATGCAGGCGCACAGGTCCAACCGCTTGCTGTGTGGCGTGGCTACTGGGAGCTTTCTGAGCTTATCCAAATGCTAATAGGTCCCAAAGCTGACTGGGGCATAGCCTTTCTTCTCCTCTCAACCTCCCACACACTGCAGCTGATGGGAAGGAGCAGAATTCATCTTGCTCTCTCTTCAGTACTCTCGCTGGGCACAGAAAGTATGAATGTGCCACTTGACTTTGCTTTATAGCTGCCCACTGTGCTTACGGGTGACATTCGCACACACGCCACAAAGAGGTGGTCTCTCTGCCAAACATTTCCATAAAGGGGCCCAAAGACAGAGAGATGCCTCCGAACAGACAACCGCCTGTGCGCATTGTGTTTGAGAAGCTCAAGAGTTTCGATGTCAGATACTGTGCGACCAGTACAACAATGTGTGGGTGAAGAAGCTAACCAGGCCCGGGTCCGGCACATTCCTCTCCTGGTCAGAGTCATGTCAGAGCTGCTTGCAGTGTCTGCCCAGCGTGTGGATGAAAACAGCGAGGCCCTCTCTGGGAAAACAGTGGACAGGCGAGTTGGCGCGTGGATTCGCAGCATCAAGGCTGAGGGAGGTTATTGTTACAATGGAAGCTGCCAAGACCTCCACCACCCAAAGGCAGAGGGGGAGAGCAAAAATATGTTTTCACTTTAGATGACGCCATGTTCTTTGTCTCCTTAAAAATCCAGACGCATTTCCTTGATTTAAATCAAATGCTTCAAGTACTGTGGACACCCCTGTCTCTGCTTTCCTCTCCGTCTCTAACTTTCTCTTTTCCTTGCTTCCTTGTCTTGGCAGTGCCAACTGACAACTTGCGGCAGCGTCTGCTTTCCATATACATTTGTGGCAAAGTTAAGTCCAGTAATTGAAACTCTCTTGTACTAAGCTGGACCTGTGCATCCCAAAGCAAACCACAGAGACAAGCAGGCTAATGGGAAACACACCATGCTGATAAAAACCAAGCAGTTTCGGAGCAAGCGGCCTCTCAGTGAAACAGGCTCAGGGCTCAGTGGTTCCGTGAAATGTTGATTAAACTCATGTGTAGCGCCGAAATGGAGCCTCCTTGTTCCAGACCCCAAAAACCTTAACTGAACCCTCCACTCAGAGCAACTAGGGCCTCATTCTTGACAAATATTAAAACAGTAAACCTCAACTTAGTGATTTACGCACAAGAAGAGAGTTTGGAGCATCCTTGGGTCATTACACAGTTTGTTCATTGTGACAGTAATTGCACCATGAAGCTCATATCAGCACATGTGGTTGTTTGATAGCTGTAATGGCCAGTTGATAGGCCATATGATGCCGGTTAAGTGGGGTGGACTGCTAAAGTGAAGACAAATGGGCAGCTGCAGATTATGCAGCTGGAATAAAAATGAATCTAAGATCCATACAGTGAAAAATTAATGTGACAAACAAAATTGGGAGCCTCAGGCTGGACGAGTAATCCCGTTCAACGTCACTGAAAGGGATACATATGTCAATAATAATAAGAGAAATTGGAATGAGAAAAAGAAAAATCAATGAGAATGTGAGAGAAAGAAAAGGAAATTACTGTGGTAAAACAAAAGCTTCTCCACTCCAATTTGCGTCCAAGTTAGAGGCAAGGATGTAAAGCCTCGCGTGATTATTAAGGACTTTAAAAAAAGCAGACTGTTTGAGCAACTACTACAGAGGCTGACAACAAGATCACAGAAAGTCAATGATAATATAGAAAAAAAGCACCTGTGAAACCTTTCAACACAGGCTAAATCCTCAATATGTTTCTCTGGGCTTCTTTGCAATTTCAGTGTGGTTTCTGCACACATATTCTAACAAGCCCTAACCTCCATTGACCTTTGAAGGGCCAGGATGTTAATGTCAGTTAAGAGCCGGATGTGTGTGTGTGTGCGTATCAAGATTGCCCGTGGCTCCCGCAGTGGCTGAGTGGTGAATCTCACTGTCCCCTTAAAGGTCAGCGCCGACCCTCTTGTAACCCTGTGCTGCTATTTATAATCAGCCCCCACCTTCTAGCAGTTCCAGCACAAAGACACGGGAAAGCACGAGAGAGATCAGTGATAATGCTCAACACTGCAGAAATACCAAGGTATCAGGCGGCTGTCAGCTTCCCAGCCCTCTGCTCTTTTTCTTCCATCTAAGTGTCACATTTAAATGTTAACCCAACCTTGTGGTCTGATGGATGGGCTCTAAGACCGGAGCAGAGGTCAGCCAGAGGTGTAGCGGTGGGGCTTTTACTGCATTTAAAAATGATTATTTGTGCTTTGTACAAAAAGAGAACAGAGCAGCTCTCTTGTTTCTGACCAATTAGACTAATCCTTCAACCTCGGCTTACAGGCACAAATGAAAAAGGCTTTAAGGATTTTCTAGCAAAGAATGCTGCACAACGTTCTTTCCGTCCTCACATGGTAGCCTCCCTGCACAAATACACACAAGAGCAGTCAAAAACTCCTCTTCCACATACACACACACACACACACACACACACACACCTCCTCCTGTGTCACCTGTACACACTGGCCAGAGCTGTCTTTTTTTTTCCTTTTACATTTTAAGTAGCTCAGTAGGGGTTGGGTGGTGTTGGAGCTGGCTGAGGCTGATTCATGCCTTAGTCACCGCCAGCAAACACCTGAGGGATGGAAGAACGACAGAGCAGGCCAAATCGACCCACACGCATACATGCACTCAAGTGGAATCAGCAGAGGACCGGTTTCACTAATATAAACAGCCACGTGGGACCCAGGGGACATGTGCATGAATTTCTGTGTGTGTGTCCACCACCTGGACTATCTCACTTGGAGCAGCAGCATCACCTGAGGCTTCGAATACACCCGAGACGCTAGCACACCAATGGCAAACGCCTCATGCAGTAATCCTGCTGGTATCTGGTCTGATCCTCTGTAGTATTCACAAGCTTTGGTTCCGTTACCTTATTTTACCTCCAGAGACAGAACTCTCTCTTCTTGCTCTCTCTTTATGCCCTTTCTTATCTCCCCCCACCCCCCAACTGTTCTTCTTTTTCCATCTTTATCTCACACCAACCCTAGTTTCGTTTTTGTCTCTGTCTGTCTTTATCTTTCCCTCAGTCAGGTGGTCTGTCAGCACACTAGTGTGTAGACTCAGTGGTGGTGTCCTATCAGCGATGGAGCCAGAACTCTATTGAGACACAGGTGACTTCACATTAGCCTTTACAAATTCACAAACGTTTGGAGGCCTCTTGGCAAATGGCAGCGCAGTGAACGATCGAATTACCAGTTTTACTCTGTATTTCACTGAAATACCTCCTGGGTACAGGGACAATGGGCTCTCTCAGAGGACAGAGAGAGGGAAGAAAACCATTTTGCGCATTTGTCGTGCAGCTAGATTATAGAATGTGTTGCAAATGCGACAGAACTCCATATGAATGGGCTGTATGGTGAAGAATAAAGACTTTTTTTTCTTCATTTGAGGGCAGGAAAAGTTCAGAAGTGTTCATTATAACAAAAGAACAGGGTCTCGCCATTTTTTGAGTCCAGATTTTTAAGAGCTTATTAAAAGGACTCCACATAAAGGGAATCACCAGCGTGAGCTTTGGAATGGCGCTTTTATCCCTGCACATAATTGCAACCAAATTACAATAATTGTGCCAATTAAAGTAATCCCGAATGAAGAGAGTGTCATCTTAATGTTTCAGTACTTGGGATAAGAGTCTCCCTAATTAAGAGTGAATTGGTGGGCTGCATATTCATTCAGACTGTGATTAGTGGAAAAAAAAAAGTTTTTAAGTGTCCATCGAGTGGCTGGCTGTACATCACTGAAAGGGTGATTGTTTAGCGTATGAACGCTGGGTCAAGCCAACAAATCGGAGGTGAAAAGAAGATGAAAGGATGAGAGAAACAATTCGTTATTCACAAGCCGTGACCTGGTGATTAAAAGCATAGAGGGCACAGAAAGTAGGAAAAAAATTTTTGCCCACAATACTATAAAACATAGTGTCACTGTGCTTCAAAATACAAATTCACCTGACAACAATTTCTCTGCTGTGTTCTGCTTCCTGCACTGTGTGAATGTGTGTGAGTATGCATGTTTGTTGAACACAGCCTGCATCTCAGGGTCTGATTAATTACACCGATTCTCAGAGGAGTTGGGGGTGACATATGTTCTTGCACTGGTGTGAGAGCTAGCTGTGTGTGTGTGTGGTGTGTGTGTGTGTGTGTGTGTGTGTGTGTGTGTGTGTGTGTGTGTGTGTGTGTGTGTGTGTGTGTGTGAGTTTTCTATCAACTGCATGCATAAGATTTGTATGTGATTTCATGTGTGCACCTGTGTAAACTGCAAAAACTTGTAGTGGCAAATGAGTTTCAGCTGAAACATGCACGGATGACAACTCCTGAGTGTGTGTGAGAGAGTGTCTATAAGTCCATGGCATGCAATAGTTTGTGTGTATATATGAGTGGGTGTGTAATGAACAGAAGATTCAGGTGCAACGCCAGAAACACACTCCTGAGTGCAGCAGGGGCATCCTGGCACACACAGGGTACCAGATGTCAGAGCAGTGCAGGAACCTGCTCAGTGGACCAGTGACACTTTTTTTTCTTTTTCTAGAGCTGAAAACTGGATCTGGGCGTCCAGGAATAAACTCTCTTAGGACCCGACTGAACCCGCCCTCACAGATGATTAGATCCAAGTATGTTAACCCTACATCCAAAATTACTTCACTGTGAAACAAATTATCACTAAAAAAAACAAGTACAAGTCATTTGAAAGTCCCTGAAGATCCTGCAGTTAGCATATTTAAATCACATCCAAACCCGAAGATATTCAGTGTTTCAGAAACCAAAGAAAGCAGGAACTCCTTTGGTTCTGGTTCTAGCAACTTGAATGTCTGGAAACAATATTTAATTTTTTCCACTAAAAAACTTCTCACATTTTTTTGCCAACTGACTCATCCACTCACTATTTACATTCCACATGTCTTCATTACTTGTCCTTTCTCGTTGTTCTTTAGGTTTTTCTCTTTCCTAATTAACCGAACTACCTTCTGTCAGCCATACTGCTACACTATAAAGCAAATTATTTGCTAACTTTGCTGGTTTATCTTTTATTTTGTCATTTAGACATTTGATTTTTTTTTTAAATTTTTGCTGATTATTGCCTAATTCTGCATAATTAACTGCTGAACACCATGTCCTTAATGCCTATCCACTGATTTAAATCTTCAACTAATGGCAAAGAACAGAAAAAAGGACACAACTGTAGTTAAGTTTAGAAAATATATTCTGATCACTTATTTTAATTTTTTTTGCTTTTTATTCACAAATACAAACCCCCATGGAGACTAGTACCAACCGTTCACAACAATAATATCAGATGTGTATTCAACATCCTAAAACTACTTGTTCAGACATTTAAATTCACTCTACAAATGAATTTCCATTAGATGGCAAAATGTAATATAATGATGCTGAAAAAGCTCAAGGAAATAAATATACAGCAATAACCGCAAAGCAGGAGAGGGCCAGGGTAGCTATAATCATCAAGTTTCTAATGACAGCTAAGAAACAACTCCTGAGAAGAGACAATAACGAGGAGGAAGTAATGATGTAACCGAAAAATGATAGTCATAATGCTGCAGGCTCCAGATCCAATTTACTAATGGAAAGAAAAAACTCAAAAGAAAGATTTGGGTTTGTTAATTTGACAACTACAAATTGAAGATTTGCAGATGTTGGTCTAAAGCATTTGATTTTTTGTTTTCTTCTCAGGTTCTGTCAGTGTACTGGACAAACCACAATGCTGTGTTTTTTGCAATTTCCCCTGTGAAAGTAGTGATACAAACATTTTACCTATGCTTCGAGTAAAAGCTTGACTGCTTTGGACCAGTATCTTCTTTAGACAGTGCCGTCTTTGTTCCTCACACACCTCTTTCCCTCAGCTACCGTGCATGAGCCTGGGCGGCCCTCAGTCTTAGCATTAACGATAGAAATCGCTGAGGTTATTAACCGATTACGCATTCTCCATCAGATTAAGACGGCTGTACTAGCCTGTTCCTGCAACGGGAATCAGAAGTGAGCTTTTCTCTGCACGCCACGTCCTAAAATGACAGTTCACAGCCCTTCGGTGATGCTTGTCAATGCAAAGCAAGTTAGTGAAAAACATTTAGCTGTTTCGAAATCCTGTCTGTTTGTGTGAGATAGGAGAGAAGGTGGGTAAGCATTTCTGTTTACTATTTCTTAAGAGTTCAGCTCACCCCCTTCACTGAAAGGCCTGTGTGTATTCCATAATAATTTACAGTGTGAAGTTAATTTAGTTTTAATGTATGGGGCATGCAATCTGAACTGAGACCAACTAATGGTGGTTAGCCCCATTTAAAGGGCTTTGGGCAAGGATGAAACCTGCACTTTTGTACTTATGAAGATGGAAACAGAAAAAAATATTTAATTGCAACCACAGCTGCACTGTTTTCAGTCTTATGGTTAACAATAAGCTGTATTTTTGATGCTGTGGTATACTTAGCTTTAGACACTTTTACAAAGAGAGGGGAGAGAAGAGGAAGAGCTGCTGCTTTGTGACTGAGATGCAGGGCGACAGTTGACCTATAAGGGGCTGACTCACCCCCCACGTTCACTTCACCACTAATATATTCACTTAGTAACGCTCAGGGGATGTGCAGTTTTGCTGTGTAAAAATGGCTGTGCATGACAACTCGCACACATGTTTGCAAAATAAAACGCAACAAAGAATAGATGAGATCTGAACCACATGAGCAAAAGGATGCTAAGTATAAAAAAAAGGAAATTATCAAACTGGTCAAAGTGAAGCTGTGAAACGAGACGTGGGTGGATGTGTGTATTTTTTAACGCTCTGAAAAGGAAAGCAAATAGAAGAAGCTATCCACTTCTCAAACAGGCAGGCAATCCCCGAGACCCCGAGGTTCTTAGAGGTCAGTCAAGTGCCCATCCGTCGTTAAAGGGAATGAGACAGAATAACTCATCCAGAACAAAAAAAGGGCCTAAAGAGCCTCAGATCATATGAAAGAGGAAGAAAAGAGCAGAGACAGAAAAAGACAGACAGACAGAGGCCCGAGTCTTATCAGCGGAAGATTGGTGTAGGAGATAAGGCCTCTAGGCAAGGCGTTGTGTTTAGCCTGTTCGAGGCTTCCTGTCATCATCATTAAGCCAGCTTCTTCGACGGCCAATGCGGAACAGAGCAGCCATTTGGAAAGACACTCAGCGAGGAGGAAGATAAAGAAAGACAGGGCCGTTGGTCAAAAGCAAGATGATGGCTATATTAGGTCTAATGAGTAGTCTAAGTACAACCCCATGCTGCGGTAAGGGGACTTGAATCCAGGCCTTTTGTTCGATGTAGAAACATCAGTTTTTATGGCTCTCTTATTTTCCACAATAATTACAGCAAAAGTAAGGATATTTCTTTTAGGGTCTCCAGTGAATGCGAGTAGAGTAAACATACACAGGAGGAAATGTAGTGATATTTTTTCCCATAAAAGGCAGAGAGAAACGAGACATTTAAAAATCTGCATTCTGTAGTGCCATATGGAAAAAGAAAAGGTAATAACTTTTGTCTTTTAAAAAAACCATAGAGCAAAAATCCAGTCTAATGAGGTAGTGGTTTGTGTTTGGAGATGGGGGATGGAGAGTTGTCGGCTGAATCTAGCTGGCTGAATAGCTGACAATAACCGTCTGTGACACTTCCCTGCCGCAGGAGTCGTGGGCGCTAGTGTATTGTGACAGAGTGCAACCTTTAAAGGCCAGCGATTGATGCACAACAGCGCCCAAACCCAGCGACTCAGCCTCTATCGGTCTTCTCCTCTCGTCTGCGGTGAGCACGCCTAAAAGCATTCATGACCTCACAGTATACACACACAGGGACAAGACTTTACTGCTCCTCTTGTAGACTTTAAAGAATTAGTGTCCCTTTGTGAATCTCGAATCCGGGCAATAACTCAGTCATCATTCGCCTTGAACATTATGGTCAATTACAAAATCTGTCTGACAGTTGCCAATTAGTGTGGCACAGCCTTTGGCACTAAATGTGCTCAGATTATCTAGCCTGCATGGAAAACAAAATCCTCTACTGCCACCTGCTGGTTAGGGTTACTTAGACAGGGAGCAATAAAAGCAAATTCTTAGCTGACTTCTCAGTATTTTTATTCCGGCTTGAAGATGTGGAATTTTACTCATCCAAATACATCCATCACCTAATTTTCATTTAGATAATTTAGTTGATGATCAGTCTGCTAGTGCTGCCCTCAAGTTAGAAAGAGAATGAATAAAAGGCAATAAAACAACCCGGGAAAGAAAGGCAAGAAAGTCAATAAATCAGATCAGTAACTAATCAAAAGATGATGTTTCTGTGTGTGTATACCTCTCATAGATGGTCTTGAGAGTAACCTGATCAGACATCCCATCAGCCTCTTCCAAGTACAGGATGATCCATGATGTCCTGTAAGGCCACTCTTCTGTCAGGTTTATCCATGACGCCAGTCGATCCCAGTTAAAGATGATGTGATTGGCGCGTAACAGACGACCTGCCAACAACGAATCAGAGGATTAGGGGCCACAGAAGTCACTTCCAATCTGCTTAATAACAAACATTTTCTTTTGGCTGCATCATTGACTTGTATAACATATAATGGTTTTGCTCACAAGCACTAATCAGCTATAGGGGCTTGTTGTGCCAACTTGCTTAAAAACAAACTGTCAGTGGTAGTGCCAACTGTTTTTAATCTTCTGCTCTGTTCTATTACTGTACCCCTTGTGTAATTTATTATAATATATTTATAACCTCTAAATCCTAAGTCTGCCAAGCTTTTGTGGTTAAATTAAAATTACTGTTTAAGCTTACAAGCAAAATGTACTCTTCATTAAAACAGAACTCTTGAAGCGCGGATGTTGATGTAAAAAGAAAAATGGCTTTATTACTGTAATAATATGAACAGTTCTAAAGCAGATCATGGTTAATTCCTCACCTGTAATAGAAACAATGTTGAGCAGTCTCCTCATGGTCTGTGGGCTGATGTCACAGAACCAGTCCTCGGTCACCAGCAGCTTGGTCAGGTCGAAGGACATCTGTCTGGTGAGGGTCCTCTGCATCTGGCGCCGTCGGTATGTGTCCTTAGCAGACAAACACTCATTAACATGAGGCTGGAGATGGTACATGCTGAATTTTACTTCACAATAAGTTACATAATGGATCGCCAAAAAACACTTTACACCAGGGACGTCCAACTCATTTTATATCATGGGCCACACTTTGATCTTAAGTGGACAGAACCGGTGAAACTACATAATAAATGCATAAAATTACAGGAAAGGTTATTCTAAGGTTCTTCTATATTTATAAACAGTCTTCATAAATACAGTTAAAAGTTTAAAATCTGTGCCCACTTTCACATTTTCTAAAGTTATTTAGTGAGCCAGATTGGAGTCTTTGCCGGACCGACTTTGGCCCACGTGCCTTATATTTGACACCACTGGTTCACAGTATATAATAAAGGGACCAGGAAAACAGGAAGTGTTTTCTAGCCACACATGGAAAAGAAATACAGCAAAGGAACCATAAAGAGCCATAAATTTTTCCTGTTTAATGTTAGACTTCTAAATTGAAACAGCAGCAGTTATTGTGGACCCTGACTGATGTTTGTGAGAACGCACCCTTACTGTCCCGCTATGTGCATCATGAGACCAGAGGAGAGGTTTCATGGTCACCATGTGATCTAAGACCATTTTAAGAACTTTTGCTTCATTAGACTACAACTACATCTAGATGTGATCATTTCTATATTATTCCACATATCCCAGATTTGAGAGAGAGATTTTATTTTAAAGTATCAGCAGCACCACAATAATTTTTAACAGCAAACACTACCTTACTCTCAACATAATCCAGTTAAGGTTTATACTGATAAGCCCTGTAAAAGAGATGTACATTGGTTTCTTTCCCTCCATATAACCAATCTCTTAATGGCCATGACATACACAGCACTAAATCTCTGTGACTGCACAGAAGAAATCAAAGAGCCGCTGTCCAACACTGAAAAGTCATGACACAGGCAAGCTATTGACACAGATCTACCGGAGAACATCTGTGATGATTTCAGACAGCTGCAATGGTCATGAGCCAAGACAAGCCTTTTGGTTGACTTTGAAGTTGTAACACCAGTCTCATGACCTCTTTCTCAGAGAGATGAAACATATGGCCACTGCTCAGTCTGAACCAAAAAGGTCTATCATAGAGACACCTCTTTGGGGCTAGCTTTTTGGTATTTATTAACCTTTGCTGTAGCTTCACAGCTTCAATGGTTTATTTTGATGACTTGTTGAAGTGCTAAGAAATACTAAGCAGCAATTAGTTTCAATCCAATAAATGTCAAAATACTACAGAGATATTTACAGCATCACACTTAATTCAAGAAGTCACAGAATTTCAGTGTGGAGAGAGCTCATAGTCAATTTGCCCTCCTGCCCCCTCATTTTAATCTCCACTTCTAGAAATAGGGCCCTCCTGCCAAGTGCTAGCTAGCGGCATATAAAAAGAGAATGCTGCCCTGTATTAAAGGGGCCAACATCAATAATGGAGGATGCTGGGTAAACCCAAGGTACAACCAAATGTCAAACAAACAAACAAACAAGAAAGGAAAGTGGGAAGGAAAGGGGGGGTTGGGGGGAAGGTCTCATAGGAGGGTGGAAGGCATCAGCGACAGCAGCAGAGTCACTTAGCCTCCTGCCAGCAGACCTGGTGCCAGTGTTTTGTCACTAGGACCCACTGCTGCTAGGCCTTGTCATTAGGCTGTGGCAACGCAGCAGGAAGGATAAACAGCCATTACATCAATTACACCAGGAACCTTGGCCGCACACCGAGCACCTCTCTCTTTTTGTCTCTGTGTGTCTCCTTCTGTCCTCTGGCCTCTGCACCGCCTGCCAACACCACGCCTGTACTCAACCCCCCCCCCCCCCCCTCCTCCTCCTCCCTCCTTCAGGGAGGAGGCTGAAGAGAGAGGGCAGTGAAGGTTTCTCAGCCAGAATATCTCACACGAAGCCAATGTTTTCTGGTCAAAGAGCAGTGAACTGGCAGCTTTTTCATTTTGTTTGATTAATATGTAGAAATCAAACGTGAATATTAAGTACTTTCCTAAACAGCGTGGGTTTTGGGGAAATTATTGAAACAAAAAAAACCTGCCTGCTTTCATATTGTGTCCAAAGCTTCTTCAATGTGCTATTGCAGCCTTTTTGATTTGGGTATTACAGGCTGGTGCAAGCAGTGAACAGTCCCTGCTTAAAGTAGAATTTGAACTAATGACACTTTGGGATTTTTTATTTGATTTTTCTTTTTATTAACAATCTGTTTTGAACTACCACGGCTCTTCCTCATCTTCTTAACTTACAAACCTAAAGTTAGGAAATCAACCACTGATGTGTGTTTGTAAATCCCACCAAAATATTACATGTAATACTTTTTTATATAAACTTGACTTGAATAGCTGTTACCCTGCGGTTTAAGGCATTCTTGCTGCCAAGTTTGGCCTGGTCTTGAGCCAGGCTGTTCTGAGACATCTTCTTGTCCGTGTCTTCATGCCATCCTAGAGAAAGGGAAGAAGAGGAAGAGTCACAGTGTCAACAGAGGCAATCAAGCATGGCCATGTATTAGATGTAAAACAGTTTATGAAACTATGAGTTTATAAAATGCCTCAAAGCTCTGTGTTAACCTACTTCTCTATATTAAAGTGACCATATTATGCCCAGTTACAAGTTTATAACTTTAATTTGTGGGTTAACTAGAAGGCTGGATCATCGTTTTCCTTTTACTATACAGCACCACTTTTTATTATCTCACTGAAACGTATCATTTTAGCTGCTGCCTCTTTAAGACCCCACTTACAAAAATTCCAGTCTACTCTAGATGGGTCAGCTTGCCTGGAGCGTTGGCTAATTAGCGTAGTTCTATGAGGAGGAGCTGCCTTCTTAGACCTAATGGCTAACAAAATCCTGGGTTGTATCCAAGAATATGATCCAGAACAAAAAAGTCTTGCAGAAGCTGCTACCTTACATAAAGCATAACCTTGGTGCAGAGATGATCATGAGCAAAGGAATAACCCGTTAAAGACATTTGCGAATCTAGATTGCTTTCTTTAAAATAACAGGATCAAGAACAGTGCCCGTCTGTATATTTTCTTTTTTTTTTTTTTTGTCTGTCCCATTTGGTTCTTTAGCCGTCAGAATTGTTGTCTGAAGACCAACAAGGATACCCAATGGATTTATTTTGCCAAATGGATCATCATGGCATTGCCGTATTGGTCCATTTGATCAACCTTTGTTGTTATTATTTATTTTATTTTCAGTTGTTACAGACGGGACAGACATGACTGGGGGATAGGAAAAGGAGAAAGAAAGAGAGGAAGGAAAAGAAAAACAGAAGGGAAGAGGGACAGTGAGAGAGGGCACTTACAAAGACAAAGAAAAAAAATCTCCTGGATCACCTGTTGAGAGAAAAAGAATAGAAAACAAGCAAAAAAAACAAAGCAACATACTAAACACAACATCATCACGTTAATCTAGCTAAGTGTAAACAGTAGTAAATACTAAATATTGAATGTTGTTGTGCAGCACGCAGGACAGACAGCGCACAATGTGCTTTGAAGTAGCAGCTAAGAAAGGTGTAGTTTATGTCTACGAACAGTGAACACCCGTGTGCACACCTGTGTGGATCAGCGCGCTTGTATTCAAAAGGTTTCCCCATGTAACGGTCTGCTAGAGGGTGTAGAGGGCCATAGCCCCGTCCCCCAGAGCATGAAGCAGGCATGGAGGAGATCCAGGCTCCAGACATCCAGAGGCCCCAGAGTGCGAGAGCCCAAGGAGGACCACCGGAGGGGCATCTGTGCCACCCTCCTGGGAAGGGCTGAGGAGATCCCCAGACGAGGGGTCACCCAGTAGCCACAGAGCAGAAGCCAGAAGGGGCTGCACTGGCGTGACCGCCGGCAGCTGTGCCAGAGTGAACCGAGTCACAGGCCCAGAGGCCCGAGGGCCCCCTTTGCCCCAGAAGAGGCCTGACCGAGCAACAGGCGCCAGGCCCCGCCAAGTAGCCACCGGGAGTGAGCTGGTGCATACCTGAGCGCCCAGCCCCAGACACCAAGAACCACCAATGCACCGACCCCTGAGGGCATCAGTCACCAGCAGGGAGTGTGGTGAGGGGAGATAGGCCTCCATCCTTTGGAGGGCCTGGGAGTTCCCAGAGAGGTGGAGTCTAAGACCCGACCTGACATATAGACACAGACAAACAGGCACACACAGACACAAACATGCATTTCCACCCTCATGCACATATATACAAACACTCAGCACTCACCCAACATAAGGATAGACATAAATGGACATGTACACACAATCACACTCCCCAAACATACTCTATACCCCGGGTCCAGGTACCCTCACCCCCAGAGGGGGAAACAGCACCCAGACCCAAGAGATGTTACCCTTTCCCACGGGGTGGAGGCAAGCAGACCGCCCCAGGCTCCGCAGCAGCAGGGAGGCCAATCGGACAGCCAACACCTCCTCCCAGCCCCCCCGCCCCGATGGCTAGTAGAGAACGGGGGTGTGTGAAGACCCCATACCTCCCTCCTCCCGCTCATGTGTAGTGTTGCTGCGTGTCGTTCTAAAGTGCATTTAAAACAAGGGAGGGCATGGTGCTGCTGCCAGAGAGCAGCAGGTGTTAGCACGGCCCCTCCCGAGAACCCTCAATGTCTACATGGATTTAAAATTGAGAGGTGGCCACCGGCGCCAGAGGTAGGGTTGAATACACAGACGCCCGTCTGTATATTTTTCTACAAATGTACTATGAGGGAATTGCTAACAAAAAAGCATTCACATCTACAAAAGCTTACAAATTTTGATGCCTCAGTGTGACAATTCCAATATACTATTGCTCTGGCTTATGAAATTAGCCGCACAATGTGCTAACATTGTTATGGGGACACTGCCAAAAGTAATCAATTGGTTATTGGGTTCCTCACATGGAGGGAGTGCACAATGTTTTTGCTCTTGCAACCAGTAACAGAAGACTTAGCGTGTTTGCACTTGGTGAGACATTTTAGAGTTAGCATGAGTGGCTTCAACAAGTAAGTAAAAATGGTGTGTCAAACTGGCTGCTGAGTGGAAATTTTTGTTTTATTGTGACATAGATGTGGGGGAAGTAACACTTGACCTACAAATGAGGTGCTTTAAACTGTTCAGTAGCAGCACTCTATTGTGGGAGAGGTTAACTCCCTTTGTAGTAAACTTTGGGTGTAACTTTGCAGACTTTTTCACACACAAAAAGCTATATAACACACTAAAAGACGACAGTAAAGAAAAAAATAAAAGCACTTTAAAAGGAGGACGTGCAGCCTTTGTCGTTTACCTTCACCAGACAGTGGCTCCCCGTTGGTGGGTGCTGCCATGCTCATCTTTTTAGCTGTGTTAAATCCTCTGCTGTTGAGGAATACGGGCAAGTGGACAATGTTTCTCATGTAGTCGTGTCCATTGATGTTTGAGTCTCTTAGCACACTGTTGAGGTTTTGGTTGATAGCTTTGATGATAATATGGGGGTCACTGGCAAAGATGGAGATAAAAGGGCCTTTAGAAAAGAGGACCCTTACCTGGAAAGAAAAAGAAACACCATAAGAAAGTTTTTCAGTATCTTTCAGTTGCATTAAATATATGTTTCCAATCTAATCACTCCATGACGCGACACCTCGAGGTAGTCAGTCAGCTGTAGTACTTAAACATAATGACTCCTGTGAGAGCTGACTGTCCACAGCACATGGTGCTGGGGAATTCCACTCGACTAACTAAGAGACATTGTCCAAGTGTCACAGGACATCAATTTGTGCTAGATGCAGTGCTGGTTTGTTAACCCGTAGCCAACAACCCTAAGGCTCGCCTGCAGGATGATGAACCTCCTGTCCAAAAGCAGCTGTCAGCAGAATCAAGTGAAAATGCTTTCACATGATGTCTGCATCTTTAATGCACATCATCTGTTAGCAAAAGTACACAGACTGAGAGAAAAAAATTACATTTAGTTAATTGACAAATGTGTTGTTTGAGTCTCTCAAAAGAAGATGGTTTTGGAGTGACTGGGACGTGCTTGCAGAGATGAGAAGATTGCATTAGCACACAGGAGGCTGCCATCTTCCCTGGGATTACTTCACCAAATAATAACATTTGGCTAAAGGAAATTATATTAGAGCAGCTGGGAAAAAGAATCTAAACTTGGAGGCAAGCTGAGGCAGCTGGGAACACCAAGGTGGCTGCAGTGCAACAGAGATGTGTGGTCTCTGTGTGCACAGGTGAAAGACCCACTTTGTGTTTAAACCACATGGCAGATGCTCTAAAACAGTCTGGCTCATAGTTATAAATTTTCTTGAGCGGCAGATGTCAAAAAAATCTAATTATTCCATTATCTTGTTTTCAGTCAAGAGGAAGCTGCTCTAATCGTTAATCTGCCGGTACTGACGCACATGAAAACACGCACCGTGTCCAGCATCTGCAGCACTCTGTCCTGCTCGCAAGCATCTAGCCCATCAATGATAACCGCCATGCGTGTCTGGTTCTGGGTAAAGCCATCGATAGTTTTGGCCATTTTTGACATCAGCTCCACTTCATGTTTCAGAACCTGTGAGACATAAAAAAACCCAAAACAAATCAAAGCCAATTCATTTTCTATAAACTAAAGGAAATCAATTGAATTAGAAAGCACAACTTCATAATTTCATAAGCAAACTGAATGCCCCACTGTCATGGCAACAGGATGTCAGAGGATTTCCATTTTCTCTTGATTATGTACAATTACTAAATTACCTTCATAAACCCTTCACTCTTGAGTCTATGCAAGTTGTTGGCAGCGCTGTGCAGGCGTTTCCTCTGGGAGTTGAGGACAGAGTCAGCCACCTGCCACCAGGTCTTACAGTTGAGCAGCAGGGCAAGGCCAACCACGCTAGCCATCGCAATCAGCACTGCATTTACTGTCAGATTCCTAGGGTCAACCTGAGGAACCAAAAGATAAAAAGTAGGACTGAAACTCTGACACATACTGGGTAGGCTCTCTTCTTGTAAGGCTATTTCAGACCAGCATAAAATAAACAAAATACACCTACACAGTCTTTTTTCAGAGAACTAAAAACACCTACCTTAAAAATAGACAACAGTGCCACACCAGTGATCAAGCACCCTAGCGTCAATGCAAAGAGTACAAATGAGGGAAGACAACATGTTTTCTTCCATTTTTGACCTAAGGGGTTCACAGAAAGGAGACAGTAATATTACACAGATGCATGGAGGGCACAACAAACCTTCACATGTTAAAAATACATCAAGAAGGATATAAAGACTTTTTAAGTTGAATAAAACAATGAATTTAAAAAAATCCTGCTACATCAGCAGCTACCGGTGTTTATACTGGGCTTACTGGAAGCTCTGGTCCCGAATCTACTCTGCAGCCTGCTCCTTCTTTCTATTCATTTACTTTCAACATTAACTTGCAAGTTTGTTTTGTTTATCATTTGTTGTTTGCTGTTGAAGCAGGTTAAAACCACTCCTGCATGACCAAACCAAATGTAGCTAGCTAAGAGGGAGACAGATGTCGGGAGATGATTTGTGCAGCTTTCTTAAAAGGTCTGTTTACTGCGACACAGGTATCTCTCTCTCTCCTTCTTGGTCTCTCGAGCGCTTTCTTTCATTTGTATTTCCGTCATATTTTTTGCCCACACTGACTCACCAGCACAATTTGTGCAGTGGTTCACCAAGAAAAGAATGCTTATAAGACTCCCACAGAATTCCCATCATTATAATTTTACATAGGTTCTGATTAATGAAAAGACATACATTCATATTATTTATCCTTTGCTGAACTGCAGCACGTTAAAAAAACGCATTTAGTTATATAGTGTGTTATTTGTAAATGTAATATTCTTTATTGTCTCAGTAAAATTTTTCTTTACGAGTCCTGACATGACTCATAAAAAAAGCCAGTAACATCACCTTGGATCTCATCACTCTTGAAAACCCTAAACAGCCGGGTGGCTAAGAAGCCAAACTCCCTCTCGCAGGCATCTGACAGCGTTGCAATCATTTCAGCCATTGAGGTCTCTCCTCCAACACTGGACAGGCGATTATAATCAGTAAACAAGAACCTGCATAAAGAGGGAGAGAATGCAGATCAGTATTTAGTTTAATATCATCAGTACAACAGACATATACAGAGTTAGCCGATTGTGCTAACGAATGCATTAAATTTTGCAACTTACAACAAGAAAATTGTGAAGGTGTATTTTATTTGTTGACTACAATAAATCGAGTGGATGTAGTTCTGTGTCTGTGCATCATTGTCACCTGACAGGAAGGGCACGGGTGGTCTGCTCAGGGAGTTCACGAGGGTTGACAAACATCAGTTTGAGCAGCAGCTCCAGGTAACCGACATGACGAGCGAGCTGGGTGCTGATGACCCACGCCCAGTTCCAGCTTTCCCTCTCACGTCGGCTTCCGAAGTACACCAATACTAAATGCAGAAGACATATCACAGTCAACAAAGAAAAAAATAACATTATCCACTTTACTCCATTTAACCAATATCTGGGATTACTTTATCTTCTTAAACCTCAAAAGGTTTGGCTCCTGAAATTCAGTAAGATTTTTACCAAGACCAAGCCTCAGTGACAAAAATAAAAGTAAAAAAAAATATAACAGGCACAAATTTTTCAAATGCTGTCAAGTATGGCGTAACCAGGATGATGATGGAGTAGGATTGGTTGTGCTTCTTGTTAAGATTTTACGAATTTAAGACACATTAAAGCATTCACCAAACATGCAAAAAAGCCCTGCTTCAAGACCAGGAGGAGACTTAAAACTCTGGGAGGGATGGGTCACAAACAGCATGCAGGATAAAAATCTACTAAATCAAATATACGCTGTGGCGCCCCCTTGTGAATATGAAAACAGCCGAAAGACGTTTCTTCACGCTTCAGTAAATTATGATTCAAACAATGGCTGATCTGTAAGCACTGAGCTGGATCTTTAAAGCATCCATTTTTTCTCTTTATTTTGTTATTAATTGTTTTTTTTTCACTCATTGTTCCTATTTTTTTTGCTTTAGTCAATATTTCTATACTGTCTGCAGTGGTTGCTTGACTATGTTTCTACTAGTAATTGTCTCTGTATTAGGATAATAGAAAACCCCAAAAGCCTAACCAGGGACAAGATCTGCAAATTAGTTTGGCTAGAAGTCCTAGTGTAGCAATGTTTACACGTAATGTCCACTAAAAGGAATTAAAATTTAATAGTAGCTAAGCTGGTAATTTTTTAAAAAGGGGTTCATTACAACACTGTTACTGACTCATTATTAAAAGGCTGTTAAAAGGCTTTGATTTACAGTTTAGATTAAATGTTTTTGCACAGCATAAAGACATGCCACACTGAAACAGGGGTCAAAATATTTTCCAGTTAAAGAATTCTGCTCGACATTCTCTTTGGACAGCAGGACGGCACAGAAACAAAGCTCGAGCTGTGCTCCAGCCCTGAGCATCTGTTTTCTATAAGAGCCCCAACGCAAACCATTAAGTCCAAAATATGTCCAAATGGAGGCTGACCTTTTATTCTCATCTCACTGCAGAGTGATTCAAATCAAAGCAGAGTTTTCCCACAATCATTCAGTACCCAGTATTCAAGCCGGTCTGTCTCCTCACCAAAAAAGATGTAGAGCAGGGCGAGGAGGCTGAGCGAGACCGCGATCGCCAGTTTGGGATTAACAGTAAAGCCCAGAACGACGGCCACTGAGCCGCAGAGCAGCAGGGTGAGGAAGACTACCAGCCATGAGAACTGGAACAATGGCTCTATCTGCTGGCCTGCAAATGTCTTCATCTCATCTGTTGAACAAGAGAAGAACGGAGAGGCGAAAACAAAAAAGAAATTTATAAAACAATAAAAAGTACTTTCCACATCCCTGTACCACTTTATTCTCATCCAGGATGTTTTCCCAATGCTGTGAGATTACATACCCTCCAGTTTCTTAAGAAGGAAAGACTTGCCACTGCCCCACTGAGCATACAGGCCAACGCAGATAGGCGGCTGCATCGTGGGCTCACTAAGGATGTCTGCTAAAGCGCTGCTATATAGGTCATAACCCAACATGTCTCCATCAGACTCAGTGGGGGACAGGTGCTCTGAGAGAAAGTTAGGGGAAAAAAATATTCAGCGAAAATAAACAGCTTCTTTTCTCAAATTCTGAACTTAAATTCTCTTTTTTTAGTTTGCAGTGTGAAATGTGTCGTACTCGCTCCAAATATCTGCGTCAGGATGCTTTTCTGGTGGGTGCAATCGATGTTGTACGGTGTTTCTCCAGCTTTGTTGGGACGGTACAACAGGCGGCCATCTTTCGGGTTTCTCAGCAGCAGCTCGGCCAACTTTCGGCTACGCCCTCGAATGGCGATGTGGAGAGGCGTGTCTCCTTTCTGAGAGGAGAAAACACAGAGCTCAGTTAATGACTGTTCACTCCAAGCTGAGAACACAATCTAAAAACAGAAGCAAGACCAAGCATGCTTTAAACAGTACCTTGTCCACTGCAGACACCTTGGCTCCTTTATCCAGCAAGAGTTCCACGATCTCTATGTTCCTCATTTTCGTTGCTTTGATAAGCGGGGTCTCTCCCTCCTACAACCCAAACAAACACAATCACTCAATTAACTTTACAATGATTTCCCTTCAGAACTTCAGAACCACATCACCTTCGTATGCAGCAGACTATTTATTACATTACACACTGTTAAATTTCACATCTTGGCTAATCTTAATATGTGACTAATAATGTACAAAGCACAAAAGAATCTATGCCTGAGGTTATTTGTTATCAGAGAGATGCAGCATGAACTCAGAGCAAGGGTCAGGTAACATATGAAAAAGATTGAGGGGTAAAGTTGTGAAATAAAGTACTGTACAGTCTTGAGACACCCCTCATTTCTTAATATTTGCTTGGAAAGTCTGAAATAGGTGTAGCGATTTCTCGAGTCATGTCCATACATATATGGATACAGAGTACATAAAGTATAGACAGAGTTTGCGTAATTCTAACATGCATAAAATATTTGGTGTGGCCACCATTATTCTTCAAAACAGCCTGAATTCTCTTGTGCAAGCTTTCTTGTAATTTCTTTAGGTAGTATTCAGCTGTAGCTCTCCAGGCGTCTTAAAGCTCTTCTTTGGATGTTGGCTGCCTTGTTATTTTGTTCTCTGTTAAGATGATCCCACACTGCTTTAACAATGTTGAGGTTCGGGCTCTGGGGAGGCCAAATGCATCTCTCTGTTCCTTGCTGGATTTGTTCCCATTTGTTAAGGAGATTACTTTACTGTTCACCTTCTGCTCCACTTGTTCAGTTTCTTTGTTTTATTTATTTATTTAGTTTTTCAGCTCTCTGGAATCACCTACAATTTTATGTTTGTGAAAACTGTGTTATTGTTGAGATTTTATACAGATAAAACTAAAAAAAACAAACAACAGAACACGTTATTTGTTTTTTGCAATAGGCTTATTGTAAGAAAATGCCTGAAGATACAATTTCAAATTGGGTCTTTGCTAAACTGCCTCATGTGTAGACATAACACTTTGTAGACAATGTGTTATGTGTAGACACAACACCGGTTCATCCTTGACTTAGGTGTCTTTTTTTGACCGATTTCTTGAATGACTCACAGGTCAGTGTTAAGTGGCTTAAACAAAAACAATGCCTCTGAAAATGCTGTGGTACAATGACTGGACTGAAAATGAGCAAAAAAGCAGCCGATGTACAAAGAAATACTTTGAAAGACCTTCAGAAAGCCTGGAAAACTTTTTTAAAAATGACAAGAATTCCTCTGGAAGCAAAATATAAAGATATCACGGTGACATTTGCACAGTATTGTATAAATCTAAGGTTTATTTTTATTTATTGTTATTCTTACCATTTGTTTAGTGAAATCCAGTTATAAAAGTGTTGCTATTTAGAAAACACTCTGTAAAAGTGAAGGTTACAGCCTTCCTCTTTCAACTTAACTAAATTCTTTGTTTTATTTATTTATTTGTTTGGAAACACATTTGCTGTTGTTGTCTCTGAATAATGGCCAAAATAAAAAAGAACAATGAATCAACATCACACATTTAAAAATAAATAAATAAATACCATTATATATAAATACCAATACCATATTTTAAAATTTGATTTAGTGTATGAAAAATCTGGAGGATTTAAATTGCAACATAATCAAGAAATCAAATTAAAGAAGTTCAAAGGTCAAGAAAGATACCTTGGTGGCGCTCTCGGTGTCAGGGTTGCACTGCAGAATGTCTCTCACCATGGTAGCATTACCTTTCTCCACTGCCCAGTAGAGGGCAGTCTTTCCATCCTGATGAAAAATAAAGGCTTGTTTTGTACTAACAACAACAAATTGCATTAAAAAAAAATCTCAAATAAAATAAAATATATAAGGTTTAATATGCATAGCTGGGAATGCAGCATATTATGCTGTACTGTGCATATTTTTATGCACACTGGGTTAAGGTAGGTCTATACAACAACAAGAAATATCTGTAATTCTAACCCATGGGGAAAAGTTCACTTTACTGAGAAACAATAGGGATAAGTAAACAGTACTGATCAGTAGGGTAACATTTTACACCGAGCACATGAGAGGGCCTCCTGCCTTCTTTCAAACATCAGTAAGACAGAAGGAGAGCTTCTACCTGGCCCCTGGCGTCAATATCAGCATATTTGTTCAACAGAGCTCGCACTATCTCCACATGACCTCCTCTAACTGCTCCTATCAGCATTGTTTCCCCACTCTGCAAGAGAGAAACCAGAGAAAACCAAACAGAGAAAAGTGAGTTGTATTTTATTTCCATTGTATTTCATATCAGCCACTGCTGCTGCTACTGTCAAACATCTCACCCTGTCTGGAACATTGACGTAGGTGCCGGCGTCAAGCAGGTCCTGCACAATTTCTGTGTGTCCCTCCTTGGCAGCGATGGTGAGGGCTGTGTTGTGGTCTTTGTCTGTCTTGTTAACGTTTGGGTTCCTCTTCAGCAGCTCTTTGACAACCTCTGTGTAGCCGCCTTTCACGGCCACAATCAGAGCCGTCATTGAGTTCTGTGAAACCAAGAAAAGAGGCATATTTAGACATCATTCGAACCCCTTTTTGCCATACATTCCTATTATCAAACAAAAAATGTGCAGTTATCGGTAAAGATCATCCTTTCCCGCATGCTTGTTTATTTCAGGAGCTTTAAGAGACAATACACCCTTCTGTCAATTAACAATCTAGCTTAAAGAGCCTAATAACTCGGGTTTTGCAAACTCCACAGAGTCTCTTAATCACTGCCTTTTAAACTGCTCTGTAACATTAGCTATGACAGTTCCATCCGATTACTGATGCAGCACGTAAAAAAAGCGCATCATTCACTTTGTGTTAGCACAGATGCAACATGACTTGAAGCAGCACAGATGCACTACATTGCAGAAATCATTGGGTGGGGGGTGGGGGGTGGGGGGGTGTTAAGATTGCGTTTTGTTCGTGTGGAAATAAAATAAATAATGTTGCTACTCAAACATTCCAGACACAAAATAATTAAGAACATTATTTTTATTAATAATAAAAGTGACTGTGCTGAAACCTTTAGTGGCATCATCACAACTAATGCCAAATGAAGTTCTTGAGTAATTACATCTGTGTGGAGTACTCATTGAAATAAATGACAGCATTGTCTTGTTTATAGTTATGTGAACTACAGCTGAGGTGCTGCCTAATGTACAGTTTGACTCGTAATCAAAATAATTTACACAGAAAGGAAAACACTCCCTTTGACACAGTGTGTCCATTTTTATATGAAACGATTAGCATCACTGCTGAATGCTATTGACAGTCTACTTACTGCTCCTTCCTGGTCTACATCAGCTCCATTGGCCAAGAGGTGCATCACACAGTCATAGTGGCCCTTCCGGGCTGCCCAGATCAAGGGAGTGGTGCCATACTACAAATAAAAAATGACAGAGTGCAAGAGATGATTCAATCAACAACCTAGAGATTGATTAATCATGAAGGAAGGGCAATAAATAAGAGGCCCAGGACACAGGAAAGGCACTTGGGGAATAAGAATGTTCTTTTAGGCCGAGCCCTAACCACAAAGCACATCTTATGTGGGATTTAAAGCAAGTAAATAATGAGCATCTGTCAGTATGTAGTTACCTTGTCTGAGCAATTGACCTTGGCTCCATGCTCCAGCAGGAGACGGACAATCTCTGCGTGGCCTCGACCTGCCGCCCAGATAATGGGGTAGACGCTGTACTGTTGGGGCAGAGGACAGCCGTGTAGTCATGCTGACAGTAACTAATGATCAGTGTTAAGCCCGCGGTCATACAAATGCTTCAAGCTGTAAAAGCAGATGATGGGGAGAGGCAAAGCACTGTGGTGCTTACCCCATTTTTATCTTTAATTCTCAAATTTACTGACTTTTACCACTTATTTAAAATGAGACATTTCTCTCTATTTCCCTGCATTTATACAGAATTTAAAATCATAACAAACAAACCAAATAATGTCTTTATTCAGATTATCAGATCACAGATGTCCAAAGATTTCAGAAGACACAGATAACAAAGAAATAACAATGCTGGGTTGAGTTTTTATACCTGTCCAGTGATGTTAGGATTAGATCCTTTTTCCAAAAGCAGCTGGGCCACATCTGTACGACCTTTATAGGCTGCCCACATGAGAGCAGTCCAGCCTCCCTAAGTAGAAAACACAGATAATCTAGTTCAGCTAGTGAGGAGTGTAAGTGTACATGATCAGAAAACAGCAACACACACAACGCATGTAATATTCAGTTTATTTTATTATAATAAAGAGGAAGACAAACAACAGTACTGACCTTACAGGCTAGTACAGATCTAGACAGATTTTGTGGTTGGAAAATGTGCTATTTAAAGATGACGTGACCCAGTAAGTGAAGTATCACACAGTGTCGTTTATTATAATCCCACTGTGATGACTGACTGTGATCTCTCCTACGCAGCTTAGACACACCATGAACGCCAATGAGTCAGCCCACCTCCTGACTCATTGCCATGGAGTTGCAGAGGCCAAGGATTTATAATGTACATGTCTGGTACATAATACGAAAGCAAATGTATCCTTTGATACACGATGATACATAAAGACTGTTATTTTTCACTATCCTTACTGTGTTTTTTAACATTTCTCCCAGGATTTCAGCCCAGTTAGGAACAACATGTAGATCATATTTCTTAAGCATTGCTTTTAATCTTATTAATACAGAAAAAAGCTTCTACAGTTTGGTTACTGTCGAGTGTCTGCCTCTGACAAAGTAACTAAATCATATCACTGCCCCATGCCAAGACAACCAGAGCCCAGTAAATGGGATTACTACTAGAAAGGAGCCATCAGACAGAAAGTAATTTAATTTGAGGTCGATTTCCAAGCTAATGCATTACTCTGTTCAACCAGCACTGGAACTGTCACATCAAACAGAAAGCATTAATAAATATAAAAGGAATATATACCATTTCAGTAAATTCATAAGACTGATTTGGGGTCTTATTCTTTTCTGTTGTTCAGCTATCTAGCCTTTTTTTATATTATCGTAAATTAAATCATTTTGGTTGTGCTTGGAGCTTGTTCCAGCTCAGCAATATACCCCAAATACATTTTAGGATGCACTTAAGACTTTATTTGGTAACACTGATTGAAAGTAAGGGGAGTTAGTGAGGAGCTAAAGCAAAACAAAAGGCTATCGGCCAATACGTAACAGGTGTTAGGCTAGCTTGATGTTGGGAGCCCAGTTTTCTAGCCTAATTTCATTTTTGCTCCTTTGTATTTGTAGTAGAGTAAACACAAACTTTACATATTTTAAATGAGGAACAATTTCACACCGTCTACATTCTCACCATGTCTCTGTGCTCAAGGTTAGCATTGTTCTCCAGCAAGTCCCTCACCACCTCGATGTGTCCCTCCTTAGCTGCCGAGATCAGCGCCGTCCAGCAGTCCTGTACACAGACACTACCTGTTACTTTGAGAACTCCCATTCTCTAAATCCAGTTGACAGAGCATCTGTCAGAGCAATAAATGGGACGCTCGAGGATGGTCAGAAAAAAAAAAGAAAACCGCACCTACCAGCTGGTCGTACCAGGTGCTCATGGGAACGCGGTGTCGCATCGAGAGACAAAGGTGTCACGGAGCGCGAGTGTGAGACACGGAAAGGACTACGAAATGGAAAACTTCCTCTCTCTTCTTTGACTTTGAGTGCGCCATGTGTAATAATAGGTTACATTACGTGAGATGTTAATAAGTGGTGTGAGAGCAATGCATGCGTGCGTCGAAGTAGGAGGCTGCATGCATGCGTGAGTGTGTGCTGGGATCTGAAGACGCAGGGTGTTGGCTAGTGAGTGGATCCTGTCATTTACTCAAATGAGCGAAGGTAAAAGTATGTAATAAGCTGTCATTATGGCTCATGACGGATCATAACAGCTGAGGGCTAAGCCCGAATGTGGTGAGTTCAGCAAGATGGAACATCAAGGCCACTAGTTATGTCTTCTTTGTCAAGTGGATGATGTGGTTTAAATGACCGCACTGTTTTTCACCTGTCCCTCCATTCTGCGTACATTGCGTTTACTCATGTTTGGGGCTGTGCTCTTTATTAAGAGATGACAAGTGCGTGTGCATTTGAAAACTTACAATATCGTCCAAGTTAACGTTGGCTCCTCTCTTAATGAGCTCCTGCACTATTTCCAGACTGCCCTGCTCTGCTGCCACCATGAGGGGAGTCTGTCCATTCTGAAACAAGGAGACGCGGAGTACAGGCAGTCGATTATCCAATACAAATTAAATAAGACGTCACTGGAACAAAATGACAGATAGGTCCAATGATTTATGACTTCACGCTAATCATGTACAGTAACATAACTGATTACTGTCCCATACAAGTCTACACGTTGCTTGATATTTTCCACATTAAGCGAGAGATCTGGAATTTTCTCAATTTTTCTTTGTCAACAAATTCATGTAAAGCCTAAAATTACAAAATCTGCTCTACTCGGGTACCAGACTGTCTGTCGCCGCACAATTTTATTTTCTTTAATCTTTTAACAACCTGCTATGCGCTCTATTTTTTTTGGTAAATGCTCCTATAAGTAACTCTGTAACTCATTTGCAGGAAATTTAGCACTTTGTGGTAATTACAGCAACAGCAGGAGGATGTCCATACAAGCACTGTGTATAAACTTCAGCACCTATATAGACAAACATGGAAACAAACAGCAATGTGCAACAATCAGATTTTGGCTACATGAAAATACTTATTAGTAGTAGGATCGGTTCAGTTTTGGAGTTTTGGTCTTTTTGTAGGATTTCTTGACGAAATATCATCTCACTGGCATTATCCTTTAAGATTGTATATGTTGCAAATACAGGAATCAGGCTACTTACAGCTGCTACAATCGTACAGTGTACAGTACAGACAGTGTGGAGATACTGCATTACCTTTTAATGGCCTTGGATGTTTATGATCCCTTCTAAGCTATTTCCCTCTGTGTCTTTCAGGGTATACTGCAATAATGTCCTATGAGTACTAAGTGCACATAATAAACAATTTCTTTACTGTTGTAAAACAGTAGCTGACCTTTTAATTGCAGCGACAAGAGATATCTAAAATGTTATCTAAAATAATTAAGAATGCAATAGGTAATAACGTAATAGTGTTTTATGAGTACTATATCTTCATCCATCCATTCATTTTCTTAGCTACTAGCTGGAGCCAATCCAAGCTGATTTTGGGTGAGAGATAGGAAACAGCCTGGAGAGGTCACCAGTCCATCATAAGGCTAGCACAGACAACCGTTCATATTCTCACCTAAAGCCAAGAAATACCAATTAACCTAACAAGTATGTTTTTGAACAGGAAGAGGACGCAAACTCCACACAGAAGGATTTTAGTTTTCCTACATAACACCAACTAAAGTTATCTTAAAGAGCCTTTAATTACTGCCTATTCTTCCCTGAACTTCTAGAGTCAACATTAAGGCTGCTGTGATGTGGCTTACATCACTCCTGCTGTCCACATCTGTGAACATGTCCAAATGCGCTTTGACGGCAGCCAGGTTCTCCTCATCCACATAGCTGAACAGACTCTGGACAGCCAGAGAGGTCATCTTCAGGGACGTGCTGGTATCCATGGTTGACCGCTAACCAGGTATACACCCCTGCAGAATGAGAGCAAAAGCAGCATTCACAATGAGCTAAAGAGCACAACAATAGCTTTGTGGCCTGTGCAGCTAAATATACAGCACTTCTAAGAGACAAACAAGAAGTTAAAATCGTGACCGGGAAGAGGTGTGGTGTGCCTTTGAAGTGATGCAGTGGAATAAATCACCACTGTCCAAACCCCAACTTGCATGCATAAGCTCTCCCATACAAATAATAACAATACAGCAGAGACTAGATGGTGTACACATTAAACGAATGGAGTATAATATTTAAGAAATACACATATAAAAAGTGAAAAACAATTTTTTTTTCTGTGTATGTGTGTTCAACGTGTTGCAGTATGCACTCTAATGCAAAAATATTATCAATCACAAATTATCAGGACAAATTTTTGTGAGCGTGCATTTCAGAGGTCATTACAAATCTTTTAATATCATGTTAAAGTATCATTATAACCATACTTACAATCTATTAAACAAGCTTATTACACAGGGATGAGCAGGGGCTGTTAGTTCTCTTCAGTTTCGTTCAGTCTGTCTGCTGAGGCTGAAAACACTGACTGAAATTTGTCCACTCAGTATAATAAAGGTTGAGCAATCACAAAGCTCTGCTCAAGATAGTTAACCAAGCCATCAAATACCAATAAAGACAAACAATAGCCTTTAAACTTTGACTCTCTGATGTAATAAGGGCTAGGACAATTGGTGCACTCGACTGTTTGCTCCAATTATATCAGAGCCAGCCTTTTCTACCCTCCTCCACTTCCTGAAATTGGACATTGCGGAACTTTTGTACACAAGAAAAAAAGCAGAGTTCTCCCTAAAAGTACAAGAAGTACTTTGCACCGATAGGAAAAAAGCAGTAAGACGCAGTGATTATATGACAAATCAATGCACATGACCCACTGGAGCGAGATTATCTATAATTGGAGTGAACCATTCTCAAGAATTATCCTAAACCAAGAGACAAGCATGTTTCTATATTTACTGAGTCATTTTAAGCCTTTTTACCTTAACTGGACGGCCAAGGTTTGTTTTTTTCTTTGACACTTTAACTACTGGGTAGTGACTTACTCTATATTTAGAAAAGAAATTCCCAGTTTAAGATAAAATTGCACAAACCTCCCAGAAATGTATTGTATAATACATCTGGACAAGAGAAAGGCCCTCAAATATGTTTTCTTTTGAAAGGGGTTTTTACAGGAATTAGGGATTCAGCCAATCGATAAAAGCACTCATTAATCATTCATCAAGTTGGGCTCTTTCCTAATGGTCAGACCTACTTCCTGCCACAGTAACAAAGAATTAATCAGCTCCCTTCATTGCTTGTAAGTTGCCCTGGCAATGGGCTTTATATACGGCTCAATATTTCACCATAATCCTTCAGACAAGCAGCTCAAGCTCAGGTCAATAAACACTCAAATGTCACATGCCTCTTGGGCTGTCAGTACAAAGGCCTGGCAGTTTACTCAAATGCAGAGTAACCAATCAATGCAAATATTTAACCTTTTTTTCTGAATTCTTTATATTTTCAGTCAGGGATCGCCTGGTAACCATTTGCCCATATTAGACAGTGCCAGGAAGAGGTGAGAAAAAAATCCTTTGTTTACAGTCAAAGCAATTGGAGCCTGTTGACACACCCTCCCCAGCTTCTTGCCTCTCAGCATAATGGGTGGACAAATACATCCAAGAACCAATCAGTAAACATTAAGCGCTCTCTCCCTGTTCAGCAGTGATCAGAGTGGAGCTCGGTCGCATCTTTTTCACAAAACACATGCACACTAAAGCTCAGAGACAATAAACCAGTAAAACAGAAAGAAAGAAAAAACACATCAAAAATAAGCTGCTGGAGAAAGAAGGGAAAATAAGACCTACAATCACCAGAAAACATTACTACAAAAGAAACTCTTACCTCCGTGAAGGGTAAAACTGGCAGTGGTTCTCTGCTCAGCTGCACACAGTTTCAACAAGCACTGCCGGGCTCAGGCTCAGCATCCCCCCTTTTTACAAACAGCTGAATATTAGATGAGGGGGCTGGCCCACGCCCATCCTCACCCAACACAATAGAGGCACACAACCAGATATTCATTCATTGCATGCAATGGCTTGGCACCGACTGATAAAGATAAAAGGACGATAAAGCCAATTAGGATGTTTGGACGCATTTGTATGACTTAATTTCATGGATAATGCAATAAAGTAGCATGGGAGCTGTCACTTTAGTATCACTGTAATCACAGTGTTTAAAATGACTCAGGTGCTGATCAAAATGATCTATACACAGGATTCTGGATACAAAAATAAAGAAAAACAAAGGATTACCTAATAAATCAGTCAATCACTGCAAGTTATTTACTAACCCATTCTTAAATGTGACAATTTATTAAATAAATTGTGTTGTTGCCCTAACAAAACAAGAAACTGGCTTTAGAAGTTCGGTTTTCTGGCATTTTAATGTCCAAAAGTCAAATCGACCAAAAAAATAATCAATTCTATTCAGTAATGAAAACACTTGTTACTTGCAGCCCAATTCTCTTTGTTTCCAGCTGGAAAACTGACATAAACATGGCATTTATAGTGTTTATGTAAAAACACAGAGCACTAGCTAACATCACAAACCATCAAATAAAACTCCACGTCAGCTGTTTGGTTATCTGAACGCATTCAAATGTTAGAAGGGAACTAAGCAACACTGGATAGGGTCTCTAAATTTAACCTGTCAGCTTTTTTATGACCAGTCATGTGGGTATGAAACTGCTGAGGATTCAGTTCCCTTATGCATACCAGGGTCTGCTTATGTTATGTGGATAAGCAAAAACTGGCTCATGTTTTTGATACACACAGAGTCTTAAACTGCTTGGCTGTGTTCTTTGCAACGTGCACAAAGTTCATGGACACAACAAACTGATAGGCAAAACACCGTATCAACATCGTGGCATTTAAACCAAGTCTATGGTGCGTTCACTGCTCTGACCCCCATGACTCTTAAAAAAAGAACATCTGTATGACGCGCATATAATCACATGCCTTTAAATGTGACGAGGCGAAGAAAAGTTTAGAAATAGTGTGGCTCGGTTTTTCCGGTGTCTTGACAAAGGTCTTTTGCAAACACGATATTGCAAACACAGCAGCGACTTCCCGTTCACTATCACTAGGAAGCAACTTGAAAACACAAGCTAGCCAAACCTGGAAACGGGCTAACAGGCTAGCGTTAGCTTTCCAACAGGTCCCTACATTTTTATTTTATTTTTTTATTTCCTCTAAAAAGCTGGAGAAAAGTACACCAACAATTTTTCAAGTAGTCTTACCTACGCTGGGTTGCTCTGTATTTTAATTCCGGTCCAGATAATCCAGTCAAAAAGTCTTCGTTTTTTAAGCCATAATATCTTTGCTTCTATTTGACAGAGGAGCCTCGACCTGCTACAGTAAGACTCCACCTCCTCGCACCCAAGAGTACAGCAGGGTAACATGTGGCAAGAAAACTAACAGGGGAAAAAAAGCATCTCATCTCACACGATTACTGTGGGAAGGTGAGATTAGTTTTTACTGTACGACATTAAATTTTACAGTTTTAACAGTAACTTTATAGGTTCTGTGTTTAAAAACACAACAAAATATTTTTCTGAATTCAACAAGTAGTTAAAATAAGCTTTAAGCACAAAGCTTACATGCTGTGCGTTGCTTTTAAGTAATTCTGGTGATATGAAACAAAATATTTAGCTTTTTCTTTGGTCGCCTATTAAAGTTATAATATAAATGCCGAACCTGAGTAAAGCATCTGGATACTCCCCCCAATTTGTACTCCATTTCCCATTATGATGTGCATGGAGCAGTAGATGGATAGTCTAATGATGATGGCAATTTTGTTACACTACAAAGCAGAAAAAAGGCTAATTCCTTTTGTTTGTCCCATTTTTTTTTTTTTTTTTTTGGACTTTGGGCGGATGAAGGATATATCCACATAAGTCAAGTATTATTTAAAAAAGAGACAAAAATCAATAAAAGATAAAAACCCAATTGATAAATATATTTTAAATGGTTTTACTCGTTTTTCTCTTTAACATGCAAGAAGCTTAATGTTGTTATATGCACATGTGATATATGCCGCTAAAGCCCTATTGTACTAGTGTTTGCATTCATTTAAAAACAAATTACATCTTTTTTTTTTTTTTTTAAACAGGACAAAAACAAATCATTTATGACATAATGGCAGTTTTAGTGTTTAAAAATAAGTTCTCTTTATTCCCCCACATAAATCAGAATTGTAATGTACTGTTATACAAATCTTTCAATAAATTTCGTTCTGACACAAAAATAACCAATATGTTCCACAGGCACGCACACGCACACACGCAGGCCCACTTATACACAAAAGAATAAAACAAAATGCGCCATTTATGATTTGGCACTTTGGACATATGGAGCAGTTTGCATTGATCTGCTGGTTTGGGTGGCCATGCAGTGCAATAATCGCTATGTTTTTGAACAATGACATCCCTTTCCCCTTGGGTGGGCCGCTCTCGCCTACGCAGGGCCCAGGCTACAAATATAGTTAAGTCGAGTTCACATCAACATCAACGGGTCACATGAATACTGGTACACACACACAAAGTTATGGCAGGAAAATGCGAGTGTTATCTTAGTCTTAAAAACAAAAAAATAAAGAAAAATGCCCAACTCATCTCTGCTGCTTTGTTACTACTTTAGAGGAAACAAATGCATCAGTTTAACTTAAATTATTGAGAATGATTTTTGGAAAAAGAAAAAAAAAAAAAGGAAGCATAATTTCAAAGTGATGTTGTGGGCTTTAAAATCCCAAGATTATATCTTGCTCTTACAGGTACATTTATGTGTCACTATTATTCAAAGAGCAGCGAGGTGCCTTGTAAAAGGTCCTCTCTACACCATATTTTCATTAACTACATCATTCATTAATCCGATCTAATGATTTCAGAAAAATATCACAGCAATCGCTGTTATAAGGTCCAACTGGGGGACTCTAAAAGGCTAATAAGGCGAGCCACGGACCAAAACAACATGAGAAACAGGAACACCATACAGCAAATGCTGAAACATCCCCTAGGCTAACATTAAGTGCACACAATATGAAATAAGACCATTTACCACAACAGCTGGCTTATGTGTTTGAAATTTGTACAATACTATAAAGTCACATACATATATAACTGTAACTGGTTTGTTTATGTGCTTTTATGCACTGTGCATGGACCATTTGACACTTTATTTCTAAGTCAGTGCGGTGATCTGATTAGATTTCTGTTGCGTTTGTAGGACTTAAGACAATTACTGCACAAATAACTCAAGAAGGATGTAAATTCTGTAGGAATTCTGTTAATTAAAATCATTTTGGATACTTGTTTTAACAACTGAACACAGAGGAAACCTGTCATGAGACAAATATCAGCAGAAATTAAAAAAAGAAAAAATAATTCTGAACCCCAAGTCAACAAGCCTTAAAAAGTATTCTAAGTTACCAGAGGGTAAACAAACTCCCTTTGAAACACACATTTATCAGATGAGTCTTGTTTGCCCAACAAAAAAAGCAGCAGATATGAAAAATATAAAAAGATATCCAGTTATTAAATCTTTTAGACTGGAGAGGAATGAGATCTGAATTCCACTTTGAGATTCTCTCTTTCAGGCATAGTCGAGTCATCCCACAAAAAACAAAAGAGCATTCAGAATGGATTTCAATTAGTGTCGTCACAAACATCTAAATACAAAACACACACGATGTGAATTCTTCTGGAATAGAGATAAAAAAAAAAAAGACATAGAAATCAAACAATATTTTGAGGATCCTAAGGCCTGTTTGAAATTGGCAGCTGATGATAAAGGTTATGTTTCTTTTACATGTACACGGTTTTCTGTTGCCACCTAACAGAGGCTTGTACCCAGACAATGACAAAAACCCTCCACATACTGCGCTTTAAATCTGTTTACCTTACATGAAACCACACTGGTGTAACTGCATTTAGGTTCCTGCAGCGTGCCATTCAAACTGTTATTTCAGCTTCAAAGTACATAGAGGGTTTAAGGCAGCTTGGAGGTGTTCGTTTTCACTAATGTATTGTAAAGTAACCACTACCACTCATTAGTTTACACCTTGGCCATTTCTTCACCTTGGTCTCGTATCCATGTCAGAAGTGTGATTGCTGTCAGCCTTGCTACTGGAAGTTTTTGCCAGGATGTAGACTTGTGTTTTCTGTCTGATAGGAGATATTTGGTTCTTTGTCAGGTAAACAGACTCAACACACTCCAGGTTTCAGTAGTTTATAGTTCGTCTCAGTGTTTCTGCTGCTGAAGGGGCGGCGCGTCACCGTCCCGACCCTCATGTGGTCTTTTCTTTCTGGTTGCAGTTGTTGTCTGTGCTGTTGTGATCTGTCTGGTTGTCCTTCTGGAGGTCGTCCTGCTGCTCTTTGGCCTGCCGGCGTTTCGACTTGACAGGTAGGGCCAGGACCACCAGCAGACATAGAAGATGTAACCCAAAGTACCAAGACCTGCGAAAACATCGATGAGAGAGAATGTTGTTAACAAGACAACGGTAAACCGCATACTGCACATGTTCGACAACATGACTTTGTAGTAAATAAACAAACAAACAAAAACAAGCCAGTTTAGCTTGCCTGCAGTCAGACCTTTCATCAACAGAAAACATCTGGCGCATCACAGACATAAAATACAAAAATGAAGACCCGGGACTGAAAAATGAGACAACAATCTTCTCCCAAAAGTCCAGCCCGGCTCTCCTCAGTTCCAGGATATTCATAGACTGCTACAAGACATGGCTCTACCAATTTTTTTTGAGAAATGCTGCTGCCATCAAATTGAAAACAAACTAATATTTTTCTTAAAAATTGTACATTTTCTCAGTTTAAACATCTGATATCTTTTCTGTACTCTATTGTGAATAAATTATGGGTTTATGACATTTGCAGCTCGGTAATGTTTCTTAACATTGGTTGCCAACCAAGAAGAAGAAGCTGTGAGCCAGGAGGGAGGGGGTGAGTGAGTGAGTGATTCGTTTATGCTACGATTCAGCACAGGAAGGGAGGGGGTGAGTGAGTCCTGAGTGATTCGTTCATGCTACGATTCAGCACAGGAAGGGAGGGGGTGAGTAACTCAAATGTGCTGTTAGCATGTTAGCAGAGCGATGCTACTGTGAACTGAGAAGCTATTGTCTTGATGTGAGCTTCTACTCAGGGTTTTTTCTTCCAGTTCAGAGCAGAAATGTTTTTGTTAAGAAACTGGCTGTTGAGTTTTTCCACACAATTTTAATTATAAGCTAGATATATTTCTACTAATGAAATTAGTTTGCTAATAGCAACAGGGATGAGTCAGTTGGGCTTGTGAATCATGATTCACGAGTCAGTAAAGTGATTCTCGAGTATTGAACGATTCGTTCATTACTACTACAGTGTGTCTGTTCTTTACTGCCTGTCTAGCAGCTGCTGTTGATGTTTGGATCGTAATTTCTTTGCAGCGACTGGTCAATGTTAAGGTCACTTGTTTTATTTCCTCCTCATCCTTCAATCATAAAGCTGTCTCGTTAACCATTACCGCCTGACAGGCTAATAAAAACATGTAAATTTCAACACTACGGACAACGATTTCATTTACATTTTTAATACTACAACAATAATAAAGTTTAAGTTTGCAACAATACCACAGTAATCTCACACAACAGAATTGCTCACAAAATGAATGTATTTTTTAAAATAAGAAAGGCTGACATTGTGTCTCCTACTCCACAGTGTATAAGAAGCTCATAGTGATACATGACAGACGTACCTGTAGAACTTGAGTGAGGGTCCTACTGCAAGTAGGACAAATGGCGCCACTGTATAACTAATGGCCACCTGAGTCCATGCCCACGTGATCACATCATAGATGCCCTTGTATGAGTCAGACACCAGGAAGTACGGCCTGATGTTGTGCCTTACCTGAAAGACAAAGTATTTTTCTTACTGCTCTGACAAGTTCAACTTGTCAATTTATACATTTTAGGTAAATGAAGCTGTAAAGTTTGAATTATACTCTACCCACTCTTCTGTACGATAGACTAAAGTTGAGCTAACTGACCTAGTTCCAGAAATCTCCACATGACAGCAGGGATTACTGTCGGCTTCCACTCATTATCTGCCCATCTTTCTTTTGCGCCGTCTCTTTCTGTCCCTCGTAGATCTTAGGAGGAATCTATCTCTGAAACAGCTTTGTGTGGCAAAGGCCAGAAGTTGGCATAACTAGGTCAATGCTCTGCATGTCTTCCTTCAGATAAAGAAGGATACAGTCACTGCAGAAACTCACAACTCACTGCCCTGCACACAAAATTGACCGTTTCTGCATTTTATCTCTTCTATCCAGAGATTTAATGCATTCCTAGTGTACTATCACTCCACTGTCTCTGCATAAATCTCCTCCTGTCTCCTCTTTTGACATAACTGGAATGAAGATGTCTGGCTTTGCCGAGATTAGTGGTAATGGCCTCACACTCAAAATGAGGTTTAAGTGGCACACTACTTCATTATTATCCACTTGCAATCCATTAAGTGATTTTGTTGTGTGTTCGTTGGTCTGTTAAGTAGCTGTGGTAAATCTATAGAGGTCTTAAAGTCTAGTATGGCGGTGGAAAACAAATCAATTTTTGTAGCAGAATTTTAATGCAAGTTTTTTGAAAGTAAGTAATATACAAATTCAGAAGCTTTTCATCAATTGAACAGTGTGCACTGCGTGTACTCACTGCACGTGCAGCCATGGTCATGCCGATGCCAGTAAGGAAGGTCAGATAGTAGCCAGGGTACACCCCGTGCCACATGGCTGACAGCAGGAAGGTGGCAGCAGTGGGGTTAATGGGACAGCGCTCGTAGCACACCCTGAGAAGAAAACATAAGGTGTACATCTAGTGCTCAGTCCAAAAAAAGTGGAGACAAATGAATCAAAATCTCATAAATGGGCAAAACTGCATCAAATATAAATGCTTCAGATTATAGGTTCTGTAAAATTTCTCCACATAAATTATGCAGGTATCAAGCAAACATTTTTGCTTATGTGTCAAGGACAATATACATGCACAACTTGTTCTCACGCAGACTAAGAAAGCTACAGTACTACAACCGAAATGCTCTTACCTCTTAAGCCAAAGAGCTGTTTGAATGTTCCAGTTGTCTAGGAACAACTTGAAACTGGTGGCGAACTGAAAACAAATACATAAAAAAAATATTCTTTCAGGCTTTACATAAAAAGGGGCTTTATCTGGATATAAAACAATAAAATGAGAACAAAGATCCAGACCTCAATGTCCAGAATTCTGAGATTTGATATCAGATCCCACCGTGGGGAGCCATCTTTGTTGTATCCGTTGAAGCCGAATCCGGCAGCATTGTTGATAGCATCAGCTGCAGGACAGAGGTACATGGGCTTCAGAGTAGAGCGACTACAGTAAAGAATGACAAGAGCTTCCCTCCCTTCAGTTTGTAAAGCAGTGACGGAAACAAATGGAGCATTGGATGCGTTTGTCTAAAATTAAGTGCAACACCTCTAGGTCTTCACCACTAGATGGCACTGCTACCTCAAGAAATATCTTGAGGTTGCATTTCACATAGACTAGTTCAATTATAAAACTTAAAGAGGCAGTGGGGTTGAGCAATATGATCTTAGTAACACTTATAGACACACTTTTCATCAGACTGTCCAGCTTATCACCAAATTTCCTCACTTTTAATACCTGCCTAACTCACATTAGACCAAATATGAAAATTTGAATACCAGTAGGCATAAGGTATTTCCTCCGTCTCCTGTCCCAGCTCTTCCTAACATTTTGTGCACGTTACACATGTTATTTAAAGACTGTTTCCTTTCCAGCATAAGGGAACCTCTGTATATACAGTGTTTATGCAAATGTTTAAAATCTGCATAAAATCGGAATATACAGATTTTATTTGTAAACACTCAAATGAGAGATTCAAATCTCTGAATAACACATTTATGGGAGGAAATGTGTTATTCACTGATAAGAAAGCCAAGTCAAACTCACCGAGTGTCCAGACAAAGTAGTACTTTGGCCTCAGCGCCAGCATTGCCAAGTAAAGGTAGACAACCTGGAGATGGAAGGGTGTGGAGTTTACAAAGTCGTCGTCTATCGAGCGCTCCACTGGAAGTAGCTTGTAGAGGGACAGATAGACGGCCAGCGAGATAGCACAGGTACACAGCTTGGAGATGACATCATTCTGGACAGAGGTGGGAGACAATAAAATGAAGCAATCCAATTAAACTCGGTGCACTCTATATTCACTTTATATTCAAAAACGAACGCTGGCAACATGGCGAGAGGTGATGTTATTCTACAGAAACCCGGTTAAGTTGATTTGAAGGTTAGTCGAGTCCTTGAGAATCCTTTCATGTTTTATATTTAGCAACATCTGTTTTCACTTTGTTCCTTTCTTTTATGAAACACTTATAAACACAAACACTAATCTTGGACTGTCTTTAAATTATTAACGCATTATGCATCAAGAATATATAAAAAACCTTGAGGTTTCGATATTTGTGTTACAAATTCCCAGTAATGTCCCAGTTCCTGTCATGTAAATCAAAACCCTGAACATGTATTACAATATATTATTCTTAGGACTGCGCCACTCTGGGCCTTTTATCCAAATGTGCAATTTTACATCACAGTTATGTGCATTCAAGATTCAAGATAGTACCTTCTGTCAAGTAAAAACTGCAATTTTGTATTGACCGTTAGGCTCATCTGCCTAACCAATCTAAATGGGACTTAACTGTGTCCACTAATGTGCTTTGTACCTTGGGCGAGGGTTCGGTTTGCTTGTACTTTCCATTCTCCTTGCCGTTGGCGTTCTCCTGGTGCCGCGGCTGGTAGCACGTTCCTTCAATGAAGGCCTTGTAATCGTTGTAGGAGCAGGTTGGCCCTGCCAGGATCCCCATGAAGTTACAGTTGTAGCTCAAGTATTCCAACAAGCTGGGCATACGACTTGAGGAGACAGGGATTGAACATTAGAAAATATTCATCCATTCATTACAGAGTCCAGACCAAACATATATGAGTGACTAAACCCATGTTATAATGCCTTAGAGCAGTATTGTCCATATCGACTGAGAAGAAGTAGGATTTATTCGACTGAACAGTCCAAGCAAAGATGGAGAATCTCGACTGACCCTGGAGACTTTTTTTCTCCTAGTTTTTCCTATTTAAATTTCATCTGCTAGGTGAAGCACAGTCTGGCTGCTTGAACATGCGGGATGTCCTTCCCAGCAGCCATTTCAGAGTAAGCGGCTGACTCAGAGTAGCCCAGCGAAGGATTGTGATGTCTAGGGCCTTAAAGCTACAATGAGTAGGTCTTCTAGTGATCACTATGTTGCTCTGTTGTATAACCATCTAGGCTGGTTTGTGTAAGATTCACATGTAAAATATGTGTTATTCTTTGCTGTGCATTTTTTTCTATTCTGTTCTTTTTATTGGCTAGTCTTTCCTAACCTTTTTGACACATATAAACTACCTGTTTCTAAACAACTACTTTTACTTTTGTTTTTGCTGCATTATGGTCTCCAATAGGAATGACGGGGGGGGGGGGGGGGGGGGGGGGGGGGGGGGGGGATCAGTTATACAGCAGGGTAGATGGAGGGGATAGGCATTCCCACAGTACAAGTCACCAGAGAGTAGTCAATGTGTTGTTTCCTAGATACAGAGTGCCTAACAACTGCTTGACAGCGCCAGAGAGACTGAAAGGGGAGGGCAGTGTGACAATTGCCTATGCAGAAAGCAATAACGCTTTTATTAAAGAAAAGAGCATCATTGCTCTCAGACTGAATGCCAATTTAAAAATCACAGCAGCTTTTTAATTCCACTTGATTCAGTGAACTCATCATTTGAAGCATCAAAAACATACCTGAGTCACATACCTGATAGCAAGGTATTTCTGACTGGGAGTCAGCTGCCCTTCTCGCTTGGTCAAACCTACAAATGTAGAGAGACACTTCAATGCCAACAAGTGACATGCATAACAGCTTCACAATACACACACACACACGTATTATTTTAAGCTTGTTAAGGGCCACAAGCATTTTTCTAATACACTATGCTATTTTAGCTCTTTATTCTGTCAACAGGATATGGATTGAAATGGATTACGCTCCTGCCACAGCAGTTTAGTACAATTTAAAACTATCAACAGAACATTTTGTACCATAGATTCTGTAGGGTTAATTGTAAAAGTTAGCGTAGGTGCTACACAGGGCCTGACCAGGGTGTATAACCTCACGTCCTATGAGGCTGCCCTAAACTACAAACTTTTGGACATCGCTTCACGGCTTTATCCAGAAAGCTGCAGGCGCGTAAATCCCCTTTTTATTTATTTTTGTCCGCAGCCCTGTCCTTCCTTAATAACACAATTCCCTCTTCATTTATGCTCATCAGCCACTTTATTAGGAACACCTGTTGGACTGGTTCTTAAGGCAAATATCTAACCTACAGGACAGGAACAGGAACTTGAGGTGACAATTCACATGGGCTCACCAAAATTGCATAATAGAAGACTGGAAAATACATTTCCTGGTCTTGATTTGTTTAAGCGCCACAGCCTACCTGAGTATTGTTGCTGACCCTGTGACCACAGTACCCATCTTTTGATGGCTGGTAACATGCCATGATGCCACAAAGCTCAAGTCATCGCAAACCAGTTTCTTGGAAATGATGATGAGTTCAATGTACGCTCATAGAATAGGTATAGAATGGGTTCAGACCACCATCATGTTGGTAAGGAGACCACCTGTCTAACAATGGAAATCAACTTATGCTCCATCAATCGCAGGCTGGTAAAATTTACTTGCCTGGCTGGCAGCATATAGCTGAGCGGGACACAACAATATCACTTGCTACAGGAACGATTTCTTTACAATATTAACGACCGTTACATGGAAATTTATGGCTCACACACACCTGATCCTTTGTTACCTGATCCTAAACCCAACACACTCTTTTTTCTTTCTTTTTTTTAATACTCATTCTTACATTCTCATCTCTCTCTATTCAGTGCTTCAGTGCTTGTTTTTTAAGATACCCATCACCCCTTGTCCCCATTTCACATTCATTAAGCTATTATGTTGTTTAAAAATTCAATACAATATCAATCACAGCTGAGTTAGCAGAGGACAGTGAGCGACGGAGAGCAAGAGCAAAGGGTGTAAAGAAAAGATGATGCAACAGAGCAAACAGGGTGTTGTGTGCATAACCTCGTACAAACTCATTGTCTAACACTGGCTGTTCCACTTTGCAGTCTGCTCTTTGTTATGAAGACCAGTGGCTATGCAATTCATTATACTATGAGATTATATGCCTGTTGTGCAAGGTAATATTTAGTTAAACTTTCCTGCTCCTCGGGCCACAATTTAACCCTCTGACTCAATAAAAACTCAAATTAAATATTGACCTCTGAGACTGTAAACTGTGCCATCTACACATGTATTCTAACAAAGGGAGAGAATAAATATTGGGCAGGTAATCAGGATGCGGCACTTCGTTCATGGCCACTACTATCTCACTTATTAGACCAGGGGTGTCAAAAATCATTTAATTCATGGGCCATTTTATCTCAGTGGGCTGGACTGCATAGCTACCAAGAGTAAAAGACATCCACATTTTTAAGCCGTATGTAAAGAATTTTATGAAACTGTTCGCATTTAACGAGCTGCCCTGTTACAAAACAGATGAACAGTACAAAATGTCTGAGAGTGTAATTTCAACAATATGTCTTTCTGTTTTTTACAGATTCAATCTCCTGTGATTACAGAGACATTACTGTCAAAAATTCAAAATACAAACATGCTGGTACAGCTCCTTGGCTTAACCATCTCACTTCATTGTTGCATTGCAGGCCATGTCCATGCCACTCATATGCCACATCTTGTTCTTAATGATTTGGCTTCCTACAAAATACAGTGAAATCTCCAGAAAACATGTACTCCTGTGAGACTTTGCAAAATCATCCAGTGACACCAGTGCATTTGGCATAATTGCAAAGAGAAGCAGTTAAAATCCTTATATCACACTATTCAAGTAAACATCATCCAAATTGTCATTAGACTGATGACTGTGTTCAGTCAGTGCACTGAGGTGACTTAAGCCTCCAAGTGGGCGCTAAACAGCTGTGAGTACCTGTCTGATACTCGGTCATGTGTTCCTATTTTAAACATGATTTCACTTCTGGATCTTTATTTACTCCTCATTGGCACATGTGGTGTTTCAATTATATCAGCAAAGTCTCTATTTGTTCCAGGAGCAGAGGGAGAGTCAAATCCAGGTCAGCCACAGGAAGACAAATTGGACTTTTGCACGTCCACTAAAGTTGTGCTACCTTAAAAAAACAAATAAATAATCACAGGCTCTGCGGTATGTCACAATGTAACACGGGGCTGTTCCATCACATGTCTTGTCTTGACTTTTTGGACAGCACAAAGTCTAGTTTAATTAGATTTGGGATTAAAGAAAGTCTTAACGGTTGAGGAGGGGAAAAAAACAATGCAAAGTTGGTCATTGCTCCATTATATAACTATGTTTATGCTCTCCTTCTGGTTCAGTAGCCCATTGTAGGAACTGACAACTGGCTCAGAAATGTGGCCATCTGATCCGTTTTCACACTCCAAAGAGAATTGAACTGACATTTTCACTTCTGTCACATCTGCCACTTCTTTTTTTCAAAGTATGCACACACACGCACGCACACTACACTGGAGACACACGGGCTTTAACGACACTTGTTCTTACCATCATGGATTTCAAATGCCATGCTGGTGATCTTCTGTGTGATAACCATCATGGGCCTAAAGACAGAGTAAACATTAAAAAAAACCCAAACAGACAAAAAAACAAACGCAGCATATTTAAGTCTCAGTGTTCTGACTTTAGGATACATACATTTCCTCACGCACTAAACCTTTGTCCTGAGTTTTCCTGCCTGGCTGCTATCCCGTATTCATTTAGCAACTATTGTTTGATATTTTATGTGGAATCTTCCAATAACAGTGCAAACACTGAGTGCTAGTATCTTCACAATGGCTAGTTTCCTCCAGGATAACGGCAGGCTTTTATTAAACTTCCTGTTGTTGTTTTTTTTTCCAGTTCTGTGCTGGTCAGCCCTCCTTATCCCGACTTAATGATATTCTCTATCAGTGCGGGATATGTATAAGCCTGAACTCAGAAAAACACAGCTCCTCTCCTGATGCTTGCATCAGCACATTCTGGATTAATTTTATACATGAAAGCTGCTGGTGGCATGAAGTTGAGCTACAAATGGAAGAATAAGCCACAAGGTAGAGATTATTTGCTCTTTAAAGGCCAAATGGGTAAAAGTTGCAACTATGGGATGTTACTATGAGACTTAAGGCAATTATTTTTTATCTTGCAAGTTTTAAGGATAAATATGTAAATGAGGCTTTATTAACCTATTTATAGTATTGTGCAAAAGTCTTGAGCCACATGTCATTTCTTTATATTTTGGTAGGAAGAGAAATAGTTGCAGAGATTCATGGAAATGCAGTATATTAAATACAAACAGTTTGTATAATACTAACCAGCCTGAAAGTCGATATTTGATAAGACCACCTTTATTTTTTAATAATGCCTAAATTCTCTTAGGCAAGCTTTCTTGATAGGTTTTTTAGGCCTGCAACGTTTTGCCCTCCACTTGTCCACACACACACTGACCACCATGCCAAAATATTTCAAGTTTTCAGCTAATAGCTCTTTAGGAACCATCTTATTGATGCAAAACTACTATTTTATGCCTATCAAACTGTCTCATCTTTTGGCATCTAACATTTTTGCAGATTCAGCTAAGAAATTGGAAGAAATTGTATATTTATGCAAAAAGTGCCTAAAGCCAGAATTTAAAATGTGTTCTTTGCCAAGTTGTATGTTATGTGTTGACACAACACTAGTTCACGCCCTGAGCATGTCTTTTTTCTGCCTGAATGACTCATAGGTCAGTGTTAAGTGACTTAAAGAAAAAAAATGTATTTACTGTATATTAGTCATCTTTGAAATATAGTGTGGAGATATGTGGCTCAAGATATTTGAAAAAGAAAAAAACTTTCCTAACTGATTACACTGAGGCAATTCTTTTTTGTGTAGAAATGTTTTTGTAATATGCAAAAAATGGATTAACTCAATAAATATGCACTACTACTCTAATTAAATAAACACCTATCTTAGACATTTTCCCTATTAGCCCGAAAGAAACATAATAAGGAAACAAAATAGTCCAAAATCTGAATACTGGCCTTAAATGAAATTCACTTTTTCCGAAGCACATTTGGCTGGGGTGGGGGTACAGTGACATTTAGGAAAACATCTGATTTTGACATTTTGAGCGAAAACAGAGGGACAACAGATGTAGCTGAAGGAGTGAAATCTCACAGAGGAAGTATGGCTTTGCATTAGGTTGCTTAGTAACTAGCCACCCCCAACCTGCTGGGAGTGCGGGCTGTGTGCTCAAACTGTCAGACTGTCTGGAGAAATGGGAACCAGCCACTTGGAACTGCAGTCCCTGCCGACGTCCTCGTGCGGACACAGATGAGCAGTGGGACTCAGTCTTGTATCCATTTAGCTCGAGTCACATCCAATATTCGGCCGATTCTTATCGACGACTTCTCCTTTTAGCGTCATTTGTAGTCCATTTGGGATTCAAGCTCAATCAGTGGAGGTCTTTAATGTTAAATTAAGGTCCAAAATATCTTAAAAGTGCACTGATTATGCCTCATTTACTGTCATTTGGCAAAGTCTCAAATGTTGAGGTCAGCACACAAGTAATCCCCGTGAGCCAAATGTTCAGGCTTCAGTCTACTCAAAACACACAGTTTCCCTCAGTCTTTAGAGAGGACAGAGAGGGGATTATTCTTAAAATTTGGTCAGCTCAGGCATACAGTTCACAGATGCCCCAAACACCTGATGTTTAAACACACTGTATATGCAAGGGCTAGCCAATCAAACTGGGCTTAAAGAGAGCGTGGTCTTAAAAGGAAAGCATTCGAAATAGCTTGTTTCAAAAAATGGATAAACTGATGGGCTGTACAAAGAAAAGCATTCTTTTGAAATGTAAAAAATGAGGATGAAAGAGTTCTAGTGTTAGCTTACCCTGTGAAATCTGCAGAGTACATGCCGTAGTCAAAAACGTAGACCCGTGTGATTTGACACAATATCAAATAGCCCAGTGTTACAATGAAGCAGTATCTACACAGAAAAGAAGCAGAGAAAAAAAATTATTAGATTTTATCTGCATTTAAGTGACATTTAAAAATAAATAAAGTAGTAGTCACAAGAGTCAGACACGAAAACAGCTAAGAAACTTGGGTACAACTTGTTCTCAACTATTCAACATAGCAACGAGGAGCTTTTCAGACTAGTACCTTGATATGTGCAACATAAACAGTTACTTTTAGAGTTCTGGGGAGAAAAAAAATAAACTTTCATCTCTTTGTTTTGATCTCTGTGGCTGAACAAAGATTTTTTTTCCAATACAGCACAGTACGCAGTGGCCTCAGGAACAGGGCAGAACTATGCAGCGGGGGGGGGAGGGAGTCGTAAACTGGACAAAAGGGCAGAGAAGGCTCCAGCAATGTGTCTCTGTCAGGGAGGGAAGATGGAGGACAACACGACCTTTCAAGACAAGGCCCAAAAACAGAGCAGCGCTAAAGGGTCTAATACAAAGCTGCTGCAGAGTCAGCTCAAGTCAAAGCTAGCCAGATAGCATCCCTCCGCTGTCAACAATAAGAGGATTGTGCCTCTCCGAGAAGCAATACAGCATACCAGCTACAACAATGCTGTGCTGGAGATAAGCCACAACGGGACCTCTTGATTCTCACAGCCTACTGTATCCAAGACGTCACCCGATATCTGCTGCCAAGCACGTATGAAAAAAATAAAAGAAGGCACTCGTACTTCTCCAGTATGAAACATTTGTATAGCTTTCAAGAGCCATTTCTCTAGAAGCAATCAAACACTACAATTGCACACTCCTATTAATCACAAAACCCTTAGAGGAGACAGATAAAGCACAGTAAACTGGTGATAATCACTGCGTAGTCCTTTTTTATTTTCAGAGATTTGTATACAGCCCACACTTGGCATCTCATCCGAGGGTATAAGCAGTTTACACAATATTCTTTCAGCATTCTGCACATATAGGAGACCAAACGGCTCTTTGCAATGTTGCTAAGATTCCCACACCAGCAGCTTATTATAATACTTTATTAACCGCTGCCTGTAGCTTTTTCAAAGCTGGTTTCATTATTCTCTTGCATAAATTGACAATATTCTGTCCGTCAGACGCTTTCACATAATATTTCTCAAGGCTTCATTCATACGTGGTCCAAAATTAACACCCACTAAGCAGTAGATTAGTAGGAAGACTCTGCATTTGGTCAGTAAATATTGGAGGGCTATCTGTCACACTGGCTGGTAAATACTGGTGGCAAGAAACAAATGCAATGAAATTATGTAATGACAAAACTCTTTACCCCTTAAACTTACAAAGAGTAGATTAGTTTGTCCCCAAGCAAGTGCGAACGCCCTATTATATCTGCTCCGTGTATCGTTGCACATGCATCAGTTCTGGCGAAAATATACACATTTTATTGAGCCCCCATGTGGGGTTTTACAAAATGGGTGGCTGTGTGCAGAAGTTAGTGAAGGCGGGGTCTCCCTGTGCAGCTATCCTTGGAAAAACCTGGAAACTATTTTTTGATGGTGGTCAAACTACATCTTTAATTATATATTCTGAGGTGTCAAAACTCGTCATTATGGGTACAGCGGAGGTCGTCAAGTGTTTGTCAGGGAAAGAGGTAAGCCACTGTTGCCTGAACAGTCATCCAGCATTGAATTAAAAACACTGAAATCTGCATCTGCGACAATACTGCAGTCTGTCCTAGCTGGGGAAAAGAGGAGGGATAAATCGTGAAGAGGTCGCCAGTCCATCACACAGCAGACACAAAGAGAATGACTACTAACGCTTTTTCTGACACTGACAGCCGAGATAAAAATCACCAATTATCCGTGAGAGGCGGCAGGAGCACCTGGAGAAAGCCCACTTAAAACATATTACTGATGCGTTGGAGTGAGGTACATTGTTCTGTTGCACTGGCAGAAATTACACTCGCTTTTAACAAAAAGACTAGACTGTATGCCAGAAAGTGCACATTTAGTGCAACACAAAAGAGAATTTTTCTTTTGACTCCACAAAAAAAAAAAAAAAAAAAAAAGAATCTTTATCAAAAACCCTAATTTTGCCAGGATCAGCACTCTGCAGTAGAAGTGTGCAGCCACATTTTATCAGTGAGGATGTGAACTATATATGCAGGACCGGCTATATTTGTACTGAGCCCAACAGGGACCCTGTCTTATCATCACCTGATTTGTATTTGTGTAATTTACAGCTCAGAAGGGGGTGTTTCATTTCCACTCAAGGCATCAGATGGAGCCTGGAGACTAAAGCAGGCTGGCCTCCCGTTGTGGGACAGCGGTAGACAGGTCAAGCCACACTGGAGGAGAAGGTATGGATACAGTACACGGTGTACATACAGAAATGAAAACTAAAAGCAGGCCAAGCATATTTGAGGAAGTAATTCATACAAATGTCACCCTTAGATTTACAGTCAATTTAAAAAGAGATCAAATTTCCTTAACTCTGTTGGCTAGCACTGGAGCTACAGATGTTTAAAGGGTAGCAAAGTGGTTTCATGAACAGACAGATGCAACAGACGTGGATTCAGACCTTTTTTGGTCTTAATGACCACTCAATGTATGCTACACTATATTCGCCTTTTCCACATATATTTATTCACTTAAGTGCTTTGCCTAGCTTGCATCCACCTACGCCCAATTTAGAGTTACCAATTACTGTGCATGTCTTTGGACTGTGGGAGGAAGTGAGAGTATTCAGTAGAAACCTACAAGCACAGGGAGAATATGCATCCTGCCAGTATCTCTTTACCTTTATGTTTTCCCCAAACAAATGACACATAAGTTCCAGACTTTGTCCGGAACTTATGTGTCATTTGTTTGGTTTAGGTGAAGGTGCTGCCTGGTTAGAGAGTGTGCAGGTGGAAGGATACATTAAGTGCTCTTGGCTGGCTGTGAATTCTCTAGACTATGCTCGATTCTCACAAGGGTTCAAGGTGACATCAAACTAGGGAGCTGGCAGGGCAAAGACCATTTGATATCAAATCAAACTGAAGTGGAAAATTGCGTTCTCACATATAGCTCAGGCCCACAGCTCATGTGTGAAAATGGCTTTTGAGGCCAATAAAACAAATGAAAAAGAAAAGAAAAACACATAAAATAAAGAAAAACAACCCAATTGATTAAACAGCTTTAAGTAGCTACATGCTGTAAAAGAGCCAATTAGATACAATTACCTCATTTTAAGGCTCAAAAGCTGAAAACTATAAAGATCAGGTACCAACACATTTGCATCAAGACAGCAGTTTTTCTCTCATTTCTGTAGAAGTCTGACTTGTTACAATTCTTTTTTACTGCCAGTATCCCTGTAAGTGGGCTCTTTCATTACTCTGATAGCCTCTTTCATTAGTTACACCATATCTAACAATGTCACAGTTCTCCCTCTTTGCCTTCAACCAGTAGGCAGTGCTGTGTTCACGCTCAAGGCAAGTTGGAATGTATCTAGAACATTCCCCGTCTGCTTGCCACATCCAACAGGTGAGCCGTCAAAGACAGCAGGGAGCTGGGACTGAAAGAGATCTGGAGCTCACGTGATGAATAGTACGAAATATGATGCCAACAACTAAACAAAGCACCCCTAGTCAGACTACAGCCAGACTTGGGTTCAATCCACACTTAGACCCAAAAAGCTGTCATACTGTGCTCCCTGTATGCTCGACCTTCCTCACTGTATGTTGTGTATGGGTTCATTAGATTTCCCCATCTGTCACAGATGGCAGGGGAAATCCAGGATGTCATATATGTCCCCTACTATGGATTGGTACATTTTCATACACTGGAGAAGATGTTGATTTGCCTTCAGTGTTTTCAAGGCAGCAAAAAAAAAAAAACCCAAAAAAAACCAAAAAACAGCTTTCATAGTGGGGGGGGGAAAAAATTGTGTATTCAGCTTTATAGTAATTCACCGCAAGCCTCCATTAAAAGGGACAAAAGATTATTTCCTTAGGTTGATTACTGCAGACTAGTTAAAAAAAAAAAAAAAAGAGGGCGCTAAGGTAAAAGTTTTACCAGTGGCACACTTTTATGTGTTGAGATATTTTAAAGTCTACATAATCTGCTATGTTAGAAATAGTTCAAAGAACAAAGGTTGCAGTCTAAAGTTCAGACTGACGTGTCCAGCCACTTGGCACAAACCCCCAGCTCAATCTCAGCTTATTAGACTGATAATAACTAATTTGTTATGTAAAAATATAATGCAGGTGAAGGTTTCATAAGCATTACCATAAGAGGGAGTGGACTGCGCTTATGTACCGACCTGCAAAGACACAACACCGGGCTACAAAGGACAATAAGAGTTGAACCTCTTGCAAAAGGTGAGGCATGTCAAAACGTGTTACTCATCTAGTTAACCAAAGTTGTCATTTCCATTCTGTCACTGGGTTTGGAGCCTTTTCTTTCTGAGAGCAGCTGTTGTGATGAATATTTCCTTAGTATCTATTTAGAGCGATCTTCCCAGGGGGAAACATCCAATGTTCACACCTGCACTCATAACCTTGAATTCTAGCAAAAATAACATCTAAGCCAATGTGAATATGCCTGTGCGTCTGAGTGTGTGTGTTTGTCTTCATGAGGCATGGACACAGATGGAAGCCCGGGAGCAGAATCATTATCAGTGTGACCCAGGCCTATGTGCCCTAAACAGATAAAGCACATGAAGCCTTACAACAGTCCAATATCTAATGTAACATTAATGACAAGATTCAAGTGCAGCAAACTTCAAGTTTTGGTTTCAGGGTTTATTAAATCAAACAGATTTTTTTATAGGTTTGTGAGTTTTCTTCTTACTTGTGCATGTTCTCCAGCCCAGCAAACACCATCACACTGTAAGACAGGCCACTCTGGACCAGGAAATGAAGGGAATACCTGTAGAGAGACAGATACCACAAATAATAAATACCACTGTTTATTTATCTACCTGCATAGTTGTAAGTAGAGCTGGGCGATATAAGATTTTTTCATATCACGATATGTTTTTTTTTTTTTTTCCATTTCAGGCGATAACGATATATATCACGATATAAGCCAAATAACTATATTTGTAAGATTTAAATGTGCCGTTGCTCACGAGTAAAATGTGAAATAATCTGCAGCTTGTTTTGATTTAAATATTTATTTCCCATAATAAGTTCAACAGGGTAGATGTACTTAAGGAACATGAAACTTCAGTTTCAGATAAATAAAGGCAAATATTGCAAACTACACAAAAGGCAGCCGCTAAAGCGTTTAAGTTTCAAAATAGAACAAACAAAACAGACTACTAAATTGTCAATTCCACTTAGAAACAAAATTTTAATTCTAAAAATAAATCTTAGTTCGTTTTCCAGAAGAACAGACAAAATTGACTAACTTTTGTCAATATCAAATAAACTGAGAACTAAAAGGAAATTCTCAATCTCTCCTTGTTGTATAGCTTAGCTTTTCAAAGAGTTTTAACAGTTACTTTAGTCTGACAAAAGCCGAATGACGAATTAGCGCTTTCAGTCAGAGATTGAGCATGCACCGGTTTATTGTATTTCCAGACTTGCTTTCGGCACAATTTACAGTGCGCGTTACTCTGTTTTTTGTCAGACTTGAAATAGCCGAAATACCTTCACACTACGGAACTTCTAAGGCCCTTCCGTTCGATAAGCTCTCCGGCATTGGAACCATCATCGGTTTTTTCTTCGGTAACCTTCGCTCACGCTCTCGGTTGATTTTTCTCTAGTCGGCAAACTCATTTCCTTCATTAGCCGGGCAGCCCGGCTGCAAAAACAAATACACATGTGCGCCTTGGCACTTGTGCTGTACGTAACAAGTCACGTGACGTGACGCTGCGGCTGTGATTGGTTCATCTCTGCGCTACTTAATTTGGATTGGCTGTTTTTTTTTTTGTTTGTTTGTTTGGTTTTTTTTTTTTAAGAGGACAAGAGAGATGAGGCCTATCGCAATAGTTAAATTTTTCTATCGAGAAAAAGCTATTTCGCAATACATATCGTTATCGTTCTATCGCCCAGCTCTAGTTGTAAGGAAGAGGAAATTACAGAATTACAAAGCATAGTCACACCAGCAACCATGTGAGGACAGACCTTTGTAACTAGTAAAGTGTCATCTTTAGTCACAGGGCAGGGAATGTGACCATAACATCATACTATGTTCTTAATTAACGTGTTAGTAACACCACGTACTAACAAGATATTAAACCAACTCTGCCATATATCCACCTCGCTCCCTTTGTGCGAGGCACAAAAGTTCAGCAGTGGCAGCAGCTACCGGATGGATCTTTGAAGGGCGCAGTGTGTGATCCTACAGACGTCAAGCCCTCCAGGAGAGGAGAGATGTCACAGTGTGTTAGCTGTGACTCAACAAAGACAACACGTCTATCAGGGCTGGCGAGAGATCATAGGGGTGGGTGAATGGAATAAACTGAAAATACAAGGGTTAAGAGTCCGAGAGGGGAAAAGGCAATAAAATTCTTATACAAAGAGACTCCAACCCGTTTGCCTGAAACGTGCTAAACAGTTCCAAATGTTTGTCCAGCAGCATTGAGGAAAAAGCGTATGTTTCTGGCAGAGAGGAAATACAACCTAAAAGAAACCAGTCAGCCTGGAGCATTTGGAAGGAAGCTCGTATAAGACCAGCAGTCGAGGGCTCTCTAACACAGAGCAGCAGCAGAATGTCTGTGTGCTATGAAAGCCATCACGAAAGCTATCATATATGCCCCCTGAATAAAAGCATACACCCAAAAAAACAAAAAAAAAACCAAAAAACTATTGATGCATTCATGCATTTCATGCCCTTTCCTTCCTCTACATTACATGCTTATCACCAATTCCACTTGTCAAGTTCAACCTTTTTACCCTGTGATTAGCAGCAAATTCAGTCTTAGCAACATAAAACACTTAACTGGGAATACTGAGCCAAGTACAATAAATGCCATATATTACCTCCATAAAATGTATCTTCTTAATGACATTTCTATGAGTGTATAGTCTTTTTATTACCTACTAATTACTGCAGACAATAAAACTCTTTGGCGGGCGCTCACAGAGGTAAATATCAAATAGTGATTATTTGGCCCCTTTGTGCTAAAATAGACGGCTGGTTTTGGCCAGAGAGAATGAAGTTTGCTCACATCTCTTGTGTTGTCGGACTAAGTCGGTGTTTCACTTCCTTTATTACTACACTTCCCCTGTTGCCAGTATCTGATGATAAGTTCCGCAGCCTTGCTAGAGCCGACTTTTCCAAGTAGCCTGTGGTTGAAGACATAGTCAAATGCTGTTCATTTGCAAAAATAAATTTAAGCCCTGTCCACTTGGGACTGTTATTGCCACGGGACCTTGTGATTTAGAAATTGCAGTGCATCCACATGGATAACCACAGCCTGTGTTTTGCCTGAATTTTTAAAACATCTGTGGTTGCCAGCTTCAAAACTTACATTAAACTGATTAGGCTGCCAGATATAATATGTCCGCACATCTCCTTCGGGATTTTCTGGTACAGAGCAGAATTCATGAGTCTGTTAATTATAGCAAGTCATTCAGATCCTAAAGCATCAAAGCAGCTCCAGACCATCACACTACAACCACTGTGTTTGACTCTTGGTATGGTGTTCTTTTTATGTTAGTTTTACTCCAGATGTGACATGACTCACACCTTCCAGAAAGTTCAATTTGTATCTCATCATTTCACAGAATACCATCCCATTGTGCTTTTGGGCAAATGCGAGCCTTTGAGTTCTTTTTGGTCAGCATTGGTTTTCTCCTTGTAACGCTCCCATGGATCCCATTCTGTTTCTTAAGGTTGAATCATCAACACCAACCTTAACTGAGACTAGTAAGACGTACAGTTGTTCCAGGTTCTTCTGTGACCTCCTGGATGAATTGTCGATGCACTCTTGGAGTGATTTTCATAGGCTGTCCAGTCCTGTAAAGGTTCCCTACTGTTCCATGGTTTCTCCATTTGTGTACAATGGCTCTCACTGGGGTTTGCTGGAGTCCCATAGCTGTACTAATGGCTTTGTAACCCTCTCCAGACTGACAGATGTCGATGATTTTCTACTTTGGTTTTATTTTTGGATAACGTTTTTCCCTTAATAAATGAAATCATCACTTTAAAATACTAAAGGTCACTAGTGCTACCCCTCACCCTCCACATAGATGCACCTGTGGTCTAAGTTTGAAGTTTGTAGCTGACTTTCTTCTTGAGTTCTTGGATTCACAAGTGTTTTAAGAAAACTTGACCTCTGACCTTGCGGTCATATGACCTTGACTTCGAAGTCAGGGTCACAGAGAATCAAACTGAGATTTCTAGTAGCGGCACCAATAGCATCGATTTGAGAATGTTCACAAAGTTAGGTTACCATGCCAACCACCCTCCCACCAGAGTGACAACAATACTCCATCAGCTATGTAATCCCTTTGGTTATCCTTGTCTAACATTAACATTTGTTTGATGATCTGGCAAATATGCAAAAGAAACTAAAACAAAAAAGATTTAAAAAAACAAAACAAATACTTTTTCACGTCACTGTACATAAGGAGAGTGGTCTTAAGGCTTGTTTCTGATACTATATGATTGACTATCATCCATCTGCAGCTTGGTGTCAGCTCAGTCATGCAGCATAAACAGTCTGTTGGTAAAGTGACATAAGACCCCATCGGTGTGATGATCAGATAACACTTTATCTGGCTATCACTTTCTCACTTGCTGTGCAGCTTGAAGTCTGATTAAGAGGAAACAAGTGTTTCCTGTGTTTGCTATATATACACACGCACACACACAGTGGCACTGTGCCAGAGGTACAGTCTAATACAGGACAACAGCTTCCTAATGAGACAGCAGTTACTACCCAATCGATTCATTTGCTTTGGCATGAAGGGCTGTGAGGGTAGTGGCAGAAGTGACAAGGGAGAGCAAAGATGATGGCAGGCAAACAAATGAGTACAGGATTAAAAAAAACAAACCAAAAAAAGCCCGGAAAAACGAATGAAGCAATCCTACTATCAAACCTAACCTCCGAACAACCACCGACAAATATGCAGGAAGTAACTACTGCTGAATCTGCTGGTTTCATTTGTTAGTATAGTAACATCAACACAAATAAACTACAATAATCAGGCCATAGGCAGACCAAAGAGTGTCACTGTGGTATTCACTTTAACTGATTATTTGGTTTCTTTGCACGCTAACAGATTTTACTAGTGTTTGATGAGCATTTTAGTAGTTTTAGCAACAATCTCATTGTATATGAGCACGGCACTTGAGGGTTATCATTCATTGTAAACCATGTGTGTGCAGTAGAGGTAGTACGGTAGAAGTTTGTAATATTTTCTTAAAGCAACAGAGCAAAAACAGCAGTGACATTTTGTTTTTCACACCTATAGTTTGTTTACTCTAGTGTGAATCAGCTGATGAATTTGTTAACTTTTAATCTCTCCCTTGTTTGGTTTCTTTTCACACAAAGAAAAATCCAAGTGCACTCCACGCGAACCAAAAGTCATCACTACAAACCACGTGAGAACGTTCTAGACTACACGGAGTGTTTACGTTCATTTTGTGGTTAGTTGATAGCTCATACCAACCTTTGCACATCTGTAGTACCTTGCTGCATGTTAGAGGAAAAAGCATACGTGGCTTTGGGAAGTTGTTTTAGTTCAACCTTGTAACGTATACCTGGTAGCTCGTTAGGATCAAGGTCAAATCACATTCACGCCATAAATGACTCGCTGTGAAGTTCATTTTGAAACGCACTGAGACCACTTCCTCCGAAGGGTCTTGGTGCGATTGTTTTGGTCAGCACCAGGGTGTGATTACTGTGTTCACACCTGCATAAATGAAATGCACCAAAAGGAAAATGAACCAGAGTTCAATTTAAACAGAATAAACACTGCAGGTGATTAAGAAATTCAAACAGACCAGAAAACGACAAAAGAAAGAAAGCCATCACAGAGGTTTCTTTTTAAAACCAAACTCCTTCTTTGCCATTTGGCACCATTTGGCATCTCTACACTCAAGTAGATTCTGACCTGCTTGCACAGATCCAAAATGCCCTGGACACACCAGGTTAAAAAAAAAAGAAAAAAAAGAAAATTGTGTGCGTGTGTGTAGGGGGGTGCACGAAAAGCCAAAACAATGCCAAGGCGCACCACAAGTTGTGACTTAATTTTTGGCACGCATTCTTATTTACAAGGACAACAAAGGCGAGCACAAACTGCCAACGGAAACCATGACACTGGAAAATGGGTACTGCTGCACAGGGATGAAATCCAAAATGGTTTGGGAGTCGAGCTGTTTTGGCTTAATTTCTGTGACTGACGAAACCCAAACAAGAAGCAAATGTGGGTTTCCGTGTCACCATTTTTAAAAGCCGACTTTCTATCAGAACTACTTGTTTGGAGATCTATGTGTAAAAATGAATGCTAGTTTAGCAAAACCAGCAGAGGGTGAACTGTTCATGTACGTCCCGATTTAGAAAGAAGCATTCTGGGAAATGTAGAAAAATAACTTAAGTAGAAATGGACACTTCATTACATAACATTTCTTGTATTATATAACATTACATAACATAATATATACTGATAATTGAAGCATAAGTAAAATCAAATTAAAAAAAAAAAAAACAAAGCACATAGCCATAACATGAAACTGGGACATGCCCTCTGTTTGCAGGAAAACAAAGTCACTAACGTGATACTGTAGGAAGGAAGGTTGGAGCAGAGTCTGAAAGCACACTGATGACAAGAACAGAGCTGCGAGATAAACAGAGGGGTGACTCACCAGCCAAAGCAGAAGAGAGCCAAGTAGAAGCCCAACAGAGTGGCCACCACATGTCTGATGAAGGGACTGGTCTTACTGGGATGGAGGTAGATCCGAAACCAAACAGCCATCAGCAGGGCAAACAGCTGACATGCCACAAAGTTAACCTGCGCACAGAGACACAGTAATGAATGATAAAAATGTATGCTTTTTCTGTGTATCACTTGCATATGAAAGATTAATAGTAGAAGACACTGGGCATAAAACAAAGGTGTGGGCCACCTTGTACTATTAAATTGTCTCTCATAGTGAAAAATAAGGCAAAATATATCCATCTATTTATGAAAAAAATTAATATAATATGAGTCTGACAGGTCATAGCTGGGTTGGAGGGTGTTAGAGTGGGTGTTTGAGACCTTGTTTCATCTCCTAATGTCTCCAAATGGCACAGCAAAGAGGCTTTACACCAGTCAATAGTGAGATTGACTGAATCCAGTGGGAGGGGGCAAAGGAAACCTCTCTGTTTGATTAGTAACACCAAACACAGGTGGAAGATAGAAAAGAGATTCTTATACGGTATTGATCCGTCTGGATTTTGCTATATCGAGGCTATTTGACACAATTGTGACAACAGCCCAAGCTAACCTTGTAATAATTGTTTGATTCACACTGTCTGTCATCATTATATTTCAAGTAGTGTTGGCTGTGTTGGCATGTCTTTCAGTATACAAAGAGGTGAGTAAGGATCTATGATCATTTTAACATGTGCAGGCAACACTGAAGTATTTTACGCAGTAGCACATAGTTTTTACCTTGCAAGTCAGGACAAAGTCCTCGTGTGTCATATACCGGTACAGAAAACTAAATTATCTTTTCGTGTGTGCTGTAAAACCTCTCACCCTAAAATTACTATTGAGGCAGTGCATCTGAGCCAAATAAACAATAAAAAGCTAACTGTTCCCTATCATGTTTTGTTGTCCCATGCTAAAGCCTTTCCTCTTTGTCTGACACACGCAGCAGGGCAGCAAAGAGGCAAGCCCAGGTGAAGTGAAGATTTTACAACACAGCTTTAGTACGTGCAATCAGCCTTCACAGCCGAGTCTTTTACAGTATTTTATTAAATCACCTTTATCAAGATTAAACAGAGAATTTGAATTGTTCTGCACAAGTTATAAAAAAAGCTCTGCACGTAGTGTTACTGGTAACTTAATGTGCCAATTATCTTCACATAGCCGATTCTTCCAAAGCTAGTCGTGGGCCAAGGCAGCAGTCGATCCCCTCTGGCAAGGTGACAAAGAATGACTGATGCTTATGTAGCCTGCAGGGACCATGTGTTTTGTGAAAAGACTTTCAGTCTAAAACCCCTTGGACTTGACCTCTGTTAATACTGATGAATTTATGGGCTCAGTCATACACTTCAAGGTAGGGCTGCTCAATTAATCGAATTTTAATCGTGATTACGATCTGGGCTTTCAACGATCATTAAAAATGACTGAGCCGATTATTAGCTCCTCCTCTCGCGCTGCTCCGTGTGGCAAATCGAGCGCACCTCTCTGCGTTTCGAACACGCGTCACAACAATTAAGAGGACCCGAGGGGAAGCTCGGAAAGCTAAGCAGAAGTTATTTGGTGAGGAGAGGATAATGGCTGCTGAAGAAAGAATGCCATTGGTTGAAAAGAGAGGTAAAACGACTTCAGTGGTGTGGAAACATTATGGGTTCGCGGAGTCAGACGTGGATCAAGTAGACATAGTGTGGAAACTTTGCTACGGTGTCGTAGCTGCACCACAGAGCAACACTACAAATTTATTCAATCATTTGAAGACCGCTCACAAAGTGACATATGATCAAACAATGAAGGAACATAGAGAAAAACTCTTGACGACACCTGCTTCATCCTCACAGACCTCCATTCACGCTACCCTGTACAACGCGAATAAATATCCCACCAGCTCCCAGAGACACAAGGAGATAACAAATGCGGTAACGTTTTCCTCGCCAAAGACCACTGCTCAATTAACACAGTGAACAACCAGTATTATGCAGTATTTTGAAGTTCACTAAACATAGATGTTTACATTTTTCATTTATTTTTTTTATATTGCAAACATTTGCACTGTTATCAGTATTTGCACACTATTTTATATTATTTTTTGACATCTTTAAAGCCATTATTCAATACATTGTTATTATTAAATAAATATCGTCAAATAATCGAGATCTCAATTTCAGTGAAAATAATCGTGATTATCATTTTTGCCATAATCGAGCAGCCCTACTTCAAGGCATGTTAAAGAAAACTTTAGGTCCATTTTGTATAAGTTTCATAAAGCCATTTGCCATCAACACCAAAATGATGATGGTGAAAACACTCATCAAGGCTTCATAAAGAGACTTCACTAACGGTGGGTAAACAATGGGTGACATCATTTATATTGTCTATGGTTCTTCAGTGTTTTTAAACTCAATGGCTTTCCATGTCTTAAATATTATTGTGTTCATTGACATTTCACTTTTTTTTTTTCCAATCACGTTTCTTTTTTTTTTTTCTAAACAGTGATTATCTTAAAAACTATTTTTAAAATAGAAATAAAGAAGAGGATGACAGTATAGCTAGCTAGAAGTTTTACTGTGAATATGGGGAGAAGAACCACCACACCCTCACCTCTGCAACCTCAGAACCTAACCTTATGATATCTTTAATAATAGTTTTTCTATAACATCATACTTTTTCTGCAATATAGAAGCATGTCATTGCACATTTTCTGCATATTGTACAGGCCTATTCCACATACACCCTCACAAATGCAAAGCAGAAGGCTGCACGTTAACTTCTTTATTGCCTCTCCAAGTCCATCTCTGCCCTCAGCCTCCTTTGGCAGATGCAAATGAACTACAGATACAAAACAAATTTCAAACATCAGTACATTGTAAAGGGAAACAGACTGTTAAGCACTAAGCCCACATTTGTTTGATGTCACGTTAAGCGATGCATGTCTGAATACATGACAGCCCGCCAATGTATATAGGTCATGTTAACAGATCCGTCTGGCCAGTGAACGGTAAAAGACAAGTAACACCATGAGCGCCATCCATTATCTATGGATCCTGCATGATTGATGAGAGAGAAAGGGAGAGGGACAGATATAGCCCTAAGTACTAAAGCCCTCACGTCTGCAGGGCTATGTAGCCACAAATCATCTGCAGCATTAGCCTGAGAGTTTCATATCAGATGCTAGTTGGTTGAGAATATCAGGGCTTTTGTTTCTCCATGCGCACACAGACACACACACACACACACACACACACACACACACACACACACACACACACACACACAATGTATATGAGCCTCAACAATAGAAGCTACCCTGCTTTGTTCTTCTATTGTTACGAGTGATATTGTTTAAAAGGAGGAAACCAGTTGGGACTGAGATGAGTGTAATTAACAAATAATCAAGCAGGAGAAGCTAAACCAGATGGCTGTGTTCAGGTCCTGATGCTGATACTCCCTGAGCTTAGCCCAAAAGCAAACAAATCCAAGCAATCCGCTGGGAAGAAATGTGTCATTTTAGCTCCACGGCTGCCAAAAGAAGACTATGAGTCATTTATCTGTCTCATATGGATGAAAGACAAACAACCGCACCCAGCTGTGTGCCAATAAAGATAAGTTTTATTGACAGTGTCTGTTATTTCCATCTTTCAGCTATGGTTAACAGGGAAAAGGCCCAGTTTCAATCTAAATCATTCCCTGACTTATAGTAATAACCGAGTGGCTTCTGTTTCTGTTGTTGCTCTTCTGCTCAGAAACTCTAGCGCAACAAATTTGGCAAAATTAAGCCGCAGTTCATTTGCAGATCGCTTCTAATTCTCTAAAGCTCAAGTGCTAAAAATAAAATAAGATGCCCTAATGTAATGACAAGAAATCACATTAAACCGACCTTCTCTGACTCCCTCTCCACCCACCCCTTCTCATGCAAGCCTCTTTCTTTGCTCAGTCCACAGCTTTGGATGTTGATTCACACTTTGATTACCTTCAAGCTGCTCACTTGCTGAAGATGACTTGTGTGCCTGTACACCGGCCCACAGGGTAACAGGCTGATATGCAAAGCAGCAAACAGCCCACATTTTACTATAGTCACTGATTTATCCAAGTGTTCCAGTAAGGCAAAAATAGCAGGTAAAGTCAACTAGTTGAATGTTTCTGTGAGAACCCAACTAGTTTTTAGGAGCGTTTAAATGTACATGACTCCAATGAGCATTGACAGTATGTCAAACCACAGGTATGCATCTTAAATTAGATCTTAGATTATTACAGCCACAACCTCTCGACTCTGGATTTGTACTGAAGGAAGTTACAACGTCCTTTGCTGACTAGCTGAAAAATCAAGAAGTGTGAATTGGCCCCTCCCCGGATATCAAAATATTGCTTTAAGAGCAAGGAAGGGGCGTGGCAGACAGACAGACAGACAGCATTGGGTGAGTCAACAGTGAAGTGGAGCTGTGGGTGACTATTTGTGGCAAAACCTCAAGCGGGCCAACTGACAACTGTCAATCATTTATTCTTAAAGTGAGAACTCAGAAATGAGATTGCAGTTGTTCACTTATTACGCTTCCAAGCTATTTAATTAGGACAAATAAAGAACAGAGGACCCAGGACTAAAGGAGAACAGGAGAGTTCATGAAAAATCTGCAGGATTAAGACCAAATGTATACTTACAAATTTACTTCAAGGACTAAAGTCATGCAAGCAAAAGTCTCCTTAATAGTAAAGATGACTTTTTTATTACATACTTGCTACTTTACCTGTTGATAACAACCTGTTGATTGTTATCTGAGATGGAAAAGATTGAATTAATGAGTAATGAAGGGGTTCATTTCTAAAGAAAGCACCTGAGAGTCTTTTATAGTTGCCAAACATTGACTAACTGATTTCACACCAGTTCATTGTGAGAATGCTGTGCAACATCTACACTGAATAGCTAAAGGTGAGCGCACATACATGACCACTTTAAAGAGCGGCTCCCCGCTAACTGGTGGCTTATTGGAAATGAGAGCATTTGCATTCATATTCTCACAGCGTTTCTGCACCATATGTTAGTTAATCGGAATCCTTTTATAGACAAAAGCCACAGCTTGCAGTACCTCTCACCACTCAGTGCTGTGTGTTCAGCTCAGCGGGAAGATATATTATTATTGCTCACAGGTCAATTACAAGAGCTCCTGCAGAATCTGTGAAATCATGTAGGAGATTGACATTAGAAATTAATGCCAGCAGTTGAGAAATAAGCTGCCAGGGAAAACATAACCATTTTCGGAACGATTCTTTCACCCGGGCAGCACTTACATAATGAGACCAGATGCCAAGCAAACTTGCTACATTTCACTCGCAGATGTGATTTTACACTGTGAACGGACACTGTAGCATCTGTGATTTTTTTTTTTTCCCTTCTTCGCTTTAAAAAGGTGCTTTCAACCAGAGCCCTCTGCCTTTGACATAAATCTAAGGAATTCTGGGATATGTAGGAACCAGTGTTCCCTCTGGGTTGCATGCAGTACTTTGCAACAAAGTTATATCGTTATAGAAGCCGCCACATGCCAAAAATAAAAGAAAAGCAGTATCAGACTTGATAGTCACAGGATTTGTTAAAAGATTAGGCTAAATGTGTTTTCTCTCAGCCTGGGATGGTTGTTTATTGAATAAACACTTTGCAGTAGACAAGCTCCTGTGCCGAGGTACGTTGTTCCTTCATTCATAATACATGGATCCCCTCTTCCATTATTGATTCACTCTGAAGTCAACCTTACCCTGGGGTACAGCACTCTTATTGTTTCAGAAACTAAGGCAGAATATCTGTGCTGCAGAATCGTTCAAGATTCAAGGGGATGAAAGAGGAGAAAATGCTATTCTGGATAAATGCACTGCATTTATGACAAGGAAAAAAGGGACACAGACCAGCTTGGGAAAGGGGGAGGAAGACCCCAAAAACAAAAAGTTGCAGATCTGGGGTGCTGGTAAGGTGCCATGTCCATGCCTGCCACTGACAGAATATTTACTTCTGAAGCTGAGAAGTGGCTCCAATGAGCCCTGGTGAGAACCATTGTGAAGCTAAAGCTCCTTCCATCCTTTGTCTTCAGCATACAATGTCAAACAGTGATGTCTCAGCAAATCAATCACATGTCATTACAGAGTGTACAGATCACAGAGACAGGCAACATACGGATGTTTTGATAGGTAGCAAGTGGCAGTGTGCAGCCAGCGCTTAGGGGCCATAAGCTGTCAGGCAGTTCCTCCTGGCAGCTGTGGCACATAGGGCTCAGCTCAGCTCAGCTTAAAGACGCTATATTATAGACTGACACAAACTGGCACTGGGAAAGAAGCTGAAGGGAAGGCAGGAAATCACTGTGAATGCTGAAGACAGATAAGCCTGTTTCCTGAAGCTCATTACTGAGTCAGACCCAGTGTCCATGTATGGGTGCCTGCAAGCATGTGAGGAAACATAAAGGCCTTCGGGGCTGATCTTTTTCCAGTTTTTCCAGTTCGTTTATCACCAAAATGATATCCTCACCCACAATCTGGATTTTAAAGCGTGTCTATAAAGCAACTACTTCCCACTCTGTTCAGGTTTTTATCTGTCTCATCAGCCAGGAATTTTGTGTTGGAGAGGAGCTGCAGCTGAGCAGGGAGGCTGTGAGGAAAGAAAGTAGGGATAGCACAGGAACGAAGGGATGGGCGGCAAGTCCTTTATACTCTGGGCAAAGCTTATCTTTTTTCTCTTTTCCACAAAAACAACAGTAAGAGACTGCAACCATGCTAACGACAGTTTCACGCTGCCCTGAAACACAGTTATGCTTTGAGCTAAATGTTAACATTAAAACAATTATGTCACGCTCACAAGTTATGCAGCTATAGTGTTTACGGTCTTCACCATCTCAGTCACACAGACCTAGAAAACGGTCAGTGACACCATTGCAATGTCTGGTCCCCAAGGAAAATATCCACTTCCTGACTGCTTGACCAGTGGTTCCTGTTGACCATTCACTTTGAAACGAAAAGTTCCTCCTCAGCACTCAGCCAACATGCTTAAAAAGGTGCAAAATTTACTTTTGCCATTTCCTGTTTGTGTTTGCATTTTTCCCAAGTTTCACTGCTACTCAGTGAGGAGTTGGACACCTTTCCAGACTAGTCGGCGTCTTCCATACAAACCGCGGGCGTTCACAGCAATCTAGCATTTAATGACCAAACCAATCACAAGAAGATTTTTGGTGCAGCACTCATTTTGTAACTAGTTTCACCAACTGCTGCAACCACTTGCCAACCATTTAGCAACCAGTAACTGCCAAGGGGTCACAAGGGGTCTGAGGTGTTACTGATTTAGCATGGTAACATTTGCCAAGTAATAGTACAGTCACACTAAAGAAAATAATGGCTGCAGACTGTAATGGAAAAAACTGACTTTTTAAAAAATTCAGAGCAACTGACTGACAGACCGACTCTGACATCTATATCACCTGTGTGACTAACTGCCAATAAACTCAGGATGTGATTAGTAGTGTTTATGTGGAAATCTACATGTGCCCTATGAGGAAACCGATGACAGGCTCAAAAGGCTCACAATCACAGACACACGCCTCGGGTAAAAAGCACGAATGCTAAGCGGAAGTGAGAATTTGCATCGAGTCTACTAAAGTGCTTATTTGCCCACTTGTGTCAAACTGTGTGTTATGATAAGAGTGGGAAAAATGCGATACAAAAGGTTCCCGTGGGTTACCGTGAGAGATAAACATCTTAAGACTGCCTTGATGAGTTTGACCTGCTGTCTGTTGGTGCTAACACCTTTTCCATAGATGAGATCTTTGCTTAGGTAATGATAAAATTTCACTCTAGTAAGCCTAAGTAGCACAGGTACACACACATACACACTCACAGGGGTAATATCACTTTTCATGAAGAATATTCCTGTCCTCTCCATGTGTGTAGTCTGTGTTTAACACCCAGGGACTAAAATAGTTCCTTCCTGCACAAAGCCTCCCTTTACTCGCTGTGACGGGTGAGTTCCCATCTCAGCATGTGTGTGCATCTGCTTGTGTGTGTCTACACACACAGAGAGATAAATTTAGACAGTCATTAGCATAAAACCCTTTTTTCCATGTCATTAAGTAAACCCACCCTTCCCCCCAAACACTCCTCCACCCATACAGCCTAAGCGACGCTACAGTCCCGCTCCGCACAGTCTCATTTGATTTCCATCAGCTGTAGTCCACAGTGACTCATGCAGATTCGAGTGGAGGGAGGGAACCAAAGCCTCGAAGTTAAACTCAACTAGTTCCACAGTCTGCATTCGATGCAAAACTGTCTGCGGAGCATATATGGTGCACCACACATATACTGTCCTAATCCTCTTTAGAGAGTGGTGCAGTGCAAGCAGCAGTTTTGCAGCAGTTTTCATGTTAGGTGACAGCGAGAAAGAGCACTCATATTTAATTCCCCGGAAGATTAAAAGCAGCTGACGATAAGAGTGTTCGTAAACGTTACAGAAAGTGGGGACGACGAAAGGAAAACAGGAAAAGAGCCGAGGAATTTTCTTTCTGAAACGGAGGTAGGAAAATGAAGAGAAAGTGCTAAATATTATACAAGAACAAATGTTTCCTTGCATATATGAAGCAGTAAATTTCAATAACATGTAATATAGTGAGCTCCATCCTCTGCCAAACAAACTCTCTGCGGGCAAAGACGTGGGAAATGTCATGACTACTTTAGCCTCTGCCAGTAAATGTGCCACAATTGGTCATGGCTCCCAGAGACAAACTACCGTGTGTGTGTGTGTTTGTGTATGCGTGTGTGTTTGCTCAGCGCAAGGAGGTTGTGCTGACAGTACGAGAACAAAAGTGGTCTTGTTCTTTCAGCCAACAAAAACAAAGCTTTGACATGTTTTGTGACACTGGCTATGTCTCTGTGCTAACTCGAATTAAAAAAAAAAGAAGAAATAAAAAAAAAAATAAAAGTTTGACACTTTCACAAAGTCTCACTTAAGTCAGTTCAAAAGGCTGTCAGATGAATAAGATAGCCACTGAAAACTGTGGAATAGAGGCCTCACTCAGAGCCATAAACTCACTGTGTTGCCCAAGGCTACATTATGTTGGAGATAATGAGGAAAGTGTCATGCGGATAAGGCTAACCTAAAAGAAGTGTGCACTGGTGCACAAAGACACACACAAACAGAGACGTGTTAAAGCCTGCAGTGTGGTGCTTTCCCCCTCGGAGCTGATCCACAGATCCCAGTCAGGCTCTACAGTCACCGCTATTAATAGGCGAACAATCAGACATTCCCCACAAGGTACAAAGTAGGACTGGGCCAGAACCATGCTCATGGTATGTGTGCGTGTCTCCAGGAAAGTGTTTGAACCTGTCCCAAGCAAAGATTATATGGTAGCTTTTAATCATAAATATCATCTGAGCCCTTCCCCCCAAAAAATCATCTTGGATCCCTAAGAAGGTGCTACGATAAAGTCGTGCTTCCACAGATGCACTGACCTTGAGCTCGACCTTCATTCCATCCATAGTGTACATTACTGAATCAATGCAAACTGAAGAAACAAGTCAAGTCCAGTCCAGTTTAAGATTATGAGTCACATGTACTAAATGGGCCCAAATAGCATGTGAGTACAGTCCCCAAATAGGACTCATAGGTGTGGTTAGTTTTACGAGCGCTTTACAAAAGTTGTTCTGTTTTCTAAACACAGTTCATTTCAAATCAAGGGCAAAAAACCCCCAAGATATTCTTTTTTTTTCTGTGTTAAATATCAGCGCAATTTGGAGTAAATTGCACGTCGTAAACGTAAGTAAATCAGTTTGCAACAAGGTCAGCTGCACAAAAATTTGTTTTATGATTTTGAATTTGACAGACTTTTTAAAAGTATATTAATTCAGTTTTGTCAGTGGTCGCCACTGCTTCCTTTCTTTTAATGTATCAGTAAAAATAAAAACAACAGCAAACTGCAAGTTTATCAGGGTACACACAATGGTCACCTCACAGTCAGAGCAACCAGGCTGTAGCATTTATTCAAGCATCGGGTATCCTATATGGTGCCCAGGTGTAAAAATAAAAAAAATGCACACATAACCCTCCCTAAATAATGCATGCAAATAATTAGAATGATTAAATTTTGCTGGAAGGGTTTAAAGAAGCAGTATTATTATTTTATCTCTGTCACATTACCTAAGGGACCGACTCCAGAGCCTGTTCTCTGGACGGCTGCTGTCTCACATGAGTGTGTGTGCTGATTCATGAATGCAAAATAGTTGCAGTTTTTAAACAATACATTTTTTGGTGTAATTGATTGCATGTCAAGTTTTGGCCCAAGGGCAAAAAAATACTGGGCTGCTGCCCACACAGATCACCTCACTTTACTCACACAGAGCTGCTGGGGAATTGCTAATAAAGATGAGCTAGTTACACCTCGAGCGTCTAAGCAAACTTTAATCACCACCCTCATGTTGTTCGAACATGAGGCCACAGCTGTGCACATGGAATGTGCAAAGACAGCATTTCAAAGGGAGGGCATGCTGCCATGTGTGATCAGCCTTGCTTTAATAATCCCCTTTAACACTTTAAAAGTGAAGTAGAGGAGCTGGATCTAATCTTAAAGACGTCATATCAAGCCAGCAATTAAACTAAAGGTGGCTCTGTTGTCTCTGACTCAGGCTTTCCTTCAGTTTTTAGCTTGTAATCTGCATGTTTCTGAAATGCTTTATTGTGGAAAAAGTCCTTATAGAAATGCCTTATTTAAACTTCTCCACCCCCACCTGAGAGCTATAATAAATTTATCTACAAGAGCATGACAGCTTTGACAAACACTGTCTGAAGGCCTTTTTTTACTCAGTGAACCAGCTCTGCAAAGATTTCCTGAGTGTAACTCTTAAAGAAAGCCTTTTCTTCAGCCGATGAGGACCAATGCAGAGAGTAAAACAGCCTAAGAAAAGAGTGGCCCTAAACTTGCCATAAATAGTCAAATGTATTCAAACCAGTAACTGCTTGATAACACTTTGCAAGTTAAAGGAAACTGGCACTGACCGCTGGCATCGCCACAAATAGTTCACAAGAATTTTCAGTTCATATCAGCAACAGAGGATGCAGGCTTTATTAGCTCGGCTATCGGACCTACCAGCACAAAAGACAGGTTTTTGTGTAAAGTTACAAAAGACTGTAAATGCAGGGATAATGTTACACAAGCAAGTTAAGTAACCGACATTAGCTGGATGGATGAATGTTCTGTGGTTGTTCTTCTGTGGTAATACATTTCTATTCTACTACTGATGGTCGCTGAAAGAAATATCATCTGAAACCACGTCCCCCTTCACAAGTGTACCCTACAGGAAAGTAGAAGTGGAGTTTGTGTGTAGACACGCTTGTTCTAAAATTATCAACAGTGTGCCTTTGATATCTCTTTGTAACTGAGAGAGAGCGATCAAATGCTAGAGAAACCCAAGCAACTGTGGCCACTTCCTATATTAAAAATAGCAATAGGTGCAACTCAGCATGTGCAGAGTGGCACCTGCTAAAATGTTTCTGAATGGACAAATACGATCAGCCAGGCATCTTACAAGCAAAATGGATACAATGGCTCTTTCTAAATTCAAGGCTGTGCTATCCTTCAAAATGTATCTAGAACCTGTGTTACAATGCTCGGTCAACTGGCGCAGAAGTGACTGGCTATTAGCAGAAGCTGGCAATGTGACAGGAAACACTCGAGGCTGCTTTGATGCACATGTACATAATGTGGCGAAGCTTCAAGCACGATATGCTTTCATGTTTGCAAGGCGAGGGATGACAAATCTAGCAGACCATGGCACACTAATTTGTAACTTTGTCAGCTGAAGTGTGCACATAGCATTGTTCACCTTTAAGTACAAATTAAAAAGCATCGTGTGGCACAGCTAATCAGGTTCAAGGGAATCGATGGCAGAAGGTGCTGAAGAGTGAACACGATGAATCAAGTCCCACTTTTCAAATGACAATACAACTCGTACTTTTTTAATCAACATTTGCGTTGACTAGTTGGAATGTACAGCCAGACACAGGCCTGGTGAATGTGACTGTCTTCCAGTGAGGGTCAATTCGCTGTATGCCCACGCAGTACTATGCAAAGGTCTTCAGCCACTCCTCAATGCTTTATGTTTTTTGAGGAAATGGGGAAATAGGAACAACAACGTAATGAGATGTGCAAACATAGATGGAAATACAGTATGTAAGGCAAGAACAGTTTGTTCAGCTTACGAATGAACTCCCCGTGGCAGGTTTTCTTCTAAGTTCTTTAAGTAGTCTTCGGGACTAGTTCTCCAGGACATTCAAAGCTCTTCTTTGGATCTTGGCTGCCTTTTGTTCTATTCTCTGTCAAAAATGAGCTCACACAGCTTTAATAATGTTTAAGTCCGGGCTATGAAGAGGACAATATGTGACTGATAGTATTCCATTTTGTGCTTTTTTCCAGATGGTTGCTTGGTGGATCAAGTTTGACATGATCCCCAACACCAATGGCTTAAATACAGCCTCAAACTATGAGCCTCCACTGTGTCTTACAGGTGGCTATAACCAGTGTTGTACCTCACTCTTGACCACCTCTGCACTGTAGGCGATTTGAACCACCAATCTCTCATTTGGATTCATCACCCCACAAGACCTGTCGCCACTGATTTGCAGTCCAGTTCTTGTTTAATTTGGCATACCTAAGGCTTGTTTTTTAACAGTTTACCTTACTTTCTTGGCATTATTGTCCCACTGAGACCAATAATGATGAGGTTTTGTTCTAGATAAATCAACTTAAAAGGTTTTCCTATTTCCTAAGGACACGAGTTTCACATACTCTTCATCTGCTGCCCTTTCAGGCCTGCCACTTGGCAAGAGAAAACAAACAGGTTAGGGTAAAAGGACTGGACTGAAAATGAGTAGAAAAAGCAGGCAACTTAAAATACAAGCTGGAATAACTATTGTTCAAGACTACTTTAATAAATTAAAGTCTGACTCCCTATAAGCAAAATATTAAGAAACATACGGTGCAAGACTTTTGCACAGTACTGTATGTTCTCTTATTTATATTGGATGCATCTCCTTCATCTTGTTTGACGAAATGAAAAAACTGGCTGTGGAATGAATTTGACATTTTATTTGTCCGAGGAAGCCCTTGTATTTGATAAGCTTGCGGAGAATATATTCAGGCGCTGCTTCATGAGTTATAAATTTGTTTATATGGGTAAAAAAAAAAAAATCCTTTTTTGCTGTGCACCACTGGATAAACTGACAACTATCATTTAATTACTTTAGGAAACTGAGAAAACTTTCCGAAGCTGCAAATTACAGCCTCGCTCAGTGACACCTAATAAAGTAAGACTGTGAGCTTTGCCTTCACCATCATAACCTAAAGCAGATCTTCTCAGATGAGTCTTGCTTGGTCACATAAATTCACATTCTGCAACATCATATTTATAGTAATTTGACTAGCCTGTAATTTGAAACTGCTAAAGTGAGTCCCTGAAAATATCTTCTCTGTGCCGCCTATATGCTGTGCCACTCAAGTATTAAACTGGCACTCCAAGCCCGAGAGTGCAGGCTTTTTAGAAACCCAATCCACCCTCATAGCACCACACCATTACCAGCAGAACTAATGAGTTAGTATAGCTGAGTCATGTGTACGTCCACTTTTGTGGTGAGCACTTCAGACTGAAGAGGAGCGACAGCTGCACAGATTTCCCTCCCTTTCTCCATCTACAACCTACCTGCTTTGCTCTACCATGCAAACAGCCAAACCGATAACAACAGGCATTAGTAGAAAAACTACATTACAGGATATACGGAAATCACTTGACTGTGTGTGTGTGTGTGTGTGTGTGGGACATAACAGATGCCTTGTATCACACTTGACTGATGCTTTCAGCCTAATGGCTTTGCCGTTCCATGACTGCATTTATGGTTAGTAAGAAATACATCCATACCCATCAGAGTTATCACTTCAACCCTAATACAGGATGAGGTCATGGCGAATACTGAGAGTGGAAGAAAAAGGGGGGAGCTCCAAGTTTTGCTCAAAGATTACCAAAACCAGCTGACCAGTGAGTCTCCAGACAACTTAAGAATTTGGGAAAATCACTTGAAAGGGTAAATAAAAGGGTGACAAAGAATGCATGTACTGCCACGCTATGATGATAGAACGCAGGTTTGCGCACAGTTTGGCTCTCTATAATGTAGCAGACTCAGTGAGGGAAAGAAATATATGAAAGGCAGCAGCAGAATATTAATCGCTGTTGAAAAAGAATTAAGAATAAATGGTCCAAAATTCACAAGAGGTCCAACAAATTTAATTTTCCTAATAACATTTAATGGAACTTAATCAGGACATTATGGAGGAGAAGTACTACAAAATGCAGTTTTAGTAATTACACTGATTAAGATGTGTAAATTGGAAAGCTATGGGCTGATCCTTCCTCTATGGTCAGATCTTCTACTTCTCTGAATTTTGCTGTATGTCACACTTATAATAGATAAGTGTCATAAACACATAATCATTATGTCTAATCGCATTTAGAGGGAGCTTGTCTGCTTGTTATTATTACTGCGTTGCCTGTTATCAGCCACTAACAACAAAGCATTCCCATATTCCCAAGGAGGAATTACACATGCTTGTATAGTTGATAGCTAACCATAATAACGCAACAGCCGCTGGCACTGTATTACAGAGAGCTAAGGGACCGAAATCAATTGAAAGGATACAACTCCCAAGAGGTCAGCCAATTAAAGACAAAGGGGAGGTAGGGAAAATCTAACAAGACCCAAGGGCTTAAAATGAAGACCAGAAGCCCCAAGGCAGGGGACTCTGGGAACTCAGTCAGTGGCAGGAGACTTTGGAGAGGAGCAAACATAGGATTTTTCAGGCAAGGCTTATCCAGACTCTGCTATCGCTTTACTAAATGAACTGAAAGAAGCAAATGTTTGCTTTAAGGCTAATAAAAGGAACATTTAGTTCATTTTACAGGAAATCAGAGGTATCTGGAATTATTTTGAGTCCCCTTTCAAGATCCTGATTTCTACACTGTAGATGTGACTACTTTTATCTGCTTTCAAACCTCAGTTAAACGCATTTTAACCTAACCATTGAACTGAATTGTGTCACTGATCGCAGGGAATTGACAGCGAATAAAAGAAAAGTGGGAGTCAAACCCTCAAGCACTGTGTGGGCTCAAAGGCCTTACAGTACCATAGCTGGGTAGGCAATCCAGCAGCAGCAACAAAAGAAAGCTTGTTATTGTGATAACAGACATGTCCGTTGACTGTGACAGACTGCAATCCAATATGTAACACAAACAGAAGATTGATTCTACAGCCGGGCCTTTTGGGAGCATAGGACACAGAGCAGAGCCGCCTGTACACCCTGAGCCGATACCCCAAAGACTATATCTTTATATCAGACAGTGCACAGTGAAATTACCACTGAGCTACAAAGCCTGCATGTTCACGGAATACCTCTCAGCACGGGTACAAATGTTCTACTATTTCAAGATAAAACGACAAAGGTGAGAAACTGATACTTTTGTGGCTGAGCCATCAAATCACCGGAGACTAGAGAGAGTACTGTGTAATCCATCAGACAGTATTTCTCTGCATCAAGAGGCAGGGCCACTACGGTCTACTGACACACTCACGTCTGCAATAATCAGCTGAAATCTCAAAGCTGTCTCTGAACCTGAATATGTGCAAGCTCCTGCCTCCCAGCTTTAAAGGTCACTGCTTACATTAAAAAACATCTCATCCAAAATCTCCACTGAATATTTGAGATCTATAAAGACCTGAAGTAAATGAGCAAAATGCCTTTCATTAGTGAAGTCGTGCCAGTTGTGGCAGTGTAGCCTGAGTGCACCACCTGCAAAACACAACACGGTACAGTTGGAAATTTCCACACTGCCATGCTCCTCTGAGACATCCCACACACCTGCACAGGTGGTAGTGCCGTCAGCCTTTTGAATGCAAGTAAACTTTATCAAGTCACATCATGTTTACCCAGAACACTGAATAGAAATGCAAAGTATATCATGCGTAAACTATGTCAACTTAACAATACAACAAGATCATTGGTTACAGACACGAACACCACCCTGTAGTTTTAGCCACTAGGCCTGAGCGCTGTAAGGAAACAAAACAATAACACGCTGTAATGGCTGCATCAACCATCTGTGTACCACAAAGATGGTATTTACTGATGTCAGTGGATGATATTTATCTGTTGCGTCACATCTTCTACTAGTTGTTGGGTTTGTCGGTTGAGGCACCTTTTTTTCTGATTTATGCCAAGGCAACATGTATTACTTGTCAATTATTTATCAATTGTTTGTCCTATACAAGACACTGTCTTATTAGACGTTAGTGCCATGGGTCATGTGACTTATCACAGGTGATTTAAGATTGTGCCGCCCAGTGTTTCATGGTCTGCTGAAGAGCAGGTTTGCTTAAAACGTCACAACTAGATGCAATAAGTAAGAAAACTGTTGAGTCCTGCAGTGTGCAAGCCGTTCATTTTTTTCCATGTTATATTTTTTCCGCTCTGCACCTGCGCCACACGATGTGCATGGATTTGTTCCTGTTTCATATTAATCAAAAAAATTCTATTATGGCATTAGCTATCAGCTGAATTGCTTTTTTAAAGGGCAGTACAGAACTGCACAACTGGTGCACTGCAATGTAAATGCAAGACAAGGAATAGCTGCATGTACAAAAAAAGTTAATCAACTGATCTCTTTTGCACTGTTGACAAGCAAGAAGGCTGTATCTGTTGTTTCACATACATTTGGTATTGCTATCACCAGTTATTATAACTATATTAAGTTAATTCAAACATCACTTTCAGCCTACAAATGTCTAAAACAAAGGGTTAGTGCATATATACTACATGGAGTCTCTCACCAGGCCTCCAGCTGCTGCATATTGAAACAGCTGCAGAAGGAACATCACAGCTGATGCTGCAAGTTACAAAGGTCCCTTCTAGCTTCAGTGTCATCAAAAAGAGGAAAATTAAATTTGGCCATTACCGAAGTCGTTTCTGGTATGGAGTCATACATTTATAGATGGACTGCATAATTCATTCAACTGGGTTATTTTTGATTTTCTGTCACGGAGCTGAATGATGATATGGACCCATTGAGCCTTGATAACAAGTAAAGCAGCTGTGAGGTTATGTGAACTGGACATTTCAGACTGAAACTGGATCTGCGATGCCTCGACCTGTTTGAAAAAACAAACAAACAAACAGGACGTGCAAACATTAAATCCAAGAGATTAGATTTGATTTATTTACCCACCAGCTCTGAAAATGGCAGCTAAGGCAGCTCTGCTTAATTGTGCAAATACGTGATAGAACACTAAGTCCTAAAGGGAGTAAGAGAGAGCAATAAGTGTCCAGCGTCCTCATTTAAAGTGGATATCGGAAACAAAAACTGTTTTTCATGCTTCCTGATAAAAAAAGGATCTGTAGACCAGTCGACATAAGAAGACTGAGTAGGAGGAAGATGGGATGGGGATGATTTCTTCATGAACACTGTATCTTTAAGACTAAGTGCATCAATTTGTACTAGATATGGCACAGTTTGGGATTTTGGAATGTAATTGTGTGTAATCTTTTCTCCTATAAAAACCCTTGAATCAGAGTAGGTGAAGAGTGTTTGTGTGGGCACACAAAATGCAGTGGGAGGTCTTATTCAAAGTAGTGCCGGCATGTTACTGACAGAAGGCGGGCAGTGTGTGATGGAGAGAAAAAGAAGAGAGAAGGAAAAACATAGCGTCATTTTAGATTTTACAGCTTCTGTTATAGCTCTGAGACGAGCCAGTGCCGAGGAGTCCTAACATACAGGGAGGTGCTAGACCAAAGCAGGTGTCGATGTCCACGGGACCGCACAGAGTAGAAATGGAAATGTAGGTATTTTAATGCCAAACTCTGAGGTTGAAACATGCTAAATATTGCAGGATACAAGAGAATAAAAACCTCAACAGCTTAGCATGAGATTTGGTTCCAGTCAGCCACAGATTCCTCTAATAATTCTAAAACTTAAAATACAATTATTGTAATAAAAAAACAAGCAAGTAAGTTTGGATCCCAGGGATGTATACTCCTTACTTCATGTGACTGAGTTCTCAACACATGACACTCCCTGCAGAAACTGGTACATTCTAGGGAGGAGAGAAATAATGGCACATTCCTGTCTCCACATGTAGCTTCAACTAAGGATGAAAGACTGGTTTACTGCTTGACACAGCAAGACAAGGAGTTAAACATTGGCTAAGTAGCTGTGTGCAGGGTCTGCCAATGGAGATGCAAAACACGTAGTTTATTCACAAATGACACAATCCATGATTCTGGACACACAACTACTTTGTGTAACAAAGTTAAATTTTTACTTTTAAAATATGGTGAAGCACTAGCACTAGTGCTTGGCTGGGGAAGCAAACATTCCCCACCAAAAACCTTCTATAATGACTTCAAGACTTGCATGTGAAGAAAAATGCATGGCACGCTAGGAGGAGAACATTTTTGGGGAACTTTTTTTATGCTTTATACCACAAAGTGTTATTCAGACTAGTTATGTCAAATGCCGAAAGCAATGTGGGGAATAAAAAGTAAATCGAGGTTTGATTTCAGATCACAATTAACAAAAAGAACATTACCTGAAATTGACAAGGAAGGTAGCAAGGTAGTTATTTCAGTCAGTTGGACACCCCCACATGTGAGAACAACATCATAGCGTAGCTCAGGTGAAGCAATATTGTTCCTAGCCACAGTGGCACTTCAACGAATGACAGTACAAATGGATGAGATTAGAAAAGACACAAAAATGGGCCTTATCTGTCTCAGACTAGTCAGAAGCTTTTACAGACAACCACACCATCTCTGCTGTCCAGAGCTTTGAAACCACCATTACAGATCATTATGGACTGATCCACCAGAGTTAGTGGGTGTGGTGCCTGTGAGTGCTGCTAAAGTGCCGATGTTTTGCACTACTTCAGGAATCTACCAGTGACAAATATAATTCAAAATAATCCACACAAGGCACAGCTATCAAAAGTTACCCAACCCGTCTCCATGCTGTTAAAAAAAAATGCCCAAAGACCTGGCACAGGTCCCTCTTCTGGTGAACAACACAGCACTGTCACATGTTTTCGCGGTTTGGGAATTTTTTAAAAAGGGATTCATGAGCTAAGATTCCTACAGCTATGAACCTAAAATAAAGCCTTACATCATAATCACATGCCTGATTTTTTTTAAACAGCTCACCTTTAACTATACAGTGATAGATTTTGTATGTAAGAGTGAAAAAACAATGCAGTGGGTTAATCGTTCCTGCCTGCATACTGACTCTTTAAGGAATATTTAAGTGAAATTTAAATACATTTAAACTAGTAGACCTCAATTAGACTGGAGGACCCGATGGAATATTTAAGAGATCCCAGTTTGGAAAAGACTGGATTAGGATCTGGGCATCGAAATAAAGACACAAAGGGCATTACCGTTAATGTAGCTTGGCTAAGAACTAGCTGATGGTGACAGTGAACCACCAACTGTGATATTTGTGTGCGTGTGTGTGTGTGTGTGTACTCGTTTTCAGTGAAACCGCAATGTATAAATGCTAAGCTAACGATTTGGTAGTGCGCATCACCAGCCTCTGCTAACCTCAGATCTACGGATGCTTCCTAACTGTGACAAACATGTATCGTAACGTGCCTTTCGCTTCACCGATCAATTTTTTTTCTTCATCCAAACACATACCTGGTCAAGTGGGAGGTTGATAATTTCACTGAGCGGCTGCAACAGAGTGGATCCAGTGCATGATGCTGTCGTTTGGGTAGCCATGCTTGGACGGTGTCCGTAAATCCTTTCTTTTCCTTTCCTCCCCTCGGTTCACTTCGCTCCCCTAGGCTGCTGCAATGACAAATACACTGCCGCCGCCGCTGTTCCTGCCGCTGCTGCTGTTGTTGCGACGAGCTGTACTGTTGTCATCCACGGCACACACTCAACGAAGAGTACACAGCCGAAACGAGAGAGTTACCCGTATGTTCTTTCTTGCAACTCGTAGTTATATATCTATTAGCTACGAGTTGCAAGAAAGAAACACGTTTGAAAACTAAATCACATTTAAGCCCCCTCTCGCCTTACACAACATGCTAATTATTTGCATTGAAGAAAAGTGGCAACTCCTGTTAGGAGCACGCGCAATGTAAGTTGTCGTAAAAAAAAAAAAGAATATCCACCGCTATTTATTCACGAACTGAGGATTGTTTTTGTTTGTTTTTTTTGTTTGTTTGTTCTATCTAACGTTTAATATAATCCTCGTTCAATTTCATTAGCTCAAATAGGACACAGCGGTTGCTATTTTTGAAGGCGTGAACTATCTCGATTGTACAAGACCTTTGATGACAATGAAATCGGTGTCGGTATGGGTGGAGAGATGGCGGCCCAGCCCTCCCTGACAACGTTTTTTGACCCCTGTGTGCGGAGAACGTGAATCCCATTATCCAGTGCCACTGTTGTAAATCCGCATTTGGATTCGGGGTCCTCGAGGCAAATTGAATTTAAACGTGAGGGACGCTGCACGCGCCGCCCCCCTCCGTTCCACTGTCATTTACACCATTCCACACGCGAAGGGGGAGAAAAAGCATGACGTAAGGGGTGTTTTTGGTAATACTCGTTTAAGAAAAAGACAAAAACGAAGCTGGTGTAAAAAAAATAAAAAAAAGCAAGACCTCTATCTCAAATATCAGCATTGGTCCTTTATAGCGACATAAAAGGAGGTAAACATGACTTTGTAAACGGTCACCATCTGTATAACCTGAGGGTGGTTATATAAAGATTATTATATTACACTTAAGTAACTCACGGGATGTTTCTAACATCAAAATTATGTAATATAATATCGCTCAAAATGTCAATATTTGCACATTTCCTTTTTATACCTGCTAGATACTGTTTAAATGTATAGTGCCCCTATTACTTTTCACAATGTCAGTCATTATTTTCATGATGAACGTCATTGTTTTTATTTATTTTATCACTGTTGTGTATATAAACTTTTTTCCGCTTATAGATTATGAATTTTTTATTCTTTAGCCTGTGGCTGTAACAGTCATTTCCATTGCTCTATTTAATCTATCTGTGTTTTCGATTTGAGAATGTAAGACAGGATGTTGCCTTTCACTTTCCACTGCATCATGAGGCTGAAAGGAAAACACCATTGAAGTCGAGCAATCTGAAAGGTGTGCAGGTGCAGCCTTGCACGTTATGAAAATGATGTGTTTTCCCAAAGGTTTTGTATATGCCTTTTGTATATGAAAATTAGCAAACCACAAAAGTCACACAGCTACTTTTATTCTCCGTCTGCTATCAGCACCATCTAGTGGTTCCCACTAAATTTTCCTTTTACCCTGCTTAGGTATAAAGTATCGGATATATATTTAAAATGGAATTATAATTAACTCGTGTACATTTTCACTGAAGTGTTAATCATAGTGTGTGGTTAAGTTTTCCTGAAATAATCAAGTTATGTTTTTGTTTAAAGCGGTAAAGCTGGTGTCTGCACCTGGCCACAGTAGCCAATAGAGGGCAGCGCGTACTCATAAACAGCAGCTCATTCGCTTTTTCACTAGTCCTGCAGTATATGAAAACTTCAGGAGTTAAAGCTTATGTATAATTCCAGCATAGTAAACATATTACATTTTATTAGGTTTATAAAGACACAAAAAATACACTATGTGCTTTTTGGTCTCTAGGTAATAAAGGTAACTTTATATATAAGAAACACAAACATATCTTAATGACACTGGTACAAGGATCGGCTTGACTGAGTTAAATGCATTGCATAGCATTGATCAGATCAGACTCATTCACCATGGCACAGCTCAGTGGACTCCTTAAGTGCCGCTTAATTAAAAGCAGGGTGATGTGTAACACAACTCTCTGATTTTTTGTTCCACCCCAACACAAAATGCATCACCTTGGCACACATAACAGCACGACAGCTGCTGTGGAGATACAGACTAGAGGCCAAATGGAGGATGAAAAGATTAAGATGTAGAGGAGCAATAAACACGGAAGACTTTCAGTTTGCCTGGTGTACGGGCAGAGAGATTAGGTATACTGTCACAACTTCCCGCTTCTTAGCAGGAGGGAACTGGAGTAAGAGGAAAAAGGGAGCAGAGAGGGAAAGTTAAACATCTGCATCATCCAAAGGAGTCTTAGCAACTTAACAACTTACTGAAGCTACTAAAACTGTCTGAAAATTGCTCTTAAATGACATTAAGTTACACTTCTTATATTACATTAAGTGTTACTTAAACCTGTGCCCAGTGTGTGTGAATGCACACAAGTAGCTACTAAACACATCCCAGACAATGCATGTAAATATTTTTTGCAGGTGTACGGATTAAAGTGGATTTAAAGCATCACATTTTATCAAATACATTTTATCAGCTGTCGGGTAGACGAGTCGGCTTGATTTATTTATTTTCTTCTATTTGTGAAATTTTTTTTCTCTATTGACTCTAATATAAATACTGGCTCGCTGCCATGCGTAATCTTAACTGAGACAATACAGCAGTGTAAATAAGCTCAACTGCTAAAGCATTATTTAATGCATGTGTGTGAGTGTGTGTCATGAGGAGTGTTCTTGTTTAAGAGGCTTGTGTTTTTTCTCTTATATGTCTGTTTCCTACACTTGCATACGTTTTTGCTGGCAGCCTTGGTGGTCTTGTTTTTTCATCACTCAGTATCATTTTTACCTTGACTTTTGCTTTTAAAACTGTATTTTGCAGTTTTATTTGGAATCAGTCTGACTCCATGGAAGAATGACTAGGCATATTTTTTTTGTGCTATCGCTTGTGCGTGTCTGCCTGTGAGGATTGGACATGCTCAATTATTTAACAGTCGCTGGTGTATCATAAGGTTTTCTGAAGCTGCGCATCATACTGGATGCTTAAGGAGTCCATGAAATGTTAAAGAAAAGCTCCATGTGCAAGAAAGAAAACGGCTTGCATAAGATTACACTTGAGAGCAAAACTGTAACTGTAGTGGGTGTAATGAATTGTCAGTTGATTCATTCACTTAGGAGTGTGTGAGACTGGATGGCATCAGCGCCTTTGTAATTGTCAGGTATTTATTTATACCGAGGCCCTCTGGAGATTGCACCTTCACCACACTATGCTCTCCTGGAACACTCACATACACTTCTTGTACTGCAGCTCTTACGTAATTACCGTTAATCATTCATAACTACACAAAGACAACTGTGCTTTTGTTCTTTACCGATGATATCCAATTAAATCGTGAAAAGAGACGCAGTTTGTTAACTTGACACTGTCATGGCAACGCCGTCCTATTTCTCACTGTGTCTCTCTTACAAACTGATGCTACCTAAAGAGCGTGGAGAAAAGAGGTGGTGAGAAAGAGCAGGGAGAAGCTTTCACTGGGCTGTTTAAAAGGTTGTAGCACGATGTGAATGGTGGTGGAGTTAATGGAAGTTCCCACTCACATACTAGGGAGGCCACATGCACACGTGTGATAATCCCTGCATTCAGTCTTCTATTTTTGCTACTACGTCTATTTCCAAAAAGGCCCTTTCCACCACGCTAATATTTGTTTATCAGCAAAGCTGTGCTGAGGCAAAGCTCCTTATTTAGTCAGTAGCTCATGTTTTGCACTCATTCTTGCTTCTCAGGAGACACGCAGCTTTCTCTTTACATATCAGAGAGGAAGTGCCTTTGTGTTTGGGGGTCAGGCCTCACTCCCAAAGCTGGACTAGGCTTCTTGAAATAGAACACAAGTCCTCAGAGATGGACATGTACTATTTACCACCACAATCGGCGATGTCTGAAGAGCCCGCTCTCTTCCTCACCCCTCCCCTCTCCTCCCTTTCCATTTTGGTTTAGCAGCAATGCCCGCAGACACAGACAGCTTACTTGGCACAGGAGAGTGTCAACCGTTTTAATGGTTCTGCAATTCCCAGTGGGAATTTTCTGGGAGCACATTATCATCGTCACTCAAAATAGTCTAGTAGTATAACCTGCGGGAATAAAATGAGCTGTTGTTTAAGTCTGGGGCTGTGTTTTTTAATCGGTAAACAGTGTTATGAGCTTTTACTGACAGATAAATCCTAGCTTTGAGATACTGAAAAACTTTCTGAATAAAAAGGGGAAAAAGGTTGAAATACAATATCAACATAATGCCGCATAATATCCAAATACCAAAAAAATAACATTAAATGAAAGTTGCAAGGTGTTTTTCAGAAAAATAAAAACTGCAGAGAGGAGAAGAGATTTACTAACACTTCAAATAATTAGCATGGCGTGCCCCAGCTAGACTGCAGAGTGCAAACACACACACATGATTTTCCTACATCAACAATACATTTGGAAACATCTTTTTCCGTCAGAGAAACGGGAGCTCTCCCAGCTCATTGTTTCATTTTCTGCCCACACTCAGCTGAAGGGTGGGGCAGTCGTTCATGTACCCTCACTTACAGTCTGACTTTATGTAGTCTCCTAATGTCTCTCTATTTTTTCCCCACTCATCCAGGATTGTAGCCATCTCAACTAATGGAGATAACAAATAGGTGACCGATCTTATCAAGATAGTGGAAGAAGAACAGATTAAGCTCACAATATATGTTCCCAAACTGGTTCTCGGACAGGTTTTTTTTCATAGTTTTGTCAATGAATGCATGCAGTGTTCAATTGATGTTTGAATCCATCATGCAGAATTTCAGCTCGTGATCTTCTTGTTTGCCCTAGACCTAAATTCACTTCATGGCCAGCACACCAAAGTTCAGAAGCACTGCACAAACCAATGCAGCATGCAAAGTGGAAACACAATAGAGGCTTCAGGGGAGGGGAAGAGTGGGAGTGTAACTGAGAGTGAGCATAGCAGAATTTAAGGAGGCCTGTCAGTTTTCACACATGTCCCTGTAATATTCTGATTTCCACGTCCAAAATCTATTTTCTGAATTCTTTAATGTTCCTCTCCTGTGAAACCACAGCTAGCCAAGATACAGGAAGGCAAATCTGTAGTCTAAATCTCCGCAAAGTGCTTTTTAAATTCAAGCCTTCCTTTAAATTGACAACAGCTGTTTTTTTCCCAGTAGGATGAATAAATTCAATTAAACACTAGCAGCTTTTTTTTTTCTTTTAGTTGACTTTTGGCAAGAAAATCAATAAACCAAGAAGATAATGAATCACAGAGAATCAGCTAATGTCAATCACCAAGCTTCTTATTTAGACTAATCTCACGGTGATTCATCGTGGATACGTTTAATAACCAAATTGTGGGGGATATAAAAAATCCCAGTGGACCTGAGTATTGATCCGATCCAGAAAAGAGATCGCGCTTCTGTTTCCTCCTCGCATTGTCATTTCGCTGCACTTCCTGTCTTTTCACCTGCTGCTGTTGCATTATGCAGGACAGCTTCTTCTATGATGAAGTTTTCCATATGGATAAATAATTCCATCTAGTCAGGAAAATGGATGAAGACAACTGCTGTTTAGGCTCCACTTTGTGAACAATTTCTGATCAGGACCGACAGAATCATTGTGTTGCATGGAATGAACTCACTGGCCTGCAGGTTCACTTCGCTTTATTCTTTCTGTGATACACCATAACTGTAGCATCCACTCCTAATGCACTTTGAACTGACCCGGCATTTTCAGGATTGTGAAATGAATTGCATCTACCCTCCCTGCTGTGAATCCATCAATAGGATCTACAGTGCAACTTCTTTAAATGCCTCAGATGCTCTCACCTTATTCGTTATGGTATCAATGCAGCCTGGGAATTTGCACCATGCCAGTTGTCACTTAGGGGGGCTTGCAGGGTTTTCTGGGAGGCTCATTTGGTTTCAAGGTGCAGAACAGTAGCAGATTGAGAGAGAATCTAAAGCCAAGTTTACCCTGTTTTAAATTCAATGGAATTAGTGTGGATGAAATGGTGACATGTAGTTCAAGGCCCTGTTAGCCTAACCTCCCTTGGTAGAAGGATGGAGACAATAACAACATACTGAGCATGCTTGCTACTTGAGTTGGTGGCAAAGAATGTAACTGTCATGTCTGCAGCCTAATAATGATTACCACCTTAAACTATTTTATCTACTTATACTGATCCATAGCAGGCAATGAACCTGTTTAGTGTAGCATCAGAGGAGGGGTTCATTTTTAATTGTGGATATTTAAAAAAAAAAAAATCTAAATATCTGCATTGATCACAAGAAGAGTCCACACAGCACGGATGTTATGTTTCCTCAGCAGGCATGAGGTCTTCTTAGTACACAGCAGCGTTTGTGCCCATCTGCATGTTTTCAACCCAGAGATACGAGGAATGAACTGCTGAGATCGTTCAGAGGTCATTATCACATTTGTGTGTGTGTTTTGTCACATAGTTTAACAGCTAATATCCTGTGGTATGTGTTGGGGATTAGAGGAGAAGAGTAATATGCACAGCCACCGACCTTTTATTAATTCAGAAGTCTCATGTTGCCCCAGGGGACACTGAACAAAATAGGACGCTGGTGTTTCCTACACAATGAAACATGACAAAGTGTGCTTTCACTCTGAATGGAGATTTTTCTAAATGGTGCTTTACAATCTGATTCTTATTCACCTATTTGCTTTCCATCAAGAGCAACTTGTGGTTCGTCTTCTTTCCCAGAGATGCTTGTGGCGGCTTGAACTGAATTACCAAGCTGCTCTACCACCTCAACCACGGCCACCACCTAATAGTATCTAGGAAACCAAGAGATGGTGACAGGTTGACAGGATATAATGAAGCACGGGGACACTTGATATACTCAGGCTCACACAGCCAAATCCTGAGAGGACTCATAATTACTGTAAAAGCCTCTCACTCCTAATGATGACAGTGAAGCAGCTGCAAAGCCCAAGCTCTTTTCGATCATCACTCAGATGGATGCGCGTGGTGGGGGTTGACTAAAAATGTCATGCAATTATTCGAGAGAACATGATTTCTTGGATGTCCTTCAGGGTGGCAAGGTTAAAACCAGGTCATTCCTCTGTGTGGAGTGCATGAATGTGCTCAGATTTGCATATTAATGGAAACCCAGTGCTCAAGATTGGAATTACTTATCGATCCTGTGACCTTCTTTGTGTGTTATGAAGTAACATTTCAGTATACAGTTTATATATTGCAGTCAGCCATACTGGACCAATCCCCACCAGTTAAATGATTTCTATTATTGATTGAACCACATGTAATTGCTGCTAATACTGATCTTTGACCCTGGTGAGGTTTTCAGCTGACCTGAAGACATAAGATGAAAATAAAGATGCATGACTGTGATTTTTTTTTTTTGTTAAATACCACCACTGAGCTCTACTAAATAGTCTACAATCAATTTTGAGCGTGCTGTGCACTGTCAAATTTGAAAAGTTGGCTTTACTTTAAAAGATATTCACACAGATTGCGTAAAAATATGACTTCAACCTAGCAGGAGCGAAGCAAGAGTGAGTTACAGCTGGAGTAAAACGCCTCTAATTTTGTGTATGCACTTCAGTGTAATCTGCATGTGATGCAAGCATCATCTCTGTGCAGACTCGCCATTCACGAAGACAGTCATGCTCCAGAATTTGTTAATTTGTCAGAAAATCTCAGAGAATCTGTAAGGAAAGGCTGAGTCTGTGGACCGATGGGCCCCCTACTGCTGCTCTTTCACCTCTTGTTCCTTTGCCCTTGCCCTCCCTTCATCTGTTCATCTCCTCCCATTACAGAGTCCAAGTATGTGAGGCCACCGCTCAGGTTCAGCAGGCACTGTCTGATCCGATCTTGCCTATCTGCAGCTGCTTCGTTTGTATAACAAGCTCGTCTTTAATCTAATCAGCAGTCGATGACGCGGTACATAAGTTCCCCTTAGCGTGGAATATTCTGTTTTATTCGCTCGTGTGTGGAAAAGTTTCAGGTGCAGAATGGTTTTAATTAGCCTGCAGATTATTTGAAACAAAGAAGTCATTCATTCCAAGCTGGATTGTGAGCCTATCCCACCTGCTACACAATCATGATGTCATGGCAGTCCAATTAGGAAAAAGTGACTCCCACTGGAGCCTCAGTCCCCTTCATTACTGCAGTCTGACATGTTGCCTTGTTCCCGCTAACGCTGAAATGCCAAATCAGTCGAACTTTGTTGGATATTTGTGGCTCATTTTGACCAAAGAACTGGCTCACTGACACGCCCTGTGCCTTTCTGTGCAGGATACAAATTACAAACATCATTTCCAAGAAGGTCTCTGTGTACAGTATGACATCTGCTTTGGCTATTGTTCTGTCTGCAGCTGTCTGGTTGCGTTTGGTTTCAGTTTTTTACGACTAAATGAACTTTGGTTCCGAAGGAAAGCGAAAATAACACATTTCACAACAATTCAGTGATTAATGTGGACATTTTCAGTTCGCTTTCTCAGTAAATCATTTGAAGATCCAACAGCTACAATTCTGACTTGTTACTCAGGGCTGGAAGTTTCTTGCATGCGAACAAGCTCTGCGTTGAGCTGCTGAATGAAGCTTCTGTCCAGATTAATAACGCAGCTGACGGCTTTTTGCTATGACACCCCTTTTCCGTTTGGGCTTTAAACAAATAGAGCTTGACTGTAAAATGGAAACATGGATGATTATACAATTCAGTAAAAGTGGACCGTTGATTATTTAAGCAAAAACTGGTGTATTTGAACAGGATTTCATATTTCCTCACTGATAAGGCTGCGTGTTCTTCTTCAGGTCCCATAAAATATAAAACATGCTGCTTTTTATTATGTTTCCAAGCCATATCTTCTGGATGACCCTATACACCTGCTTCTCATTGCAGTACTTCAGAAGGAGACGTAGCACTCACTGTTTAAGGCAGATGCAACTGAAAATATTAAGTCCGTGGTGAAGAGGAGGGCTGATGTTGTTTGGTTCTACTGACCTCACTGACAGAGCGTCTCTGTCTCTGGATAGCAGATGTTCCCTGGAAGTGCATGTATTCATTTCATAAGGGAGTCGAGGCCAGCTAGCCCGGTCAGGGTCAGCCTGGGTCTCGGGCTCTTCATTTAGCAGTTTGCCAGGAGACGCTGCAGCACTGAAAGAATGTGTGAACAGTGCCTATTTTGTGATTTAAAGGCTGCCCAGGGTTTTGCCTCTGCCGCCCCTAGACTATTTATACCAGTAGCTGTCCTGCCAGGGCTGAATGAGCTGGGAAACATCATCCCAAAGCCCAGGAGAAATGCAAGCACTCTGGGAGCAAAGGCTGTTGTTTTTTCAAGCTCCTGTTGACAGAAATTCCGGCATGAGAGTAACTCTTCACAGTTTTAGACTGTGCCTAATCATAGAATATTTTATTTTCTGAACTGTATTTTGGTAGATCCAACTTTTTTTTTTCATTTTTATTTTTGCCTGTAACTTAAAATACCCATACTCCATGGGGAAAACAAACATATACTAAACAAACTCTGAAGTGTAGGCAGATAAAAAGATGATAGAAAGCACACCATCAGATTTCCCTCCTTGCACTGGTGCTGGTCCTCTTCAAACATAAATCTGGAACTTTTTCCTTTCTTTATCAAAGATGTGGAGGAGCTGGACCCAGTCATCAGTCTACATAAACATGAACAAAAATCTATAAACTTCACGAACATGCTACAGAAGGCTATTATATACATAAGGGTTGCATCAACACTATCCAGCTTTGTGATCTTTTTGTCTCTGTACTTATGGACAGAATTAAATTAAGAAAATTAACAGGTGGCACTATCGAGAAGACGACAAGAGATCAAAAATGGCTATTTTCCATTTAATCTTCTCATGCAGCACAGTCGCATTAACGATGCTCACCTTTAAGCATCAGCATAATCCAAACAATCACATTTAATCCAGTTATTTTAACTCTTTATTCTCTGATTCACTGAGCCATGATGAGCAGGCCCCTTGAATGAATACTGTACATGCTTTAGCTACTGCTGGAGTATTTTAGGCTCTGTTTGTAATCACAGGCAACATCTGAACAGCAACCCACTGTTACACAAAATAAAATGTTAATGTGCTCCTGCTGTTTAGGTGTTTAGCCGCACATAATTGGATTCAGAGATTATCTTTAGTGATGATCATTCCTTTAAAAGTAACTGTGTTTGTACAGAATAAGAACCGTTTTGCTTTATGAGCATTACAGAAATACAGACCTGCAAAAATGACACTCTAAACCGCATTTTGATTATGATAGTGCCGCCAATTTGTTACACCCGGCTGCTTCTCCTCTCTCCACCTTAAAAAAAAGAACCAGCAAGCGACTGTACACTCAAAGTGATGCTTTAAAGGTCTGTAGGAAATATTTCGGTAAGCGCAAAAACTGACTCGTGGAACGCGGACAGTGCACTGAGTTTAGCTAATTTAACACATGACATGTATGTTATATTCTATTGTGCATTTAATACACACATTCTTACTTAACCCTTTATGCCACTTTTGATTATAGAACCCCGCATGTAGTATTATTGGTAGGGTGTTTTGCCACTTTGCAGCCCTTTGGTGATGTCCTCAGGCACTAATTTGTGCAATATCAGTGATGTTCTACATTAACTTATATATGTTTTCCTCCAAAATTTAAAAGTGGCATGTATAAAATTACCATAAAGGCATCAGAGTCATATGCGGACTGAGTACAGCTAGCCTAACAGATACACAGTACTGTTTGTGTGCCCTATAGTATTTTTTGATTGAAATCACAGTTTGTATTACTTTTATCAAATGTAAAAGTTCATATCAACGTGAAAACTGAAGCCCCCACACGCACTACAGTGTCCATATATATCACAGAAATCGCCTTCCTACTGCGGTGCTATAATTTACAAGCAGCACTGAACGCGGCGTGCCCCCATTGGCTGGTGCGGGTTCATTGAATCCCCTCCTCTACCTTTGTCAGTTCCTTGCGCTCCCGTTGAAACGCCTGGTTGTTGTTTCCCGGGGCTTGGAGGAAGGAGAAGTTACCTCTGCTCTGCCGCAGGTTTTCGGGACACCGAGAGAGGACAGCGGGATCTGCCGAGGAAGCTTTTCTTTCCCCTGTGACCACCCGGCTGGCCGTTAAACTGAATGGAGTAGCGGGATAAAAAGGCAGGAGGGATTTAACCTTATCCATCACCTTGTAAAGCACGGCGCGGTGAGAGCGGCAACGTGCAGCACTGCTGCGCTGGATTGTGTAGGGAGCAAACAAGGGAATAACACAAACAGAGATGGTTTACTACCCGCGGGGACCTTCACACACACCACTGCTGCTACTGCTCCTCTGAACTTTTCAGTCCTAGAAGTGCGCAGACGAGAAGGGGGTTAAGAAAAAGGGGCTCGTTCTTATCAGCAAGAAGGGATTAATGATGCCGGACCAAATCACAGTTGCAGAGTTTGTGGCAGAGACCAATGAAGATTACAAATCGCCGACCGCCTCTAACTTCACCACCAGGATGTCCCAGTGTAGGAATACAGTGGCTTCCCTGGAGGAGGTGAGTGATGGTAGCCCCTTGTTCTGCAAACATGACCTAAAGAAAATCATTCCTTTCTTAAATGAGTTATATTCAGATTTTCCAGTATTAGCAAGTAGTGACGTAAACGGTTACCACTCACTTACACATCCCTTAACCTTTATATTCACGCTTTGGCAAGCTCAGACATCATTAATTAGAGGTTTATTACTGTTTTGGGTCTACAATGTGCTCTGGTTGTAATTCAGTTATTTTTAATGTCCAATTAGAGATCAGTCCTCAAAGGTTTGCACAGCATTTACAACATATCTATCCGTAAACCCCCGATTCCCCAAAATGGAAGGAATCTAAAAATGTATAACAGAGGAGGGGTTCTCTTTTCTAAGAGGACTATACATGCAATAGATGTCTCATGTGCAGAGTAAATGAATGAGGTAAATTAGGGGCTGTGAGAGGATTTAAAAAAAAGAAATCAGTCAATTATACACGACTTTTCACTGTTCCTGCACAGAGAGCACTTTGTGTTCTCCTTTAACTTGCAGGTCATCAGGAGGAAGGACACTTCCGCTTTGTTTCCTGACAGCCCTCTGCTGCCTCCCTCCCTCTCTTGTTGTAGTTTCCCTACTTTGTGTACTGTAATGGCAGAGCCTCGCCCTGCCTCCTGGTAAAAATAGAATTTCCCACATGAGTAGCTCCGTTTGTTATGTGTGTTAGTGTGTCGCTGCTTTGTTTGCCGTTGGGTGGCATGTGGAGGTAATGGGGGGTTTAATTCTGGTGTCATTAAGGAAAAAGTTTTGGAACTGGTGCAGTCATTTTTCCATCCAACACCTTTTTATTTAAAAAAAAAAAAAATGACAAGATGAGGGAATCTGGTGGCTTAGATAATCCACATATGGGCTCAGTGTCAGCTTAAGCTTCCTGATCCTCCACACCTTGGTGAGGGTTGTGGCTTCATTTTTAACCTGTGTATCTGTGTGTGTGCGTGCATGGAGGACTGAGCCATGGAGGACTGAGCCAGGCAGACGGTCACACACCTGCTCTAGCTGACAGGTGCTTCTCCTTGGCATCAGCCACCATTCTGCACATAGTCTGCCTCAACCTTTTCATTTATTTATTTATTTTTTTGCTGCTGCTCATTTTTCAAAATAGCCACTAATCTCCAGTTGGGAAGGATTTTCAGCACTGCTCGAATGTCTTTTCCCGTAGAAGTAAACATAAAAGTGTTTTTTCTCTTCTTAAATAGCAGGTCAGCTGTAATTGGTGGCTTTGTGAGCTTGAATTGTTGGGTTGAGAGACTAATTCAGCAGCTTTGTTTTAGAGTCCTGCTGCCGTTGAAGCCGCTGGAGAGACGCACAGAGTGGCGTGTTGTTGTTTCACATTGACCTGCCCAAAGCCGAGGCTCAGGGAACACAGGGCCTTATTGTTGGGCCTAGCGGAGCTCGCTCACTTTGGTCTGTTTGACCAATTAAACGCTGCAGTGGAAGGGGAACACTTCCTCTCATTGTCTGCAGGCCTGCCTGGAATTTCAAGCGCATGCACGCAAACATAAACACATTTACATACACATGCGTGCACGAGCACCTGTTAGTGGTGCACATCTTCCTGGTGGCTCATCTTGGAAAAAACTGACTAGCAGTCAAATGGACAGCGTACTTCACACATTTAACCTCAGTATAAATAATACACCTGCATACTGTCTAGTCATGAATGCCGGATGAAGATTTTATACTGCTGTTTTCAGCATTATACCGATACCTTGTGCTGATTCTGGCCTTTCTGTTTGCTGTACAAGTGCTCATTTCTTTGCTTTTACCCTTCAGCTGACAGTCGAGGACAGAGCAGCAGTGTGCTCTGTGATGCTACAGTGGGTTGGTATATGATTTCAGGTGACACTTGTGAGCTTTGTTTCCCTGCAAAAGCTCCACTCGACAAGTAGATCTTCTCCACTAAAAATGTGTTTTTATAAAATGACCACACTGCACAAAAATGCATTTTATGGTGCAGTAGTGTATCGTGGTATCTCCTGTTCCACTGCTTTAGGAGCTTGCCCCCCCATTATAACTTAACAATGGGTTATTTATTAGTAGAAAGGAATGATTACTAGTGTTAAAACAGTCCTGTTTGCTGTTTGGGAAAAATACAGGAGGTTTATCTGCTTTATCCTGTACTGTTTTGGAGATGCAAACTGCTTATAAACCTGTACGCTGCACATCTTTGGAAGGTTGCATCCAATAATCTGTTTTCCTAATGAAGCGTGTTGTAAAGTACCTGATGGGCTTACAGTCTCAACTTCTTTAAAGACTCTGACCTTTGTTTCTGGCTGTTTATAGAAAAGCTTTAAACATGTTAACCAAAGCGGAGACTGCACCGCTCTGAGAGTTTATGTAAACGGGTGCACATTGTTGTGTAATTATTTCTTTCCAAACTTAATTGCATCTGACAGAATCTTAATTAGGCTAGTAGCTTTAAAGTGCTGGCTATTAGGAGGCCATTCAGAGAGCTTGTGCGCATGTGGGTGCTCGTTTGTAAAAACCACAACAATAAAAAGCTGTTTATCCAGTAAGAGGATATTGGGCTTTGTGTCATGACCCCCCTCTGTGCTCATGTAAAACACTTGTGCTGACTTTGCTCTGGGCACACTTTTCAGCAGTCGGAGATGTAGGATCTGTTTTTCTTTGTTCGTAATAGTTTTTTCTCATTCCTTATTTAAAAATATGACACTGAGGCAATCGTTATTATGTCAGCTGTCAGGTTTTTTTTTTTGGGTTTTTTTAATGAGGCAACCAAATATAACACAGACTGTGCATTTCAGGAAAAACCATGAGCTCAAGTGGAAAGCGGGACTTGCCCTGAGGGATGATCTGATCCCTGTCTATTGATCATGCTGAAGAGTCATGCACTCAAGTCTCACTTGAGGAGAAACTCATGAGTATGTTTGGCTGAAGTCAGAAATTGGCACACATTGTAGTCGTCTTGTCTGTTTTTGCACCTTTTTTTCCCCTCTTTCAGTTACTAAAGGCTGCCTGGCAGACAGACACCTAAAACAGCTGCAATCAATAGAGTTGTCTCCAGGAATGAATCTCACGTGCTTTCACTTCTATCTTTGGCAGCAGTACCTGGTAGTTTCGTGTACTGTCACTATGTTGCGCTTGAAGCTCACAGAGGAGGTTAACGAATTACTAGTACATTCATTCTGTGGTAAAGTGGGTCACTTACTGGGTTAGCGATGTGTAACATCAACAGTCCTCTCAAACCGTTGGCTAACGGTATGAAAGAGATGTTAGTCATACTTTAGACTGCTGAGCAGGAGTGTCTGGGGCTGTAAAACAGCCGTCACTACTTGATATTTAAGACAAGCTTTTGTGTTCTCAGCCCTTTGATCAACCCTTTGCAGGCAGACACACAATATCCGTTATGACATTACAGCTGCTTTCTCATTTAAAGTTGTTTGACAGGTAGAGTGCTTGCCTCCCCGGTGTAGCTTCGTATGTAAAAGTATCCCTAACTTGTTCCTCGACCTCAGCATGTTTGTCTTTCTGTTGTTGTATGTTACATGATATGTGTGTTGCTTTTGTGTGTGTGTGTTTTCTTTTCTCTTTTTTTTTAAAGGATCATGTAAAACATTGTCCACCACAATACACACACACAACAAAGGAAGACAATTACTTCTTGTAAAGTAGCATAAAGTATTTATGAAAGGCCACTTATCATGCAAGTGTTTCAACATTTGACAAAAAGACACCTTACAGCTTGCTCTAAGTGCGTGGTTTAGGTAAGGCCTCAGTTAAACAAGACTAGAGATGAGTCAGCAACCTCTAGCTGCTAGGGAAAATGTGTATTTCCAGGGAAAAATGTTTATCTCCTGGCTGTTTGTGACTGGTAGCTGGCACTCACTGTGAAATTGACTGCTAAAGCCCTGCTCACACAGACCAAGAGAGTGTTAAGTGATCTCACTGTTGACCACAGAGTGCTTGGGAGAACTTTATATTCTTTAACCTGTTGAGGTTTCTTGCAGTCGCTGGAGTGAAATTGGCTGCAAAGTTCAGTAGATGGTACTGCACCAAAAACCTTCCCGTGATTGCTTTAGTTGCAAGTTGGGTGCGGTGGTTGACAATAGTTTTCATGGAAGGTGCCAACTTGTCTGCAAACACTCGCTGTTTACTGTACATTGTGTTTACTTTGGTTTACAGTGAAACTTTGAAAAACGGCGATGCAAGCCAGAAGTGGAGACCATTCACTTTCAAAGTAACAGTTGCTTACTGCTTCAACCAGCACTTTCCAAAAGGTGCAACTTTTACTTTGAAAGTCAACATTTCTAATTCTGGTTTGCATCACAAGTGTTTGTTACAAGTCACCATCTTTCATGCAGTCTACAGGCAACCATGGTGATGAACTAGAGACCAGTTGTAAGGAGGTTGTTGTAGGTCTTTAGCTTACAATGTGAAGCTGTTGTTGTGATTTGGTGCTATGTAATTAAAGTTAAATTGACTTGCTACAGCAGCCAGTTTAACCTGGTGACAGCCAGCAATGTCTAGAAACCACTTGCCATCTGGTTGAGGAATACATGTTTTTCTGTAGCACCAGCAGTTTTAAGGGCATTGTCAACTGGGCTCGATGCCATTGTAAGTGACGTGTCAGGATACCGCATGCAGGATGCAGCACCAAAGACATCTATTTGTCCATGCGTGCATACAGATTTTATGCAAGGCAGGTTAAACAACAGGTTAAAGATCTGCTGATGTCCGATCAGGCGGTTTAAAATTTGCATTTTTACATGCACTTCCATTGGTTCAAGAGCCTCGGGGCTGCAGTGCTTTTGTGAAAACGGCTCAGGTTACTGAGCCAGAAAACTTAATGAACCATGACACGGAGCAACTAGAGGTCCAGTCTGAAGCTTTAAGTGACTTCAAGCTCAATGAAATGCTAAAAAAAATCAGTTTCTTGATGTAATGGCAGTAGTAAATGACTGATGCAGAATACTGCATGGCTTATGCCCTCTAATACACCCACTCAGTGGGCCTCTCCTTCTGGCCTCTATCTCATTGTTAAGTTTATTCATTTTTCGCAGATGAATAACGGTTATTTATAGCCAAGTCAGCTTTTCATGGATTGTTCCTGGCGTTGAGGGCAGTTGAGGGTAACTTGGTCTTGAAGGCTAGCATCATTATTCATCCATCTGGCTATTAATTCACCCAACAGAGGTCCATCTCTCTGGCATGCCAGCTATGCATTGTAAAGCCTGCTGGATTATTTGCACTTGATTTTGTAGTGAGATTATTTTGTGAGTATCTCTGGGAATGGAAATGGCATTCACAGCATGCAGGGGTGCTGGCTCTGCAGCCCATACCAGTCTGCAGTCTGGTTCTCACAGACTGTTACTAACTTTTCTAACGCTGGTGTGCAGCATGGGGATGTGGCTTATGAAAAAAAAACTGTGTTTAAAAAAACAGCAGCTGATTACTGCCTGCTCTGAGTCTTTAGCCTCTCATCTCTTTATAGCACCTCTAAGCCTAATCTGAAGCCACCAGTTGTTATGGGTACATGCTCTAACTTGACGCTATCCTCTGTTAGCACATGGTGATATTTCTTAATTTCCAGTCTGTTCTGCATAACCGGTTGGAGCAGGACAAAACATTTATTCTTCTCTTCTACTATTTGCGTTGACATGTTTTACCTAAAGTGCAACAATTTGTGGTGGATGTGTCAACATCTAAAGACAAATGTGGTCTCCTAACTCATTTTACACATGTCATTCTGCTGGCTTGTGTTGATTTTCCAGCAGCTCCCGGGCCTAAAGAGAGCGTGGCCTTCTCCTGTCCTGATTCCTGCCCCCATCCCAGGCGTGGTTGGTGTTAACGGCTGTGACCTGGTCAGGGACAGCAGCTGCACCCCCATTGGAACAGGTGGCCTGGAGGAAAGTTTTAACAGCCTTCAGACAGAAGGATTATCAGTGCAGGGACAATCCACATCTAATAGCTTTAGAGCCACACAGTTGGATCTATAAGCTCTTACACATACGGCCTAAATGCGCCGTCTGGTCCAAGTGAGCAACCCAAACCCCCAGCCACCTCGGCCAGTCTTCAGTATCCCACCAAAGAAGCTTAATGATGCTCTCAGTAATTGAAATGGGATTTCTGGCACGATCACAGCAGTCTTGTCTCCTCCCTTCATTCTAACTCTTTATCCGTTGTCCCTCGACTTTGCCTTAACTGTAGTTAAGGCACCAGAATAGGCCGAGTATGTTGAAGCAAAGCCAGATCTTGGGATGAGCTCTTGAATTTTTAGCTTTTAGTTTATTTTCTATAGTAATCTTGCTTGAGGTACTGGTGATGGAATACTTAAAGTTGATATCTGGAAAAAGACATGTTGCATGTGATTTAAAAACTCTCACTTTATGACTATATCTGTGATAAAAATCCCTTTTCATTATCTATGTGGGACTGCTAACTCAATGATTCCCAAGGGTTTCAAATGGGAGGTGGCTGTCCGGCCTCTGGGGCCTGGTAATGTAGTGTTTGTGTTATCATCCTCCTCAGATGGACTCTGGCCAGGACTCTCTATGATGTACCTCATTAAGATCTATTAGCGGCAAGCGTCCCAGCCCTGTCCCAGTCACTTCAAAGCATTGATCTCTTTTATCCTCTGTGGCTTTGACTGTTAGGATGTGATATGATTTTATTCAGTTTTTATGCTGTCTAGACTTGTGGGTGAATGCATCAGGACTTGGTAGTGAATTAATTTTCCTTTATTGCAGCCTGTTAGTCATTGTTAGACCTAATAAGTCTGTTTCATTAGGAGACAGGGTGAAAATAGTCAGAAACTGAGTCCAGCATGGTGAAAAGGACTGAGGTTAAAGGACAAACTGGCTTCTCTCTGTCCTAAACAGAGGTTAGGGGGTTAGACACCAGGGGCACTTGGGGACGCCTGGAAATTAAAGCCCATCTCATCCATCAGAGTGTCCTGGCCCAGATTGTCAGAGACGCCTGCTTTTGATGGCTTTTGTTCCCTCACAGGCTCTACCTCTCCATTAATGAACTCCGCTATTGATTTGTAGTCCTGTCCACTCCATGTTCCTTAGGCCGACGGTGCCGTGGGAGGGGTGAATCCTCACAGTTGTGCTGTCCTGTTGTCACTTTCACTCAGAGATCTGACCCAGACCTCTCCTTTGTTTGTTCTAGCGTTGCCTCCTCAGAGGCTCTCAAGGCAATCTTAGTTTGATTGCTTCTGACTCGCTTGGGGCAGAAGATCAGTTGTATGGTGCTGGAATTACACATCGGTAGTTTGGACGGTGTGAAACCTCCAGTCGAACCTGCACCAACACCCTTCAGTTGTAATACTGCTCTGCAACATCCAACATCTGTCCTCCTGCTGTGCAGTTTTCATAATATCAGTGATAAATTAAATGTTCAGTCATTTAGCAAATGCTCTATAATAGATTTGTAGAATTTATTTGTGGGAGTCCGCTGCAGCACTGGAAACAGTGATACCTCCTGTAATTTTACCTGTGAAGCAGGTTTTATCAGTAGAGATTGCCCGAGTCTGACACTTTTCAGATTGTCTGAGTTTCGTAGAGCGGAATGAGTTCATGTCAATCGGAGCTCTTTTCAAGTTCTGAGTTCCCGGCGGAGTTCAGAGAGAGTTGTGTGAAATACAGGTCATCCTCGTCTCTACGTCTGAAGTGCGCTCTCAAGCCAACAACGGCACACAAACACAATGGTGGTCTCTGTAGTTTTTTACAGCAGAGTTTTCCAGGAGAAAACAGGTCATTTTCCCCTCTGTCTCTCAGGCATCATGTTGTAACTGTTGGTCTCTGGCACAGGAGTCTCTGACACCGTGAAGCTGGCACAAACGTCCGTGTGAAAAGAAGCCAAACAGAAACTTTAAGGTGAAGTCAGAGGAGGGTTTTTTCCCCACTCCTTCCTCAAAGTGCAGCACATTTGGTCCTTATTCCCCCCCCCACCCTCTCCTGCAAACTTTTATCAGCCTCCTGCTACTTTTATAAACTTCATTAAATACTCCCCCTCAAAGTTAGGCAGACCATTTTAGCAGGTTTTAAATACATGGCGCCATCGGGGTCTTACGCCTGCTGCTCATTTAACCCTTATTTTTAAGATCTTTTATGTTATATTTGAAGTCACGCACAGAGCGTGGTGGATACAGTGACGCAGACCTGAATCTGTTAGTGACGGGCTGGGGCTGCTCCGATGCTATAGATGCATTTCACTTTGAGGCAGTGCAGCTGTCTGGGGAAACCAAAAGGAAACCATACTTGCATTGGGGTCTCTCACCTTGTAAAATGTAAAACACCCTGAAATACGCCTCGGGACTTGAAAGTTTGTTTTCTCTGCCACTTAAAGCTCTGCAGTTGATGTTGTCATCCCAGTGTGATTTCTGGCAGCTGGTAGTCAAGGCTGTGGTCCAGCAGCGGTCTTTGTAGTGCTCACCGAGGAGCTGTAAAGCAGCGAGTGCGCGGTGCTAAAGTACTTGTGGGTGGATGAGATGTTTTCAGAAACTTGCAGTTGGGGAGAAAACTTAAACAGAAACGAAACAGAAACTTCCCAAGTGAGTGGAATTATTAGGTTCCCTGGAAAAAGATATTGACTCATAATAAATGTAGTCACTGCTTAGCTTTGTGCTGGAGTCTTCATCAGTTCTGTCGCCAGAGATGCAAAAATGCATGCATTTCTGTGTTAATGAGCTTGTGTCAGCGTGGAGTTTTCCATGCTGACCTCGGGCAGACTGACTTCTCACTTCTCAGCGGTCGAGGGAACAGAGAAAGCCTGCAACTATGGCCTGTTAGCAGTCCGCTCCACGAAACCCACCTCTGTCCAAATATTGACTTTTCTCACTCAGCACAGAGAAAAGTTGTGAATGAAACACTTGAACGTGTCTTTAAAGGAGCTCTTTTAAAGAGGGAATTCATCTGCAGCTCAGCTGAAGAGGTTTAAAATTGAGATTATAGATAAAATCTGTCTCGGGTGGAATATCAGAAGCAGAGAAGTAAGAAAACGGCACGAATTGAGCACAGCTTCCTCAGAGACATGCCTCTTGGTTTTAATGTCTGCATATAAAGTAGCCCTTATATTTACTTACATTGAGCCTCGATGCAACAAAATTCATCCACTGTTGGGTTGAGCCTTTTTTCTTAGCTCCTGTTCCTCGCAAACAAAAGGTTTGAACAGGAAGAGAGACGGGCTTCTGCGCTCAGTGTCGCACCTTTGTGACTGAGATGATCATATTAAGCCACATTAAACATGTTGCTTCACATCATACAACATCATACAGAGCCAAGAGTTTAAAAAGCTCTCCAAGGGGATTACTTATGGCTATTGTGACCTCACTATTTGTTTAATATAATAATCACCACTGTGAAGGGAGACTTATGACAAGATATAAGGAAAAGCATAATCGGTCTACTTCAGTGTCCTGAGTGTTGAGCTGAGACATAGATCTTCCTTCACCGGCACAGAGAGCGAGTTTCCCTTCCTGTGTTTACACTGTGAAACATATGGAAGTGCAGACAGCAGCCCGAAGGCTGGTCAGTACTTTGCACTGTGCAGCTGCTTCAACAGCACACCTGCAGAAAAGCTGACTTGTCCCTTTTTTGTAATGTTTCAGAGAAGACTGCATACAAATGTAATGTTTTATTTATGTGTCTCTTGGGCCCAAGTATACTCATTTTTTTTTCTCTTTTTTTTCAGGTGACTCAAAAAAAGGGAAAGTTTTAGATGCAGTCTCACACAGTGTATAGATGGGCGTTAACCTCGTACACCTAATGATAGATGTTCATAAGACACTTATGTAGCGCTAGTGGTCGACCTGCTAACCGCTTTGAGTCAGTTGCTATTTGGCCTGTGAAATTCTTTACACAGCTCATCAGCGGTTTCAGATCTGAAGATTTAACAAACTAGGAAAGAAGTTAGATCTGTCTCATTAAGAGATCCTGTTCCAGTTTTTGCTGTGTGGGCTGACCGCATCGCAGTGGGGAAATAAATATGATAAACGTGATGTTGAGTGCAGTCAAATGATCTTCACATCAAAACTTAGGCTTTTTCTGTCCTATTAACTCACTCTTTTAGTTGTAGTTGTTTTTTCTGTGGAGCTACTGTACCAACACATGCAGCAAATCCTAGGCTGCTGCTTTCTTACTCCCTGATTTCCACTATATGACGCAGACGTTTCCTTGGGTGGCTGTCGCAGGCGGTGGGGAGCTTAAAGGGTAAGGCAAGGTTATAAGACGAGTTATAAAGACGCACAGACAGAGCGCAGATGTGCGTGTGTGTGAGCTTCAGAGAAGTGTGTGAAGATTTCTCGGATTGCCTTTCATTAAAATTGAACGTGTTTGTTGTCTGCTGATGGGGCCTCTAAGGAAAGAGGGACGGCATCTTGCAAAGCAGACATGCTGTCATCAGCAGATAGTTAGCTGGCAGGAACAATGGGGCTGGGTCTCTGTCTTGTCTGTCAGTCACTCCTGCATGCAATCATCCAGGAATGTGTTTCTTCTTCAGACAGAGGAGAAAGAGGTGGAAACTGCTACGATAAAACAGGCCTGTTAGCTGGACCCACTTTTGCTGGCGTTGTCGATCACTCCCCGCTGTCTCACATGGGCACGTAAAGTCTTCGTGTTCTCACTACCTCACTGTGTTTTGGGTTTTGTTTCTCTTCTGAAGACATAAAGGTTCTTTTGTCAATTACAAGCTGTTATAAATTAAGCAAAAAAAAACCCCACACTTCTTTATTTTGTCCTTATATAATGTTACTTTTTTCAGTCTGAAATCAGATTTGAAGTAAGTTTTAGTTTAGAGCAGGTCACCTACTAATATGAAGGTTGGTGATCTGCATGCCAAATATCCTTGTGCAAGATAGTAATCCCAATTTGCTTTCCGATGCATCCATCGGAGCATGAATGTTATCAATGCTGGATAGAAGGCACTTGCATTGGAAAAAGCATAGAAAAAAGTGCTTGTGTGAATGAGTCAAGTTGTATTAAAAGAAATTCTTTGAGTGCTCCGTTCGAGCAGAAATGATATCTGTCCGCTGTTTTTTTTTTTCTCCTCTTAAAAAACCCCTTTAAATTCTTTTAATTTTTTTAAATTTAAACTTTAGTGGACTGGAGTTTAGCATCCTCAGCATTATTCAGCTTTACGGTGTCTTCTTTCCTTCTGTCTCCGATATTATCTATCAGCTGTGGGTTCACGGCGATCAGTAACATGACATATAATACTCAGCAATTCAGGAAATGTACAACCTTAAGTGAATGGATCACTCTGACAGTCATCCCCGTGACCCTGAGTTAGTCTGCACAGATCGGCTGCAGCAGATGCTGCTTTGTTATAATCACCACGATGATGATGCTGATGTCATGCCTTTAAGATGATTATCAGTGGAATTCAGTTTGGGTCTCTCCCCTTGCACAAGATGGGAGAAAAGTGCGCTTCTAGTTAGTTTACTGTGAACTGCTAACAGGGAGAAGAAAACTGCTGACATCGCAGAAATGTCACATAAATTTGGCTGGTGAAGCAGCTCCAGGCCGGGCGACGAGGCCTATTGTGTGTGTGTGGATTCAGCTCGGAGCCTGGGCTGATGAAATATTACAACACCGCGGAGTTCCCCTCGCACTGTGAATACATTTCTGGGTTAGAACTGTTTTTTTTTGAGCGGCTGCTTTAAACAAAGTTTTTACAAAATTTCGCGCTATGCTCAAATGTGGGCAGTGCATCGGAGTGCAAATGTGTGAAAGTGATTGATGGGTCATGTGAGAATGAGTCAGAGGAGTGTGTTTGCTGCGTTTGGTGGGTTTATTACCCTGCTGGCCTGTCAGACCACTCTGTGCTGATTGAAGGGGTCTGCCGAGGCATGATCCTGATTGATGGTGTGCTTTGTGCTTGAGCGGGGGACACCTTGTGTCTTTGGGAGGCGAGATGCCTGTTCCAATGTGCATGTAAGGCTTGGACTCGTCACTGATGTACACACTGATTAGTGTTGTTATGAGAGAGGTCAACCAGAGGTTTAGAGGTAACGGTCTGTGAGAGCAAAGTATTGACAACTGAGCAGCCAGAACATAAAAATTGGCTGTTTAATATTGTGCCACTGAAAATAGCTCTGACCCATCGGATCGCACTTCGGCACCAGGTCATTGACCCAGTGTGTGGGGAGGGAATCGTGCACTCTTTGAGCTTATCCTGGGCTAGTTTGCAGTTAGGTAGGGCACATTTTCTTCCAGCTGGAGGCATCTGTCATGGGGGAGTCCCATTAACCTTTTTGGGGAGCAGTTTTAGGAGGGATGATACATGTCAAAGTAATATCCACAAGAATGAGAAGACTCTAGTCAATAGCAGCACAGGAGGCAGCATGTGAGTAGTGAAATGTATTCTGGGATAGTGCCGCATCCACCAGCGCACCCAGTTTGCATATGCACTGTAAACCTACTTAAAACGAGCTCTACTGCAACACAAACTTGCTTTATGTGAATAAAGTTGGACTCTTTTATTCATCACAACTGTTATAACCTGCACAGGGAAATGAGGTCACATTGAAATCATTGTTGCCTGAATGTCAGTGTTTCCCTGTGTAGTTTGCAGTAGTCGACAAATAACTTCTAACATAGAGGCTGTTTGCTGATACTAATGCAGAACGCATAGCCGCCATCTGACTGCCCTGATACAGCATATGCACCAAAATCTTTAGTCACAAAACTAACAGATTGCGGTAAATCTGATCCATTTGGCTCATCGTCCTCCATGAAAACATGCACTTTATTGCCAGAGAGTCCCGCTGAGTCAGAGTCAGAGTGCTCCATGACTACCGACCTCGTCTTGTGTCGTGTATTTTTTAATTTAACATATCATTCTTATCTCTTGTTATAGAACTCGCTGTTCAACTTAACTGGAGCTGTGTGAGCTTGCACCTGACCGTACATGCAGCACACATTTTGCTCTTCTGTTTTAAAATTATGAATTAAACATACACAGATGATTTTTTTTTTTTTTTTTTTATGCGCAAAACTCATCTGTAAAATTCTGCTACATGCGTTAGCTTCAGCAGCTCACCTCTGTTTGACATCTCGTCCTCCAAACCAAAACACACTCAACCTCAACTGATCAATAAGCAGATGAAAGGTTCAAGCATGTTTTTCTGAAATTGCTGGCTAGCTTAAATGAATTCAGCTATACGTGAGGCAGTTTTCATGACACCCTGAGAGTTACAGGGTAGTCAGACTGTGAAATTGCACATCATATCGCCTCAAGCGCCACCCCTCACCATGTTTGATATGTTTCGAGCCTGAAAATCATTAACTCCACCTTATGTTGAAGAGGGGATCAATGAGATCCTCCTGGAAGCCTTCTACGCTCTCACAGAAGCTCAGATACCAGCAGAAATGCTTTGAGTGCTTTTATGGCTTTCGTTCTTAGCACTTGGAGTAGACTTAATGTACAAAGGCAAGCCCCAGGTGAGATTAGCGTTACTAAAAAAATGCGCTCTGGGTTAAAAGTCTTTGTGTAGTTGAATTGGTTTGGCGGCGTATGCAGAGATGATACTCTTTGTAGGAAAGCTGTACTTTTCCTCAGTCCTTTTTCCGATTGAAGCTCAGTCAGAGCTACAGCTGCAGACTCTGTCTGAGCCAGACAGAGCTAATGGGATAATGGCATATGTTACAGATGAGTCATTTAACGGTAGCTGAAGGAACTAAAACCACAGAACTGTAAGTCCCACTTATATGCAAAAGCTTCTTTTAATTTGCACAGTTCCTCTGGTTAAATACATCATATTTTATTTTTAGCACATGTTACTGTTACCAGACACTGCTGTCTGGAAGCTTAGTTGTATAAACACATATGTTCAGGGGGGGAAAGGAGTTATATTTAGAAATTTGAAATATTAGCACTTTGCACATGCCTGTGTTTTCACAGCATGAAAAATGCCTGAACTGTATATGGGAGAGATTTGGTCTTCTGTGAAACACCAAGTAGAGGTTGACAGTGCGGATAATATGCTGCTGTTTCAGGGGTCAAGGCTAGGTGAGTGTGACCCCGGGGTATTTTTCAGCTGAAATGAGCAGACTAACTGCATTTGTTAAAGGCAGGAGTATGTCATGTATCTTATTAGTTTAGCATTTGTGTTAACAGTTCTGCACATATTAAAAAAAAAAAAAAAAAACTATTAAGAAGTTAATAAAGAGAGTAATGAAACAGGAAAATGCCCACCGGTGTCTGCTAATAAGGGAAGGTTAAATCATTCATCACTAAAAGTGAGTGAAGTTGATTGAGAGCTCTCCTGCTGGGGTAATGTTTCTTTTTGCTTCATGATGGATGTGGGAAATAAACTTCCTGCTATGTTTCCATCCTCAGTCTGCTAATCTGCTGATCTGCTAACTAATTTTCTCATCTGCAAATTAGTGATTTGCATCAAACACGCCTTAAGCTAGCATGCTTTCCAGTGATCAGGGGTTAGACTGCTTTTGTTTCAAAGAGATTTCCTATTGTAAAAGACTCCTCGGCTTGACTAATATGGCCGACCTTGTGAATGGTAAGTTGTATCCCTCTGGTTTTCCGTCAAACCCAGTCTTAGTTACAGGCCTAGAGACCAGTGGGGAGTCCACTGGCAGTCACCAGTTCCCCCACCCAGTTTGCGAGTGGTTGCTAACAGCTTCTGTGAAGCCGTTTGGTAAAGCTGCAGTCATGTATTTTGAAAGTAAAAGTTTTGCCTTTTTTGCCTTCACTGCTGCTCGGCAAGTGGTTGGATAGTGTTTGCAGACTAGTTGGCAAGCAGCTGTGATATGCTAGAAAGCGCAAGGAGGTTTTTGGTGCTCTTTGCGTCCAATTTAACGTAGTGACAGCCTGCGTGACATAAGATGGCAATAACTAAAATCATCACCTGGCAGCTCCATAAAAGTTGGTAGTTTCATGGTTTCTCTATCCATTTTTTTTTATATACAGTTTTTTGAAGTTACACCGATTTTACATTGAAGTAAGTGTAAATGTCATAGCTCATTAAACTCATTAAAATGCTGTTAAACTATAAAAGTTTCATTATTCTGTTCAAGACTCATCCCCCACACTCCATTAGTCTTTTTTCCCTCTTCCATGAGTGTAACTGTATCCCCTAACAGACTGACAGGGTCCCCCCTCTTTACTCTTATAGGTGGCCTCTGTGAGCCCGTACTGACAGAAGAGTGAAAGAGGACATTGTGAATGTTCTTGTCTTTTCTCTGAGCTCTGTTTTATTCTGTCTGTCCCTCAACCAGTGCCACTTAATTTATCTGTCACTTTCCCTTCAAAGTCTCTCATCACTTCGTCTTTTTCTGTTAGTGTGGGTGAGATGTGACCTCAGGGAAAACGACGTGCTGAGCAGTTATTCAGCATCTTGGAGCCTGGATATTAAAACGGCACCGATTTATGGATTTAATAAGTTTTGTCATCGCATCTTGTGCAATTGCAGAGTAGAAAAAGTGCGTGTGTGTGTGAAGTATGTGTGAGTACATTGCTGAATGGGAGTCATTGTCTGTTTTTGTTTTCAGGGAGTTGAGGGGATCTGATGGGTGTCAGTAAGACGGGGAGCGGGGCAGAGAAAAGTGGCGCCGGCTTTGCCCTGGTCAAGCGGACATACTTAATAAAGTCCCTAAAAACTTAATTTCCTAAAAACCCCTCACCCCAAAAGATTCCTGTCATCACCGACACAGTGGCGCATTGTGTCAGTGTGACTTTGAGCTTTTCTCTGTGAGACTGGTCTTAATGTATTGGAGGGAAGGTGTGTGCGTGCATGTGTGTGTGACTTTGGTTAATCATAGACTTATGTGTGTATATTCACTGTGGGGAAAATGCCCTTCTTGCAATGGACCTCAGTTACTCACTGCTCTTGCCCTACGAGCCGTTACAGTGATGAACACACACACACACACCGACACACTGACTAATGAGGGAGCCCAGGTCTATTCTTGGCTTTACCTTGAATAATGCATTGCTAGGAGCCACATCGGTGGGTTAGAAACGCACAAACTGTAGCGACCACACACAGGCGTGGATTGAGGATGTGGACTAAACCGAAACCACTCAACGCCTCTTTACAATTCAGAGCAGAAGCACAATCTGGGATTAGGAGGTAACTATCTAACAGTACACATTTAATAAAGTTGGTACATTGTGTTACTGCAGAAAGCATGGCTGCTTGCAAGACCTCAAAATCTCCACACAAATATAAGAGATTCAGATATTTCCATCTACCTCACAGGAAAAAGCACCGTACAGACTAGTGTTTCTGTATTCTGTGCACACTGTTGCACTACATCTTACTGAGTTTACCTTTGGAAGAAGAGTAAAGACCTCATGCAGACTAAACATACGCCATCTTTTTCACGCCATAAATTTGCACTTAGTTGAACGTTGACTTCTTAATGTGCTCTTCTCTGTGTGTCTGTCCAGGCTCTGGATGTGGATCGCAGCGTACTGTACAAGATGAAGAAGTCTGTGAAAGCCATCTACACGTCTGGGCTAGGTGAGTCTTGACTACGCTCCATCACCATCTTCTTCGGCTGGTCCCTTTGGAGGTCACCACAGCAGATCGGCGGCCTCTTCTGCATTACTGAAAGAACAATGCTGCATGATTCAAATATTATGAACCATTGTAACATGCCAGCACTAAAGCAAAGAGTTAATTTGCAGTAAGACTACATGCTTATTTCTTACCTTTTGAGTCTCCTTTAAGAGGAGACTCCTTGTTGGAGTGCAGTGAGCAGAATACTTCTACGTCTTTATTTAGTAAAAAAATATTTAAGAGGTTGGTTTGCTGGAAATACTTTTTTTCCTTTTACAGTTCCTTTGTTCTTTATTTTCTGTTTGATTTTAAAAGAAAGTATATCCTCTGTCTTTGAGGGGGAGAGAGAGGTTTTTGTCTTTTAGGCCCTTTGTATGTGTGTGTGTCATTACCATGCTCATTATGCCTGGCTGTGCCAGTGTTGGGTGTTTTTTAGCGTCTTTTGTTTGGCCTGCCTGACAGAACCCCGCTGAGAGGCAGAAATGGAGAGAGAGGGAGAGAGACCTCTGAACAATGTGCTGAGCACGTCTTTTTCAGAACAGTGTGAGCTCTGTTCAGGCCAGAGGGACAGCTGTCTGATCCAGACCCCCGGAAGGAACAGCTGGGGAGGGGCACAGCCTGTGTTTGTATGTGGCCGCTGAGGCATGGACACACATGTTCTCACGTCACTCTTAAACATGCATTTACATTTATAACGTCTAGCACTTTTCAGTCCCGTGTAATCTTACATGCAGGTGTAAGTGTAGGCGTATAAGCTGCAAATTGTTGCCGTAGGCTCTTCATTTGAATCTTTTACTGGGACGTTGCTGCGTTTCAGACGGTTTTTATATATGTTTGGAGTAGAAACATTGCTTTGTCTGTAGAAATACCACGGGGAATGCTCTTATTTACACTCATTTCAAGGGATGCTCGCATGAATGGAGGTCACCTTTCGTTATCAGCAATTATCAAGGAGAAGCAGCCAGGACACCAGTGTGTTTTGAGTGTAACCCAGAGGATTTCAGTTTCATGTCTGTGTGATCCTCATGTGCCGAGTACATCGCACTTTTAAATGGAAACACAATAATGACAGTTATTTAGTATATTTTCCAAATACAGGCTACTAAATTAAAAGCCATGCCTTATACTTTAAGTTTTATTGATCCATATTTCTATAATAACGGTACATCCACTGAGTGTTGTGACAAGGGCAGTTTAAATTACTACCTGCCAGTTCGCTTCAGCTGTTAGGGCTTTTTGTTGCTTACATCTTGCTAACTCGCACTTGTTTTTATTATTAGGCGGCTGCAGACCTCCTCTGTTGTGGCTCAGTGTGCTCCCCGCCCAGCAGCTAAGTGTATACAGACATTTAGCTGCTATCTGGGGAATATAGTGGAGTATGTTGCAGGTGAAGCCAGATAATTACCTTTTGGATTTGGTGGTGATCAAAACAAGAAAACCAGAAAAGTGGCTATTATGTTTCTCAGGTGACCAACCCAACAGTGTGTATTTCCTCATTCAGCACACCTGTGTCCAAATGAGGAAATGAGCATTGCCAGGTTGTTGTGTTATCCCGAAGTCTGACAGACCTCAGTATCATTAAATCTAATGTTTGTCACTTCAGGGCGGCAGGCTAATGCTAAGGATTTAAAATATGAGCGATCTGCTTCCTTTGCTGCTGCAGCCATCTATAGAAAGCTTGGCTTGCTCACTAGTGGCTGCATATTTCGTAGTTGGACCATTGGCTCAAGTGATTGCAAGGCAGCGCCGCCTTAGTTGTTTGACAGCATGCCAAACTAACCCGCACATCAGTGTAATGTAAATGGGTTACATAGCGCTGTAAATAAACAATCCCTCGACTGTAGTTTAGGAGCAGTGTTTAAGTGGGCGGCTTTGCCAACCCTTTTACCTGCAGAAACAAGCTACATACACTCAAAAAGGATCCTATGGGCTCTTTAAAACCAGCTGAGATAGCATGCAACTTGTATCTAAAGCCAAGCTCTAACATAAATATAGAGGGAAAAGGATCACTTGAGTTTTCATAATGTTCTCCTGAGAAGATGTTGTGGGTAAAGTGTGAGTAATGTGACACATAACAGGGAGCTTCAGCACCTGCTATGGCTGACTGACTCTTCCAAAATTCTGCAAAGATATTTTAGGCTAAGAAATAACGTATTGTAACGATGAGGAGAAAGAGGAGCTGGGTAAAAGAGGGAATGTTGAAGGTTTAGAGACTGTATTGAGGTCAAATCAACGATTGTTTAAAGAATGACCATCTCAGGGAAAATCTGAGAGGCTGAGTGTGCATGGTGAGTTTGTAATGTGGATAAAGAAAAAGATGGGAAAGGGAGCGAGAAAGAGGGAGTGCTTTTAAATGAGCAGGAGAACCCTGTGTTGCTGCAGAGACCTGTCAAGGTGTCAGCATGTGGGTTTTGATGAATAAACCAGCAGCAGCATCTCAGACCTCAGAAGGAGCAGGAGCTGATCGCGCAGAGCTGCTCGGACAGGCTTGTCAGAGCTGCTGAACAGAGAATAACTGGAGGGGGATGATGTACCTGTAGCCGGGAAGGACATTTAGTTGCTGAATATAATGCAGAACTCAGAGCACGCTGCATCAGAGAAACACTGAAGTTGATCATGTGTCTGCAGGTAGCAGAGAAAATGAGATTCTCCATAAACTTTTAACACGATTACCCTGAATTAATGTCTGAGATAAATGGCCTGAGGAGAAACTAAAATGAATGCAGAGAGGACTCAAAAAAAGAGCTCTTGTTACTTGTGTAAAGCGGTTTCTTAGATTTTAGTAAATAATATTTAGAAAATACAATGTTGTCTTTGCAAGACTGAAGGTTTCAGGTGGAGTTGGCAGCTGGTTAAGCTGCTGGGTACATAATTGATATTAAATTATTTATGTTTATATATAAATATGTATATTAATATTAAAATAAATTATTTCCATGTGCATTGGCTTGCACAGAAATTAGCTTTAGACAAAGTCAAGTTGGCCGAGCTAACCTCCCCAGTTTCTGTTTTCATTCTAAGCTAACTGGATTTGTACTGTAGCACATGTTCTCACTCACTGTCATCTCACTTACTGTCCTCGTTCCAGGAATTTGCAAAAAAAATATTTTAGCAAAACATCAAACTTGAACTTTAAGGAAAGTTCTTTTTCTCCTTTGATTGTCTCTCATGCCTCTGCGATTCCTTGTCTCTGTTCCATGGGATTAATAGTCACGCTTCCTTTTCTCCGTGCTTGTGGTCATTTTGCTCAGCGTTGTTTTCATTGAGTCCTTAGAGAGATCTGGAATTGATCGGAGGTCACCGGCGCATTGTGTCGCCGAGCGTCAGCTGACCCGGACTTACGAAGCTGTGTGGGAGAGAGGAAGCTGCTATCTGGTGATTAAACCCCGCGTGTGTGGGAGAGAAATGGAAGAGGCTGCAAAACAAGCCTTTGGGATGTAAGATAATCCTCAGCAGACGCCTGGAAAGCTGTACATGTGTGTGTTTGTAAGTTTAGGAGGAAAGATACAGCGATGAATGCCACAGGCGTGAGCAGGCTTCTGTCTTGCAGTAAATGCAACTTTATCATTTCCTGAGGTTGAGCAACAGGAATCCTTTTCTCTCCCTTTGACACACAATATGCTGCCATTTACTTTCAAGCCGACTTCTTAAGCGATTTTTCTCTGAATTTAAGCCCATTTTGTATTTCTCATGCTAATTTTAAGAAGATGAAAGTACTGACTTCAGTTATACAGAGGAGAGGGGACCATCTATCCTTTTATTTTCCTTATCTTCATACATTACTGATACAATATATGCTCAGCAGTCAGTTTATTAGGTTCAAACTGCTTATTAAGGATCTACTGCAAATAACACGAAAAAGCTTGTTTCAGAGATACCAGGAGAAGCTAAATAAAGATGACTTATTATGAACTGTGACTCATGCAAAGCTACACTAGTAGAAACTAAGACTAAAAATAAGCACAGCATTCCCCACATTGAGTATTTTGCAGAAGGGTAAGGGTTTATGTCAAAGTGGGCTGGATTGTGATTATTTGCATACCTGTGCAATAGCCTGAGGAATCACTAAGAACTTGCAATCGGCCTGACAGCTCTTCACTAATTGTAGTTCATTTAGTATTTTTGTTATATTCTGAGTTAGTCTCCTCTCAGAAATTTCCCTCCCATGAGAACTCCTTAGTAAGTAAGCAGTGTATCAGCCCAGTAACCTCTCATCAGAGCCCGAGTTGAGGTCTTCTAGATCTTCAACAATTGGAGGTAAAATCAGCTTATATAATGCAACAATCAATGAATCTTTTAAGCTCTAATCATATAAAATTCCAAATCCCCATTTTCTGTTGTTGCATTTCTTTAAGTGAGGCTCGGAACACCAGTGTTATTTCATGGAAATGTTTACTCAGTGTCTGCACATCTACAGGTAAACAAGGAATTAGCAGGTCGTGTTTGCAGTGTAAACTACAGGAAAATGTCGCTCCTGTCCTTTGTTGGTTTTTTCCTGCCACGTAAACTCACTCAGCGTGTCACACGCCCTCTGCTCCGTACTACGGGGCTGCATGCGCAACGTGTTTGGGTCATGTTACAACAAATACACATGTAGTCACTAAGCTGCCCTGGAGGGGTTTGTGCTATTTGTCAGCTTCGAGTAGGGCTCTCATGTGCCACTTCAAAAACAACAACAGGACCCCGCCCTGTTGGCTCGAAGCCTGGCTGAGCTAAACAGCTGGAGCGGATTTGGAAAGTGGGCTGTGGATGTGTGGCAGTGGTCGGTTTCTGACACATGACAGTGATTGAAGTTTACTACATCTTTGTGTGGTACATCTCACTGCAGGTCTTTGTTATGTAAAAGAGGATTTGGATTTTTATTTATTTATTTTTTGGATGAAGAATTGATCACTTTATGGAGACATGAGATCGTTTTTTTCCCCCATTTATTTATTTATTTATTTTTATAGGTCTTTTATTTTTGCACTTACCACAGACAGAGGGGGAAAAGTCTCATTATAACACATACTCGCCAGGCTTCTCATTTTGCCACTTCCCTTGTGAGTCTCACGGCAGCTTTCTTATCATCGACCTCTGTTATTGCGTCAGATGATATTTTGTGGCTTAAATTAGATTTGTCTCGTGAGCATGCCTGCAGGTAGTGACTCAGGCTTTCAGCTCTTCCCTTTTAATAACCTGATGGATATGTCAGCGGCCAAGACGTGAGCTTATCTAGTTACCTGGAACATCTGTGCAGTTGCTCGTTTTGTGTGTGTGTGTGTGTGTGTGTGTGTGTGTGTGTTTTACCTCTTAAAAGCTGAGTCATGATGTGGTTGCAGGTGTCTTTTGGCATGCATCCTCACAATTCCCCCCCCCCCCCCCCCCCTTATTTTTTTTCTTTCAGTTATTCCTACTTGCACCCCCTTCCTTCCACCTCTGTTGCGTTTCTCTGCAAGTTGTCGTCATAGCAACAGTCCCCTGGTGCTCCATCCCTCGCTCCACGGCTGTCCCAGTGGCATTGGTTGTTATCAGCAGCCTAGTGTGGCGTGAAGTGCATTAAGTGGAAACACCTAGGTCTAACCTTGTGGTACATTAAACCGATTTTAGACGCACTCTGAGATTTAAGGGGCAGCAGGCGGCATTAGATGAGGGAGGCCTTTTGTGTGTTGCGGATTACATTGAAAACCGGATGGCAAGCTTGACACGATGATCTGCGTTGTGTTGTCACGATACCCAGAAAAACACTCAATAACTTTTATCGATACCACGAGGAAGAGTTTGACCCCAGATTTAATAAAATAATTTCAGATTATCATTAGAGGTTTCTTTCATTTTACAGATTATGAACATTTCTTTACAAAACCTAATAATAAACGAAGGGTACAACAACACAATACCTAAAGTCACAATCACTTAAGTTAGAAGAGCATAAAATTTGAACTTTGGATAAATTGTTGTGGTTAACATTTCTGATAACTGGTTAATTATTCAGTGGTATTGAAATGGGAATTTTCCTGACCTCATTTAATTTAATATCAATGTTTATTCTCTATTAATATTTGAGTATTGATACTTTATTTTTCTTTTTGACAACCCTAGTGAGGATTTGAGTAAATTAAAGAAAACTTGAGATTTAACTGGTCAGGAAACGGCCAAATCAGTGGTGATCAGTGCTGCCACAGGGGCGCTAGGATATTGGCTGAGTGTTTTCCTCAGGGGGAAAAAAAGTGCACATAGTGACCGAGCCCGGCAACCATCAGATGCTGACATTATGTGTAGTAGTCCAGCTTGCTCTCTGTTGTCTTGCAGCCTTTCACCACAAGGGTGCTAGGATATTTCTTGGTGGCAATCTCGTGCTTTTGGACGGCTGTGAACAGCGAGCAGGAATTGGCGGTTTGCTGATTACTAACTGTCAGGATTTGCATACATACATCCCAGGTCTGCACAAGGAACTCACTGGCAACAAAATATAGATAAGATTGGCAAAATATTATATAAAGACCTTGCCTAGATGATAGCTAAAGTATATGTAACACATTTAAAAAGGACCAGTTGTCCTTTTGTCCTGTTTTCTGTCATTTATTGCTACATTAAGCATTCAGCAGTCAATTTTAGCGTCAAAATTGGGAAGGACGATAAAAGAAACTGCTGATCTACTGCAGTTTTCCCATCCAACATTGTTCAGTCTATAGCATGAAGACAATAAAGGCAAAATCAAGTCCATCGATGCCATCGAGTGAAAAGGACCATACTGTAGGAACAGGAAAGATGGCAGGCGGGGAGAAGATAAAAGAGTTCATTGCTACAGATGTAAGCAAATGCTGAAAAATAACCCTCAGATAGGGACCAGTTGTCAAAAACGTGAGCGAAAGCACAAATACATGCTTGGCCTTATAATATTATTATTGCATATCATTTGAACATTTGCGCTCTCTCTGTGTATCATTCTGTTTAGGCTAATTATCTCATCATTTGTATTTGTATGACCTATAAAATATGAGTAAGCCCAGTGGGTGTAAATAGACACACTGTAGCCTACCAAGAGAACTCACTTCTCTGGATAGAGTCTGACCAATTTATCAGGCAGCAGATATTAGCCATTTGTCCATCTATTGGTATGGCCAGTTATATCAGTCATTAAAGGGAAATTTTAAAAAACTGAAGAAGAGACAGGAGAAACACCCTTCAACCATGTTATGAGTGTGGATGTTGCATAGTTTGTCCACCAGAGGGCACTGTTTGTAATACCACAAACACGTAAACATGTTATTATAGCACATAACAAATATTAACTCCTGTATTGTTGGTCTCTATAATTCACCATAGCCTCATTGGTCTGTCCCATCTTTTTTTTCTATCAAAAATGATTGCAACTATAACTTGACTGAAACATATTATCAACATGTAGGGTTAATTTTTAGAATTTATGGTTTGTGCCGGGGGTGAGTTTCTCTTTTGGTCCGTCCCTGCTGACCACCTTCACTATAGACGTGTGAGGAAAACTGTGTAATGGAAGGAAACTGGATTGTTTTACACTGAAAGACTATCGCCATGCATTATTAATACTTATTGATTGACTTTTAACTTGTTAGGATCAGAGAGAAAAAGACTTTGGTTAATCTGTGTGTATATATGTGTGTTTTCCAGCACATGTAGAAAATGAGGAGCAGTACACTCAGGCCCTGGAGAAGTTTGGAGAAAACTGTGTGTACAGAGACGATCCTGATCTGGGCTCGGCTTTCCTCAAGTTCTCCGTCTTCACCAAGGAGCTCACAGCGCTTTTCAAAAACCTTGTGAGTTTACACTGTGTGTGTATGTGGCTGTATGTGTGGGTGGGTAAAGTCCTTTGGGACAAAGAAAAATTTTCATGCTGTCCTTAATTGTGTTTATTCCACCGTGTGTGTGTTCTCTAATACACACTGAGCACACACCAAGTCCAGCTTGAACTTAAAGCCCTGAGGACATAGCCCTAGTTTTTCCATCAAGACATCGAAGAGCCAGTGCAACACCAAATATCTCCTGGATCTAATACTGCCTGATCTGTTAAGCCCAGGTCTTGTATGAAAGCCAACGCTTTATTAAAAAAATTTGACTCCATCTTGTGAGGTCTGTCGCTCCCCCTCGCACACTTTATCAGCTCATACCGAGAACAGGAGCTTGAGATTTTGTGTTGGTGTGATCTCAGCGTCTTATATTAAAGAAATATGAGCTTCTGCCTGACCTGGATGTGAAGATGTAATCTCCAATAGCTTAAGAAAGCACTGGGTTCCTAGATTGCATGTAGGGGCTGGCCTTTATAGCAGCTTGGAAACAGCCGAGTTAAAGGCAGAATTTGTGTCTTTAACAAGTTTGAAATTTGATTAAAAATGAAAATGATACCAAGGGTGGTGGAATTTTTGGACCCAAGACACTGAGATATGTGTAATTAATCCTTTTGCACTTGAAACATTAAGCCTTCACTTGATGTTTTCTCACAAACTTAATGCTTCCTGAATTCATTTCAGACTAAAATCTTAACAGCATTTCATTCAATTCACTTTTGTTTAGATGCCACCAATTCACAATAACAGTCACTTTGTATGGTAAGATCTTACAGTGTTAGAGAGAATCTCCTACACTTGAACAAATATAATCAATTCAGGTCTCAAGCACACAAATCTAGAGCTAAGTCAGTGACTCTCGTGGCAAGCATGGTTTCTAGGAAAAAAATCTGCATTCCTGGACTGGTTGGCAAGTGGTTGATGTAGCTGGGTATTAGCAAGTATAATCAGTCCCAAAGAGCGTGCCGCAATAAAAACCTCCCTGTGATTGCTTTGGTTGCTAGCAGACTGTAGTGATCGCCTATAGTTTGCGTGTACATGGACTTTTCTGCAAACACTCACCGTTTACTCTTACTCTTACTAGAAGCAGTGAAACTTGAAAAAATGGAACACCAACCAGAAATCGAGAGCATTCTCCTTCAAAGTAAAAGATTTATCTCACTGCTGCAACTAGAACATTTTCAACTTTTATTTTGAAGGAGAACAGTATTTGCTTCCTGTTTGCGTGACATTTTTCACAGTTTCACTACTGTTTGGCAAGTGGTTTGCAAGTATCTGGAGACTTCTGTGCAAACTACTGACGACTGCAGCAACCTGCTAGCAACTAAAGCTATCACAAGTAGTTTTTTGGTGCAGCATTATGTTTCCCTTGTCACCAGAAGCTGCCAGATGGTCACCAACACGCATCTAAGCCTGCCTGACTGAGGCCTTATCTTCATTAAGATGCTACATACTGCAGGCTTAAAGAATAACTTAAAAAGAAAGACTGAGAAACCATCCATACCACTGCTTTTATTGTAAAACATGACCAGTTGTGTATATATGCTGTTGGAGTAGATGTTTACACATATATATTTTTAGTGGCTGTTTCCACTGAACCTGTATGATGTATTCTGTGTTACAACGTGTCTGCTAGTTGCTTCTTTATTTGCGCAGCATTAGTCTTTCAACATTATTATTTGCTTAAGATGAAGAGCTGAAACTCTGGATACTCTGTATTTTTTATGTACACTGCAAGGACACGCAGCACACAGGACACTGCTGAAAGGATTACGTCTCAGTGACGATTGATGCCCGTGACTTTCAGTCTCCTGCTGTCTTAAAATCTCTGATGTAACCTTTCGACTCTTATTTGTGTCTCTCTTCAACTTCCTCCAGTTCCAAAACATGAACAACATCATCACCTTCCCTCTGGACAGCCTACTGAAAGGAGACCTGAAGGGTGTCAAAGGGGTAAGGCAACTAAACAGCAAGTCTTTGTGTTACTCTCCATGTGCTGTGTTTTATACAGGAGGAAATATTAAAGCCATTATTCTTGGATGATGCCCTGAAGTACCTCTTATTCTGCGAAGGAACGAGAAATGGTGTCAGTCCACTACACTAAGGGTTGTTTTTGCACAAATTTCAATGTAAATGTCAGCTGATGAACATATTCATCTTGCAGTTGTTTAATCCGTCAAAGAAACCAGATCGCAGAGTGAAAACGGCTCACTAGAAGTACACAGAGACCTTCTGAGTGGTTCAAAGCTGCTGGACAATTATTACCCTCCTTTAGGTGCTGCAGTCTAGCTATCAAGGTTAATAACACACTGCTTTGATCTCAGACCACGTTCCTGTTCCCAAAAAAGTAAAAGTGGAGCTGGCAACACAGAGAGAGAGAGAGAGAGAGAGATGGTGGGTGAAGCAGTTCCTGGAATATACCTGTCTGCAGCAGAGTTAATACATCAAACTGCAGAATAAAAAATCAGAGTTTGCCTCTGACTGAATGAATATTAACATGATGTCTTTGTGTAGTTATGCAAAACTATGAGGGATGGAGTCCACAATCTCTCAGCTTGAGTGATTATTTAAAGCAGACCTGTTTAAATTTCCTTACATCTGTCCTTAATTGCTGCTACAATGGTGCAGGTTCATATTAAAATGGCCATAAGGTCAGCAAGCGTGCAAATAACAACACCAGTGAGAGCAGATATTCTTAATAAGGTTCTCTCAGGAGCACAGCTGCTTACAAACATGCTATTTATATGCTTTGTTTGGAAGGGGAGGCCAATCAGATACTTGACTTAAAGGGAGAAGGGCGCTAGCTAATAATGTATTGACTTTTTTCAGATCGAGGATGAACAAGGCCCAGAAAATAAATAAAGATTATTATGAACCATGAATTATGCAAAGCTACTTTTTAGAGGCCGTGTATAGAAATGTGGAGCATATGAATGTATGAGAATGTGTTACTGTGCATGTGTTTGCAGGATCTAATGCAGTGCTTCTCTCACTTTTTCTGTTGTGAGATCTAAAACAATATTCATTTGCTTGGCTGGTTCAATCTATAACTGTGTGTTTCTTGTTTAGCTTGGAGAAGCAAAACAGTTTTCTGCCCATCAAGGTCCGTTTGATTCATTTTGCAGTCCTTTCAGTTATATAGGAGTATATAGGTATAAGGACTACCGCCTTTATTTCAAAAAACTGTCTATTGGCACTCTATAATATATTTTACATACATGGTACCATGTATGTATTTTGTGGCACTTTCCTTTTATAATAATAAATATGTTCTCCTGTAAAGTCATATTTTTTTTAACTCTTCTTCTTGAAAGCCTACTAGGAGTAAACCTTGAAGCTCTTCTCTAAACTTAGTGCTTTCTGTGACATTTCAAGCCTTCTTATAGAGGAAATTAACTGTGTGTGCATCAGAAGTTAGCTGGGGTGGTCTCTGCCTGTGCAGCTACGCTTGGAAAAATCTGGAAACTATCTTAATGGTCCTTAAACGGAGTCTTTATTGATATTTTACGAGGTGTCAAAACAATGTCGTCTTTATCGGGGGAAGAGCTAAACAACCGTGAAATGCCACCAAAACAAAAGCAGTAAATTAAGGGGGGAATAAAAGACCATAGCTCAGTATTTTGGCAGGTTTTTAGTGCTACTGTTGGAGACGGCAGTAAGCAAGGAAGGGGTGACACAAAGACTCGCAGCAAGGAAATGTTTAATGCCTGCAAACACGCTTTGGTCTGAAATAAAGTGTGTTGAGGTTTAATAGACAGGCCTGTGCCTTGTATATTAATGCAGTCTGCTAGACAGTCATGTGTGTCCACCAATCAGACTAAACCCAGACAGACACTCATCAACAGTCTCTGCCAGTCTGTAATGCAATCAGACTGTCCACAGTGGTCTGTGACCTTTCACTCTCTAGGCACATGATTAGATTCGGTTTCCACTGAGGTATGATGTAGTTAAGTCAGCTCTAATGAGGGTGGTTGCCATGGGGAAGCCAGTTGTCCCCATGACCCCTGGCCACTTTGTGCTGTCTGGCCCCTGAACTGCCCTTTTTTTTCCCCCCTTTTCCCTTTTTTTTTGGTTCTTTTGCGTTCTTTCCTCAAGTGTTGTCTTTTTGGCTTCAATCTCCTTTTTTGTTCTGTGATTTCCTGCCTTTGTCCTCTCGTCTCTGTTTTAACTCTGCTGATATCTCCGCCTTTCTCTCTCGACACTCCCCCCCACCCCCACCCACCCGGCTTTGGCAGCCAGTTGTATCTGTAATGCTTGCCCACTTATTGCTCATTAGCCCTCGGACGATTCTCATTACACCAGTGGCAAAGGACTAATGAGCTGCTGGTTATTTTATACTTCAGGGCACACTCACATTTACACACACTTATATAAATGTAGTCACTAAACCTGGAAGTTACGCTTCTACAAAAAGAGAGAGAAAAGGTCACAGAGATGTACAGTAATATTTACCTGTTGCTCACCTACACAGCCCAGAGGCTTTCCCTCACCTCTTCCTTATTGCCATTCATTATTCATTATTCCACCACTACCACGGGAAGTACCTGTTAGGAGAGCGGGGGGGAGTAGGAAGAAGTCCAGACATGCACGACAGGCTGTTTACACTACAGGGAGAGGAACAACTAAAGTATAATATATTAATTGGCTGATGTGGACGTCATTAAAGAGTAATGTATTTAAAAGATCAAAGGAGCTTACGAGGAGGAATGTATTGCAATGCGGATGGGAATTATGTACTTCACCAGTCACAAGCAGGAACAAGATTTACACATTTGTACGCTCATTTTAAACAAGTTGTGGTGTTTTTGGAACAAATATGCAACAATTTTACAAGCAAATGAAACTCAACTCGAATAAATGTTGATGACGGAAACCTGAGTTCAGTTTTATTAATGCAGCTTCGAAAGTAGGCCGTGCTTGAGGTAATAAAAGGAACTTGTGCTGATTTCCCTATTTTTTGTTCTTTGACTTTAATAGAATGGCTTTGCATGATTTAGGGTTCAAAATAATGCTTGTTTATTTTATACCAGTCCTGAATAAGACATCTGAGCTCACCTACCATTTTAGCACCTTAAGCCCATCTTACCTATAAGTCCCCCCCCCCTTTTTTTTTTTAATAGGTAGGATTAACCCTAACTTCTGCCAGTAACTCTTTACTCAGCATTTAAGGCTAAATGTATATCTTGATCAGATCATTTCTCAAAAATTTACACACAAAAGAGAGCAACTAACAGTAACACCTCAACAAATGAGAAGTATGATACGTTTTTTGAAATGTACTTCCCTCTTGCCGTTCAGTGCAGATCAAAAATGCAGTTTGGTCTCTTAAAATTCTCCACGTTCAACGCTTCGGTGTGGCAGCTTCAGTAGTTACCAGCCTTTACATTTGATTTAATTCAGGATTTAATGGCTTTTTGGTGACCGGTGCTCACATAAACCCTGTTAATATTCTGCCAGTGCTGTCTTCAGCAATGAGTGCAATGAACTCACTCTGCAAGAGGCAGCAGCTAATGGCTCTGGGATTAGAGGGCTAACACTTAACAACCTGTCACTGCTGTTACTCGATTAAAAACCCCTACCATCTTATCACAAAGGAGAATCAAGATTTCATGTGTAAAAGTCAATTTTAAGGCAATGAGTCACCCTTCTTCTCTTCATATTTTGCTAGGAAAATGTGAAATGCATTTGTTATGAGCATCTTTATTCTTCAACACAGCCTGAAGTCTCTCAGGCTTTTGTCATTTCTTTATGTAGTCTTCAGGAATAGTTCTCCAAGCTTCTTGAGTGACATTTTGCTCTGTTTTTTTTGTCAAGATAATCCAGCACTGCTTCAATAATGTTGAGCTCTCTGGGGAGGCGATCCATGTCTGATGGTTTTGCACTGTGTGTGTTTTTTTTTCTAGTCATTATGTCTTTACTGTATTGCAGTGTGCTTGAGATCATCGTGATGCTGAAAAATGAATCTGTTCGTGCTGCCAGTGAGAGGCTTTCCAGATGGTACTCCATGGTGGATTAAAAACTGATGGCAATTTTCTGTGTTCATAATTCCATCAATTTTCACAAGATTCCCAGCACCAGTGGCTAAAATGCACTTCAAACCACGACAGAGCCCCTACAGTGTTTTACAGATGGTTGTGGAAGTTTTGGTATACCTCAGCATTTTCTCCCTGTTTCCCTTCTTTAAGAATGAGACTTTGGTGAACAGTAGATGGACTCCTGGGTCAGATGCATCTCTTGGGTACTTTGCCAGATGTCTGATGGATTTTTTTTTCTAGTTCTTAAGAAACTGTTTATCTGCTGCTGTAGTATTATAAGTATAATAAGTATTATTTTATACCTGCCATTTTTGTCCTCAACTTGTCCAGTTCCCTCAGATTTTTTTACAGACACAATGCACACCTTGCAGAGATATACCAATTTTTCAGTTAACAGCTCTTTGGTAATCACAAAAATACTCTTTTATGTCTGTCTGACTGTTGTTTTTGGCATAGATTCAGCTATAGAAAATGGTCAGGTACAAGGACTAGACTGAATGTAAAAGCAGCCAATATCCAAAGAAAAACCTTGAAAGGTTTCAGAAAACATGAACTGTTGATCAAGACCACTTTGAAAAAAATTACAGGAGTAGAAGAAAGTCTGGCTCCTGTGAAGAAATTAGTGGTGGCTAAAGATGTTTTGCACAGTAATGAAATTCTTCACTGAAATGTTCTTTGCTCAGGATTAAGCCCTTTCACTGTAGTACCAACAAGAACGCCACTGTGAGGGTCAGTGGAAAGCCCAGTAGTGTTATTGCTGGAGATAGACACACTCCCACTCAGGAGAAATTAGAAAGTGTTGATTTTATCAGTCTGTTCTGCTAATACTGAATTATAAGAGTGGATGCCTGCATGACATCATGCCTGCCGTCTACCCGCCTGCTTATGGAGAGGTCTCTAACACGCCGTGAATCATATCAACTTATCAGTATTCAACCCCAGTGACTAAGGGGTGCAGAACCTAGTGTGTGTGTGTTTGGAGCATTGGGAGGGGGGAAGCTAGTGTGGACTAATGCATTTGGATTGAGGGATGTGAGTCCAGCTGTGTCCCCCCTTATTGTGTTTCAGTGGATCGTGAACACCCGAAACCGCCCACGCATGTTAGCTGTTGGAGGTTTTTTAGATGAGAGCTGATCTGTGTTTGCTGATCTCATTAGTTTGCAAACCAAATACTCTGCAGTATTAGTGCTTTTAAAAATGACAGAGTCAGACATTTAAAAACAGCACAAGGAAGTAGGTTAACGTGCCAGTGGACCTCCGCTGTAGTAACCCTTTCGTAGCACCACGTCACATGTAACACAGGCTTAGTCATTATTCTGGTGGCCTCGCATCAATTCAACTCCAAGCATTTTTATTTATTTTTTTTGCAAGTCATCCCTCTGCTTTCTCCCTACTTTCCTGCCTCTCTGAAACTTTCTGTAAAAAAATTAAAAGGAAAAAGTAGGGCAGTAGACAGTTCTACAAAGTTTTAAAGTTAAGAGCCTCCACATCATTGATACATTTGAGTTACACCTTATTACATCCCTTTTCTGTTTCTCCACTCTTGCCTGATCATATCTAAGATCCCGCTGTGACATTCAGAGGTCTTTTTGCTGCTCACACTTTCTTCCTTTCTCTCTAAATATTCTTTAGCCAGTCTGTTAAATGATGACAGTAACATTTCATTTGTTTCTCTCCCTCATAGGCCCCCCAAAACATGCTTTTTGTTTTTTGTCCATCTTTGGCTGTGACGTTAGAAGGATTATGGGATGCCAGCCAATGCAAATGCTACATAGTTCTTTGTCTTTTGTGCCCTCTGTCTTCTTTGCAGCAGGCGATAAGCTAACACACAAAAAAGATCCCAAACACAAGCAAGAGTAATCCACAGTACTGTTTTTTTTCACATGTTTTTGACAGCTGCAGCATGTAGTGATTCTGCTAGGGTGTACATAGACACCACACTCCCCCAGTGGCACCCTTACCCCTCATCAAGAGCCCTTGAAAAGGACTCCAATCTACTTTAGGTTGCACATTTAGTATATCTGTAGGAAAAGGTGTGAGGCACGTATTCCAGGAGCTGCTAATCCTTGACATGTATGGTCCTGGGTAGTAAGAGGTCGCATCCTCCATCTTTAGATTCAGCCAGACAGGATACAGAGTGCTAAAAGCCTGCATATCTCTGAGGGAGTGTTTTGCCCCTGTGCCTTGTCCTATTCTGCTCTGCCCTTCCCTGCCCAGTGATGCCTCTGTCTGGTATTTTTAGCCATTGTTACCATTTTTCTCCTCTCTCCGGCTCTGACATTTCCTTCCGCTCACCCTTTTTTTTTCCTCACTTGCTCTCTTGACCTGCAGTTCATTCTTTTAGCGGCTTCCTTCTACACTTTGACAATTTTCCCCACAGTCCTGCTCTTTTACATTGGATTTGGGATTTTTATAGCCTTTTATACTCTCTTTACTCTGGCGGTTTCTGCCGTTGAGCTGGATGAGTGAATGGCTCCCTGCCCCTTGACTTGGCCCAGTGAACCATGTTGTGATCCTGTGGGCTGACAGGTCGAGCCTGCCACTCCTCTGCTGTTGAAGTGGAGGTCAGCGGTGGGGATCAGCTCACTCTGGAGATCTAACAGTGGCACTGAAGCCTTAAGCAAAACCTGAGGCAACATAAATTCATAGCAAGGTGGAGAAAAGTGCTGCATGAATTGGTTTGGCTTTCTGTGGAGTGCTCACTGTAATGTTTTAATTACAAGAATTAAAGCGGTTTAATTGCAGCTGAATCCTTTAGTTTTTTCTCTTTTTTAAAAATTGTCATTATTGCGTGCTGTACAGCAGATTTTCCTGGCATCCTGACCCCCCTCCACTCCTCATAACAACACAACAGTTGATTTTGGTGTATTGGTTGTTTTTTAGGGAATAAAATGGGCAGCTGTACCCAGTAATGTCTGCTTTGTGCGTCCTAATCACTGTTTAATCACCACTGGAGCACCAAAGAGGTGCTTTAATCAAGAGTTTTGCTCAAGCAGCACACGACGGCGAGAAATCGTTACCAGAGAATTTGCGTTATGAATGCCAGAAACAGTCACCTTGTGCTCCTGCTCACTGCTGAGACAAATGCCGGCTGCATAGATTAGCTTTTAGATATATATTATTTGCAATGTTTTGCTATTGACATGACGAAGGATGTGTCATTCTGCATCCAATTTCTTGATTTCTGCTCGCTATTTTAAGAGTGTAACCACACACTTCCCGAGTTTTCTGCTTGATGCGCTTGTCTGCGTTCAATATTTATAGTACATTGCCCTGACTAGCAGCTACTTTCATTGTTGAGGACCTAAGAGTATTTATTAACCATGTTTGGAAGTGATATGTGAATAAAATCTTTGCTCCTTGAGAAGCTTTACATAAATACAAGAAATGGGTAGAAGCTGCTAGTCAGACTCTTTCTGAGAGGTAAAAAATTATATATATATATATATATATATCTCTATATATATATCTATATCTATATATATATAGATAGATAGATATAGATATTTACTTGCTAGCGCCTCTGACTAAGTCTCTGAGGCCGGCCAAGAAGTAGACAACTTCCCACAAAAGTGCAGCAACTTGGACTCATTAAACTAAACAGCTGTCACGAGTATATTAATGAGCTTCAGAGACCTTTTATTATTTTTGGATAAACACAAGCTGTTTCCTTCTGTTTTCCGTCTTTCTTGTAACTTTTTGGCTTCTCCTTCGTATTTACTCTCAAAATGGTACTGACGTCCGAAAGTAACTTCCCAATGGGTCTCAACTTTCTTAATTAAATTTATGTGAGGATCCCAAAAGTGGCACCAATCACAGGAAAACCACAGAGTAATGTTTTTTTTGTTTGTTTGTTTGTTTTTATGGAGATGCAATAAAGGCTTTGTTCTGATAAATCACCCAAACAATTAATGGACTATAAAAGCCAAACTACCCCGTTCATTCCACACCTGCAGCTTTAAATGTTACCATGTGCTCTATTTAAGAAAATGTAGTCCCAGTTTATTTCTCGTCCATGTTCTTCTCGACCCTCGATCGTCTCACTGTCTTTCAAAGAGCTTGTTGCTGGTTTTGTTCATTTTTAAAAAAAATAATTATTATATTAATTATTACTTCCTTTTGTTTTTTTCACAGGATCTGAAAAAGCCCTTCGACAAAGCCTGGAAGGACTACGAAACAAAAGTGTAAGAAACTACACGCATCTAATCTGCAGTTCTTTGTGTGTTTTCTACCATTTTTGATGTTTGCACTGTTGTTAGTCCATGACTTGTGCTCATGTAGTTATCAGTAGTTTAACACTTCAAGTTAGTTTTGTTTGAATGATTTTGGGCAGTATGTTTAAAATCAAATGTTTAGTAAGTGTCTTGTGTCTGTCCTCCATGTTTCCCTTCTAATCCCTCTTCCCTTGATTAACAACTCAGTGCGTTCCTTATAATGTGAATAACCCACTGTCACCTTTTCCACTTCCACACTAAGACTCCATTTTCACCGACACTCCTTTGTGATTGTGCATGCAAAGAACTCGGGAGTTTTTATAGCACTTTTATATATTTTACAAGCAGCAAAGGACATTCTTTACTGAAAGGGTAATGCGTCTTCTCTCCAAACCGTTTTGATCAAGCAGTGCAGGCCGTGTGCTGACATTAAGGGTTCATCTAGATGCCATGTGACCATTCCCGACCGTCCTAACTTGTTCTATTTTGTTCGACTCTATTGATGGCTAATGGAGGCCATCAATAGAGTTTTCTGCCTGATATGAAAAGCATCCAAACATATCAGTGATCATCTGATCTATCTGCTGTCTCCATTTCATAGGCTCAGTCAAAGAGCAATTACAGTATTTGGTCAACATGGCATTGATTTCTTGTTCCCTAATTTGGTTTGCGAGCTCTTTGCACCCAATGCCTGATTTTGAATTCCTTGTTGGGGGTTCATCCCACATTGAAAGCTGTTTATTCAGGAAGTGTTTTGCCTTCATTTTCACAAGCGATTCATTTATCTTTTGTTTAAATGTAGAAAAACTCCAAGTCCTTTGTCTTGTGGGTGCCTTGCTTCCTGAACCAACAGTAGTGAAAATGAATGGACTCTCAGCCCCGTCGTCATTTGAACAACTGTCAGTTTGGCTCGCAGCCAAACAGCCTGGCTAACGCGTGTCTCTGTATTAGTTGCAGCCCTGATGGTGCTGTAATGCTGTCGGGGCTGAAGATTCATGTGCTGACAAAGGCCGGCAGTGTAAATCTAATGAAATCAGGTTTGGCACCTTCAGCAAAGCCAAACAGAAAGTTTAGGACAAAAACCCAAAAGCTTTTGGGACTAATGTCTGTGAGTGTGAGGCTGTTTGTGTGTGGTGTGCTAACTGTGTCTAAGGTTTTAACACTGTACCCATGAATATACACTCACTGGCCACTTTCCTAGATGCACCTGTTAAGCTGCTCATTAATACAAATATCTAATTAACAGTTGAATTGATGCCAGATGCCACATTGCAGCAGCTTGGTACATTTAGGCATGTAGACACAGTTAAGGTGACTTGCTGAAGTTCAAGCCAAGCTTCAGAATGGAGGAAGGTGACCTAAGAGCCAGATGGTCTCTGAGAGAAAATATCTCACGAGCGGCTGTTCTGTGAAAATGTCTCGTTGATGTCAGAGATCAAAGGAGAATGGCTACAGTGTTTCGAGCTGGTAAACAAACAGCCACTTGTTGCAGCCTAAGTATGCAGAAGAGCATCTCTGAATGCTCAGCACGTCAAACCTCTCACTCCATAACCACTCCTGTCAGCTAAGAACAGGAAACTGATGCTGCAATTCTCATGTTCCCACCAAAACATTGCCTCACTTTCAACGATGGCTGCTTCCAGCAGATTAATGTGGCGTGTCACAAAGCTCAGACCGTGACGATGAGTTCACTGCACTCAAACGGCCTCCGGATCTCAGTCCAGTAGAGCACCAATAGACCTCAAGATTTAAGGGACTTGAAAGCAAGAGGGGTCCAACCTGATACTACCCAGATGTACCTAAACACAGTGTCCAGTGAGTGTACCTCCAGTGAAACCTAGACAAATGTGAATGTACAACTAAATACAAACAGCTCATAATGTCACAGGTAAGACAGAATATTATTGGAGTAGTTTTGTTAGCTTTGGAAAGTAACACTCTTTGAGTAAAATTATTATTTTTTTCATTTGTTTTATAATTACCAAACAATATACAGTAATCACCCATATACCTCCCAGGTAAATACTTAATTAAATAATTAATGGACTTTAAAAGAAAAGCTTTACAACATTTTAAAGTTGCTTTTTTACTTTTGCTAAGATTTTTAATTTTAAGTTTTGAATATTAAGTTTAAGGTTAATAAGTGAGTTAAACATCAGGTAGTGAGCTAAAATGTCTCGATGCATGCTCAATCCATCCAGGTACATGTGTTCATGAACACAATCAACTTTTTGTGTTCTGGTTGTGAATGTTACTTTAATGCACATGAACCAGGCTGGACTCTTACGCAGCTTTCAGTCACATTTCTGCATAACTATTTTAAAAAATATGCTGTGAGAAAATGCGGCATATCCAAAAGAATGACCTGTTGCATGAAACGTTGCCCCCACCCCCCCTCTCCCTTTGTTGTTTTTCTGTGTTGTCCTGATTGCCTGTGGAAGATGGAGAATTTATGGGAAAAACTGGCTCTGAGCGCTGGCTGTCAGGCAGCATGTATAAACAAATCTAAATCTAATCACTCATCTCATTGGCTTGTAGTCTCTTAGGTCCTACTCCTGACCTTTTTAATACACTAAACCCATGGCTAACCTTAATCATCTTTAACGTAATCATCCTCAAACACTAAAAAAAAACGTGCACAAAAGAATCCTGCAAAAAGTCTGAGTGGAGTTGAATCGCTGAGTTGAACCCCTCTCCCTGGTCGACATCTGCTCTCTAATTCCTTCTGCTTTATGTACTGATCTCAATTGCCGTCATCAGCGAGAAACTACAAGTGTTTGATTTCCCAAACAAGCTCTCTGCTAATTATGGAAACCTTCCAAAAAAAGCGCTGATGAGCTTAGTGCAGTTTGACTCTTGGCACTTCTGTTCAAGCAGCTTGGATTATTTATTTATTTGTTTTTCTATCATCTCAGTGAAATCGGTGCAATGAGCCGTGCGTTCCTCCTGTGCAGACACACCTACACATTTGGTGTGTTTGCTTCAGGACACGATACATCTGGCAGTACAAGGTGATTTAAAAAAAAAGGTTAAATGAGACACCAGCTCGAATTACTCAGGAATGAATGAAGTCAGCTTTGCAAGAATTACTTTCTAATTCATCATGATTGTCTGACATAGCTGGTGGATCAGGTTTTTTTATTTTCTAATGGGGTGTCTGGAAAGGAAGCAGTTCGCTGATCACAAATTCGGAGAAAGTCGGAGAGATTCAATGATGACGGGTAAAAATACAAATAAAGTGGGCATTCCCCCGAGTTAAACTTTTCTCAATTTCAAGGCGACATGTGACAGAGTTGCGAAAATTATAATGTCACCTAGGCAGCTAGAGCCTGGAATGTCAAACGTCAAGGGGCGTCAACATAGAACGTGCTTTGTTGATGATGGTTGGTCTCTAGTGGACGTCCCAAGCTCCAGCTGTCCAGATAGCACTGTAACAATAGCCCCCCCTCCCCGTCATACGTCAATCAGCTGTATTCTTTGTTCTCATTGGTTGACACTTCAATCACTTGCTTTGGAGTTGAGAGAGGTTTATCTCAGGACCGGTCAACTCTTCATTCCCGAGACTTTTTACACCCGAGACTTTGCTCTGAACCTGTCTTGAACTTCAGAGCAAAGCGTGGCCCGTATTGATGCCTTTTTGAACATCTCTCAACTCCGAGGCCAGTGACTGAAGCGGCCATCAATGAGAGCAAAGGATACAGTTGATTCACAGAGGGTTACCTAGGCAACTCCTCTAGCGGGCTGGGTCACTGACATAGGATGTGCAATGAAATCACTTCCTGTGCCGACCCCCCTCGGTGTTGCTAAATACTTTACTATGCAAAAACTTTAGGCACTTGACTAAATCTGCGTCCACGCAGCATCACTTTGTCGCTAACTGATGGTTTCTAGGAGACATTTCAGGCTCCGGTTGCTTAGGTAACCCAGTAACATATTTAATACCAGGTTATGTCAATCCTGTGCTCTTATCAGGAGCTTCTTCAATTGCTCGCCTCGATATTTTCAGGTCATGAGACAACTTTTTTTCACTCGAAATCAGCAAATGTAATCAACACTCTACGGTTTCTAAACATTGCAAAAATTAAGTTTAATAAAGAGAATTTCTGCTTCTTCATGTAAGCCCATCTACTGCCTTGACACTTTTACAAACCTGGCTTTTTCTCATCTTATATGTAGCTCAACCATGAACTGCCTGACAACTTTAGGGCTGATTTTTCACATTATGATGCCTTCTGTATGCTTTCGGTACTGTTATGGATCTGTTGATTGCTCTTTGACACCCTCTCCCATGCTGTCACTCTTGCCAGCACCAAGATAGAAAAGGAAAAGAAGGAGCATGCGAGACAGCATGGGATGATTAGGACGGAAATCAGCGGGGCAGAAATCGCTGAAGAGATGGAGAAAGAGAGAAGATTCTTCCAGCTGCAGATGTGTGAGGTTAGTTGGAGCGATTATCAAGAGACGGGTTTCATTTGATTACCAGTGTTTTAAATATATATAACATGAATTAATGAAACATTAAAATTGTATGAAATCCTGATAGTATTATCCTGGCAGTGGTGGGTTGAGAAAACAGGGCAGTTTCTGTCAAAGTACGGTAAAAACTGAATACTGCACGGCCTGTTGGAATACAAAAATCACATTACATGTAAGCATGTTTATGTGCTGAATGCCTTTTTAGATGTTTCATTTTAATGAAGCCTTGCTTGAAAAATTACGTTTTTCCCCTTTTGAAGTGTCTGGGTATGAGATGAAAGGGATGTATACATTTGAGATGGTCCATGAGTATTTGAAGTCTCAGACTTCAGAGTTGCTTTTCCATCTGTGTGAACCTGGACTGACCCCTCTTCCTGGATCTGGATTCAATCTGTTTACAGTATCTCCTCAAAGTCAATGAGATCAAGATCAAGAAGGGGGTGGATCTGCTGCAGAACCTTATCAAGTATTTCCACGCACAGTGCAAGTAAGACGTGCATATTATATACGTCAAATTTATTTTTCATCGTAGGCCACGTACATACTACTTTGATACTAAGTGGACCTGACCAGTGAAATTTTACACATTGTGTAAAATTACAGAAAAGTTCTGGTAGTTCATCACCCAGACAGTCCTGTAATTATAACATAAAAAGATTATGTGAAAGATCTTGGTGAAAAATGTTTCTGTTATTTAATTGTTTATCTATTACTGACTGGCAGTTGATGAGACTCCTTTTATCTAAATAAAAAACTGTAAAACCTAGGAAAATGTGGTTAAAAGTTCAAAATCTGTGCACTCCTTTACATTCTCAAAACCCATCTAGCGGGCCGAGTAGGAGTCTTTACCAGGCCTATTCTGGCCCCTAGGCCCTATGTTTGACACCCCTGATACACGTGGTTAAGTTGAGTATATATGAAAAGCATATTTTTTACAGTCTAATAGTAAAGATTTAGTTTGGGGTATGCACGGTTGATGTTATTTTTAATGTATTATAGCAACAATATTTTTAGGATGTAGGGAAATCCAGTGCCCTGATCCACTGTCACTGCAAAGAAAAAGTTACTCACGTATACTATAAATCTGTTTTGTGGCACTTCTGTCACACTGGGATAAATTTGTGTGCTTCGTCATTCAGTTTCTTTCAGGACGGTCTAAAAGCTGTGGACAACCTCAAACCTTCCATAGAGAAGCTGGCCACAGATCTGCACACGGTCAGAGCCATTTAATTCCAGCCTGTTTTTTCCACTCTTAAACCTTCCTTCATGACTTAGACATGACTTGTGTCTGTACAGATAAAGCAGGTGCAAGACGAGGAGAGGAAGCAGCTGGCTCAGTTACGAGACGTCCTCAAGTCGGCGTTACAGGTGGAGCAGAAGGAGGTAACACCCACAACAGAAACGAAACGATCAAATGCTTTATGATGTACCGGACAAGCTCAAATCTGCTTATTAGACTTCAGCTTCTCTCAGTGATGACATTAACTTGGGACTCACGCACACACTAATGTATATACGACTCCATTACTAATCTATCCCTCTGGGTTGGGATCTAAACTATAATTGAAAAGAAGCACATCTTTTTTTCTTTTCTTACATCTGTCTTGTTTCTTGCATGTGCTATTAGTCGTTTACTTCTCTACCCAAATGAACTGAGGTAGACTGCTCATCAGCTCGGTGCTCAGTGAACTGTTAAATATGCTGCAAAGCGCAGCAGCTTCAGGTCTAATCTGAAGATTGTTTTCTTCTCTCCTCTGCTGCTGCCGCCTTTTGTGAAACAAGTCCAGAAGAGTAAGTGGATTTGTGGGGGGAAAAAAAAAAAAAAAAAAAAAAAGCTTCATATAGCATCTCGTGTTCCCTGTGGTGATGTCGTTGCTTCCAGTGCTCGATGTTTTCGATGTAGTAGCTCACAGTGTCGTTCAGTGAGAAAAGTTTGAGGTGGGGCTGTCATATTTTTTTTTTTGTGTGTATATGTCTGCTGATATCGGCACACATCAAGCCGCTCCAGCTCTCAGAAGTCGTCCTCTCTGTTTCCCGTAGTGTTTCCACAAAAAAGGAATATCGCTCATGCATAAAAAAAAAAAAAAAGTCTGGGTCCTCTTTCATGGTAGCTGATGTATTTAAATGAAGCCTATTCAGGCTGCATGTGTTAAAACAGCAAGAATTGCTAATGAGATTAAAATGCTAATGACACAATTTGGCCAGCTGCTGCTGCAGACTCTGACTTCAAAGGTGTACAAGCTCTTATTTTCTCCCTTCCCTTTATTTGCACAAAATCACTCAGCCTGAGAGGAGCAATCTTAACATAATTGATATTTGCTTTAAAATCCTCCGCGGAGCAGGAGACCCAGAAGCGCAGTGTAATCCAGAGCAATTTTGCGCTTGTGCAGCTCCCCCTCGACTTCATACTGTTTTTTGCTAATTCAGTGTGTAGCTCCTGCCTTCCGCGCCTCATTTGCTGAAATCACAGCTCTGCTTTTGCTGTTTTTTTTCCTCAGGATTCACAGGTGCGTCAGAGCACCACCTACAGCCTGCACCAGCCGCAGGGCAACAAGGAGCACGGCACGGAGCGCAGCGGGTACCTTCACAAGAAAAGTGATGGGTACGTTTAGAAAAGGGCGTTCAAAAGATCAGATGAGTCACTACACAACAAACTATTTCTTCAGTGAAGAACGCAGAGAAGGCTGTGGCGTTTAGAGGTCTCATTATTCCTCCACCTCTGTCTCTCTCGTGTTGGTGGGTTACTAATGAGTGTTTGTCAGCAAGATTGTGCAAAAATTGCCAGCACAGTTTCATGCAGCAGCTTGGTGGAGCACACGTGCAGTAAAAGAGCTTGCAAAATAAAAGAAGTGTGGTTTGCTTTGTTTGAAACGAGCAGCCTGCAGATCATCTTGAATATATAAATTTTTTCCTCATAGAATTTGCAAAATGCTGAAAATGTCCATAACAGGTAGTTTACTTTGGAGATCCTGCTAGCTGACATTAATTTGTCAAAATTGATACAGATCATTTTGGCTTTTAATTCTTTTTATTGTTTTATTGTAGACATGCTCACCCTGTGTGTCATAACTAATGCATGTGAATGCTAGTGGTAACGTGATAATGATAAATATTTCATTGGCTTTTACCAATTCACTGCACCGGTGTATGCGCGACATACTAATCGCTGCCGTCTCTGCGTCGCAGGTTGAGGAAAGTGTGGCAGAAGAGGAAGTGTACAGCGAAGAACGGATTCCTCACTATCTCACACGGCACAGTAAGCAAACAGTGGCACTGGTATGAAAAACAAGACGACATCTTTTCATCTGAAAACACACGCATAAACCTTTTAGTTTGGCTGCAAGCCTCATCATTGCTGCTTGTCTTCATATACAGTGCAGTGAAAAAGCACAAAAGTGAATTTTTAGCATTTTTTAGCATTTTTTTTAGCATTTTTTACACACTTTTAACACAGTGTTCAGTGTTTTTTTTTTTTTTTAAGTTTTTAAATGATTTTTATTTATTTAAGGGGAAATCTATCCAAACCTACCTGAATCTATGTAGGGAAAAAAGTGATTGCCCCCTTGCCATTAAAGATTCGGTCAACCCCTCTTGCTGACACGGTTCATCTCTCACAGAGCTGCTTATCAGATGTTCTGTTTGGCTCCAGCAACCGTCAGATACACTTAAACCAACACTCCTGCTCACTTGTTCTCTCATTTTTCTCCTTCTCCCCCTTTCCTTTCTTTCCCTCCCTCCATCTGTCTCTCTTTCGTAGGCTAACCGGCCGCCAGCTAAACTCAACCTGCTCACCTGCCAGGTGAAACACAATCCTGAAGAGAAGCGGAGTTTTGACCTCATATCACGTACGTTTAGCCTCTTCTCTTTGCTTTCTGCTGCCTATGATATCTTTTTGCCTATTCCCAACTCTTTTCCATGTTTTTCTCCCCATTCTCCAGTGTGTTGTTGTAACCAAATGCCTCTGTTTAATTGGCTCTGAGCAGCAGCTGGCCGAGATTTGTTATGTAGCTGAGCAGATTTCAATTATTTCCCATGCAGCAGGAAAACAGAGATGATTAAGAAACAATATTAACACGTCTGAGGCATCTGAATCCAGCGTGTAGACTAGACTCAAATACCAAAGAGCAAAATGATGGTAGAATAATTGCTTTCATGGCCGAGATAAATTGAAAGACTACAATGTTGCTTTCTTTTGTTTGTTTCTGCCAAACAAATATTCAAATAACACTTGCTTGGAAGTCTGGTCATAAAGAGATGGCAGGAAAGGAGGATGGAGGGAGGGAGGGATGATCTGTGTGATGATCATGTGACAAACATGGCAGTTTGTGGTTATTTAAAGTTTAAGGATGAATTTAAGATGAAGAGGCTAAACTTCAGGCTTTAGGGATATAACATAGTTTAAGTTTCCTTTCATTTAGTTGTATAAAAAACTCCCATCTGAAGATGGAAACACTCTTACTTTATGTTTTTGTTTTGCAGCGCGCCCTCAGTCTGACCTTTCACTTGAGCACTTTAATGCCCTCTGGAGAGAATCACTCAAAGCTTTTTACTGCATATCTGCAGCTCTTTGACTGATTTTCTTCTTCTTCTGTTTTTTCTCCCGCTCATCTTTTATATTCCATCATTTGTTTCCTTTCTTTTTTTTGTTTTTAGATGACAGAACTTATCACTTTCAGGCCGAGGACGACCAGGACTGTCAAATGTAAGTGCTTTTCCCTTCCTTCCTCTTGTGTGTGGGTGCGCCTGTTTACCACCTCCAATACTTTCCACACACTTCCTCCCTGACACACACTCAGTCACTTTACCTCCCACCTCATGCCCATTAACTGCCCCTTTACTCCAGTCTGAACCCCCCTTGTCTGCCTTAGCTGCTCCTGTTCTTACCCACTTTCCCCCCTTCTCCTCCCACTGCTTCTCCTTTTGTCATTTTTCCTCTTTTCATCTGCCCGACTCATGTCTCCCGTGCTCCTTTACTCTGTCCCTCCTGCAGCTGGATCTCGGTGCTACAGAACAGTAAGGAGGAGGCGTTAAATCAGGCTTTTAAAGGGGACCATCATGTCGGCGAGAACAACATCGTGCAGGAGCTGACCAAGGCGATACTGGGGGAAGTCAAGCGGATGATAGGGAATGATGTTTGCTGTGACTGCGGAGCCCCGAGTGAGTGGCACAGATGGACGGGGGAAACCCTCAGATGCCTTAATAAAGTTCAATTTAAGCCTAAACAAATGGAAAACTAACACTTCTGCAAGGTGTTTTGAAACTTACATGATCATTATGTGGTAGCCAGATATCCCACAATTTAGATTATGCTAAACTCTTATACAAGCAGCTTTTTAAGACCAGAAACGACTAAGTATGCCTTTTTTTTCTTTCTTTTTTTCAGTTAAACACAAGGTTTACATGCTTTACATGTTTTTTTATTTTTGATTATTGAAAGCATAGTGATGCCAGCTCATTTACTTTCATAAATGGACCAGATTGGGTTGAATGCCAGGAATTGAGATCTCAGGATTTCCTGGGATTTTCCTCCAGTATCAGCTCCTTTTTCCCTGAAGAACTTGTTTATGTGTTCATGTACTAAGAGATGATTTATGGGAAAGACACGATTGCGTAACTGCTGTTGTGTAGACCTCAAATTGTAGTAATTCAGAAACCATAACGATCTCAAATTTTAGTTGGCTGGCGTGCGCACATAGTTAGTTGGTGCATCTCCAGTCATGAGGATCTTCTGATTTCTTCAATTCCTTAAACATCATTTGGATTAAAGATTTTTAAGTCTTTACATTTAGCTTCAAATATTACTCTTATATAATTTCAGGTGTTTTTTCTGTCTTGCTTACAGCTGTGATCTTAGTAAATGCATATACAGTGGACCCTAAGCGTATTGTTCCAAATAGAGAGCCGCACCGAGTGCATTTTACACAGCACAGCAGCAGATAACTTCATTAATTATTTAAATCTCCTGACACAGGGGACTGGATCAAATCAGAAATCTCCACAGTTCTGCAGTCATGATCAGATTTTCTGGAAAAAGCAACATTGACTTTAACGTCCTTCCGCTCGTGTCCTCGGTTCCTAAAGGCAGCGGACACTTAGAAGCCTGCCTGGAGGCAGATCACACATGTGCACAATGCTTTGGCAAAATGTTTGCTGTAATTTAATGTAGTATACAATATTTACGGGGAGCGGGTAGTGTAATTCATGCACACCAGTGGTATAAATTCCTCCTATTGAAAACTCTTAGAGTGGTTCCCCTGAGGAAATATTCTGCCACAACCTTGAAATTAGTTTTGTGAAATCCCCCAAAGTCCCATGAAATACCCCCACCACAGATCTGTACTTTATTATAGTATGTATGTATGGCAGGCACATATACCTACACATGCACAGAGTAACCAGTCCAGCTCGGTCACTTTCCTGTGACACTGTGCAGTGTGGCTCTTCAGGCAGCCATTACATTTCCAGAGGATTTCCACAAGGACACATCAAAGTTGGCTCACAGGCTGCTGAAATGACTTCTGCTTTAGTGCTTTTCACCCAATTAGTGCGCCACCCACATACACTCCTCTCTCATGTCACTCATGCATTGTTTATGTCCCTTTTTCTCCATTTTCTCTACAATGATCTTCCCCTTTTTACCCCTTAACAGACCCGACTTGGCTATCCACCAACCTGGGCATCCTCACCTGTATTGAATGCTCAGGGATACACAGGGAGCTGGGAGTCCACTACTCGCGGATCCAGTCCCTCACGCTGGATGTACTCAGCACCTCAGAGCTCTTGGTAAATCACTGCCCATCTTCTTGTTCCTGTTTTTCCAGAGCTCTCTGGAATATTTTAAGCAGGATAAGCTTGGAAAATGAAACAAGAAGGAAAAAATAGAGGGAGATTTTAAGGACAGGTGGACAGTAAATAAAGATTGGGTGAAAGTGAGAAGGAAAGCCTTACAGCACCTTTCTTGGCCTTCTGCGTCTTCCTCTTTAAAAGACCTCTGGAAGCCTGCACACTCAGAATAGCTGAGATTTTGTTTGGCTTTTCTAATCACCGTTTGGTGTAGTGATTTACTGCCTAAGGGACGGTCGGGATTAAATGCTTCCAGCCATCATTGCTTTCCCTGGTGTTAAGACGCCAGTCGCGTTGGCCACAGTCAGACGGGGCGTTGTGGAGTCTGTAAGGCTCCACACTTGGAGCTCAGGATGTCTCCTGCCTCCCGGTGGGGGCGTGATTGGAGCTGATGACTTTTGAATTAATCGATGTGGCTCAGAAAATGACACATAACTAGTTTTAATTACTGTGTGTGTGTGTGTGTGTGTGTTCCACAGCTGGCCAAGAATGTGGGGAATGTAGGCTTTAATGAAATCATGGAGGCTTGTTTAAGCGCTGAAAACGTGGTGAAACCCAACCCGACCAGTGACATGTAAGTCACCCCCTCACACTCCATTCTTCCTCCATCCCCTCACCTCACCTCCATAGCTCTTCTGCTGCTCCCGTCTCCTCACTGATCTCAGGTTACACTCTGCACATCGATTTGAGATGCTTTTATGTGACCCTTTAACACATTTTAAGTAACAAGTTTGACGTGTTTTTATTGATTATCTCTTCTGTTTAAAAAAAAAAAAAGAAGAAAAAAAAGTAAGAAAAGAATCTGAAATCTGATCAACTTTTTATCATAATCACAAAAGCTATTTTTGATCCTCAGAGTGAGAACACTTAAGGCGACTTCTGAAAGAACAGTTTAATGCATTATTGAAACCTGGAAAGATAGTGTTGAGGTGTTGTCTTGAGGGAAGAAGTGTGATTGGGGGAAGAAAATCTTGAATGATTCTAACTTTTGATTGGATGGTCGTAGATCGCGAAACATTAGCAGAATTCATGGCTCTTGTTATTAATAGTGAAAATAGGAGCATTTCCACATGCACGGTGCAAAGAGGACTCATGGGTTTAGGGCTAAGCAGCTGGATAGCCTTAAGAAAACCACTTGCCAGTGAGACTAATCGGAGAAAAGGGTTTCAGCGTGCCAGGGAGCATAAAGATTCAGCTCTGGAGCAATAGAAAAAGGTCGTGTGATCTGATTACTCCAGATTTAGCCTGTTCCAGAGTGATGGGTACATTGAGGTAAGAAGAGGGGAAGATATGGTGATGCACCCTTTATGCCTGGCGTTCACCCTACAAGGGCCAGAGTGATGATCTGGGGTCACTTCAGCTGTTAGAGCTGGTAAGGTCCAGGTTCAGCAAGATTAAAAAATGAAGACAGCAGTTTAGTATTTCCATCAATGGATTTTTTTCTTCCCTGATGGCACGGGTATATTCCAAGATGACAATGCTAGGATTCACCGGGGTCGAATTTTTAGGGCTTATTTGTGACTCCTTTTATTTTCAAAACTTTTATGAAAAATCAGCCGAACACTGAGATGTCGTCAGTGATGAACATGGCACAGCCTGCGAACGTCATAAACTGTACAAGCAGCTGCCTCAGAGCATCTGTGTCCTCGTGTTCTCCCCCAGGCAGGCGAGGAAAGACTTCATCACAGCCAAATACACGGAGAAACGTTTCGCCAAGAAGAAGTGTCCGGATGCGACGTCGCGGCTTCACACGCTGTGCGATGCAGTGAAGGCCCGAGACATCTTCTCCCTCATCCAGGTCTACGCTGAGGGGGTGGACCTCATGGAGCCCATTCCTCTGGCCAACGGGCATGTCAGTGCACAACATATGTTAACATTTTCCTGTGTACCATTCCTCCTCATATTTATAATAATCTGTGTCATTATTATTGCTCTTTATCTCCTTCCATGAACCTGAAATCCACCACACGTTCCCAGAGATTTCATGCAAATGCTTGATCGTTTTATTTCAGGAACAAGGAGAGACGGCTCTTCATCTAGCGGTGAGGCTGGTGGACAGAACGTCCCTTCACATTGTCGACTTCCTCACTCAGAACAGGTAAACACAGCACTGAAGGCAACCAGAAATCAATATGCTGAGATGGTCTGTCGGACCATCATAAAAAGACCAAAAGCTTATTTTCAGTCCTGCTGGTTTATTGACATCCACTTTTTTTCTGTTAACTCTTTTCTCTATGGACAGAAACTATTTGCATAATAATAATGATGCATTAAAAACAACAATAGAGCTTTGTTTTGCTGTGGTTTGCTTGCTAAAAACACAATTTTACAAAAAGTGTTTGTATTGGCAAAAACTACTCCCTGGTCTTATGGAGCACTGAGGCAGGACAGAAGAAAGCTGGATTTTGTATCCTCTGTGTTGGGATTTAAAGTTTTTCCCCTCTTTGTTTCTCTTCCCTGGAAGTTTAAATTTGGATAAGCAGACAGCCAAAGGCAGCACAGCGCTGCACTACTGCTGCCTGACTGACAACAGTGAATGTCTGAAGCTGCTGCTGCGGGGGAAAGCCTCCATAGAGATTGGTAAGGAAAAACACCAGAAACAAACAGCACAGCCGCAGTGCATCAACAGTCCATTGTTCTTTTTCTGCAGCAGCTAACAAAGTGCAAGGACTGAAATATTGTGATTACAGTTTTGAGGTAATTGTACTTTGAGTGTTTCCATGTCCATCTGCTTCTCTCCCTGTACTTTTAGTCCTTCACATTTTTCTGACAGCGTGAGACACCGGTCATTTTAATCAGGAATCACAAGCACAAAAAAAAACAATTTTGCAGATTAAACTTGATCACAGTACAATTTAAATTGCACATTACGGCACTGTGCAAAAGTCTGAAGCTCCCCCTCATTTCTTGATATTTTGATTTCAAGGAGTTAGACTTTCTTGTAGTTGTAGTATTAACTGGTTTAAGCACTAGCTCTCCAAAACTTTCTAAAATTGTCAAAAAGGGCCTTTTAGGACAATTTTCCATCATTTTCATTCCACTCCTTGTACCTGATCATTTTCAGAGTATTATTTTTTGTGTTTTAAACCACTTAACACTGACTTCTGAATCATTCAAGCTTTAAAAAATGCACCTAACTCAAGGGAAGAACCATTTTTTCTGCCTACACATAACATATGACTTAGAAAAGAATTGATTTTAGGTCTGAAGCAGCCATTCTTAAGGAAGTGAAACAGAGAGAAAAGGCTGAGGTGTGCCATATTATGCAAGAACTGGACTAAAGAATCAGTGACAACAGATCTTATATAGTAATGAAATGATAAAATCATCATCAGTTTGTATGGAGGAGACCATGAGGGGCACAGTGAGTGTAAAACATGGCGCCATTCTTTGTGATCTGGTCAGAACTGAATATAGAAAAGTCAGATTTTGACCTTCCGTGCAATACCATAGGAAAAACTTCTAATCAGCATGGCAATGATCTTATTGCTGCACCTATTTACTAGTAAAATATAAAGAAATGAGGGGTGGCTTGAGACTTTTGCACATTATATAGAGGCCACTGCAATGGAATTTCTTCATAACAGTGTGCTTAATACATGAAAGCTGCTCGTATTTATAAAGTTGCTTTTGAGTGAGACTTTTGAGTCCAGGATTTTGTTTTCTCTGGTGGCCCATCTTCATCTCACACTTGGTTCCCAGAAAACAAGCCGTGGCAACTTTTTCTCACAGCACTTATCTTTCTGCTCTGCTCTGAAATCAAACAAAACAGCCAGATAACAAATGAATAGAGACGGAGCACAGAGAGACACCAGAGAGATGCTCGGTGTGGGAAACGGTTTAATTATACATTTGTCTTGTCACAGTGACAGGAAAGGGAGAAAATGGGCCGTGTGTTTGTGCTCATGTGGCTTGTGAGTACAACAGTGATTATATGTGTCTGTTGTTTTGCCTTCTAGCTAATGAGGCCGGGGAGACACCGCTGGATATCGCTCGAAGGCTCAAACACCTACAGTGTGAGGAGCTGGTGAGCTTACTATGTTTAGACCTGTAAGCACATCGTCGCTTCGTGAAATGTAAGAGCTGTCAGTCATTTGCGTTTCCGTACGTATGTGTTTACAGCTGAATCAAGCACTGGCAGGAAAATTCAACGCCCACGTCCACGTCGAGTATGAATGGTGCCTGCAGCACGAAGATCTGGATGAGAGCGACGAGGATCTGGATGAGAAGGTGAGGGATGCTTTTGTGAATAATAATAGTTCCTTTTTTTAAAGAATTCAAGACAAAAAAAGTTTTAAAAAAGTGATAAAGAGACAAACAAACAAACATGAAAGGGATGAAAACGACTAACGCTTGAGAGAGAGATCAAATCAGCTTTGTAGTGAGGCTGCTGTGAAAAACAACCTGAAGAACTCTGAATTTCTGCAAAAGGTTTATTTTATTTTGTATTTAGTGGAAACAAAATAATCTCCTTAAATTAAACACTAAATTCCTTATTTCCTTTGTGCTTTATAATGCGCTTTGTCATTCCTGCTGCCTGAAATGATTGAATGTGATTGGATTTTGGACAATTTAATTACTAATAGTTGCTGAGAAAATTCAATTCAGTTTTATTTATATAGCGCCAAATCACAACAACAGTCGCCTCAAGGCACTTTATATGAGAAAAGTGTGAAGTGTGAGACTTTTTTTGTAGCAGGCTTTAAACATGTTTTTTTCAAGGCTGAATGTGGACATTTTAACACAGGAGCCTTATATATAGGAGGAGAAATTGTACATTTTAACGCAGGAGTTAACCTGCCTCAAGTGGCCATTCGAGGAACTGCAGTTTTGGCATTGGCTTGATTTTTAAACCCTGAAAGTTGCCACTTAGATTTGATTGGACCTGAGTTCATTATTGAAAACTCATCAGATAATTGAAACTGTTTGGTTTTTTTTTTTTTTTTTTGAATAACCATCTTTTAATTTTATTTTTGTTGTGTTTTTGCCTTTGTTGAAGTGTTGCAGCCAAATGAGAAATCTCCTAAATAGTAAAATAATTATTCAAACTAATGCTAAAACATTAGAGAGAAGCTTTATTAAAAGACAAAGTCCCATGACTGGGACATTGCTGCCTGCACAGAGCGTGCAGGTGTCACATGACAGCCATACTTCACTATGAATGCTCACCTGCACATATGTCACGTAATGTCAATAAAAAGTTCATGATTGTGGTGCATGTGTAAAGTGCATGGTACCTATTTCCTTGCAGCATGTACTAAAAACAAGAGGTTAATCATATATGATGTGCTCCTGTCTCACATTGTGTAACTGTAATGCTCACATCCTCACATGCATGCCTCCACTCCAGCCGAGCCCCCATCGGAGAGACGAGCGACCGGTCAGCTGTTACACCCCGAGCAGTAACTCCCACCACGTACAGTCCGGCCTGGGCTCCGCAGGCCGTGAAGCTAAGGACAAGCAGCGCCCCTTCATGCCCAACCTGGTCAACAACGAGACTTACGGCACCATAGTCAACACAAACCCCCCTCAGCCCACCACCAACTCTGCTCCACCTCTGCCCCCGAGGAACCTGGGTAAGCTCAGACAGGAGAAATAAAGGCGAATGTGGGTAGAAGTTTATATGAATGGAAAAAGATGATCTCATTCTCCAGATAACACAGATAACCTCACTTCTTCTGAAGCTGGCCTCTTTGCCTGCCTATAAAGAAGTGATATGAATAAAAAAAATCAATAAATAAAATCTAGTGACTTGCCACAGTCGGCCTATAATACCATTAGTGTCTGTTTGGAGTGCTGCCAACAGAGCAGAGGACGAACAACCAGCTGTGTCGCCCCCCTCACGTCCCCACAGCTCCCAGCCTCGCCATTCATTGCCCTCATTAACTGTCGCTCTCAATTACACTGAAATGGAAACGACTTGACTTTATTAGTGGACGTTGGTTCTGGCAAAAAAAGCCCTGCTCTCTCTTAGTCTCCCTTCTTTTTCATTTTAATAACCCCCATCTCTCTCTCTCCTCCCCCCCCCCCCCCCCAATCTCGTCTCCAGTCCAGTTGTCCGGCCCGGGAGGCTCAGCGTCCAGCAGTTGGAAGCCCAGTCCTTTAGACCTGACTGGCCGACAGAGGTCGTCCTCAGACCCACCCAACATGCATCCTCCGCTGCCGCCCATGAGGCTCACTTCCACTGGAGGTACGGCCCCAGTTTTGTGCACGCTTAAATGCTGCGTTTAAGGCATAGAAACTCGTTCTCAGTATTGACCAGAGCTACAGTGAAGGGATTTAATAAGACGTAGTGGACGTTTTATAAATGTGTCTGGATCGCAGCTCTTCTCAGCGTCTAATAAAACATTTTACTAGAAGAAAGCTGTTTAATGTTTCATTTACATAATCGATACATGCACTCAGCTCACCTTCACAGTTTTTCTTTTCCTTCCACGTGCATATGTCAAAAGTTCTTCTGACCTTCATTTATCAGTTGATCTATTTAAAACCAGACTTCCTGACTCATCACAACATCAGTTTAGTCACATTTTTCTTCACACTGCAAACAAATGAGCTAAAGCAAAGGATTGCTGTGTTCCAGCTCTGGGTCTTCCTACTGCGATGAAGATGGACTCCATGAGCAAGTCAGGTCAGGGGCCACTGGGGTCCCGGGCGGTGCCACCTAAATCTCCCGCAGGGTAAGAACATAAAGGCGCATGTATTTATGAACAGCAAAGTTTTTCATTTCCTTAGATGTAAAAGGCGTGTCGACATGTACTAAAGCCAGTAGTAGAGCTTTCTGAGCTACACAAAAATATTCATGCATTCACACATACACAGGAAGATTGTGCACTGCGGTCGTGTGTCTTGTTTTGGCTGCTTGTTTTGTGGCGTTTCTTTCCAAGTGGATAGAGACGCTTCTTTAGCTTCTAGGCTAAGCTCCACATCAAGCCAGACAAGTAATAACTTTCCTCCACAGTCGTCCTTTTGTCCTTTTTTTTTTTTCCCCCCTCCCACAGGCCTCATAGTGTTGTGATAAATCTCTGACAGCCCTTTGAGCTTCCTCAAGAGCTCTTTTCTCCGTCTTGGTACGACTATCACTCTCTTCTTTTCTTTTCCTTATTTTTTTTTTATTTCCAGAAATGATAAAAGCTTCAGCAGAGGGCCCCTAAATCGAACAGAATCTAAAGAAAGAGCATGTGAGTAACATTGCGTGTGAGTTGTTTGAGGATTTGCTCAGATCCCGTTTCTACTCTGGAAACGTGGAAAGTTTTGTTGTCACCGTGATCTAATTTCCTTTTCTCATTCCAGCTAAGGAACTGCCAGGATGCCCTCAGAACTCCATAGGTCAGTCTCTGCCTCCAGCCCCCATGCCGAGGAAAGCATACTCAGTGAGTCCCTGATTTTTTATTTTTTTTTTCAATTCCCCCCCACCCCCTTTAATTATCATCCAGATTTTACTTTGCATATTCATTCGCTTTGCAGTGCAGACTCATCTGCAGCTTATTTCCTAATTCATGGCTTACTGCCTTTGTAGAGCTGTGTAAGTCCACTCCCCATTGTTTCAGTGATTCTAGTGCTTGCTTGTAAATTCCCCTTCTGCAGCCTGACTCCATAATTTGGCCTTATTCTGCATGAGAGGGGGCTACTGCTGGCATTTTGTGTTTCATGTTAGCACATTTTAAGCGTTTTAATATTTCAAAGCGATTTGAAATTGACTAGAAAAACCAGAAAAGAGTGCACGTCTTTCATTTGCATGGTCTGTACACTAATCCCCCTCGCTGGCTTCTAGTTGTTGGTATTTGCCAGTCCAATCCCATGCAGTGCCGCGATGATTCACAAACTTCATCTTCTCTTCAACTTTGCCTTAGTTTGCTATTTAAAAAGTAAAATCCCACAGATTAACGCAAATGCCCTTGAAATCCTGTGTGTGTGTGTGTGTGTGTGTGTCTGTGCTTGTTCCCGTGTCCCAGAAGCAGAGGCCGAAGCGAGTGAAAGCCATGTACAACTGTGTAGCCGACAACCCCGATGAGCTGACCTTCTCCGAGGGCGAGGTGATCGTGGTGGACGGAGAGGAGGACCAGGAGTGGTGGGTCAGTATCTGTCACGTTGAAGACTCGGTGTGCAAGTTCTTTTGTGCATCTTGGATGTTTGCACGTGTTTTCAGATTTGAGATATTAAACATTCTTTGATGGATGTCGGCGTTCTTTGTAACCACGGTGGCTTAAAGGAATTTTTTTTTTTTGATAAACCATGAGCTCATTCCCTCCTCCTCTTTTTCCGCCTGCTGCTGCTTCTGCTTCCTCTGTGGAGCCCCTTGTGTGAACGCTGACCAGCTGCAACTTGTTTTCTGTGAGCCACCCCTGCAGATATGACCGTATTTAGTCAGTCTCACTTTGTGTCCCTCCGTGGATCCAGAGTTTCCCCCCGAGGACCCCGTTGCCATGCTTCCTCTCTGTCCTATGTCCAGCTACATTATCACTCTTTTTGTGTCTGAGATATCAAATAACAGCACAGAGCTGCGGCTGCACAAGCGGGTCTATCATACACTATAAAGTCTGCTTGCTATGAAAATATTCTAGAAAACCGGCGTAATGAGGAAAGAATGCTTTACAGTGTTTAAAACATGACTTTTATCTCTGATGTAGTTCCTCTGATAAGCTTTGATCAGCATTTGATGTTGTTACTTGTCATGTTTCATTTAACTTTATCGGAGCAGAAACATGTCCTAGCTTTTTACTTTCAGGTATAGACGACCTTTAAAATGTCTTTAATGGAGATAATAGATACTGTCTTCTTTATCCTCAAGGTAATTTAAAAGGGGAAAGTCTTTTAAATGTAAAGCTCTCATGTTTGTTGTGACGTAGCCTTTTATTACTCTTTGCAGAATTAGATGGTGTTTCTGTTGATTCAGTTTTGTTTGATAAAATCCCGATTGATTTACGTTGGATACATGCTCATTTTTCATATAGCTGAGGATGTATTTTTTAGATTCTGAGCCAAAGACAGAAAATATAGAAGGATATCAACTAAATCCAAGCACTTTAGAGCCTCTAACAGTGCCTGCTGTATATCCGGATGATACTTACACACATAAAAAATGCACGTTTCCCCCTCTATGAGCACTTAAGAACTGTATCTGTGCATTTTTTCACTTTTAGCACAGCATACGTCTCGTGTCAAGTATTATAACGTACACCAATAAAAGCCAAAGAAGTATGTAAGTAGTGTTTTCGGGATTTAAAATATCAAAACTGAATCACATCGGTTGAAATCACAAATAATTGGAAAAGTCTTCCCCCTCTGTTTTAACTACTCTGTCATTTTCTGTGGTGTTTAGTACTGCCGTAGACTGTATGTTAAAGATGGGCGTAGCTTCCTGCTCTAAAAAAGTGAAGCCAATGCTGAAGTGCCTGAAAGCTGCATTATTTTATAGCGGCCAGCAGGGGGCAGCACTGCTTATTGCCAAAACGGGTGCAAAAACAAACCCTGTTGCTCATTTGATTTGATTTCTAACCTCATAAACACTTTCCTGATGATTTTATTGTTTTGATTGCTAGTTTCAAGTCTAATTGCATACAGCTCAGTCAGATCCACGTGTTTTTCCAAACGCTCAGCCTGAGGCTACACAACTTTAGTCAGCCAGTAGGTGACTTCCCCGTGGCTATGTCCATCTTTTAGATGAAGTCTGTGCATACTTTAGTTGACTCAAATAATTTAAGCATTTCTACCCAAACAGACTAAACCTCTGTTTTTCTTGTCGTGGCAGCCTCATATCGTCCTCAGACCTCACGTCTCATCTCTGTCTTTGCTCTTCGCAGCTGGGCCACATCGAAGGCGAGCCAATGAGAAGAGGCGCCTTCCCCGTTACGTTTGTGCACTTCATCGCTGACTGAAATCCAGGACTCGGGAAGTATCACCGACAAAACATTCACCATCGCCCCAGTGTTTGCAGTCGACATCATCGGCACCATCATCACCATCTCCGCTGGCGTCTCGAGCGAGCTCGTTCAAGCGTCACTGCTGCTCCAGCGAGTCTGGGTGTCACAGGGGACTCATCGGACTCTGTGGTTTTAATGCTTGCAGTTAAAAAAGAAAACAAAGATGATTGTAGTGAATGTCCTCTCGCAATAAATGCACTTTTCTTGTCTTTTCCCTTGTTGACATGTATGTACAGGATTCCTCTCATCCATTTTCTCCATTATACAGACAGTCCTTAAAGCGACAGCACTGAGAAGATCACAGTGTTGTATTTTAACTTACTAACAGCTGTCAATGTGAACTTAGTCCCCATGCTTACATTCCATATCTGCGCATGAGCAATTCTGAAATGCCTGCTTTTAGGTGCAGCTTTCCACATATGTAGTAGCCCTCCCGTGTGGAGGTTTTCCTAATGGTGCTAAGTTAACCTTAAAATATGCTGGAAGTTGCACCCAAGGGAGCCTTTCCCTGACCCAATTTAAGTGACGGACTGGCAATCGAGAGCGGGGATGCTGCATGTTAAAATAGCCTCCAGCCCATCACACCTGGGAGAGTCCGCTTTCCCGAGCCGGCATAGAGTAATAGGAACATGCATCCTCTGCAAGGCTTTCCCCCACACATGCACACTGCCTGCACCAATTTAAGCTGCGGGGCAGGGGGTCATATTCAAAAGCAACACTCCAGTTATTCATCCTCTTCTTCTTCTTCCTGATGCAATGCTGACTGGAGCTGCAGCAGGCAGTAATTACCTTTATGCTGAGTCCTGACACCTCAGGCCGTCTCCACCTGTCATCTGCCTTATTAGAGGAATAGAAGCGTGTGCTTGTATGTATGAGAGTGCATGTTTTGTCTGCACGGAAATAAGCTGCAAATGAAAGCATATTCAAATAACAGGGAGCAAAAAAAAAATGAGAGCGTGGGAATGAGATGAAAAGCGGGAGTAAGCTCTGTGACTTTTGTTGCTTCCTAGAGACACTTTTTCTTCACAGATGAGCTAAATAAATTCTGTTTCCAGAGAGAGAGGGAACACCCTTCCTGCAGCTTAAGCCTCATATAGTACTTCTAAGACAAGTTTATCTAATGCATTATGAAATAAATATTAAACATAGTGTAATTAACTTCATTTTAGTTGCAGAGCAACTTTCTCTCTGTTCATATTGTTGATATTTAGGCATTTAACCTGAAATCGGAGCCTTTCGTGGATTTGTGAATGACGAGAAGAGAGGGCGGCAGCTGACGCGCACTCTCTCCACCGTGTTTATTATTAACTCACTGGATTGTTAAATTTGTTTGTGTAAATAGAGCAGGTTTTGTTTGTGGATATTTAAATGTAAAATATTGAAAATAAAAGGAAGGAAAAAAAAAAAAGATGAGCAGGTTAACCCGGGCAGTAAATGTCTTTTAATGCACTGTGGTGATGAGCAGTCACACAACCTCAGCTGGGCCTGTGTGTGTGCTGTAAACATGAATACAGACATTAATGTGTGCACGCACACACACAAACACTATTCAAATCATTCTCATTAACAGTCTGTGAATCACTGCATTGACTCTTAACTCTGTTGTGCAAGTAAATCGGAGAAAAAAACCCAAACTGGAATAATAAAATATGAAATAGTGCAAGGCGTCGGTGTGTTTCTTCTTCAGAGTTTGTGATCCAGCAGCAAGTGTTTTTTTTTTCCCCTTATTACCATATATCGTGACCTGCATTTTAAAAACAATCTTGTCAAGCTAAGAATTAAATGATGTCTCAAGAGCTCCCTCTGCTGGTAAATGCACTCAAGAAAAGGAAAACACTCCTCTGCTGTACCTGATCCACGCCTTTATTTTCCTTCTTCATACACATTTTCAACTGGACCAAAGTATTATTTCACAAGGTGAAGTCAAGTTAGTACCACAACTGTAAACAAGTCCCACAAAATCTTACATGTGTCGCTACCAGCCTGTTAAAATTTACTTTTTCCCCAGCTAATCACACTTTTGGTACCAAGAGTTTAAAAAAAAGATTTAAAATAAGCTCAAGTAAATCTTTAAAAATGAATAAATCCCACAAATTAAGATCAATGTGTCCAAAAAGTGAGGCAATATTTGTAACATTCCTTCTGGTCAAAAAGCGACCACTATTGTACCAATACTGCTGTTAGAAAACAAAACACTCACAAGGTTTCTAAACCTGAAGAGGGATTTGAGTGATTTCCTCTTGAAGCCAGCTGTCACATCTGTGTACCGAGCAGTTAATCCGATGATTGTCTTCCGTGAATTAACACATGCCAGCAAAGTTTTAGCACTGTGTAGTACCATTGCGTACATTAAATACACTTAACATTACACTTATAAAAGCTCTGCATTGTGTCCCAAAGCTATATTTAATGCAACCGTTTCCCTCCTTACTACACCTTCTTTTAATATTTATTGTGAGAAGGCAAAAAAAAAAAAAGAAAAAAAAAAGGAAACATTCCAGGGAAGTGACTCAGAAAAATTCACCACAGTTCTGTTTTAACTGGATAGATTACAGGAAGGGGAACAACAGCTAGCTCACGCCAGACTTTTCCATCAATAACAAAGATTACGCACCATCAGATCTGCCCTTTAGATGACCTCTCAGAAGAGTAAGAAAGCAAAGGTGCAAAAAAATAAAAGGGAAATGGTTGCACTTTTTTTTGCCAATAACAATGCTGGTTGTCTAACTGTTGCTGGTTTTGCAGATGTTTCGCTCTCATCCCAACTCTCACTCAGAGCCTCTGGACTTGTCTGATGTCAGAACGCAGTCGAAGGAGGCTGACAGCACTTTGCAGATGGACTGCGCCTGCTCCTGTTCACACAGATGGCAGATGTCACGCATCAAGCAAAGGAAACGCACAGTAAAAGACCTTTCATTTCGTACTTACTGAGCTGCTGCACTGGTACACCCAGATGCTGCACTCTTCTTGCTTTGTGTCGGCGGTTTTCAGAGCCAGCAGGTTCTTCCCTGCGCCTAGGCCATCATCGTAGCACAGCATCCGCACGATCAGGTAGAGAGGATGGCGATGCAGCACATTCTGAGATTGTACAACAAAAATACAAAGTAAGGGTCTTTTTGAATTTGTTAACTCCGTTTCCAAAAATCATTTGTAATTAATTAATTTAAGTTAAATTACGTTAAAATTAAACTGTTAAATCAAATCACATCAAAGGTTGGAAGTGTGAAATTTCACTGCACATTCACAGAATACCCGCTCACTTTGAATTTGATGCCAGCAACATTTTTCAGTGCATTGAGGGCAGGAGCATGTTTACCACCCCGTTGCATCACCTCTTCTTTTTAAAATTCAGGTAACCGAGGAGCTCAGTTGTTGTAGTTTAGACACCAAAATGTTCCTCCGTTCTTGGGATACTCTTCGAAATGACCGTGTACCACCTTTCTATTCCTTTACTACTCACACACTGGTCCAGCGAGGCCACCTTGACGCCGTACTTGGACACTACGAGAACCATCTCCTCGTCTCCGGGAACAAATGGCAGCTTTCCATCTTGCTATTAGAAGAGGAAGCAAAATTTGCTGTACCTTCTCTGTTTTATATCAGAATAATTACAGCATGTTTCCAAGGAGAAAGGTTAAAGTTAAAATGTGCCCAGATCTTTCTCCAGCTTCTTACCTGAGCAGCATCAATGTAGTTGATGAGGTCCAGCGGTTCCTGGAGGGTCTTGCTCATGTCAAACTTTAACTTCTCAATAGCACCCACATATTTCACCCGGAACTCAGCGCATGTCTCAGATGTGTTGTTCCCTATAGACAAAAAAAAAAAAAAAAAAAAAAAAAAAACCACATTAGAAAATTAACACTGCGAGGCCGCTTCGAAATTTTAAACAGGAAGTCACACTGACCTGAGCTTTTGGTGGAGTCCGTGTCAAGGCTGGCAACAGTGCTCGATCTGGAGAGTCCTCCCAAGCTGGAGTCCACAGACTACAGTGAGACAAAAACATTAGACAGCGCCGCCTTAATGAAACGCAGAGACACGAGTGTCTCCGCATGCTTGTGTTGTTAACCACCTTGCTCTTGGTGCTGATCTCACTGCTTTGCGAGCTGCTGCTGCTGTGGCGCTTTTTGCCTTTCCGGAACATCCTTCACCATGACGACCGCATCCAGCCCTCCAGACCCGCTGACCTGGATCATCACAGGGCTCAGAGTTAAACGCACAGCATGGCTGCCTTCTCAGGTGTTAATGGAGCCCATAAATAATTAAATGCAGGACACAGGAGCATATACGGTTTGAATAATTGATACTTAGTTTGTTCCTCTTTCTTCTTAGAAAAGAAGAAAAATAAAGATGATCCCACACTGCTTAAATGACACGGGGGGTCTGGGCTCTGGGGAGGCCAATCCATGACTGATAGTGTTCTACTGTGCGTTTCTCTACCCTGGTATACTTTTACTGCATTGGCAGTGTTTTTGGGATTACGGTCATTCTGGAAAATAAAGGCGTTGCCAATCAGGCCCTTTCCCGATGGCACTGCCCAGTGGATTCAAATCTGATGGTACTTTTCTGTGATCATAATTCCATCAATTTTGAAAAGATCCCCAACAGCACTGGCTGAAATGCACCCCAAACCATGAGAGAGTAGTGTGTTTTACAGATGGCTGCACTCATTCACCATTGGACCGTTCTCCTGTCCTCCTTTAAAACATGCGGATGACAATTTGAACCACCAATGGCAATTTAAAGAAAGAAAAGATTCATGGGTCAGTGTTTAGTGGCTTAAAGAAAAAAAATCTGGTACTCTAGTATCTCTGTTGCAGATACTGTACTGAAAATGAAAAGAAAAAGCAGCCCGTGTCCAAAGGAAAACTTTGAAAGACCTCCAGAAAGCCTGAAGAACTATTGCTCAAGAGTACTGTAATAAATTACAAGAAGGTCTGGCTTCATTGAAAGTAAAATATTAAGAAATGAAGGCTGGCTCAAAAAAACAACAACAAAAAACTGCTAAATATCTTTCATGAAATTTATGAGATTTCTTGGATATTTTATTTTATTTTAATTACTTTTGCAAGTACATGTTTCCGGTTGGTTTCCTTTTTTAAAAAAAAAAAAAAAAATCAGGCTTTATTTTTATTCTAGCGAACTAAAATCTTTTCCCTCAATCTTCTAGATCAGTTTTAGTTAACTATAATAACCTTGAGTCATCCACACAAAGGTATCAGCACACACAAAAAGACATCCTCAAGTGAAAGGTGAAATATTTGTTCGAGTAGTTTCTTCATGTAGGAAGGTGTACTTGTCCTGGGAACTCTGAAAGCAAAGTTAAACTAAGGCTAGAAAGGCCCAAACAGAATAATGTTGAAGATGTTCTGCTGTCTATATTCAATCACCACCGCTGCTAAACCGCATTTCACTTTCAACTTGAGTTTAATCACGTCTGAGTCTGAAAATAACTCAAGACCGGAATACTCAGAATAACAGACGATATAACACTCAAACAAAAGCCTAATTTGATAATATCGATTATAAACACAAATTTGTGAGATTATTTGTACTTTTTAACATTATAGCATTACAGTACTATTTAACAACGCGTATAACCACTAAGTTAAAAACAGGAGCACCATTTAAACAGGAAATTACACCTGCTACTGTAACAGCCTCGTTTAGGTGCGGTTTGAACAGCGTGTCTGTAAACAGATGAAGCTAACGGAGTCCCAGGCTACAGACACCAAAGGTTACGACACCTATCACCCAAACTACGAGCTGCTCTGTGCTTGTAGTGCTGTAGCTACAAGAAAACCTGAGTGACTCAAACTTATCCTACTCACTCTTGGTCGCATTCAATTTAGAAGTTACAAGCCGAGGACTTCCTCGGAGGGGCTTGTAAAGAGAGTGAATTATCTAACGCTAACATGACTTGAAACAGCATACCTGTTGTACCGAGGCCCTCTCAGCGTACCGTTTAGCTGCTTTTCTTCCAATCCACTTTATATTTATCCACAGTTTGACTCTTCGGCTTCCCTTTGAGCTTTGAAGCCTACACCCAACACCACTTAAAGGAGACGCAACGCAGAGGAAAAATAAACACATAAAAATCCTACGAATAATACGGATTATTGTGTCGATACATTGCTGAACTTAAAATAGATAATCCTAAATTGAGCTAATATATTTAACCGCCGAGCCTCTTTTGGCGTCGGGTTGTTTAATAAATGTTAGAGCAAAGCTGGTAAAAGCCAACCGACGTCCGTCTCGGAACTTGTGTCACACGACTTGATTCCAGTCGGGCGTATTTTGGACACGCCCCCGGAAGTTCATTCAGCAAACACATTGAGCGCAGTATTATCGGATTTGTTATTATTTATTTTTGTATTTTAAAAATGACACTAAAAATTTAAAACAAAATGGCCACAAAACGCAAAATAGAGATAATTGTCCCTGCCGAGGAAAGCGACCAGCTCCTGATTCGTCCACTGTGAGTTAATTTCTATTTTTTAGATATATGCACATACATATAAATATTATATTTTATGGCTGATTCATTGTGCCGCCATAAAACCACATACATGCAATGATACCGTATTTGGCTCATGTTGCAGCGGTGCTGGGCAGGAGGTTGGGCGGTCATGCATTATCCTGGAGTTCAAAGGAAGGAAAATTATGGTAAAATAAATAATAACAAATAATTTGTTATACACTTATATCAATAGCAATAATAACTATATTACGGTTACCTGTTTGAAGGAGTGCAAAGTGCAATTTTTTGTTTTTGTTTTAATGCATTCAATACAATTAAATTAATTTTATTATTTTATATATTTCGACATATAGTTGCTATTGTAGTATTTCGTGTCAGAAAGCAGCATTGATGCAGATTGGATTTAAATTAACAAAGCTGTATTTGTGTGTGGCAGCTGGACTGCGGCATTCACCCTGGATTGGAGGGGATGGACGCTCTCCCATACATAGATTTGATTGACCCAGCTGAGATAGACCTGCTGCTGATCAGCCAGTGAGGCTCAACTGTCCTGTCTCCTTTACATTTTCACATTTTTCCTGCACAGAAACGACAGTTTAGCTCTCTAATTATTGCTGGTTTTATGTGTTCTCATTTCAGCTTCCACCTGGATCACTGTGGAGCTCTGCCCTGGTTCCTCCAGAAGACCAGCTTTAAAGGGAGGACCTTCATGACTCATGCCACTAAAGCCATCTACCGCTGGCTCCTATCAGACTATGTTAAAGTCAGGTAGGGGCAAAGGTCCCTAGAGACAATTACCTTTTAATTGCAGTGCAGCATACAGTCATATTTTTATTATTATTGCAGTAACATCTCGGCAGACGACATGCTTTACACTGAAACCGACCTGGAGGAGAGCATGGACAAGATAGAGACAATCAACTTCCACGAGGTCAAAGAGGTGGCTGGAATCAAGTTTTGGTGCTACCACGCTGGTCATGTGCTGGGAGCTGCCATGTTCATGATCGAAATAGCTGGAGTCAAAGTAAAATTGTTGTTGTTTAATCTATAATGATAAGAAAGGATTGTTTGCTTATTTTTTTTTTTAAAAAGCTAACCTACATGTATATTGCCCATCTCCTTTTCCCTCCAAAGCTTCTGTACACAGGAGACTTTTCCCGACAAGAAGACAGGCACCTCATGGCAGCTGAGATCCCCAGTGTCAAACCTGACATCTTAATCATAGTATGACATTATTTAACTATAATAAGTCATATTGAACATGTTTTTAAAAGGCTCTGCAGGGTGATCGCAACATAGTCAGAAACTATTATTTGTCTTTCTGCAGGAGTCCACCTACGGCACTCACATCCATGAAAAAAGGGAGGAGCGAGAAGCTCGGTTCTGTAACACCGTCCATGACATTGTCAACAGAGAGGGTCGCTGTTTAATCCCTGTGTTTGCTTTGGGACGAGCACAGGAACTGCTGCTTATCTTGGGTTAGAAGTCATGCTTGACTCCCTGATACTGAAAATGTGATAATGTGTGTCAATATTGTTAACCTCAATGTTCAAATTTATGTTTAGCACTGGATTTCAGCTGATAGTTATGACTTCAGTTATTTGTCTTCTCTTTATCCCATTATCCCATTATCACTCATAGAAGTCTGTAAGATTGGGTTTAATGTTCTCTTGCAGACGAGTACTGGCAGAATCACCCAGAGCTCCATGACATCCCCATCTATTATGCTTCTTCCCTGGCCAAGAAGTGCATGGCTGTGTACCAGACATATGTTAACGCAATGAACGACAAGATCCGGAAGGCCATAAATATCAACAACCCTTTTGTCTTCAAGCATATCAGCAATCTGAAGGTAGAGACCGTCACAGAAACCCTGTGCATATTCTCAGGCTTGACTGCCTCTCTCCAAAATAAAGCAGCACTGTGTGTTCTTTCCAGAGCATGGATCACTTTGATGATATTGGCCCCAGCGTGGTGATGGCGTCTCCGGGCATGATGCAGAGCGGGCTCTCCAGGGAGCTCTTTGAGAGCTGGTGCACCGACAAGAGGAATGGAGTTATCATCGCTGGTTACTGCGTGGAGGGCACACTCGCCAAGGTTAGAGCACAGCGGGACGGCAAAAAAGTGTTTCTTAGCAAAGTGGGAAGAGATACTGTGATCTAATAATAGATATGCTGATTCAATTGCACCAGATTGCCATTATTTACAGCAATTTTCAAGCCATCAAATTTAAAATTTAGAAGCTGTGACAAAAGACAGAGACAAATTACTCATTTTTTTAAGAAAAGAAATTAAGTTACCACAAGAAGAAGGAAAAAAAGTTTTCAATGTTCTTTGTTCATTTTCTCTAATGAAAATGAATCGAACATCTGAAGTTTTTAGGTCATTAATTTGGCAAAGCAATCAAACTGAAGGCTCTAAAAGCAATTTACGTGCCATTTTCTTTAACTATTTTGTAAATCATTTCACTGACTAAATGATTTATCAAGAAGATAATTGTAAAATCAGTCATCAGTTATTTCCCGCTGTGCACACTCTACAGCACATCATGTCTGAGCCAGAGGAGATCACCACCATGTCGGGACAGAAGCTGCAGCTAAAGATGTCGGTGGACTACATCTCCTTCTCCGCCCACACTGATTACCAGCAGACCAGCGAGTTCATCAGAGCCCTCAAACCACCACATGTGGTATGAGAAGAAAGCAGTGTGGTGAAATTCACAGTTCTCTGGACTCTTTATTCCCCCCTTGCATAAAATGTTGCACATGTTTAATTTCAGATCCTGGTACATGGGGAGCAGAATGAGATGGCGCGCCTGAAAGCCGCGCTGATCAGAGAGTACGAGGATAACGACGAGGTTCACATCGAAGTCCACAACCCTCGCAACACTGAGGCTGTCACGCTGAACTTCAGAGGAGAGAAGCTGGCTAAGGTGCAGTACGCTTTTTGTGATCAGCAGTCGCTGCATTGTGCGTATGCTTTTTAATGACACTGTTAAAAATGACAAATCCACTGAAAATGAGACAGATACACTTCTCTTTTCAGGTGATGGGCTCACTGGCTGATAAGAAGTGTGTTCAGGGTCAGAGGGTATCAGGCATACTGGTGAAGAAGAATTTCAACTACCACATCCTCAATCCCTCTGACCTTTCCAGTAAGTTCACTTTCATCGTCCCCAAATGGAGCACAGGGCCACCAAAGCATTTTAGTAGCGTTAATGCTTGAAAGTTCATGGCTCTGTTATTGTTTTGGGGTATTTGGGCTCAAAACTAAACCAAAGTAGACTGAACGAATGAATGAAACATTCCTCCTCTCGGAGCTGTACTGACCTGATCTGTCTGCTCTGCAGCGTACACAGAGCTGGCCATGAGTACAGTGAAACAGACCCAGGCCATCCCATTCACTGGACCCTACTCACTGCTTGTCTGCCATCTGAGGAATCTCACAGGTAAGACTGCGTGACCACTTCTGTGGAAATCTCTACGACCATCTCTGCATGCATCAGTAGGCTGTCTGAGACCATCCAAACTCATAAAAAGAAACCAAAAAACACTCTGAACTGCCCACATTGTTACAGTTTGTCACGCACTGCATCCTTTTGAGTTTTGTGTGTGATTTGTACCCCACGGTGGTGTCCGTCTGTCTCAGGTGATGTTGAAGAGCTGGACGGAACTGAGAAGAACACTTTGAAGATCTTTAAAAACATCACTCTGATCCAAGAGGCCGGCATGGTGCTGCTAGAGGTGAGAGCCCACAACGTAGCGCTGTGCTTTTCACACCAGTGTGCATAACTGGGAGTCCTAAATTTATTTCTTTACAGGATAGACACATGGTTTGATATCACTGAAACACTCTAATGATCCTTTTAACAAGGTAAGAAGGTGAACACTGCACCAGTGTGCCACGTAATAGCAACTACTCATTTATGTTTTCTGCAGCTTTCCACGTGCATGTGTCCAGTGAACTACAATCCTGGGTTTGGTTCGGTGCAGACTATTGACTGGATCACTCTCCTTTATAGCCATGTAAAATCTAAGGGGCAACTTTATGATTGGTTATTTCTGCTCCTAGCCACAGATTTTTAACGGGAGTGTACATTGTGATGCTCAGAGACAGCTTGGGACTTGTGTTTTATTAATTTGTCTTTATCTGCTGTTTCAGTGGATAGCTAACCCTCTAAATGACATGTATGCCGATGCTGTCACCACCGTGGTACTGGAGGTGCAGTCCAACCCAAAGGCTCAAAAAGGTCAGCTTGGTTATATAGACCCATATAAAAGATGGATGTAGGTAAGATGAAATCCCACACTGGTTTGTTCACACACACTTTGAAGCCTGAAATTAAACAGTTAGGCTGTGACATTTGAGCTAAGGGCTGTTGACATCCCCAATCCACCTGAGGCCATAGAACTTATAGTCTTTGTGAAAAGAATATGAATATTAAAAAATATATAGTCTTAATCTTTAATAGAGGAATGTCTTTACTAAAGTCATAAATCAAATGAAAAGCAGGGTCATTATCACATACAAACTGACATTTTTTTGCTGTAAGAGGAGTCGCCCCCTGCAGGTGATTAGAAGTAATGCATACTGCATTTGTTTCACTTTTCAGAAGTCAATGTTACATCCATCTTTTATATACAGTTAACACAGTGCCACTGAACACATGGTGCACACGTGTGTTTAGTTGCTGCTGTAAGTTTGAGGTTTTATTATCTGGTGCTATCTGGTTAATGGCAGTGATCTGCTTTCTGCCTTATGAGCAGTGATGGAGACCCAGAGCAGCACTATGGACATGGATGTTTTCCATACCCGGCTAGAAGTCATGTTGCAGTAAGCGATAGAATAAACCCATAAAACATTTTTATAATGCAGTAGCATGAATATTTTTATGGAAATGAAGTTCCTCGGATAAATAGTTGCTAAGCTCTTAATGAATTATGTTATTTGTCTGCTGTCTGTTTTCAGGGACATGTTTGGAGAAGAATGCGTGAACTTCAGCGATGGTAAAATCATCTCTGTGACTGTGGACGGGAAGACGGTGCACATTTGCTTGAAAACAAGGGTGAGGGTCTTTATCCTGTTAGTGGGAGCTGCTGATTTGGTGTTTGAATATGTCGCTGACTTCTTATCCCCTCACCAGTCTGTGTGCTACGAAGATGAATGCACAGAGGATGATTCGCTCAGAGAGATGGTGGAACTGGCGGTGCAGCGGCTCTATGACGCTCTAAACCCCGTTATCTGAAGAAAGACAAACACCTGGCTGCGGGTCTGCAAACATCGTTAGCGATCGGTCATCAGATATACACACACAATTCTAAAACAGTTGGGACATCGTGTTAACGTAGATTAAAAACAAAATGCTGTGATTTGCATTAAAAAACACATTTTATCCACAGTAGAGTGTAGAAAACATATCAAATGTTTAAACTGAGAAAATGTGCGATTAGCTCAATACGAGCTCATTTTTACTTTGATGGCAGCATCACTTCTTAGGAAAGTTGGGACAGTCATGTTTATCCACCAGATTGTCTGTTTTATGTATTGTAGATGATGAGAGTCTTCATAATTTTACAGAGGAACATTATTCTGAAATTGTTCCACAGTTTACAGAGCTGTTTCCTTTTAATAACCACTCACTTTTTCACCTTTTGTTGCCCCCGTGGCTTTTATTGTGACATGTTCCTGCCATCAAATTCGAAATGAGGTAATATTTTTCATGAAAAGGGGGAAAATGTTTACAGTTTCACAGACTGAAGAAACACAGTAACTAAGTGAGCAAGTCTGACTTGCGAGAATAAGCTATGTGATGTTATTTAACAGATTTTAGTGTTGTTTGTATTGTAAGCACTTTTAATTATGAAATACATTATTATGTTAACTGCGTTTGAGTGTAGATTCACTGCAGGTTTCATTTGACCTGAGTTCATTATTAATATGCACTTGTTTACTTTTAAATGTGATGATGTGTGTGAATTTCTAAATGCACTACATGTGCTGTAATTATTTGTTGTTTTAAGAAGACTTCTACTTCAAAAACAGTATTGTGTTTAGTTTTGTCAATTTTAAATATACAGTATTCATTGTAATCTTGTTATCTATGGACATGCACATGCTTGTTTTATGTAATTAATATTTATTTTTATGTTTTAAAATCTGTTCTCACTAAAAACACTACATGCATTAACAAAATCAAATAAAAACAGGCGACACAAACAGTGCCCATAAGTCTTTTATTCATTAAATATCTGAAACAATATACCCAGTAATTTCACAATAAATATAATCAAAGGCACATTCTTTAAAAATAACCATCTGATTTTAACCATAAAGTTGCTTTAATGCCCATTTTGGCTGAACTTTCAAGATATTACCACACCCTTTACTTATATTGCTATAAATATGTCATAAATAGCAACACATTACCATTGAAGCTTGGCTTGTCATTAAAATTTGTATAATTTCTACCAGACAAATGACTTTATTAAAGCCAAAGGAGCTGAAGTAAACGGTTGTAAACCAACCACTTAAGCGCTGCTGTGCAAAAGGTAATACAGGATGAACCAAGACCACAAGTGATTTCTATTTTTTGTCATATTTAACCCCTTCTATATGATGCATTCACAAACAGCAAATGTGCATATGTTTGCTCATGTGCACATTGCACATATAACTTGTTTTGCTGATCAAAGTTACCGAATCAGCTATTTTTAACAACACATTTGAACGAAAAAAGCCTTAAATCCTCACCAGCTTTAACCAATGGATGCTTGTTGGCAATTTAGGTCAAGTAACTGACTTAAAATTACACATGTGAAATGTTTAATAGTGTGATCGGTGGTGGAGTTTCAAGGGGGACCCACAGTGTTCGGTGCCACTACAGTTTTCATCGTTTCTCAGAAGATGTCTTCATCCCCGTTTTAAGTTCATTAGTATACCTATGGCTACCACCAGCAGCATCCCAACTCCTAGCTCCATCATCTTGCCCATTTTCTTCTCGCCTATAGTGTCCTGTTTCTTCTTCAGTATCTCCTCTTTGCGGACTCGGATGTCTCTTTGTCTCTGCAGCTGCTCGCTGTAGTGGGACTTGTAGAACTGGTCGAAATCAAAGATGCCTCCTCGGCCGTCTGGGTCCACCACGGAGCGTCGGCTGTCGGTTTGCCGTCTGCCTGCGCTCCCGCTCGTGTCCTTGGCTGAAGGCCTGACTGTAGCGGTGAGGTCTGTCAGACTCAATAGTCCCAGGTCATATTTCTTCCTGAGCCCCTTGTTTCCCAGCACGGTGTAGGCCTCACTGATCTCCGAAAAGCGGACTGTGGCTTCTTCGCTGCCAGTGTTTCTATCCGGATGGTAGGTGAAGGACTGCTTGTAGTACGCCGTTTTTATCTGGGCTCGAGTGGCGGAAGGTGCCACTCCAAGGATATCATAGTAGCCGGTTTTGGTTTTGTAAAGAGGATCGGGTCTGGCTCCATCACCGCTGTAAGCCCTGACAAATGTCCATTGCCCGTGTTGCCAGTACAAATGCTGACTATAAGGGCTCTGCTGTCGGCGGAAAGTGCGGGGCAAAGTCCTCCAAAACCCGGTGCGTTTCCACTGTCGAGACAGACTCCTGTTTTCTCTTTGTACCTGGTTCTTGTTATAAAGAGAAAACTCCTCAGGAACATAGTAATGGTAATTCTCTGCAACCGTTCCGTTCTCCCAAATAGCACCAAGGACCGGCTTTACGCTTGTGTAACCGTCCCGAGAAGTTAGAGCACGGTCTGTGTCCGCGGCGTCTTTGGCTCCATACGGCCCGCCAATACGACTATCACCCCAAAGAAGCCCTGCTGGCAAAGGCGAACCGTGTGAGGCACATTTCCCGTGTTTACTGTGGCTGTCACGTAGGCAATAGTTATTTAATTTGTGTAAGAAACCGTGCGCCCTCCTTCCAAAACAACTCCTAACCTCCGCCATGTTTCCTCTCGGGTGTCGGGCAGTGTTGCCAACTCCTCAGTAAGGAAAATCGCTATTGGTTGTCCTAAAAGTCGCTAGAAGTCGCTAAATGACGTCATCACCTAATTTGCATAATTGGTCATGCTAATGTAATTGTAACATTGTTGGAGAGAGAAATAACATTGTGGAAGAGACATAAAGTGAGTAAAAAACGTCCTAAATGCATTTAGAGTTTATTTAGAACTACAAATTAAATTTCTTTTAGCAATTATTGCTTTTTTTAATGTCACAATTCCAACCCTGCTCCTTTACCCGGGCTTGGACCGGCAAAAGTGACCCGAAATAGGCACTCTGGTGGAGTTACTTTGTGTGTGTGTGTTTATAAGTAGTTTTAAACCTTGTGATCCACAAAACAGCATAAGAGTAAAAGAGTAAAAGAAGAACTGACTGCGTTACAGCACCCGCTGCTTGTTGAGAGTAAAAGCGATACGGGCTTTCACGTCTTTTTTTAGCGACTTTTTTTTTTTAGAAAAATCGCTAGGGGGTCTGAAAACTCGCTAAATATAGCGACAAAGTCGCTAAGTTGGCAACACTGGTGTCGGGTAATCTCGGGGGAGTTTTTGTGAAGCGCGAGGCTTGCTTTGATTACGTATGCAGTGACGTTCGAGGCCTCGCGGGGAGTCCGTACCATGTGATTTAGGAACTGGCTCGCCGGTTCGCGCCAGATTCGAAATAAAATGGGCAGCAAAACACAGCTCAGCTGATTTCCCCATCACACCGTGTTGTGGAATTGGATTACGTACGTGTTACATAGTTACTTGAGCATTTCTTCTTCGATTCTTTTTTGATGTGCAGAGAATAAACACCCAATACACAGAGCAGATCCAGTAAACAACAATTATTTATTAACACATATGTGGGAGATGTACACAACGTCACCCTCTGCGTAGATCTCAAAGAGGAAGCACAGATCATACTGTTTAATATGTCAGGGTTCACGTCCCCTCATGCGTAAGCAGATAACATAACATGCATCAGTTACCGTTAGTGACAGTTAGACACAATTCCTTTTTCGGTGATTTTCTGCAATTACTCAGAAATCTATCTTAACTGCATCTCGCCCCGCTGTTTCCTGTTGTTCTCTTTTAGCAGCGCAAACGCAGGCAATGCTCTCTGCAAAGCTTCCTGTTCTCCACAGTTTCAGTTTTGCCAAGCAATGACCTATGACACAGTTTATAACTGAAAGGTGGCCTCTAATATACTGGCCTGTTATTAAATGCATAAAACAAAATACACAGCAAATAAGCACTAGAAAATATATTTTCCTAATAGATGGAACCAGTAAGGAAGAGAAGATTTACCCCTATCTGGCAACATTTTGATCTCATCTCTCCTAATAAGGTATGCAGACAGTAATAAATATCACAAATGATAAGTACCATAATATAAATAACAGATCCTATAATCTGATTTATGTCTTTTGGTTTATTAAAAGGTGAAACGCCATACACTAGTTTGTGTCATTATCCAGATGTACATAAGCATGATTACACAGTTACACAATCATACCAAAACTGAGTCCTGATAGTTTCCACTTTCTCTTTTGTATCAGACATACTGAGACAATATTCAGGATAAATAACCATGAAAACAATTTATTTAGTCAGTTTAGAGGTTTACACATCACATCATTATAATCATTGAGCCTGTTTCACTTGCGTCGTCCACTTTATGGCGCAGTAGAGCAAATGAATTGTAACAATGCTTCAGACCCTTCTCCAATGCTTCGAAAAATGAGTCGACCAGTTGGATGGAAAGCTTCAGTTCATCACGAGGCTTCATTTGACCATCACTACCACTGACATACCCATTTCCGCGTCGTTCACCGGCAGCGCCCCAGCGACGAGGAGGCTGAAACTGCTCTTTACAGCCTCTGCAAAAAACTGTATGGTGCAGATTAATGGCACATATAACATACCCTATAACATAAAATATAATGACGAGTATTTAAACAAAATTTTTAATGATAAGTTTATGTCTTACGAAAACTACCCAAGAAGATCAGGACAGAAATATAACGTTAAAAAATAATTAGATAGTTTTAAAATTAAAAGCACCGCTGACTTAATAGAAAATTATAAATCAGTAAAGGAAGTGTTATCAGTATTGCTATTTATTGAATACTTTCTCTCTTTTTAAATTGGGATATAGAAACACTGAAATAAGAGGTCATGCATAAATAAACTAAAAATCAAGACAGTTAAATGTAATCAGTTATCATCTAGCTTCTTGAGAGAGAAAGGTGAAGCCAGATACATCAGTGAAAAATATGCACACTCTAAATGACTTTCCAATATAAATGTCACTGAAATAAAATGATATGTCATATATTAGTGGACATGCAAACGTCAGATGTTAATGTCAATTTTATTTCTATAGCACATTTGAATGCAACAAGGTTGAGCAAAGTGCCTTATAAGTTGGTTAAACCAAACAAGATAAAACCGTAGATCGATCAAATTAATGGAATAAATATGGAATAAAAACAAACAAAAACAATAAAATGAGCTACATTGGTGGCAGGGTTAGCACAGAGAGACAGATAACCATTCACCACCCACAATCATAACATAAAACCCCCACATGGGACTCAAACTTAACCCAAGTTGGAAAAAAAAAAAGCGACCAGAGCAAAACAAAACACACAAGTAAAAATATGTGTCAAAAACAAAGACATAGCCTAACATATTAGAAGACCTGGCTTTATTGTAAGGCTATATTTGTTGTTCGGTTAAAATGTAGTTATAAAAAAACTTGACTGACTTAAATCTCATAATTTCTAGAAGATTATTTTGTCCTTAATTATAATGATTAAATAATACCAATTTAACGTATATATTTTGACAAATCTATTCTAAATCTATTTTAAAAGAAAGAAAGAATTTTTATTGTGAAGGACGCCGTTTGATCCTAACCGGAAGTCCGTGAGTGCGGTCTTCTTTGTCGTCGTAAAACATTTCATACCAGCGTTTTGGATCCACTTAGTGCCTGCGTTAACAAATGCAGCGATGCCCCTTTTTTATGGTCTTTCTCAGGTAACTTCAGCTACTGACTTAGTACACTGACTGCATCATGGTTAACCTCTGCTGTCTCTGCTGCGGTGAACTCCCTGAACCCCGCCCCCCTCCTCCGGGAGCAGCGCGGGACTCCCGCTCCGCACAGCAGCAACATCAGCACCAGCAGCAGCCTGCTGGCTCCGGCCCAGACGCCTCGGGGCTGAGGGGGCCACCAAAGGGGGGAGCGAACGGAGGGGTATTAGGAGCGAAGCAAGTGAATAAAAAGGAGTGAGCTTCCAGACATGCGAAAAAGTGCAGCATGCTCTCTTCCGATCAGGACTCTGCGGAGGACGCGGCGGCCAGCGGTCTCAATGATGCTGATGGAGAAGAGGAGGAAGAGGACTCACCGGCTGAGAGTGATGTCCCGGAGGAGGTAAGAGCAGACAGATGTAGTCATTTTTTTTTTTTCTCCGATAACTTCCAGAAAAGTAAGTAGTAGATAATAATAAAGAGCCATATGTTTATTGTTCAAATGTAGAAGGACAAGCCACAAAAACATACAGTCTTGTTTCATTGCTGCCTTTTTGGTACCCTGTGCAGTCCTCTCTGTGCCATCACTTTCACCTGCAGCCAAGCAGCATCATTGCTTCCTGAAATGTCACAATAGTTAATTTGACATAGTGGCAGCAGACTCCAGTGATTTGGAAAAGTACTGTAACGACAAAAGCACAGCTCGTAGTCTTGCACAACCCAAGTTTACATGCATGTGTCTGCACTGGTTCCTCCACGCCCTTGGTTTTTACTGTCATCACGTAATTACTGTGCTTCTGTCTGCAGGGGAATGACTCTGACCACATTTCTGTGGTTGCAAACAACTTGTGCCTATTTTTCCCTTACATTTCCTGAGTTCAGCTTCCTGTAAACTGTATCCATGACCAAGGATCTAGCATATATGAGTCAGCTTTTCTTTTTTTTAAAGGGTAATCTTTTTCAGATGTCGCACCTATGATGTCTGCAGTCACAAGGCTTGGACCGCTTCAAAGTCCACCCTCTCTGGTTCACAAGAACTGAATCCCTCGTTTGCTCCACAAATAACTCAGGTGGAACCCGGCAGTGTAAGGCATCTCCACCCCTGTGGCAGTGCAGTAATGAATGGCTGGCTGTCAGCATAAATCCTTTCACTCCTTAAAACACCAGAGGTAGTCAATGTGGAGGAATATCACCACGAGACAAAAACAAATTTAAGCATTTGAAATCAGGAATCTCAAATAATTACTTGACAAAATGCCGTCAATTTAATTTCAGTAAATGGTCCGAGCTCAGGTTCTCTTTATGCACTCTGGAAGTTTTGACTGTTAGTGTTACTGATGAAATAGCCTTCAGCCAGTGTGTTTGCTGAATAGGACTGTTTGACCGCTGCTCAGTATTGCAAATGGGAGCACTTTGTGTTTCTGTTTGGGCGCTCCGCTCCAAACCTCCCAGTGCTCCGCAGAGTGATGGATGGGTTTGTGACAAAGTGGTAACAAGAGAAGCTTTCAGGACTTTTACTCAAGGGAGAGTGAAAAAAAAGTGAAAAAATATACTTTTACCCTACTATTTCTTTGGGTAGCTAAAAGCTGTGAGACATATATCTGTACTAAGAGCAGTATAGGCCAATTGCAAGTAGATTAAAATGGACGTGTTCAAGTGAAGTACTGGTGCTTCATAACTGAAATTAAGTGTGGTCCATCTATAGATTTTCTTAACTGCTTATCCTATTCAGAGGTTGTGGAGGATGGAGTCTGTCCCAGCTGTTATGGGGCAAAATGAGGGCTGCACCCTGGACAAGCAGACACCTACGGCCAGTTTAGAATCACCCATTAATCTAACATGCAGGTTTCTGGAGGAAGTCACAGTACACGGAGAACATACAGCTCCATGCAGCCTCACCCAGCTGGTGCATGTGAAGCCAGGACCTTCTTTGTGTGAGGAGACAGTGCTAACAACTGAGCCACTGTTAAGCCACTGTGTTCAGTTACATTTGACCTCTATTTACTTTAGCTGTAATTTAGCTGTTAATGCAACTAAAATGTGTTGTTTGGGGATGGAACAAACAAATTGCTTCCATTATTGATAACTGGTGGAACTTTGTTCTGCAAAATAGCATGAAAAAAGCTTGTATCCATGCCGACACGAGTCTTTCTTTCAGGAATAAATCTTGTTTCTCTCTCAACATCATGCAATACTTAATTTCTGCCACTTTATTTTTTACCTTAGTTATGGTGATCTGATTTTTATGAATACACCTGACCATACCTAAAGAGATCAGATGCTGTCTGCCGTTGTTATTTACGTTTTTATCAGATTCTATCATAGTCATGTACGCCATTGTTCTCTGTATGCTGCTGTTAAGCGGCTGTCTCTGTGCGCCCGCAGCACAAACGTTTGTCTCCAGACTCAGAAGAGAATTAGGAAATAAGAGTCTTTAATAAGCAGCCGCTGTTATCCAGGAATAATCTACAGAATGTGGTCCTCCACAGTAACCAGTGTAGGATCAAGAAAAAAGTTCCCTTGATCTGCTTAATTGCTCTCATAATTGCTCTTGTTCTTGAAATGGTATTGCACATAATCCGGTTCACTCACTTGTACATGTTTTACTTTATTTATGTTTAGATGTGTTAATGTCCCTGCTGAATCCCAGTGTTCTTCCTTCAGTGTGATTTACTCTGTGCTTAGGTAGGGAAAAGCGCTTCGATTTATAGCTTAACCACTTTCATTTGCATTTCTGCTGCGAGCCTTAAAATCGCTGCCATGTTTAGGGGGTTCATTGCTTTAAGTGCGTTTTTTCATTACTCTCCCCTTCATTTCTTTTCCATCCCTTTCCCTCGCTCTCTCTTTCTCTCTGCAGCAGCGTCCAGTCAAGCAGTCCCTGGGTGCTTGCGTCTGTCGGGAGTCCCACTGGCGCTGCCTGGTGCTCTCCCTGCTCATGTACAGCTGCCTGGGTGCAGTGGCCTGGTGTAAGCTGACCCGGGTCACCAAGATAAGCTTCAACTCTGCCCTCACCTCCTCTTTAACATCCTCCTTTACCTCCTCCCTGCGGGGCGCCTCTGGGGTGGGCATCGGAGGACACGCTATGATCTACCACGACAGCCCCTGCTCGGACGGCCTCATCTACATCCCCCTGGCCTTCCTGCTCATGCTCTACGTGCTGTATATTGTGGAGTGCTGGCACTGCAGGGCCAGGAGCGAGCTGCAGTGCAAGGCAGACGTGGACAGCGTGTACGAGCGGGTGCTTCGGATGCAGCGGGCCCAGCCTTGCATATGGTGGAAAGCCATCAGTTACCATTTTGTCCGGCGGACACGACAGGTGACCCGGTATCGTAACGGGGATGCCTACACCACCACGCAGGTGTACCACGAGCGAGTCAACACTCACGTGGCCGAGGGCGAGTTTGACTACAGCCACTGTGGCATGAAGGATGTATCACGTGACCTTAGAGGCCTGGAGAGGCATCCAGCCACTCGCCTGCGCTTCACCAAGTGTTTCAGCTTCACCGAGGCGGGCCCAGAAAACGATTACCTCAGCCAGAGAGCCAGGTTCTTCTCTGAAATCGAAGGTTTGGATGATTACATGGAGGCTCGGGAGGGGATGCAGCTAAAGAACGTGGACTTCAGAGAAAACCTCTTAGCCTATGTAGACCCAGACAGGATGCCTTGGTACACTTCCCAGGTTGCCTTCTGGCTGGCAGCTCTGCTCATGCTTTCCTGGCCTCTAAGAGTGCTCACGGAGTACCGCACTGCTTACGTGCACTACCGCATCGAGAAACTGTTTGGGTTGGAGTACACCCACAGCAGCCCCTCCCCTCTAGATGAAGACAGGCCTGTGGGGAGAAATATTAGTTGTGTTATTCCCAGAGTTGACACGCTGGACAGCACTGAAATGGAGTGGCACATACGCTGCAATCGCCAGGTGATTCCCAGCTACTCAGAGGCGATGCTGTTAAACATGAGGACAGGGGCTTCTAATTCATTACAAGACACGTCTTCCTCTAACTGCCTTCTACTGGACAGCAGCCAGACTGCTGAGAGCTACGGAGCTCTCCAAAGCCAGGACGACTGCGAGCAGTGCAGCGAGCTGAGTGGACAAGGAGCTGGAGGAGGCAGGAGGAGGACGATCACCAGCTCCAGCTGCTCCTCCATTCTGTCCTGCCACGGAGCGCTGTTCCACTCGCACCTCTCCTTGGACACTTCTCGCTTTTCCCTCTGTCGCATGTATGGCTCTCATAGAGGGAGTCGCAGCAGCAACCTGACGGAGCCCTGCTGCGCGGATGAGCAGTGCTGCCGGTCGGACTCCAGCCAGCTGGCACTCAGCAACAGTCCACCAACGTACAGAGACGCACACTTCTTTCCTGTTCTCATTGTGCACCGGTCCGAGGGCAGCGAGGGCGAGAGGGAAGTGAGGCGCTACTATGTACGAAGGGGGTCATCCTGTGTGGAGACGGCCTTGTGAGACAGTGGTTAATATCAGATATGATGGAGGGTATGGTGGGGTTCATCGCTATGTGGATAAAATATGCACTTTTAGCAAATTTCACAGTAAGAAGAAATTAAACCAAAATGAAACCAAGGGTATTATTTTATTTATTTTGAAAAAAGTTACAGATAGCGATAGCACTGAACTTCATCCACATCCTGTAGCTACACCAGAGAGTGTCATCTTGGAATTTTCATGATGTCTTTGCTGCATGATCTGCGCAATACTGCTAATTTCATCATCTGTTATTTGCAGAAATATTTTCATTGTGTGTGTGTGTGTGTGTGTGTGTGGGTGATGTACCTTTATGGTTACAGAGCGTTGATCCATTCGGAGGCACATGTAAGAAAAAGAGGTAAAATTTAAAAAGTTGCATGTTGTTGCAGACCATTTGAAAAATTAAGACACGCCAGGTTGAAGCCAAAGACTTTTTTTATGTTATTTTTTATTGAGACCTACAAAAAATAATGTGGAACATGTGAACTGAAGACCGTGATGTGAACGTCTAAGTGAAAACAATAAAGGTGTCAAACAGGTGTGAAAATTCCTAAAATCCCAATGAATTTTATCACTAGTAAAATGACTTTTTAATAAACTGTAACAAATATTATAACACGTGTGGGACCCTCAAAGCACAAGATGAGAAAGAAAGGAGACAAAACAAGGAAACAAGATCTGAGTTAAGTTTTTTTTTTCTCTGATCACATTGATCCAAAGCGACAATGTCACACACTCTCAGACTCACAGCTCACTGGTACGTCTCCCGTCCTTAACTGCAAGGGTACAAACTCTAAAGATAGAGTTGGGACTTCACTTCAAATAATACCAGAGGGAGGAGTGGTACAAATGAAGCATGTATTGATACAAAAATAAATTCAGCATGCCTTTTAGACTGGAGAGTTCATTTTCTGAATAACAAGCTGAGTTTTTGATTCACTCTACTTTAAATTCAACCAGTCTTATTAGCATAGTAAGTAACTGCGCATTGTTAGAGACTTCAAAATGTTTTTCTAGAAGAATTTCTAGTAAAATTTGGGGTTCTAAGACTAAGATCTATAACTGAGGTGAAAGATTTGATCCTTTTAAACTGGAAGTCATCAATCCTTTTATCCTATAGCAACTCACTGTAACAATTGGTGTCTGTAGCTCAGGAGGTAGAACAGGTCATCTACGGATTAGACGCCTCGTGGTTGGATCCCATGCCTGCATGCCAAATATACTTGGGCAACACATTAACCCCAAGTTACTGTCTGATGCATCCATTGGAGTGTGAATGTTAGTTATATATTAAGTGCTTTGAGTACTCCAGGAGAGTAGAAAAGAGCTATATAAGATTCAGTCCATTTAACAATGTCTGATGGGAAAGCTCGGAACAAAAATGTTTAAATAGTTACATTTTTATTATCGAATGAACAATTGTTTTTCTTTCATCTGCCTACTACAAAGCACCATTGGTAATACTCTGTTTTCCACTTATTTTCAGAGGAGATTTTCTGTTTTGAAGATTGTTACACATCAATATTATTCAATTAATATTAACCAGATTAATGTTTATGAACAAATTTAGAATTTTAAGGTTTTAATGTAGTTTGAAAAACACAAGGCTACTTAATATTTTATTTCATTTCATTTTATGTCAGGCATTTACATAATTTGCAAAAAGTCATTAGTAGGCTATATAAAATCATCTATATGTGTTATAGAGAGAACTTTGTTAAAATTATTATCATCTGAGAGGCTGATATTAGTTATTTGCCGATATATCTGTATTAGTATTTATAATGCCCAAATAAATATGTTATTAGTATTGATATTGCATACTTTGCCCACCAGTGGGCACTCACACAACTGAATGAAGGAACACACCAGCAGAAGTAATCAGTGATTTGTTGTGACAATAAAACAATTTTTAAATGCATTTTTATATTATCTTATTGAGGACTATCAAATATCAATTAATCTTAAAGATCCTGTACCAGTCAGGCTCTAGAAATTATAGGAATTCTGCGTTATACTTTGGCCAGAGTAATACAATAAATAAATATGGGCATTAATACCAAATCTGTAAAAATAATAATTAATATCAAAGTACAAAATATTTGTAAAAACCAAGTAAAACTAAACATTTTCAAACAATAAAAACTACAAACTCCCCCCCAAAAAAGTCAAAACAAAATAAAAACTAATAAGATAATATAAAAGTATAATAACTCTCAGTGGAAGATTAGAAAAAACTTTGGATGGTCTTAATTTTTACTTTTACATTCTGATCATAGGGTAGGAATTTGTTGTAAACAACACTAAAATTTTAGAGAATTAAAGCACTTCTGAAGTCAAACTGGAGTACCTAATGAAGTGGCTGGTGAGTGTACATGTGTACATGTTTATCGCGGGCTTGGTCTCGCGCCTCCCTAACGTCACTTCCCTATGCACGCGAGGTTTGTGCTAACGGCAGCTAACGAACCAACTGACAGCCGAGAACGTTCCCTGAGCTCTGTAGCTTAGTCAAAGTAATGCGAGGAAAACCCAAGTGACTATCTCCGCGGTAGATGCCGGCTCGTTTTTTCGACAGCGGTTTAAATGCAGCTGCGGCTCTGTGAAGAAGGCTGGTCTGTTGTTGACATCCATAACGAGCACGGATGTGTCGCCAGCCTAACCACAAACGCTTCGAGCTAGCCTAACTTTCTCACGGAAGTTTCCCACCTGGTATGCTTTTCAAGCATTTGCTCACTGTGACGCGGCATTAGGCCGGACTTAAGTCTGTTACTTAAGAGATTGCGATGAAGCTCCAGTGTGATGTCGAGGTGGTGAATCGGATGCTGCCGACGTTTGGGATGAAAAGTCGAGGCAAGGGGACGAGAGCAGTGCTCTCCATTGGGAAGCATTTGGACAAGACGACTCAACGCAGCAACATCTACTTGATGATCTGCACAGCCAAAGACAGAGCCGGATCAAAGTACAAGGTATTTACTCCTTACTTTAAAAGCTATTGTACAGCAAGTACTGTCTGTTCAGTCTGGAGCTAATGTTTATCTCTGGGTGTGGTGCGTCTGTTTTTATTTGGTCCCCAAAGTAAGCAAACTACAAGATGATTAAAGCTAATTATTTTATTTAATTTACTCAATTTTTCAAAGTACATTTCAAGGCCAGAAACGTGTAATTTACTTCTTCTGGCATCCGTTTGTTATGTCATGGATGGCATGAGAAGTGAAGTGACGCTATCCCATCATGCCTTGCTTTTCAGACACTCAGGGGGGAAAAAGTAAATAAATAAATAATGAAACCCAACGGCACGGCTCTAAAAAGTTAATAACTTAATAAATCGTGAAAACTATCAGTTGACCCGGCGACTCAGCATTGTTTAGACTATTTAATAAAGTAAAATATACTTGAAATGTTACGGTGTTGTGCCAAAAAGTGATCGCTGATGTTTATATGTGTTTTTAAAATCTAATATCTTTCCGTAAGTTGATGAGTAGACTATAGTCAACTGGATTTAGTAAGGGGGTATTTATAAAATAAAGAAGTTACCTGTTTTGCTGCTCTCTTTATGACTCTGTTCTGTATTATAGTGGCCACTTACGATATCTTTATAGAACTAGTATGTTATATTTGTTACAATTTCTGCTCTCCTCTTGTTTAGACCTGTTTTGGGAAAAGGCATTTTTAATGTCAGTGACACTTTTTACCTGGATAAATGAAAGATATAGAAAAGCCACTTTGCCAAAAACTTATGACATTATTTTTTGTCTCAAAATGTATTTATATCATTCATGAGAGGTATGTTTTAGATATGTTTGACAGATTACACCCTAACAAGTCATTTAAGACACTTTTAATACCAGTTATCTTTTTTTTTTTTTTGCAAATACCAGAAAACCACTGCCTGTGCTGTTTATTGGTCAGTGAGAACATCCAGACCTTTTCTTTTCATTTTCAAGCTCCAGCAGCTAATATATTAATCATTTAGTTTATTGATCTATGGCCAGTTTTCATAGTGAGTTAAAGATTGGATCATTTTTCAAATAGAAATTCACTAGTTCCTGTGCACACACACTAAATGATATTTAAGAAAAAGAAAAAAAATCCCAAATTTACCTAAAGAAAACAAACATCAGGAAAATCTCACTGGAAAGTACTGCTGGAGTTAATCAGATCTACCTTTTAAAATATTCATTATTTTTCCAATAGTGACCTAAACTGGAAACCCTTGTCATATTGTTTTCATTTTGTCAGCCTCTGATGTAAACGTTTGCAGCTGTTGTCACCTAGCTGTTGAATGTTGAAATTCAGTATTCCAGTCTTAACTTGCTTGGCGCACCACCGCCCTGAAGTTGTGTAATGTTTTTTTCCACTGCTGAAATTTGCCCGTTTATTTCTCTTCTAGCTAAAAGGCAACATAGAGAAGTTCTTCACTTGGTTTGTGGAGGAAGGCAAGGCCACTGTGAGATTAAAGGAACCTGCTGTTGACATTTGTTTGAGCAAGGTATGACATAGAGCACACCGTGACTGCAGTCTTAGTAAGGACTATACAACTGAAGACCCTGAATTAAATTAGAAGATGTATGTACATTACATGAGTGAAACAAATTGTTTTGCATTAACTAACTGTCCAATTCCAGTGTTATATGGTTGTTTATTGAGCTTTTAGTCAGCTAGTTAATAAAAGTTTGACTGTAACATGTAATTTTTACATTGTTTTGACATTTCTCACAGCAGAGTGATATATTTTATGAGGATGTTTAAACTGTAATATTAGTAAAGTACACATAACATGCTTCTGCCGCCTAAGCAGTCTTGTTTGAGTCTGTGTAATAGGAAAACTCATAGGACAGAAGACACTTTGTTAGATTAACAGGCTGTTTTTTGATGTGCCTGGGATAGTCTTAGCCTTATTCTTTTAGCTGGTGTTCAGATTTCTGAGAACACTGAAGAATGAATATAAACACAGAATTCAAGCCAGCAAGTAGGCTTAGCTTACTTCCCCATCATAGGATCATGTCACCGTATTAAAGTCCCCCCCCCCCCACTAAGTACCTCGCTAAGACTCTAATTTTGCAGGCCTCTGGAATGGTTGTTCTTTGTCTGTCCTGGAAAAAGAACTTTATGTTCTCTGACTCATTTGTCCACCACAGACACACACACACACACACACACTTCAGTTTCAACCCCAGTTCAGGCCACAGCAGAGAACTTAGATGACTTATTGTTTGTTTTTCTTGTGTTGCACAGCCCTCTGAGGTGTTTAACGCGTCACACTCTTAGAAAGCACACACCTTCTCACAGGCTTTTAAATTGAGCAGGTAAACATGGAGAAATGTGTAAACCAAACCTTGGTTAACCTGCTTGGCCACAGTTTTGTAAACATTCTACTTCTCCTACAGTAAATGGATTAAATTACCTGTCAGTGTACTGTACAGGTGCACAAACCTGTCTCCAACTCCTCTATTTTCTATCCAACTGACAATCTCTCACTCCCAGCTGCATACAGTCTATCCTTTTCATTCAAAAGAAGTATGTCAGAGTATTCTAGGTCAGGGAATCTGGGTTAGATATTTCAGTGAATCTAGTCATGCACCACAGCGACCTTTGAGGACCCGTGAAACTGCTGTTTCCTGTTAATCCACTGATCCAGCGTAACTGTATTTATCTATCTCTAGGCTGACTCCAACAGCTTGAAGAACTTTCTCTCGGCAGCTCGTCTAGCAGACAGAGGGAGTGACACGAGCAGCCTTCCTCTGTCCACACTGACTCCTGTTCGCGCCAGAGACGTAGAGCAGCCCAAGAAGAAACTCTCCATCGTCTCCAAGAAGGATTACCCACTCACCTCCAACTTCCCTCACTCCCTGGAGCAGCTGCAGGTGTCGTACTGCAAACTGTCACGCGTGGACATGCGAATGCTTTCACTCAAAGGTAAATAAATAAAATAAGTGAGTCAAGTTGGTTAAAGGTACCATGTCTCCTTGTCTATGCAAATCCAATAATAAATAGTTGGGTGTAGCTCCAAGTCACACATGGGGAAAAAGCCATTTCAAGACCCCAGACTCCTAAAAATTGAAAATTTGTATGTCAGAGTAGACTCTGCTCTCTAAGCTGAGGTGTTTCTGTTTGATTTTTTTCAGCTCTGCGCAAGCTAGACCTCAGTAACAACCATATCAAGAAACTTCCCGCCACCATCGGTGACCTCAGCTGTCTTTCCGAACTCATCCTCCACAATAACCACCTGGAAGCCTTCAGCGAGGCACTCTGTCTGTCCACCCTCCAGCGGACCCTCCAACACCTGGACCTCAGCCAGAATCGCTTGCAGACGCTCCCTGCTCAGTTCTGCCAGCTCAGAGAACTCGTGAACCTCAAACTGGACGATAACGCACTCCTGTGTTTGCCGTTCCACATCGGCCGACTCTGGAAGCTGAGGTTCCTGTCCGCGGCACACAACCAGCTGGCTGTACTGCCTGGTGACTTCCGCAAGCTGAGTCTAGAGAACCTGGACTTGTTCGGAAATCCATTCATCCAGCCCAACCCTCTGGACCACAAAATGCAGCTTACATTCCCACTTCCACTTCAGGAGTTGGCCTCCAGAGCCGTGGCCAATCTCAGGTTAGATTTACATGCTGCTCTACATCCAGTTTAGACCTCGCTGTGGTTCTCTAGCAAGTATAAAACTCATTAATCCTTTATTCTTTCTGTCACTTTACAGAATCCCATATGGACCTCACCTTATCCCTGCTCACTTGTGTCGGGACCTCGAAATAGCCAAAACCTGTGACTGTGGTCGCATCTGCATCAGTTTCTACATCAAGACTGCAGTGAGCATGAACCTCCACCAAGTCTCTCACACAGTTGTGCTGGTGGATGACATGGGAGGCACAGACGCACCGGTGGAGCAACACTTCTGCTCGCTTTCCTGCTACTCCGAATTCTTAGACAACTCCCTCCAGAGAGGAACCAGATGAGGACGGAAACTTATTTGATCGAAAAACGTTGCCGCCTAGAAACCTCTGTGTGTGCGTATGTGTGTCGGCGTGCGCGTTTGCGCTGCAGTAGTTAGGATTGTGGGATACAGTCTTAAGAGTATGTGAAGAGGAAGCTGCAGTGGTAAATGGCTCCGCCGTAGTTTCCTTATGCTGCCTTTGAGTGAAAGGACAATATTGAGTTTGTTGTGTTTTTAAAAAGAGCTTCAAGCTGTTTGTTTATGCTTAAATTTATGTTGAGGCAGTTTCCGTTTATCAAAATGGGGTCGGAGACAAGCATGAATATGTTACCTCTTGCTCCATCTGAAACAGAGTGGCACTTACTGTACGTTATGATAGCAGGCAGCACAAAACCTTGTGCTGCTGGCAAATCTCTTAACAGTATTTTTTTTTCCTTCCTTGTGTTTAAAGAGACCGCTGACCTACTTCCATCAGACAGGGGAATTACAAGATTAGATAAATTTCCTGAAAACAGTGCCTCAGGGTCAATGACTAACAGCCAAAGGGAGGTGCTTTTTACTGTGCAAATGACCCACAATTTTTACATATGTGAAAGATTAAATAAAAGTATTCATTGTCATGTCTTAAGTACTTTATTCTGTTGGATCCAAATTATTATTATTTTTTCCACAAGTTTGCATGAAATCAACAAAAAAGGAATGTCAGGTTTTTTTAAAATTACGAGCAATGTTTCTGCATCCTTCACAGCACCATCAGTCCAGCTCGTACATTAGAGTGTTTAGGAAGGTGAACCCAGCTGATGATGTATGATCACTGATTACTATCTCATTTCCATCCTTATCAATTTCCCTCAGTAATACAGGTGGAGGCTTGTTACGTTGTAAGACTGGTGAGATTTGCTCCGTTTGCAGGTCATCTTCATCCATTTCCTGCTTTGCTGAGCCTAAAGTGACGTCTTCAGAGCAGAAGGTGACCCGCTGGCCTGATTCTCCTCCGCTTGACGTCTTCACGTTACGTGTTGGACGCGTATCCCTGGACTTCACAACCCTTTCAGAAGTGTCGCAGTCATCCATAGCTGTATTTCTGGCTTCGTCACTGGATGTCTGGTTCTGAAATGCTGCATCTTGTTCCACCTGGCACAAAATTGATGAAAGAAGAGGAGAGAAAAGGAAAAATCAGTAGTTTGTAGAAACTTGTACCAACAAACTGACTTTTACAATTGATCTCACCTGCGCCTTTCCTGCTACATTTGCTTTTTTCTTTTCAGTCTTCTCTTGGATATCTGAAGGCTTCATTTTGGATGCCTCCTCCAAACTAGAGGCCAGATTTACACCTTCCTCTCTTATTGCACCATGGGATTGTTCAGCGGAGATTAAAATGTGCTGATTTTCAGTCACAAGGCCCTTATCAGCCACTGGGCCTCTTTTCAGGGCAGAAGCTTCACACAGAGTATCATCATCCTCTGCTGCTCTGTCGCATCCACCTTCACTTGACTTCTCATCTTCATTCTGATTACCTTGTTTTGCCCATTGCTTCTCTTGTAATTTATGCTCCTCCTCCTCCTGCACGTTTCTGCCTTCGTGACCTTCAGTTACTGTTTCCTCCTCCACATGTTCCTGGCCCTTCTTCCATTTTGCCTCATCTGCACCGATCACCTCTTCCCTAATTTGTTCTTCTTCTTTCTCTTGAACTCCGTCTTCCTCTTTTTCACTATTTTCTCCCCCTTTCTCCTGCATGGGATTTTCAGTTTGTCTTTCTTCCTTTTCTTCAGCCCCTTTCTGTAGCTCCTGCTCCCTTTTCTCCCCTACCCTCTCTTTCTGTTTGTCTTCTTCTTCAACCTCACTTTTGTCCTCCTCGCTCTCATCACAACTTGAGCTCTTATTGTTGGCCATTACTGGCCCTTCAAATAAATCAGGAGGCAAATTATGAGGAAGAACAGGCAGGGTGACCATGAGCTGTCCTCTCTGTTTGTTGAACTTGGCCTCTCCTTTGTCTTCATCCACGGGGTAGGCTAAATGTACTTCCAGTCTGTAGGCTGGTTTCTTGGTCTCCAGCAGCAGTTGCTTCTCTTTTACTTCAAGGCTTGTGTCTTTGACAGATTTTAGAAGAGGCAAATCAACAGTCACCACAATCTCTTTGGGCCTGGGGCTTTGGGCTGAGTCTCTAGAGCATCTAAAGTCCTGGAGATCAATAAGTGATCGATACTTTACTGTATAGTTCGGCTTGGTTGGCTCTCTGATTTTCAGTAAGCTTTGAGGTTTAGAATCAGTACTGTTTTTTGTTGTCCTAGGTGCCTCTGTGGGCTTTGATTGTGTGCTAGGTCTTTTTTCATCTGGGTATGGAAAGGCAAGGGGGTCTGGATGGTCTGAAGACTCCTTGGCTTTGAATCCAGGTATGGCTTTTCTTATAACACAGGGCTGTGGGGTGCCTTTGTATTTTGTTTTCATTTCTCTCATGTTCTTTTTGTCCAGAGTCACTTTAAAAGTGTCCTGGATTCCCTGGATAGCTATACTGTCCACCATTTCCATAAAGCTCTTGTTTTTGCTTGCCATGCGGGTAGTGTCAGGGTGGAAAACAACATCATAAATCATCATTTTATTACCTTTAGGATCTGTGTCCTGCCTCCCAGGGTGCAGACTATGAGGCAAGGACCAACACTGACCTCTGCGCCCATCCTCCGACACAACCCACTCAGATGAAGGCTTCCCAACTTTATCACTGGCGCAAATGTTGATGAAACATTTCTGCTTGCCGTCCACGCTGGTTTTGATGGCCCTAAACGGTTCCGGGTGGATAAACTCGACGGTGTTGCCTCTCTCCTGCTCCAGGATTTTGATCTCTTCTTCGTACATTTTCCTGTTCTCGGGGTCTGATATTTCTTGGGTGTAATCCCGGAGCATTTCCCGGAATTTCTCGTCTTTGAAAGCTTTCGTAAACCTGTCGACTTCATACGCTGTCAAGTTGAGCTCTTTGAGCTTCTCCCCGAGCTCCATGCTTATACTGGGAGAACAGAAGCGCTAAGCTGAACGTAGCTAGGAGGACAGAAAATGGCCACAAACTTTCGAGATCTTTGGAAAAATAAAGAGGTGAAATTCAAAACACATTTACCACCTGGTCTTACTATTGTGAAAGATATGCGATATATTTTTCTTCTTTAGGTCCAATAATAGACGGTCCAGCTTCAGTGACAGTGTAGCGGAAGCAACAGTTGTGTTGATGTAACTATAGCAACGACAGACCGGCGCAACCAAAAATACCGCCTGATAGCCCCCCCGCCTCCCACCCCCGCCCGTTTGCCTTTTTTTTTTTTTACGGATTAAAGGGTAAAATCCAATAATAAACAATAATAAATGTCGTCATTTAACGAATGAATGCCAAAAAAAAAATGAAAAATGAATGAGTATATGAGACACTTTTAAATCCCATATTTAGGAAATTATTTTGTTAGAGCAGGTGAAATCATGATGAAATATGCTAATAATATTAATATCATTATTATTTTATTATCTTTTTATTACTGTGTTACACAATGTGACAGCATGCGGTATCAAAGGCTCTCTATCTGTCTTAATCAGTGTATTCAGTCTGTTGATGCCACAAGTTCCAACTATGGCAAAGTGCACTGCCTTCCCTGAGTGTTAGAAAATCTTCATCATTTTGCTTCACGTGCACATGTTGAAGGACCTCAGCTTCCTTAGGAAACTGAATGTGCACATTACTCTTCTTATAACAGCCTCTGTGCTGTTCTTTCAGTTCAGCCTGTTGTCAATGTGGACACCCTGGTACTCATCCAGTGTGCTGATGTCCTTGTGCTGAAATGTGCACCATCTCTCTGATGTTATTTGCATTCAGAAGCTGATGATTCCTGCCAGACCACTCCACAAAAACCTCCCCTTATGCTCGGTACTCTCCCTCCTGGCCATCACTATCCAACCACTGTGGAAGTGTAAGAGTATTTCTGTACATGGCACAACTTGGAGTTGTACTGGAAGGCTCAGGTGTAGAAGGTGAACATGGATGGACACAGCACACGCTCCCTGTAGAGTCCCTGTACTGCACATCACCAAATCAGACAGAGCAGGTAGTCAGAGATGGTAGATATGTTTTCTGATATTACTACCAATTCACTCCCAAATCACTTAAAATCAGGTTTGTAACAAAATTGTGTGCAAGTGAGTGACTCTGAATAGGGTTCATAGGCACAGGGTGTTACCTAAAAACACACACTGGAAGAGACTTCATCAAAGAAACACCAGATGGACTTTAGTATTAGAGCATTGCAGAAAACATTTTCAAAGTTACATAAAAAAATTCCACTAACAACTGCTGACCTTAAATGTGTAACAACGTAAAGAAATTGCAAAATTTTATTTTAGGTTACAAAACAACATTTACGTGTGTCAAGGTTTGTCTTCCTATTTTCTTCTACAATGAAAAATTCCATAAACATGCCACTGCTACAGTTTTTTTTAAAACTAATGTTTTCCTGACCTTTAATAGTTTAGTCTTTACTGTCTTTTCAGAAAAATCTTAATTAACATTTTGATCATTTTTAAAATATGATCTGTTCGGAACTGTGATTAAGGAGACATTGTATTGTAGATACAATAATTCCCAACAATAACTCCCACTAAAATCTCGTCATTAGAGCATGCCACCTAATCACAACCTATGAATTAAACAAATTATATTAATTAAAGCTTTAAGCAAACAAATTTGAATAAAATGCATAGTACAAATAATGAATTAGCTACCCTTGAACTCTATACAGTATACTTTTTAATTTCTACTCATTATGTTATCATGTTAATGATGACATAATGGGTAGGCCGCTATTTGTGAAATTTTTTTCTTTTCTTTTTTAATATTCCGGGCGTGTTTTTTCCATCGTTGCAAGCAATAACATTACACAGTGCCACCAGCAGGTGTCTCCGTAGACCACAGTTCAGGTGGAACTCAGCCAGTTAGTATATCGGTCAGTAAGGCAAATGGGCGGGTGTGCGAGCGAGAGAGTTGATTGGTCGCACCCCCAGCAGTTCCTGTTCCTCACTGTGTGATTGGAAGGGGTGGACTGTTACTAGGTATGGGACCACTGCTTATGAAACTGCGTGTGTGTGAGAGAGAAAGCGGCATCGCAAAGAGACAGTACATCTTATTTTTTGTTTATGATTCATAAAAAAATTTAAGTTCTAACAGTTTCTCAGAGCTTTGCACGAAAAAAGGTCAGGCATGTGACTTTATTCTGAACACCAGTCCACATATGCTAAATACACCAGGGACATTATAATTAACTTAGTAGAGAATTATGCAAGAGCTGTAACTCGTGCCCTCCTTGCTCCCATGTGACAGATCTGAATGTGCTCAAATATGCTTCTAATGAACTCCAGTACAGAACAACCAACTTGCCTGTCTGTTCTGACTCATCTGGCTCTGTCTCTGAGCTAATGAACAGGACGCGATGTCCCCAGATGGATTCGCCAAAAGTGCTTTTATAACACCCAGAAAAAAATCATTCAACCAACAGGAAGCTACCCACAGGCCAGTCAGCACATTTGAAAGAACATGAGTGAGCTTCAGTTGACCAAAGAGGGCGGTGGCGGTAGTGGGAGTCAGCATGACACACACACACACACACACACACACACACACACAGGATGTGGGCAGGCACCACTTTTCTGTATTTGTGCATGAGTTGACTGGGAAAAATTGCTGACTTCATCTTGATCCCACACACGATTTCTTTCATTTTTAGAATAAGGGAAAGGTCACAGGACTCACAATCACGACTCATTTACCCTTGTTTTTTTTATTACAAATAAGTATTAAATAATATGAAAAGGTAGACAGGGAGATACAATCAAGGTATAATTATGGTACTGATGATTACTATTCATATGTACATTTCTTTTCACCCACCCCACCCCCCCCCCCCCCAAAATGTGACAAATTCATTTCATAGTACAACAAACAACACATTCACATACACGTACATGAATATCAACACAAACAAAGGAGAGGTGCAGAAGGTGAAATGTATAAGACAAAACTTCATACAAAGGCTTTGGCAAGAGTGCATACATATAATCACAATTATATAAACAAAGAATCTTTTAGAGAAAATATGTGTACAAATGAGCAGTAGAGCAGGAAGAGAGTCCAGTGCATGATTTCTTTTTCATTCCCATGATTCAAAAGAACAGCAGTCCCATGTGCTTGACTGCTTCCTGTGTGTCCCTCTGGTATCTTGGGAGTGGGTCGGGTGCCAGGTTGTTCATTGTTTAGTTTGAGCCAACAGGTACCAGCATGCTTAGCGCTGCAATGCCAGATTTCGAGGTAGGGATTTTTCCTGCGGCCATTTTGTTCAAACTCCTGACGTCAGCCTGCCAGGAGGGAATTTTCTTTGTGGTCATGTGGCGGCGGGCGTGTTTGGTCAGGTGATCGCTGCGCATGAACCGCCGGTCGCACACGGGACACACAAACTTCTTCTCGCCAGTGTGCGTACGCCTGTGACGGGAGAGCTCGTCAGAGCGGGCGAACCTCTTATCACACCCGTCCCAGCTGCAGCTGAAGGGCTTCTCACCTAAGGGAGGACCAAGTGAAGAAAACAAGTGAGTCACATTGTAGTCATAAAAACTTGACACATAACTGAGCTTGGCTTACAATAAAACAATGAGCTCACTCTATTTCCCGACAAGAATAACAAGGTCGGAGAAGGAATGTTTTACAAACAGGATGCAACACTCATCATCGACAGGCACATTTTCAGTCCACATTCTCACAAGCAACTCTGAAGGCAGTAAACCCCCCCACCTGTGTGTGTTCGAAGATGAGCTTTGAGGTGTGAGCTCTTGAAGTATGTCTTCCTGCAGCCTGGGAAGTTGCAGACATAGTTCCTCCTGCGGGAAAAATCCATCTTTGTGGCTGTTGTGGTGCTGCTGGGTCCTGTTGACACGTACACAGGGGCTGGGGCCAGAGGTAGTAGCTTGGTGTTGCCCAGGGTCATGACAGTCTGAGGGCAGTGGGGACCCTGAGAGACGGATGACTGAGGGAGAACCAGCATCACTGTGCCTTGCGGCACTGAGGAGCCCACAATCAGGGACTGCTGGACAGGGGGGTTGTTAGCTGAGGTGGGTTGGGGGAGGATGGGTGTGGCAGCAGCCCGAATGCCAGAACTGGATGTCTGAACCGCACTGGGGATGAAGGCTGAGATTATACCCGATTGGCTGCTGACAGGGAACATCTGGCAGATGATTTGAGGGCTTGCAACTGGAGGAGGGGACACAGTTGTGGGAACAGGGGGAGAGGGTGGGCTATTTTGCGGTTGGCTGTTGACAGGAGTTAGGGTGGAGACACCGTCCAAACAGGATTTGGGGGGACTGGGTGGCTGCTCTGTTTTTGAAGGTATGAGAGAAGCAGGAGGGGATGGAGGTGTGGTTATCTGCTCTGTGTTTGTGATGCACTGCTGCTCCTGCTGCTGGGAGACCATTGTAGTAGCTGTTACCATGTCCCTAGCTTTCTCTGGATTGGGGGCCACTGGAATGTGGTGCTGGCAGAGGGTTCTATCCGCAGTGTGGCGGATCACGCTTGTCGCCATTGCTCTGCAGGGCTGTGTGAGGGGGAGAGAGGGGGTCTTTTCAGCAACGGTTGCCAGGACAAGTTGCTGTGTGGATGTGACCAAGCCAGAACTTGACTGCGACGCAGTGCCTGATGACGTTTCAACAAAGCTGGGACTGTGGGGCGGGGTCATACACTGCAAAGAGACAGTCAGAGAGTTAAAAAGTGCATCTACTGTCTCTAGTTGCATAAGAACCTACATTTGCAGTGATAAGCATCACAGGTGGCAAGCAGATAAGACATAAGAATAACCATCATAATGAGCTATAAAACAGTGATTTTTATGACCCTGCCTCTGCAAGAAGGAACTCTGCCTGATGGTCAAACACCTAACTGCAACAAGGTTTTTCTTGTTGTAGCAATTGTCAGCTGCCCCAACCTCATATCATTAACACATATGCATCACAAGGTCAAACCTTTCAGTCCTTTTAGTTCAAACTATGATGAAGAAATGCTGCAGTGGTGGTGCCCATATGTTGGTGCTATATGATATGTCTTACCAGGGAGGAGAGGGACACAAAGTCCTTTGGGGGGTCTGGAAGTTCTGATGGTGGGAGGGAGTCGCCGGAGTCTGAAGCTGGGGTTAGGGGTCTTGGTTTGCAGGTCTTTGGCTTTGGTTTTGGCTTTTTGCGGTTATAGAAAAGATCTGTGCTCCAACAGCTCATGCACACCAGAGCCTCCGCTGCTTCCAGGTCAGTGTACTCCAGACCAGAGCAGTCGAAACCCAATCCACTAGAGTCAGAGTGCTCGCTGTCATGCCTCCTTCTCTTTACGTTAACCTCACAGGCATCCATATACTCAGTCTGGGGGGGGGGGGGAGAAAATTAAATTACATTTCTGTGTTCAGGTCACTGACAACTCACGCACAAACACACAAAGCTATTTTCCACGCCTATTCCACATTATGTTTATTCAGCTTTTCTCCGATCGCGCTTAGGAGGAGACATTTTTTTTAATTCTATGAACCCGAATGGAACAAAACAAAAAAAATTCTATTTCCAGTTATCATCTGCTCAGTCACTCTTCCTGTATCTGAAGTTCCCGGGCCAAAAAGGGAGAGGGGGGTGCTGGTGACTACACCCCACCCCATGCACTGCCTCTGGCCCGAAGCCAGGACACCTCCCATTACCAAATATAGACCAAACAGTGACGTGCTGCCGAGATGAGCCATGTGAAATCCCCATAAAGCGGGTTTGCATCAGGAAGTAGGCTTGTCACGTTCCAACTTTTATTATATATTTTTCACAGTAAACAAAGCATATTAGTAATTCTCCACAGAAATACACCCGGACTAAAAGAGAAAATTGACAGCGACAGAGTTGCGCGTGTCGTTGCGTGATATTTTTATTTTTCTTATTTTATTTAAGGTTGAATAAAATGCTAAAAATAGTGTTCATGTTAAATATGTTTTTTGTGGCACTACTGCAAAGTTAATTAGACAAAAAAATTATAATAAATATACTTTAAAAAAATGTCGAATTAAGCTTTTCATTTATGTAAGTGCTGAAATGTCAAAGTAAACAAGTGGACGTTCAAAGAATTGAAGTGAAAACAAACAAACAAACAAAAATGTTGCGTAAAGCTAAAGTGACAGTTTACTAAAATTGTCTTACCTCGAGTGAGTCCATTTCGTTGAATTTTCGCGATGGCACTGAGGAATAAAATATTTTGATATCGCGTTTTTGTTTCTGAAGCCAGTTTAGAACAAAGAGACGGCGGTTGCCAGAGCTGCTGCCTGTTCCGATAGGGTTGAGGTCGTCTTTTCTCTGACTGGCTCCCTTTTCTCTCAGCTGTGTGTGTAAAACGTGGGGGGGGGGGTGAAAAGGAGGAGGGGGAAGGGAAAAAAAAAAGAATAACAAAACTCACAACACGCAAAGGCGGGTGGCAACACTCCACCAATCGCGAGCGTGCGTGTGAAGCGCTTCAGCCAATGGGAGAGCAAAAAGCGCGTGAACAGTGCGTGCTCGCTGGACGGTTGGAGGAAACAGGGTGCGTGGTCGTTGGTGGGCGTGGTCACAGGAGTCAGCAGTGTCAGGGTAAACCCGATGAACTGCCATCCGCCAAACTAGGCGAAAGGTCGTTTCAGTGTATGCTGCATTCATGGGCTGTAGGAATAATCTCGCGGAAATCACACATAACATTAATTTGGAGCTTAAGCACAATGTATGTCCTGGAGAATGGTAAATCGGATTCATTTTAATATATGATAGAGTAATATATTATAAGAAAAGAATGAAAAACAATGGCCAATAAATGTCCATAAGTGATGACTGGTGATTAAAAATTATTATTTTTATTAGATCTACCTTTCAGAGTCTAAAAATTTCATCAGGCATTTTTAAATATTCAAATAATAGCCGTTCCCTCTCTCTTCTTTTTGATATTAAATAAGAAATTGCAGTGAACCCTCTTATATGATGTTTCAACTGTATTTTTTCTGCTTTTTTGTGATGCTGTACGATATGTTTTTTTAATAATCTAAAATAGAATGAATAATACAGCAAAAAGTCCATGTCTAGTTGATTATTTTGAAAAGCATTTGCAATAGCTCATAAGCAAGTAAACATTTGAATTTGTAGTTAACTATCTAGAAAAACATTTCAGTAGGCATATTTTAAAAAAAAGCTTAAAAAAACAGCGATTTAATTGTGCTTTATACTCAGCTGATTTGACTGAATTTATGGAAATGGGTCTATCTGAGAAGGGCAGCGAAGTCATTTTTACCAGCTTTTCCCACAATACCTGAATGCAACACGAATGCCTGCCGAAGCGCGGGGTTCTGTCTCCCGCTCGCTTGTGTGTTTTGTTTTGTTGTGCTGTGTTTTTCAAGGTGTTTATGTCGTTTTCTTGCACAACGAGCCGGTAAACAATGGATTACGTATCAAATTCACGTTTTATAACACAATGATACTCAGCCACAGAGCTTTGTTTCCTCCAGCTTGTTGTTGCGATCTTTAACTTTGTTGCCAGAAATAATGTATCACTCCCATGTTTCAGTTTTTTCCCCCTCCGCTTACTGTAAACTAGGCCATCCAGGAAAACACACCAATTCACTGTCAGTCATGTTTTCCTGTTTTTTTTTTTGTCATAATCCCGAGCCTTCTTTTGTCTTATTGGGTGTTTTATTTTTATTGAACATCTTCATACATATGAAGACATGCTATGGCTTAAAATAATTCAAGTCTCCACAGGGCAGTACATGCTTATTTGTCCTGTATGTAGGGCAAAGGGCTTTCTGTGTTATGCATTGTGCTTCTGACTCTAAATATGTTCTGAAAGCTTTATGTAAGTGTGTGCTGCGTGTTTTTCCTGCGTCCTATTGTCTGACCATTTGTATGAGCACATCTACATGTAAGAGAAACCAAACTGGTCCTGACCTACATGTGCTGTTAGTTACATCATCACCAACTGTATTTGGACAAAAGGGGGGAAAATGTGTCAGAACTTCTAACAAACTTCTGGAAACCACAATATGAAAAAAAAGTAAATTCAGTGCTTTAAAAGCATTTTTTGTTGTTGTTGTTGTTGTTTTTATTTTTAGTATAATCACAAACTTTGAAGGTAATAGCAGGTCCACTGTGATTGTTATGATCACCATTGTATTTTATATTTTATTTCTAGTCATTGGTGCTTATACAATAAGAATCTGAGCACAGTTTACCTAACTGTTAAGGTGCTGCTTGCTTGCAGCAGGGAGGGGAGTAGCAGGTGTGTCGGCTCAACCTTGGCAGCGCATGGCTGCTAAGGAGGGCCTGGTCTCGGTATGACTCACATAAGCATGACCTCAGGGAGCATTGAGGGCTTTGGAGCTGTGGCAATGCAGTTTCAGTGCCAGCTGTTAGAGAGAAGAGAGGGGAAGAGGGAGGAGCTGCTAGGAAAACCAGTTAGCATGCAGGCATGACAAGCAGCCGGGTCTTAGTACAGCAGCCTGTTTGTGGGCCAGTTCACTTCATCTTACTTAAGGGAATCTGGAGGAAAGGTTATGCTGGCCCTATCTGGGCCTCTGCATGCACAACTCCCCTGTCCGGTCAACTCCCCCAACTCAGCAACTCCTGGACCGGAGTCAGAAAATGGGGGAGTTGCCCCAGTGAGGTTAAATATATCACCAGGAGCCACATTTCACTAAGAGCCTCCGAACTCTGACACCCATTCACAGAGAAGGGTTTCTTGTCTAAAAATGTAAAATATCATAAATATCACTCACATTAATCCAAATATATTCATCTGATTGCTAAAATATGAGGGCGTGCGCATTCATAACTTCACTATAAACAAACTTAGCACAATCTCAATCCATTTTTATGGACCTGAATTCAAAGTGAAGCCTGCAAATATGTGGCAAGATTGTTTACCTCCCAGTTAAAGCAGACATGCACAACCAGTTTGTAGTTCTTGCTGTCCTTTGCAGAGCTACGTTGTTGTTTGCAGATCATTGTTGCGGCTCGAATGTTGCAACACTTGGCAACACTTGCATGGTTTCCTGATAGTCACACACGCTAATGCTAATATTAAAGTACTCAGAGTGCTTTGTGGGCTCATAGAAACACTGTCCAGCAGTTGCTCCTTTTCACCATAACTACAAACTGGCATCTGGGTGAAAGGACACAATACATAACTCCATGGCTGGTAAGGAACATTTGCAGTATGTGTTGAAAATGATGAATTACACACTGAAATAAAGACACTATTTTACTTTATTATATGTGAAGTTGAGATTTGCAAAGTTATGTGAAAAACGTGTATTGAAAAACAAACCAAAACACATAGAATGGATGTTTCCTTTAGAAAAAAATTATTAAAGTGTGTTTTTGTTTATTTTAGAGTCGTTATTTAGTTCCTAAATGTATGGGTTTTTTTTTTAGCTTAAATATTATTTTGAATGGGCCTTCCAGTGGATTCTGACCTGTTTAGGGTGTACACCACCTTTTGCCCTATGACAGCTGGGGCAGGCTCCAGCCCCCCTGCCACCACAACCCTGAACAGGATAAGCGGCTAAGAAGCAGCTGTACAGTGCTTAACAGATACATTAGACCACACGTCATAAAAACAAGAAAACACAAATATTTTAGAAATCTGTCAAAAATGTATTTAAAACTAAGTCCTACTGAATTCACTGAACAAAATTCAGGTTTTTGTACACAGATTTGAGCAACTGTACATTTTTGAGAAGTGAGAAATGAATCATGTAGAACATTCAACCACTAAAACATTTTTTTCTGTTCAGGAATGCAAGTAAATAAATTTAATTTGGCATTTTAATTAAAAAAAGCCAAATTATTATTTTTTCTGCTTTTTTCTAAAACAATACATTTGAAAGCTCATGGATAACAACAATTAATATAGTTTTAGTATTAAATATATCATTTCAATTGAAGAGGTCTAATAAATTGTTCTAATAATTTTTACAATGACCAGTTATTGTGTCAATTACTGGCACAAATACTAGTTCTAAAGGAACTTCACTGAAAGAATCCTTTGAGCATGCATGAATGTAAAAAACAAAAACAAAACAAAGCAAAAGCACTGAAATATGACTGAAATCTTCATCTTAATAATCACAGTTGGTATGCAATCGCTCTCAACTTTATTGGAAAAAGAGGAAAAACCAATTTTATTTCCTGCTCCTGATGAAAATTTTTGGTGTTTATTTCCAGCCACAGATGACCTGTAGTAGTCCGCAGTGAAGGATGTTTTGTGTACCTCACACCATGTGACTCCTCCCCCTCCCCTCCTACACATAAGAGTGGAGCAACAACAGGGAGTTCTCATCCAGCAGCCGACTCCTGATTGGTCAGAATGGGATTCTGAAGACAATCTGTTGCTATGAGAGACTGACTTGTGTGCTGCAAGCTTGCTGTCTGTTGTCCTGGCAACATGAGGAACAGGAGGCAGGTTTGAGGGCTCCCTGGAGGAACTTTCCTAGAGGAGACGATCTAATGATGTGTGGTGCCTAATGATGTGGGCTCCATGTTGTTATTAAATATTACACTTTGAATTTTGTTCTGTGCGGCTGTCGGGCCACTCGGTTCTCTGTGCTGCTCTATTCATCATCCCCACTTTCTAACACCTACATTAGTTACATTACAAACTATTTCTGTGCTCCATTGTAAGTCTGAAAATAGCTCAGGTCTACTCAGTGTATGCTCTGTTGAACCTCACTATCCTATGTGCTCTCTGTGTTTTTAAGATATGGACTCCAGCCAATTGTCTTTCTAATTCTGGGCATTCGATGAAACTCAGGGGCATTAAAAAAAAATACAGCATCAAAAAATAATTAATAGAAAACAACTGGCACATTTTCAGGCTCACGAGCAACCCTGAGACCTGGCTATGAGGGCAGCACAAGTTACAACAAATACAACACATAACAATATAACAAGTAAAAAACAAACACAATATTCCATACAGACAAGTGAACATAAATAAGTGAATAATGTGCGATAAAAGTGTGCGGTAATCGCACTGACCAAAAAGGCTATTCTCTCACTCCTTTAAAATGGACTTAAACTCCACCATTGTAACCATTTCTGAGATTTGTATGCTGTTGTGATAGCGTGGGCTATATTGGTTGTGGCTTTTACACAAAGAAACACACAGATAAGAAGGAACCAGCCAAAGCAGAGATTTATAGATAAAAGCCAACCAATGGGAAAGTCTGCGGATATGAAGAGATGGCCAGTGATGTACACAATTTTCACAGGCAATAATAAACCGTAAAGAACAAAAGCACAGTATCACAACTGCACAAGAGCCTTAAATTTATTGCTTTGTGGTGCGGTGAAATTATTTGGAACCTTAAGGAAAAAATCATAATCCTACTTAGGTAACTGTAAAAATGCTTTTGTGCAGAGTAGTCTTTTTCACAATATTAAACATTAGACTGTATCACTGGATCATAATTCATTAATGTATGTATGACTTTAACACTGCAGCAGGAGATAATTTTAATTAGATTTCTACTACTGGGCATCTTTCCTTATAGTAATAAAGCATCCATTTATCACTGCACCTGGGTTATTGACTGAATTTTGAATTTTGTGGTTTTATGAGTTCTGTTGGTTTTGAGAAGAGACACCCACTTTGGATCTTATCAGTCCATTCAAAGGGTTTTATTAGAGGTAAACAGACCAATAAGAGCCAGAATGGGCCCTCTATCATCCATTCAGATGGATGGCCACCAACAGATGTATTATAACAGAAGACTCCAGAATGAAGGTATTATGTTCTATTTATAGCCTTCTTTTAGTGATGCAATTTCATATTCCCTGGTGTTTTTAAGTTTCTTTGCTTGTTTATAGATGAATTTGGGTTTATTAGTTCCTGTTTGTGATTCCACTCTTGTTTTACTGGTTGTTTTTCTGTGTCTAGTTCGTATGTTTGAGTCCTTGTCTCTGTGTCTCTGTGTTAGGTTTTTGGTCTCATGTGTTTTATATTTCATTTGACTTCCCCTTGTCTGATTATTCCTGATTTATTCCCGCTGTGTTTCCCACCTGTTTTCCCCTGTCCTCGTTACCTTGCGTATATATTGTCCGAGTCTCCCTTTGCCCTTTCTCGTGTCCTCCCTCTTCGTAGTGTGCCTCCCTAGCTCCTGTGGAGTAATTTGGGGCTTTTGGTTATTCATGTCAATGTTCAGCCTTAAACCTGAAAACAGTTGTTTTCTAATATTATTAGTAGAATTATATCACAAAATCTGCAAAAATTAAAAATGTAATCAGAACTTTTAAAAAATGGCATGGAGTATAAACTATAGTAAAGTAGAAGTAGAAAATAGTATAAAGTATAACAAATGTACTATAGAGTAGCAGTAAATTAAGAAGAAAACGGTGCAAATATATTAAAACTGCTCTTCAGTAAAGCACTTGAGTTCCTGCAGTACAGTTTCTGTACTGTAGCAGGAACTCCGAGGCTCTCTGCAGGAACGGCCAGAGCAAGCTCGCTTTGGTTCTTCACTATATGTGGTAGCAACTCTTTGTACCTAAGAGTATTTTGTAAGTCTGTCGTAATTACATTTACTAAGCTGTGGTCTGTTGGGTATTAAAAGAAAAAGGATGGTGTTAAAAATGCAATGAACTCATCAGGAGCGGACACGGACAATGTTCATGCAGCAGGGAGAGAATGGTCTTCTGAAAACTCCTCTTCATCCGCACACTTCACTAGAGATGACTCAGCTTTCCTATGCAATAACGCTTTACAACTCTACACAGCAGTACTTTAAACCCTTCATTTTAACCCTGAACTGCTTGTTGAACTTTACACTTTGTTTACTCAGTCACTTTAGTTGTCATTTTCTGCTACATTTAATAACCTGTTGTTATCTGCTGTTGTAACAATGCCTTATGTAACTACAGAAATTTGAAATCCAGTGCCAAAGCCTCACTTACTAATTTCTCTAAAATCAATTTCTTTAAATCATATAACAGAAGAGTTGTGATCAGGAACCACTTTCCTGATCAGTCATCCATACTTACAACAGAAGTTCCTTCATGACACCAGCAGTGGGTTTAATGCAAGACGCTATGCTAACTCAAACTAGTTGAAAGAAAATGTCCAAAACACACATTTTTATTTGTCTTTACAGGATATATCCACTATCATTTATGCAAATTAGTGCATTTCAATAAGAATAAAAATCTCAATGTGGCTTCATAATGTGGTGGTTTACACTTTTGCCTAACAAGCAAAAGATCCCTGTTTTTTTCTCCCAGGAAGAGACAAAAATCCCTTTGGGGTTGTGTCAGAAAGAGCATCTGCTGTAAAAAAAAAAAATAAATAAATAAAAAAAATCTGATAAATCAAACATGTGGAGCTACCTGCTGTGGTGACTTCCTGTGAATAAGGGAACAGTTGAAAGTAGCTTTCAGGGCATTTTAATGAGATCATTTACATATTCAACATTGTTTAGAATACAAAAAAATTGCACATAATAACAAACAGTTTTATTCAGTAAGCAAATAATTCAAGTTTATTTATATCGGGCTTCCACAGCCATAAAAAAGTTTCATCATGTGTAATAGTAGATTTTTTTCTAATCTATTCTCCTGCAGAATGAGAGAGTAAAAGACAACAGATGGTGGAAGGTACTTGAAGGCATCGCAGTGTGGCAACATGGCAACACTGGCGTGGCTGGTTGGTTAAATTCTAACTAAATGAGGGCTTTCTCCTCTTTATAACTGCACAACTGAACCATAAGAGAGCGCCCTCTTTTATGATTATATGTTTAAAGGGATCAGATTGCTTCTGTAGCCACAAACGGTAGTACTGCATGAGTCTACCTACTTACTGACAGCTATAAGCAGGGCCGGGTGGGTAACTTTGGTCAGAGAAAACTGGAGGTTGGAGCAGGCAGCTACTAATTTGCAGGTTTTTGGTTTGGATCCCTGTTTAGATGCTGAAATGTCTGCTTTTGTACATGACCACTAATAAAAATAGACAGACTAAACAACTAAGTTCAATAAGCATGACCTGCATTCACTGGTCTGTCTGCTTTCCCAGGTGTTTGGCTATTCTTTACATAACTTTCCCACACTGTAAAACTCAATGCTGACATCATGGCTCTAGTCCAATCATCTTTCTGACCTCCTTCCTTAAGCCAATCAGCCTTCACTCTCAACCTAAATCACACTGCTAATCTCCCATTCTCTCTTGCAGATTCCTTCGTGCAACTCGCCTCCTCTACATCTCCGCCTTACCCAAATCACTCCATCCAAGCCTCCATGTTATCTTCTCCACCACCAGCTTCTAGACTCTGGGGAGCGGGGTGAGGGGGTTGTTTGCCCTAAATTCTATTAATGCTGGGTTTCTATTCAGTAGTGATGGACCATCCAAGCTTAATCACCAGATAATACATTCTGTATATCAATAAATCGTGTTCAGCTCCTTCTTATGATATTTCCTTATTGAACTAATATTAAGAACATTAATTTGCTCCAAAACACACAGATAGAAGCTGTAAGATTGTCTCCACAGACAGGAACAGCAGGAATCAACATCTGCATCTCTTGATAACAGGAACAGAGAGAAAGACTTTCTCCAAAAGCCGTGCAGCCTTTAGTCCTACAATATACTGATTATAAATGCAGTTATAATTAATGCTGTTATAGCAAGCTGTAGGCTGTTCGCCCAGTGAGACATTAGAAAGGGTATTTCTGTTTTCTGTGATGTTTTTTTTTTATTATTGGCTGAAGAAAAAGAAAAATATTCCTGTTTGGTTTTGGTTGGTTTGGGTGGGCCAGACAACTTGCTTGCCTGGCAAGATTCAGTAGAACAACCTCCAGGGCTGGAAAATGAAGCAAATGCAAAAGTACCAAAACAAAAAAACTGGTATTAATCTGACCAAGGCAGCTTGAGGTCTATGGACTCCGTGGTCTCTATCAAGAAATGAATAAAAACAATTTTTTTAGACTTGTGTTTAGTTAACTCTTTTTCCCCATTTTTAAAAAATACTCTGTTATTTTGTGGGGAAGCATTTTGTGATCTTAGTCTTGAAAAGTGATATATTTTAATACGGAGAACTCATTAGAAGGAAATGAACATGATTTATTGATGTAAAGAATTCAGTTTGAGTTATTTGGCAGTTAGACCCCAACGGCCCAGCATAGTGGTGATAGGGTTTAGAGCAGGACCCTCCCAGAGTCTAGATGCTGATGGTGTAGATGAAGATGGAGGCTTGAATGGAGTGAAGAGAGGCAGTGATGGAGAGAAGGTGGGCTGCACGAAGTCGACTGCAAGGAAGAATGACAGCTGCGCAAGGAGATTTAACGTTTTAAAGTCAAAGCTGATTGGCCTGAAGAAGGCCAGCAGAATGCTCACTGGACTACACCCGTGATGTCACAATTGGCTTGACAGCGTGGGAAAGTGGAAATGGTGTAAAGCTTAGATTACCTGTCCACAAAGGTTGATTCTGTTCATCTGGATGTAGCATTTTTCAGTAGGAGAAACGATTCGTTACTCTTCCAAGTGACTTCTTCAGTCTCAGCTGACTGCAGGTTTCCCCAATCTTATAAACAGTACATTTGCATAATGAATGAAACTAGCACCACTGAGGGAACAATGGGCTGGGAGGTCAGTTCCTTGATCATTAATATGCAAATTCTCATGACCATTGATTAACAACCACTGATCAAAGATCATTGGCAAGGCAAGGCAAGTTTATTTATATAGCACAATTCAATAACAAGGTGATTCAAAGTGCTTTACAGAGACATTAAAAAACAAAAACAAATAAAAAGCATATTTTAAAATTGATTAAAAAACAGTAGATAAAATCAGAACAGTAGATAAAATCAGTAGTTAAAATGTAAGTTTTGAAATTTAAGCTTAAAAGTGTGGATTTGGTGTTTTATTCAAATGCAGCTGAGAATAGGTGAGTCTTCAACCTGGATTTAAATAAACTGAGTGTTTCAGCTGATCTGAGGCTTTCTGGGAGTTTGTTCCAGATATATGGAGCATAAAAGCTGAATGCAGCTTCTCCGTGTCTGGTTCTGACTCTGGGAATTGATAAAAAACCGGATCCAGATGACCTGAGGGATCTGGAAGGTTCATACTGGGTCAGGAGGTCACTGATGTATTTAGGTCCTAAACCATTCAGAGCTTTATAGACCAGCATCAGAACTTTAAAGTCTATCCTCTGACGGACAGGACATTGATCAAAGACCAATGATTAATGGCCATGAGTACCATTCACAGAGAGTTGGGGAATGGCTGATGTACACATCCTGGACAGGGAGGAATGCTGGTTTGAGCGTGGAGTCAAGGAGGCAATTTACGTGAAAAGGGAAAGACCATCTCTGAATTGAGGAGGGGGCCTAATGGTACGTCTTTTGCCATCTTACAATTCCGCATTTATACACTTTCCAAATCACCAAGTTAATACATGCACAATTCTGTGATGCACACTTTGTACTTAATTCAGTGGTTTTAGTAATTTACAACTTGACAAGTTGCACATATAAAACATATTCTCACTTACACTTAAAACATGCTTAAAATAAAAGAATCAGTGAAAATGAATCAGTAAAATGTAATGTTTCCAAATGATTTTAAACCGAAACACAAAGGATAACCTGCTCCCGATCAGGCTTGATATAGCTCATTAAGTCTTTATAATCGCTTTGTAGTACACCGCTCTGGGTAGTAAACTTTATTTTAAAAGCGTGGGTACTGTGTTTTTCTACATTTTTACAAAAATGAGTAATTTAAATGTTAATTGTAGCATTAATGTATCAAATTTCAGGACCTGGCACAATCAAAGCATGCCAGCTACTGTATGTGGAAATTTGTGGCCAGGTTTCCGACAGAGAAGCTTCTCTGCACCAGGCTATCCTGTCATGCCCACTTCCTGTCTGCAGGGTTGGAGTTGATGCCCAGACATCTGCTCCTGTGGACCGACAGTTAATCTCTGCCACAGCCCAACAGATCAACCACCATCATATCTGATATTTAATAAAACACATCTTATTAGAAGAAAGAAAAAAGTCTTACACAACCAAAACAGCAGCTATAGCAGAGCTTTTATTAGGGAACAAAAAAACAAAAAGATGTTAACTTTGTGTCCCTGGACATGTAATTTTTGAATAACTTCATATAAAAAGAAAAAAACAACAACATTATATTATGATGAAATAGAAATCTATATATGGTTAAAAAACAATGACCCACATCCATTCTCTTAATAAATATATACACAATAAGTACTGAGATACAAAAGAGAGATCATTTAGATCCCTTTTTTCTTTTTGCTATGTACAAATAAAAAAAAAAACATGATTTCTATACTGTATGTTATGGCAATTGATGAGATTTGTTTTCTGAATGTGACTCAATCTAATCATCATATTGCACTTCCAGGACAGCCATTACAGACTGTGCTAGATATTAATTGACCTATTTTTACAGCATTTGTGAATCTACTCTACAGGAAAAGGGTAGTTCTGTTTTTGCAATATTATCAACATATTTAGTGACCATTTAATACTTACAAGGAGACCAATATTTAAATTGATCTGAGAAAAAGCATTTTTTAATGGCACCTAAAAAAAAATCTTCTAGGCTAAAAAAAAAACAAACATTTACAATATTCTACCAAATTATATGATGGTTTTACACACTAAATACTGCCACGTTTTGTTTAGGATTAATACACTGAACCTCTGGAGCTTCATCAACAATTTAAGGGCATTTTACTATGAATTTCTGTGTGCTAAACTTTGCAGATCATCAGCGCTGTAGCTTTATGATGGGAAAGATAATCTCTTTCTTCTGAAGAATGAATGAACTCTGCTGCTTTGTATAGCATGAGGTATAGCAGCACTTCAACTGTTCTGCAAGCCTGAGCAAAATATACAAAAGCAGGCACTGACATTTGAGGCGCAGCTCACATTCTCACTAAATGCAAAAGTGTCATGTCAGTGTCAAATATGTCCTCACTTGTTAATTCCTATGCACAAACAAACAGCTTTATAAGGATCAAAATGTATAACTTACATCTCTAACCAGTATCCGTTAAGAGCTATGGCTTTTAAAAAAAGGAAACAAACAAACAGAAAAAACATCTGTTGGACGCTAATACAACACGCAGACAACATGAATGACAGGTCCATAATCACTGCATAGCCAGAAGTGTAAACTTGACGGCTCCATTTGTCCTCCGCCCCTCTTTTCAGGGTAATCTACGACATCTCCAATCAGATTTCAGTGAGGGTGAGTTTGTACAAGCCGCCCAACTCCTCCATGGAGATCTGGAAGGTGTCTTCGTTGGAGTAGTGTTTGATGATGTTGTCATCCATGTGGACTAGAATGCTGTCAAAAGAGAAAATAGTGTGTTGAAGTGAAATATTTTATAATGTTTTTTTTAATATTATGAATTATTACTGCTATGGGGTTTGGTAGGTTTAAAGCCTGCAATTTGGTGATGAAACGGTTCTGGACTTAATTGTGTTGTTTTGGTTATCGTAATCATTTGACAAACCACGGGTTTGTATTTATGGGAGGGGGTGTTACGGCCCTAGCAGGGCCGCCTCCTGAAGTTGTCTGTGTGGGCGTGTCCGACCATCTCTCCTGCCTTAGCTGCCACCTTTTTTCTTTTGTGCAGCTGACTCTCGTCAGTAATTAAAAGTATTTAAGCCCAGGGACAGGTGAGCTCTGGGCCAGAGTGCCATGTGAGTGGTTACAGCTAGGGAGCTGTGTGTCTTTGCTGTGTTTGCAGCTAGTGAGCTGCTCTCTTTCTTTTTGACTTACTTTTATTTTATTGACCAACACTTGAGTTTTGTTTGTTTTCCTCAAATGGTGATAGCGGCTTGTCCGTCTCTTTTAGTTAGTTTTAATACAAACTTTAATAAAACTCTTTAATTTAACCCTTTTGCCTTCTTGTCTCCTTTTTCTGACCCGGATACTTTTTGTTACTTCCCCCTCACCGCCTAGACCCCTCAGGGGAACGTAACAGTGACATATATGTAATTTTGCAGTGGTACATATTCATATGAATCATAGCCAAAGTTTTAAATAAGTCAGTGTATCCACAAATAATCCATATGAGCCAAAAACTTGGACTTCAGTATGAACCAAACAAATAATTTCAGACAGCTTTTTCTATTCTTAGCTCTGTATGACATCATTGACAGGGGAAATACTTAATATGGTCATTTAGGCTCAGTAACTCCTCCCACCTACTTTCTTTCAAAGAGAAGACAGCTGTTTTATAAGGGAGGTGAAAAGACTGATTTTTTGCTTCACATAATGGCCCAGTATACAATAAACACACTTATTTTGAACTGTGACTCATGCAAAGCTACTCTAATGGAGTTCAAGAATAAAGACATGGAGCTGGAAAGGGGCATATTAGAAAGCATTAAGTTTGGGCGCGTGCAGGACTAACCATGCCAGAGCCACCAGCTGGTTAGCTTAGCATAAACACTTTCTCCCATTATATAAGTGTAATCCTTATAAGGTATGTGCGTATTTCCTCCCAGGTCATGATTACCTCATCTGCATGTGTTAATTGCTGATTGGTCAATTAATCCCCAAGTTTACCGTTACTTTATGTGTGAGGAGAACCCGTTGTGATTTAATTATAATAGTGCTGTCAGCATTAATCTCTTTAAAATGACGTTAACGCGAGTTAGCGCAGATCGCCCCGTGCTGCAACACATTAACGAGCTAACCGCAGTAACGTGTTGACGCCGTGCAGCCCCACGCTTGGGGCGATCCGCGCTAACTCGCTAACAGAGATTTGCCACGTTAGTGCGGTTATGGCGTTAACGTCATTTTAACAAGATTAACGCTGACAGCACTAAATTATATATATTAATATAATATAAATATATTTTGTTATAATTTATATGATATAATATATATAAAATAATTTGATGTAAAAGGGAAGAGCCAATCATTAGTCTAGAAATACAATGGAAAAATATGATTGGTTATAACTAAATGATCTATTTCATCTGCAGGTGAAACAGTTCAGTAAAGCACCAAGAAATATAGAAATACATTTTATGAATTTTGTATTAATTTGTTCATGGATATCAGATTTCGTCCTTCACAAAGTTTCAGACATAGTGTGGGAATGTGATAAACATGTATACACTCACCCTTTCTTGCACTTCTTGTAGACCTTTCCAACCTTATCGTAAGGCAGTTCATACTTCTCTGAAATCTGGTTGGAAAAAAACAAAACAAACACAAATTTGTGTTAAGAGAAATACAGAAGCTTTAGGACTGTCAAGAAAATCAGTTTCGAATCTAATCTTTCCAAAACACCTTGATTACCTGTTATCTCACCCACTCCACATAAGTACTCCATAACTAATATCCATGACCTTCGCACTGTTTTTCTTCTTTTTAAACTCGATGACCCCTGAAGTACCCATTCCACTTTTTTCGCAGGACATTTCCACGTTCCATGTCTTTTCTAAATCTTTTCCCCTAACCCTCCCCTCCATTAGCACCTTTTGTCCCCTGTGCAATTCTAAAAAACACATTTTTCTTTTCTCCCCAATCACTACTTTGCATGATTCCTGTGTTAGTGGCCCATCAAAGCTTAGATGATGCAAGAAACTGTTCTCTAGTACAATCCATAGCTAGTTCGGTGAACTGAGGACAACTTACAGCTTCCACCAGGCCTTTCAGCGTGGGATTCTTCAGCATGAGGGCATCAAACACCTCGTCTGTTTCCTTGCGCACGTACAGCAGGACTGTGTGGTGAAAAAAGAGAGAGGAGGCAAGCAGGCGTCAAAGAAAAGCATGCACGCTCATGGACTGAACACAAACACAAATTCAACCTCAGACAAATGTCAGCGGGAGTCATAAAAGGGTTTATCTGCGTCAGACCAGACTGCTTAACTGATGCTTTGGTACATTCGTGTGGGTTTGAGGATTTGGGGTTTTACCACATCTCCAAATGACTTTCAGAGTGGTGAAGCTGCATGCACATATGTACACATATGTCTTGAGCCAGTAATACATTTGCAGCTATACTATATATAACACTGCAAGCCATCTCTCTGCTAGACTGCAGAAGAACATGCACAGATCTCAGATAGAGCACCCCTCACTACACTAGATCAGGTTCCAACAGATTTTTAATACAATTAAAAAATAATACAGTCTGCAGCTGTAATCTGAGTATGTGGCTAATTTATCTACTTCGTTATGTGGACTAAAAACAAACAGGGCAACTGAGAGATGCTTTTATGATGATATTTGGCAAGCCAGATTTACACATTGTGGTCTGAAGAAGCCAAACATAATTTCAAATTTCAATTTAAGGAGCCTGCACAGGAGCTGACTGACTACTCTCTACGTCACTGAGACGTCAACAAGTTCCCAAAGCTTCCAGTTTTACAACGAGGAAAAACATGACTGCTGTGGCAAAGCCAGTACAGTAGGGCTTGTACCACTTGCAGTGTTACAGCAGCTTCTAAATGTAGTTACTTCCACTTTTCTGCCTCGTGTCCCCTTGAAATGAAGCAGCGTGTTTAAAGACCACAGAAGAGAAAAAAAAGTTTCCAGTTATTGATGAAATTATTTTTAAAAAACATGCAATCGGTGACTCCTTCTTCCCCTCTCTGTGGTTAACATCCTTCCGCAAGAATGTATTTAACAAGGTCGAGCGTGGCTTTGTGAAGGTACGAGAGGTGCATTTGTGCAGAAGCACTTTGAAGCAGGCCTGAATGTTTAAAAAATTCCTTCCTAAGCTACAAAATATTTCAAAACATGCATTTACAGATTTGTAATGTATTGAAAATGCCCGTTGTTAAGTCTGTGAATAGGATATGTGGTGAAGGGCAAATGCTTGTTTGCATATATGTCTGCATGCACGTAGTGATCTGTGGTATTTCGTTGGGTCAGTGGAGGGCTGGGGCACGTGTATATGTTGAAAGACCTGGAATTATCACATGGCCCAGAGAGAGAGAGAGCGAGGGAGAGAGCGCGAGGGAGAGTGTGTGTGTGTGTGTGTGCATGTGTGGAGCTACAGGCGCTGACCACAGCAAACAGACGGACATGCATGTGCACACGCAGCCGCATAGGGGAGCATCACTCAAAGGCTGCTGATTAGAACATGAGCAGTGTGGACATACAGCAGCAAACACACGTAGTACCTTTCTTTGGTTCCTCCACTCTTGGCAGCTTGTTTGGGGGTGAACCGAACTCGTCGTCGCTGAAGGGTAATCTCTTCATGCCCGAGCTGTGGTTGAAACACACACGCACACAAACAGCTGCTTAAATGGTCTCAACAACCGGCTGACAGGCCATAAAGTACGAGCACAGACAAAAAAGCTCACGTACATTTCCTAGAAACCGCAACCCTGTATGCATTTTACTGGGAAGTGTCAAAGGTCACGGCAGTTCAAAGCTACCATGAAGCAAATGTGAAACTATGGGGGGGGGGCCTTAAGTGAACTCACCTGTCTTCTCCATCTTCTGTGGGGAAGGGCTGCAAAACAGAGAGAGAAAAAAAAGAATTTCACTAAAATGCAACATAAAGGTTACAAACTATATACAGCATCTCACAATACATTTATTTGCATTATAGTTAATGTTTATCAAATATTTATGATGATTTGTGAAGTTAAAATATATCCAAACACGTTTTTAACCAATTTCCTGCATTCCGCAGGCTGCAGTTGTAACTTTTCACGTAACTCTTCATGGTAGTGGCTAAATCAGTCAACTAGGCCAAAGGTAAAGTCAACAGCCGAGTCCAAATAGTTTCCTGTGTTGCCCCATTTATTCTTCCTTTATCACTGAGAACTGGAACTGGTCAACGTAAACCAGCCTGTACAGCTGTGGATGGTGAAGTGCAGGTCAGGTGGACTGACAGCACTCACTGGTTTCTTGTGGCTCACGCAGCTGCACTCCTTGTTATCTTGTTAGCGCGCGTGAAATACCAAATATCAATAACTGTCATTATTTATCTATCAGCCAATTGAATAAATTTGACTGCAAAACGTGAGAATAAAGTAGAACTTATCCATTTAGTCTCAAACACATCAACTTAATGCCTTCAGATTGCAGGCTTTTAATAAATATTAGAGGTTTTTTATCATATAAAACAAAGTAAAGAAGCAGATCCTCTGATTTAAAATGATCCAACGCTTTTTTTTTGTAATTCCTGGAAGGCTGTTGTTTTTCTAGCCTTCGCCCTTTGACTGTATCGATTACAGGCATTGCTGTGAATAGATTTTCTATTCTGAGAGGAAAATCAGTAAACCCGTTCGTTATCAAAAACTGATAGCGAGGCTGCAGAGAGTTCAGTCAGGTTCAATGTCAATGGCATCCCCCAAAATAACCAACCTCCTGTCTCTTCCTCTGCTTTCCTGGTATTAATGTAAACTTCACATGCAAGAGAGAAGGGGGAGGGGTGGGGTGTTGGTGTCCTACTTGTATCATTTTACCAACAGGGGGCAATCAAAGCTCACACTTAGTGGAATTTCTCAAAAACAGTATCCTTTGCCCGGTAAACTCATATGAGCACGTCAGGTGTGCATGCTTCGCCCTGTGACATGCTCATCTTGAAAGTGCCATGTGACGTGTTCACTGTGGCAGAGCACAGAGTCCAGTTCTAAAGAAGAGACGCTCCTTCCATTTAAAACTCATAAAAAAAGCCAGATAACCTGCATGCAGAGTTCAGGTAAACTCCTATATCTCTCCTCATCATCTGCAACATGTTTCCACAAACCGACAGGAAAACTGCACTCCTCTCTCCCTGTGCACCAAGTCTATTTTTTGCTCTGAGCATATGAACGCATAAATCAAGGTGGTTGTACGCCGGTTTGTTTTGAGTCACTGATAAATGAATCATGGTGTGAGTAACCAGTTTGAAACCTAGCCATCAGTATGTAGGACTTGTATCAAAGCTCAAAACCAGAACTCTCTGTTCTTGCCAACTAGCAAGCAGGCAGGTCACCTCGACTCAGCTGGCAGCCGAGTGGGCGGAAGCTGAAAAACAAACTGTTTATGGACCACCTAAGATGCTACGAATGTTGCAACAGACACGTTCGTGCTTTGGGAATGGCAGAGAAACATACAGTTTTCAGTGGTGGCCTAAAAGAAAAAATAAAGAAAAAGTTTTGCGGCTTTGATCGGCACTCACATGACGTTGGAAGGTGGAGAAGTGAATGTCGGGAATGAAGAGGACAGGCTGGGTCTCGAGATCAGTCATCATCTTAAAGATGGTCACATCGTTACGTTTCTGGAGCATTGGTACTTTCACATCTGCAACTTTGAGGGGAGAACAGCAGGAAGCAATTTAATATTCATGCAGTAGGATGAAGTCAAACATAACATGACATGAGTGAAATAAGGTTTGATTGAATACATGTTTGCTGAAAGTTATCCAGCAAACGCAGAGGAAAACCTCCTGGACACATGAGAACAACATGAACTCTTGTCTTTGCTCTATTCTGGTTTCCAGTATTAGAGCGTAGTTATAGCGAAGTTGTAGCGTAGGTCTTCAAAATAAAAATGTTTAGCTGAAGCAAGCTGAAACATGCTGCAGAGCTCAGAGGAACTACAGCTTCAGGGGGTAAACACACTAAGGGGATGTTTTCATCTACATACAGGAAATCATTTTAACAAATACACGTGTCAGGGCGACTTGAAGGGAAAATTGATCGTACTGTGGAAGCCTCTGGTCATTTTAGTAATGATATGTTGTAGCTGATTATCCTAAAACTTAAAAGCAACTTACAAGCCAGCCCAGGGTTTAGGTCGACAACTTTCCCTTTCCTGCGGGACTGTTTCCTCTCCTCATCTCGGATCTTCCTCTCGGCGCCTTTGTCACAGAAGACTTTGATCTGGCAGTAGGCACGGTGGATGGGCTTGTTGCTGCGGTTGTTGTAACTGTAAGTGTCGATCTGCAGATTCAGGGGAAGACCCTTCACCCCTTTCTGAGAGGAGAAGTCTGTGCTCAGACAGTTGACGGAGATGAAGATCTGTGAGGGGAGGAGAGAAGAAGAAAGTTGAGGACCGAAGCAGACTAATGTACAACTTTAAACTTCAAAGTTTGTTTATTAAAGTAGAAACTGCTTCTTAACCATGAAGCCAATATGATGACGTTTAGCTTTCAGGAAGGCCTTTTTGCAGCAGGTACCACATAGTCAGGCCTCAGATGCTTTCAGTGTCTTTTGCTGGCCTCTTTTGGTGGGCTTCAGTAATTACATGCTCATTTTACTTTCCTTTGTCCTGGTTATTTGCTTTGAAAACACACTCTCACTGTGTTAACACAACACACAATCAAGACAGGTTTAAAAATACCATATAGAAAAGTCTCAAGGGGAAAGGGCTTAACAAATTTATTAGATTTGTTAAGCTGATCAACTGATCAAGAGCAGAACAATAGTAAAGTAAATCATTATTTTTATTAATATGTTAAGTTTTATTATTTACTTGCATTTCTTGAACAGAAAAATAAATAGTTTTAGTGGTTGAACGTTATGCTCGGTTTATTTCTGACTTCTCAAAGAAGTCCAGTGTTAAAATTTGGCTATAACCACCTTTTTAGTTTGAATTGATTTAATTAATTTGTTAAGCAGTCTACAAATAAATATAGTCTTTGTCGTTCATTTGGTGTATTCCACAAATGAAGACATTTAACAGTCTTTAATGGTCCTTAATGGTCAACAACTATATTTTAAACGTTAAGGAAAAAGTCTGTTTGGAGCAGAAACATTTCATACATCATTTTATATCCATAAAACTTAATTTGGGTCAATAACTAATAATTAATTTAAAAAATCACACACACACACACACACACTAAAGAAATACCAGGTGTTACTTTGAATCTAAAACATTCAATATGATGTCTTATAGTATTTAAAATGTAACCAGTTAGTATTACTAGTAATGGAAGTCATGGAAATCATATGATAAAACTGCACTTAATAAATCGATGAACTCGACTTGATAACAAAAGTACTTTTAAGGAGAACTGATGCAGCGTCACAAGCTTTTCCATAGAGCACGTGACTGTGGATGATCTAATACCCTTTCTTCCTTTTTTAAAGTGTTTCAATCAATAACAACCACACACATGCAGACAGTTTTGATGTTGGTGCTGTTTTGATGTAAACATACTAAAACTATATGATTTGCAACCTTGATTTGATATAGTAAAGCCTTACATAACTTTTGCCTTTGTTCCTCATCTTATAACTTTTATTACCCCCATCATCACAGGACTATATAAGGGTTACATATACAGTACACTTTGATATATGCACATATACTGCTATGCAATCAGCCCAAGGGCAAACCACACACATACAGGTACTTCCTCTAACGGACTTCTCACCTTAACACACTCCAAGTTTAACTAACACAACCAAATGATTAAACTCCTAATTATATCCCGAAATCCCATCAGCATGTAAAATGACCTCACTTCCCAAGGTCAGAAACCCAAACCGATCCTCTCAGACATCCATCCAAAGACACACACGCCAAACACCTTCATCTGTAACCAAACACCTCGCTGATGAGATGCTCAAACAATGTGGCTGGGCGGTTATACAAATGGTGAAGTAACAAAAACACACAAGGATGAACATCCTATGAATGCATGCCACAAGTCATGAGACAGTTAGACCCACATCCTGGTATGCAAGCATGAGTGTGTGTATAAGTGTGTGTGTGCTTAGAAAGGTCTGTTCATGTGACTTTATTTATCCAAAGTGTAGCCTAAAGAAAAGTACGCCGGTGATGAGCGGCAGCGCCGTGTTGTCTCTTTGTCTGTTTGCCAGCTTGTCAGTAGTCTTCCATCTCAGGCCGAGAGCAGAGCAGAGCCACAGGGCAGCACGAGGGTTAGGAACAAAGAAAGAAACAATCACGAGTGGAGACGAGGACAGGAGCTCCTCCTTTCTGCTGGATTTTATTTGACAACTGTCCCATCTGGTCACCTCCCCTCCCAATGAGTTTCCTCATTCCTGCACTCTTTGTCCAAAAATACCTAAACATGCGACATCACAATAAGGGTGACAGGCAGGTTGGACCAGTCAAGAATATAAGAACAGAGTGTAGGAATAACTCTCTCTTTCACACACACTCACACACACACCTACACCTCTGTGTTTTTACACAACCTGAGTAACCACACAGGAGAGGAGTGACTGCGACATGACCGCATCCTCACTCTTCTTTTTTAAAACCACTAATTATATTTAACAACTGTTTTTGGGGGAATCATAGTGAGCAAAGGGGATGACGATCACCCATAAAGGGGACTCGGCACCTGACACTGTCATTCAGGCACGGGGCCTTAACAAACAAACAAAAAGAAAAGGAGGACTATTTTTAGGTGTCTAAGTTTGTTGTTGTTAAAAGGTCAAGCCTCATATTTAAACGTTCAAGACCAGGAAGTACGCGGAAGCCTCGGATCACCGGTGATCCTGAGAACCAAACACTGTTCTTGTTTTGACAGGAACACTGAAGTGCAAACAGTGAACTGTCATGTTTGGACTTGGTTCAAGCGACAACCGTGTCAGAGATGTCAGCGGGGGTGTCAGGCAGCCGTATACCTGTGAAGGTGTGGATGTGGGTGTGGATGCATTCAGTCCATTGACTTACTTTGGCCTCCTCGTTTGTGTCCCAGGTGAAGGAAATGGCGTTATATGAAATCTCCTCAATGTTGCCGATGGTGTTGAAGCTCTCCTTGTAGTCAGCTGGAGCAACAGATGTTGGTTATTAATAAATGATGTATTGAAAGCATATTAACTGCTTTATGCCGAAGCTAAAAAGAAATTAACCCATTTAAATAAATATAAATAAATGATAAAAAACAAACCAGAAAAAGTAAGAAAGGTAAGGTAACTTCAACATATGCTGAGATTTATGAAAGTTACAGACTAACAGTAATCCATCAAAAGCAAAATGAGCTGTCACAATCAAACAACACACCTTTTCCTGCTAAGCTGTGCTTACAAACAGCTGCTTGAGTGTGCAGACAGATGAGGATTAGCGTGTTCGCTATGTCTCAGCACTCAAACTGGTAGCGTGACTTCTTTTTTTTTGGTTTGTTTTATTTCACGATGTGGTTTATTATGAAAATATCGTTTTTCAGAACTTACCGATGTCGAGGCACCTCTGTTTAGCCGTGTGCTGTCTGGAGTGCCAGTACTTCCAGTGTTTTAGTTGGTCGTCTCTGCACTTCTCCTCTCCAAACACCACCATCACCACGCTCTGGGGGTAAAAAAAGATAGCACAGTGATAGCTTAATATGACTGTCAATAATCAATAATCATTGCCAAACACTTTCTCCTGTCTTCCTCCCTTTACCCCCAACCGGTCACGACAGATGGTTGCCCCACACTGAGGTTTCTTCCTGTTAAAACTGAGTTTTTCCTTCCCACTGTCGCCAAGTCCTTTGGGTTTCTCTGTATTTTGTAAGGTCTTTACTTTACAATATAAGGGACTTGAGACAACTGTAGTTGTCATTTGGTGCTATATGAATAAAACTGAATTGATCTGAAATGAATTATATGTCATTCCCTGTTTTTTTTAAGTGCTCTTTCTTACCCTGACTTTGGTGATGGGTTGCTGCAGGCCTTTGTTGTCAATCTCCCTGAGGGTGATGGGGTAAAACTGGCCCTTGTTGAGGTACGTCATTGTCCCATCACCTGTCTTCTGACGCAGAGATTTGGATGCCTCGAGAGTGTACTCAAAATTATTCCTGAGACACACAAAAATAAGGGTCAAATCTAGTGAATACCATAAACAACAACATGCTGCGTTTAAAAAAAATCCCTTCTGTAAACAAATCCAAGGAGACAAATGAAACAGCAGAGTAACACCTAGCGGGCTTTAAATATGTGCAGACTCTTGTGAGACACACAGACAGGAGTCTGGTGTCTCCCCTGTGACTGAGATGAATGAAGCCATTCTGCTGTGCCGTGTCAAAAGCTGAATGGCGGTGTGGAAGTTGGACGGTGGGCCGGCGGCAGGGCGACTTACCCCGGCACGGTGTCAAACTGAGTGTACTCCTCGGGCGTCATGGAGGTCATGCGAAACTGGAGATCTCCTGGGAGGGAAAACACCTGAAGCGCAAAAAAGGAAAACAGAATCAAGTAAAGCACGGGAACAGGAAATAAAACAGCTGCTTTGCATAAATTTTAGATGATTTTCTTCAACTAGCAAATTGTGTAAGCAACTAGATGAACACTGTATTTCATTCTAGTCATTTATTAGGCTAGGCTTTCTCTCATCAGGTATAACAGTTTGTTTTGGTGTTTTTTATTCCCCTTCTACTCCATTTTGGTTTTTGTTTAAAAAAATGGCTCTGTGGCCACCTCCACCCCCTCCTGTACAGGGGTTTTGTTGGCTTTTCTGAGGTAATTCCCCTCCAGGTTAAAAAGAGAAAGAGGAGAGAGAAAGGGCTTTGGCTATTGTAGGAGAAAAGTACAGCACTTTATTGTGTTGGTGAGACAATGGCATAATAACACACTGGCCACTATTTTGGCATGTTCAAATAAAACCAGGGAAGGTTGAGCCCACCGCTGGCTCCATGGGATCGGGTGAATATCCTATTGTCTGATGGGAGAGATCTGAGAGGGGAGAGGAACGCGAAGGAGAAGGAGGAGGCGGGGTGGGGGGTGCTGGGAGAGCATTAGCAGGGTTTAGACAGGGGGGGGGATCGAAACACTCACTTCCTGGGAACCATCCTTAAAGCTCTCGGGAAAGGTGGAGTCAGGGGGCGTACGAGCCTGGGTGCCAGGGCTGAAATGGACCGTGTTGTGGGTGAGCTGGCGGTCAAAGACGCCCACGTGGCTCTCCGTTTCGCTGCAGTTGTTTGGCACAGTCACCGAGAAGCCGTGGGTGGGCACCTCTGTCTTGATAGTCTGGTTTGGCACGGTGGCAATGGAAACTGTGACAGTAGTGTCTGAACAAACAAAACAAAGCAAAAAAACCCAAAACAGTTAACTGATCATCAGGTTTCTAGATTTTTCCGTTTTTTTCTGTTTGTGTTGCTGAATCAGAGCAGACCTGGTGAAGAAAAGTGGGCTCTCTTGTCCGGGCCCAGCTGAAGAATATTGAAGGGAGGCTTGAGTACCGGGATCCTGTTTTCCATACTGGCTTCCTGGAGTTGGACTATGGAGTGTCCGGCCTGGATCTGGTGCCTGTGACAAAGAAGTGCACATAAATTTTAGATCTCCAATACGGCACATCATTGCTTTCATGAACCTTGACACAATGGGTTATTTATATGATATGTTTTTCTGCTTCTCCCTTTTCTCAGTCCTGGGTTTCACCTTTGGTGTTGCAATGCCTGAGAACTGATTAACGATCCATTGATAACACAAAGGAATTTGTACACCGGACATTTTCCTTCCTTTTTTGAGATTTTAAAGATGTCTTCTATGACACTCGGAGCAGCTATTTTAGTACGCCTGACTAAAGCAGCAAAAGAAATCCTAATGTCAATGAAGCTACCTGATTAAATCAGATGAGTAAAACCCTGCTTCCACTGAATAATCATTTTTCCTTGCTGCTCTGGAGAAAACAGGTGCACCCCTGAGGATAAATGTGCATACAGTTTTTAAATAGAATTTAAAAATCATATCACAAGAGCTTGAATCGCTCTCTTGTTTTCCTGCTGTTGCCCTCTGCTGTGCTTTTATTTTTAAAGGGGGAGGTGGTACGCGGAGAGGACTGCCGCTTACCTTTTGTTGGGATCCACATCAGAGACCAGTGTGTCTGTCTTGGGCTGGTGTATTGTTCTCTTTTCCCTGGGCACCTGTATACGAGAGTAAACACAGCCGCTCAGCGTCTGACCACATCACATCTAACAGACTGGGTCATCCTGCTGTTTGTAGGCATAGTTAGATCAGTTACATGACATAATGTAGACTCTGTCTCACAGATGTTACTTAATGATCAGATGTCACTAAGGGTGAGGATCACAGAGGGAAAGTTTGCAAGAATCTGGCAACTATTCCTCCAGTATGTGATTTTGCACTACTCCTCTTAGAAGGAGGGGAGAAACTATTCCTGCTGAGCTTTTCCTGGTACCTTATAGTAGTCGTAGAGCAGACCCAGAGCTGCGGCACTATCCTCGTCTCCATTTATGCTCATCATTGCCTTGGTGGCAGCTGTCAGTGGGTTCTCCAGAAAAGATTTCCAGGCTTCATCCTCTGTGGTGAAAGAGCGACGCTGGCCGCCATAACCCGGCTCATTCTGGAGAACCAGGATCGCGCGTTTACTGCTAAAAGGGAGGAGAGTGTGTGCTTTAGTTACTGCATACAAAGCAGTTAATGACATGAAATAAAAGCCATGGATGTGGGCACCAAAAGAGAAGAGCCGTCCATACTAGAAGGGATTCGTCTCCTGTTATGGACTTATTTTCCACACTGACTCCACATAAGCTCACCAGACCGGGACCTGAAATCTCAGCATCGCTCAAAACAGACAAACAGGTTATAAGAGCGAGAGATCACCCATGTAGATGTTTTTTTTTCATCTGCAGGACCAGTTGGTCAGGCTTTTCGAGGATTGTGCAACAAATCTCTGCCGCCGAACCACAGAGGCAGAAGGTGTATCGAGAAAAAGATGCTCTACAGGATCGTCCAGTGTAACGACTCTAGTTCGGGGATCACTCATTGGTTGAGAAGCCGCCCACATGTGACGCATCTGACCCGGCTGCATTCCTGCGCTGTGCTTGCAAACGAACTTGTTTGTGACAAATAATCACAAGATTTTAACGCTCAGTTGCCGCCTGTCTTGCGCTCCTTCTCTTCCTCTTCAAAATTCAACATCGCCTTGGTATGCTGTGCACAGTGTGCAAGCTTAAGCTATTTGAACCTCGGTGCATTACATTTAAAGTAAAACAAAAATGCCTCTGCGTGTACGAAACGGCCGATGATGAGCCTACGACGTTTGCACTGAAGTCACCTGTTTACAGTAAATTTTAATGTTTACACAGCTTCTGTTTGCTGAGACGCGTTAAGCCCCAGTCAAAGTAAAGTCATTAATGGAGCTCTTGTTATTAAAGTTTCATCCACAAACTTTGGAAACCGCATATATCCCCTCTTCAGCCATCCTGCAACCACATCCACCAAAGTAATTATTATAAAGTGTGAACGGACTGGATCAGTTTCCATGTTGAGTATCTACAACAAATACAACTTTTTTGTCTCCCAGTGGTCAGAGAAAGTGATAATTAGTAACCCTATATCTAAACGCAACCTGATATAATCCATTATGTGTTGGCTATAAAAAATATATCTAAGGTAAGGTAATATAAGCCATTATTTACTAAAACAATGAAGAGTCTGATTGCTGATCAGGCAGAAATTACACTGAGATGTCAAGAAATAAAGTGAGTAAGGCAGCATGAGTCCAGACTTCTGTCACTTTAATGTACAGGAGCAGTAAAAAAAATAAAATAAATAACACTACTTTTTTGGACATTTAGAGAAAAGAGCTTTAATCCCTCATTTTAAATTAAAAAAACAAAACAAAACACACACAGCAGTGTAGAGTAAAATCCATGAAAACCTCAGATAGCCCTGTGCTCGCTTGTCTATGTTAGTCGTGGGGCCAACGCCTAGCAGGTGTACGATTTCACTCCCCTCAAATGTCTCCTTGTCACTGCCCTCAACCCCCCCACACACAGAATACAGAATATATCTCACACTAAACATTCATATATCAGAAAAATACTGATTTATTTTTATTATTTTATTTTTTTAAGCTCTATCTTCCATTAAAACTCTTTTACACCTGTGCAGAGGCAGTTTTCCTTGGCTGACACCTTGCTGCCGGAGACTTGTGCCTATTCCTGAGCAAACATCATTTCTACTATCCACATAACAGTTAAAGCTTAAGGCAAAATCAAACAACCGCCCATCTCTACTCCGGGACGGCTCTTATTCCAACAGTCGCCTCCAGCTCGCACGACAGGTGGAGGTACACCTGTACAGGCTCGAACATGACAGGTGAAACGAGCGGAGTTACAACACCATGGGAAACTATGAGACTACACCAACTCCCCGCTTGGCAACCCGCTGTAACAGAGCACACTTACCCTTTTAAAAGGAGCTATAATGATCGTAGAATAGGCTCATGCTTATATACGACACGAACATCAGGACACGATTTTGAGAAAAATACAGAAGGCTGCAGCTGCAGGTCACAGTGTGACCTCGGCTTTTGAAAAATCCGTCAGTGAAATGAATTTATTTGTTTTAAAAAATAAAGTGCAAAAATAATCAGAAAATCCGCAAAAGCAATTAAAGTCAGTATTACAAGCTTATAGTGTCAACATGCTCGTTGTGCGGGCTAACAGAGGAGTCAGGACAACTTACTTGTCATGCTCCTGTGACATCTCGGTCGGTCGAACTGGACTTTCTAGTTGGTACTGAAAATCCGATCCGTCTTCTTTACCACCCTGGAAAACTCCGCTGCTAACACTGGATAAGGGCCACGGCAACAAACAAGGTGTCCCCTCCTGAGAGAACGGGTTTTGTCGGCTTTTCTCGCTTTTTGGGGCAATGCTTAGAAATTAAGGCCGGTTTTACCTGTGACAAGGACGCGGATTGGATTACAGGTGGACGGGAGGCGGGGTCTTACTGTCAATTGCCCTTGCCGGGCTTGTGATTGGCTCACCTGATGGCCTACCTGCAGCTGTAGGGTGAGTTTGGAGAAAGCAGTGGTAAAACTGGGTTTTAAAAGCTGTGATTTTATCATATTGGAATATTAAATGAGAAATATATCCCCCCCCTACCCATAAAAAGGCCAGTGCAAAATTTATTGGGATGACTTAAAAATTAAAATGATTTACAAAAAAAAAAAAAAAAAGTCTTTGATGATTACAGTCACTAAGGAAATATTCCCTTATTTGTACACACCTGCAGGCTTCATACATGTCGCTGTGTGGGAGTTACGATGCTGGAGATTATTGTGGCAGAAAGACCTGATTCACTTCACAAAGACATGAACAAACGTGCTCTTTTAAAGTCTACACTGATAACTCTTGTATAACACGGTAATAAGACGTTTAGTAAACTAATAACGTAGTTCGCTGATAAATGATCAGCATGCAGTGGATACGTGGAGACCTGTTTTTATGAGCATGAAGTCAATTCAAAGGCGACAAATTAAAGGAAAACCCTCTGTCTCTGTATGGTGGCTCTGTGAGACTTTTTTGATAACTTGGGTCTTCCTGGAAATCCTTTGCTATCCTACATGATGCTGTGGGAATTCTTTGTCATTGTTATTTATTTATTTCCTCAGTGTTTTGTGTTAAGCTGTTGGCCAACATGCTGTTGTCTGTTGTCTGTGTTTGCATTGAAAATGTGCATATGAGTATGACTAAGTAATGCAGCTCAAATCTATCTATGGGTACAAATAAAATAATCTAACCTGATCTAACCTAACTTGTGCCCTTAGAGCAGGGGCGGGCCATTCATTCACTAACTGTAAACACTTCTTTTATTAGTGGCAGTTTATAAAACTTAAAATTGGGTCGCACCTCAGATTATAGGTGTGACCCTCCACAACAGTCCCAGATTCTCATGCAGCCCCTTGGGAAATTTAATTGCCCACACCTGCCACATCTTCTTCATCTAAGGGATTTCATTCATGTTGAACTATTTCTATCCTGATAGGATTCACCTCTTCCAGTATGACCTCCATCCATAAGGCGAAAGCACTCCCTGAATGGTTTGGAAATTACCTGAATCGTGTGTTATGGCCTGTATGAAAATTTGGACCAACCTTTTAGCCAGCTGGCTCCAAGAAAGATGTTTAAGTATCAGATTATTAGAATTTTGCAGCAACGATGCCAAGTCACACAGAAGCTGCTGTGACAGCATCGTAAGAAGATAGTTTACACTAATTTTTGGGGGATGCACAGATATAGCAGTGAAACATGGGTATCGCCAATATCGGACCTGCTATTGAATGATATCAACAAATAAAATGCCATCTACTGACATCAGTGGCCGATATATACCTGTGCTGTCAGATTTATGAATAAGTGACATGACAATTATCACAAGTGGTGTATCAGTGTGCCTGATATAAAACCATGTGTATCAGTATTTACTACATGAAACATCTTTGATGATTACAAAAGCTTACAGTAATCTGTCTTAATGCAATAAAACAAGATGATTAAACTGTAAAGCAAGTAAAGAGTTATGCTTTGGGCTTTTTTGTGTCAGTTTCTGGGTATCTTGAAGGCAACAAGAAACTGAATTTAAAAAGTTCCAATCATGGGACCCCTCACTCACCTAAACGTATTCCCTCACATAGCTGGGGGCACTTTTTCCATTCTGTTTAACTGTAAGTACACCTTTCGTCCCACCTGTGTCTCTACTAGTAGATGATGATACAGAAGCTTGTTTACCTTCTTCCAGAGGACAGATAAGCATCAGTCTGCACAGCTGCAGGTAAGAAACAGGCAAATTAGTCCTGAAAGCCACATCAAGAGTGCAAATAAAGTGATGACACCACTGAACCAAGAGCTTGGAATAGAATCACACTAGCACTGGCAGTCACGCATCTGTTTGAATAAATTAGTCGTTATGTGTCTATATGGCACATTTAGGATTGTTTGATTGCCAATTGCTCTGCAATTAGCTGTGAGCTATGAGATGACTCTAACACAAGCAAGATGAAAAGGAAGTCTGAGTGAAAACTAACAGCTTTGTTAGCGATAGAAGGGTCTTAAGAGATGCTATCAGTTATATTCAAAGTTTCCCCCTCACACAAACACTTACATAGAAACTCTCCAACGACCCCACCCCACCCACCTAGCCTAACTACCTACCCATCCCCCCACATCCCTGACACACTTCCATGCAGACACAACCTCCTGCTCCTGGATCCTGGTGTACTGTTTATTTATCCCAGTGGAAGGACACCTGCTTCTGCTGGTGCTTATTTGTGTTTGCATTGAGGACATGGGATAGTAGAATAAGGGAGGGATGTGAGGATGTGTGTGTGTGTGTGTGTGTGTGTGTGTGTGTGTGTGTGTGTGTGTGTGTGTGTGTGGTGCTTTGTGTGCGAGAGAGGGGAGGCTGGGAACATGTGGCTGTGCTGTTGATGGTAGCTGCCGCTTGATGCTGACTCGACAGAGCACATATAGGGAAAACACACCAAAGACAGCAGAATGTGGATCAAAGCACGGGTTCAGACCTGAGAAAAGACCTGCTGAATCACTTTTGGGATGTAGAAGACACATTTCATCTGGATAGTGGTGAAAGAACAACAGTGTAAAAGAATAAACTTAAAAATTTGTTGTTAAGAACTGCTGAAAGGTTTAAAGTGAACCGAATGTCTTTAAAACTTCTTTTAGTTTTAATTTGGGGATGTCCAAATAAGCCTCTCCCACTTTACAATTCTCCTTTGATGCATCTTTTTGTCTCTCAGAGTGCCTGAAGGACAGTCAAAGGGGACTTTCTATAGCTTAATGCTTTGATTCAGAGCTGTTTGGTTTGTTCTTCTTTCTATCCAGACTTTTGAAACTCCCTCTTTGTTTGAAAAAGAGATCTATGTCCACGCCACCAAAAAGCATCTCATATAACTTAAAGTTAACCACCTTCAAATAATGAGATTTAAATCAAATTTAACATTCCTGGAAGAACTTTAACAGATCTGTTTGGTGACATTTCTGCAATTATTTAAATTATCAATAGGTCTCTGTTCTCAGTGTGGTCCAGACAGGAAGGCGTGGGCTTAGTCACCACGTAGTTCGATTCTTTTACTACATGGCAACATCTGATGACGTGAGCCGAGTAGGTATTACATGGCAAAATCTTTTCATGAATGGTGCATTTATTTTCTTATGTTTACAACAAGAGCAGGAGTAACAAATCCTGTCCTCCCGCCTCTAAATAAAGAAGAAAGTATTCTTGAAAAACATCTGATGTCTTCAGTTTTTTGCTTCAAATGAAGTGTAGACCTCCAAGTGATGCATATTTCCATTCAAAACTGTTCAGCCACCCCTCGTTTCTTTGTATTTTGCTTCCAAGGACCCAAACTTTCTTGTAATTTTTATGTAGTGGGCTTGAGCAACAGTTCTCCAGGTTTTGTGAAGGTCTTTTAAAGGTTTTCTTTGGACAATGCCTGTTTTTCACTCATTTTTGCTGCACCTGACCATTTTCAGAGAAGTGGTTTTTTTGTTTGTTGAGTCACTTAACCCTGACCTGTAGGTCATTCAAGCATAAAAAAGGCACCTAACCTAAGGGATGAACCAGTGTTGTGTCGACACATAACAGAGAATTTAGCAAAGAAGCAATTTTGAATTAGATCTTCAGGCACTGTTTCATTTTCTTTAGTAGAATTTCCAGTTAAACTGGCATAAAATTGTATTTTTCCATCAACAAGGTGATTCCTAAACAGCTGCAAACTTGCGTATCCTTAAAAAATTGAAGAAACTAGACAAGCAGGGAAGGTAGGCCTAAAATGATCTACAGCAGATGAACAGTATCTGAAAGTCCTTAAGAAATATTAAAAAACAAAAACAAAGACCTGACACAGGACCTGAAGGCCTCAACAGAAAGGGTGGCTGCCAAGAAGTCATTCTTAAGAAAGGGAAACAGGGAGAGGCTGAGGTATGTCAAATTACACAAGAGCTGGACTGAAAATAAGCGTCTTACCGAGTCAGTTTGACACTTTTGGTTCAAATTGTCATCAGTATGAACGGAGGAGGTCAGCAGAGAGGGTGTAGAGGATTGTCTACAGCCATCTGTAAAACACTGTGGAAGCTCTTTATTGGTTTGGGCCTCATTTCAGCCAGTGGTGTTGTGGATCTCGTCAAAACCGATGGAATTATGAACACAGAAAAGTACAGTCATATTTCAATCTGATTGGTAATGGCTTCATTTTGCAGCATGACAATGATCCAGACCTCAGCGTTATTGATGCATTTGAACTAAAAAACTGAAGACATCAGATGTTTTCAGGAATAAAAAGCAGCCAACAGCTGAAAAACAGCTTTGAACATCCTTCAGGAAGCCTGGAAAACTATTCCTGAAGACTGCTTAAAGACATGAGAAGAAAACTTGCCTAAGAGAGCTCAGGCTGTGTTAAAGAATAAAAGTGGTCGAACCAAATACAGACAGTCAAACTCTTTTAGAACAAACTCTGTTTTTATCTTGTGTGTACTGTATTTCCATGTATCTTTGCACATGCTTAACTGAATCACTATGTCTATTTCCAGTTTTCCTAACAACATCAAACTGTAATGATTGTAGTGCATCTATCTCTGTTTGTATGTTCCCTATCGCCTCCTAGGCAAGTGGAACACTCTTGATGAGATTTTGCATAAACACTGCCTAGGGCACCGTGAGTGCCAACATCTGTACGGCACATACAAATATTTTATAAAGAGCCCACGATCGTATGTATTTGTGCACTTCACAGCTCAACTGAGCAGCGAATGAAATGTAATAGTATGAAACGCTGTGTCACAATATAATGTATCATAGATCATACTATAATCATGGTAGCACAGGTTTGTACGTATGTGTATTGTGGGGGTTTACTAGTGTAAAGAAAAGAGGGCTGACTCGAGATCTTTCCACAGCGCTGTAATATGTTATAATACTGAGAACATTTTTTAAGGGTGTGATTAGGGTGACCAGGTGTCTCCTTGTCTCACGTTTAGAGAAAATGTCCCAGATTTTAACCCTGGTCAGCTCACACTGACTCTCATATAAAAACGTGTAGTTCATAAAGAAATGTGCCCGACTATGGATGCAGCCCTGCTTAAACTGAAGGGTGGTTACAAGAAAGAACAGCAGCAGAAACAGCAGTTAGCAGTTTAGTAGTTATTGGACAGAGAAAGTGAATACAAAAGTGTACAAAGGCTTCAGCATCAGAACAATTGTATTAAAAAGACAATATAAATGTCCTGCATAGAAGTTTTATTACAATCTCAGACTCAGACTACCTCCCTGCATTAGTCCCATATTGGTCAACACGAGCACACTCTTTGCCCTACATGTAGCTTCTTAGAGTCTCGTCACCCAAATAACTGCAGTCATGACTTTGCCTCTCATAATTATGACTTGTTATGAAATACTGGGGAAGCATTTCAAATTTCTCCTATTTGGAATAGCACAAAAACTGGGCACTATCTTTGAACAGAAATATTTTTATTGTCCTCATATGTGCACAGTGGGTTTATTTTACACTTATTAAGCAGAATGAAGTAGAAATTGCAGGAAAGCCAAAAAAGGAATGTCGCCATACCAGGATAGGGGCTCAGGATGTGAAGTTCTAATAGCTTAGATATCATATTTATGGCTTTGTGTCCCATAAAATATGGTACAATCCCATATTAATGAATTTTAATGGCTTGATGATCTAATGACATTTTCTCATAATTATGAGTTTATATTCATGTGCCTAAAAATGAGGAAATATAGTGTCCTAATTTTGACTGGCTTTCTTATTTTGATCACAAACTGTTTGACTCGATTTTATTTATTTATTTATTAATAACCCTTTTGCAGAAAAGAGCTTCCATAGAACCCACACCCTTGTAGCTGTTCAACAGCCTGAGGCAAAGTGATGATGTCATGAGTGTTTTGGGAGAGACAGAAACATAGAAAGAGTAGAAAAAAAAGACAGACGGCCTAAATACACCTTTAGTTTATTTTTCGGTGCAGTTTTCCAACAGTTTCCAACGACTTCAACTTGTCAGCATGCTCGTATCACCTGCTTGACAATGTGCCCACCGTTCACCAACCACCTTTTCCATCTTCCGCCCCTGTCATACCTCTCATCTTCGAAGTCAGTTGGTGTTTAACGCTATCCTAGCACACTCCAGGCACATAACTGGGATGGAAATCAGATGCAAATCCTTACCCCGTTTGTCCAGCATGTGAGCACTTGTCTGAGCAGGCGGCATTTCTAACTGTAGTGAGGTCCTACGGTAGAGGGTGTTATTATTGGTTAAACAGGTGGGCGACCCTTTGCGAACAATGAAACAGTGTTGTAATGTGTCTGAAGATCATTATCATTTTTGCTGGCTAAATGTTAACGGACGTATGCGTACACAGAGCCTTTCAGCACGGAAAGTGATGCGAGCCGCGTAAATCTATTTACATGTATTAAACTGGCGACAGATTAGTTTGACCTACAAATGTTATATTGACATTGTGGGATGGTCACCATGCCTATAAAACTGCAATTAGTCATTATTCAATGAGTTCTTGATGTAGGAGCTTTAAGTGAAGGACAGTTGGAGAGTCTGATGGAAACAGCGCAGTAATCTTTTATGCTGAGGTCAGGGTTAGATGGTATCACAATGTTTCCCACTGATTACAGTAAAAACAGCCATGAGGACTGAGGGCACAGCAGACCCGCATGCTGCTTCACGGTAACTAAAACACTTGCACTATTACTAATAACGCACACACACACACACAGAAAGAGGGAAAGGAGCCGGTGTTTTTTCCAGGTGTTATGGGATTCTGGGATTCTTGATGATGTGTTTGTGTGTCTGTGTTTTGCTTTACAACACTGCGGATGTTTTAGCCCCGAGCTGCAGATATTAATGACCATTTTGACCTGTTGAAGAGACCCTTTTTCTTAACAACATTTGAATGCAGTGCACTTCACTGAGCTATACTTGTCATGAGAGGAGTTTGATCAATATACATATATTATATATTATATACATATAAACATATATATATAAAGATTGCTTTGATATACACATACATTACGTACAGCTGTTTCAGACCTCAATCAGATCCCTTCACTTTTGCCAACTTTATTGCCCTTTAACTTTGATTGTATCAGTCTAATCTGAGTAATCCAAAGTAACAAAAATATTTGTTAAAAAATCACAAGGACACTTCACGTAATCCGTTTATAGAAGCTCTGTTATCAGCAGTTGCAGCTTTGAGTGTGTTTGCCTTTACAAGATTTGCACGCATGGATTTGAAGAGATTATCTCTTTTTTTTCTTTTCCAGATCATCTCAGTTTCTCTCAGAGTGACTGAAAACAGCACAGTGACATCTTCAGGAATTTGGATAAATTTGTCCGTTTAAGGTTCCTCCAGTGTGTAGTGGTTAGCGTAGTCACTTGGCAAGTGAAAGGTTGCTGGTTTGGTTCCAGAGAGACAAAAATGCATTTTTTGGCATAAAACTGCTAAATCAAACATGTGGAGCTGCACAGTTTGTCTGAAGTCCAAAGACCTCCTGGGTTGTCAGAGGTGAACCATCTCCCATATCTCACAGCGCTGAGTTTCCTAAAAACAAACTGTATACAACTATACAACTGCATTGTCCACAATAACACAACCCTAGCACCACCATAGTCATCAGATCACATTATCCGAGATCCCTGCTGCTCTCAGTCTTTTTATCAATGTTTCACAAACTCTGAGATAGCTGCTTTAAATTATTACTAAACAATAAAAACTGAAGCCAAATCCTGAATTTTATCCATTTAAAATTAAATTTACAACAATATGAAGCATCCAGATATAAGATTCTAGATTCTTTATTGTCATTATAAAGAAATAAACAATGAAATTAAGTTGATCACAGTTAATAAATGTATAAAAACAACAATTAAAAATAAGTTATACTTTATATAGAAGTAATAACAGTTAATTTAATTCATACACACCAATCTCCCAGTATTTCCATCATGCAATACATTCACTGACCCTGTATGTATTGATAAAAAAAAGTCCATTATTGTATATTTAAAGTTCCTCAAAGTGCACACTGTGATTTATTCCTGTACCTGTATGTTTTGTATAGGGGGGGCTGTGGTGTTTACTGTCCATGAAAGGTCCTCTGTGTGTTTAGCCAAGAATTTAAATTTCAACACTTTCTCCATCATCTCCCCATTGATACAGTTAGGTCAGTACATATTTGGACATAGAAAACTTTTTTGTCATTTTGGTTCTGCTCATTACCACAATGAATGAATGAATATGAATGGATTTTAAATGAAACAACTCAGATGCAGTTGAAGTGGAGAGTTTCAGCTTTAATTCAGTTGTCTGAACAAAAACGTTGCATAGAAATGTGAGCAACTAAAGCATTTTTAACACGAGCCTTTTATTTCAGGGGCTGAAAAGTAATTACCTGACAATAAAATATTCATTTCTAATATTTGGTTGAAAATCCTTTGCTGGCAATGACAGCATGAAGTCTTGAACTCATGGAACTTTTTTAATGCCCTGCCTTTACTGAAGCAGATTTCAGTTGCTGTTTGCTTGTGGGCCGTTCTGTCTGAAATTCAACAAGTGAAATGTGTGTTCAGTTGGGTTAAGATTTGGTGACTGACTCAGCCATTTGCTTTGGCTGTATGTTTTTTGGTCATTGTCCATCTGTATTATGAAATGCCACCCAATCAACGAGTAGACAGTATGTCTCTGAATACCTCAGAATTCATTCAGCTGCTTCTGTCCTGAGTCACATCATCAATAAACATTACTGTCTCAGTGCCACTGGCAGCCATGCATGCCCAAGCCATCACACTGCCTCCGCCCTGTTTTACAGATGATGTCGTATGTTTTGGATCGTGAGCTGTTCCACGCCTTCTCCATATTTGCCGTCATTCTGGATTGTTTCTCAGGAACTGTGCTGGCTCTTTTAAAGTTTTTTTTTAAAATTATTATTATTATTATTTTTTATAAAAGTCCAATCTAACCTTTCTGTACTTGAAGCTTATGAGTGGCGTGCACCTTGCAGTGAATCCTCTCAGTTTACTTTCATGCAATCTTCTCTTTATGGCAGTCTTGATAGACGCCTACCTCCTGCAGTGTTGTTCAGGTGTTTTTCTTCACCATGGAAATGATTCTGTGATCATCCACCACTGTTGTCTTCTGTGGACGTCCAGGTCTTTTTACTTTGCTGAATTCACCAGTGCTTTTTTTTTGTTTCTCAGGATGTACCAAACTGTAGTTTTTGCCACTCTACTCTACTATTGCAGCAATTTCTCAGCTGGGTTTTTTTTTTCTGTTTTTGCAACTTAAGGATGTCTTGTTTCACCTGAATGGAGAGTTCCTTTGACCGCATGTTGCCTTTTAAGAGCAAAATCTTTCAAATGCAAGCACCACACCTCAAATCAACCCCAGGCCTTTTATCTGCTTAATTGATGATGACATAATGAAGGAATTGCCGACACCTGCCCATGAAATAACCTTTGAGTTAATTGTCCAATTACTTTTTGGTTCCTTTAAAAAGTGTGTGGCACATATTACGGATCTGAAACTCAACAACCCTTCATCCAGTTTCAATGTGGAAACCCTCAAATGAAAGCTGAGAGTCTACACATTATATCCATGTCCATTATATAACTATAATTGGAATATGTTTCAATGGACAAGTAAAAAAAAACAAAACTTGTTCAGTGTCCAAATATATATGGACCCAACTGTATATATTGGTGCATGGACATCCAGCTTCCTCCTAAAGTCAATAATAATTTATTTTGTCTTTTTGATATTAAGTGTAAGATTATTGACAGTACACCACTCTGTGAAACCTCTATATATGCAGACTCATCACTTTTGGTGGTGAGTGCTGCCACGGTTGTGTCATCTACATATCAAACTATAGTGTTGTATCTTTTGCTGCTACTAGAAGAAATAAACAGATTATCACAATATACTGAAATAAACCTCAGGCGTAAAACTAAAGTGTTGCATACAGTGGAAATTATGAGACTTACATAATGAGTTTTTTCACGATAGAGAAGTCATGAAATATTTTCTGGGAATTGTTGTGCAAGCCAGCTGCACAGCTCAAGATTCAAACAGCTCAATTAACAGGCTATATGTATAAAATATGAGGAACAATGACCGGCGTCAAGGTGAGGTGATAATCTGTGAACAGCTGCACAATCAGTAGCATCAACAGTATCAATCAGTAGTAACCTGATCACTTTTCCATCATCAAATGGATGCTTCCGAGCTGCATGCTGTTTACCTAAGCTGCACTCAAATCTTGAACACAAGGACATTATTTTGTACACTTCCTCCCCTTCATCGCTGCTCGCTCTGTGCAGCCTCTGCTTCCATTTCCTTTTGATGCTTGTTTATCCCATAAAAAGTGACAACTTGCAACTGTTTTGTATTCACAGTAGTGTAAGGCCTTTATAAACAGCCGAGTACAGTTAATGTTGGCTGTTTGAGGAATGCTGGTAAACAGATGTCGCAGCATTCCTGTGTGAACCTCGGCAGTGTGCTGCTTTAATAACATGTACAGGAAATGTTCCCAACTCCACTTAAAACATATACAGACATGTATTCCACGAGGAGAGCAGGCGTTACTCTTGAGATAAGATGAAATCTTAAAATTCACCCACTGAAAAGATAAAGAAATCCCCTTTTCAGTTTAGTGTTTTGAGATATTATCTGTCCAAAACTGCTTTTTTCTCTGTTGTCAGGCTTTGCACTTTTTGAGAACATTTTTAGTTAAGAGGTGAGTTCGATTATCATTTTCTGCTGATCTAAAATCCTGATCAAATGAGCTCTCAGTGAAAATATCTTGATCTTATCATAAAGCTTAGGTGAAAAGTTTTTGTCTCAGTTTGTACAGCTGGATGTGAATCTGTCTTATTATGTTAAATTTAAAGCATGAGGTTCAGTCCAACCAAATGAAGTCCTTTTTTTCTTGTCTTTTTTGTTCGTCTCGATAACACTTTAACCTTACTCATCACAGTCTTGTGACTTAAAGGTGCCTACAGAAATGCACAAACAACAATGCGAGGATTATTTTGCTCTATGGGGAAGACGTGCGTAGATGGGACTGGCCTGTTGACTTCAGTGAAGGCGGTTATTGTTGAAGAAAGCGTGAGAGACTGCCAAACAAGCTCTGCCACTTGTCACCTAGTTCAACCTCCCATTCTGCCCAGTCCAGTTTTGTTTCTGCTGTGATTGATTTTACTTCACCTGCACAAGCAGCAATCACGGCCAGTGACTTTCCTTTTTAAAAAAAATCACAGTACATATAAATATGAACGAAATGCAGATTCGTTTTGTATTGTAACTGATCAAGACGGCGCTAATTTCAATCATTCTGTATATTGTCAGGCTATTAAAGGTAGTGTGTATGTGTCAGTCACAAGTCAGTCTGCTTCTTTTCCACTTTCTCTTATAGCTATCGTTTATTTTGTGTACCTTTTCAGCAACTGGCCCTCCAAGTGCACACCATGAACTGACTGAATACTGAGTCTCTGCTATGAAACCACTCACATGATCTCAAGTGAAGGCTCAACAACTGGGTAAAAGGGGCCGAATGTGTACAGAACACACGCATACCAAACATAATGCAAAAATGCAGTTATTATGAATAACACACATACAATTAGGTGCAACTACACTGAATAGTTTGAGCATTGCTAAAGTCGACTGACTTGTAAAAAAACAGATGTGGCACTAAATGCAGGGAGTCTTAATACTGAGTTGAGCCAAAAGACCTGGCTCACTGAAAAATGCCAGTATTCCCATCTAATCTCATCTCCCTTCATTATATCAGTGTAGTATATCTTTATAGACTGCAACAAATAACAAGTCATTTAAGATGCCAAAATGTTGTAAAGTGCCTCTAATTTGCACTTCTTTGTCTTTCGTCCTTCCTTTTCTCTTCTATGCAAATCTCCAGATCCACCACATCCCAAAGGAGCTCTATTGGATTGAGATTGTTCATTATCCCGTTGGAAGCAATCATCATTAGTTGGGTACATTGTGGTAAAAAAAAAAGGCTGGACGTGATCATCAACAATGCCTGCGTGGGTTGTGCCATTTAAATGTTGCTAAATTGATATTAAGGGGCACAAAGTGTGCCAAGAAAATATCTCCTACACCACCAGCAGCCTGAACTGCTTATATACAAAGCTTTGATGTTGTTTACGCTACATTCAGACCCTCCATCTGAATGCCGTACAGTAGAAATCAAGTCTTATTGCACCAGGAAACAGTTTTGCAGTTGTCTCCTTTTTGTTTTGGTGAGTGTTGCGTCCTCAGTTTCCTGCTACTGAGAGGAGTGGCACATGATGTGGTTTTCTGCTGCTGCAGACTCTCTGCTTCAATGTTCGACCTGTTCAGCTCTTGTGCTCTTCTGCATACCTTGGTTGTAATGAGTGATAATTTGAGCTACTGTTGCTATCAAACACCTCTATGCATTCTGGCAACTGTCCTAACTCTAACCTTTGACAACAACAAGGGATTGTCTTCTGGAATTTTTTTCTTTTCCGGGTTGTTTTCTGTAAACCTGAGATGTTGTGCAGGAAAATCCCAGCAGATCAGCAGTTTCTGAAATATATCAACAACCACGGCACATTCAAACTCACAAGTCACCTTCGACTGGTGATCTTGAGCCTGTCTTATGCCTTGAGCTCCACTGATCTGCTGCCATGTGATTGGCTGATATTTGCATTAATGGGTGGTTAAAAAAAATGTCCTTAATAAAGTGGCTAGTTAGTGTATGTTACAAATGGATGCAACTGCAATGCCCAAAACAACCCGGCCACTATTATATTTTGCAATTAGCAATGCAAAAACAGCATATTATTGTTACAGGCAGCAAAAGTGCTATTATTTTAGCTTTTAGCTATTAATTAACAGAGGAATAATTTAATGATAAAATAACTTTTACTTACAAAAAACTTTGGCCAATGTTAGTTATTTCCACTTAAAAATCAGATTTTGTTTAACTGCTGCAAAACTGTGAGGACAACTTTGTGAGGGCCGCTTCAGAGTAGAAGAAGGTGCTGGTTATGTTTTTACAACAGATTTAACCCGAACAGGGTATTTGTGATCTCCAGAGTGGAAAAGGTTTTAATCTGCAAAATAATTATTAGCTTCGGTGAAGCAAAAGAGGAGACATACTGTAGGAAGCAGATTACTTTAATCAATTATGAAAGAAAAATCTCAGAAGTGTGCATGACTAAGCATATTGCAGTACATTTCCTGGGTTACTTTCCATCAAAGCACTGGCTAAATGTTCTTGCACATTATGTACGTGCTCTGAGATCTGTCGCTCATATTTAGGTACACATTTATGCTCACCCCCACACTAACCGACCTGTGTGAGACACTCAGCAGACAGGAATCCTTTCTGACAAGATTAGTTGCCAAACCTGAATTGTGCCTTAAGAGGAAGCAGGAAACTGAAGCAGCATCTAAAATGGCTCACACTTACAGTAATTATGGATTTAGCTTCATGTTTTGCTAAAATGCATCAAGCTAATTTTAGTTCATAGGTCACATACAACCTAGCTAGTGGCAGGTAAACCGAAATTTAAAAAATACTGTACAAATACTGAAAATGTAATGAAGTGTACAATGTAAGCATATAATGCAGGATCAGTTTTCCCACATTCAGTCAGCCTGTTCTCTCTGCATGCACATTAAGGTTTACAAATGATACAGTGGACCTGCAGTCATGGTAAAACAAAAGTAAACCCTCTCTCATAGCCATGATAAAATAACAACTGGGCCTTAGCAGGTCTCAAAATTAGGTAAATATAACCTGAGACAAACAGCAGCACATGATATATCACATTATGCCATTATTTATGTATCACAAACTAAGCCAAAATGCAGACAGTGTGTGAAAAACACCGATTCAGCATCTTTTTTATTTTCTGTAATATGTGCCTTTCTCTTTTGATTGTATATATTTCTCCTGTTTGCTATCTCTTCCTGCTTTCTAAGATTTATATTTTATTCTGGCACAGTTAGTGTGGAGCACCCACAATTTTTATTTACACATACAATGAAAATAGAGGGCTTTTCTAATATATTGTATTCTATTTTAGAGCCATCTTTAGCAGCAATAACTTGGATCAATTGTTTTCTGTATAACCTTTTGAGTCTTGCATCACTTTGGAGGATTTTGGCCCCCTCTTCCTTACAACATTGCTTCATTTCTTTGGGGTTCACTTATGCACAGCTCTCCGAAGGTCCTGCTACAGCGTTTCAGTCAGGTTGAGGTCTGTTGCATGACTTGATTTCAGTCAAGCTTTAGCCATCAGACTTGACTCTAGAATACTTTGGTATACAGAGGAGTGCATGATTCATTCAAAGACTGTAAGGTTGCCCAGTAACTGTGCTGCAAAACAGGCCCGAATCATAACCACCACCATGCCTGAGAGTTGGTACAAGAGCCCTTTGATTTATCTGTCCAAAGGGAATTGTTTCAGAAGACCAGATGGAATAAATCCCGCTGCCAGAGAAAATACTTTCTCCATGCAACCCTTCCAAACAAGCCATACTTATTCAGTCTTTTTCTAAATGAACTGTCATGAACTTTAACATTTAACATGCTAACTGAGACTTGCAGAGTGTGAGATGTAGCTCTTAGATTTATTTTTGGTATTTTCTATAAGCAAAAAAAGCCTGAAACAGCACTGCCAGTAACTCTGTTTGTTTTTATGTGTGTTTTATCTGTGAGCCTTGATCACCCAATCATTACCTAATTAGAGAAGTGAGATAGCAGGTTAATGCGGGTGACAAGAGAATAATAAGATGATGAATGAGGAAAGACACTGAGGGCATGCGTAACAGATGGACTTTAATTTGCTTGGAAATGGCCTCATAATCCTTCCTGGATTGATGGAAAGTCACAATTGCATCTCTAAGATCAATGCTGATGTCTTTTCCTACTTAGCATCATGTTAACATGCACCTGAATGCACCTGAACACACTTGACTTGCTGAAAACCAATTAATCCAATGCATTTGATTAACAGCACCTTGGTGCTACTTCCCCTCATATAAAAGCAGAAAGACTCCAACACTGCTTCTGCATTTCGGCTTTGATTTTTGACACATGTCTTATGTCTTACTTGCACTACATCTGAATTTATAAGCTGTTAAGATCACTGTACAATCCAGTGTAGGGGTTCTCCAATGTAAACATTCATACGTTGTAATTTGAGCGTCACTGCATTAGAAATAGCAGATCATTGTCTTAAAAGCCATAATCAGTGACTTCTCTGCAATCCTGGGGTCTGGACTGGTCCCTTTGGTGGACTGGTTCAAGCATGTGGGCCAATGTGTGGGAACCCTGACATCGATGGACTCTCAACCTGCTATTGTTTGTTTTTCACTTTCACAACTGTCAGCATGACACAGTGAAGCCTTCATACATAAATGGCTAAAATCATATATCAGTAGTACCGTTTGAGTTCACTGACAGGGCGAGATGTTGGTTGAGATGTCGCAACACTGGTCAAAAGTGTCATCAGACCTGCTTTCTGTTTCACTGTATTTCTGATTTCACCGTGATCCTTATTTATGCTGCAATTTAAACAGCCCCTTTTTAAAATCAAATGTATAATAAAATATAAAGAGTTTTTTGTTTTTATTTTATTTTTTTCACTCATATGACTCCAAAGAGATCTTCTTCCATGTTTATGGCTAAAATAATAAGCCTGAGAGAATATATGGACAACAGTGGGGACTGATGTTACACACAGGAGGTGAAAATAAAAGCTCTTCAGCTGCATCTGTTCATACCGTGATTGATGAACGAGATGGTGGGAGCAGAGCAGCAGAGAGCCAGTGATATTAGGAGACGTTTCAGTCAGGGATAATCCATTTATAACAACACATTCACACTTGCATGCACATACAGTCTCATATTTGACTCCTCTGTGGTGACACAGTGAGCGGGATCGCAGTGGGGCATGTATGTACCTGCTTGAGTTTCTGTTGTCTTCAAGCCAACCGTTGCTGCTTGGCGTTTACCACTGCCTTCATGCCGTCAACTAGCTGTTGCACTGAAACCCATCTGTTCTCTCCTCTATCCCCTGTTTAACTCTGTATATGCAAAGTGGCTGATATTCACGGGGGGAGACGAGAAGGGTCTTTTCCTGCATTCTGGTTCATGCATGAGTCACTGAGGCTCCTCATGTTAGTGAAAAGTAAGTCATGAACTCCCCAAAAAAAGGCGATGGGGGTTGGCGGCAAGTGACAAGTCAACCAGAAAAAAAAAAGGTAACGTCATGCCTGGACAGAGAGCAGGAGAAGGAGGTTTCACTTGAACAAGGGCCAAGACTTTTAGCCCAGGGGGAGGTAACAAACAGGAATAAATGATAGTGATGACACTCCTAGATAAATTTCATGTTCGTGTGATATTTGGAAATATTTGTTCTGACACTTACACGGAAATGTTTCCAACATCTAGCTATACCAATTCTTAATGGTTTTTATAACTGCCCTTCAACATGCTGACATTAAACTTGGCTTCTCAGTGAAAGGCTAAAGATTCTTAAACACTCTTTTGCTAAAACAACCAGATCCTGCTTTAAAATCTGGCCATGAGCTACTAGATGCATTTGTGATTTCTTGATACAAAATTTCATTTTATTTTGTTTGCTTTATGTACTCACCTTTTCTGAATACAGCTAGATTTATCAGTGTATTATAGACTTTGCTAGACTTTTTTTTTTTTTATCACTATATGTAAGTTGTAACGGGTGTTAGTGCAGTGCTGTGATTTAATAGGTTGTAGAAGCACCTTCTGTAGCAATAACTTGAAGTGATGGTTTCCTGCATGACTTTATTAGTCTCTCACATTGGTGTGGAGGCATTTTGGCCCACTCTTCTTCACAATGTTACAGATATTTGTTTTGCACAGCTCTCTGAAGGTCCAATTACAGCATTTCAAACTCCTTGATTTTTCTTTTTCCAGCCATTAGGCTGTAGATTTGCTGCTGTGTTTGGGATCATTGTCTTGTTTCAGCCAAGCATTAGCCATCGAGCAGATGGCCTCACATCTGACTTTGGTTTGCAGAGACCAGCTTAATGACTGTAAAGCTCCCAGGTCCTGTGGCTACTTAAAAAAACAGCCCAAATCATCATGCCTCCACCACCGTGCTTCACAGATGATATGAGGTGTTTGTGCAGCTGAGGAGTTTGTTTTTGTCTAAACGTGGTGCTGTTCATTATGGCCAAAAATCTCAGTTTGGTTTCTTTGGTTTGTTTCAGACATCCTGTGTTTTTAAGTCAGACACAAATACTTCCTCCTGGGTTTTTTTTGTTTTTGTTTTACCTGAACCTGTCCGTTATTTACGCTCTTAAATGTTATGAAAGCAGAGTGGGTGTATTCAGTGAGCACTGTCAACCACTTTCTTTTTCACACTGCAGTACACACAGTCGTACTGCATCTGGCGCAGCCTTTGCAACTTTTTCCGTACCGTACAAATAAAGTTGTTTTTTTTTAAATGTCTATGCAAGATAGATTTTTAAATCATCTTTTTCAAATTGATTCCAGGATAGTTTCTCATGCTGCTTTTAAATCCAACTAAATGAGGCATATATGACAAAGTTTACTTCATAAAGCATATAGAATGTAATACTTGGTGTTTACTAAGTCATATCTTGTCATATATCATTGTAATCTTCAACTTAATTTTATATGATAAAATCCTGTGAGGTTACTGGAGTGTTTACAGTCAATCAGCAGCATCTGTGAGGCTTTAATCTAAACTTTGGCTGATCATTTATGAGACGATGTGCTGCGAGGCTTTAATGTGTGTGGAGCGCGGGGTTAGAGAGCGATTGAAACTGCTGCTAAAACAACACCTTTACATGCGTGCCTTTTGTTAACTGAACCACAGACCAGTCAAACCAGCAACACCTCCATCCTTAGTCCACGCCAGGGTGGAGCAGAAAAATCACTGCAGTTGACAAGCTGGATTAGGCCAACCGTCACCTTTGCTTTTTGTTTCTATGTTGCTGTAAGGTTTCAGTCAGTTTATGTGATTGGATCTGTGACACAAGACACACAATGGCATGTTTCCACAGAAAATCCCGGGAGTATGTATTGACCAACTTTTTTTTCCATACGTTCATTTGCATTTGTTTTTACTTGTCTGATTTGTGAAAAATACAAATATCTTTTATGATTTGTTCTGAAGCAAAAAAGATAAATATAATGAATTTACTATTAAAGACACTTTTTGGGGGATTTTTTAGTTTGCTCTGCATCTGTTTTGGTGCAAACAGCAAAAAAGCGGCAAATGCATGATTAGGACTTGTTGTCATGCTCCCATATTTTGGCACAGTGTAAATTTAAGCTCTTAACGAACAAAAACGTATTTACATTTATCTTCACATTTATCTCATCCTCCAGTACATCAGGTCTGTCAGTGTATGGCATCAAATACTATAATCATATCATTTTTAATGGCTTCATGGATAAAAGGTGGTTTAGATAAAATTGTCAGAAACTCTGACTAACGCTTAAGAGAACATAAATCAGTAAAATAAATAAAGAAATAAGACTGAGCAAGTAATTAATATCCAACAATGAAGTGACTGATGTAGAATAAGAACCTGGAGTTTTAATTAAAAAAAAATCTTTCCATTCTCCAAGTTTTACCCCTTTGGCATTTGTAAGCAGCTCTGTTCAAACTGCTGTAACACACTCCAATTTATCTATTTGGGAACTTTTCTGTACCCCATGCTTTTCTGCTTTTCCACACTATCATTTGTGATTTCTTTCTTCACAAGCAGTTTGCTTTTGTTGACCCCTGCTGGAAACATAGAGACATTTTCTAATGCACAGATTTGAATTATTAAATATGGCCACCACTGGTATCCACATATGAAAATAAATACCCTCCCAAGCCCCTCAACACGTATTTAAAAAAATAAATAGATACATAAATGAGAATTTAGAAAGAATGACTACTCCTGGATTCAAATCCAACATGTGATCTGGCCGGGGCCTTTCTGTGTGGAGTTTGCATGTTCTCTCCAGCTTCCTCCCACAATCCAGAAACATACAGTTGGTGGGTTTAGGTTAACTGGTGATTCAAAATTGGCTATAGGTGTGAATGTGAGTGAAACCCTGACAGGATAAGTGGAAGAAAAGGAACAGCTAGCTCTTTGTGTGCAGTACTGTAAGAAGCCAGAAGAGGGCACCACACGATAGCACTTAATTATGTGTAATCAATTTCCAGTAAAACTGTCTCCTAATCTGTGGTAAAAGAAATAGTTTGCACAATATTTGCCCCTTCCAAAAATTTATTTTTCCTAATTACTCAGAGCTCTTCTTGTGTTCAGGCAACACACACACACACACACACACACACACACACACATACATACACATGTGCACACTTTAACCACCTAAAGAAGGTTATTTATACTCTCAACCTTTCTGGACCCCATCATTTGTATGCAAATGTGTTGCTGTAGGGTGCTCTTATCTATGGAAATTAACTGCAGGCTTCAACTGACGCTGCAGATAAAAGAGCAGGTTTGATATGAGGCCTCCTAGCTGGGAGACCCTATTATTAGGGCTAATACTCGCTGTTTCACACACGCACGCTCAAGCAGAGCTGCACTGGGTCTGACTCTTTGTCTCTTTCCTTTCTGCTCTCCTGTCTCTCGCTCATGAATATTTCACCAGTTTCATTCCCCTGTTGAGTTTTGCTCTTGCCGGCTGCTTCTCTCTAAAGCACCCTTTCATCTCTCACCTTCTTCTCCTTTCGGTTCCTAACTCTTTTATCATGATGATGAGTGAATGAGAGGAGGGGGTGGATTGGTATCGATCTGTGCGAGTCCCAGTTAAAGCAAGAAAAAAAAGAAGGGGGGTATTTATTATCATGCACTGCATGGGTAAACAAAAAGGTGCGGGTAATGAGCTGTTAGAGGTACCCGCTGGATTCATCATCCTTGTCTTTTTATTTGTCTATAACCTGGAGTCTCATTGCACTGTGTGCTTCATTCCACCCTGTGCTCCAGATGTACACAGAAAATGTGCGGAGATTTGTGAAAATAAGTCACTGATGAGAAGAGCAGACAGTCACTCCACTCCACTCCACTCCACCGCACTGCACACATGGCAGGAAACAGGAAACAGGACAACATGGAGGGCAGCAACAACACGATGCTTTCCCCCTGCTGTCCCTCCTCCTCATCGCCACACACGTTCGCTCACCGCAGATGTTCCCATGTAATTCTCCGCCCTCCCTCCTCAATCCTCTGCAAAATTGCAAAACGTCGGCGTGATACTGGTAACCATGGAAACCGCTGCACGACTCACTGCTTGAAATGCATTCGCATCAATCCCACTGAAAACTGGGACTATTCCACCCACTAGAGGGAAGGAGGCTGGGTTCATCACCGTGAACAGAAGCAGTAGACGTTAGAGTACACACACATACGCAGCCACCCACCCACAGACATACACACACACATCTTATCTGTTATTTTTCTATGATTCGACACCCTACTGTACATGGAATTGGAGCAAAACAGATGCAAGTGTCTCAGTTGATCACTTACATTATTATCATTATTTGATCACTACTACTGACCACTAAAAATATATACAGTATAAATGGTTTCTTCTTTTCTTTTTTAAACAGAGGTGTCACACGTAAGGCTCGGAGGCCAGAATGTCTTTCTTTAATGTTTGTTTTTTTGAGAATTTTAGAGGAAACACATGATAACATTCATTATCTCCCACCTGCTGTTCCAATTATCCAGTCAGGAGCCATGAGTGAACGAATGCAGAACAGGATCAGACTCAGTTATTATTTCCTGATCTAAACCTTATGCTGTTTTCACAAACAAGCAACACAACCACTAAAGTCTTCCAAACTCCACAGTAGTTTTCCCCTCTACAGCCGAGAGTCTCACAGTTTCTGTTCAAATGTAACATATTTTCTTCAAATCTAGGGCAACATTGTAACAGTAACAATGGCTTTCAAAATGTATATCTTTAGTACTGACAGTTTACTGAGCTCTATGCTCTCTGATTGGAGGATGTTATTTACATACATTTAATGTAGGCTAAACTATTGGACAATTATGTGTCATAGCGGTAGTTATAAATAGAAACCTATGTCACCATCTATCTACACACTAGAGGTGGGTGAGGCGATCCAAAAATCAATAGTATCGATAGCAATGCTGGTATTGATCGATAGTAACGTTATAGGATTGATACTTTGTTTCTATCTTCTAAACTCATTGAATTGTGTTAAATAAATTATTTTTTGGGAAATGTAAAAATATACCTCAAACATGCACCATGAACAGTAGTGCAATTTTATTAAGATGTGTTAAGAATGCTCTCCCATACATAAACTGTATTGGTGGTGGTATCAGCAGTACTGGCCCTGTATTTACTTGGTATTGAATTGATACCAATATCAAGTAAAAACACGCACTCACATACTTCTTGCTGTCTTGGCTATAGCTTGGTTTTTGTTACTGTGCCTGCTGGTGCACACGGCAGTCCAGTTATCAGCCCAGTTTACACCCTGGGACAGCTGTCACGCTGGTATGTAAACAGCTGACTGAGTCCCATCGAGAAAAACTGTAGCTGAAGACACAATAGAGATGCATACTTGCTCTTTATTCTATCGCACTATGAGTAGTGTGTGTGTGTGTGTGTGTGCGTGTAGTACCAGGTGTCAGCCAGATTAGTGACCAGTCGGCAGTGACACACTCCCCTGGAATCCTCCCTCTGTCTGTCTCCTCCCAAATCCTGTCTGACTCTGTCTGTGCTTGACTGCCTGTCTCTCATGCGCACCACATGACCTCACAGTCCAAAGATCAAGGATGCCTGCGAGTGTGTCAGTCTGCAGTTGGTCTCCATGGCAACAGTCAAAGTCAGACAGGAGGAGAAAAGAACGGTGACACAAAGAGAAGCTGGTTTGAAGCGATCAGTCACACCAGGATGCAGACCATTTATGGCCCTGGGTAGACTTCACCGGGGAATGCTGACATCACCTTCATGAGCTCACTCAGATAAGATATGATAGAAAACTCTTAAATATACCTCCCAATAAACAATAAGAATGACGCATGTAACCTAATGCAGACTGGATTTAATGCAGCACCACTGTTGATGTAGGGATACTGGATGTTTTTATATAAATAATGTCAAATCTTTCAATTTTGGATCTGGTTGGCATTAAACAGAGGAACACACATCTCTGACTGTGCCCTTTTGTTTGCAAGCAGCAACCAATCAGAAGAAAACTGCCTTAAGGAGGGATAGGCTATTGGTTCTAATACTGTGTTTCTTTTACCTCAGAAGTCAGATGTTGGGGCAGGGAGTGACATAACGTGTTCCAGTCTTAGTAGTCAGAAAAACAAAGAAAAAAAAAACAGGTTTTATTTTGTTTCAATAGCACAGCAGAGCAGTTCATGCATCACTGGCAGTACAACACAATGGGTATTATTCTGTGCCTGAAAACACTGCTGCAGCATTTCAGAGCTCTATGTAAGGTGTATTTAACCAACCACAAACATGCAGCAGTGTTAGCATAAGTTAAGAGTTTTAGATTTTTTCCTCCGCTGAGGAGGTGCGTCATTATTCTGTCTGTAAACATGAAAACTTTGTAGAGAGGTAGCAGTCGTGTGAATAATTAGTTAAAATTTGGCTTATATCCGCCAAAGTCTTTATGGTTAAAAATATGATTCTTACAAGCGTGCTGTGTAATGTCAACATACAGAACATGCCATATGTTAAGGATTTAAAATATCATAAAATACCATTTGACCTTTGACCTCTCCTTCAAGATCAATAGGTTGATCTGAAGGTCAAAGTAATATATTCTTTTTTGTCTATATTTGTTACTAAACATTTAAACAAACCTACCAATTGATGAGAAAAAAATGAAATACAGTACTATATCTTTAAAAGTAACTAGTGCTCAGAGAGTGAGCTGGCTTGGTTGACGTTTGTGTTCTTCAAACGCTTCTTATTGTTTACGTGCACTGTTATCATGTTGGGTTTGTGAAATCAGGATTGGTGGGACTTCTCTGACTTGCAAAGTAGGAAATCCAACTTTCGGCATTCCACCCGGAAATTCTGACTCAGAACTTGGGATTTCTGGCATCCCACTTCAAATGGAACACAGCATTAAAGGGACAGTGGCCAAAACAATTCTTTCAGACAGAGGCTGAACTTAAGAGACTGCACTAAAACTCAGTGTTACATAAATAAGCAATTTGATTGAACTGGGTGAAACAAAGCTACTTAGAGAATAAAAACAAGGAGCTTCATTCCTTACAAGGAATGCTTAGCAGCTTTACACTAACACGTTCTAATAAACATTAAACACACAGCACAGTTTGTACTAATGCTTGTTTGTTTGGAGTCCTTTTGCAGATATTTTAATGGTTCAAACATCTGGAAAGTATCCCTCCAGAAAATCTCCTGGGTGAGGTGTTTTGACCGTGTTCAACTGGAAGGAGACAATCATGCCTGCCCAGGACGAGAGAGATTTTGTCTCTATGGCCTTAGGAACTTGTTATTGTTCCCCTGTAGATGACTCAGGGAGGGGATGCCTGGGCATCTCTGCTTAGACTGCTGTTCATAAGCAGTAGAAAATGGATGGATGGATATTTTGTGGCAATAAATGGTCAAAATAAAGATTTGAGGTTAAGGTGAGGCTAAATGCAAATGCAGCTGGTGCATTTCATCTACACTAAGACATTAATGTCCAGTAATTTGTCAAGTAGTTAACGATAAAAGAGGTGGACTAAACAAAAGACCATAAACACGAATGTAGACACCACTGCAGACAAATAAAATAGTAAATATCCCTCAGTAGATTAAACTGGCAAAACATCTGAAATCTATAACTGCTGCAACCTAGCATCAAAATGTAGATTAGTTCCCCATGGAAGTTTCTAGAATATGAAACCATTAGAGGCTAGTACTGCTAAAGTTGGGACAGTTTATGACCGGGGGTGGGGGTCTCACAGCAGGAAGGCTTTTGAGTTGTTCATTCTTCCTGTCACTGCGTGGGTTTTCTTCTGGTACTCTGGCTTCCACCCACACCTCAGAGTCAGGTTAGGTTAATTAGGGATTCTTAACTGGCTGCGGGGATGACTGGTTTGTCTGTTTGTCCTCTATGTGATTAATTGACAACTTGTCCAGGGTGTTGCCTGCCCCTGATGTCTTATGTCGGCTTGGAGAAACAAAATGTAGATGGTTATGGGATGGGATGTAAAACTTTAGCTTACTTTGTTCCCTTAACAAGCAGGAAAGACATAAAGATATGAAGACTGTTAATGTTCAGATTTTTATAAAATCCTGTTATGCAAAGCAGTTGTAATGGTAAGAAAATAAAAGCAATAAAATTATGCAATTAAGTCAACAAGTACAGTCATCACAGAGCAGGGTCACCTTGGGAGGAGAGGAGAGGAAAAAATAGAAACGAGAGCAGAGAGCTCGTCATCAGAGCAGAACATGTCCTGAGGCCTGGACACAGATTGAAGCTTCTCTCTGTCTCTGTACTCTTCTACCGTCTGTGCTTCTCAGACACATAGCCAGATTACCTTGGTGAAACAAAGGCATTTTGTTTTGTGCCTGCTGAGGAAAGCTTTTATCACAAGTGCAAAAAAAAGAAGAGAAAAGACCAAGCTGATCTCTGTCTGGGCAAGATCTTGCATAATCATCTCAGGGGACCAAAAAAGGGGGGAAAAGTAACAATTCTCCATAAAATCACTCTTGTGTTACATCCAATGGCTGAAAAAATGAAAAAAACTGAAGAAAAGGGTTTTAAAAAAACTTTTCAAAACACACGTGTGACAAAGTTCCAAGCACCTTATCAGATTTTCCATATTTGGGCAAAAGATAATTTCCTGAAGCATTGTTTCCAGGAAGACACCGTAGCAGCACTTCCTGCAGGGATATCCTTGTATATTTCTGTCCACAGGATATTTGTACTAGTTCTGGTCCTATTCATGTCCCTAATATAGTATTTAGCAAAGTAAATTAACTGAAATACTGAATGACAGGGAACATTCGGCCCACGTCTTCTTTATCAGCCTCAGCTGCAGAGAAAACATTTCACTGATTGACAGTTTACTTCAGATACTCATCACAACTTCTCTGTTTTAACTGAAGACATTGTTTCCAAATGATAATAGAGAGTGTGTGCATGCCGACTTTACCACGGAAGGAAGAAATTAGAGCAGGAATTTTAACCATTAGAGAAAAAGAGAGTTGGATGGAAATAAAAGTACAGACTGAGAAATAAAAATACTTAAAATAATAATAGTTAGATGAGATGATTAATACCAATTTCATCTTTGTTTGCAAAGTTTAATGAGCATTAGTTTGGTAAAAAAACAGGGAAAGGCCAAACGTGGCTCACAAACTGTACATAAAAGGTGGGTAGAGTCCCTGTGATGTCATTCACTGTCTTTTTTACTTTGCATTTTGAAACCTCAACAGCTTTTTAGTGGCTACTGTGTTGGTTTTTTAGAGCCTGAAGTGATCATATTTGATTTAGAGTGCAGCGTGCTAAACTATCAGCTAAACCTAGCAAGCTAGCTAAGCAAGATGTAGCCATAACGTGTAAAGTAGCCTGAAGCACAAACCTCTTGGACATCTTTAGTGTACAGCCGGCTGATAATTTGATGAAAAATGAACCAAATGGTACCAGCAGCAAAAAACATGGAAGAATAGTGAAGCCTTCACATTGACTTGGCAAGCCAAAAAGTTGCTGGTTCAATTCCAGCTGGATACACAAATCCCCTTTGGGGGAATCTGGTGGAAAACTCAAACCAAACATGGCGCTGCCTGCTATACTCTTGCAAGGGAGCAGCTGAAAGCAGCTACAGTTGTTATGAAGTGAGTAAAACTTAATTTACTACTAGTCATAATTTCGGCATCTAACTGGTTTCAGTCGCCTCAATATCATAAGATTATCCATCCATCCATTCTCTTACGCTTATCCAATTTAGGGTCGTGGAGGGCTGGAGCCTATCCAGCCTTCTTAGGGTGAGTGGCAGGGTGCACCCTGGATAGGCTGATCTCAAGATTTATTACACTGAATCCAGGGGCGAATCTAGGTTCAGAGATTTAGGAGTGCTCAGCTCCCAGTAATGATGTCATGCATACGGTGCCTTCCAATTAATATTAAAGGAATATGCCACTGGTGCTCAACTCTTTTCACATTTGCAAACCTCATTTCAGTTGGGTACATACTGTAATGTTACCTTAAAAAGCAATTTAAATTGGTCGACGACCTATTGTGTCCAAGAATAATTCAGAATGAATAATCGTAGATTTTTATATAATGCACCAGTTTTAGGATGGAGCCTTTAGTTATCAAATCTGAGGCAAAGGCTCAATCATGTTGACCAAATTTTTCAAAGTAAGAAACATGCACAACATTGTTTCAGCCTCTTAAACACAAAGAGGAGGTCCATCAAATTATCAAGCATGTAAAGTAGCATTTTTCAATAAAGTGGAAAATCACACTGCCAAGCCATACACAAGAAGAAAACTGGTCAGAGAGCTGCTTTTACATTAAAGTTTTTTGAGTCACACAAATCCTCCCTTTATTGTGCAGACTAAGCACAGAAAGGCTGTGCTAATAAAACATTAAAAAAAAAAGTAAATTATTTGGTTAAAAATATTTATTGTTTTTTCCAGCTAACTTCATTATCTGGCAGTTTACTCACCTGGTTGTTTCTGCTCTTGTACAATCATTCTGTCCTCCCCTCCTTCTTTCCACTGAGAATCACACACAAACACATTAAGATAACATAATAATATCATTTGATTAACATTATTATAAGAACAAGTTGGGAATCCATATTTGATATCAACACACTGCTTAGTTATCTGAAATCATCATCTGTGACTATGGGGAAAACAGAAGCTGCACTCCCTTGTCATACATGTCCACTCTTACCTGTTTATTTTTCACTCTTTCTTTTTGCTGAATACAGACTGCTGCAGGACATAGATGGTTAACATCCTTTTGACTAGCTCTCACCCAGATGTGGAGCTGTACTGTAAACAAACAATGAAGCCCAGAACAGGAACAGAAATCTTTAACAAACTGAAATGATAAAGTAGCTCCTTTATTATTTTCATGTGTAGCGATATACCAGCAGACTAGTTGCACAGAAAGCTAAAATTAGCTAACAATCGCTAGCGATTTAGCTAATTTTTAACGCTATTTAGAGAACAAATAAAAACAAATAAACATAAAAATAAGCACTTTATCATGCCCCAACTCAGATCATCCCCCCGCATTATCAGAACAGTTTGCACTTTTGCTATACTTCAGTTAAATTGTTTTAAGTGTTCATCAGTGATTTTTGTCACGAAATGACCTCTTTGTCTTCATTCTGCCACAAAATGAAGACAGTTTTCACTCTATCAAAAGTTCTTGCTATAACTATTTGCAATCAGTCACCAAAAACATTTTTGTGCAATAATCTAGGAAACACCGATTTTACCTAATCGTAAAGAGGCTGAAGTAATATTTTTACTCTGGTGTGACATTAGAGGAACTCCAGATTTTGACACATTCATGATGGCTTTGCATGGCAGCCTCAGAGGTTCCCTTTGGGTCTGCATCAGTCTAATGATAACATAAAGTGACTGGCACTGGTAAACTCATAAATGACCATATCATTTCTTAAATAGTACACAATCTGTCAAGTAAAAACATTATATTGTATCAGTGGTTATGAGGCAGACTATTTCCTGCTCATTCACAGTAACTTCCTGGAATTTACAAGAAAGGTTACTGCACCTATCTAAGAAATAGTCTCAGACAAAAAGCTGTCCACTGCTGACTTTAAGACCATGAACAGTAAAGGATCTATTCTCATGTCTCTAGTATTTATATCAAACAAATAAATAAAAAGTAATGTCCTTGAATGACTAACTTGTCCTTGTTTATATATGTTTTTCTTTATCTCTTCTTTAGCGTCCTGGTATAATGCTAAATAGCCAAGAGAACTATAGTATGAGTGCCTAGTTACAATTGCAGTGTTGATTGGACAGCAGTGTTGCACAGTGACCTGTTTAACCTGCTCTGTTTCACATATTTAGGCTCAAGCAGTAAAACTGTATCCCTTACTTGCTCTTCTTCATTCTCTCTATCAGGGTCTGCAGGCTGACCCGGCTAGCTGTTGCTAAGTTTATCTCAATAATCTGTGTCTCAGAGGCATGCAGAGGCAACCCAGAAAAGACAGAGTGCACTGTCAGAAAAATCAGCAAAGGGAGGAGGTGGGAATGGGAAGAAGGGAGGAGGAGGATGGGATGAAAACTCATGATGCCCTGTTCTGTTTTGCAGGAGGTGCAAGCTGTAATCTCCTGCAAATGGCTTTGTCAGCACGTGGGTGTGTGCAATGGTTAAGCGTGACAGACCGTTTGCATCACATAACAATAGACAATATCAGCTTCAAATGATTGTAGGGTGTTTTTAAATTCATTAGAAATGAGCCCCATGCCATGCTCCCTGTAACCTTTTCTGCTGCTGTTTTCCTGCAAGGCTCTGGACCTGACTCAGCCGCTTAATAATTAACAGCAAGCCCCCAAACCATTTCATGTGGTCCATACTAATTTGGTGATGAAGCACTGGACTGTGTGTATGTGTCTCTTATAAGCTCACTGGCTTTTACACCAGCCACATTGAATTTTTGTTATGTATACCACAAAAAGAGGTTACAGCCATTTGTTCTTTTGTCATTGAAAGAATAACTGCTCCACTTAAAGCTCTCATGCTTGTGGCTAAAATATACACATTTATAGAAATGTATACTTTCAGAGAATACCAGGACACCACCAGAATTATGATCCAGTACCACAAAACAAATGCTTTAAAGAATTATACATAGTTTCAGACTGTGCAAAGGTGCCCTGAAGACATTCCAGCAGTTAGTAGCAAGATGTAAGATTCAAGCATGGACTGCATACTCTGAGAGGTACAACCGAGTGCTGGGATAGTGTACAGGAACATCTGCACAACATGTGGACTAAGGGCCCCAACTCCTCTGACAAAGGTGATTGACAACAGCAGGGCAAAGGTCCTGTGGGATTTTTGAGGTTCAGACATACAAGCAGCTGCTGTCCAACCAACCAGATGCAGTGGTTGACAAAAAACCACAATTGTGATGGATAAAGCAGAGAAAGCAGCAACTTCAGAAAGAAGGACCATGAGCAGAGAAGTAGTAGGGGCTAAAGGAACAGCTGGATCTGATGTAAAAGGTAAAGTCCACAGAAGTTTGAGGGGTTATAAGAGCTTTTGGAGATGTAACCCTGAAAACTGTAACAGTGGCTTCAGCAGATTCAACAGGCACAACATCAGAGGTCTCTGTCCAGACGAGTGCAGTCCTAGGAACAGCTAAGCTACGCCACAGAACTATCAAACTCCCAGGTAGAGGACCAAGCTTGACTGGCATTTTCTACCTTTTTCCCTTAATTAAGAATGGCTTCTTGATAGCTACCCTTCCACTGAGAATATGCCTGTGAGGATTCAGTAACCAGTACATGGATCAACTAAAGGCCCACATGCGTCTCTGGGGTCCTGTGTAAAGTCTTTGTTGTATTTTATGCCCATTTCTTACGGACATGACTTTCTGTTACTGTTCATCTGATGTAGCTAGTGTTTTAAGCTGCCACATTCTTCTTTTGTCCTCTTTTCTAGTTTCCCCAGTTTTCAGCAAATAGCTCTTTGGGAATCAACTTGTTGGTGGAAAAATACATTGTTATGCCTGCCAAACTGTGTTATCTTTGTTTTTTTCAACTAAACAGATGTGAACAAATTGTGTGGACGGCTGCTAGTACTAAAGTGCCTAAAGATAACATTCAAAATTGCTGCAAACTATTGCCCTACTGCTGCTGAAGAGATCTGTGAACTGCACATCACATGTCCTATACTTGATACAACTCCATTTCTGCATGTTGTAGTTTTTCTTTTTTTCTTCTTTTTTTGAGTAATTGATTTCCTGATTTTTATGTTTCGTAGGTTTTTGAAATTTTGTATTTTATCTCAGGTTATAAAGATGATGAAGTGTGTGGGAGAAAACCCATTTCTGAATTCTTTGACCACATCATCATCATTAGATCATCTTGTGATGCCATGTCTATAATGTCAACTGTAAACATACCAGATTAGTTCACAGATTCAGCACTCCGTGCCAAGATATGCCTAGTTATTGCCTAAACATTTCAACCTGCAGTCCAGATCTAAGTACAACTGTTGTGCTGCAGTTTGTGTACACAAGCAGCTGACCTGAGAGAGACAGGATCATGGCTAAGCTGGAAAGCTGGACCCTCCGTGGCCACTTACCAGTACTACGTGAAGCACCCTCTGAAACCAACCAGCTGCAGCACCACGGCAGCAGTAATCACTGAGATACATGGCTACAAGATGAACACTCACAAGGAGCAGTACCCTCCATGAAGAAGGAGACCAGAGAAGAAGATCGAGGGACGCTGACCATCTCTTCATACTGGAGACCCTTTCTTGGATGTCTGCCACTATGATGGTTACTGGATCCTGTTCAGGGAGGTTGCTGTGGTCTGCACTTAGATCCACAAGCCACTGAGAGTTGCTGTTATGGGTTGCATCCTTCTCCCAGATGCTCTTCCAGTATTGCTCCATCACTGTTTATGTTTCTTACATCTGGTTGTGCATTTGCAGTGAATCTTTTTTTCACCCTCAGAATTGAAAAGGGAATAATTCTAATCAAAAAGTGGTCATAATGATCATCTACTTTAATCAATTACCAAAGCAAATAAGAAACAAGTATTTTTCAGTGTTTTCTCAAACCTTGTCATCCCCGTTATTTCCCTTTGATTCAACAGCAGCTTTCTCTGCAGGCATGTTGTGGCACAGTTTGGGCAGTGTCTGTTTGCTTACTGTCCCAGTGGTTGTGCGGTGCCCTCTGATGACTCATAAAAGAACTCAAGAGAAAAAAAAGAAAGAAAAAAAAGAAAATAAAAGGACCTCTGCGCATGCTTCTGCGTTTTGCATTTGTGTCTTGGTCAAAGTGTTGCTATAGTGTTTGCCACAAACAAACAATAATATTCATCCTCAGTCGCATTGCGGCCACATAGGATACAGGCTCTGTGACACTTTACAATTCATGCCTGGGGCACACAGCAGCGGGCCACTCATCTCACCTTTGGGTAACCCACAGGGAGTGGCCAGAATCAAACCAGCTTTAGTAAGTTTCCATTTTAGTTCATTACAGATGAAGAAGAAAAAGGCCCGTTTGGTGTCTGCGCAAGTGTATTTCTTGAACTTTTAATGCGTTTAAAAATTTACTTTCATAACATTAATTATGCATACCTAACATTTCTGCTCAACATTTTTGATGAACGAATACAGAACAGCTTATTTTTACTTTTTCTTTTAATGACAATTTTCTATCAATCCTTTAACTGCATAAAAGCAGCTTAACAATCACAAGAATACAGACTTGATGCTTACTGTGTTGAACTACAAATCTCTAGCAAGATTCAAGCAGGATGTGATTGGCATGTTAGACAAAAATTCCCAGAATGACACATCCAATGCATCCAAACGAATAATACGTTTATACAGGAAGCATATCGTTCCAAGGATTAAACAGAAGGTGGATGTGTACAGAAAATACTTTCATGCAGAGCCTTTGGTTTGTGGTACAACTGAAAAATATACTCCTACTAGGACACCAACGCCTCTCCCCTAAGAAGACACGCGTCCTCGTAATCACACTTCCTGGGAGAAAGCATTCACTCTCTCCTCTGCTTTCATTCTTGGCTGCATTCCTGTGCAGAGTTGGTCACGTTTCAACTCAGCAAGTCAACACAGAAGCCCATCAGCCCTTCTGTCTCCTCTCCTAAGAATATGCATGCAGGGTGTTGGTTGTTGGGCGTGTACCTTGCAAACACAGAGTAACAATGCTTTTTACACAGATAAGGAGATGTTTGTGCTAATTGTTAATACCATGTGCGTGTTTCCAACTTTCCATGCAGCAATAAAGCAAAAATAAACGGATGAAAAAGAGCCCATGAAGATGAAACAATGAAAAAGAGACAGATGGCAACTGGGAGAGAAAGAGGAGCACTTCAGCCTACTCTTATCTCTGTTTCATTTGGCTGAGTCTTCGGTACTGTAGCACCCTGGGTGGGAGTTTTTGGAAGCCCGCTTGTTGTGTAACACCATTTGCTTCCTCCACACAATCTATGCTACAGCAAGGTTGAATTACACCGGCTTTAATCTTTATGGGGAAGGGTATTTAAAATGTTTTGCTGGCTTCATGCTACCCCTTCCAGTTTCCTCTTTAATACAGTGTAAAAGGGAATCTACAATATTTAATGAATGTATTAGTTAGATGGCCCAGTGTGTGAAATTCTTCCCTTTTCAGTCCATCTACCCTGCTGAATACACTGACTGACTGATTGGGCATTCTGATGTGAAATGACAGCTTCTCAATTTAAAAATACAATCTGTCCAATAAGTGCTGTGGGAGGACTGACAATTAGCCAATCAGCGCCATGGACAGTATCAATGTTGCTGTCAAGCTGAGTGCCAGACTGAGTTGACAATTCTGTGTGATATCAAACAAAGTCAGCCTGAATTCAAAATCAAAAATTGCATTTTTTACTTCAGTATGTCCGGGGAAGGCCTTTGTGCTTAGGAAGCACTGCAGACTGGGAGCGCTATGATCTCATTCTGAACACTGGGCTTGGATTCCCTTTGGCTGCTAGTCAAGGTCAAGACACCAGTTATCCTCTTTTTCATAACAGTCAGCACAACTTTGTATATATTTCACTTGGAGGGATGATTTCTGCCTGCATCACATAAGGTTTTGAGAGGAAAAGAAGTCTGAGGGGAAAAAAGTGTCTCTGTGGGATTTGAATCATAGTCTCTTGCGTGAACGACACAGATCACAGATCAAAGATGAACTTTGACCACCGTTTCAAGAAATGAGAGCAACAGGAGCTGTCATACTGTTTCTTGACTGACACAGCTTGATGTGAACACGGCTGCTCAGGTGCTATATCCTGTCATCGCGTAGCAACAGTCAACTCTAAATCTAAGCTAAAGCCTTATCGGGGATTCACTACACTAAAAGCCTGTTTGGACTAAAAAGACTTGATTAGATTTAAAAATTGCAGAAGTGACATATTAGCTTTGTAGTTAAGTCGCACTCACAGCACCTCGAATATATTACTTGTTTTCTGAAGAGAACTGAAGCTGAGGTCTGGTATAAGGGTTGGGTTTAAGTCTCAGTTTTTGGGCCAGGTTTTTAGAGTGATGAAACATTTCCACTACAGTATCTGGGTATATTTTTTTCTAACTTCACATTGTGGCTGCTCATTATATCGGATGTAGCAACAGGAAATGTGAACCTGAGCAAGAGAAGCCGCCACACTGCAGGATAGAGACAGCTCAAAACTAGAGCTGAAGCTATGGGAATTCCCAACCTTTTAACCAGTGCTTTTTATAGCATCTGGTCTATTGTGAACAGGAGACACTTCATCTAACAGTGGCATCTCTAAAGACAAAAATAGCCACCTTATTTGTCACCTACAGAGGCAATGCATAAGTGTTAAATCAAATATGGACTTTCTAATTCAGGGCTGTGTTTGAAGGTCCATATTTATCTTCATTAAAGGGGACCAGTTGGGCTTTTTGTTTCCTGTCATGTGACAGAGTGCTCATATTAACAAAGCGAGCATGTGTACAAGTAATCCTGGTGATTCAAATGATCAGTTTCAGCCAATTCATTTCCACTCTTGCCTCTATATGATGTCAATGAGGGCAGATATGCACACAGCCCGTCTCCACAGTTCAAGCCAGAGGCAGCCAATCAGAAGACAGCTGGCTTAAAAAAAAAAGGGGGGGGGGGGGGGGGGGGTGGCGGCACACTGTAGTGAGATAATGCTTTGAGGTCAGAGATTCATGACTGTGGTTACTATAGCATTTTGTATGTGCGTGCATGTATGTATGGCTTGGACTGCTTGGGAAAACACAGTTAATAAATATTTTAACTCACACTTGGTGAGCAAAGAGTGATGAACCAGCAGTGTGATTGTTTTAGTCAGTGCATATGCATGTGTCTGAGCATGTTTGACTGCTGGGCATCCCTGGAAAGGCTGAGTCAGTCGAGAACCACAGGGTGAGTGAAAACAGGGTTGGGAGGGAGAACAGGTACTGAGCGTTATGAAAGCAGAGTACGTGGGAAAGGGAAAAGAAACTCGAGGACACTGTGTGAAGGGTATGCTGCAACCTAAAAAAAGCCCTTCTCTTTTCTATCACGCAAATGAGAAGGACAAAAGCCATCAGTACATATCCCAAACTCATCTTTAGCTCTTAATACAACCCAAAGAGGTGTTTTACATTTTTTATCCGCATAGCATGCTTATCTTGAAAGACATTTCCTCTTCTTTTTCTTTCCCATCTGCTGATGGTTCTAAGAACAGAGGACCTGTATAGTAAAACAGATTAGCCGACTTTAATGGGGTACATTTTCTACCAATAGGCTATCTTAGGACATATGCTGTGTTTAAAGAGAGCAGATGATGGGCGAAGGAAGCTCTGATTGTCCAAAATCTGTGATTTTGGAGAACTAGAATTACTGTCATGTCCATCGTAAAGCACTAGCTAAAGAGCGTGAGTGACTAAATTTAAAACTGAAATCCTAGGGCCATCTGTTTGCTTAGGCCATGTTCACACTCAGCAGGCATGTTTGTGCAAATGATTTTGTTTTTAAGCTTGTGATTTTAAAAGGAACCAAAAACTTTAAAAAGTACCCCGTGGGGCATACTGAAAATGCAAAAAAAAAAAAAAAAGTTTGAACAGTTATTACAGTTCAAATATAATAAGAACATAAGGATAAATTTGAGTTTAAATATCATATTCACTATGTTTGCATATATGTCGATATTTTACATTACATTTTACATGCAGAGTTCTCAAAGTTTAAATGACCCAGTGCAAGTTTAGGATGTCGGACTGAGGACTGCAGCAAAAAATGCACACATAAGTGTTTGTAATGTGTCACTCTGACACATTAAACTAAGCTGTCATGTAGTTTTGTAGTAGTCTGTAGTTAAAGAGAGGTAGCATTTCTTGACACCAGCAGCACTTGCCAGAATTGGGTTTGGTCTGAAATTAACCCCTTAAAACCTGAAATATGAAATAATTGCTAGAAATATTTGAAAATGGGGAGTTTATTGAAGCATCTGACAAATTTGTTTAAAAAATGAATTCAATTTTAATATACATATATGACTTAATTATATCATATTTGCTACATCTGGCATTTAAAAATAAAAAAGACCCCACTGATGATGTAGAAGTCTAAAAAAACTGTATGTATCAAATATGATACATTACACTTTAAGCTTCTATGTTATAGTTTGACATGAAAGTGATGAAGGAAATGCAAAGCAGTACACTGTTTTCTTGAAGCCCCTGTGGGCGATGCAACAGGTTACCAATTTTATTTATTTTTTTCCTGTAGTGCCAAATCACAACAAGAGGCACTCCAAGGCACATTATATTAAAAGGTAAAGGCCCTTCAATAATACAGATAAAACCTCAACAACCGGACCCCCACTTGGTGACAGTGAGTAGGAAAAACTCCCATTTTACAGAAAGAAACCTCTGGCAGAACCAGGATCAGGGAGGGGCAGTCGTCTGCCTCAGCCAGTTGGGGGTGGGGGGGAGGGAGACCGGACAAGGGTTACTGCTGGCATACAGTTCACCCTGGCTTAAAAGCTCAGTTATCTAGAAGCTGGAAATTAGTAAAAAAAAAAAGAAAAAAGAAAAAAAAAAGAAACGTCTTTTGTTGAAGGCTTTAAACACCTTTAATTTTGCTGTTTAGTTCGGCATTGTAAAATGGAAGTTCATGAGATTTTGACTATAATTTGGAGCTGGTCTCAAGTGGTCAATTGGGAAACTGAAGTTTTGACATGTTACTGCTTGTCAAACATACAAGAAATCAAATCAACTAATACAAAGTAAGTAAGGAAAGTTATTTTCGATAGACAATTTGTACTGCAAGCCCAGCCCAGATAAAAAATTAGGAGTATCAGGTAAACTACAGATCATAGTCATCTTTTAGGTGTCAGGGAAACTGAGAGAGAGAGAGAGCTGTTATCTGTTATTATCAGCTGTCATACAGGTTTTAGATGAGAGGAGCCTCACAAGCGTTTCAACACATTACATAAGCCCACTCAGCCTATTCTGTATTGTCCTCGCCATCAAAAGCAAAGACACCTTTGCACTGTATCTTTGTATTACTGTATAATAATTAATGCGGTCATAAAAGTGTAATCCCATTTACTTCAGTCAATAGCTGATCACTTTCTTTTACCATGTGAAAGCAACAACTTTATTTAGTTGCTGCAGAATAATCTCTTCCATTGTTAGAGGGCATTACTGGGAGTTTTAAAGATGACATTTAAATCATTTAAATCAATTCTGGTGACAGTTGAAGTAGCTTAAATCCAGGCAAAAAAAAAGCAGAATGAAAATCAAAATAAACAAGGCTGCTGACTTGTCTTCATGTGTGAAAGTGGATTCAGCATTGCTATTTGATTACCTGACATGCTTATGCCTGGATTTAAAGCCTACTGGATTTAAACCCAAATAAATCCTCCAGTGAACAATGAAAGCTACTTTTTGTTGCTGTTTTTTTCTTCTTTAAATGTAAAGCAACAATCAACATTCAACCTGTCAGCAATTTTGCATATGGATAGTCATAAGGCTACTGTCCAGCAGCTGGATAGATTTCAACACAGAAATTAGCCACAGTAATTAAAATGTGCAGATATCGACTCAAGTTCTCAAGTGATTTCTTTAAAATAAGAAAGAACCCATGAAATATTTAACCAAAACACTTAAAAAGGCAAATTTCTAGTCATGAAAAAAAAGCCAGAGCCACACCCGCCTACAGTGCCCACAGCTTGTGGAAGGCAAGGGCGTGATTGGATAAGCATCACCATGGCAATGCGATGACGTCTTCATCCCTTGGTCTCATTGGAGGAAACCCCGTGGGCCTCAGGCTCTGCAGCGTTCCGCTCAACCAAACTACCACCATAAGCCCGCCTCTTTTCCCCGCGCTAAATAGCTACAGGTTTACAGAGCTTACTATTCCTGTCAATCAAATGTGAGACGGACTTATGATTGGAGAGTCAACACTCAGATGACTCTCCCCCCCCACACCCCCCTTTATTTTAGCAGTTCAGTTGGGTTCTTGCTGCTGCCGCCGCCGTTCTTCTCCTTTCTAGCCACTATCTCATAACGGAGCATTTTGGGGAGCAAATTCAGACTTCATTAGGTCAGCAACAGTGAGTATTTATTTTTTTTCCTGGCAAATATACGGTTACTGGTGGGTTGCTTTAGTGACACGTTGTGGGTACGTTTAGGCTTTTCTGGAACTAGTGTGACATTTTTTTTTAATGAAAGGAGTGGCCGTTGTAGCCAGCTAGTTCTCTTGCTAACTCGCTAGCTAGGTGCAGCAGACAGCTTTGTGGCGGGTTCAATTGTGAGACGGGCTTGCCAGTAGATCTCCTACTTCCGATGCTCGCAGCAAACCGCAGCTTTTAAAGAACCGTATAGCGAGATGAAGTTTCTTTACTGTTAACACTACAGGTTACTTGTGGTTTTGGATAGGAAATTTTCTGTACGCTAAAGCGATTTAACGCGTTCATTTTTGAAAAATTGTGCTATTTTAAACCCGTTTTTACGCCCCGTTATGATTATCGTTGGGATATCTTGTCCTCCAGCTGTATATTGATATGTCCCATCGTACTAATTGTTAACGTCTTTTCGCAGCTTGTGGGGATTGCCACTGTCCATCCCATCCTACGGCCATTCTAAAGCGTAACAGTCCTCGACTGTCACTCATCCTCCCGGGATTTCTCATTTCTCGCTTCCAATAAATATATAAACTATGGCTAGAACGGATCTTATCCAGAAAGCCAAGCTGGCAGAGCAGGCTGAGCGCTACGACGACATGGCAGAATGTATGAAGGCTGTTACAGAGATGGGAGAGGAGCTGTCAAACGAGGAGAGGAACCTGCTGTCCGTCGCCTACAAAAACGTGGTTGGGGCGAGGCGGTCCTCATGGAGGGTGATATCCAGCATCGGACTGAAGACCGAGGGTTGCGAAAAGAAGCAGCAGATGGTCAAAGAATATCGCGAGAAAGTGGAATCAGAACTGGATGAAATCTGCAAATGTGTTTTGGTAAAGTGTATATATATTTTTTATTTTTTAAATCGCGCAGCATAGCGCATGTTGCTTATATGTGAGATGGAGACCACCGTCTTGGAATATGTACTCTGGAAGCTAAGCTTTAATGTCTTACTGCTGACTAAATTATAATTACTATAACCAACTTTAGTCAGTGGTGACTAAAACTGCAGCGTTTCTTTTTTTAGAATCTACGTTTGCTCTTGAGGGGAGTGGCAGATGCTTGATGTGTTTTATTGTAAGGACAAATTTCTATAAGATTTTTTTTTTTTTTTTTTTTTTTTTTTTTTTTTTTAAGAATGCAACTTTTTACCTGAGATCTAAATATTACACACGCGCACACACACTTTAATTTTGCTGACGAATTTGTGTACATATTTTTTTTTTTTTTTTTTTTATTGAATAGTTTAGTCAATGCTCTTTCCTGTAAGTTGTCCTGTAAATATGGACTCTAAAACCAGTGGGGACAAGGAAGTATTATGTTGTCCTCCCACTGTTCCTGTCTTTTGGGAATCTGGATTTCAAACAATGGGCTTAAACTTGTGAGGGTGTGCTGTAACTGAGGAAAGGTCAGATTAGCTGCACCAAAAAGGTGTGTCTAAATGGGTAAAGGCTTAACCTAGGAAATGCACTGAATGTATGCTGTAGATGATAGTCAGTGTAGTCTATAATATTATTGGTGCCATTTATACATGCAGAAATGCCTCGCTCTTCCTCAAGTCCAGCTTATATAGATTGGTTTAAGAAAAGAAAAAGAGAGAGAGAAAAAAAAAAAGAAGAAAATGTCATCCTCTGTTGTGCAGATCCACCTATTAAAACCAGTCCAACTAAATACCTTCTCAGACTTGGCTTGCTGCATTTCAAGGCTTATCATTACAGAATTGCTGGAGTATTCTTTACTAGTTAACCCAATGCTACATCACAGATTGGTCCTTTACATTGTTTCTAGCTGGCCTTGATAATGGATTAGAGGGGATCAAAGTGAAACCTTAGTTATAAGATTGAAATAATTTTCCTGAGCTGATGCCTTTTTCAAATGTGTTGCAAAGACGCAGGAAGCATTCATTTTCCACCATCTTCCATGCGTGTTCATAAGGATGTGCGCTTGCATGGCAGTGACTCAGCTTTCAGCTTTCTCCCTGCTGAGTCTTGACTGAGGGTCTGTCAGCAGAGAAGGGCGTGTCAGTGCTCATGCCTTAACTTGTCTGCAGAAGCCTTACAAGTTGGTAATGCACCCACAAAGAGCAAAGACTGCAATAGACGAGTAAGCTGCTTATGTGCCGCCTTATTTGATTTCCTGCACAGTGACAAGTGCTAGACTTTTCACTGTGCAGACAGCAGAGGTGTGGAGATGCTTTGCTCCGGTTTGCGCACATGTGCATTTAGAGCTTTAAAACACAACTATAGGCTTGTCACCTGAGCAGATGCAGGCTATTGAAAAGTTTTTAACACTAAATTGTACACAGTCTAAAAAATTAAAGCCTTCAGCAGAACTCTTGATTTCCAGTGTAGGCATCTTTGATATTCTAGAGGTAGGACACAGACACATTGTGTTATTTTGCCTGATTATAACCTTTGCTAAGTAAAAAGTAAAGGAAACACCCTGCAGCTAATAGTGAAATGATAAGGGATCCGCCCATACTCTGAAAGCACATCAATTCACATTAAAAATGTGAAGGCACTTGCACAGTTGGGATTAAATGTAACAACACCATGCTGTGTGTGTGTGAGCACTGGTGACTGAAATCAGAGCTTTGTGTGAAAGCTCTGAAGGGAAATGCACTCCTCTTCTTGTCTATTGTGTAGAATATGCAATGAAAGAGGAACGCTTAGCACTTGTGTGTTTCAGCTGAGCTTGTTTGGAAATGGCAGTTCTGGACCTTTTTGTTTGAAAACGGTTTAAATTTGTAAAACTGAAGTTGTAGGTAAAATTGATGTTTGTCTGCAGAGTATCAAGCTTTTCATTTAGTCAAACAGTTAATCTGCACTTTCAATCGGTTAAGCCATGTGAGTTTCACCGACAGATTAGCCAAAGTAATCCTCTATGCATATCCACTCAAAGATGAATGACTTGGCCTAGCTTAATCATCACAAAGTTGGGGAAAATACTGTTAGGTGACCGAAACGTAACAGTTGATAGTAATTTAAGTTGGAAATAGAAGCTAGTAGCTAAATGCAATATTTGCACAAAGCAAGGAAATTGGTAAATGGAAAAATACGCAAATACAAATTTAAAACTAACAGTTTAAAAAACTAAAAATAATTGATGTTTTAAGTAAAATGTAAGCAAAATGGCTAGATGTGGTAGGTAAGACTTTCTACATTGGTCTTTGTTGCAGATGAAGGATGGTAAAAAGGAGTCATTTATGTCTTAAGTAACTAGTTGTTTACTCAAAACGGCAAAAAGTAGTTTGTAAGTACAGTTATTAAAGCTTAACATGTTTTTACAACCAAAACTTATTGCTCTAGGCAAGTAGTAAGTTAAAAAACGTTGGCTTTATATTTAAAAAAAAAAAAAAAAAAAAAAAAAAACATTTAGAAAGAAGGTAGCTGTGAACTAGCCATTGAGCATCTGGGCTCACGTTCCCTTCTCTCGCAAACTTGATTCAATTTCAGGCAGATTCTGAACTTGCCAGCTAGAGATGGACAGCATTTTCTTTTCTTTTTTTTCTTTTTTTCTTTTTTTTTTTAATTTAAATGAGTATGCACATGGAGCAAGTATGGGTCTTTTCTGAACTGTGTGGTTTCAAGTAGTAATTATGGGAATGATGCAATGCAGCCAGAGCTTCTATGTTTCCCTAGACTTTGCTCATGGAATTTCTGTGGGGATTGTGGCATATGAAAAAAATCAAATTTTATACCGTTAAACCATTATACCTCTCAGCACTAGTCGGGATGGAGTTTGTTTAGGCATAATATACAGGTGGAGAAATGATCAGCTTGTAGTTTCTGCTGTTACCCCAGTATGTTATGTATAGCCCACACAAATGGTTAACTTATGTTAATGTGGGTTGTATGTAGATTTTTATTGAAAGAAATAAACTTTGGGCAGTTAGTCTTTAGTGTGTGTGGTAAAATTGGGGGCGGGGGGGGGGGGGCAAATGGACCATTGTAATGGGAGTATTGTGAAAACATAGTACCTTATAAAATATCTGAGGAAATCTCTAGCCTATAAGCAATGCCATGGCTGTTTCAAAATGGCAATAACGGCAGTGTCAGCAATAAGACGTGAAACCATGCTGCACAGTCCTTGCACAAAATGTAAGTATCTGGGGCAGAAGACAGCTGGGGACACACCAGAGGCCTGGCCTGGTTCTGTGTAATTTGGAGCAACTTCAGCTGAAATTACCACCAAGTAAAATGATCCTTCAAAATGACAGTGTGAGCATATGCACTTGACTCCTGATGGATGCAGAATGTACTCGTAAAGAGCAAAGGCAGGAAAGCTTTCTAATGGATGTAGGCCAGCATGACACTTGGATGAACCATCGCTCATCCAGTGGTGTTGAATGTTGCGGTCCTCATACCTTTTAACTTGGGGCTCAATAAATGATAATCATACTCAAGTTTTGCTGTTCAGTATTTGGTCTGTAAACTTGAAATTGATCTCATTTATTTTCACAGAAACTGCTGGATGACCATCTAATTAAAAATGCTTCAAATTCAGAGAGCAAAGTCTTCTATCTAAAGATGAAGGGTGACTACTATAGATACCTTGCTGAAGTTGCCAGTGGAGAGAACAAAACAAGTGAGTTAACATCAGTACTACAGTTATTTTATTTTCACACTAGCATTTGTAAGTTTTCAGTTATTTTAAGTTTACAGTTTTGCCTCCTGCTGAAAGTGGAGTGTAGTCTTTAAGTTGAACAATTTCTGTTCAATGGATTTGTTTGGGAACCTTGGTATTACACAAATGATTTATTTTTTCCTTTAGATACCATTGAAAGCTCACAGCAAGCATACCAGGAAGCATTTGACATCAGCAAGGCTGAAATGGAACCCACACATCCCATTCGTTTGGGCTTGGCACTTAACTTCTCGGTCTTCTTCTATGAGATCCTGAACTCTCCAGAAAAAGCCTGTGAATTGGCCAAACAGGTACAGACCTTAATAGTAATCTGACAACTTATTGAGGTCTTAAGTTGTAAACAGCTGAAAATGGATCTGTTCTAAGTGTTGCTGTTTATCTTTGCACTTGCAGGCATTTGATGATGCTATTGCAGAGCTCGACAATCTACAAGAGGAGTCCTACAAAGACAGCACTCTTATCATGCAGCTCCTCAGAGATAACCTGACAGTGAGTGCTTTACTCTTTTGACATAAAACAGTTTTCACTGAACTGAATGTATCATAGTTGTTTCAGTGTCATGAACCTGATGTTCAGCCACACCAAAAATATCGCTGGGCAGTATTTTTAATTTCTAATTCAAGTTTCTAGTCCTACAGTAGTAGGAGTGGTGTTTTGTTTGTTTGTTTGTGTGTTTTTTTTTTTTTTTTTTTTTTTTTGTTTTTTTTTTTTTTAAAGGTTTGTTTGGGGGAAAAAAACAATCAATACGTAGCCACAAATATTTAAATACCATTGCTCTTTATCCCGAGTGACAAATCTGCAGTGTACAGATCCTTTTCGATGAAAGATGCAACCATAAGCATGAATCAGCCATTTTTGCACATGCACAGACTTCCTGTGGTTATCCAGCCAGTCTGTGTGCTGAGGGGAAGAAGGCTTTCTGTCACTTGACAAGTCAATGTAGCAAAGGCCAGAGCATGACTTGTCTTTGGCTTATGCATGTTGTGTGACATTGCGGTTATAAAGTCACGATTCCTTTTAATTTGCTTCAAAACCGTATCCCTTCATGGTAAAATGGCTGAGACTGTCAGGTTGCGTGTTCGGATAAGTGTTGGACACCACCCCACCCAATCAATTAAAAATGCATTTTAACAGTGTCCCTGTGGTGTGGTTTTTTTTTTTTTTTGTTTTTTTTTAAAAGTGTGTACAATACACTAAATTTTCATTAAATTGATCATAATCTGTGAATGAATCTGGATATTTGCCTGTCTTAAAACTCTCTCTCCCATAGTTATGGACATCAGACAACGCCACTGAGGAGGGAGAGGGAGAAGAGGGCTCCAAGCCATCGAACTAAGAAGCCCAAGCCCATGCTGCTGGGGTTGACTCCAAAAAATAAAAGGAAAAAAAACAACTTTTTATACATCCTTCATTCCTTAAAATGCTCCACTTAAACATTCTACCATGAAAACATTGCTGAAAACGGTTGTGTATTAATATGGGGGGGAAGAAACGACAAAAACGCACACTTGATTTGGACACAAAAGAGAGAACCCTCCATTCCTTTACTTTGTGGTCTCAGCCATCCCCTTTGTGTGCAGTTTACCGTGATTGCTAGCTCAACATGATATCAGATTCCCTACCTCAATTAGAGGCAAAACAACTGGAAAGCTAAACTTCATAAAATGGAAATGGTTGGATTTTGTTCCAATAACAAATATTACACACATACTAATTTCCTTGTATATCTTACTGTAGTACACCTGTCTCTACACAGCAGTTTTTATTTTTTTGGGCCTTGTATTTGATAGACCCAAAGCAGGGGCAGAGAGAGGGGAAGACGTGGCAAAGGGCTGTGGGTCGGACTCGAACCCGGGCCGGCCGCTCTCAGACTTATGGCATGTGGTCGCCTGCTCGACACACTGAGCTAAACCGGTGCCCAGCAACAGAGGTTTAACTTCCCTCACTTTGTCCTGGGTCTGATGAAGCATTTATACCTAGTGGGTAATGGTGGGCCTCGTGTGATCAAATTCAGGGACATGCTTGTCTCTTAAACCTTGTGGTGTTGACACACTTTCTGAACATCATAAGCAAGTTGTTAATGCGCATAACTTCCTTTAAACCTCTCTGGTGTGGCGAGTTCGAGAACAGCGCTCAGAGGCAGCCAGCTTGTGGATGTCGAGGACTCTGACGTCCACGCACTAGACCCCGATGGACAGCTGGTTGAATTTCAGTGAACTTGTTTTTTCATCACTCATACACCGTGATGAAACTTGAAGGAGTTTCCTGTAATGTCCTTAATGCATCACTGTCTTGATACTTGATGTCCACTGGGAACTAGTTGGACTTTGTTTATTTTCTCTCGTTGTAAATTTCACGTCACAGAAGGAAAACCAGACTGAGATGTGGATGTTGAAGTAGATGTTCACACTCCAGTCTTATATTCTGATTTATTTATAATGTCAGTCCTCCTCATCCTCCAGCAGAGAGGCCACCTTAATCTTCTGGGTCTTGTGCATCTTCAGACTGACATGGAAAAGACTGCTGTAACATAAACCTGTCCAAATGTCAAGTTTATCCATTTCTAATGCAAGTTTGTACACATCCTACAAAGGGTGATTTGTTAGTCTGTCCAGTGATTGTCACTAGAGATTTGGACCACTATTTTGCTATTCATTCAGTTGTAGACCCCCAGAAGCCTTGTTGAACAGTCTGTTGAATCTGTATGTATCAGCTGTGTTAACATAAATAAAACATTTTATAAACCATGTCCAGCCTTTGCCTTTTTTTTTATCTTTTATAACTTGGTGCTTAAATTCCTCATTTTTCCTTTTGTTTATAACTGTACTTTAAACAACTCCCTGTAGGATTAAATCAATGAAAAGCAAACTTGACATAACTCAAATAGTAAATTATAACATTACATTTGCATTCACAATTTACATTTTCCACATTTGATATGGGTTAAATGTTTACCTTTACTGCAATAAAACTTAAGCTGGCAATATTGATCTCAACATTAGTACAGCTTGAGGTAAAATGCTTTAACAAACACTGGTGGAAAATACAGATGAAACATGAACACATTTATATTTGAAATAAATGTTTTGTCCCAGTGAGTTAAGTGCAATACATGACAACATAAAACATTGGCAAAGAGGAAAACCTGAGATGGTTTCGATGTGTGAAGCTTAGAATAGTGGATGTAATGGAGGACATGCAGAGAGGGTTGGGATGTCAGAAGAGGATGCTAGGGAGTGAGATGGAGGCAGATAATCTTCTGTGGCGACCCCTAAAGGAAGCAGCAGTATGCACATTTGTTCATACTCCGATTTGAAGGTAAACTGGGGATGACCCGGGCTTGTAATTTGGTGTGTTCAGTTTTATTTTAGTTATAGTTTCACTATTGGTTTTAGTTTTTAGTCACGGGGAGGATTTCTTTTTCTCGGATGCAAGATGTACTTTGCTCAAGTGGTATAAATACACACTGAGGAGTATGATAAGATGATCTCAGTCATACATCAACAACTCCTCATGCTTATGTTTACAGAATTGAGATTTTCTGTGTATTTAAAATTTTAAATGCAAAATGGCATTTATTGGGTTATTTATAAACTATATATATAAACTATATCTATATCTATCTCTCTCTCTCTCTCTCTCCCATAGAAGAGGCATTAAATATATATATATATATATGTAAATAAATAACAAAACCAAGCGTTTTATCTAATGTACAGCTTTGCTCTTCATGTGTCTGACGTCATTCGTCACTCCTTTCCAACGGCACATTAGCTTTTAGCGGATGTTTTCCATTCGGTGGACTTCCGGGTAGCTTAGCTAGCTGTCGAAACAAACGGATTATTTACCCCCGACAATGACAGCACATGTATAGTGAGCTCTGCTTAAAATGGGGAGCATACTTTTATTTACCCTTCTGGCTCCTTGCTGGGTAAACGCTGCAATTAAGCCAATGACTGCTACCGATGGGGACCAGGAAGACCACCCCGAGTTTGGTAAGAAGCTAATTTAGCAATTCAGCCTAAGCAGAAGTTAGCTTTAATGTTACCGTAAACTATCTTCGGGATAATTTTGGTAAATAATAAATACTTTAAAGCAATGGCACTTTCTAGATCTTAGATATGTTATAACTTATTAACTCACGAAATCCCGAATAGTTGTTAAATGAGAGCACAGGTGCGTTTTCACATGTGCAGACTTTTGTAAATGAACGAACTCAGTATCTGCTCGGTCTTATGTGACAGTTGTCCCCTTCATATTCCAGATTCTCTGAACTCAGTCCTGTCAGATTATGAGGTGCTGCCTTTGTCAGGCCTCCAGTTGCACTCTCTGAGGAAGAGGGACGTCCACACCCAGTCCCACCTGGAGCGTCTGGTGAGCTTCAGTGCCCTGCACAGGTACAACAGTGAGCTCTTTTAAGCGATGTTGTAGAGTCGCTTCACTTTTCCTTTAGGTTTGTATTAAAACAAAGACCCCTATAGCTCTGCACATGATGAAAGAGGTAAAAATCTTGATCAAATCTATGAGCAGATTTCCACTGTGATATTATACATTGGTTCTGGAGTAATGAGGACCTGGTAAAACATCTCTAACGTGTTTGACATGGTTTTTTTTTATCAGTCTCTTTAGAAACACAAATTTGTGTTTGTGGCTCAGATATTATAATGCTGATCTGCTGTCGTCTCACTAGTCACTATATTCTAATAATAATAATGATCACAATCAGTGGCACAATCAGGTCTCCAAGTGTTACACAGAGGGTAAAAATTAATCTCATAGGAATTTTGTTTTCTTTAAGCCATTTTTCTTGCACTTTCCTGATATTCTTTCATGATTTTCTCATAGCATGCTTTGTTTTTCTTTCATTTCGTCTTAACTGGGCTGCTTTTTTGCCCGAAGCACTCAGAACCTTTTATTTTATTGGTGAACCCTACATGTGCATTACTGCCATCATTGCCAAATAGCAGTAATGGCAGAAACTGTTTAAGTCTTGGAAAAAGCTAAATATTTTGCGTTCTACCTTTTAGAAACTGTTAAAAATCTACACAGCCATGGCTCAGTACAAACCTAATAGACTGTTGTGGCTGTTATAGACTGTTTTGTAAGAAGTGTCATTTGTAACAAGAAAAGGCTCAGTTGAAGCGGTGAGTTCGTGCCTAGTTCCCTTTGTCTTGAAAGGGGAACAAGAAGGGTTTCAGTTTTGTTATAAATCCTCTCACGTCAAAAATAATTGAGATCACAATTCTAAATTTACACAAACTGTAAAATTGAAATGTGCCCAAAGACTATTTTTTTTGCCTGCTCTATTTAATAATTGCAATTTATATTTACTAGCAAACTCCTGTGCGAGGTGCTCAATTGAACTGTCAAATGTACAAATATATACGATTGTGGGATTTTTATAGAATATTTGTATATGCCATATAGATGTTGGCCCTCACACTGGATGTTCTACAGTGATCCAATCTAGGAGGAGATACATACACATACATACATATGCTACAATCATGGGATTGTAGCACTGAGGGTGTGTGTGAATTCTGCCAATTTAAAATGGATTTATCCGAATATTCAGGAATCTGAGTTTTGATTTACTTCTACTTATTCTAAGTTTCTGAAGAAGCTTCTGTTTTTCATGCATTCCTTATTTGTGCTCTGTATCTGTTTCATTCTCAGGATTCTCTTAGAATTTCTTGGAATCATTTAAACTGTTTATCCCTTTATCACCAAAGTATCATACGAGCTGCCTGGACTTGTTTTGTGATTTTGACTGTAAAATTAAAAAATCATTTTTGTCTTTTAAGGAATAATTTGAATTTTCTCTTTAGCCCAAAGTAGTTGAGTAGCTACTGTAATGTAAAGCAAGGAAGTACTGCCAGTGAAAACAGAAAATGTCTAGCTCAAGCTGCTGAAGAGTCACGCTGGCAAGATCGGTGCATGTTGATCTCTGTTTCCTTAAACTAGTCATACCAAGATTAGGTCACCTCATTAATAACAGATGCACAGCTACAGCTCTTTTAGTATATATCTATACATATGGCCATGTGAATACTATGTCTGCTAAACCCAGTTTGATGTCTCACACAGGACCAAACAGCCATTTATTGGTTAAGTTAAAATATGTTATCTTCTTTTCCAAATCCAGACATTTCAAACTTTACTTGACCACAAACACAGACCTTTTCACGGACAACTTCCAAGCTGTGTTTGTTAACAAACATGGGAAGAAGGAAAATTATGATGTTCACCTCCAAAACTATTTCACTGGCCATGTTGTTGGTGAGTGAATGAAAAAAACATATTTTCAGAATATAATTTTCCCAGTTCTTCATTTTACAAGAGTTATAGTTTATATGTGGAAATCAAGCAAATTTTTATATATCTGAAGTAAATCCATATTTATTAAATGTTACTAATAATTTGTTTTATGTTCGCAGGGGAGGAGAATTCACGTGTGCAGGCACACATAGACGGAGATGAGTTTTCTGCTCACATTCTGACTGACGAAGCAGAGTACAATGTAGAGGTATGCATCTGTATACCTGCTGTCTCTGTGCCAAAATAGAGGGAGAATTTAAATTCAGTATTTTCTTTGTAAGACGCTTAACCTTAGCTGTTTCACATCATCAAGCCCGCACTCCTGAAGCATGTAAAGGCAGCAATATCAAAGCCAATACAAAACCCCAAAATCTATATGTATACAATAACTGAGTACAATGTGCTGGGCTTGCTTGCTGAGATATCATAAAATATTACCAGTATAGAGCTTACCTATAGTGTCAGTTCAAAAAGATGCTAGATTAGTAGAAAGTGAGGCAGCTAAATAATCGATGCCTTGTAGAAATGAGCTTATTTTGCGTGATTAAAAATGCCCAATATCTGTTCTAATGATTCACAACTAACATGTGAAACTACACAGAAGTAAACGATACGGTGCATTTTTCATATTGTGTAAATCTGACACATCTGCCAGTCCATTCCCACCACACCACTACCCTTACTGTCTGTTTTTTCTCCAGCTGTCAATACTCACATTTCGTCAAGCTCAGTGATTTTTCTCCCTAATACCAGCTCTTTCTTTCTCTCTTAAAAAAATGTATAAAAATGCAGCCCCTGTGGAGATTTACCGATTCCCCAACTGATGGGAGGTTGCTGGTTTATCGCTCAGAAGATGTCAAGAATCTGAGCCGCATTGCTTCTCCAAAAGTGTGTGGCTACGTCAACGCAGAGCCCAAGGACCTTTTGCCACAGAATACAAGAGGGGACTGGGAAGGACAGGAGAGGGTGGACCAGGAAGAGGGTGAGCTGTGCTTTTTAACTCTCTTGAAGTGGAGAATCTCGCAAATCTGTGCAGATATTTGTGCTGTTACAGCGTGGGCTCTGTGCTGGTGTGGATTATAGGAGTAGGTGAAAAAGAGTAGGAGGATAGCAAATGTTTAAGGTGGAGAGAAGGAAAGAGGAGCCTGTAGTGAGACAAAGGAGGTGGGTGTTGGATTCAGTCACTTTAATACAAGCCTTTCTATCTCCAATCCTGTGTTATGCACATACACACTGCTGACAAGTAGGCATTATGTAAAAACCAAATGCCTCTTTATTCTTTTGTGCTGCTTTGGAAATGTAAAGAATATAACAGCGCTGATGTGCCAGAGGAGATGTATGCAACAGCTCTCACTGGTTCCTGGTTGAAAATGCTCTTTGGGGAAATGAGCTGAGGTGAAGGTTCGTATGGAGGAGGAGGCATTAAAATTCATGGATGCTCCTCGGCCCAATGAGCGGACTGTGAGTCGTCACTGGTCTCCCACTGCTTGTTGTGGAGGACAGTGAAGCGCACACCCACACTTTTGAATAGTGTCGAGTGTACTGTGTGATGTAATGCCCCAAAGGATGTCTTCCTGTTTTCCTTTTCTGTAATGCATTATTTAGGGTGTGAGTCTCACTTAAACAGATTTTTATGACGAACATACTATGACCGTTACACGGTAAAATGACATTGCACATACATTCGAATAATTGAGTTTTTTTTAAAAAATCGTATTAATCGTCATTCTTTCCTAAAGGATTTGCTGTTGATTTTATCTTGGGTAGTAGGTTGTAGATTTTTAGTCTATTAAAAGCACAGAATTATAATGAAGGCTCACCTTAGTTTATATGGAGGGCCGCAAGAGCCAAAATGAGTTAAATAAATTATATATTAATATGAATTGTAACATTTAATGTGTAAATAATTAAATATTATTTTATTTGAAAAATGTAAAAGATTGTTTATGTATTTATTTTCATTTTTAATTAATTATTGACTCGTATTCAATTAATTATCTAATGATGTGTGTTGATGCCAACTCAGTCATTCAGGTGAGGAAATCTCCAAAAGTTGGTTTTGTTCATCTGGATTTTATCAAAGTGACCAAACGTTCGTTCCACTGAAAGCGCTACGTCCCGGTGAACAGAACCAACTTTTGGGTGTTTAATGATGTGATTGTTTAATTCACTTTTGCACTCATGGCCCTCCATAAATGCACTTTTTCACTTTTTTTACCTTTTATAGAAGAGTTTTTTTTAAAGCTGGGTGATGTAGGGCTCTTTGCACAATAGGAGGAATTCTGAAAACTAAAAAAAAAACAAACCTAAAAATAACCCCAAAAATAAAATAAATAAATGAATAAAATAAAGCCACCTTCTGTTTAGGTTGATAATCCTTGCAGCAAGAGAACTTTGTTTCCTTCGTGTCTAAACACATATTTGGCTTACATTTGAAGGACCCTACTCAGGAACGTGATTAATTGAATATTGACAATGAATGCAGGGGCAGCAGAATGGTGCAGCAGTTAGCACTGTTACCTCACAGCATGAAGGTTCTGGTTCTGTGCCCGTGTGGGTCATCCGTCCTCTTCACACAGTCCAAAAACATGCATATTAGTTTAGCTGTTGATTCTAAATTGTCCATAGTTGTGAGTGTGAGCGCGAATGGTTGTTTGTGTGTCTGTGTTCATGTTGTGGTGGACCGCCAACCTGTCAGGGGTGTACATCGTGATGGCTATGTTGCAACCTTAAATTGGAAAAGCGAGTGGATAGATGGATTAATGCTAGACTTTTAATGAAGGAAGGACTTGTTTGTATTCATTTTTTGAACAAAGCAACTTAAGCAGACTAAAAATAAATTACTGAGTATATCATGAATACCTACGCTTAAGGTAGGTGATGGAGCCCAACACTGTATGATCTGCGCATTAAATTACCTTATGTTTACAGTGGCTTTGTTCCTCCCTGTAAAGTACGCCTCATCCACATTTATTGTGCTCTTAAACCTCTATAATAAGGCTAAATCTGCTATTTAAATCTGGCCTGAACAGAGGCAGAGCTTAATCAGATCACAGCCAAGCAAAAAAAGAGAAGTCATGTTACTAAATCTGAAAATGAGGACAATTAACAATGGGATATTGGAGCGTGGCCTCATTGTCCAGCATCTTTATGTACTTTGTACTTAATCTGTCTTACCTGAGACTTTAAATGAGGCAATGCTACAAAAAAAAAGATTCTACTTTTCTGAATCTTTCTGCTTGTCCTTATTCTGTCTCTCTGCTTCTGTTGCTTCGTCCTGGCAGAATACCACCACAGAGAGAAGAGACAAGTTCACGATCACAGGAAGAATACCTGTCCCCTGTTGCTGGTTGCAGACTACCGCTTCTACAGACACATGGGCCGCAAAGAAGAGAGCATTACTCTGAACTACCTGGTCTGATTTTTCTAATGTGTTATTATAAATGTATATTTCAGCAGAATAACTTTTGTCACATTTTGTTTCCCGTTGAAAGAGTAATTGTAAATAAAGGCAGTAGGAATTTTGTTGTTTGCATATTCAGGTGTATCAAATGGTTTATTGTGTATGTCTGATTATTTTCTTTTCCCATCCCAGATTGAGCTAATTGATCGAGTTGATGATATTTATAGAAACACAACATGGAGTGATGAATTCAAAAACTATGGGGTCCAGATCCATCAGGTGTGTACGTGGCTGTGTGTCATAACAATACGGTACTGTCAAATGTTGACATTTTTGATTCACTTGTGGCGCTTTAGTGTCAGTCGGCGCTGCTCCCAGCCTCACGATGGCTGATGTTTTATATTGCGTCACTCCGGAAATGAGGCTGAGAATAACACTGCCCTCTCAGCGGCTTTGAGAAGTGCATTTTTAGAAGAAACTGGAAGCTTTTGTGCATTCCTCGTTGGGTAATTTAATTTGTTCCACTGGCTTTGGGAATGAATAGAAACACTGTTTGTCACACTGTGAACTCAGTGCGTTCTCACTGAAAAGATATGCATTCATTTAGCTGCTTAATGTCCAATTTTCTTCACAATAAATGTCAAGAGGAACTTGAACTGTGTCACATTTAACCCCCAGTCTGAAAGGGAACACCCAACACATATTGCTCTTATTACTTTAATAGCTTTTCAAATAAAATGTTCCACGTAGCACTAATTATTAGCATTACACTTAGGGGCATGGCTTTAATTTCAATTTTGTATTACTCTGAAATGACACTTACTGAAATTGTGTCTTTGGTTACTATTCGCAGATCATTATTAACAAGGAGCCTACAAAGCCTCCCCCTGACCAGCCCAACTGGGTCCATTACAACATGGAGAACAGCCCTGTAAAAGGAAAGGAGGTCTGGGACGTGAAGAGACTTCTGGAGGTACAAAAGCAAGAAAACCAAAGTGTATAGATACACAAAGCTCAAAGGGGCCTTTTCAGGCAAAACTGACTGGATTCATATTTTCAAGATCAGTTTTGGAAATCATTCAGTTAAACTCAATCAGGTTGTTTAATCCATTTACATAAATGCACAAAAATAGTGAGTTCAAGTAGCTGAGCACAGGTTTATTTGAGGTAATATGGTAAATAAGTTGAGTGCATCGTGTAAAATGTCCTGATACAAGATAAATATTGTTCCAAATCAAAGAGTTTTACAAAGAGCTCAGTTTCTGAATGTCCAATATTCTTGTATTGTCATTGAAAAATAATTAGGATGTACAGAAATGGTGACAAATAAGAATCCTCTTGTCCTGCAGCAATTCAGCTCAGACATAGCTGACAATGCCTCCAGTGTGTGTCTGGCCCACCTGTTTACATACCAGGACTTTGATGAGGGGACACTGGGTCTGGCATATGTGGCCCCCTCCAAACCTCAGGCTCTAGGTGGACTCTGCCCAAAACGTAAGGTCACTTTTTGATTATTTGCAAGGAGGATTTTTCTAATGTCATTTTGAAAGCCTAACTTTTAGTGTTTCCCTGTTAGGACAATTAGCTCCATTAAAATTTACTGCACTGGCACATCTCTTGACCAGATGGACAAACTATGATTTCTACTCTGTGAAGCTAAAAAGAAAAACGAGCCATAATATTGAGAAGAAACCAAACAAAAAGCCATGTGTTGGAGGCTTTTTTTAGAACAAACAAAAAAAGGTACTGACACTTTGCTTTGTAATTTTCTAGCTTACTATCCATCTCATTCTTCAAAGAAGCCGAGTTATCTCAATACAGGCCTGACCAGCACCAAGAACTACGGCAAAACCATCCTCACAAAGGTCTGTTTCGTCTCATTACTTTAGTTATAATGTCAGAATAAAATGAGTTGCTGGGTGCAGTTCAGCCAAGATGTTACGCAACGTGTCAGCCTGCCAAGCTGAGGTTCTAGGTAGAGCAGACACACCTTTTTGTGTGGGTGTGATGAGTATCGATGTCAAGTCAGGCTGCATTTTGACACCCCAAGTAGCGTTATGCTCCACGCTCATCTGCAAAACGCTTACTGTTATAAACTCTGTGATAATGTGCAAAACTTAACTATGGAATTATTCATTTTACCTGAAAACTTCCTTTATTTTAAACAGAATGGATTTTAGATTCTATATTTATTCTTAGGTGGCTTAATAATTAAGCATTAAAAATGAATGTTGCGTGTTTTTGTCTCATCAGGAGGCGGATTTGGTAACCACTCATGAGCTGGGCCATAACTTTGGAGCAGAGCATGATCCTGATAATATACCGTACTGTGCCCCCAGTGACGACCACGGGGGGAAGTTTGTCATGTACCCTATTGCTGTGAGTGGAGATCATGTCAACAACAAGGTAACTATCCATTCATGTAATATAAAAACATATATGCTTGGTAAGTCTGGCATCATTAGCTATTTCCAGTGTTCAGATGCTTCTTCAGTTCCCAAAGTAAACACACACTGAAGCAACACTGAGAGTTAAATAGTCCAGGTTCTTTCAGCTACAGTATAATGATCAATGTGTGTCGTCCAAGGTGTTACAATAAAGTTTAACATCCAGGTATCCATGAAAAAGCAGGCTTAGAAATGATCGGGAAGCTAGTTAGCTAGTTTGCACCTAAAGAGGAGATGCCATGTTATGATTAAAGAGAAAAAAAACAAAACTACACTGTACATCTTTGCACACTAAACATAAAAAACTAAATGTCAACGACCTTTGGAGTATTAGTGAAATTGCGCTACTTGAAATAAAGTTGAGAAAGTTGAGACCTTAACACCAGGAAGACGTAGGAGGAGGATTAAACTGTTCTTATTGAAAGTCCATGTTGATGGTCCCTCTGCACAGAGACAAATACAGTCACATGCCAGGAAGAGAGAACGTCTGCGATGACCCACAATGTTAGTCATTAATAAGTAGCTGTGTGAATTAGCATTACTCACTATGAATAAGTCCTGATCCTAAGCTTAATGAAATCTTAGTCCTTCTTATGTTGAGCTCACGGGCTGCAGTGTACACAGTGAGTTCTTGATTTAGTTTAAATATGTGCGGCACAGGAGTAGTGCTGATAAAAGGCCAGGTAGGCCTGAGAATGACCACTGATTATTTTTGGCAGGATTAAAGAAAAGACAACATGTTAAGAAGAAAACAGCCATGATAAGCGCAGTAGGCACTTGGTCCTGGAGACAGGGCTGGCATGTCATAACTAGACAAGGGGGGGGGGGTCAGACCCAACAATACTTCAGCTGTGCTCGTAGTTCAGCTACTACTTGATTTGCTGTGATCAAAAAGTTGTGGGAATGGACAAACTATTGGTTATAAGTGATTGGCATCATCTTTTTGTGCAACTCTGTGGTGAAATCAAACGGTGCACAGTGTGAGAGGTCAGAACAGCAAGTCCACAACAGAAACAGAATTATTATAGTTTTGATTACTTTCATTTGGACTTTTTGTTTTTCATTTGGTTAAGTTTCAGTAAGTTTCCAGAGTGAGTTTACTCGTTTCAGTTGTCGTTGAAAATGTTTCGTTTCCATTTAGTTTTTATTTGTTTCAGTTTTAGTCTGTAATGTTATTATTGTATCGAGGGATTATACCAGAGGCAAGGTTTAGGAAAATCAATTTCAGCATTACATTTTAAACACAGGACTTGTAGAAAGCAGTCGACTTAAAGTCCCCTTTTGTTACAGCCAAACAAATAAAAATCTGATCAGTTTTAATTATTTTTGAAAGTCTGGTTTTTATTTTAGTTAGCTAAAATGTCACATTTAGTTTTAGTTAACCATAATAACCTTCCCAACAAGTTTTCCTTGAGGGGCAGATCAATCAAATTTACATCAGGTAGCATTGTTTATTTATTTTTTTAAATAGGCTATGATGCCGTTTAGTCCTGGTATGCAGCAGTCTATGCCTGCAAGATGAGCTGAGATGATACAGAATGTGATGGGCAGAATGGATGGCAGCTTCTGCTTGTGCAGAAGGTGGGATAACTGAGTCACAGTTGTTCCTGTGAAATTAACAACACACGCAAAATCTAATGCGCTTCCTCCATCATTGGCCTTATGATTTCTGCAGCTTCACATCAACCACGTTAGGTTTTTGAGGAGAAGCATAAAACAAGATAATTGCATAAACTGTTAAACCTTTTGAGATTCAGGTTTGGAAAATTTAGAGGCAAGTGATTTGCGTATGTCATTATTTCAGCGTTAAAGCTTCATGACTATTCTTTGTCACATCACCTTTAATCACACACGCAAAAAAATAACAGTTAAAATTCAGTCCTCTTTAACCTATTACCGATTAATTCTTATCTTCTTGTTTTTCCTGAAGCATTTCTCCAACTGCAGCAAGGCTTCTGTAGGGAAGACATTAAGTCACAAGGCGCCGCTGTGCTTCAAAGAGAGGAACAGTAAAGTCTGTGGAAACTCCAGAGTGGAGAATGGGGAAGATTGCGACCCTGGCCTTCTCCACCTCAATGATGACCCCTGCTGCACCTCCAATTGCAAGTTCAAAAGTCATGCAAAGTGCAGGTATGAAATCCAAAAGATGGATCTATAAAGAATTTTTTGAAAAAAAAAAACAACAGCAACAAACGAATCAAATGTTGGATTAATTGATTTCTTTACAGTGACAGAAACAGCCCTTGCTGCAAGAACTGCACTTATGCAAAGAGAGGAACAACGTGCCAGGAGCCCATCAATGCTACCTGCAAAGGCAAATCCGTCTGCACAGGTGATCGCCTCCTGCTGGTGTAACATGAGAACTGCATTAAAAAACTAGATAAATTAACCATTTTCTTCACATAACAGGTAACAGCAGTGAATGCCCACCTCCTGAAAATGCTGCTGACACCACAGTGTGTGTCGACAAAGGCCTGTGTCGCAATGGAGAGTGTGTGCCCTTCTGTGAGGCTGAGCTGAACCTTCAGCCTTGCGCTTGCAATGGTGATTTTTATTTCTTTCAACAACATTTGAAAATGTCTGAGATTTGCTGATTAAGCCTGGAGACTCTCACTGATTACAGAGGTAATCAGATGGAGGAGTATCTAGACAAGCAAAAATCAGTGAGTTTGGAAAGAAATGACAAGATCACAGCTGGATTTTTCTTTTTTCGATTTACAACTGGAAGTAACATATTAAGAATAAAAGGGACTGTTTGAATAAGCTTGGATATTCTTTCAATATATCCAGGATATAAATGAATAACCGTTCTAAATCTTTTTTAAGTGCTTCTTGTGTTGATCGTCTCTTCTGCTTCCAGATACTGAGCACTCCTGTAAAGTCTGTTGCAGGAGTAAAAATGGCACCTGCGCTCCCTACGTCAAAGGTGGCAATTTTCTTTTCCTTCGCAAAGGAAAACCCTGCACCGTGGGCTTCTGTGACGAAGGCGTGAGTTACCAAACCTTTATACTTCTCTGCTCTGCAATCAGGAAACCTGCTGATCCCATCATATTTCTGTATTTCTGAACTACACTAGTGCTGACAAAACTGTGTCAGTGTTACAACATTTTGGAGATATTATTTTTATTTCAATGTCAACTTTGTTTTCGGTCATAAAGGGAAAGTGCATGAAGCAGGTACAGGATGTGATTGAGAGGCTGTGGGACTTTATTGACAAGCTGGACATAAACACATTTGGTAAGTCGGCGTTAAAAAGTGTGTGAAAATGCTTCCAGATACAATAAAACTCTGAATAATTATGATATTGTTTTAATGTTTATGACTGTAGTAGCTTAGCTGAGTCAAATTCTTCTTCTTCTTCTCCTCTTTTGTGTGTTTATCACTATCCTCCACCTCATCACCACATCAGGGAAGTTCTTGGCTGATAACATAGTGGGCTCAGTTGTGGTGTTTTCCCTCATCTTCTGGATTCCTCTCAGTATCCTGGTTCACTGTGTGGTAAGAAGCTGCTGAATATCCATTTGCACTGATACCCGTTGTCTTCAGTGTACAATGAGCAGCTAATATTCATCATTAGCGCTATGCTTATGCTGTCCTTTTCTGTTACCTCTATCTTTAGGACAAGCGACTCGACCAGCAGTACGAGGAGAACACAAAGTCATTTTATTATCCTCCAAATGTAAGTTCTTCAACTTTCCAGTGCTCACACATGATGATCCTGTGCACCACCTTTGCTCTCTTGCTACCAGACTAACCAAACTAATCCAGTTCCATATTGCTTTTTAAAAACTGACCTCTTTAATCAAGCAGGTGGAGGAAACATGATGGACTGTAATTGAGGATCAGGGATTGGCCTTTTTTCATTACAAATGAGAAATTAAGACATAAATTCAAAACTGCAGTGTAACATTTAAAGTTCAAAATATTGCTTATATCTTATGCTGGACCATACGGCAACCCCATCATTGCCAGAAAACAAGATCCGTTTTTAGCTCTTCTTCATTCCAGCTGACTTTCCTCTGATTGGCTGAGCCTTTTAAACAGAAGGTTTAACCAAAAGACTTGTGTGTCTGCTGCTGTGTTAAAGATGGTCCTTCTCTGATCATCCTGCAGCACCAAGAGTAAAAGGAAACATGATGAAATGAGCATTTAGAGCATCTTAAGCCTGAGCTTTTAGTTCATAGGGCCTGGCCATGTTTTATATGTGCTTCACGCATTGAAATGGTATATGTGTGACAAAAGATGAGAAAAATCAAAACAGGCCAACTTTAAAATTTGCTAACAGTCATGGTTTTTGTTGCTGAGCTGGGAAATTGTGCTTTTTTTAAATATCATTATTTGATGTTGTAAAAGGCTAGTGGTAAACCAGCCCAGGTGTACCATTAACCTGGGCTGGTTTAAAAGGGTAAGAATGAGAATCAGAAGACTCTCTTTAAATTGTATAAACCAGTGGTCAGATAATCCACAAGCAATGGCCTCACTGTCACTGCTGGGTTTTCTGAATGACCTGTCCATCACTCTTTGCCTTGGAACTGCAGCAGATGGTGGAAATTTGTAGTAGAGCTCCCGCCATAGGTGAGTGTGTGTGCGACGGCTTGGTGTTGCGATGCGTTGCCATTGAGTCCATGACGGTGCATGGTCAGTGGCCCACGTTTGGGATACTCTTGCAGTCACTTACTCCTTGATGGTAATCACTGATCCAGCTGCACATTTGCAGCCCCTCTAACTCGTCTTCATCTGACAAAAAAAGCGAGGGAGGCTCGCACAGCTTCATGCGACTGAACAGCTGTGGAGCAGCAGATCAGGAATTGCCTCAAGTAAGCAAGATTGCACTTTTGGAGTATTCAAACATCGAGTCGACCAAACGGGTTGCACATTGTTGTCGTTCGTGAAATTGGATGCAGTGTGTGTCGACATTTTTCAGTTTTCAGTTTTTAGTTGCTCTTCAAAGCCAAAACAAGAAGCATTTAGGTGACTGTTTTTATTTTTTGTTTAGTGGCTGTCTGCACTGTGTGAGGTCCTTCTTTGGGTTTGATTGGAGGGAGGAGAAAAAGACTGGGGGGTACATTCCTCTTAAGACCTTTCTTGCAGACATTTTGACTTGTTAGAGCATTTTAAGCACTCGCACAAATTATCAAATTAATGATGGCTTAGTTCCATTTAGGTTTGCTTTTAAATCCTGCAGCTGAACCAATGTGTTTAATATCAGGGTGCTGGTAACCTTAAATGGATTGCAGTCATAATTAATAAATCACATTTGTCTGACACTTCAAAATGGTCAAAGGCAGAAAGGTTTTTTTTTTACTCATTCCCAGCTTAAGATTTTGGGTGTGTTTTAAGAGTAGATAGGAGCTACTTAAAGGTAGCGCAATCAGTAACATGAGGTTATTATTAGAAAACATACGTTGGGGAGTTAAACTGTAAAGTTCTGGGATACATGTGATGCTCTGAATTAAATAGAATGTAGTAAAAAGGGAATGGGTGCCACCTCAGTCACACACAGCTGTGATGTGCCTCTGTTCTCACATGCTGTTCTCCCTCTTCAGAATCAAGACGTGCTGAGCAACCTCGAGTCAGCACCCATGCGCATCGTCAAACCTCCTCAGCCTCCCTCCTCCTCCGGCGGCCGGACCGCGCCCTTCATCCATCAACAACAGCCTCAGCTGCAGAGCCAGGTCCGGGCCACACTCGCAGCCAACACCAGTACCCCGGCCCCCGATCTGAACTCCGGCCCCACCCCGGACAGCGCAGGGGGGCTGCGGATGGCCACCATCCAGGAGGACACCAGCAGCGGCTCTCACCTGGGAGAGGAGGGCCTGCTGGAAGATTTCACAACCGCAGGAGCTTGCTCGTCGGCTACGAAATCCTCCTTCGAGGATCTGACCGAACAGAACCAACCAGCCAAGGACCGACGGCGCCTTAAGAGGCAGGAACGCATTGATACTAAAGAGACGGAGTGCTGAGAGAGAGGAAAAACAAAAAACAAGTGTGTTTGCACAAGCATACTGATATTTGTTTTTTTTTTTAGGGAACACGAACAAATGTGCAGCATCATATGCTTTTCTTTCTTATTGCAACCGGTATTAAAGCGTAACATATCTTTCTCAGATCTTAGTGCTCTAAAAGTGTTTATTCAGTCACATGAAATTAGATTGAGCTACTGAACAACACAGGAAGTCTCAAAGCCCTCTAACACTAAATGCAAATGAATTCATGTTTTTGTGCCTTTTTCACTAAGGTATTTATTTCCATGGCCATTTGAAGCTTTTGAGTGTCTGTGGAAATAAATCTACCAGTTCTTTAAACAATGTTCATTTTGTTTAACCTAATGGCTAAATGTGTTTCTGACAATGCAAATATTGGTCAGGAACAAAAAGAGATTATATTAAATATTTAACTGTAATCCCTGCGGATTGATAATGATTACACAAATCCTTATTCGCAGGTTTATTCTGTGTTAGACTGTAAGTAACCTCAAGTTGTGACAAAAGCTCACACAACATTTCTTGCTCCAAACAGCGCCTAGAAGCAGAACAAACCTCAGCAGTATGATGCAGAATTCTCTATATTAATGTTGTAAGTGTAACTATTTTTCAGTGAAGGAAACTTTTACTGGAAGTGCAAACAACACATAAAGGAGGAGCTGGTCTAGAAGTATTTTAACATCACTGGAGAATTGAAGTTTACAACATGCTTACACATGTTCTGTCTCATCAGCTGTTTCTTTGAGGTACTGTGTAAGTAGCGTTATTGTGTTTTTTGGTAGGTGGAGCTTAAAGTGGGGAGAAGTAATATCAGCTTTGCTAAAGCTTCAGTATTGTGATGTTTGAACCTGTAGAAAACAATATGGTGCCTTTTTGGATTTTGTGACCAACTATCCCACGGTGACTCTCATCTATATACAATTCCCAGCAGCGGACAACTCCAACATTCTGTATTTAATATTTGAATATATATTTTTTAATTTTCTGTCTGTGTGCCAAGGTGAGCTATGCACCTGTTTATTGTTACCTGCTGTGTCTCATGTTAAGAAAACATGTATGGTCAAAATAAAAACACTAGCTTTTAGTGTACAGGATGGATGTGAATGCTAGTGAACAAAACAAGCCTGCTGTAGATCAGATGATGTGTATATTCTTAATGTTTTTATGCTTACAAAACTCTACTCAAGTTTCTTTTAAAGTTTTTGCTTGCATTTCCTACACAAATGTCAAAATAATAAAAAAAAAATCTTTGTCCACTGATACATGGTCTCACATTTATATCTATTCAGCTGCTGTGTGATGCACTCCAGTGGTCCTCACTGCACAATGTTAAAAGGAAAGCTTCATTTTTATCAGCTGGTTTTCACATACACCAAACATCTCTAAGGATATTTCTCCATTGTCTATAAATACATGTCAACAACATGTAGCAACAACTACTAATGATTCATACATGTCCATCATTTTGTATGAGTGCATCTTTTTCGCACACTGTCATCCTGTGCACTGTCCCAGCATGATTAGAACTTAGTGATGAACCTTGTTGCCAAAAAGCAAAGCCAGTGGGAGCAACATCTTCCAGAGCTAAAGCTCCGTTCACCAACACTACTGGTGAGCCTTGTCTATAACAATGCCATGTTTACATCACATACCAAATGTAGTCATTTTTTAAATTAATAGAATGATATATAGGATGTGATACTGATTACATAGTACTGATGCTCACCTGAGTACATTTTGTTTTATAATTTTCCTGAGGTCCAGAACATCTCCATCACAATGATCATATCTTGTTTGGGGATGCTGCCCTGCCACGCAGTTTGTAGGCCTCAGAAACCTGTTGATCTCAGTACACCTGCAGATTCAAGGAGACATACTTTTACAGGTGACAGTATGTACTAAAGTATATGGTATTTCAACTTTTTTCATAACATTATGAAGTTGTGGGATTTGCGAGTGAGATATTATAATAAACATCCAGAAAAGTCTTGTGATCATGCAGTCATGTCTGAAACTTCTCCCAAACCGAGTGCAAGACAGGGTGGAAAAACCCTTTAATTCATAGTGTTCTTGTTGCAGCAGTGACACGCTAAAAGATTTAAAACAAAAGTTATGGGCACATAAAGTGACACTGCTTGCTTTTTGCAAACTACTTTCACAAAAAGCCCATTATGGATTACGTTCAAGTACACTGTTGTGTAAAATTTACTTTAGTAAATTTACTTGTTTCGTGCATGGTCATGCAGGTTCTGTAAGTGAGTGAAAATAATTCCACAAATATTTTTAGACATTTTTAGACACACTAAGCTTTTTGAAAAGGAAAATTATCAAATTGTAGCATAGAGTGTGGTCAGACTGCTTGTATTTGTGTGTGAGTTTGTTACACACAAATACCTGTACATGTTTGTAAATCTTAGTTTACGCTAAGAGATCAGAGGAGAAGGGTGGAGTGCCCACTCCAGGTCAGGGATGAGTTCCTCCTCCAAGTGGAAGAGTTTAAGTATCTCAGGGTCTTGTTCACGAGTTCCGGGAGAAGGGAGCAGGAGATCGACAGACAGATTGGTGCTCTCAATTTACCGGTCAATCTACGTCCCTACCCTCACCTATGGTCACAAGCTGTGGGTAGTGACTGAAAGAACAAGACTGCAGATACAAGTGGCTAATATGAGCTTCCTCAGAAGCATGGATGGCCTCTCCCTTAGAGGGGCTCAGAGTAGAGACGCTGCTCCTCCACATGGAAAGAAGCCACTTGAGGTGGTTCGAGCATCTGAGAAGAACACCTCCTGGGGTGAGGTGTTCCGGGCATGTCCCACTGAGAGGAGGCCCCCCGTGCCTTGGTGTTCCCCCAAAGAAGCTGGAGGAGGTAGGTGGGGAGAGGGAGGTCTGGGCTTCTCTGCTTGGGCTGCTGCCCCCGCGATCTGCGATCCAGTAGAGTTGAGTATGTGGGTTACGCCCATTAAAAACTTGCCAAGTTTTCTAATACAATACCAAACAGCACACTCTGCTATTCACTCTTGCTTTGAGCTTTGATACCCCAGGTGCTCCAGTCATGTTCCTGATTGATACAAGTTTGATTCACTGAATACTAGCTAAGCAATCTACGGAATCTACAGAAATCTACGGAAGAGGATTAGGGCCACTGGAAAACTTTTAAGTCATAATTCTCAGTTAAAAAAAACCTCCACCGGTCCCACTCCTGCTAAACAAGTGAAAATAGATTTAAGAGTGACAGGACTTAGTGCTGCTGAATCTTTGGTTTTATTGATTTTTTGCTGTGTATTACTTGCATCTATTTGAAAGAGTGTAAACACAAAAAATATTTTATTTTATATGCTGGAATATACAGAAAGTAGGTTCAAATGTTAAACAAATTTCTTCCAGTCAGAGAATGCTGCATATAAGTTTATTTTTTGCTTGTTGCAATGTGCATAAAATTAAAAGGTTAAAACTAATTAAACTAGTTTTTAAAATATTTTTTTATTTGATTCAATTTTATATCATGAAATATGCAGAAAAAATAGAATTGGGCTGAAAGGTCTACTGCTTCATAACGTATTCAGGTTGTGTATCATGTTTTTTAAAAGTAACTAAGTAAGAAAGTAACTAATTACTTTCGAAAATAAGCAATCAGTAAAGTAATGGGATTACTTTCTTGGAGAAGTAATCAGTAATTAGTAAATAATTACTATTTTCAAGTAACTTGACCAACACAGGGTATTACCGTATGAAGTGGCAGATGTTAAAGAAACTGTTCAGCTACATGTCCAGTAGGTGGTGCAGAAGACTGTCAGCATTCACCAATTCACCACAGTCAGAGTCTTTTGAATTACCTCTGCATCAGATGAAGGAGTTAGTTTATTTAGTTTTTTGGTTATGTCATAGAATAAAAAGGCCCACATTTTGGAAGGATTTAAGCCCATAAATAAACAGCAGAAATATCCATGTATAGAAAACATTTTTCTATTAGAAAAACTTCTAATAATGTATAGATACATATTAATACTCAATAACTCATTGTTCCACTTACAATATCTGTAAGTGCAGCTTACCATGACTTGAGTGTTATCTCACACATCGACCACGGTAAAGCGTGTTATAGACAAGCCACCCCACCGTGACCATTTCATGCTTTGCCTCTTTCAAAGTGTGAAATATACAAGCATGCAAAAATTGCAGTAAGCTGTGGTTACAGCAGAGGGAGACATTTTATTTCAAGCCAAAGTGAAAATAATCACAGGAAAGCATTTAAAAATGAAATTATTAACACATTTACAATTAAATATAAATCAGCTGCCCAGCACTGCTCTGCTCACTACTGTGATATGGAGTTGCACACAAGTGTTTCTGTTTGCAACACTTTGCAAGATGTTGAAAGAGATGGAAGGAAAGATCTTACTGTAAACTAAATAATCACAATAAATAATAAACAAGGGCAGCAAATACATTGGCATCTCTATATATTTGTGCTTTTACTGATGTATATTCTTCTGCATATTTCTACTGTAAAACCTCCATAACATGTATAGCATTGGGCTAAAAGCACCAAAGAATACATTCTCAATAATAAATATTAGGATATAGGATAAAATTACTGTATTTAAATGCATTTAACACTAAGACTCTTGCAGCTTAGTATTTGGGGAAATTCCTGCACGTAGGCCTCACACATATGCAACAAGCACAGCCACACAACTGACACACTTACCAGGTCTTTGTAGGTGTTGCCTTGACCCAGAGTGCTCTGTGTCATATGTATCCTCTATTATTAACATTCAGCAAAGTCTACTCTGCCTCTCCAGAGATACGCACTTCTAGTACTTGTCAAGATTCTTTTTAAGAGAATGGCAGAAAATCAGCAGCCGGCTACTGATAGACGGTAATTATCTGTTAACTATTTGATTGAGCATTCTGTCAAATACATTATGGACATGTATTATTTGTCTTTCTAACATAGCCTTCAACCAGTGCTGCTGTGAAATCATAGCATTGACACATTTAAAGCATTAGCCTGAGTGGAAATACATTGTTTATGGAGTCAAGATCATGGGTCGAGAACATAAGATTTCCTTGTTTGCTGATGATATTTTGATTTACTTGACAAATCCAAATATTACTTTCCCCAAGCTGTTATCACTTCTGGAGACCTTTAGCTCACTATCAGGTTATAAACTAAATATATCGAAGACACAGATATTAACTTTTAATTATAAGCCAAATCAGGAAGTCTAAAGTTAATTTAAATTGGGAGTTGGAGCAAATGAAGTGTCTTGGAGTAAATATCACTAAAGATCTCTCTAAAATATACCATGCAAATTTTAAACCTTTGTGTTATAAAATAAATGAGGATATTAAAAGATGGAACTTAATACCAATTTTAAATTTTGAGTCACGTATCGATATAGTCAAAATGAACATCTTGCCTAGGATGCTCTATCTGTTCCTAACACTCCCAGTTGAAATAACTGATAAACAATTTCAGGAGTGGGACAAAATAATCTCTAGGTTCATATGGCAGGGGAAAAGACCACGGATTAAGTACCAAACTATCCAGTTGGCTAAAGATAAAGGGGGGTTGGGGTTCCCATGCTTGAAAGATTACTATATTTCAGCTCAACTGAGGATCCTAGTGTGCTGGTGCAATGTAGACTACCAAGCAAGATGGAAAGAAATAGAAACAGTTGCCTCAAGAGATTTTCCGATTCAGGCAAGCTTAAGGGACGTGACACTTATTAAAAAACAAATTAATCAAGGAAACCAATGGATTAACTTACCATTAAAACTCTGGTTACAATTTCTTAATAAGAATGATTGGAATGAAGAGGCCAGGATTTTAAGATGGTGCGCTTATGATTTTGTCTTCTTACCCAATAAGTTAGACGCAAGATATCAAAAATGGGCAGGGCAAGGCTTAACGGCATATTGTATGTTTTATGATAAGGGAACTCTTAGGGACTTCCAATCAGTAAAAGATCAATACCAGTTAAGCAATTCAGATTTTTTCAGGTTTCTTCAAACCAGGCATCATCTATATAACTTTATACCTAAGAGAACAGATCTTTTCTCTCTTCCTGTTTTGAATATATTTGTCAAGGCTTACCATGCAGATCCTGGCCTCAAGGTAATTTCTAGATTGTACAAGGGTCTGCAAGAGGTTAAGAAGTTGAATACTATCTACATTAAACAAAAATGGGAAAGGGAAACAAATACAGCAATTTCAAATGACATTTGGTATCAGCAGTGTGCCTTTCAGTGGAGAATTTCTAGTTCTAATATATGGAGATGTTTTGGTTGGAAGAGTCTCTGTAGGTTTTTTATTACACCTGCACAAAGTAAACACTATTCTAATCACTCTAGCTGCTGGAGAAACTGTGGGGCCCAAGGAATAAAACACTTCCACTTGTTTTGGTCTTGCCCATTGATCAACCCTTTTTGGGTATTGATTCACTCTGAGTTGCAGACCATTTTTAATATGCAACTCCCCTTTAATTGGGATGAACTTTTGTTTGGATATTTATACTCAGTGAATGTAGATAAAATGTCCAAGCTGTTATATGGTATTCTGAGTCTGGCTGCCCGAAAGACTATTACTAAGAAATGGCTAAGTGTGAAAATCCCATCACTAAATGACTGGCATGAGACTGTTTATGGGGTGTTTAAAATGGAAAGAATTACCTTCTCTAACAGATTTCAATATGGTATATTTATTGAGATTTGGGATAAATGGAAATATTACATTATGACAAGGAGACCCGATTTTGTTTGAATCTCAGTAATTCTGTATGCCATATTTTTGAACTGCTATGTGCTATGTGTATATATGTGCATGTGTGTATGCATGTATGTATAGGCGTGTATATATATATATATATATATATATATATATACACACATACACACACATATATAACTAGATGGTACACCTGTTTGTTTAAGTTCGATTACTTGTTTATTTCGGTTTATTTGTGTTTTTATAGGTTGTTTTGTATTGGTTGTTTCAATCTCATTGAAATAAAAAAAATGAAAAAAAAAAATAAAAAAAATAAAAGCACATATTTTCATAAAAAACAAAAAAGACAAAAACAGTTTTGCACTGGGTGAAACCCCCTTTAATGGGGCCCCTGACAATAAAGCCACTATGTTCTTTTCACCATCATAAAGTATTCTGATTCTGATTCTGATAACCTGGCCCACACTAGCTCTGGAGAGGAGATGCAGCTCCTGATTATATAGTGAGAGGCCTCTCCCATTGTCTAAAACAACAATGAAATATCAAATTAAGAGTAAACATAGGTTGTTTATAGTAGTGTTAAATCTGCCATTTACATTTCTTATTATAATATAATAGTTAAACAATGGGAACATTAATATACATATATTTAGAAAATCCCCACGCACTGTAAATGTTTAAAATCAACAGATTCTTCAAACTCATACCAAACTCCTCTTCCTTCATAACACTTGGTAACTTCCCTCCAAGGAACTTTACCATAAAAGGAGTCCAAAAACCCAACTGGTTTGGCTGTTGCTATGTTTTTACCAGATGCAGGCCAGGTGCAGTCTGGAGGAGAAGTGAGAAAGAAATTAGATGCAAATCTTAAAACTAGTATTTTAAGCAACTCTCTTCTTGACTTCAGGAGTAATGTGGCAGCAGTACACACAAAACGCTGCAGTATGCTTAGAGGTCACAGGCCAAAAAGATTCTTCCTCTTGTCAGCAGGGGGAGACAAAGATGCATAAGCAAATTTTTTCAGTAGCTGGATTTTTAACCAAAGACCAGTCATTTTACTTCTACTTACTAATGATCAAGTGTAGTGTTTTATAATGATACTGCTAATAAGCACTGTACTATGTTTCCGCACAACAATTTCAGTGTGATTTTTTTTTCTTTTCTGTCACTCCATGGAACAGCTCTTGAGGTCAGAATAGAAACTTTTTATTGTCTCACAAGTCGCTTCTTAATACTCCTAAAGGGTTTTTATGAATGTTTGACATGTAGTTATGCTTTTTATTGCTCTTGTTTATTTATTATTTTTATTCTACTCTGTTTACATTTGTAGTGTTTCTATTTTTTCAAGCACTTTGTAACTTTGTTAAGAAAAGTTTCATATCAAAATGTTTTAAACTGGTGTAACAGGAAATGTCATCTCTAATATGTTTTTCTTCAAGAAAATAAGTAATTATGTAAAACATAATTAAATAAGTAATTACATTTTGCAGTCATGCCTAGCAGGAGGAGCTTGTTAAATTAGCAAAATGTTGAAAAAGTATTAAGTCAAAATAATAATAAAATCTGCTATTTACTTTATCTGTAATATTTCTCTAAATGTCCTCATTTGTGTTCCAGATTTGTTTTATTTCTGTTCTAAAAAACAAACAAACAAAGCTTTGTAAGGTTTAATGGGAACAAACTACAAAACTTCTGGAACACTATCATTTGGACAGGTGAGACCAATGTGTTTTTTTTCTGTCATGGAACAGTTCATGGAGGTCAGAACAGAAACTTCACTGTTGCTTTACAAGTCACTTCATTTTTTTCATACTAAAAAACTTTAATGAATATTTGACATGTAGTTATGTTTTTTTATTGCTCTTGTTTATTTATTATTTATCCTACTTGTTCTATTTACATTGTGCTATTTATATTTTTACAAGCACTTTGTAACTTCTTGTAGTTGTTCAGACATAATTGTGATGTCACACGACTGCAGTGACAACAGCAGTGGAATCTGATGAAGCCTCACCCATGAAGAGTCCTCCTTTACATTCAGGAATCAGATGAATAAAAGATTAGGACCTTTTCTTTCTAACTTCAAAACAAGTTGTGTATATTTAATTTGTCAGAGCAGGTTAGTTTGAATGACCTGTTTTCTTCCTTTGTTGTATGTTCTGTTTGCTTAAGGGGAAAATCCTTCTTGCATTAATATGAATCAGTGGTGTGTGCTGCAAGCTGTGGTGCTCTAAATTCCTCATCTGCAGACTTATTATTTTAAATATAATCATACGTATTAAACACAGTATATTTAAAAACAAGATTAAAAATCCCACTAAAGGTCACTTTAGTGGGATTTGGGCTGCCTGTAGCTTAGGTGGTAGAGCAGGTCATCTACTGATTGGAACGTTGGTGGTTCGATTCCTGGCTTTCCCCTAGTTTACATGCCAAATATCCTTGGGCAAGATACTAACCCCATGTTGCTCTCCAATGCATCCACCCGAGTGTGAATGTTAGATAGGCACTAACAGCTCAGAAAAAGTGCTGGTGTGATTGGGTGAATGAATTAGTTGTATAAAGTGCTTTGAGTGCTCAGAGTAGAAAGCCGCTATATAAGAACCAGTCCATTTACTACTTTACTGTGCTCTCCGTAACAAATTCAAGTGTACTCAGGGGTCTTTCACCTGAAGTTGACTGCTGTGCAGAGGTGGGTCAAGTATCCAAAAATTGTACTCGAGTATGAGTAGCATTACTTTAAAATATTATTACTCAAGTAAGAGTAAAAAGTAATCGTCAAAAAAGTTACTCAAGTAAGAGTAAAAAAGTACTTGGCAAAAAGACTACTCAAGTAGCGAGTAACTGTTTGAAATGTCCGATTTATTTTTAAATAAATGCTATCAGACAAACAAAAATTAATAAATATACAAATTTTAGTATTTTCAAAAGGAATATATGTAAAAACATCAAAATAAGGCACAACAATTCTAATTTCCAGATTTCGGTTTTTCACAACATAAAGCCTATTTAACCAATATCTACATTAAATAATATAAATATATAAACAGTGCAAACAATTTCCAGTGACAAGACATGCTGTAAACTTTATATTCGTTTTTGCTCCAAATGGCACAGCAGCCTCAGAGAAAACATTAGAATGAGGCATCTTCAACATATGCACATACAAGGCAGCTCAGTTTACCATAAATTGTATGGGTGTGCATCTATTTCTGCATATTTAGCAAAAATGTGCCATTTCTTAACTCAGTGAGGTGATGGTTAAGCTTCAGCAGCAGTTTGCTCTCAAGGTTTTTTCTGTGAAGCTGTAACTGTTTAGCAGTGAACAGGAGTCCTGCATGACTAAGAAGTCCTTCACAGGCTTCAGATGCAGGAAGAGCTGTATTGATTTTGATGGACAGCTTCTTGATGTGAGGAAAGCCATGCAATAGATCCACACCTCCAGTGAATGGACATGAAAGGTACCTCTCCAGCTCCCCTGCTTCTGGCTTTCCTGACCCCATGGAGCCATCATCTTCGTCGGTTAGGCTGCTGTTTGTGCTGGCCTCATCCAGCTCGGAGTCTAGGTGATGTCTGATGAAGCTGAGACCTGTGGAAAGATGTATGGTTTTCAAAAGAATTAGGTCTGCTCATTATAGTGCTGTATACACTGCCAAGCTGCGGATGTTTGTTTGGAGCTAGCCTCCAAAAGCTGGCCATACACTGTGCGATTTTTGGCCCATTTTGAGACGATTTTTCAGTCCAACCGTTTTAGGGATCGGCCCCAGCTTTGCCTTAATCGTATGTGCATCGTGTAGTATACATGGGGTAGCGATAAGCAGTTAACACCTCATGACCAGCTCCCAATCATCAATCATTTGGTCGCAAGATAATCAAACCTGTTTGAAATCCTGTCGCCCCTCAACGCAGCCTCTCACACTGTGCATGCACAAACACAGAAATGAAAGTGAAAAGGCGGAGCAGCACGGCAGTACAGCGTGTGATCTGGACACAAGAGATGGAGGCACAACTTGTAGGATGAGGCAAGCTCATCCGAGTATGTAAGCGTAGAGCTGCCACCCACACTGTAAAATGTAATTCTAGATGTTTGTTATTTCAACATATTATTCTATATCAGTTTGACGATAGATGACTGAAGTTGTTGTTATAACATAGAATTACAAGTTAAAAACGTCCCAATTACACCAAAAAAGCTAACTTGAAAACTCATGTCCAGCTAAATCAGCAACTTATGTGAACTTGACAATGTGGGTAAGTTGAGCACAGCAGGATTCAAAACTGTCCCACGTGACTGCTATCGAGGTGCATCATGGGGAATTGGCGGTTAACGACATGCTCACTTTACTTGGACGTTTTCTAATCGTCTTCTTTGGAATATGCTTTCAAGGTGAGTAACATTGGTTATAACTATAAGGAAAGAGAGCTACAAAAGTTGGAACATGTTTTCAATTTATGGCATGACGTGGGTTTTTCTCTTTTACCGAAATGTTTGCTTTAGCTAATGTAACTTTAGCCGACAAGGTCCAGCTTGTGTGTCATGACCAAACTTGACCTAATAAACTGACATATGGCCTTTTTTATGGGTTTAATGTAGCGCTGACCAAATCACAAGTATTGTGCCGCTAGCTTTAAGGTTGTGCACTCAACCACTGTTGCGATATTAGCAAGCTAACTCAGCTAATTAATAAAGCTTATTTCATATTGTCTCTGTACTTGTAAATTTCTTTCAAGTTCACAGGCTGTTGTATTTTGGTGGAAGTTCATTTTGGCAATATTTCCAATAACTGGCTGGGTTCAAAAAGAACCTTTTGGCAGGACTCCGATGCTTGTTGTCATCCGTTTACCCCTATGTAATCAAGCTGCAAGAGTGCACTGAGGATTGAGACAAAATATGGTCTACAAACCAGCATTATATTAGTTTTTATCAGATAGTCCTCCAGTGTGTTTATTTTTTGCTTTAATTATATTGTGCAGTTATTTGTTACCCTTAAAATGCTTTATGCTTAACAACAGCTCACCATTTTAACTTATTTTTGAACTCTTGTGATCAGTATGACTAGATTGTGTGAGTTTCCATACTAAAAGAGCTGTAGTGATAAAATAATTGGCATCAGAGACACTGATTTTTGGCATGGTATACTGCAGAAGTCTTTTTTTTTTTTTTTTTTTTTTTTTTTTTGCATAATTTACCTTTTAATTAAACTGCATTCTCTGTATTGTAACAAAACTAACATTGTTTATATGTCAGAAAATTAGCAAACATGAATAAATGGCGAAAACAATATAATTATAACATATTTTTATTTTACTTTTTTTAGGTCTGTGAAGCCAAACTTGATGCTGGGGATTTATTTTTGTCAGTGGAGTCAAATGGTAAGTTACAATTTGTGCATTTTGTCATACTGGAAACACCACAGATTATATTGTAACTTAATAGCTCTGTAGAACAAATGATATAAAGATTGTAGTGTCAGGGTACTTCTTAAGAAGTAATATGGCACTATTGATGATCGCATGCAGGTGGCATAAACTAAATATTCAGACGTGCTACCAACAAATGATTCATTAACAAAAGCAATGGAGCAGACTGTTTAGGTTCTTGTGGTTGTAATAACATCCATAACTGCAAGTTTGTCATTAATTTATTTTCACAGGTCTAGATGATCACATCTGTCTTTGTCATTTAAATGAGGTGGACTTGCAAACTTTGCGCTCTTTTGGGTAAATTGCTGTCCACTACATATACACAGAATGTGCACAGTATTTCAGATCTAAAAAGGGAGTATGTAGTGGACTTACTGGCTTTAATGTAAAAAGCCTGTTGTGTAACTTTAATGAGGCAGTTGGACTAAAGCAGTATTGCTCATCAAGGTAAACATCTGAGGAATAAGGAAATTGTTACTTGTCCTTTTACTCAGTGTTCTTTTAATCGCACGTTTACTAAAGTTTTACATCACATAAGTCATTTTCACAATCATTCTACTTTAAAAGATTTCAAGACTGAGCTTATTGTTCTCTGAACTTCCTTGTTTGCTGAACGGCAGGTAAAGTGCATCTTTTTGTTTGCTTGCTTTTGTGTGTTTGTGTTTTCTCTAATGGGCCTCAGATGACCGTTTGCTTAAATTTGGGTCTCAAAGAATCTTTTTTTTTTTTTATTCTGCCTGTACTCCCCACCCCTCTTCTTCTATTGCTCAGGTTGAAGCAGAATTTGCCCGTCTTACATCTGTTGACCTGAAAGGGTTCCTTTTTGCTGTGCTTGACCATTATGGAGAGGTTCGTGGAGCTGTACAAAATCAAGAGCGGCATAGGAGGGCTAACTAGGCTCATAAAATGCTTCGATGATGATGTAAGTGTTCAACTGCGAAATGTTCTCCTTTGCTTAAGTTTTAGGTTATCCAGTTCAACTGATGAACTCATTGAAAGAAAGCTGATAAGTAAAGTCTGTCATCATATTTCACAACCGGACATTTAGTGTGGTAACTTTTACAGAATCTGTGTATATTGGTGGTAGGTTGGATATCATATTCTACTTGAATGTCCTGATAAGCCTGATTCAAAATTTTCAATGATAATCATATATTGATGGAATTATGTAGCAAAATGCTGTGAATTTGGAGCTGTCTACATGCTTCATAAACACTGTTTAAAATGTGTTTTTGTTTTCTTTTTGACTTCTTTGACCAGAGCCCTACACAAAGGAAGAGGACAGAGGACCTCATTTTCTAAAGGAAGATCCCTCACACACTTTTAAGACTGAAGGTTAGCATTGTTTCTTTTAGTAAATTTAATAATGACAGCACCACAGTGGATTTTAAATTAAACATGTGGCATCTATGAAACAATAGATGCCACATGATAACATGTGTACTTTTTCCTCACCAAATGTATTATTACAAGACCTTTGACACTGGATTTGGTCTGGGTTTCAGAGAAACTAACTGGCAAGCTAGCATTGATATTATTAGTGTCTTGTGTTTATTCATGTCTTCACCAGGGTCTTTGACATTTCGCTGCTGTACTGTTCACTTCAGCTTTACGTTTGATTTCTCACATTGTATATTGTAATGGCAGAGATATTAGGATATTTAAGGGGCTGCAGTGGCTGCTACAGCTGTGGGGGGCAATACTTTGGTGAAATGTCCTGGACCCTGGAAAAGAGACTGTGTAGACTGGGTAAGCAATTAAAGGCTACTGGCCCAGGGTCATTGGGCAGCTGGGTAAAGGTGGATGTTGATATTCAGTGCCAATTATGCAACCTGTTCAGCCATGTCTATATGCTCTTTTTTCATGCTGTTAATATAGGGGGAAAAAATAAACTTTAATCAATAAACTGGTTAAAGAAGCATTGTCTATGGAGCCATAATCTGATCCTGTAGTGTAGCTGCAGTTTGCACATTTCATGTATTCTCAGCCAGATTTGGTTTAGAGCACAGCCAATATTTAGCATAAGTAGATTTAAATTCACACACACTGATGATGGCAAGCTACATTATAGCCACAGCCGCCCTGGGGCGCACTGACAAAGGCGAGGCTGCCGGACACTGGCACCACCGGGCCCTCTGACCACCACCAGTAGGCAACAGGTGAAGTGTCTTGCCCAAGGACACAACGACTGAAACTGTCGGAGCCGGGGCTCGAACCGGCAACCTTCCGATTATAAGACGAACTGTCAACTCTTGAGCCACGATTCAGTCATCCACCCATGTGTGTGAATGACTGAATGTGTAAAGCGCTTTGGAGTCCTTAGGGGACTAGTAAAGCGCTATACAAATACAGGCCATTTACCATTTAAATTGAAAATTTTGTTTGAATTCTGCAATTGAAGACATGCTCAGTTATTTATGAACATGGTCTTTGTTTAAAGCAAGAAATGGATTTGTAACATGGGGGTGCATATCTCATTCTGAAAAAACTTTAACAACTAATAAGTGTTACCCAAAGCCAATCACCATCATCCAAAGCATCAGTATGGCTCTTCTTTGGAAAGACATGAATTCTTAAGCACAAGGGATATTGTGTAATTGTAACTGTGTAATTTTATTTTATTTTTTGTCTTTGAACCCTTTTATAGCCGACAAGTATTGAAGACACGTTTTCTAAGAGGATGAAAGTTGGCATTGTGATGGTGAAAGAAGAAGACATCATCGATGTGTTGGTTGTCCTTGAGGCAGCAGTAATCCTGTCTAATCTGAGGGATGTCTCAAGTGCCATTTCCATGCTGATGGGCCTTCTTTTTGACCCCAACATAGACTATCCAAAGGAACTTAAGGACATCTTTGAAGTCATTCAGAACATCCTAATGAACATTGGTGGAAGTCAGTGCATCTCACTAGTGCATGGTCTAAGAAACAGACTCTTGCAGAAAGCCATGCAGAACTGTAATTGTATGCTCACACCATACAATTGCCTTAGTGTTAAGAACAGTTTTTATTTTACTGTTTGTTTTTTTATTCTTGCAAGTTCTCATTCTCACTTTTGTATGTCACTAAATGACTACACTTTACATTTCAGATTAGACAATTACTCATTTGTTCATGGTTTAAGAAACTTATGTGAACAACAATATAATGGTGGACTCTGCATATGCTTATCTCATGCAAGTCAGTAGTTTTTCCTTTGTTTTGCAATTGAGCAGACTCAAACTACTGTTTCTGAAATATTCATATTATCAAATGTTTCAGAAGCATGCACTCATTTTCAGAGATATTGGTTCTGTGGAATTTGTTGCAATTGTAAACGAAGACAAATACAAGAGTTTGATGTCTTAGTTATTATAAACTGATCTTTACTGTCACTTATCAAAGGTTTTGTACTATTTTAATATTTCACGTTTTATGCTAACAGGTGTGACTGAGCACAATGAAGTTTAAAAATTTTGCAAATGTAAAGAATAACTTTTCTAAAATAGCAAGTGTCCCGTTGATACATTACATTAATGCAGACTTTATGTTGTTACTTCACAAGAATCACTACTGCTCCTAGAGTATTGGTCAGAATTTAATCTTCACCCAAACTGGGCTCAAGACCAAGTTCAAATTTATTGTTTCACAGGGAGCAACCTTTGAGTTTTGATGGATTGTGAGAAAGATGAGCTACGTCACTGATTTTTCTGTTTCTCAGATGACTAAGATGGCACAATAAATGGTGAATGTTGGGTGCTCATGAGTAATTGTCTTGTCATGTTCTTAAAACAAACTTTCTGTATGAAATGATCAGATACACTTTAATGGAATCTGTGGGTTTTTATTTTTTTTTTCTGTAAACAACAGAAAATTAATTTAAAGGAATGTAGATATTTAAACCTGAGATCTAAGATAAACCTAACAGGTAGTTTTGCTGAAATGGATGTTAGAAAGCTAAAAAAAAGAAAGAAAAAAACTTAAGGTGTTCAATACACATTTTTCTTTACATCCAGTCAATCAACTGATAATTAAAATGAAACTGATTTACAAGTTCACTCAGCTACCTTAAGGAGCTCAGTTAATTAATAAACTTAAATCAACTTAGCTAACAGATTATGTTAGTTAAGCTAAAATAGATTCCTAAGTTAAAAGAACTACTAAAGTATTTGAATTAACTAAAAAACCCAAGTCAACTGAACTAGGACAAGAGTTTAAACAATAGATTTTAATTTAGCTGAAAGGGTTTTCCCAAGTAAAAATGACAATTAAAGGAGATGAACTGACTAACAAATCTCAGCCAACTAAACTAAGACAAAAGTTTAGACAACATGTGATTTTTCATTAAGATAACAATTGGTTGTGTTATAAGAACAAACTCTATTTCTTGACTTAACTTAAAATTTTAAGGCAGCCCTGTACCTGATATTTTTAAGTTGAAACAACAAGTTATATTTTACAGTGCAGGCAAAAGAAAAATAGAGCTATATCGCGTTATAACGTGAAAAGTTTATTGATCTAACAATATACTTTTCATGTTTGTACAATATAATATCACGTTCGTACATTTAGATTGTACGAACGTGATGATTATGTATATTGTAATAACGTGATATTATATTGTTCAAACGTGAAAGGTATATTGTTAGAACAATATACTTTTCATGTTATAAGGTGATATAGTTCTATTTTTCTTTTGCCTGGGTGGCAGCTCTACGCTTCTGTATCCGAGGCTTTTCAATGTGGCCTCACAAAATTATCACGACTACAACAACCATGAAAAGAGTTGGATGGACATTGCTGCTCAATGTTTTTCATTAGTAATTTAGCAAAGTTGATGGTGGTGGTGGTCAATGTTCCCTCTAATTTTTCACGTGTCTGAGCGAACACACAAACTCCCTGAGCGGTCCCTTGGACCACTGTGAGCGACATCAGACGTGTGCACTGTGGTCACGCCGGCATCTAATCCATCCAAGTTACATGGTTTATTAAAATAATCAAATTACAGCGTTTACATTTATGTTAGACTACTTTTAATTAACTGCTTTAGCCCACTTACAATGAAAATTTAAAAAAAAAAATCTAGTCATTGACCTGTGTAGTATGTTAACACTATTGGAAGTAAAAAATAACTTGAACTCCTATTTCGAAAACACAACTTTTTTTTTTTTTTTATAAAGCTCTGACTTGTATTATGAGTATGAGTCTGTGGTCTGGGAGAGAGTCCTGTAACTCTGTCTGCAAAATACAGTATATAATGACCAATGTTGGGCAATAAATTATATAGTTACTTCTTCAAAAAGTAACTCAGTTTGGCAAATAAAGTTTTTTGCAGCTATTTTTTTAATACAGCCAAGGCATTTTTAAATAAACATTTCAAACTATTTACAGAACAATCAGCTGTTCTGCATCAAATTTGATGCCACACAAATTATTTGTGCCACTCCAAAAAATAATTTCTGTCCACTATGAGATAAAGGAGAACAACAGCCTGATTCCTGCAGGCCTGACAACAGGAGATGTATCACCCCTGTAACGTTCAGTAGTCGCCTCACTGTTCTGACACACACAACAAAACTATTGACTACACTACACACTAACTACACAAGATTTGCGCTAAACGTCTCAAATCTCTCACATCTCAAAACACCGCCGTCACTCTTAAAACTTCCCCCCGTTTCTTAACAACTAGATGCCACGTTGCTATATCATTTTTGGATTGGTCGACATGGTACTTTTTTCGACCAATAGGAAAGGGAGAGGGAGGTGGGGTTTGTTTTTGCTCACAGGCGTAGAGTGCTTTCGAGCGTTTTCCTTATAAAACGCCGTTTTTACCGTTTCTTCCCCCAGTAAATATAACAGTATTCAGCAAGAAAACCAAACATTGCATATTTTTTTAATCACAACTCTGGTTTTACGTGGCCTATTAACACAATTTAAAAACTGGTATAAAGTCCACACTTTTTCCGTCAATTGTTCCGTCTGTCTTGCTCACATCTCCAATGGTTGGACACGTTGTCGTTAACGTGGCTTCACTCCACATCAGCCACGCCGCTTTGCCAGCTTAAACACCGGTGTCGGCACATAAGGACGCTGTCATAGCCTGTCAACGACGTTGATTGGCTGCGTATATACGCATTATTGGCTGGACTATGGGATAAGGTGGCATCGTTCTAATCCCATATGGGAGCAGCCAGTCACTCACTGACTAACACTGCAAAACAGGATTGTTGAAGTATTAATTTTAATTTCAATTCAGGTAAGTTTTTTTTGTGCGCAACGCAGATTTTCTGTGCGCAGGGACCGTGCCAGCAGTGCGCAATTGCGCACGTGCGCAGCTCAGAGGGAACATTGGTGGTGGTGTGAGTGTCTGTAAGACAGGGAGAGCGAGAGACAGATTTTGTATGATAAGCTTCATGTTATGGACGCACAGTTTAAGCACTCAGGTCGCATCAGAGCATCAGGCCTTCTAGTGTGAGACCCTGCATCGTGACCTATGAACTTTTAACCCCTGAGATTCAATTTTACAGTTTGAGCAGGAGCTGAATAACGTGACTGAAAAAAAAATCGCAGTGTTTGCCCAGCTTAATGCAGACTGTTTTAACTAAACAAGCTGCTGTTTCACATAATAAACCCTTTCACCCGCAGTATTGCCTTCTGTTTTAACAGTTAAAGCAGTAGAGAAGAGCTGTTTACATGTGCGTGGAACGCTAGCGTCATTAACTACAGGCTAGCTGTTAGCTTATAGCTCACGCTAGCTAACCAGCGTGCAGTTAAAAGGACAACCGAAGCTACACAAAACACCCACAAACTTATCTCACTACAACGTATCGCCGAAAATTTGACTCGCAGCTCGAGCTCGACACACCTACTGTAACATAAGACTGACATCCAGCTAACCATAGCTAAAAGATATTTAGAGAAAACTTACCGTTTCCTCAGGTTACACGAGCTGAGTTTCTTCACGCTGAAAAGTTGGTTTGTTTTGGCTCTCACTGAAGACATAGCTGTTCTTTTGTACTGCTTTTAAGCGAAACATCCTCTTCAGCTCTAGCGTAGACGACTGGCTCCGCCATGTTTTCATGTTTCTTCTTCCCGTGTCCGCTACTTTGAAACGCTTGGGCCGCTCTGCCCCCTCTCGGTAAAATGGTACTGGACCGCAGTAAAATGGTTTGTCAGGTAGGATGGATTCCCAGAACACCGGCTGTGTATTTTTGTTGTGCTGTGTCTTTAAGACGCTACAGGTCCTTCCTGATTGGAGAGCTGGTGGCAGCTGATTGGTCCCCTCGTCAGGTGGCTGTTACCACCTGGCGAGCAAAATACCCCTGCCCAGCAGTTGCGCGACAGTGACTGACAGCAGCAGCAGACCTGACACTGGCATCCAAACCTAGTGTTAGTCGTGTTTGGTTCCTCAGATTTACTGAGCTTTGTATGTAGTGTGTAAATTAGTCTTCACTTGTAAATAGACACTGAAACCGAAGGGGTGAGCTGCCTTATTATTTTCTTCTGGTTATTCTCCTGGTTATTTCAGTTAGGGAGTTAGGTGTAGCATGTGTCTTTTGTTTGTTATTTTGGCCTGTGTTCACCAGAGAGTTAAGTTTTCAGTGGAGACAAATAAACCACCGTTCACTTAAGAAATTGGTTTTTCTTCCCAAACCGTCACTTCCTTTTTAACACTTATGCTACGTTCCTGTACCCCTAGACTGGGGAGTAACACATCTGAAATGAAAAGCCTGTAAACGTGTGTTCCAGTCTCCTGACTTTGCTGCCACTCGGTCTTCATACTCGACTCCAGATCTGGACTTGTGTTGAACTCGACTGAGGTGGTCTGATCAGACACAGCGCTGCTCTTCACTGCAGCTGTCCACAAATCACAGAGGAAGTCAGGAGTGTTTTTACCTCGTCTAGCTGCCTCTGTGTGTGTGTGTGTCTCTTTAATTCATTTTTCATTGTAAGCTAGAGAGACCTTCACAGGACAATAATTGATCCTCATGTTCACATGAAATCACTAAATACATGCAGCAAAGCCCAGAGGACACAGGTAACCGATACAGGAGACTTTTCCTGCCCTTCCAGGGAGAAAGTCGATTTCTTCAGTTATACTTCTTGTTGGTTTTTTGGTTTTTACGTTGAAGATTTTAGATGTTTGGCTTTTAATTCTGGTACTCCTGTTTTAATTTCAAGGACTGAGGTTGTTCTTCTTGCACCCGTGGACAGGATTGTCTGTTTTTATAGTTTTATAGTTGTTTTGGAGTCAATTTAGCTTTAATTAGTTCATTTAAAATATTTTAAATATTTTTTTTTTCAGTGGTAGTTTGCTGTGTATTGTGTTGTGTGAACTTGGCAAACTAACTAAAGGAAACATGTCCCAGGTCTGGTTTGTGGGTGGTTGTCTGCTTAGTAATGAACTCTGCAGACCACATCAAGCTTTCTGCTTCCCACAGGTGTAGCATATGGACTGAAAGCAAACAGAGGTGTTAGTGTGTTGTTGTGTAGTTTCTATTCAAGCTGACCTCATTTATTGCTGTTTCTGCATGCTGGTCAGTGCCATCCAGACAGCAGGTATGACTGATCTTTTGAACCAGGAGAAGGTGTTTACCTTCTTCGCTCCCAACGACGATGCCTTCAATGCACTGCCGCAGGATGAACTCAGCGGGCTGATGTGTGAGTTTTATTCAACTACACAGCTTCTCTTCATTCACATTCTTAATTTAATTTATCCATATGGACACTTTCCACACACGTGTGTAAAGCGTCTCTCTTCTTTACAGCAGCTTATGCTGAGAGGTGCCTTGTAGAGATTTCTCAGTGGGGCTATTTTCCTGCTTTTTGTTTGGACTGAACATGCTGAATGTTCACAAACTGTTTGTTTAATCTGCTGCACAAATATCAGTAGCAGCTTCCACCCTAATAAAGACATGCAGAGACTCTGCTCTAAAAACACGGGGCAAAGCAAGTTGTGGCTTATAGCAGAGCTTGACATGAAGAAAGAAATGAGATCAGACCTGTTTGTGTTTCTGTCAGGTATGCTGGTTGAGAGCATGCTGGTGTTTTTTCAATTGTTCCTTTTTTTTTTTTTATCAAACCTGTGTGTGTGTGTGAGAGAGAGTGTGTGTGTGTGTGTGTGAGAGAGAGAGAGAGAGAGAGAGAGAGAGAGAGAGAGAGAGAGCAAATATATTTATTCAACTTACAGACAATAAAAAAACAAACAAACAGAAATCAGTGTAAAATTTAATAACTTTTATTGATAACTTTTTTAAAAGTTATTAAAAAGAAAACCCCAACAGAAAAACCCCTCTGAGCAAGCACTTGGCGACAGTGGGAAAGAAAAACTCCCTTTTAAGAGGGAGAAATTTCCGGCAGAACCAAGCTCAGTGAGGGGACAGTCATCTGCCGCGACCGTTCCAAGGGGTTATCACAATTTTTTTCTACAGTGCATCAGGAGCGATCGTCGCTCAAGACACTTCACCCTACGCCTACTGGTGGTGGTCAGAGGGCCCGGTGGCGCCAGTGTCCGGCAGCCTCGCCTCTGTCAGTGCGCCCCAGGGTGGCTGTGGCTACAACGTAGCTTGCCATCACCAGTGTGTGAATGTGTGTGTAAATGGGTGGATGACTGGACGTGTAAAGCGCTTTGGGGTCCTTAGGGACTAGGAAAGCGCTATACAAATACAGGCTATTTACCATTTTACAGTGCATCAACCTTGTTTTGTCTCCTGGTGAAACAAAACAGTCGGCCTATAGATGAGAAAAACTGACGTATGCAACTTGGCTTCTTCGAGAGTTTGGCTGCCTCTTCTGTGAAAATTTTAACAATCGTATTGTCGACTGTTGGGTCATTTAATTCCATGTATCGCAGAACTACTTCTGCCTCTTGCCACTGTTTACACAGGGCTTTGAAAATCACCTTCTCAAAGTTTTTGAACTTCCTTAAGGGGATTTGATCAATTTCATCCCTGATCTTAGCCCAGATTTTTTTGCTAAGCCTCTTGTAGATGGCTGAAACTCTTTCTGGACTTATGACTTTACCTGATTTTTTTATAACCCGCTTAACTAGTTCTTCCATACATCTTTCCACAAAAAATCTGTATTTTTCTTTGTTTTGAGGCAATTCATCCTTTGCTGCCAAAGGGTGTTTTTTGAATTGATTTTGCATGCTGGCTTCATGTTGAGCAGAGGATTTCTTTGGGGTTACATTATTTTCCAAAGAGGTTCCTGCTTTATCTACAGCCTGCGTGGTGTCACGGTTTTTCTTGTCTATTGGAGTTCTGGGCTCATCAGTTGTATCAATGATATTTGTGGCAACATTTTCTGCTGTGTTGTTCATGTTGACTGTTGTTTTCTGTTGTTCAGGATCTGTCTGTGTCTCCTTTGAGGCCACTGTTGTTATGCTATTTTCCCTGATGTTGAACAAATCCCTTGTTTTCTTTTGAATCACAGCCTGAATTTGATCTGCCAGCGATGCATTATCCTCTGAGTTTTCAGATGTTTCCATGGTATTTTGGATATTAGTGATAAGTGTGGCACCAGCGGAATTTTCTGCTGTGCTGTTCACGTTGACTGTTGCTTTCTGTAAAATAACAACTGGCACACAGATTAGATTTTCCATGATGCGGTCAACTGTGTTAGAGGTCTGTGCAAGTTCAGGAGCTGTTTCTGTCTCCTTTAAGGCCACTGTTATTGTGCTATTTTCTGGGATGTTGAACAAACCCATTGCTTTCTGTAGAATCACAGCCTGAATTTGATCTGCCAGCCAAGCACTATCCTCTGAGTTTTCAAGTGTTTCTGTGGTATTTTGGATATTAGTGATATGTGTGGCATCAGGGCAATTTTCTGCTCTGCTGTACAAGTTGGCTGTTGTTTTCTGTGAAATATGAGCTGGCATTTCCGTGTTGCGGTCAACTGTGTTAGAGGTCTGTGCAAGTTCAGGAGCTGTCTGTGTCTGCTTTAAGGCCACTGTTGTTGTGCTAGTGACAGCAGTGTCCTGGCAAAACCTCATTTCTGCACCTGCTGACAGTGAGCATAGGGCAATAACATTATCTACAAAATTACACAGCCTTCCTATGGTGGCATTTTCGGCGTAATCAGACTGCAACTGTTGCCACTGCTCATGTGTAACATTATTTAGCAATTCCTCTAGCAGTGGCCTAACATCATTTGCAGGAGTGGAATCACTCCTGACATTGTCTGGATTGCTCCTAGCTGTGTTGTTGTCCATTTTGCTTCAATATCTATTTGTTTGCTGTTAATGTATTCTCTCTGTTTGTTAAAGCTAGCGTTACAAATTCAGAGTTACAGAGGGCTATTTAAGGGTTCGGTCTTAACTTAAATCCTTTGAAGTGTATGACGTCTTTGAAGCCCTTGATCTAAGCCCCGCCCACTTCGAGCTCGGAGTGTGTGGTTTGTTTGGCTCCCCCCCGCCCTCCCAAATTTCATCACAGTCTCCCATAATAATAACTTTAGTAATGGTAGCAGTTAAAATATTGTCTGGTTTCATTTGGAACAACAATAGTTGTTCCGTTATCGTTGATTGTTGATCTAATACAGTCGACCAGGTGACAACAATCACGTTGAAAAATCATTTATTTATAGTTGGCCGGAAACTAAAGCTGCTGTCACTTGGACTATTCCGTAGCAGCCACCCGAGTAGTCGTCCTCGTCCCTGCACTGCACGTCGATCTCAGGTAAGAATGTATTTATTTATCCATTATTTGAATGCTGAATTTGGAAAAACAGTCAAGATTGCTTGACATTTATAGTCTATTAAAATGTCTATTATAGTCTATTTAAAATGTGGGAAAAATTTCTCAATAGAAATGTCTAAAATATCGTAATTTGGTTCCCAAGCATAAATAACATCTTTAAAGCGATCTTGGACAGAAGGAAAAGAGTATGTATTTCTTAGAAAACGCGAAATCTGCACAAACATAACATTTTCATGTCATAATGTTCTTTCTGTTATAAAGCTTGCATAAAGCTATATTAGCACAGGTGCTGTAAAGTTGTTAGCAGTGTGTCAGCTTTGTGACCTAACACAGAGTACCTTTGTGACGTCATTCGCTATGCTCCAGATCGGATGGGTGGTGCAAGACGTCCGATATCCAGCCCCGTCACGGAGTAAACTAAAAACAGTGAATAACAGATTTAACAAAAATGTTTTTAGAAAATAAACTGTTTTCTTAAATGATGCAAAGATGTCTATTGTCATTTTTTAAATTTGATAAAGCCTGATGCTTAATATTATAGGGATATTTTTACGGACATGTTAAATTGTAACATAATGTTTAACAGATAATGGTTTCCTTTTTTTTTTTTTTTTTTTTAGATCATACACAATTGTCTTTTTCACAGGTTGTAGGAGCCATTTTTGGGTTAATACCTTATGTTGCCGCTAGAGGTCACCTTTTTCTGTTTTCGTATGGTTGGTTCACATAAAGGTATTTAAGGTAGACGCACGTAATCGCCCAGGTGTGTTGTTAATCGTAAGAAGGCAAACAGTTTGTGATCGCTGCGCTGTTATGTTAAAATGATGTTGGAATAAAGACCCAAAAGAACAAGATAAGTACTGCTGGAGTTATTGGACTGTTTAATTAATTCGTGCATAGCAGTGACATCGCGTCACCCCCGTTAAGAAACACCTCAGTGGCTTCAAGCGTAGGCTTAGCCTCTACAACAGGTATTGATTTGCAGTGGTTTAGTATTGATTGAAATACCTGTGAAGTCCTGTTGATTTTTAATGATTCAATGTTATCCAAGGGTGCAACCGTGGTGGAAAATCAGAATTCAACATTGATCCAATGTCAGACTCTAACACTGTTTCAATATTGCTCAGCGAACTGGATGACAGCGAGTACGAGAGGATCCCAGAGTCAGGCCTTAGGAACAGTTAGGAGATCAGGGGTCAGTTAAAGGTTATCAATATTTGATGCATGTAGGAAAGCAATGGTGTGTATGTATGTACTAACTTAAGTGTTTTGATCGTTGATCAGATACGGCATCTTTGTGCTGTGCTGCAAGTTAAAACCCATTGTCCTCATGAGCACAGCATGGAACAACTCTCCTTAAAAAAGTTGATTGAATTTAACTGGACACAATGGTTTTCAGTGGGAGATACATTCATCACTCATCCGTGACACTGGAGAAGTCACTTGGAAGAGTGATAAAACAATTTTCCATGGAAACCTCCAGAGGAACTAAACTTTGTGGTAATGTTAAAGTCAAAACACAGAGTTGACAAGACATGTTTTGAAAAGCACCACCTAGAGGCAGTGGGAGGAGAGGGGATGGTTTGGGCATCTCTGGATGGATCCAGATGTGGGAGGAAAGAAAGTGGAGGCCCAAAAATGGAGGCATGACACATGAAAAGTTCGAGTTTGTAAACACGTCTTTTGTATTTCTTTTCTTGGAAGTTAGTCCATCTTTCTCTCAGCCTTTGTCCCCTTTTGCCTCTCTGCAGCAGTTACCGGTGATGACATGAAACACGATGGCGTGCTGTCGCTCCCGTCACACCTACATCAATCCGCGCGTCACCTTTGTGGACCAGCGCAGGTGGAAGTGCAATCTGTGTTACCAGGTCAATGATGGTACAAGTCCAGTCAAGCTGTTTGTTTATTTTCCCTGCAGTCTCTTAACTGCTGGATCGTGTTTTGCAGCCTTAATGTTTTATGCCTTTTTAAAATTCTTGTTCAGTACCAGGTGAGTTCATGTGGAACCCAGTCACAAGGTCATACGTTGAACCACACAAGAGGCCAGAGGTCCAGAATTCCACCGTGGAGTTCATCGCCTCCTCAGACTACATGGTAAATACGCCTCTTATTCATATTACATGTACTTTACTTCTCTGTCCACTAAAGGACAGTGTTGTGTTTGAAGTGAACAGGAAAAACAGAAGCTACATGCATAAGAAGTGACACCTGCCAAGTTCATATGATGCACATGTATCAAGCAAAAATTGAATTGTAAGCAACAGTCTATGAGTTGAAGAAATCTATTTTCTGCACTTTTCCACTGTATAAAATAAAATAATTTGGTGTTTATGCTCACTCTGTCAAATACAGTGGTCCCTCGTTTATCGCAGGAGTTACGTTCTAAAAATAACCCGCGATAGGTAAAATCCGTGAAGTAGCCAGCTTTATTTTCTACAATTATTATATTATTGGAATTATTAAGGCTGTAAAACTCCTCACTACATACTTTATACACGTTTCTCAGACAGGCATGGACATTTTTCACACTTTTCTCTCTTGTTTAAACACTCTCAAAGTTCAAACCTTCGTAGAAAATTAAGTCCAGAATTATAGAATGAAACCAAAGATCAAAGCCTGTTTTCAGGTCCAGAACATGGGAATAGAGCAGCTGCAAGAGAAATCAACATTAATGAATCAATGGTATGGAAGTAGAGGAAGCAAGAAGAATGAGTTGAGTAAAGTTTGACTTATCTGTGTTGTTTCGCTTAATGCGCCTTAAAATCTGAAAAATACGGTAACTTCCACCTTCCTTTAGCAAGTCCAGAAGTCCAACTTTTTGTGCATGGTTAGCATCGTCCTCTGCCTTTTGGGTGCTACCGCAGGTGACTTTGACGGTGCAAAACGTTTTGTCGACATTGTTGTGTTTGTTGGGAAGAAAACTTACAAACATACAGTACAGCACTTCAGAGTCACACTGCTAGTGATCAAAGATTTATGTAAATTTGACAAGCTGAATGCATTCGGTACTGTACAGGAGACACGGCACGGGGGAGATTGTTTGACAATGGTCTACAGCCGATCAGGACGCAGAACACAAGGCGCTGTGTAAAGAAAAACAAAAAAAACATGCAAAATCAAAAAAAATCAGTGAAACAGCAAGCCTGCGAAAAGTGAACGGCGTTATAGTGAGGGACCACTGTAGATGCAAGTAAAACAAGTAAATCAACAACAGTAAAAACTCAATAAAATCAAGGATTCAGCTGCAGTAAGTCCTGTTGCTAGGTCAACAGGTTTTTAACTGGAGAACAGGCAGCTGTGTGAGAGTTAAGTCATTCCACAGTTTAGGAGCAAATGCAACAAAAGCAAAATGACACTGTGTTAAACGTTTGGAGTACTACTGTGAGAAGAAACTTTCTGTCTGCCTACAACGGCTAAAACTTGGCTTGGAGGTCAGTTGAGTCAGGTAAGGGCTGATTGGTGTCTGGAGCTCTTTTTTTTTTTTTTTTTTTTTTTTTCTCTTCTCATTTCATCAGACCAGTTGCACTACCTGCAGACTCTCAGTTCTGCTCATGCAGCTCATAACTTTATTAGCATAATTATTGTCAAACAGGAATTTATGAGTATCCTGTAGCAGAAAGGCTACAGAAGAGTTACGAGTTCCTGATGTGGAAGCTGAGAGGAACATTAAGTCTGACAAGAGGCTCTGACGTTGTAACAGCAGTTTGGCGAGGAAGGAGCGGCTAGCAGGTCCAGCGAGCGTGTTGTGTGGAGGTTAGCCCGATAACTGGAAGCCAGTCAGTTAAATCAAACAACAACCTTTATTCGTTGTCAGCAACATAAGACCATATAAGCCAGGTCTCCACAGCTCTACTCTGTCCATACATAAATGTGTGGGGATATCGCCGGCGCCAGCCCGTTACAATGGTAAGGTTTCTCCTGAGAACATAACATGAGCTGCATGTAATGACTGCCGCTATACTCACACACCCACTAGGAGACTCCCCCAACTACTACAGTAGTAGGGCAACCCCCCCTAGTGGTGCTATAACACAGTAAGGGTTGTTACAACGTCAGGGCATACAAGAAGGGCCACAACGATCCTCATGTTCTCCTGTGTTTTTGTGAGTGATCACCTATGAGTGCCGCCCTGGTTATAAGAAGATATTCTGGATGAGTACAACATTCTGGATAAATTTCAGTCTGGCTTTCGTAGAGCTCACTCTATTAAAACTGCACTCCTTAGAGTCTCCAGTGACATCTTCATGAGATGTGATGCAGGTGAATGCTCTGTTTTGCTGATGTTGGACCTGACCTTTGCCCCTGATACTGTTGACCAGCATATTCTGCTAGATAGGTTGAGACAAGTTTGACTCAAAACACACACACACACACACACACACACACACACACACACACACACACACACACACAAAATGTGGCCTTCGAAGCATGCTACCACTGAATTGCCTCTCGTATTATAATGATATAAAATAAAATGGATACAATTAAAACTGCATTTTCAAACAGTAAAAAGTCACTCCAGAAAATAATTAAAAGTCAACTTGAAAAGAAAAGAGGACTCATTTAAATTTATACAGCACTGTGCAAAATCTTTTTGCCCCCACTCATTTCCTTGAATGTCAATATTTGAAAAATATTGAGAGGTTGCTCAGGACTTTTGGACAGTACTATATTATTATTCATTTATTTACTGTACAGCACTTTGGTCCTGTGCTGGCTATTTTAATTTGCTTTATAAATAAAGTTGGATTGAATTGGATTATAATTAATATTAGAAATAAATAAGTTTGTCTTATAACTATAATTGATAAATATAATTTACATTGTAGAAATATGCAAAAAATGTATATTTTTTCCACATCTGTCAGTAATGTCTTACTGACAATATAACATTCTTATTATTTACAGTCTTTTCCGCTAGGTGGTGATAAGAAGCACATTTTTGCCGTTAGTGGGAAAAGAAGAAGAAACCACCTTGCGCTCAAGGTGAACTCCAAAAATCTCAGTTTAGCATTTTATCTTCTTCTTTAGATTCTGTGTGACACGATGGAAAAGTTTTTTCCTTGATTGTGAGACAAAAAAGGAGATGATAGTGGTTTTGTTTACCCAAAAGGACTTTTAAAGCAATGAAATGATGTTTCATAATTATTTAAGGGGTCTCATTTATAAAGTGTTACTGTGCCATTCTTGAAATACTTTTATTTGAGGGGTATTCGGGTAACCCTTGCCCCTCTGTGAATCATCACTTTATAATGGTGAAGGAGTTTGTGTATCCTATTGTTGTCACAGGCTTTTGTCCCTAGTAGGGTACCGCAGGGTAAATTGGTTCTGAATGAGGCACCAGATGAAGAGCAATCATCTCTATGAAAAAAAACAAAAACAAAAAAAAAACAAAAAACTGAATGAACCAGTTTACCCTTCCTGGGTCAGAGCCCCACCCTTGAACCAGGATTGAGGAGTGAAATTGAGGGAGAGCCTCTGTTGGCTGGGCGTTGACCAGCACGGCTAAACTGAAAGTAGGTCCACCACAAGGAAGTGCTATAAGGGTCAGCTGAGCTAGTACCTCAGTGCATCAGGCTCAGGATCTGGAACCAAACTCCTGGAGAGGGGCTGGACTGTGGTCCAGTCTGCAGTTGCTCTCAATGACAGGAGGATGGGTGGGTGTTTTCGTATCATACTGGCTTGCTGCAGATGTGTTAGTGTTTTTCCCAGTGGATAAGTGGGTTGCTTCCCTGCATCTTTAGGAAGGGGAATGAGTCCTGACTGTCATTTGACTGTTGTTTGTGTTTATTCGCTGAAGAGAGTATCAATCTTTTTGTACTGGCTGCGGTCCTGGAAAGTGCAGCAAATAACTGTTCATTATTTCATGTAACAAGACTTCTTTAATTATATAAAAATATCAGGGGACAGAAGATTTAGTCAACAAATTATCTTGTTCCATAGTGTATGTGAATATTTATGTTTTTGACAGCACAAATGTCCCAAATGTCTTCTCAGTTTACTGTTTTGAACAGAACTGGTGCATAAAGTGTACTGTTTTTCCCTCCAGAAAGATGTCTTTTTCTTTTCAACAGTCACACAGATCCCCGTATTCCTGTTAAGTAGTCTGACTCTTCATCTTTCACTGTAGCCTTCTGGAGTCTTTTATGATTCTCTCCTCACTCTCTCCAGGTCTCAAGGAAGTGGTTTATCTTTCTGACAAGTACTATGATACACCTGAAACCAAAGCTTCCAAAAAGATGCTTGACATGGCGGGGATAGTGTACAAGTGAGTACATTTCTGGGACACAATAAAATAACATATTTCTTGCACCACTGTACCTTAGACTTTCTGGTTGATTGAATTAAAGGTAAGATCTGTAAAGTAAATTAAAGTTTGTTTCCTCTTGTGCAGTTTTCTGTCTAAAGATGAAGGAAATGAGTGAACTGTAACTGTTCTTTCCAAGGGATATTAAGACAGAATGTAAGCATGGCAGAGGTGGTGTGTAATGATAGTGGTCAGACTTGCAGAACAAAAGCAAGAACAAACTTCTGCTTTTTATTTCTCGGTGGAAAGCAGTTCCTCTGAAAATTTGCTGCTTCTGGACTTAGAACAGAATTTAGATCGGGTAAAATTTCCTGATATGGATAAATTTCTAGACGGCATCTAAGATGTAAACTTCAGCATGAGAGTTGATGTTCTGCACAAGCCCTGGTTTTCACCATGTTGGCAGCCATGTGGGGTGCTTCAATCCTTGGGCAAGAAAACTCACTCAGTTTCACCATTTTATGTGGCATCCATGTTTCTTCTCTCTGTGGCTGTGGATGGATTTGTTTTTGGGGCTGTCTTATAGGCTGTATCCCAATTCAGGGTCTACATTCTAGAGGGTGATGTTGCCTCAACACCTAAACAGGAAACTTCAGTTGGGTTAAAGTGGGATATTGGAGGTGAGGAAATGAAAAATCAGCAGGGGAAAAAGAATCACAACTCACTGTGATCTTTATAGTAGTTTGTAGTAGCATCTACTGTGCTACTGCTGCTCTGAGGTTTACTGCTCTTTGTGGATTTGCACAGCTGAATTTAACAAGATGTAAGCAGGTTTTCATGTCTTCGCTGATTTCCATCCCCTACATTTACAGTATACTGTTTATACTGTCTTTACACTAAATCCTATCAAGTTTGTATAAAGGTCGAATTCAGTAAATACAGTAAATACATCATCAGCTAAAATTCATACTAATACCTCCTGCTCTTTACATAACCTAAATCTGACCATGAACACCGTAGCTACTGTCCAACACAGTGCTTTACTTTAAATCCATCAAACCTCTTTCATCCACCATTTAAATAACACAAAGTTAGCATAGCTCAGATTATCATTATCATTAGACCCCTTACACCATGAACCACAGGGCCATGAAGATTCATCGACTGCGCCAGGTGCTTAGGAGCCTTAACAAGCAGTTCAAGAACGCTGATGCGGAGGAGAAGCAAGCTTTAGAGGAACTGCATAACATCTTGTGGAAGAAGCTGATTACCCTCCGTAGAGCAGAATGGCACAGGAGGCGGGGAAGAGAGAGAGCCAGGAAACGTGCAGCTTTTATTGCTGATCCCTTTCGCTTTTCCAAACATTTGCTTGGGGTTAAGCGAAGTGGCCAGTTGGAGTGCTCAGCAGAGGAGGTGAATAACTTCCTTCATGAGACCATGAGTGACCCACTGAGGGAACAAGACTTGGGACCAAATGAAGCTCTCATCAACCCTGCCCCACCATCAGCAGAGTTCAAGTTGATGGAGCCAAGTTTGAAGGAGGTGTGTGAGGTCATCAAGGCAGCCCGCTCAGCATCCTCCCCAGGTCCCAGTGGCGTACCCTACCTTGTTTATAAGCGCTGCCCAGAGCTGCTTCACCACCTGTGGAAGATCTTAAAGGTGATATGGCGGAGAGGGAGAGTTGCTGATCAATGGAGGTACGCAGAGGGAGTCTGGATTCCCAAAGAGGAGGACTCGAAGAACATAAACCAGTTTCGGAGCATCTCGCTATTGAGTGTGGAGGGGAAGGTGTTTTTTAGCATTGTCTCCCGGAGATTGACCGAGTTTCTCCTTAGAAACAATTACATTGATCCATCAGTTCAGAAGGGGGGGATCCCAGGAGTTCCTGGTTGCCTAGAGCACACTGGTGTAGTTACACACCTTATAAGAGAAGCCCATGAGAACAGAGGCGACCTAGCTGTATTGTGGCTGGACCTGACTAATGCGTATGGGTCTATCCCACACAAACTGGTTGAGCATGCTTTACACCTCCATCATGTCCCCAGCAAGATCAAGGACCTGATCCTGGACTATTACGCCAATTTCAGGCTTAGGGTCACTTCTGGGGCAGTTACTTCAGGCTGGCACTGCCTCGGGAAAGGTATAATAACAGGCTGTACCATCTCAGTTACGCTCTTTGCCCTTGCAATGAACATGGTGGTAAAGGCTGCGGAGGTGGAGTGCAGAGGGCCGCTAACAAGGTCAGGTGTTCGTCAGCCCCCTATCAGAGCCTATATGGATGACCTCACCATTACAACATCATCAGTCCCAGGGTGTAGGTAGATCTTGCAAGGTCTTGAGAGACTCATCTCATGGGCAAGGATGAGTTTTAAACCTTCCAAGTCAAGATCGATGGTACTGAAGAAGGGCAAGGTGACGGACAAGTTCCGGTTCTCAATCTCAGGAACCATTATTCCATCCATAACGGAACAACCAGTCAAGAGCTTGGGGAAACTCTTTGACTCCAGCCTGAAAGACTCTACTGCCATTCAGAAGGCAAATGAGGAGCTGGGAGCGTGGCTCATTAAGGTAGATAAGTCCGGCCTGCCTGGAAGATTTAAAGCCTGGATCTACCAGCATTCCATCCTGCCCCGAATCCTGTGGCCCTTGCTTGTCTATACAGTTCCAATAACTACTGTGGAATCTCTTGAAAGGAAGATCAGTGGCTTTCTTCGTAAGTGGTTGGGACTTCCCCGCAGTCTCACCAGCGCTGCCTTGTATGGGGCAAGCAACAGCTTGCAGTTACCCTTCAGTGGCCTCACAGAAGAGTTCAAGGTGGCTCGCACACGAGAAGCCCTACAGTATAGAGATTCTAAAGACTGCAAGGTGGCATCAGCAGGTATTGAGGTAAGGACAGGAAGAAAGTGGAAGGCTGAGAAGGCAGTTGAGGTGGCAGAGTCACGCCTAAGGCAGAAAACACTGGTGGGGGTCTTAGCAACAGGGGGAGCAGGCTTGGGGTACTTCCCAAAGGCCCAGGTCAGCAGGGCACAGGGAAAGGAGAGACACCAGCTACTCCAGGAAGAGGTCCGAGCAGGTGTGGAGGAGGAGCGAGTAAGTAGAGCTGTAGGCCTTAAGCGGCAGGGAGCATGGACAAGGTGGGAGAGCACCTTGCAGCGCAAGGTCACCTGGGCAAACATCATGCAGGCAGACTTCCACCAGATCCGATTCCTAGTGCAGGCAGTATACGACACTCTGCCAAGCCCAGCAAACCTCCATCTGTGGGGGAAGAGCGAGACACCTGTCTGTCCCCTGTGCTCTGGAAGAGGGACCCTAGAACACCTCCTTAGCAGCTGCCCAAGGGCCCTGGCCGATGGTCGGTATCGTTGGCGGCACGACCAGGTGCTCAGAGTAGTTGCTGAAAAGATTGCCTCAGCAATCAGCACCAGCAAGCATCATCATGCTCCGAGGAAGGCAATCTCTTTCATCAAGGCTGGAGAGAAACCCCAGGTGCGCCCAAATTTAACAACCGGCCTCCTCAACACAGCCTCTGATTGGCAGCTACAGGCTGACCTGGGTAAACAGCTAAAGTTCCCTCAGAACATTGCAAAAACATCCCTCCGGCCAGACATGATAATTATTTCTGAGGCCTCAAAACAGCTGATCATGCTGGAACTCACAGTGCACTGGGAAGAGCGGATCGAGGAGGCCAATGAAAGGAAACGAGGAAAGTACCAGGAACTAGTGCAGGAGTGCAGGGGAAGGGGCTGGAAGACTTTCTATGAGCCCATAGAAGTGGGTTGTAGGGGCTTTGCAGGACGATCACTCTGCAAAGTCCTAGGCCAGCTGGGCGTGGCTGGGGCAGCCAAGAAGAGGGCCATCCAGGCTGTGAGTGAAGCGGCAGAGAAAGCCACAAGGTGGCTGTGGATCAAGAGGGCTGATCCGTGGGTAGCTACTGGTACGCAAGTCGGGGCCTGATCACCCCCGGCTGGGTCGCCTGGGCGAGGGTGTATGATGTTGTGAGACCAGAAACACCTGATGACCCCAGGATACATCACTGAAGATGCGTACCAGTGCATCCAGGAGATGTCTTTATAGTTGTTTTTTTTTTTTTGTTTGTTTTTTTTTTGCAGAATATGACACCCCCCCCCCCCCTCCATTATTTTACATCATAAACAGATCCAATATCTGATTTAACACATTTTCTTTAGGCTTTCAGTTTATCAAGAAAATGTGTTAAATCACATTGGGCATTCCTTTCTTTCTCCATCTCTGAGAGAAGTGAGCTTTCAACGTTACTCCCTTTAAGCTCGGTCTTCTTCTGCAGCGCCAGCTAGATGCTAAAGAATGGAGGCCACAACTTACAGACAACTGCACGATTGGGCGTTGAGCCAAAAAACAAAACCCAAAAGGAATCACCAGATACACCATTAGGATTGCCTTACTGTTCAGGCTGAATCGGTTTGAAGGCCTGCATATATACTGTATTTTTAAAAAATCTGTCTCAGTGGGTCAACCACTGGATCCACCCAAAGGTGTCATATACTCCATAATGCCTTGGTAAACAGTGTTTAAAGTCCACTAAATAAACTACTTCTTTATTTAAAATGGCTTATCTGCAAAAAAAAAAAAAAAAAAAAAGGCATGCAGCACCATCAAATAATAACTCTGATCAAATGTGTTAAAACTAAAGTAACAAGCCTGTTTTTAAAATTTAAGGAGTAGAAAGTTTTGATATTTGTGTAAAAATGCAGGGAATAGATGCTCAAGTGAAGCTTTTCATGTATAAGTTTTTCTATGATTTCTATCCAGGCATGCCACAGAATATTAAAAAAATGTAAAAATCTTTATTGTGCATTAATACATGGTCTTGCATTTGAGACATTAATTCTTATGAACCTTTTTGCATGTTGTGTTGCATGTTGATTTGCGTGATGCAATCTACTATAAGGCTCTCTGCACAATCTTGAAACAAGTGTCCTTCACTGATCACAGAGCAGGCTGCTCTCGGGGCTCTTGGCGTCCACGTCTCCCCAGTAGGGCAGGATGAAGGGCAGGTCAGCCACACGGCTCTCCAGCAGCCTCCACAGATGCTGGGCCACAAACTGGTTTCCTTTCTCTGAGAGATGCAACCCATCAGACAGGTAGACCGTGTAGTCCTGTACAAAAGATGATAAAATAAGACATCTGAGGCCAGAAGATCTGAAGACAGAAACACTGTATACAGGAATACAAGAACAGATTTAAAAAAAAAAGGAAATTACAGTGACTGCATAAAAAAAAAAAATTATATACATCTATAATATTGATTGGCAATATTAAAATTAACTGTTTAATACCAGAAAATGTGACAAAATTATGAAATTATAATAAAAAATGTTTGTTATTCATTTGAGAAAGCATTTGTTTTTTTATGTTATGGATCTCATTGGATTTCTGCAGCACCTGAATGCCAAAAGCCTCAATATCAGCAACAAACGTCAGCTAGAAGTATTGATCCTCACCTGTCCATCTTTTTGCATGAGTGTCCAGAGATCCAGGACCTCTACATCACACTGACCAGCAGCTTCGACACACGCCTGGGCATACTGCCCCGCTACAGAGTTGTGGCGATTGAGAGGACATCCTGCAGGAGACGCAAAGGAATGCTCAGGATTTGCGTAGGACTGAGTGTGTAAAAACACAGGAATGAAGAAGAAGAATAGCTCCTGTTACCTTTAAGAATGCACTCCTTCTCCCAGGATGGCTCATGCAAGGGGGGAGGTGTGATGAATATAACTCTGTCAGCAGTTACACCAGCAGAGGCCAGAAACCTGGTCATCTCCTTCAGGTTCTCAGAATACTCGTGCACAGGCACATGCTGCTGGCTCTTACCTGTAAACAAGGAGATGATAATATACAGAAACATTTATTAATTATTAATAAATATATGTCATGAAAATTCATTTAATGCTGTGGCACTTGCAATTGAGACAATATAATAAACATCCAGTAGCCTCTTGTCATCACAAAAAAAATGTTCCCAGCAGTCATTAATGTATAATAAGAACAGCGGAGGAATGAAGATTCATCCATGAGGAGAGCCGGTGACTTTAAAAAAAAAAAATCCAGCAATAAATCCAGCTGTCCAAGCCAATATGGTCTGTGATTTCTTGACTACCAGTCATGACATTGTTGGAAACTCTCAAGATGCCAATAAACACCCACTGGCCACTAGGTATACCTGTTTGTTAACACAAATATGTAATCGCCCGATCATAGCAATTTAGCTCATGTAGACATGGTGAAGATGACCTGCTGAAGTTCAAACTGAGCATTGAAATAGGAAAAAAAGTGATTTAAGTGGCATAGTTGTTGGTGATAGATGGGCTGCTCTCAGTTTTTCAACCTGCATACAACTACGTTATGCAGACAAGCCTCTCTGAATGCGTGAACCTTGAAGCAGATGGGTTACAGCAACAGAAGACCACACCGGGTGCAACTGCTGTCCAATAAGAACAGGAAACTGAGGAAACTGCAGACTGCACACCACAAAGCTCAGATCGTCTCAAACTGGCTTCTTGAACATGACAGTGAGTTCACTGAACTCATATGGCCTCCACAATCGGCAGATCTCAAACCGATAGAGGGCCTTTGGAATGTGGTGGAACACGAGATTCACATCATGGATGTGCAGCAGGTCTATGATGCTATCATGTCAACATAGCAAAAAATCTCTGAGAAATGTTTCCAGCACTTGAATCTATGCCATAAAGAAATAAGACAGGCCTAAAAGCTAAAGGTGGTCTAAAGTGGCACTAGCAATCTGTACCTAATAAAGTGGCCTGTGACTGGAATCTCTGTCAGGCCGATTCTGGCCCTCCAGGCCTTATGTTTGACACCCCTGGTGTAGATCACTGCAAATGTGCAAGTATTTGTTAAATTATAACAAGAGTGAGCATGCTCCAGTGAAGCTGTACCTTCCAGTGCACTGTCATTGGCTCCGAAGAAAATGGTAACTGCTTCTATCTTGCTGTCTGCTGAATTTTTGGGGTTTATGAGGCGAGGAAGAACAATCTTGCCCCATCTGGAGTTGTAGCCAGACAATCCTCTGTTTATAACATCACATTTTCTAAAGGCAAAATAAAATCGCAGATACAGAGATCAGTCACATTAAGCAACTGCTGCATAACACAAGCACAATTTCTCTTAGAAGAAGTGTGTATTTTTACCTGGTTGGAAGTCAGAGCTATTATGAAGGGAATGCAATTTAAATGGAACTACACACCTTGCAAGTTTATCGGCAATTTCTGCTCCCCACCCATTGGGTTGAAATGAAACCTGAAAGAATCAACAGCAGCGATTAATTATTTCCACACTAACAGTCAAAGTGGACAGTGATTGAGCAGACAAATAGCAAAATAGATTAAATTGTAAACACGATCTAACCTGTGTGATGGAGTCCCCAAATAAAATAACTTTAGGCCAAATGATTGACGTGAACTTGGACATGATGAAGCCAAGACCGCGGTCAAGTGAGCCAAGCCAGGTTCCTAAAGAAAGGAAAGAGAAACGTCAGATTTTATAGGTAAAGCTTGCACATCAAATGCATTGTTTACACTGTAAACTCAGTTTCCGAAGACGCGTTAAAAGTGTTTGCGCAACAACTCATTAGAATTTATATTCTCAATACATAACTTACCCAGAAGCCTTGGAAGAAGAAGGAAGGAAGGAATAAATAAGGAAATGTCTTCCGCACTTTTTAATGCTGACATGGGCTTTTATTTTGAAAGTTCATGGAGTACGTTTTCCCCCTTCCGCCTTGTTGTGTCACATCAAAAATCTTCCGTGCGAGCTGCAGAGTCTTGTGTGGATTCTTCAAAGGTCCAGCTAATAAATGAAGGTTAGCTCCCACTATTATCAAGATTTTCAAATAGCAAAAAACAGATAGTTTAAATTTATACTCCTTGGTACTGTTTTGGACAAATTTAGCTCCAGATAAAAAGGAACTGTGATGGAATTCAAGCTAGCGTCAGCTGTACGTTACAGTCATCCGCGGTAAACTTAACTACACGTGAAAAATGGTTGGAAAAAAAAAGCCCCATCTCCTTTCATATAATCACTATTTATTAATGTCTAAACGCTTAATTGAAGATAGTGTCTTTTTTTATCCTTTAATGCCGTCCTATATGGGCTTAGTTAGCACTACGGACATGAGACTGTCAAATTCCACTGACTATGATCTCCAACCACAGATTGTATTTGTAGTTTCCAACCTGACGAACCTGAGTCTCAGATAAACACAGCGACGAAACAGCCTGACACAACAGATGAGTCTATTAATAAGACTTGTGTTAGGATTAGGTGTTGGAAGGTGCTGGGCTGGGATAAAGTCAGGGTTTTCCCTGCATATTAAAAAATGGTATTATTAACAATATTATTAAACATTTTTTTACGTGAAGTTTACTCAAACGTAAATACGTTTCTGTTTATAAAATTCCCTAAAGTAAGTAGGAAATTGAAAGACTGTTGTTATATAAGATAACATAGGCTTTGCCTAACTACATGCAGACCAGCTGTGGCTACAAAGGCTTGTTTTGCTGTTAAAATATTCCCAAGATACCTATGTTTAATGTCCTCTTTGTGTCCTTAACAGGAATGTTGCGGCGTCCCAAGCCAACTGACTCAGAGGCAGACCTCCTGAGAGAGCAGGAGCACTTTCTCACTTCAGGCGCTCCCTCCGCCGCCAGTGTTGTCCGCCGCCCTGACAAGAGGAGAGGGGAAGCTGGAGAGGGAGAAGGGCGGAGTGGGGAGAATGAAGGGAGCCAGAGGGATGTGGTCACCATTGAAGGTTACAGATGACACAGATTTTTCACAAGAGCATATTGTGTTTTAAAACTTGTCTGATTTTAACTTTTTGGGGTGTCTTGTGTAAGTAGCTAAAGCTCAGCTGTTCTCCTAAATGCAGATCTTCCAGATCAGCTCCCTTCTCTGACCCCAGCCCCTCCTAAGAAGTCTCGCTTTAAAGCGAGTCGTGTCACCTTTGAGGATGAGGATGCCGAGGAAAGGCTGGACAGACACGACACTCACGTCAGTGCTGTTCTCTCCAGAATTGTTGTAAGTGGAAGCTTCTTGTCTGTTCTCAGTTAGACTTGTATTCAGGAAGACCGACTTCACGTGATTTTCTAATTTTTTTGGTGTATCCATAGTTTGGGATTATTTTAGTTATTTATTTTACATATGTGTATTTTTTGTGTCAAGGAGAGAGATACCAGCTCCACTCCAATATCTCTACCAGCATTTACAGGCATGGCTTTCCCCAAAGTGCTGCACCGCTCAGAAACCAGCAATCAGGTAAAGGTCAATAATATCATCTCTTCTTTAAATTTTAACATTTCATATCAGCCACTATAGATTCATAATCAGTTATTATATTTATTGCAATAAGTCACCCCCTCTTCATACGATGGCACGCTATTTTTGCATTCATTTGGTGTGGTGTGAAATAATCCTGTTTTTTTTTTTTTGTTCCCTCCCTGCAGGTACCTCTGTCATCAGCTGGAGGAAAGAAGAGCATCTTTGCTCGTCAGATTGCTCCCCAGAAACTAAAAGAGTGCAAGACAACATTACATAGTTCATCTGAAGCTGCTCCAACCCCAGAAACTAGTATGGATACAGATCAGTGTGATGCTGCAGGTGGGGTTAACCTTTAATATCACAAATCCAACACAGGTCTTAGTTTATTTGTGTGTTTTCGAAGAATTTAGGAATTACATATTTTCAGCAGTAGTAACACTTTTTGGAAAATATTTTTCCTCCCTTCTAAACCATCCTCTTCCTCTCTCTGTTCAGTAGAACCAGCAGCAGTTTCCGGTCCCAGGTTGGTGTCCGGGCAGGGGCTTCGGGGTCCCGATAATTCAGGAGAGACCACGAGGATCCACATGGAAAACCAGGCCAAGCTCCAAGCCATGTCCCAGTCTGAGATACTCGAGGAGCAGAAGAAGCTCTTGTCTCAGCTCGGTAGGCATTGATGTTGTCGTTAGGATCTTTTCTTTAGAATGCATGTTATAATTAAGATGTGATGGGGTGGATTTTCTATCCATTTAGATGTACTAGTCACGTACATCACACTTTTTTTTTATCACCATTTCTGTACAGCATGTAATGCAGTTATTTTTGCTTCTCAGATCCTAGACTGGTGGACTTTGTTAGATCTCGCAAAGCACAGAGCGTCCCATCCTTTCCCTCCCCATCCAAACACCCCAAAGACAAAAGTGCCACAGAAGATCCTCCAGTTCAGGATGTGAGCAGAGAGTCAGGCTCCTGCAGTGCTGCAGTGTTGTGTCAGAAACCCCAAGAGGTGGAGATGGAAGGAGAGGAGGAGGAGCTGTCAGCGCCACCACCTGCTGTGACAGGTATGATTTATTCAAATTCAACACCAGTTTCTGCTCTCTGCTGCTGATGATTAAGATGAAAATTAGATTCTACTATATGTGGATGATGTTGTTATTAAGTGTGCCTATGCAATAGCACACTTTCACATTGTTCCTTTGCCTGCTTTCCTGGTAAGATTGAATCCTCATTTCTGGGATCTTACATTTGCTAAAGGAGACTAATTTTATCCACTTTTTAAAGAGACGATGACACTTAGCTGTTTACCAGCTTTCCCTCACTTCCCGGTCAAATATCTTCTTCTCATTTCTGCACGCTTTTCCGCTCTCATACTTGTCCATCCTCTAACTGTGTAACTTAATGTTAGATGTAGTTGCTGCATGGCTAAAACTGATTCATATCTGCTTTTGGAGTGATAGAAGCTTCTCTTTGAAGTTTCATTTCAGAAAATGCAAATATCAACTTCACCCCTTAATGTGTTGCTTTTAGATCACACGAACCCCCCCAAAAGTTAGAACTTCATTATGTTATTCTGTCACACTTGCATTGGCTACAATTAATAGCCGGATATTGTTTAAGCTTCTAGTCATGTTTAATGAGTGCTGAGGTTTTTGCAGCAGATGCAGCTTCTAAAATTGTTTGGAAAAGTTGTTTTTGGCTAACTAATTGTCATTTTCATATACAATGCTACGCTGTTTTTACCACAATGGATGCGTCTGTGAATACAGAGGAGGATCTGCCAGTGAAGCCTCAGAAGGAATGGGTCCACATGAATAAGCTGGAGCCGGAGAAGTTGGAGTGGTTGAGAGACTTGCCTGAACCCAGAAGGAAAGGAACCAAGAAGGTAAGATCCGGTATTTTATCTGCAAGTAATGAAAGATCTAGTTAAAATTCTGTATTTTATTCAACACGTTCTGTTGTTTTTATGTGTCCTGATAGGCCATGCAGGCTCGTTTTGACTTCGCGGGGACTTTAATTCCACCCACTGAGGATCTGCCAACGCACCTGGGCCTCCACCACCATGGAGAGGAGCCTGAGGTCAGTCAGCACAAAGTCACAACAAAAAGAAAACTTTTACCTCCTTCAAATTGGAGTGATGCTTTTATAAAATGACAACACTGTCAAGTTCCGGTTGACTCCTTGGTAGAACACAGTAGAACCTACTGGATTGTACGTGTAGATTAAATGTCACAACCTGTGGCTTAATTTTAAGTTTATTTCATGTTTTTTTTTTACTGAAGTACAAAAACAAGACTATTTTGTTTTGCACAGGATTTAAATAAGAATGAGGTTTGTACTGAAACATTCTTTGAGAGCTCAGTAAGAGTAGAAAAGCACTAATAAGTACCGATCCATTCAACATTTATCTGTAAGTTTTCTCTGTTATTATTCAGTCTGATTGCTCCCACCAGACTCAATTTCTTTCTCATTCATTTAAGTTCTTCTCATATCTGCACCTGTAAAAATGTATAAACTCTTATCATGAGATCTCATCTTGACATTTGTTCCCAGCGAGCAGGTTATTCCCTGCAGGAACTCTTCCTGCTGTCTCGGAGTCAGGTCATCCAGCAGAGGACGCTGTCGCTCAGCACTCTGGCGAACATCCTCTCAAAGGTACCAGAACTTAAACGCATGAAGTTCCACTCTTAGCTTTAGAGAAGCGTGCCTCTGTCATGTGGCTGGATTTTTTCTTCATTTTTTTTGCAGGCGCGTGCTGGAGAATACGTGTCAGTTCTGAAAGGCAGCGTGACGTCTACTCTGCTCGACGCCGGCCTGCTCTTTCTGCTCCGCTTTGCATTGGACGATAGCGTGGAGGGAGTGATGTCTGCAGCTGTGCACGCTCTTAAAGCACTGCTTGTGTGTGCAGAAGATGAAGTAAGATTATAAAGCATAAAGCCAAATATTGCAATAGTAATATAATGAAGTAGTATAATAAAATAATAATAATAATAATTGTTTAACCTGCACTAATTCACTCTTTGTCATTTTCTATATGCACTATTTGAAAAAGCAAATAAATAAATACAAATATCACAGAATCTTTTCCTCATCCTGAGGACTAATACAAAGAAAGAACTGTATCGTGTAAAACTCAAAGCTTTATTTGGGATGATTTGTGCATAAACAGCACAGCATTGACTCATTATCGGATAATATCTTTTAAAACACATGCCTTTCAGCTGAATAGAATAAAATACACTGTTTCTTTACTGTAAATGAGTACAAGTGTCTGAAACCCCAGTCAACTTCGTCTTACAAATGAGTTCCCTCTCTCAGGAGTGTCTGGACTGCACTTTTTCCTGGTTTCGCGGTCTGGCCTCCTTCCCCCTGCTGCCATCTGCTCAGGAGGAAGAAGATGAGGAGGATGAAGGGCTGGATGAAAGTATGAAGGAGACGGCCAAGGAGAAAGAAGAGAGGAAGAGCGATCATGAAGTGGCCAGACAGGATGCTGTCAAGGTGAAGATCTCAATATCCCTTTTTTTTGCATTCTACTTGTTGCCTTCGTGACCTGTGGATGGAAACTGATCATGAGGTTTCTGATTTCAGGGTTTGTTAAAAATGAAACTGCTCCCCAGGCTGCGTTACATTCTCGAGGTGGTCCGGCCGTCACCTCGGGTGGTTCAGGATGTCCTGGAGATCCTGACACGCCTTGCTAGGCATTCCTCCTCATCTGCTACGCAGGTAACAACAGCAGCTTTTCAACAACGGAGAAATCTTTAAACTCAAAGTCCTTCATAGCTGAAATACTTTTTGGTGTATCCCATTCTCAGGTGTTGGATAGTCCTCGTCTGATGGAGACAGTAATGTCAGAGTTTCTTCCCACTTCCTGGTCACCATCATCTCAGTCCATTTACGGACTTCCACTTTCCAGCGCAATGAAGCTTTTAAGAGTTTTGGCTACCTCTGGCAGACATGCTTGTGCAAGACTGGTAAAATCAATAAGTTTAATTTTTTAACTGCAAAGATACTCAAGTAATAAGATTTAGAATGCATTGATTCTGCAAGCTGCTGCTTGGGATGACCAGTGTATTACATTTTGTAATTGTATCAAAATAACTTGGTTAGCTCTGTGAAAACGCAGTGTTTGTAAGTATGCAGTGGTGTGAGGAGGGTAGATGGTCAGTTCACTTCTAAAATTCTTTAATATAAAATGCAGATAGAGTCCAGTGACCGTACTTTTAAGACAAAAGATAGAAAAACAGTGTTTAGCGTTACATATGATGTATTCCTGTTTTTAAAATTAGTAGAAAACATGTTTTTGATGGCTCATCGGTGTACTGTAGTGGGAAACACATTTTGCTTGCACTCAAAAGATCCCTGGTTTGAGACTAGTGGTTATAAGCTAGTGTGCTCCTAGTACCAGTCCTAACCAGGATAAATGGGGGGGTTGCATCAGAAAGGTGTAAAATCTGTGCCAAATAAACATCCGCTGTGGAGACCACAGGAAAGAAGGGTAATCGGTGTTGTGCCTTCTTTTGCGGCCTTTCCAGTTAAACTCTCTGGGAGCGAGTGAGCGTTTGTCTCATCTCCTGAGTGCAGAGCCCAACGAGCTGCTGCTGGAGCCGACCGAGTCCCTCAGGATCACCACCGAGGCCTACAGGCTGTGGGCCATAGCAGCCGGCTATGGACAGGCGTGCAAATTATACATGTAAGTTATAATGTGAGAGCGATTACTGTCACAGTTCTTAACACAGTTATATTTGTCATATTTTAGAAATGTTGCTATGTTGATGCACTAGTGAGAAAATAGAATAAAATGTAAATAATTAATAAGACTGAGATAGAAAAATTTTCAAATGATTCTATCAGGAATTTGCACATTCACTTTATGATGGGCCAACAGCCTGCTAGATAAAGGGTCCCTTACTAGTTTATATTGTATGTGGCTCCCTTCACGCTCTGTCCAAATGTAAGAGCCATGCACTCCTCTTCACTCACAGTGAGTATTTGGTTGCTTTGATTTTCTCTGTTTTCCCACAGGGACCTGTATCCAGCCTTAGTGACAGCACTGCAGTCTGTCCACCGACTTCCACCCGCCTCAGATCCTCTGCTACCTCTGCAGCTCCAGCGGTTTTTGGCTCTGCTTTCTCTGCTCACGCAAGTAACGCACACAGCTGGCTGCCATCAGGAGCTCCAGGCTGGGATGGTCAGGTACAGATCAATGAAGCCATTCTGCTAGAGAATCTGAAGGAAGCAGTGTTGGCTTGAACGCGCTGATCTTACATGTCACTTCCTCTGCTTTCACTGCAGCTCCGGTGGAGAAGAGTGCCCTCCCCCTCCTCCTGTATCTTGGGGTCATGTCACAGGGTTGCAGACATCCTTAATGGGGCATTTGAAGGGTTTTATTAAGAACCTCGATGATCCACTTCAGAAAGACGGCAGCCTCACTCTGATACCAGTTTACCTCGTTTACCTAGAAGCGTACTACCATCAGCTCTCCAGACAGGTATTTCCTGACTTTCCCTTCCATAAGTGAGATGTTTCATATTTATTGTTACTTATGTTAAGTTAAAATTTGATGTCATGTGATTTCCCAGCTGGCGAGTGGTCATCGTGTGTCCTTCCTTCTGCATGCTCAGTCTAAGCAACAGTGAGAATGCAGCTAATTATGTCCTGTTGTGCGCTACATGTGACAAAGAGGAACTTGAGGATTATCTTGTTCGCTGTTTACGTCTCAAATTCCTTGAAACTGATGAACATGTTGCTCCGCAGAACTGTTTCAAGCCCGTGGAGACTCTTCAAGAGCTCGAGCTGCTGACATCTGATGTTCTTCTCCCTCTGATGTCTCACAGTGTTGTGCAAAGCCTGATAAAGAATCTCAAGTATGTTTGAAAACAGATGGCAATTTAGCCTTTTTTCCACAAAATTTGTGTGTGTTTGAGTTGAACCTTTAGCAGCACAGTTTAATGTTTTTTTCCACACCAGGTCTTCCTCTGTAGTGTGTAATGCTCAGGCTATACCTCTGGGCCCAGAAATCACTAATAACCTCCCTGGATTGGCGTGCACGGGATGGAGGAATCGTCCGGGGCTGGTTGCTCCCAGTTCCCCTTTCCCTCTTCTGACTGGACTGGGGCTCCTATTGGAGACGATCACAGGGATCCATAAAGACCTCAGCAGCAAGGTAGGACTGACTATCCTTGGGATATAAAGGTGTTTTTATTTTGTTGTTGTTTGCTGGTTTTATATGTTTTCTGCTTCCTTTATGTCCAACCAAAACATAGAACTAATGAGTAAAGCATGTGGACTCTGCTTGTAATGAAGGTGTGTGTACTCTTTGCACTCTACTCTACTCTACTTTATGTACGTTTTGTTTTGTTTTGCTTTACTTTTGTTTCATATGTTGTTTGTTTAATTTAAGACTAAAAGGAAATTAAATGAATGAGAGGTAAAACTTGAGGGGGTAGGGACAAATAAGTAAATACTTCTGCCTACTCCTTTTCAGACAAATAATGAAATGATATTTTGTAATGATTGTGAAGGCACATGTTTGAAATGTTTGAAATAAAAATGAACTGAACTGAACTGAACTGAACTCTGGGGCACATTGACTGGCCACTTTGTTAGGTACACCTTTGTAGTATGAGGTTAGATTCTCTTTTTGCCTTCAGAATTTTTGCCTTAATTATTTGTGGCAGGGATTCAACGAGGTGCTGGAAACATTTTGGTAAATATTGACATGATGGCATCGCACACATTTTTTGGCTGAACATGATGACAATCTCCTGTTGCACCACATCCCAGAGCTGCTCTATTGGATTGGGATCCGCTGACTGTGGAGGTCATCCGAGTACAGTGAGCTCAGCTGATACTAAGGGGCCCACTATCACCACCCTGAGTCATTGATACAAGGCAGAATGGATCCATGATTTAGGTTTTTATTTCAAATTCTGACTGAATATCGCAGCAGAAATCAAGACTCATTGTTTTCTAATCTTTTGTTCAGTTGTGGTGAGTCCACATGGCTTGTAGTGTTAATTTTGTCTTCTTAGCTGACAGGCTTCGAGGCTCGATATGTCGTGCACTGAGAGATGCTCTTCTGCATGCTTTAATTGTATGCAGGGTTTCAACACTCATACCAGCCCATCTGGCAGTAACGGCCATGCTGTGTCATTCTGATGCTCAGCTTGAATTTTAAGAGGTCATCTTGACCTCAACGTCGTGCCTAAATGCTGCCATGTGATTGGCTGATCATATATTTAGATGTCCCCTCTCTCACTCACGAGTTCACCGGACTGCTTCTGTCAGAGCCTGTGACTGGTTACCTGCGCAGCTGCAGTCAGGCTACACCCAGCCTGTCTCACACCAAGGCTTGGCTTCTACGCCACGAACACCACCTCCTCTACCTGCTGCTGCTACTGGCTCACAGACTGGTACGTCCACTCCATCTTTAATGTTGAGCTCAGTTTAGCCATTTTATTCTGTATTTTTGACATTTTTCTTTCAGGCTGCTCTAGTTTCCTTTATATGCCGCAGCTTATATGATTCCTGGCTAGTTTATTTATATTTGCCTTGTATGGAATGAAAATGGGTGCAGCCCTTTTCTACTTGATTTTGGTGTGTTTTGGGTGTAAGATCAGGTTTTATCTGCTGACTGATGTTTTATTTATTTATTTTAACCTAATCATGTTATTTTTTTCCTCTGTTTTACCTCTCTCAGGTTCCCCTCGACTCAGAAGTAGCGAAACATGCCTCACTTTACCACCAGGTGGCGCTGGTTGTACTGCCTTGGTTATTGCCAGGCAGTGAATACCTGGCACATGAACTGCTCTCCACCATTGTCTTCAGCAAGGACTTAATATCGTATGTTTACCTTTAATCATCTGAGATTAGTGAAGCACCTACAATATTACTCTAAAGTGCCTGAATTTTTATAATTACTTTTTATTTTGTTCAGTGAATGATACTTTGTCTGAATCGATGTTTAAATTAGTGCCTCAAAATGTGACTGATGGTTGTCCTCTAATTTTGCTAATGACATTATATGTAAAATTGAACTTCTTTGAAATAGGATTAAATTAACAGATGACCCATTTCCATCAGAAATTTCTCGTTCTGTTTCTTCGCTTATTAAATTATCAGTCTGTTTATGTCTATTTCTTTGATTTCCAGAGAAGGACACAGTGGAGGACCTGAGGCTGTGGAGCTGGGGGAGCTGAAACTTCATGAGGAAACACAAAAGGACACCTCTCCCTCTCTCCAGACTGTCGGGGCTCTCCTGAGAGAAGCCTGTGTCCAGCTGCCATCCATACGAGGTTGCTTCCTCACTCACCTGGCCCACCTGGAGTCGTCTGTAATAGTGTCCCGAGATGCTCTCCTGGGCCACAACCCCTGGATCAAAAGTCATCTCTTGCCAGAGCTCACTGGTCCCATCCTGCCATCTGATTGGCCTTTCCTTCCACTTGTCAGCCTGTATGAGCAAGCGGGGGTGTCTGATGGTGGAGGGCTGGCAGTGGAGGAGCTTCCTCAGGGGGCTCTGCAGGCTGTGACTCACTGCCTGCAGTGGCTGCTCCTGCTGGAGGTCTGGAGGGAGGAAGCGCTAAAGGTATTCAAACAAGTCAAGTCAGTTGCCCGTCAGCACAGTGTCATGAGTTTTCTCAGGGCTTTGGTGTCAAGTCTCAGCGGAGACCACATAGAAATCTGATTATTAACACATTTACTTAATAGGAGATTTTGTGGGGTTGTTGTACATATAAATGGGAAAGTGTTATATATTCCATGTCAGCCAACAAAGTGTATATCAGTAACAGCAGAACTGATCCATTATATAATAATATAACTATGCACATACTACTGAATTGTTTGGCCTGTTTGGCAAACTGATGTACTTAATCACATTGAAAAAATGAAAACATAGATGTGGTAGATGCTGTTGTTTGTCATTTAGCTCGTGCCATTTTAGCTTTTATGCGAGGTCATCGCTAGGCTTGTATGATGCAACTTTTGGTCATTTAACAGAGATGTTATTGTCATGAAATGAAAACAGAAGGATGCGTTCTTAAGAGGTTGCAGGTCCATCGAGGCTGAAAACATGTCATTTTAGTCTGTTACTAATTGGTTGACAGGCAGCATGACGGTGTCATAATGTATCATGCATAGTTCAACTTTTTTGTATATAAATTAGTTATTTTTGGGAATTAAAAAGGATATGAAGCTTTTATAAGGTGTTACAGGTCGATAATTGCTAAAAATAGGCCATTTCAGTCCATTCCTAGGTGGTTGCTAAGCAACATAATGACACCTTTAATATATGATATGATAGGAACCTTCAAGTGCCAAAAATGCACCTGTATACTAAGTTTGGTTGCTCAACTCCAGATGGTGTGGGAGGAGCTCATGGATAGAGACAAACAAGCACACAAATTTTTTTTGTGTGTGCGATAGTGAGATGTTGTCATAGTAACACTTTAGTTTTAAACAGTGTTACAAAGTGCTACACACGGGAAAAACACATTAACACTAGACCTGCCAAGAGTGGATGACTGCTGGCTGTGCAGAACAGCAGAGAAAGCTGGAGGTGAACCAAGCTCTTTTTAGCATCACAGCAGGATGTGATGCTAAAAGCATCACATCCTGCTGCTCTTGACAGCAGGATGTGATGTGGGTTGGACCCTGCTCTAAGCCCAACACTCCGGTCTCACACTCACAGAAAGGGAGAGAGGGGTAGTAGAGATGGGAAGACAGAGTTTGAGGCCGTGATAAACATTCGCTGTATTTGTTCTGCAGTCACTGAATGTCTGAATAGGTTATTTCATTTGGTATGTGCTTGTTTTACACAGTAAGTCAAATGTCAATTATTTGTCAGTTTTTTAGTACTTGTCTTAAAATAAAGTTCACATTTTCAATGTATGGTGATTTAGCTTAAAGCAGCAGTAAAATAAATAAACCCATTGAGGTGAATTTAAAATACTTATTTTGTCAAGTTTTTAAAAAATAGATGAAAACGATCAACGTGACTGCTTCAAGAGACAACATGTTTGCACTTCCTGATGCTGTGGCAGCAGGGGGGGAGAACGAGACTGAGAACGTTTCCTTATCACATAAATTGATATGTGATATTTGCTTCTGTGTCATGCTGTAGGTGGTCCTCCCTGTTGCCAAGTTCGCCCGCCTGTCCTGTGTGTTCCTCTGTTCCAGTGACTTATTCCTGGAGAGACCCGTTCAGAGGCTGACCTGGGGTCTGTTCAGACTGCTCACCAGGTCTGATGTGACACATATAGCTTTTTCTTTTACACCAACTAATCTCTAAAAGTTAACGGTGACCCTTCATTTTCAGGAGCACCAAGCTGGACTCTTTGGACCTGAACGTCCCTCCTCCAGGTCTGGCCTCATTCCAGGACTTGTATTCAGCCCTTGTGTCCCAGTATGAAGCTGTGTCTTTTGGAGACCGGCTGTTTGGTTGCTGGGTCCTCTTGCCCCTGCAGAGGAGGTACAGCACCACCATGAGGCTGGCGGTGTTTGGCGAGCACGTGGGGATGCTGAGGTCTCTGGGGGTCACTCTAGAACAGGTAACGAAGATGGCGTAATGTTTCTGTTGAAGTGATTTTTCCATTTCCTGTTATAATAAGTTATTTATTGTTTATATGTCTGTCTTGTCATTTGAAGCTGTCCATTCCTATCGAGAGGTTCACCTCCCCACCTGAAGATTCCCTCCCTCTCCTCCGCCTCTACTTCCGCTCTTTGGTAACTGGGACTCTGAAGTGCTCCTGGTGTCCTGTCTTATATGTGGCTGCCTTGTCTCACGTGAACTCCTTCATCTTCTCTCAGGATGCTGCTGCACAGGTACAGCAACACTTTATCTGAATGTTTTGGGTGTGCATTCATATTATGATTGTCCTTTGTATCAGTGAAAGCTAAACCCGGCTGCCACATGTCCTGCAGCTGCTCTGAATAGAGCCTGGGTTTGTGGGAACTGGTTCTACATCTGCTTTTGCACATTTTTTGACTCAAAAATGAGCTTGTTGGGTGCAAAGTCTTGACAATTTGACAAATGCACAAAACCAGTCCTCATATTATTTCTATTTATTCATGGGTTTGTGACTTTGAATTGACTGCAAGTGTTTGAAGTTAAAATGAGAAACACATCATATTTGCTCAATTCACAAAGGCATTATTTTAGAGGGGTGAAGCTGAAAACATTCATACGTGCAGTGGAGCAGCATTAAACACGGAGACATAAAGTGCACGAGCCAGGCTTTGATCTTTAATTCCCTTGTTCTTTTCCAGGAGGTTGAAACAGCTCGACACAGTATGTTGAGGAAGATCTACTACCTGACTGACGAGGTACTCCTCTCCTTTTAGCATGCACTGCTTGTTGTCCTGCTCTCTTTCTGCCTCTGGTCTTTACATGCTGTGTTCATTGATTACTCATTCTTCCCCCTTGCCTCTCTGCTTCTTGATGATTTCTTTTTTACAGTCTTGCTAAACTCTCGCTGTTTTCATTGCGTTCTTTACCACCATAATGTCTTAATGCTTTTTTTTCCTCAAAGTGGAGCTATTGTGATCAGTCCTAGATCCACATTTCTATTCTTGGACTGTACTGGAGTAGATTTGTGTGACTCACAATACAAAATAATCCTTATTTATTTTGTACTGGGCTTTTGCGCAGCCACTTTAGTTCATCTTTTAGCTCTCTCCTTCCTCCTTCCATCCATTTAATCCAGCTTTCTTCTGAATGGCTGCTGCTCACAAACAAAAGATGTAAACAGCAGATTGGTTTGCTCAAAGCCAGAGCTCTTACGAGACCAAATTAGAAAACTGTCTGAAGCCGAATGTTTGGAACATTAGGAAGTCTCAGCTCTCAGCTCACTGGGATTACTTACACATATGGTGACCTCACTGTGAGCATGGATATTTTAAAAGGTTTATATGTATGATAGAAATAGTGAAAAGTACATTAGTTCTTTAAATCCAGGTTTTAAGTAGTGGCCTCACTTCAGTTGAGTGCATTTGCAAAACACTGTTTCATTAAAGGTCTGCACCTGCATGTCCTGCAGTTACATTTAGAAACCTAGTAGGTTACTTACCTGCAACACTGACATCATGTTCTTTTGAGTTTGCTTTTTTTGCTAAAATTTTGAATTACTTAGTTTTGGATGTTTGTGGAGCTCCTCCACTCTCTTCAATGGGGGCAAATATTTAGTTCTTCCTGGCTTGAAAGGTCAAAAGCCTACGGATTTATTGTTTTAAACTGATAATATTCAGAATGTGCAGTGATCGCTGTCTGTTTGCTACTGTCAAGTGGGGATTTTATATTTTTAAACTAGAGCAAATATGGGCTTTGACATATTTACATGAATGACTAAATCAAACTACATGTCAGGCAGTGGGTTCAGGAGCAGCAGGAAGAGAGGAATCAGCGTTTGTTTCAGAAATCTGTCAGGGAGCAGGTTGGGTTCAGTTAGCTCTCATCGTGGAACAGAAAACTCACAGAGCTCGTCATCTCAGGGTTAACAAATTCTACTAAAGCTGCTTTCTGGAACAAGGCCCTGATTTTCGGGAGAGAGTATGTTGTTAATAAATACTTTTATTTCCGTAACGGGAACTGCTGCACTTCATTGACGACAGAAATCCATCTTCAGGGAGGTGATCAATGAAAGATGGTCATTGAGGCAGAGGCATGCGAGGAGCTGTCACTTGTGCACATTTCATACTGTTCTGATTAAGTGCACGTCCAGCCTAGCATGTAAACACCAGGTCCGGTTAAATCACATAGTGTGTAACAGTCAGTATGAAAAAGGAAATGTGTGTGTGTTTAACCTCAGCTGGTGTCTCTATCCCCCCTGGTAACAGCAGGGTCCACATGGGGCACAAGCATGTCTTGTTGGGAATATCTGGTTCACACAATCACTCCTGCTGCTCCTCTCACATCTTTCTCACTGTCATTCTCTCATTTCCAGGTGTTGAGGAGTCACTTGCTGCTCTTCCGTCTGCCCCAGCATCACTTACAGCTCGGCTTCGACATGTACGAACAGTTGCCTCCCATTAGGGCCAAACGTTTGGAGAGAGTCCTGGGACTGCAGGAGAGCAGCGTTGACAAAGGAGACTGAAAAGAGTGAAAAAAAACCCCGAAGAAAAATAACAGGGTTGTATTCTCAAAATAGACTAGGCAGAGGCGAAATGAGGTATTATGAAAGCATAAGGTGCTGCACCACAGCGAGATGTTCATTTCAAGGCCTAACAATGTCACATGTAGTTGTTTCTGTGGCCCTTTTTTCTTTAAACTAAAGCTGAGGTAGACTCAGTTTCTAGTGCTTATGGGAGCCTGATGAGGCTCTCACTGGAAATTCTCTGAAAATTATTACATTGAGGCCAAAGGTTAAATAAAAATGTCAAATGTTTTCTTCCTGTTTTGTGACTAATATGTTTGTATAGTTGCAAAAAATGCCACCATGTGTTCCAGGTTCTTAAAAAAATATGCCAGGGCAGTTCTTCCTGCTTCACTAGTGCCTGAAATGATCTTCATTTGTAAATAAAACAATGATGTTTGAATAAAATATGATGTGTAACCTTTTTTTATCCCCATAAGCCTGAACTCTGAAATTTTTACCTTCTTAATATTAGTATGGATTGAGTTTCACTGTTGACAACAGTTTAATACAGAAACAGTTTGACATTGCTGTTTGTGAAACATGCTGTGTAAGCCACACTGCGCAGAGTCAACGCGAGGAAAGCAGCTGGTCCTGACGGTGTAGCCGGTAGAGTGCTTAAAGCATGTGCAGACCAACTAGCAGAGGTTTTCACCACCATCTTCAACCTCTCACTGCTACAGTCTGTAGTACCATCCTGCCTTAACACTAGATTTACTATCCTGCGCAAATTTGCGTAACTTCCCTAAACCCAACACCCCCTAGAATTACTGGCTTTTTTATTTTCTGGTGCAAGTCCCGAGGTGTTAAGCACCCCTGCTGAGATTTTCACAGGTCGTCAGCTTGTTTCTCCTCCAGCTTTTGTTGTGCAAACCACCCATTATCCTTGAGGCCTGGCACATTTGCATTTGCTCACTCAGAGTTGCTCAGATCCAAGGCAGGCCAAACCTCTGTGTTACAACTTTCAGAAATGCCTGGTAGAAATGGTTCAACTTACTCATGAGATTTTGACCACATTTCTTGCGGAAGTCACAGCTATACTGAATGCATGACCGTTGTTGCCAGCTGCAAGAAATGCTTGGTAGGGAACAGCTGTTCCCTACCAAGGTTCGTTGTCCATTCACACAGTATATTCCAACCAAGCCAGACAAATTTGGGATCAAGCTCTGGATGGCTACGGATTTGGACACCAAATATGTCTGCAGTGCATCTCCTTACTTGGGAGTCGTGAGAAGGGAGAGAGGCTGGCAGAGAACTTGGTCACGAAACTGATGGAGCCGTTTTTGGATGATGGGAGAAATGTCACAACGGACAGTTTCTTTACTTCACTGTCACTGTCGCACAGACTGCTGCAGCGCAAAACAACATTACTGGGCACGGTGAATAAAGTCCAGCGTGAACTTCCTCAACTTGCAGAAGATATTGCAAAGCGAGAGGTATTCTCCACTTCAATGCTTAGAAGTGGCAGTGTCTCCTTGACAATTTATGCACCTAAAAAAACCAAGACTGTGTGTGTTCTAAGTTTCATGCACCAAGACGTGACGATCGGTGACGGCAGAAAGAGGAAACCCAACACGATAACAGACTATAACCACATGAAGGTATGTGAATGTGTGTACAATTTTACACCAGTGCTACAATGTTTTCTGATGTGTGCTATACAGGCGGATAGAAAAAAAACATATACTCATGACTCTCTCTCTCTGCTTTTACAGTGTGGTGTAGACGTGTTGGACCAAATGGCACGGATGTATTCCGTAAGATCAGCAACACGCAGGTGGCCAGTAGCGGTTTTCTACAATATGCTGGACCTGGCGGCAGTGAATGCCTACATTTTGTACAAGGCATGTACAGGGTGGACAGGTAAAAGAAGATTGTTTCTGAGTCTTCTAGCTCAGCAACTTCGTTGCCGATTCATGCAGCACAAGGAAATATTACAACGCAGACAACGCAGTGCCAGGTGCAAGAGAGCTGCAACAGGAATCGCAGCAGGTTTACCTGTGCAACATGTCAGAAATTCACCTGTGCCAAATGCAGGGATGATGGACACTGGGTCTGCAAACGCTGTAAAGTTTCAAACACTTTGAAATAAAACAGACTTGTGTACTCATATATTGTGAATGTGTGTCTTTTGTATGTAGGTTGTAACACAGAGGTTTGGCCAGCCTTGGATCTGAGTAAACAAATGCCAATGTTGCACAAACACACACACACACAGACACACACACACACAGACACACACACACACAGACACACACACACACAGCAAATCTCCATTTATTTGTCCCACAAGTGGAAAATCTGCATTGTCATTGCAAAAAAGTGGACAGAGCATGGTATAGAAAGTGCACTATACAAACAATCTGGAAACATATATATATGGACACGAGTATTCAAAAATATTGGTGTATGTATACACACACACATCTATCTGTGTGTGTGTGTGTGTGTGTGTGTGTGTGTGTGTGTGTATATATATATATATATGTATGTGTGTGTGTGTGTATATATATATATATGTATATATATACACACACACACACATCTATATATATACACACACACATCTATCTGTGTGTGTATATAGATATAGATATATATATATACAGTGGCTTGCAAAAGTATTCGGCCCCCTTGAACTTTTCCACATTTTGTCACATTACAGCCACAAACATGAATCAATGTTATTGGAATTCCACATAAAAGACCAACACAAAGTGGTGTACACGTGAGAAGTGGAACGAAAATCATACATGATTCCAAACATTTTTTACAAATAAATAACTGCAAAGTGGGGTGTGCGTAATTATTCAGCCCCCTGAGTCAATACTTTGTAGAACCACCTTTTGCTGCAATTACAGCTGCCAGTCTTTTAGGGTATGTCTCTACCAGCTTTGCACATCTACAGACTGAAATCCTTGCCCATTCTTCTTTGCAAAACAGCTCCAGCTCAGTCAGATTAGATGGACAGCGTTTGTGAACAGCAGTTTTCAGATCTTGCCACAGATTCTGGATTGGATTTAGATCTGGACTTTGACTGGGCCATTCTAACACATGGATATGTTTTGTTTTAAACCATTCCATTGTTGCCCTGGCTTTATGTTTAGGGTCGTTGTCCTGCTGGAAGGTGAACCTCCCCCCAGTCTCAAGTCTTTTGCAGACTCCAAGAGGTTTTCTTCCAAGATTGCCCTGTATTTGGCTCCATCCATCTTCCCATCAACTCTGACCAGCTTCCCTGTCCCTGCTGAAGAGAAGCACCCCCAGAGCATGATGCTGCCACCACCATATTTGACAGTGGGGATGGTGTGTTCAGAGTGATGTGCAGTGTTAGTTTCCCGCCACACATAGTGTTTTGCATTTTGGCCAAAAAGTTCCATTTTGGTCTCATCTGACCAGAGCACCTTCTTCCACATGTTTGCTGTGTCCCCCACATGGCTTGTGGCAAACTGCAAACAGGACTTCTTATGGTTTCCTGTTAACAATGGCTTTCTTCTTGCCACTCTTCCATAAAGGCCAACTTTGTGCAGTGCACGACTAATAGTTGTCCTATGGACAGATTCCCCCACCTGAGCTGTAGATCTCTGCAGCTCGTCCAGAGTCACCATGGGCCTCTTGGCTGCATTTCTGATCAGCGCTCTCCTTGTTCGGCCTGTGAGTATAGGTGGACGGCCTTGTCTTGGTAGGTTTACAGTTGTGCCATACTCCTTCCATTTCTGAATGATGGCTTGAACAGTGCTCCGTGGGATGTTCAAGGCTTGGGAAATCTTTTTGTAGCCTAAGCCTGCTTTAAATGTCTCAATAACTTTATCCTTGACCTGTCTGGTGTGTTCTTTGGACTTCATGGTGTTGTTGCTCCCAATATTCTCTTAGACAACCTCTGAGGCCGTCACAGGGCAGTTGTGGAGCTGTTTTGCAAAGAAGAATGGGCAAGAATTTCAGTCTGTAGATGTGCAAAGCTGGTAGAGACATACCCTAAAAGACTGGCAGCTGTAATTGCAGCAAAAGGTGGTTCTACAAAGTATTGACTCAGGGGGCTGAATAATTACGCACACCCCACTTTTCAGTTATTTATTTGTAAAAAATGTTTGGAATCATGTATGATTTTCGTTCCACTTCTCACGTGTACACCACTTTGTATTGGTCTTTCACGTGGAATTCCAATAAAATTGATTCATGTTTGTGGCTGTAATGTGACAAAATGTGGAAAAGTTCAAGAGGGCCGAATACTTTTGCAAGCCACTGTATATGATATAGATGTGTCTGTGTGTATAACTAGACTTTATGCATATTATATAAGGTGTGGCTATATAAATATATAAATATATGTACAACTCTGTGTATATATGTTTATGGCCAGGCATCCAATGTAGTGACAAGGATTGACAAGAACTAATATTGCATATGAGAAATATTGCACATAGAAACTACCATAGTGTATAGTATGCTGCAGGTAAGGAAGGAAAGTAGCCTTGCAGGGAAGGAAAGACCTGAATCTCTCATGGTTAGGGGTTGGGGGAGGGTGTGTTTGCACAACAAAAGCAGGAGAACAATGGAGCTGAAGACTTGTGAAAATCTCAGCGGGGTGCCAAGAGGTGTTAAGGTCGGGGGGAATTTACGCAAATTTGCGCAGGTTAGTAAATCTAGTAGTAGGGACTTGCACCAGGGAAAAAAGGCTCAGTAATTCTAGTGTTAAGTCAGCCACCATCGTTCCAGTGCCCAAGAAGAACAGTGAGCTGCTTGAATGACTATCATCCAGTTGCTTTAACACCCATAATTGCCAAATGTTTTGAACAGCTCATCATGTCACACATTAAAGCTGCCATCCCTGCAGACCTCGATCCACACCAGTTTGCATACAGGGCAAACAGGTCGACAGAGGATGCCATAATAACAGCTCTTCACACAGCCCTCACACACCTGGACTGTAGTAACACCTATGTGAGAATGCTGTTTGTGGACTTCAGCTCTGCCTTCAATACAGTTCAACCCCACAAATTGGTTAATAAACTAAGCAACTTAGGACTCAGCAGCTCACTGTGCAGCTGGATACTGGACATCCTGAGCAACAGACCCCAGAACGTCAGAATGGGAGAGCACACCTCCTCCACACTCATTCTGAATGTGGGTGTCACACAGGGGTGTGTCCTCAGTCCCCTCTTATACTCACTTTTCACCCATGACCAATCCACACCAGTAACACCATTATAAAATTTGCTGATGACACCACTGTCATAGGACTGATCGACAACAACGATGATTCAGCCTACAGAGAGGAGGTTCAGCATATGAAGCAATCGTGTGACGACAACAACAACCTGCATCTGAACACAGCCAAGACCAAGGAGATGGTAATCGACTTCAGAAGAACAAAGCGATCTGAGCACTCTACCCTCTACATTGATGGGGAGGAGGTAGAAAGGGTAGAAAGCTGTAAGTTCCTCGGAGTCCACATCTCGGCCGACCTTACCTGGTCCACAAACATCTCCCACCAGGTAGGGAAAGCTCAACAAAGGCTGTACTTCCTCAGGAAACTACGTCAGGCCCAATTACCCCAAAGACTGCTAGTAAACTTCTACCGCTCCACCATCGAGAGCCTGCTGACTTACTGCTGCACACTCTGGTTCAACTGCTGCACCGCGGAGGACAAGAGGAAACTGCAGCGGGTGGTGAGGGCAGCAGAGTGGGCAATCGGCACTTCACTAACCCCCCTCAGAGACGTCTATACTGGCAGACTTCAGCAGAAAGCCAGCATCATCATCAAAGACCCCTCACACCCTGGACACTCACTCCCCCCCCCCCCCCCCCCCCCCCCCCCCCCTTCCCTCTGTTAAATGCTACAGGTCCATCAGGTCAAAGACAAACAGACTCAACAGAAGTTTTTACCCACAGGCTGTCAAACATGCCCTACCTCCACCCTGATTGGAGGATAACTGCACTGCCAACACTCATGGACATTACACCTTATTTATAAATCGTATTTCTGTTTATACTTCAATGCAACCAACACCCCTACCTCTTTAAACTGTATTTATTATAACCTTATTTAGTATAGTTCCAACAGCACCCCCCCCCCCCCCACTCAATGTGCAATATCACCCCCCCCCCCCTCCCCCCACACACACACACTCAATATGTAATATTACTGATCACACTGCACCTCTCAATGCACCTGCTAGTTAGATGGCATGTATGTGTAAGTATATAGATGTAAGCATGTATGTGGAAATATGTGTGTGTACGTATATACGGATGCATATATGTATATATACATATATGTATGTATGTGCGTGTATGTCTGCAGGTGTATGTATAACTTGTACATATTTTTCTTGTGTAAATGCAAATGTGTCTGTTATTGTGTAAATACTTACGCTATTGTATACTCCACACACATGGAGAGATGCCAAACTGTCTTTCACTGTTCTTGTAACCGTGACAATAAAAAGCTATTCTATTCTAAATGAGACATTCACGGGGAACTGCGACTAAAATGAATATAGGATGGAAAGTTCTCCTGCAGTGTTGGTGCTTTTGACTCTTTCTGACCACTGGCACTGCCACTAAAATTTTCTGAGTACATCATCTTTAAAATCTTCTCTTCCTGTTTTGTTACTTGTTCATAAATGTTAAAATATTTGCATAGTTGTGTGTTGCACATAACAACAATCAACAAGTTTTGGTTTCACGACTTTTTGTGCAACATCTGAAAGAATAAGTGGGTTTATGTCGTATACCTGCATTTCTGCAATCGTCTTTGTGTTAGGTTCCCCTAAAAAGGTCCAGGGGATGAGGAAAAGTAATAAATGGTATCCAGGTTGAAAAAAAGGAGACAAGGAGGCAAAATGGTTAGATTAAAAAGTTTTATTAATGCTTCTATTAATAACTGAGCTGAAAGAGACTGTCAAGCCGCTATCAACATTCAAAGAAACAAACAACAACTCAGGCGTCGGTCAGTAAACGGAAAAGTAAGTAAAAAAGGATTAGTCACCAAACACTGAGCAGGACCAAACAATCAGTTTGCTAGCTGCATGGGAGTCAACTCTAAAAAATGTGCCACCTGAGCTGCAGCCAGGTGTCATGGCTGCAGCTCAGGCGGTAGAGCAGGTCAGCTACTAACTAGAAGGTTGGTAGTTCAATCCCAGCTCTTCCAGTCTGCGTATCCGGCATCCGGATACTAACCCTATGTTGCTTGCATCCATTACGGATATAAATCATGATTCATATGGTTGCTCAACTTCAGGAAATGCCTCTTTGCTGAAACGCACAAGTCTTGTGCGGAAACACAAGAAAGTCTATGGGGTGCTCAGCCTGTAGCTGTACAGGCTGACTTGTTTTCTGGACTGTTACAGGACTGTCCCACTGCCTGTGTGTGTCTTCTGCATTAGAAATTAATCTCTCCACGAAGATGTTGTCTGTCCCCTTGTGCATCTTGGCAATCGGTATTAATATATTGTTTTCATTATTAGGGACATTTTTAAGAGAAGCATCTAAAATATAAATGCAAATTTGACTGCATGTTTTTTTCCACCCCCCATAGCCTGGACTGGATTCTGTAGAAGTACAGAAGTCAACACTGATGATGTGGAGCAGGTGAACTTGGAAATTTCTCTGGAGGTATGTCAGATAATCTTGAAGTAATAATAATTGTAGGAGCCATTTTTGGGTTAATACCTTATGTGGCCGCTAGACGTCATCCTCTTCAGGTTTTGGTACAATTTGTTCATGTAAACGTATTTAAGGTAAACGCACGTAATCGGCGTCAGGTGTGTCATTAATTGTAAGAAGGCAAACAGTTTGTGACCGCTGCGCTGTTATGTTAAGTTGACGTTGGAATAAAGACCAAAAAGGACAAGATACGTACTGCTGGAGTTATTGGACTGTTTAACTAATTCATACATACCAGTGACATCGCGTCACCCCCGTTAACGACCACCTCAGTGGCTTCAAGTGTAGGCTTAGCCTCTACAATAATAATAATCTAATATATTATAATATATAATATGATAAGTTACACTTGAATTGTGTAGTGCTCATCTATAAATGTTAATCAAGAAAGTGCAGCCCTTTGCAACCTTAAAAGACAAACTGTAAAAAATATCTTGTGAAAAGTTAGTGTGCTGCATTTAAAATCACACTTAAGTAAAAGTACAGATGCAGATTTAGGTGTCTAGTCTTGCCTGCATATTTATAACCTTTAAAAAAAATTTTTTTTTAACGGACACTGTGTGGAAGCTATGTTAAATGATGCATGTGAAGTCAATATCACCTTGACCACTGATTTTTAGCTCCTTTTTAAACATTTATTTTTGTTGTTCAGCTTCCTGAGATGACTTTCCTTTTCAACTGGACTCCAAATAAGGTAAGGAGTAAGTGTCGTGCCAAGGTAGTTATCCCTGACATAATGGGTTTCCTCTGTATCGCGCCTCCGTTTCAACCATGGTGACCTCTCACAAATGCACACCAAAAGGGCCATAAAAAGCGATTCAATTCATCTTTGCTTCGTGTGCTCAGCTTTTTATTCTACCAATATAAAGATCTTATGTGTCTTTGGGATTTGTGTGGGTGTTTAGGGCTGTAGCCTCAGGTTTATATTGTTAAAAGGTGATTATAGACAGTGTATTTCAGCTGTTTTACAGAGAAACATGAAAGTTATGTAAGAAGTAGTATAATGAATCACTTTTTTCTGGGAGTAAGTAACAGTGCATTATTTTTAAGAAAAGTGTTCTGTGCAACATGTGTAATAATTACTTTGAGTAACAACTCCAGTGATCACAACAAAAAGGGGAAATGCCTCAAAAATGCACAAACATTTGGCCCACAGCGTGCAATTAATTGACATGAATGTTAATTATTGCTGCCTAGCAATGGTGGTGACTCTGAAAACGGAGTGAATGAGAATCGATAAGGAATTTTATTGGTGGGCGATCTCGATGATGGAATTGCTAAATTCTTATCAATTCCCATCCTTTGTGAGGAAAACAAACTGTAACTGAGGTGCAGAGGTAAATTAGAATAGAATAGTCCTTTAGTGTCATTGTACATGTGTAGCCGCTAAAACTGGTGGACCTAAATCGTCACCTCCAAGTCCGTTCACATACAAGAGGAAGGGGAGTGGGTGGGTCAGCGCTCAGGGCACAGAGACTAAGTTGGCTTCCAGGGTAACAAACACAGCCAGAATTATAAATACAGTTTAAAATCCCCCCCTAAACAATAAAAAGAGTGTTCTCAATACGCTAAAAATCCTGCCGGCAGAAATAACTATACACTATTAAAACAAAGTTAAACAAATGTCTCCCATATGCTAAAATTTCCCTCCCACACAGTCCAATAATCCCACAGTCCAGCCACACTCGGGCAAATGTTCCTTATCTGGAAGGGACAGGAGAGGAATTCCTCTTCCCGGATGGAAATCTCGCCGGCCAGAAGAACAAAGAAGGGGGCTCCTGTCGCAGACCTGACTCCTCCTGACAGCGCGTCACCGTACAGTCCCGCCCCACTCTGCACCTGAACACGGCCTCCCTCGTAACACCGCCAGATGCAGGCAGAGGGGCACCCCTGCCCTGCTGTGGATTGCGGCCATCGCCACCCACTGTTGCTGTTCCTCCCGTTGGGACTGGATCGCCGAACGACTCAGTCAGCCAGCAGGTCTTCCAACACATGTGCGGGCTTACACGGGTTTCTTTTTTTTTTTTTTTCTCTGCTCACCTTTCGTGCGTCGCTCTCTTGTCTCTGCGCTCACTCACTATCCCCTTTAACAGGTCAGTCTGGCGGCTGATAGGCCACCTCGGGGGAACGCCCCCACCTCACAGGTGCCTACAATTGTCTGCTTAGTCCACAGTGGATTAGAAGAATATTGTGCAACAACACTAAAATACATAATATAAATATGAGGATAAAACTGTGCAATATAAATATCAATAAACAAAAATGCAATATAAATATCACAATAAAATCATGCAAATAAAATCAATACACAGACTGATAAAACATAAAAACACAAATTTCCACTGCGTGACACATGGACAATGAATATTAGTAATATTGTCAAGTGTATTAAATCCAATAAATATAAGTGTTTTTTGACTCTTACAGCATCTGATATCAAAGCTGAAGTTGATCTGTAATGAAATCCAAGTCATAATAGCCGCATGCTGTGCAGCGAGGACACACCTCGAAGAATTCATGGCTGAACTCAAAACCTCTTTCCATGTGAAGATGATCTTTGTCAACACAACCACATTCAAGTGAGTTCAAGTGAATAAGTTTTGACTTAGCGGTTCAGTGATACGTGTTCACTTTGTGCATGTGTGTTACTGAAATATTTTCTTTTTTACTTCTTTCCAGTTATACTAAATTACTCATGCTACTTCACTTGAGCATTGGGAAGTGAAGGTTACACATCCCTATGCTCAAGTGAACAATTAAAAGCATTGCCTAATATTTTGCACATATCTGTTTGTATCAAAACAGCTCTGACACTTTACGCCACAGCGATGAAACCTCTGGTTGTTTCCTGTGGTGTCCTGGGTGCTGGCAGCTGCTCCTCTGGCTGCTGTTGGTTCTCTGGAGATCGGGCTTTCTTCGGAGCATCCTGCAAAAGCTCCATCAGATTTGGTGTACCTGGAGCCCACGTCAGCGCCTTGTGCTCTTTGTTGTGTTCCTCGTGCTGTTTCTGATTACTTTCTGTTGCTTCTTGGGGAATGCTGTCCTGCTGAGAGAGTGCAGCTGTCATGGGGGCATGTGCTGGTGTGTAGCAATCTTTAGATGGACAGTATGTGTCAAAGTAACATTCACATGAATGTAGGATGGAAAGTTCCACAGCAATGTCATTATTCACTTCAGAATGTGACTGGTTATGACCACCATTATACATCCATCTGTTCAACTAAAACTCCTAAAACATTAATGATTCAATTGAGTTACTTGCCTTCATTTACTTTGCAATGTCTGCTGTGGTAATTTCTCTCCCGGTCATGCAAATGAGTACTTGTTCAGTCCTTTGCATTATGGTAGCCATGTTCATCCTCATCCGCTTACAGTACTTTACCCTAACATGTTTCAGAGAGCATAACACATGTTTATCTGTTTTGCACTGAAAAAGGTGTTTTTTTATACACTTCATATTAATTAAAGAAACAACAAACAGTTCAGAGTAGTCACTGTGACCGTTAGGATTTTAGTATAGGATACTGAATTCTAATTTACACCATAAGTAAAACACTTATCTATTCACACCATGCTTCTTTGAGACAAGAAAACAGGAAATTAAAATGAATCAAGCCATAAAACTAATATCTCTGTGATTAAACTTTGAAATAAAGAGGCTGGATAATTGGCAAACAATTGGCCACTCGCTCTTCATTTCTGGTGGTTTGACAGAACATTTGGTGCAGTGGGAAAGTTTTAATATTCTGAATAAATATCAAATAAAGGTCCTGCTTTGAATTAACAGGTGTAAAAAGTCAGAGCCATTGAAACCCATTATGAATTCTTTAAATTAGTTTCTTCCACTCATACATGTTAGTCCAGTTCAGACCTTCCCAAAGTGTGGGGCCCGCCCCCTAGGGGGGGCGCAGAGCCATTGCAGGGGGGGGGGGGGGGGGGGGCGCGGTATGAAAAGGGGGGGAAAAAACAAAAAAAACAACGCTTGGACACTGCTAGCACGGGCGCCCACACAAACGTAAAGCAGGAGATGAAGCATCGCTGAATATGTTTCCAAACCAATTTCATTCCAAGCCAAAAACTAGAAAATATGGTGAAGCATATCTTCCCTTTGGTTTCACCTGCACAAGTGCCAAGGTCTCCCCTGCAGAATTGGTTTCCCGTTCCCAGCACACGCTGGGCTCTACAAATCACGGACAAACAGTATCCCACATTCTTGATTTTTAGTTCACAAACACTTCTTGTAATGACTAACTACTCCTGACTTTTTGGAGATGTTAGCTCTTTATACAGTAAAGTTACCGTGGGATACAAATAATATCAGGCTGATCCTGCCACGATTTGTTCCCCCTGTCTAAATCACGGACAAACAGTATCCCACAGCTGTTTATGTTTTTAAACCCATTTTGCACAGAGAGGCATTTTTTGAAAAATGTATTGATAGCAATATTGAATATTATTACACAGGAAAAAAACAACTACACGTAAAATAATTACACCGTGACGCCTCTGCCTTTCTAAATAGAGGGACAGTAACTGCGTGTATGTAAGCGTGTAAAACCTGAAGATAGTCAGATTAACAGTAACAGTATTTTGTCTCTATCTGCCGTTCTGCAGTTCATCTCATGTAAACAATAACGTGGCGCACAGCGTGACGTGAAAAAAGGCACATACCTTTGACGTTGTGTGACGAACTGTGTATTCCTCGTCCACACCTGAACGCAAAGAAGGTTTAAAGAATCTCCGTTTTCGGTGATTCGAAACGCTGTTTAGGTGTGGACGAAACAGCTGCGTTTTCAAAAATACCTGTGTAGGTGCGGACGTAGCGTAACAGAGTTGGTAGTTTATTTTCTTACTACCTGTAATTTATTGCAGGACACTTGTATTTGCTTAATTGTTTACTAAATGTTTGAAGTGTGAAATAAACCGCAATGGAGCAAAATATGGGTGTGTGTGGTTGGAGGATGTGTTTGTGCGTGTGCGTGCGCGCGTGCACGCGCGGGAGGGGTGGGGGGGCGCGAACATTTTTCCTGTAAAACAAAGGGGGGCCCAGCAAAAAAAGTTTGGGAACCACTGTGATAGATGTTAACATTAAATACATGTTCCCTGCTCTTTAAAGATGGGAATTTATTTCCTCAGTCTGCTGGTCTCTCTTCATGAATTCCTTTAACATGAGCTGCAGCATCACTCTGAGAGGAGTCAAATGATTAAAAATTAATCCACCAGGACACTTCCCCGAGGATCTTGCCTACGAACATGCTGAGTTGAAGAAAATACCACTAAGATCAGAAATCTGGTCATTTCTCGTTATTAGGTTTAGGTTAGATGTGGTTTGCAGTGATGCTAATTTCTGCAGGAGAAATTTGGGATCATGTCCAAGAAAGAGGCTAACAAAGTTTCTGTGTTAATGAATGAACAATGTTTGTCCAAGAACCCCAGGAAGTAATAAATAATAAATAGATCAGGTCTAAAGAACTGAGAGTGGAAGGCTATTATTTATAGCCACTGTCATGTTTACTCAGCTTTTCAGAAACATAATAATATATATGCTTGCATTTGTCTAAACTATGACACCCTCAGGATTACTCATTCTGCCATTTTCCATCAAAGGTGAGAAATAACCTTTTCTGATGTGCAGCACCACGTCATCTGTTGCAGAATCACTTGCATCTGAAAGGTATGAGGGCGAGCACGTGCTGTTTATCATACTAAGAGTGAGCACGCTGTACTTTATCTGATGGGGGTTTCAAACTTAGGCTTGAATACATTTTGTTAGGCAATGTTTGAGATTTTTATTATGTGTACTAAAAACATTGATCATAAAAAACGACTTATTTTTGTTTCCTTTATCTATTAATTCTGGTTTCATACAACCCTTTTAACAGCCTAAAGATACTGAGGTAACATTTCATGTTTTGTGGATGGAGTATAGCTGAACTGTCAGGGTCAGTCTGCCAATGTGACGAACAAGCAACTGGATGGATTGCCATGAACTGTACTGGAGCACATACCGAGATACTGCAGCCTTTATCTCACAACACCAGTGAAATGTTTGAACAAGGGCCTCAACAGCTGCTTTAACAATGTGCTGACACTTTCCATAAACCATACATTTTGGTGCATAACTGATGAATCGACATTCCCACAGGTACCACCAGATGTCAACATTTTACTGGTTTGCTTTAAAACCAAATACCTAGGAACTGACAGCTTCTTTCAGTCTCAGCTGCTTTGTGTTTTGCTCCAGAAAACAAAGGCACCTGTCAGCATTTAGCTCAAGGCACTGCTGTGCAGCCTCTCAGGCAGCATTTAACAGAAAGTATCTGAACTGTGATAGGTTCAACTACTATTTAAAGGCCAAATCATTAATTATCATTAATTAATTGTGATATTTACATTTTTAAAAGCTATACTAAAACATAACTGTGTTCCTATTTTTGCAGAGCTGGGAGAGATTTGCAGCCTCACGGTGGTTTGAGGTTCTCCATATTTGCATTTTGAAAAAAAAATATATGTTGAATTTTGATGACAAATTTGAGCTCAACTCTGTTAAACTCCTTGAAAACCCCCTTCGGACAGATTATTATGACTAAGTATTCTGTCAGTGCCGTGAATAGCGATAAGAGATTTTTTTTTTTGGGAGAATCGGACACAGAATAAAATCCTAATTGTAATTCTTCCCTCTCACCAGGGAGAGGTGCTGTTTAGACACATGTAACTCTTGTCGCTCTCTACTCCAAATTTTCCAAAGTCTGGGACATGCTGGAACCTAACTGGACTAAATGAGTGTCACCAGGTCCTAATGCCATTAGGCACTGTTGTAATTCACTGAAACTGATTTCATTAGAGAGAAGACACGATGCTCTCACGATGTCCTGCTAACAAAGCCTGCCTTGAGGCCATACCGATTCATATGGCAGCTAGAAAAACAAGCAGAGAGAAACATTGTGAGAGGAGAGGAGGCTAAATCTGCAAATATGACTTTACAAAGAAGAAACTCTGAGAACAGGGTACGTGGCACAAGGAATTTGCATTTATAAATAGCTCAGCATGCATTTATTCACTGTGTTATTGAATTTTTATCTGTCTGTGTAAATTACATTTTTTTAAACTGCATCCCACAGAAGTTTTACTAGTGAATATTGATTTATTCCTTGCACAGAGCTTCGCTGGGTTCAGTGTTTGAAAAAGAACACAGTGAATACATGAATGTAAATTCATGGAGGAGCTGATTTGCTCATTGCTGTGTGCTACAAACCTCCAAAGCCCCAGTAGCCTACACTCCCTAGATCATTCATAAAAAAAATAAAAATAAAAGTTTAAACCAACCAGAACAGAAATAGGTCAGCTGATCGTCATCAAAGTCTACATTTAGTTCTATAATTATTTATTTTTTACAACAAATTTGGCCTAATATGCGCCAACACCCTTCAGTTACATCATCTGCTGTTTTTTTGTTTTGTTTTGTTCAAAGCGCAACACAGACTCGCTGCTACTGCGTGTTTCTGTCAGGTTTGCTGCTCATATCTCCAGTCTTTTTTTTTCTTCTTTTTTTGTGTCCACACTGTCTTCTTTCCTCTGTAGTTTAGAGAGCATTAAATATTTAGCACTGATCTAACAAAGGCTGAGCCTCTCCAGCCAGGCTGAGCTGTGGATCCCAAGATGAAAGACAAATTAGGCTTCGCCAGTTTACTCTTACCCAAGTGACCGAAAGCCCAGTTAAAAGAAAAGAAAAGAAAAGAAAAGAAAAGAAAAGAAAAGGGAAAAAAAGTATCCAAAAAAACATCCTGGGAATTTCTCTGTTTCTGCTGTATGTGATGTGCACATGTGCATGTATGTGAAGATAGGGGGGGCAAAAAAGCCAAAGAAATGTTAACATATGGAGATGTGGAGCATGAACAGCTTGGACTTAATGTGACTTTGATATTCCTTTTTGCCTTGCCAGATATAGTATGTGAGCCTGAATGACAATAGCCAGACACCGCCTAAAGTCACAAAGGCAGGAAAAAAAATCACAGAATGAACATTACATGGTATATATATGCAGCTGGTTTTAACTCACACATATTTGCACAATGAAACCATAACATCAAAACTGACTTAGTATGAAAACATGAAAGTGATTATTCTTGTTTGCTATGACTACAGTTGTTTTAGCCTGTAGATTTTACCTCTAAAATGATTTTAAAGCATGCATCATAAAGACTTTGATATTCATGTGAAACATGTTGCTTCTCATGAGAAATTCACAGGGAAACATCACTGAAATACGCAGATTACATTGTGTCTGTTAACAGTTTTAGCATCTTTCGGTTTAAGTGGTTGTTTCTCCAAAGAGCTAAAAGGAGACAGCTAGGAATAATCACAAATATGAATCATAATGAATGGGCACTATGCAGTATTATTACTTCATAATTTACAACCATTTTTAATAGTAAGTCAGTATAAGTTATGCCAGTTGTTACTGTAAAGTCTGATGCGCTGCAGCTCAGGGGCCAACAAACAAAACTACTACTACTGCTAAAAGCAACTTTCCTCCATTTGTTTGCTAACCTGTGCGTGTGTCTAAATCTGTGTAGTTTCCTCACGACTTATGTTCCTGGTAAAGCGGTATTGCTTGATTATTATCATTAACAGACAATTGCCTTATTAGTCATCCACCAGACATGGAGCAACATTAGCATTCATTTGGAACTGTGCCTCCGGCCACCTGCCAAACGTAGGGCCAACATTTGCTCTCATTTAGCAACTAAAAAGCCTGATATTTCCCTCAGGAGTTTGTGGGGCTCGAATCAAAGGTAAAATGTTTCCCTGTGTTTATCAGCTAGTCTTTAACTGTGTCTGCCTGCTGCTTAGTGCTGAGGAGGTGGTATGTGTTCCTTTAGAGGTTTTATGCTGAAAACAGGTGTCTGGTATTGCTTTAATGTCGGTAAAACCACAACTGTTAAAACACTTAGCTGGCCTTAAACCTCGGGAGAGTTGTTTTTTCCCCAGTTGTCACCTTTCACATAACACAAATTCTTTGGGATCCACTGTTAACAGTTTTAGAATGGCTGCGTAATTTAAGGTGTGATTGTACATGAAGTCTTATAAAGCTGAGAGACATTAGCTAGCTTAATCTTAATATGCACATATGGTTATTATTTCATCAAATTAGAGTTACTTCAAGTTGATTTCCAGAAAGTTATCAGTGCACTAAAATCCCAGCTTGGTGTTGCAAGAAAGAGGCAGGCTACATGACTGATTGCAAAGAAATAAGCAGAAAAAGAAATAAAAGTAATGAAAAGTATATATACTGTATATTTAATAGCATGATAATACACCAGTCAGGGATAACATTATAACCACTGACAGGTGATGTTAATTACACTGATTATCTCTTCATCGTGGCACCTGTTAGTGAGTGGGATGTGTTTGGGAGAAAGTGAACATTTTGTCCTCAAAGTTAGAAGCAGGAGAAGTGTTTTGGGCTTTGAGCAAGTTTGAAAAGGCCAAAGTGTGATGACTAGATGACTGGGTCAGTGGTAGTGGTAAACAAGTGAAAGGGTCCTGGGCGGCCATGGCTCACTGATCGCTCACATGGGGAGCAAAGGCTGATCCATGTGGTCTGATCCAGCAGACGAGCTACAGTAGCTCAAAGGTTAATGGTGGTTCAGATAGGTGTCAAAATACAAAATTCATTTTAGTTTGTTCCATATGGGGACCAGCTGCTGACTCCTGTCCATTGCTGAAAGCACCAATAAGGGGGATCAGAACTGGACCATGTAGCAGAAGAAGCTGGCCTAGTCTGATGTATCACGTGGACGGCCCTGTGCAGGGCTTACCTGGGGAACACCTGACACCAGGATGCACTATAGAAAGAGGGCAATCTGACCGAGGCAGTGTGGTGCTTTGGACTATATTCTGCAGGGATCCTGGGTCCTGCCATCCCTGTACATGATTCTTTGACACGTACCAACTACCTAAGCATTGCTGCAGGCCATGTACAGCCTTTCATTGAAACTCTATTCCCTGATGGTTCTAATACAACAACGACTTTGAGGTGTTGACATGGTCTCCAAATTTCCCAGATCTCAGTCCAAGCAAGCATCTGTAGGATGTGCTGGACAAACAAGTCCGATCCATAGAAGCCCCACTTTTGCAACTTACAGGACTTAAAGTATATGTTGCTATCATCTTGATGCCACCTTCAGGGGTCTAGTGGAGTCTATGCCTCAATGGGTCTGGGCTGTTTTAGAAGCTAAAGGGGAACAAACACAGTATTAGGCTGGTGGTCATAATGTTAGGCCTCATCTGTGTATATATTTTATCATGAGAAAATAGACAATTACCACAGGCTGAAGGAACAATTGTAGCAGATGTGGAGCGTAAAGTCCAAAGTGGTCCCAGTGGTAACAGGAGCTGTAACCCCAAAACTGGAAGAGTCTCTCCAGCAGATTCCAGGCAGAACCTCAGAGTCCTAGGAAAAGCTGAAAATATAAATGCTAACCTTTCCTATAGTTAGCCACTACGAGCAGTAATGATTACACATAAATTAAAACTTTTTCTTATGCAGCAATTATGGTTTAATTTTTCTTTAAATTGGTTCATGACAAAAAATAAACAGTATCTTAAAATTTGAAGAAAGGCTGATTTTTTTAATGCTTCTGATTGGCCAAAAACCTTGCCTACATCTGTACCCTAAAATACTCTCTGTCTCTGATCCAGCTCATGTGGTTCAGTTATGTTTTTTACATAGAAATTGTGATGTTACTGTGATCATAACATCTAATATTTTTTTGACTGTTATGTGTTGTAGGCTGAGTTTTGGTTCCTGTTCTGATGTCCTTTCATTCCACTGTAGTAAAATAATCAGTCTTTAGCTTATAAATAGTCCTATCATTCTTTTGTTAATTGTCATGTTGTAGAGCTGTATTCATGCTCTTGTATTCCCTGTGCTCCCTGGTTACCTGTTCCCAGTGTTTTCTGGAACTTTTGGATTAGATGACTCCTGGTGACTTATGTTTTTGTGGGGACTCTCATCAACTCACTTTGTGTTGATAACCTTTCCTGCTCAGCTAAGCATGACAGTGCCAATGACTCCAGTTCCTATTTTACCTCTACTTTAAAACGACAAACAATTTTGATGGGGTTTGACCAGTTTGCATGCCTTTGGATGTGCCTAACCCTAACCTAACCCATGCCCCGAGCACCTCTGTTTGCTTTCTTAAGCTCTAAAATCTGAAACTTATACATTTTTCCTGTGAGTGCACAGAGTATCCTGCAGCAAAACTGACTTTCAGCCCTTATGCAGATTCACATTGTTGTTGGTTGTAAAAGTTCTATTTTATCTGACAAGAGCTTGTAAATAACCCTTCAATTTAACATGAAGGCACCCAGAAGCTGCTCTTGTAGTACTTTAAACATCTAAATCGTACAAAGTCTTCACAAGTTGCCTGTTAAAACTTGTGATATAAAGAAAATATTAATTGCTTGTGTGGTGTTACAGATATTATCTCTTTTTAAGATTCCTTTCAATTAGCAAGACTGCTTCCAGTTTTTCTTTTGGACACCATGTGTCACAATATGTTTTTGATGCCACCACAGACAACTAACCTGTGTTTGCAGCTTAATTAGCGTGTTAAAAACACATTAACTTCCTCCTAAATGGAAAAGGCTGAACGTTAAATTAAGCTTTTCCATTAACCCCCAATAAGGATAGCATTTCTGTGGCACAACAGGAGGTCAAAGTGAATGAGTCAGTACAGACTAATTAATTAGATCTATAAGTGTGTGTGTGTGTGTGTGTGTGTGTGTGTGTGTCTGTGAGAGTGACATAGAAAGAGGCGGTGTATGGATGTGCTTATAAACCCATTAAACCCATCAATACAGAAGTGATCACTTGGAAAAACAGCTTTGCATTAATCATTATCTATTAAACACCATTAGTGTGATGTGACACACACACACACACACACACATGCAACTTCGGCAGAGACAGTGATCATGTGAGTAGTTGAGGATGTGCAGAATGATCCTACTTTAGACTGGCATCCAGGTAATGATCAATAACAGGCCCTGTTGTGTGTGTGTGTGTGTGTGTGTGTGTGTGTGTCTGTGGTTACTGAGTCAGAAAATTGTCAAAAGGCACAATCCACTGAGAGAAAACCACTTATGATCAGTTTAAACATTGTGTTAATCTATCCTCTACAAACCGGCTTCATGAATTGGGACTTCGGGATTTTGTTTTGTCCCTATTAAAGCTGGCACAGTTCTTTATTAACTGTTGGCATCTTTACCTCTGTGTTAGCCCTGTGATGGATTGGCAACCTTTATATAACCTTTATATAACCTACAATAACGAGAAAACCCCAACAATCATACGACCCCCTGTGCGCAAGCACTTGGCAACTTTTCCTGTTAAAACTTCCTTTTAACAGGAAAAAAAACCTCAGGCAGAACCAGGCTCAAGGACGGGAAAGAAAAGAGAGGAGAAGGAGGCAGGGCAAAAGAAACACAAGAGCAAGAGTTTAAAATGAATTACTAATCATTAAATGCAATGATGGCGTGGAAAGTGAACTATAAGCTTTATGAAAAAGGAATGTTTTAAGCCCAATCTTAAAAGTAGAGAGGGTGTCCCAACTCCAAACTAGGAGCCGGAAAGCTGAAGGCTCTGCCTCTCTATCTGCTTATGGAAATCACACATGAACTAGCAGTCTGTGGGTGACATGCCCTATTGGGCCAATACAGAACTGTGAGGTCCTTAAGATAAGATGAGGCCTGATTATTCAAGACCTTGTATGTGAAGAGAAGCAAATAAATTAAATTCTGGATTAAAAGGGAGCCAATGAAGAGAAGTCTCTCTTTCTTGTCCCTGTTCCTACACTTGCTGCAGCATTTTGGATCAACTGAAGGCTTTTCAATGAGTTTTTAGGTCATCGTGATAACAATAAATTACAATAAACCAGCCTACAACTATTAGAGTAAATGCACGAAGTGCTTTTTCAGCATCACTCTGGGACAGGATGCTTCTAAGTTTAGAGATACTGTTCAAATGCAACAAGGCAGTCCTACATATTTATTTAATATGTGCATCATGACCGCACAGTGTAACCGGGAGCCATAGCAATGCCATCTATCTTGTACAAACACTGGTTAACTGGTTTATGTTGGCATTTAGCTCTAAGGCAGTGAAGAGACACAGCTTATCGATGTTTCAGTGCTTCAGACACCTTAAAGAAAGTTCTGGTCACCTCGACTGACATAATGACAGAAATGATATGTCACACATATACAAACACAAGCTTTCTGTATCCACACGCAGCTGTGCAATGCTGCTGCAGCAAAGGGAAAATCTGGTTTTAAAATTCCCTTCTCTGTGATCCAGCTATTTAACACTCATGTGGTTTGATGCAGTTTATTATATGAATTTGCTTTTTGTTTGGGAAGATCTCAAAAAACACAAGCTGAGATTGATATGCTGTACTCCAAACTCATAAATATTTTTGGACAGGAGACACAGAAGTAGGTGGTCTCTTCCCTGCTTCTTCCTCCCCTTTACTCACATCCAGCTGGCAGATCCAGAGCCATATTATTTCTGCTGACCTGTGTGTGTGTGTGTGTGTGTGTGTGTGTGTGTGTGTGTGTGTGTGTGTGTGTGTGTGTGTGTGTGTGTATGTGTGTGTGTGCAGTGCTGTGCTTAAATTCCAAATGTGCAGATATCCATGACATTGCTCAGTCACATCATTTTAAACCGTAATATGGATCTTCTTTTTTTTATTATTGTTCTTTCGAGGCTGTTTACATGTTGCAAATGGAAACAGAGAACACAGCAGGTGAACAAAAACACTTCTATAAAATGAAAATGTAAACAGATGGGAGGCAGGGAAAGATCACCAGGGATGTCTCCCATAAGTCTGCTTCTTCTCAGAAGCACTGAGCCGAGTCTAATCTTGTTGTTGGATTGTAATCCTATTGTTGTATATTGAATTATTTATCAACTACCACAACATAAATACTGCTTTGCATGGACTGTATTCCTACATTTGTTCATGCACTTCCAATTGTGAGTAAAGAGAGAATTTCCTTCTTTTCTCTCTGCCACTATAGTGACACCACTATTTGGTCTGTGTTTTTGCCCATTTGTAGATGGTTACCAGGCAACATGACATCATAATCAATCATGAATCATTCAAGTTTTTGTGGATACAAACAAGATGCTTCTGTTGTGAAATGAAAATAATGCTATGATTTTATAAGGTGATTAAAGCATAGGATAGTGTAGATCAGAACTTTCAGGGTCTTAAGATGTGAGACCGAGCTTTCCTCTTACTGTCAGGGTGCTCAAACTGAGGTGTGTGGGCCTCACTGGTGTCCTATGGGTGCAAAGTGCAACAAGAATGCACTGTTGTACATTTTGTTCATCCACAGGGAAAAGACTAAAGTGGCATTTCTCCTCAGTTTCATCTCTTCCATTTCAGCCATCAAAGGACACTAAACCTTTCTAACACAGCTGCAGCTGGTTTTATAAAATATACCAACCAACTCAGCAATGGTTACAAAAATATGCATATAAACTTTGATAGAAAAACTATTGCCAACACAAACCACACTAACTAGCGTTTTTTCCTGTGCGGTGCTCACTCATTGCTTGGCCCCTAAAAATGTCTAACCTGAGAACGCCTCTCTACTAAGACAACCAGGCCAGAAATATTATTTTTCCAGTACTCTGGTTTATGATTACAAAGCTTTTTCATGCCTTGCTTCATATTCCTCAGAATAGTTTTGATAATTTTTCCATATTTTGCAAATGTTTGTATTTTTCTTTATTCCCTTCTGACCTCAGATTTACCCTATTTTTTCTATAGAAATGTATTGATTTGACTTACAGCTGACTAAAGATAAAGCCATCTCAGCACAGTACGAGATCTTGACAGGGTGACAAATTAATAGCTGTGATCCAAAGATTTGCTGGCTGGAGTTCTCTTCAACAAGAATGCTTAAGACTCACGTTCACATTTCACACTGATTATTTTTCCAGAAACAAAGTTATTATCAATTCTCTCTGAAGACGTGACCCCCAGGTTTGTGCTTTGAGTGCAGGGATGAACCTGAAGGAGAACTGCCCTGCGCTTGTTTATCGTTATCCTTATCATCATGTAATTAATAACAACATCTGTCAAGCCCTTACATAAAATACAGCCAAAGGTATTCTCTTAATAAATCCCACTGAGCACCAGAGGAGGGGTGAGATTCTCCCATGTGGGAAAGAAATAGTAAAAACAGGTAGTAAATTTTTATTTAATATATGACTTGGATATATGATATAGCAAAAATAATACCATTCACATTTTTTTCATCCAACATCTTTTCTTGACCTTCGGGCTGTCTCAGCTATTACTGGTGACTTATTTTGGACACATCAGCAGTTCATACAGGGCTGACAGAGAGAGAGTAGACCTTCACATCTACAGCCACTTTTGAATCACCAATTTAACCCAACAGACGTCTTTCTTGTTAGTGAGAACGGTGACAGCCTTCTTACCGTGAGAGGACAGAATTTAAATAGTTAACACTTTTTTTCCCCATATGGATTTGTTTAGCTTCACCCATTCTTCATGCTACTATATACTATATACTATATACTATATACATTTCTTTGGATTTAATTCCTATCTGTGCAAGCAGATACTGTAAATGTGGAGTCTGTGGTGGCTGGAGAAATCTGTAGAAAACTGACTACAGGCCAGTGTACGCCTGTTGTTCTTCCTGAAATCTGCTGCATGTGTTCAGCACATATGGAGAGCCCACTGGGAATAGCACAGCTTCTAGTCGCCTCGGCTCAAAGCATCAATTTGTTGTGGAATTTCCACCATTTCCTCTTGAATCAGGAACGTGTCCTCATGTGTTGTAGATGTAACCATTGTGGTTCTGACCTAAAATCCGAGTACATTGTGCATATGTATTACCAATTAAGTGCATTTCTTTTCCTCTTGTACATTTTTAAGCAACCCAAATCTTAGCTGTCAACCTGGACTTCTCTGTAAAGTCAGAAATTAATTAAGCATGCATTCAACCACTAAAGCTAATTTTTCTGCTTAGGAATGCAAGTAAATAACTTTAATTTAGCATCTTAATCAAAATAATCACAATAATGATTTATGCTTTTTTGTAAATCAAGAAATTTAAAAAATCCATGGATAACAGCAATTATTATATTTTAATTAAGAATATCATTTTGATTGAACAGCTTGTGTACTTTGAACCATTACAGTATCTATCTGTTTATCGATCCGACGATTTAAGATCATAGCATACGTGCATCACCACCTCACCAGTGCCAGGATGCGCCGCTTTTGCTTTCAGAATTGCTGTAATTCTTCGTGGCACAGACTCATCACGATGCTGGAAACCTTCCTCAGAGAATTTGGTTCATATTGACATAACTGCATCACACACTTGCATCAGATTTGTCAGCTGCACATCCATGACGTGAGTCTCTCGTTCCACCACATCCCAAAGGTGCTCTATTGGAGATCTGGTTACTATAGCAGCCACTTGAGTAAGCGAACTAATTGCCGTGTTCAGGAAACCAATTTGAAAAGATTTGAGTTTTGTGACATTGGGAGTTATCCTGCCGGAAGCAACCATCAGAAGATGGGTACACTGTGGTCTGTGGCATTTAAATAATGCTCAGTTGGTCTTGAGGGGCCCAAAGGGTGTCACGAAAATATCCCCCCCCCCCACCACCAGCAGCAATGTGAACTGACACAAGGCAGCAAACAGATCATCCTGGCACCAACAACCCTGCGTCATTCAGAGTCACTTAAACCAACTTCCTTCCACATTCTGATGCTTGGTTTGAACTACAGCAGGTTGTCTTGACCACGTCTACATGCCTAAATGCTCTGAGTTGCTGCCATGTGCCATGTGTGTTTACTTTAACAATTAAGAATGTTCCTTGAACAGGTGAAACCAATAAAGTGGCCAATGAGCATATACGCTATTTTAAAGGTGGACGCTCATACTAAACACGGCCAAAGTTAAAATATGTGAACAGCATCAACTGCTGTAAAAAAAAGAGAGGTGAAATAAAATAAATCTAGACTATTGAACAGTTTAAAGGCTCTTCATTTCTGCCTTCTCCACTCAGCCAAACATCACACTATCACTGATTCCTTCTTATATAACTCATGGTTATAAGATTATTAATACCTCCTGCCAGCAGCTGCTTTTGAGTAAATATTTATTTGGGATTCAAGATTGCTCAAACTTTTGGGGATTAAAATGAACGATGTACGTACCCAGAATACCTTCAAGTGTTTTGTAGCTGTCAGATTAAAGTGATGGAAAACAAGTAAATGGGTAACCAAAAAGGCAGCAATGGATGAGCAGGCTTCAGAAAAAAGGCCCTTATATCTGTTCAGTTAAAAAAAACAAACCAAGTATCACTTAACCTAAAATTAAATAAATACATTTTTAAAAAAAAAAAAAAAGCAGATGCTTCCTCAAATCAGCCGTGTAAGTTTTAACATATGCGTATTATACACAAAACATCACGAATGGGAACAAAATCTGAAAAACAGTATTTATACCATCATGCTTTATATTCCCAACATCTTTGGTGAAAGCATCAAAGACCACATCAACTGCAAAAGCTTAGCTGATCGCTCAAAACAAAAGAAATTAAAAGGCTAACACACATCTGTCCTGCGTGACATGGTTCATCGGTCACGTAGTTTTGTTTGTGAGGGATTAATTATTCCAATATCAGTGGAGGGAAACAAATTCCATATGACCAAATAAATACCCTTTTTGTGATGTGTTATTATTTACATACTAAAGGAAAGAAATATTCTCTTTCCCCTTTTAAACCAGCCCACTTGACCTCCAGCATCTGCTGTGGAAACAAATCGCCAGGGTGCCAAAAATTGCAGTTCCTTTAATGGCCACTTGAGGCCTTTTAATACTCGGATGCTAAGGTGTTAATGATGTTAAAGAAGAAATGGTTCTGTTTGTAGTCTAGTACAAAAATTGTTTGTTTCTCATTGCTATTTGCCACTTCGATATAATGGTAAGATGGCAGGGTTGTGCAAAAGACTTGGGTCACTCCTAATATATTTATATTTTGCTAGAAAAAGGTAAAAAAACAACAAAAAAAAACAAGGTTCTGTAAGTAAATGAAGTGTGCAAAGGAAGTGTACGAGGAAGTACAATAAACCAACATAAGACAAACAGATTTTGTACATTTCTAATGAGCTTGAAAGTCAGTATTTGGTATGATCATTATTTTTGAAACCCAGCCTGAGCTCTCTTTGGCAAGTTAATTTCTTTAAGCCTTCAGGAATAGTTCTGTATGTACTTGAAGGAGAAGAAAGTGTTCTTTGGATGTTGGCTGCCTTTTGTACTGTTCTCCGTAAGGATGTTCCCAAACAGCTTCAATCTTGAGATCGGGGCTCCGGGGAGGCCATCGTGTGCTTTTCAGTCCAGGTATGCTTTTACTTGCAAGTGTGTTTGGGATTGTTGTCATGCTGAAAAATGAAGCTCTTGCCAATCAGATGTTTTCCAGATCCGATCTCTCTCCTGACCTCCCCTGTACACGCTGACGACGATTTGAACTAACACTTTTGGATTCATCTCTCCACGAGACCTTTTTTGCCACTGACTTTCAGTCCAGTTCTTGTGTAATTTTGCATACCTCAGCTTTTCTCCTTGTTTCCCTTCATTAAGAATTATTCCTTGAGAGCCATCCTTCCTCTGAGACCCTCTGTGATGAGGGTTTGGCAAACAGTAGATGGATTAACTGTAGCCCCAGATGCATCTCTCAGTCCTCTTTCAGGTCTTTTCTGTATTTTCCACCCAATTTCTTAAGTACACAACTGACCTTTCCTGACCTTTCCTTAAACAGATACTCCACACAACGGCACAATATATCATGGTGTGCCACCGCTTTTGGCTAATAGTTGTTTAGGAATCACCTTGTTGGTGCAAAAACACTATTTTATGCTGGACAAACTACTTTATCTTTGGCATTTTATCAAAGATTCAACTAAAGACGTGGGAACAAATAATGCATTTTTGTGACAGGCTGCCAAAAACAAATTGCCATAAGATGTCATTTAAAATGGGTTCTTTGCTAAGTTGTCGTATGTAGACACTAGCCCATCCCTTGCCTTTTTATGCTCTAATTATTCATAGACCAGAAGTGGATTAAGTAACAAAACAAAAAACAAAAAGCATTCCTCTGAAAATGGTCAGGTACAAGGAGTGGACTGAAAATGAGAGAAAAAGCAGCAAATATTCAAAGACAGACTTTGAGAGACCTGAGAATTTTTTTAACAACAGCTTTGAAACTCTGACTCCTTGCAAGTAAAATATAAAGAAAGGAGGGTAACTTATGATATTTGCACAAATGTTTGCTTTAAGTTATGCATGACTATGTACAGGGCATGTGTGTGTCACTTCCGAGGCGTCACTCCAGATAATTAAAGTCTAAGAATTGAACCTCTTTTTTATTCTGTGCTTCTGCTCTGAGCATTTTTATTTGACAAAAATGTGCGTTGCTCTTTGATAAATTGCACATAGATTGCACAGGAAGCTTATACGCCATACTTTCTGCACTTATTTCCATTTTCAGTCTACCCTCTGACTACACTTTACCTTCATAAAAAGGAAACACGCCAAACTTTCCAGACTTTAAAGACAATAAAACAAAGGATAACTTCATAAGGATGCCTTTTATATAAAAATATCTTCCTTAATCCCCAAACAAGATAAGCCACTATAGCATGAGAAAAAAATACAATACCAAATACCAATGGCTACTCTGTTGATGTCAAAATCTGCATAATAGAGAATATGATCACATTTTGGGCCAAACTCAGGTTTGCATTGAATGCTGCAGTATGCACACACACACACACACACACACACACACACACACACACACACACACACACACACACACACACACACACACACACACACACACACTGTAGGGATAGTGTTGACTCAGGAGAATTAGCAGTAGCAGCATCAGCAACGCCTTTGATCACTTAAATGAGATTTTTTTGCTGCTTCTCTGTCCAAAAGCCAAATCGTGGTGAGTGAGAAGTTTGTGAAGTGAACAGAAGAGAAAAGCTCACTCATTCATGGTTTCATTTCCACCATTATCATCCACATCCCACCTCATGTCTCTGTTCATTGGCTAGAAAAAATCAGATTCAACACAAGTGGTTAAAAGTAGCATATATGACAGCGATAGGAAGATGTGGATGACTTTGGATAGCTGTTTCTTGCTGGTTACAGTCTTTCCTCAAACACTCATTCACTGTCCTCAAGAGAATTTATAAAAACAAAAAACTATTCCAAGAAAGACAAACAGCTGTGTAGGAAGACTAAAAAGAGGCAAGAATAAAAAATGAGTTAATTATAGTTTCATTTCAGATTTCCAGTAATCAGCAGTCTATCACAGTTGTTGATGTTGCACGCATATAAATTCCCTGTTAATTTTAACAACAGTGGCCTAATTGTAAGCAGATTTTTTTTCCCTATCACTTTGTTTTCAGTCATTAAGGCACATTTTGTGTCTCCAGTTTTAGGACTGCTAATAAATCCTATTTGTTCCCTTCCTCGAGACATTAGGATCACATAGCCCCCGAATTATTATTACTATGATTATTTTTTTTGCTTCTTTTCTAGTGATTATTATTATCTGTTGGTTGGGATATTAATGCGGCACACATTTTATGTTGAAAATGTTAGTGGCCGTTTTGTGACGCATTACGACACTGATGATAAACACACAGCTCTTCTCTAAACATATGGATATTATTGCTTTTTATCACCTCAACATTTTGTCATCGTGGAAATATTCCCTTCCGGTGGCTATCCTCCCCCGGCCAGTCAAGTTTTATGTTTATCCATTACGCCCGTTTATAGAAGTCATTGCTCATCCGAGTCAAGGATCGGAGGATAGTAAAGCCGCATGTAGAGATTTTTTATTATTATTATTATTTGTGGTATGGGGATACATTCAATTACAGGAATAGGTTTTAGAGTTTTTTGCAATAACTGATTACTCATAAATTGTGGTCTCATCTTCATCTAAGTCAGGACACAAATAGTTGTGCTCATATCTATCTAACAATCTGAGTAATGACACACACTGCAGGGAGGGGAAACTTCATTTATCCCTCACACTGCAAGGCGGTCAGGCCCTGGGGTAGCAAAGCAGTTTGATCCCCCCTCCATCAATCTTTATTGTTTCAAAGACAATTTGGTGTTTGTTAATAGTTTCTTGTTTTCCTACAAACACAATATTTTGTTACAGACCTAAAAAAGTCTGCAAAGAAGGGGAAGTGGGGGAAGCAAGAGGTTCAGAGTGGAGAGCCAGAGGGCAGCGAGGTAATTTCCCGAATTACCTACTAGAGTGTTACAGATTTGATACTGGTACATGAGCAGAGTCTGCACAGAGGAGGAGAGCATAGGTCCACAGGTAGGTATGAGGAACAGAACACAGGGAGTTAATTGTGAGTCAAAACACTAGGGAGCCTGAATAGTAATATCACGTAAATGGTGAAACGATTTGGCAATGAATGAGCGGAAGGACCGGCTTCTTATTGCAGTGGGTGAGTAATCAGTGCGTGTGTGCGGAAACCAGGAATAGCCTCGCCTCTGGAAATACGGAGCACAAAGCGCACACGCTCACCGAGGGAGAGAAGTAGAGAAAGATGGAGCGAGAAGAGCAGGGAATAAATAGAAAAGGTGAGTTGTCACCGAAGAACCGGAACACCAGGGGCCATGACAATTGTCCCACTAGTACTGTGGAAGGTCCAGCTGGTGCTTTGCAAACTGTGTTTTTATCTTAGGATTTATTTCACCTTTGTTTGGGTTTCACACGGTCCTCTTGGTGTGTTGCCCACTTGAAGGGAGACAAATTTATCTTATCATGGAGTGATAAACACCTGGGTCTTTAGAAATGTTTTTGGAGCCTACGCGTCATTGTAATTCTTCTTCTAAGGTTTTATGAAAGTTATTGTAATTGAGGCATGGTTCAGTCCAACCAGTCTTTCTCATGACAAGAAGACATTGTCAGTAACCAGATTTTTTATGTTTTTACACTAGCTTTGGCTTAAGTCATTGGCAAAGTATACATGCTTTTCACAGCCAGAGAGAGAATTATTCAGTGTGTTCAATAGGCAGCACCCTCATACAGTATACCCGCTCCTCTGCTGCTTCTTCATTAACAAATTATCTAAATGAATGAATTACCCTCAATACAAAAAAATCTGAATAATCTGTAATATAATAATGTGTTTCAAATTCATCATATGTACTCTCATGTCTGCCAGAAGATGACACTGATAAAAGAAGAAATTGGAGACAAGAAGCATGTGGTTACCTTGCGTACATTATGTAAGTGGCACCGCTGTTTTAAAATTCACTAACCAAGATCACTGTCTGTACTCAGTGAAATGTGAAATATGGTCACAATCATCTTTTCTGTACGTTTTTGTTAAAGCTGTGGATAATCAAGATTATGATGTAACACTGATGGTGATGGCTGATTTATGAATTCTTATGTTCTTTTGCGTCTTGAGTCTTTTGATTTGCACCAAATCATAACAAGTCATTACATGGAAAACAAATGTTTAAACGGAGACATTTACAATTTAATAAAAAAAAATATTAGCTCATTTTGAATTTTACAAACGCAAAAATGTTGGGACGGGGGCCACAAAATGCTGGAAAAGTAAGTGTTACTAAAAAGAAACACTTGGAGGAAACCTTTGCAACAAATTACGTTAAATGGCAACAGAAACGTGAGTGGGTATGAAAAGAGCATCATAGAGAGTTTCAGAATGATGTTTCTCAACAAAAACTTGAAGACTTTAAATATCACGTCATCTGCAGTGAATAATATCAACAGAGAAATTTTCTGAAGAAGCACTGCATTGAACAGTCATGCAGATCTGAGCGTGGGCTCAGGAACACTTTCAGACTTTCACTGTCTATGAAAACATCCATAACTGTTAGCAAAGCATGTTAAAGCTCTATCAAACAAAGAAGAAACCACATGTCAATGTGTTTCACTGCTGTCTTGTCTGAGCAAGAGTGAGAAAAGTGGGAAACTGCTCTGTGGTCAATGATCTGAAATTTGTAACTCTTTTTCAAAAATATGGACCCTGCATTAAAGTTCAGTTAGAAAGCCTGCATGTCTCATGGTATGGGGGTGCATTAGTGCCTATGAAACTGGCACTAATGCACCCCCATACCATCAGTGCTGAAGAGGTATATACAGATTTTAGACCAACATATGCTTCCAGCCAGACTATGCAGGGAAGACCTTCCATATTTCAGCAAGACAATACGAAACCACATACTGCACCCATTACAACAGCAGAAAAGACTGTGTACTGAACTGGCCATGTCTGCAGTCCAAACCTTTCACCAAATGAAAATGTTTGAAAACAATTTTTTTTATATTTTAAACATTTTATGTAAATTTTACACAGCATCTCAGCTTTTTTTGGAATTTGGGTTTTAGTGCAAACTGCATCTGACAAATGCCAGGTTGCAGTTACACTATGACTTATCTTTATTAATAACCGTCCTACCTGCCACATAGCTTTTTTTACACTAATCTTTCATAACACACATCCTTTATTCTTTTGATAAGTTTGTACGCATTATAGTTTCCCCTCTCCAAAGTAGAAAAGATTTTTGCCTCGTGTTGCACAGCCAGAGCCCCACTGGTGTGGTTAAAAGGAACCCCAGAGAAGCTGTGAAGCACTTGCATGGCTTCCAATCGATCCTATAATGGAGTTGTTTGTTGCAAATTGCAGTGGCACTAACAAGTCAGCAGGCTTATTTGACCTGTTTTTAATTATGGCAATTACACCAGATGCTGGCTCTGAATAGCAACGGGCTTCCTCCTGACCATGAAATACACCATCAGTTTATGAGTCTGGTAAACAGGAGGTGTCTCGGGAGGAACTAAAGAAAAAGAAAAAACACCCAGTGAGTAAATTTCAATATTTCATTTTAATGACAAAAAAAAGTTTGCAAGTAAAGCAAAGCAGTGATGCACTCTATCCCACATCCCACGTTTTAAAAATGACTTTTGATGTATTTTACTGAAAACAACAACAACAACAAAAAAAACCCAACCTGAACCAGAATCTCTTATGGTTATGATTTGGAAAGATTTGATAAAAATGTGATGAAAACCAAACGTTAATCGCAGTAGAAAAGTCTAAAAGTCTTAACCTTTCTTACCTGCTTTATTTGTAAAAGTGTGCCCCACAATCCCACCTTTTACAGATGATACTGAAACAAATCTAAAATAATTAAACGTGTGCTATAAAGAGATTAAACTTGCTGTTTTTCTGCTGCTTTAGACATGACCATCATTACAATTGGTATTGAATATCCATTGGTTTATGCTGAGAAATTTCTAAGGCAAATGACAGAAACTGCTCGTCCATTACAGAGGAGACTCTCATACTTAGTATTAACAACACACTCAAGTTACACTGCACTCATCAGTGTGTCTGCATCACCTCTGTCTCTCATTATTTCTTAGCTCCTTCATTATCTCACTGTCGTCTGTCTGCTATATGTGAAGCATGCTGTGTTAAATTGGGCCACAGCTTGAAGTAAAGCTTGGCCTGAGATCAGTGAAGCTGCTGGTTTGGACTCTAGCTGAAGTCAGCATGCCCCTGCCCGGGCCCCTCAGATCAGTTAGACACAGAAACTCAACCTAAGCAACTGGATGACAACTGTGAAACTCGAGTTTCTCTCCCAACTGTATCCCCTGCCATTAGCGAGCACTGGAAATGGAAAGAACATCATTTTATGTCTTTTATGGTACCTGAAAGTTGAAGCCTTTACTTCAAACTGTTAGGGATTTAATGGGGATGAAGTTGTTCTTGTAATCATGTGTTTCAGATAACTCAAGAGAGTCTTGACATTATCACAGAGAAAACTAAAATTTCCCTGTTTTGCAGGATCTGTAATAAATCATTTATGGAGCTTTTCAGTTAAGCTACTCAGTTTTTGGGCTTCTAGATCACACGTGGTTGAAAAAGTGTCCTTAGTGCGAGGAATGTCTTGGACTGTCACCTAACACTTGAAAATAAAAGTGATTAAAGACAGCCCTGTCATCATGCAATAAAATATGAAGCCATAGTCTAACTTTTTTTTCCCACACACCAGATGTGTCAGGATTTTTTTTCTTGTTATTCGATCTAACAAGATTACAAATTACAGCGTATCTTTGAGCTCAGATGCATCAGAGGCCTGAATTTGCGTCACTTTCACGAGTCAAAACTGCCGGTAACAATTATTTTTATTGTTTATTCATTTGTTGTTTATTTTCTTGATTAATCAAGAGATCGTTTGGTAACAGGACATGTTAAATGCTGTCTATTAAAATAAGCCTTTTGTCATGGAAGATTTGACATATCAACTGCAAAAGCACATGTGAAAATGATGACATTAGGTATCGCTGCCAAGTATTGTTCGTGCTGGCTCACATTCACATTGTCATGCCTGTGTGGCATGTTTGAATAGCACAAAGGTTTGAAAGATCCACTCATCCGTTCACTAAGCAAATCAGTCATTTGTTGGTACATTTGATTCAATATACACTTTAATACAAAATAATTATGAAGCACAGCAAACTCTAGTACAGGAAATTGTATCCCACTTCAGCTAACTTCATGAATGTCGGCTTTTATGTAATCATCTCATTTAACACAACAAGTTAGGCGCTAATGCTGCCAGATAATGTGACCAGATTACTTTCTGAAAGTGATGCTCTGCAAATGTGTCTTTCAGTGGCTCGTGTTCTGTTTGCCTGAGCCAGAGGTTTTCAGAAAATAATATTAATCCTGCTAGAATCACATTTTAGACTTTAGCACTTCAGTCTAAACTGTAAATTATTTCTTCCTTATCTTCTTCTGCTTCTTCTTTTTCTGCTCTTCATTCCTTGGTAGCTATCAGTAAATAAACTGCTCCAAACAATGAAGTGAACATCTGTTCATTGGTGCTGAGCTGTGAGCAAATGTCCCACTAAAGGATAGAGGACCTCATGGCACCATCATGAAGTGTGTTTTTGACAGTTTTGTCATAAACATACATGTCAGTAGCTTGATGGAGGTCATTTGCAGTCCTCCTCTTGTTCCTCCTTGCACAAAACAGCAGGAGCCTCCTATGGCCCTGTGCTCCTTGTATAACAGTCATTTCCTATTCCTGAGACTGCACTAGGAGAAACAGCAAACCATCCTGCAGGATCTGGACTTCCCCGGCTCCCTCACTAGTAGTGACTTGATTTTCTTATGCTAAGTTTGTGATAATATTAAATTCTTGTGTTATTATGTAGTTAGGGTTTAGCTGAGTTTCATTCTAGTTTTTGTTTCGTCAATGTCTCCTGTTTATGAGTCTTTCCTGTTTTATTTTGAAGAGTCCAGTGTTTCCATGTTCAGTGTGTTTTGTTTTACTTCCCCCTGTGGCGTCATGTTCATTTGTGTCAGCTGTGTCTCCCCGGGTGTTTCCACTTCCCTCATAACCCTCCTGTGTATTTAAGTCCTCTGTGTTCCTTTGTTCAGTGTCGGGTTGTCTCGCTTTATGTCAAGTCAGATTATGTAAAGGAGTTTCTGCTTCCTACTGTCAGGCTCAGGCTCTTGTTTGGATTATTTCACAGTTACACTTTCGCACGTTCCCATTCAGTTTCATGTTCTCGCCTTACTCATCGCTTTCATAGTCAGTAATAGTTTCCCCAGTTTTAGATCCACTTTTTCGCCTTGCCTTGTTTGTCTGTTTTTGTATCAGCCGTATTAAAGGCTCACTTTTTGTTTGACATCAGTTAGTTTCTCCCATTTAGACGGATAACTCTGGTGGCTGATTTTTGTTTTCCAACATAGTTTGATGGCAATTCAAAGCGACCTTGTGTACTGCTGCCAGCTGCTGGTGCCAGCAGCCTGGGCAGTTGAGACGAGTGGATTTGGCCGTCATTCCCACTGTTTGTGATTGTTGGGTTGCTCTACTTGGAGTAACTAATCTTATATTTTACAATAAGACAGTTAGTTAATTGATTGACTTAATTTATTCAGTTTGATCACCAAATGCACTGAACAGCAGCTTCCACTTACATTAGCTACTTAGGTAGTGTTACTTAGTTAACATTACTGTTAAATTATAAAGGTGGGCATGCTTGTCACTGGGAGATTAATTGCATGCTGGTGTTATTGGGAACAAAATCCATTTTCTTCTGCTTCTCCAGTTCAGGGTTGCTGGGGGTTCTGGAGCCTATCCCAGCTGCCAAAGGGAGAGGCGGGGTACACCTTTGAGAGGCTGCCAGTCCGTCACTGGGCTATCAGAATCTTTTCTCTTAATATTTTTAATCCACTTCCGTAAACATCTTGGTCCTCTGCATACACAGGGAGGCTAGATAAAGTGTGAGCTTGATCTCAGACTGGGGCAGTCTTTGTAAACACTTTGTATTTTCCTTTTAGCTGTTTTCCAGGTTGCAACCAAAAAATCTCCTGGTCCTTCCTGATTGTTGAGACATTGTTGTCAGAAAGAGCATAACATCAAATGTAAAGGGACAGCTTACACTCCAATTCACACATTGTGTAGAGAAGTAATGGCGACTTGTTGACTTGCTGCAAATTCTGTTGGTTTAAATTTTGTTGTGTTTAATGATTTTGGCTGCTTTAAATTTAAAAGGTTAACACTGATTCACACTGTCAACAGACAAAGCATGATTATATATTGTAAATATTGTAATATCCTCCCAGTGTAGTGGTTTACACATTTGCTGAACAAGCAAAAGTAGGAGACTCAAATCCATTTGGAATTGCATCGGAAAGGGCATCCAGCATAAAAAACATCAGCCAAATAAAACAGAACAGAACTACTCACTGTGGTGACCCCTTGCGAATAAGGGAGCAGCTGAAAGTAGCTTTCAATATCCTCCAATAACACCCTCGGGCCTGAAATTTGAATTGCCTTATAAAAAGTTAATGCTACAGAGATAATTTAGAATATCCGGCACATTATTATGTAGCAGGTACAAGCAATAAAACATGTTTATTTTCTTTCTGGGTATTCACAGTTACATCCGATCTATGAGTGTCAGAGCAGAAACCAATCCAAACAGAGCCATATCATTCACTGATTAACAGCTGTGCTTTGATAAGTAAAAGTGTCTGACAGGAGAGGAAAAAAAGGCCAAAACCGATGTGGAACTGGAGTTTTCTGGTAATGTTTATCACATTTGCTTGCAAAACTGTCAAACAAAGAAGAATTCATTGACCAACAAATTTAACGATGACATAAAACTTAAAATCGACTGATATTAAACAGGTGGTTGTGGTGTTCTCATTCCCAATTGAGTGAGTGACTGTTTCGTTTTTCAGCTTTAATTGTGGCTCATATTGTGATGAGGAAAGGGTTATATTTTTGAAAAGACAAACAGATGTAGACGGCTCTGCTCAGGGCCTGCGGAAGATATATTACAAAGTGAGAGGTAGAAAAGGAAGGAGTAGTGATTACTGTGAACTGTAAGCAACAACAGCTGAGTATAACATTTCACGATTTATCTGCGCAGAAAGAACTTTAAAAGCTAATTGAAATACAAACTAGGTCACGTAAAATTGTGTGTATGCTTGTTAAATTAAAAAGTACAGAAAATAGTAATACTAAGAGATTTATAATGCACTCCTTCATGCTTAGTGATGGATTACTTTATGCAGCCCAGGTTTATGGCCAGACCTCCTCCTGTGAGATCTAATAGCGAAGGAGGCATGAGCTGAGACTAACATTTGGCAACACAGCAGATAGGAATCTAGCCTCAAATTCTCTAACTGCTCCCTCTGCAAAAACACAAACAGTGGAGTTATGCGATCCACAGAAGAACATTATTATGTATCTCCTTTTTTCTTTTGCGAATCAGACTTCTGGAAAGGCTTGAAAAAATATTCCCCGCTGAGGTCAAAAATGTCGACCTCCACCCTCAAGGAGCTGTGGTTAGTGTGATTAGCAGCGTGGCAGGACTCGTAGCCAGATACAACATCAGCAGAGACCCGATCGCAGTCCTGGATTTGACCATAAATAAATGAAACACACCCTCACTTTCCGCCTGCCTGGTTCATCCACAGCTTCCCTCAAAGAAATGCTTATTTAAAGGAATAGTTCAGCATTGGGAACGTGCACTTTTTTAAAACTTCTCGTGCAGCTGAATTTAAAGTAATGGAAGGGATTGTGCATTAACCCTGTAAAAGAGCATTTTTGTTGAAAGTACTCATGTCCACACACAGAGCCTAAGTGCTCCATGAGGGAAAGCTAAGGTTTACGTCTGACCTCAGTATTTGTGCTGAGCTAAACACCTGCTGGCTGGAGTATTCAGGGAGTCACTGCAAGTGTTTAATGAGGCCATGCTAAGATTGGGCCCTGAGCTTCAACACAGCTTTCAGAACCTTTACATTTAACTTTACATAAAAGTCTAATGTGTGGACTAGAGTCATTATTTGCAGTAGCGATTACAATATTTCTATTCTACACATGAGTATTTATAATGTATTATCCCCTCTCTAATCATTAAAACAACAAAAACATTGGAGTGGATAGTCTGGTAACAATAAAAACACATTTTTTGGACTCATTAGCTGTTAAATAAATTATCATTACACATGTGCCTAATTTTAAGAAATCAAGAAGTCCATAATAAACTAATAAAAGAAATTTATCAACAAAACAAACGGCAGATTTTGGGCTAATGTGATAATAATGACATATTGTTGTGTTGCGCGGCCGTTAGACTTCACAGAGATTTTCTCCCTCGATTACAGCATGGAATTTCTCCCTAAGGGCTGTTTAAAAGGCCAGTTCATTAAAATTACAAAAACTGATTATTTGCTCCAAAACATCTGGAGCTTTGCTATTTCTATCCAGCTGCACCCAAAATAAATTTTCATGATAAATTGCTGTGTTTGAACACGTTGCACAAACTCCAGCCGGCTGGGCGGGGGGACAAAAAATGAGGTTAGTCTTCGTGTCTGGATGTACTTAATGCAGGTGAGCAGACAAGACCTGTAATCAAACACAAGGCTGTGTGTGGTGTTCATTTTTGAGAGGAGGGTGATGCAGGATGAAGTTTTGGATAGGATATTAGAGCCAGATGAGGATGATCCATCAGGAGCAGCGGTGAGAGCAGTGGTCTCATTTCCATGGGAAATTCAGCTAACTTGAAAAGCGAACTGTGTGCTGTGTACTTTCTTATGATTGCCCACTTTCATTTAATCTGCTCTTTCTCCACATCCTGTTTGGCACTTTAAAGTGTGCTCTGCGCTTTAAGATGTTTTCAACCATGAACTATGTCAGGAGAATCAGACCCATTGTTGTCACAAGAGGAGAATGTCCTCTTCAGACATGTTCTAATTACCCCAAATACTCCCTGGTTTCAATTATGGTGCCTGGGTAGAGCTGGCAGGGTGAAGAGCATTTAATGTTTGATCCAAGCAATTCAAATGTACATAATATTGCCAAAAGTATTCCCTCACCCATCCAAATCACCTATTCAGGTGTTTTTAAAAAATGCATAAAGGTGTCTAAAATCTAGGAGGCAAACTCCTTCTGCAAACATTTATAAAAGAAGCTCAGTGAATTCCAGTGTGGTATCATGATAGGATGCCACCTGTGCAACAAGTCCAGTCATGAAGTCCAAGTGCAGTCACTGCTAAATATTCCACAGTCAGCTGTTAGTGGTAGCGACTGGGCCTTCAGATTAACTCAAGAACAGTGCACAGAGAGCTTCATGGAATAGCCGAGCAGCTGCATCCAAGCCTTACATCACCAAGTGCAATGCAAAGTGTTTGCTGCAGTGGTGTAAAACACACCGCTACTGGACTCGACGGATCACTCTTCTCCTTCTGGCAATTCGATGAACCAGTGTTGGTTTGACGGTTGCCTGGAGAACCTGTTCCTGTGTGACTCCAGTGCATCATGGGTAAAATATGGTCAAGGCTATGTCACCTTTTCCTTTGACACCTGGCAGGAAAGCAATGCAGATTTTGTTAACTTCAGTTATTGGATTAATATTATGTATTATTAATCTGTCCTCTCTGTCAAACCACCCTGATGTCTTGGCCAAGTTGTCCCTTTTCTGGCAGTACAAAACTCCTTAATGTTATTTTAGTGTACATTCAGACATTTTTGTTTTTCAAAAGTCTGGTTTCTGCATGATTTTCATGCACATCACTCTGGGGTCACCACCTTGCTGTTTGCTCTTTAACAAGCACTTAATAGGCCCGACATATTTTCTGCCACATTGATGAACTCCCTTCATTTTTCTTCTCTGATCTGGCGCACAGAGGCTGCACTCAACAATCTTCCTTTGTTTCTCTGTGCTCTCCCATCATCTTTTAGATGCAACCCATTTTCTGTGACTCATCAGTGTGCTGCCACAGTTTCCCCAATTCCTCTGCTCTTCTTTCTACCTTTGTTTCAGTACCTTATTTTTTGTTCATTTAGAGGTACGTTCAGGTGAGTTTTATTATCCTTTTGCATACTCAATGCTTTTCCTTGATCGTTCATTATATTTCATTACAGTATTAGTTCTTCCTGTCTGCTCAGGAATTTTCCATTTGAAGCAAATCTCCTCACTGCATTGCGTCAGACATTTTCAAATTTTAATGGTTTACCAGAAGAAAGGAAATTATATCCAGTCTTCTTTACCTCTAATGTCAAAATGAAGCATTGAACAAATTTCCAGACAGAAAACCAACCGCAATTTCACAACATGTCTGACTTGTACCAAAAAGTTCTAGGTCCCTTGTAAAAGTTGTTTTCCTCTCTCACATACACCAACTTTCATGAGCCTAAAAAGGTTTCAATCAGCTGGCCTTGAGCTCAGGTTCACAAAACTAATCACATGAGCTTTATTGCCTTACATGTGGTTCCTCTGCAAACCTACACTGACAAGCTGTGGGATCTGCTCAGCATTAACTGTTCTGTCAACATGTCTGGACCAATGAGGCGCTGAAAGAAAGAGAAAAAGAAGAAAGAAGCGATTTGTCTTCTTTTTGTATCATGTATCAGTGATATATAAGGTACTTTTTGTTTTTTACATAGTTGTGTCAGATTTCTGCAGATAAGTTTGCTTCGTATCTGTGGGATCAGGGGAGTTGTTTACAGTGACTGGGGCACGTAAAATGGAGAGATACTTCCTGATGGACCCCGATAAGACTGTTGAACACCCACCCACACACACACACACACACACACACACACACACACACACACACACACACACACACACACACACACACACACACACACACACACACACAGTAAAGATGGGGAAAACACATCCAGACAGATGCAGACAGCTTCGCATTTCACTTTTATTAGATTAGCCATCAAGACCAAGTTGTTTCCTGCCAACAGTGGGGGTAAACAATGTGTTCACTGCTGCATGACAACATCTGTCAATACATCTGTCTGTTAACTAAACGAGTTATGAACTAATGAATTTGAAGGGGGCTAACTTGCGGTAAACTTTTAATGAGATTAAATGAGGGAAGTGAATGGGAAACACATGCATGAATAAATCCTCAATTAATTTAATGACTTAAAGGTCATCTTCATTAGTTTTGCCTTCTGAATTTTGTCTTTTGTTTTTGTGCCATTTTTAGATGCATTATACCAACAACAACTAACAGAAAAAGATACTGAAGACATTTTAAATACACTAATTAAAATGACACGTTGAGGGTTAAAGTGGCAGTAGGAAAAGTCTAAAAAAGGAAGAAAATAGGTAGCGCACTTCCTGCAGCCCTCCCCTCTTACGCTAAGCCCCTCCCATCAGACAAGCGCAGTCATTCATACACCCTAAAATTACATTTGGACTGACCTTTGACTTCACAGGACTAATAGTCACTGATGGGTATTAGTACTTCTTATTGAGGTTCTGCAGTCATGTGACTGGTAACCACACAAATTTGGACATGCAACACTCACTGTGATAATATAGGTCACAGTCACGTAGGCTGAGAGAGCTGTCAGTGACCGTCTGTGTGACCAACACCAATTGTGAGGGAAAAACCAGTTACCCAACCAGTTTCCGAGAGGTTGTTGGAGGTTGGATGGATAAGTGGGGCAACTCAGTGTCTGATATGTTATATTTTTGGTTGCTGTTTTTACTGTCTTGGAGCAACTGTGAGCACATAATTTCTTCTGGGGTTTAATAAAGTATTCTGATTCTGAAGGCTCTCTGTTTCCAGTCTGCATCACACTTTTTCAGGTTATACTACAGCTTGACTAAGTGTTTGCAGACAAGTCAGCATCTTTTCAATGAAGTTCAGTTTAATTTTATTTATATAACACCAAATCAGAACAACAGTTGCCTGCAGAGGGAGACGTTTCATTTTAAGTCAACGTGAAAAAATGTCTGTTTAAGGAGGAAAGTGTTTAAACAGAAATTATTAACACATTTCCATGTAAACACATATTAGCTAGCTTAATCGTTTCTGGCAATTAAGGACCTGGAACGTACTTCATACATGTTATTATTTCCCCCTGCTGGTAAGGCAACTTCTGCATGAGTGTGCATTTCAAGCTTGTGCCTATTACACGCTTTGCTGTGATATTGGGTTGTAAAATCCAACCAATACTTGAGAGGTTTCACTAAAATTTGACCCCAACTCTCAAGGACTGGCCATTCTTGTGAGCTGTGGAGGGACGCCAGATGATTTACACCTTGCCTTCACAGAAACGTATTGGTCTTTCAAAAGGATGAGCTAAAAGCACAGCTTACAGGAGGCGCTGGGATCTGAAGCTATGTCAGACAACTAGAATTACAATATGACAAAAGATTAATATGGTTTTCTTTGTGTAGTAAAGCCAAAAACATGTTACCTATCTGACGCTTAAGGTCATAATATATATATCATGCAGACAATGAATTCCCTACATTTAAAGAATTTCTCAACATTCAACTCTAGCTATGAATTACATAACTGTTGTGGAAAAATTTCAGAAATATCGGATGTCTGAGCAATCTGTATGATTGGCAGAGTAAGACAAAAACATCTCTGAATGGTTCAAATCAGATTTAATGTAAGAAGTATGGCAGTGAAATCCACTTGAAGCCACATAAAATTAACCAGATGTGCTGCAGGACGATTTTATTCGACTAATTGCCTTCCAATCTAAAGATCAAAAGGTTGAAGTCATTTTTTTCTGCAGGCTTCCACTTAAAAGAGATTATTCACATGGATTATACCAGTATCAATGCCAGAACAATCGATCGTGGTCCTGATTCTATCAGTGTGTTTCTTTTCTGGCAAGTGGTAGATTCTTTCAAATGCTCCAAGAGTTTCCATAAAACAAGCTGTGTCTCCAAACCCTTTATCCAAACAATGCTAAATGGAATAATAAGAGAAACACACATTGATGGTCCTAATCAGAAGTGACGCACAGAAAAGTATCAAACCACATGCTTCATTGGCAAATTCTGTCTAAAGCAAACACAGAGACAACAATAAATGAAACAATTCACACTGCAGTCTAATTCAGCAAACAATGTCTGAATCAACACATTTCTCAGACAGTCACAGGCGCAACTGAATCAAAGAAACTCCATAAAAGTATTTTTAAATAAATAAACAATATTTTTTTAAACAATTTTTTTTAGATATGGAAAACTTTAGCTCGGTCACATTCCTCTAACAAAAAAAAAAGATTTATGGGCTTCTCAAAACGATACTGAGCAGTAGTTTATGAAGGTCAGGGGAAATGTGGTGAAAGAGTAACAACAGCTGCCTTAATGCCGGATAAATCCAGTCTGATCAACTTTTGGCGACTAGCTTCACGATTTTAGAGATATACACCAATAAACGGCCAGAGTAAAAGCATGAGAGATCTAATACTGGTTACCTGAGCAGCATACAGGCTTTACTGAGCACGAAAAGACCACTAATGAATGTTGGAGACGGGCCATAGAAAACACTGTCATGCCTAAAAAGGTCAAGTGTGCAAAAAAAGCCGTCTTGGGGCTGCAAATAATGTCAGGAATAGCAACAAGATGGAAGGCTAACAGGTAAATCATTAAAGGGATTGTATTTATAGAGGACACTGATCCTGACCTTCTGATTATCCAACAAACCTCTCTAACCTTCTGAGCTTCAACACAGTGAGCTGAATGACTGTACAAAAAAGAGAGCTGCTGGAAACTGCTTTCATATTACACATAATCAATTATCACCTGTTATACAAAAGTAAGCATTACAGCTGTTGAGAAGAGACATTTTTGAATCAACCTCGTTACTATTGACACCTTTTCTTTAGTCCTGAGATCATGTGTTTAGTATCAGCATTATCCAAAGTTTACTCAATGCATATTGAAACTCTTGAACAAGCAGATATTGTCCTGTTAAGATACTCGCTGTGCTTCAGCTGTTATTTCATGATGACGCATCATGATCTACTTCACGTCACGCTGGCCTTCCTTCTGTACTTCTGAATCAGCTGGCAATTTTTCAACTTTTCAGAAGTGCATTGAGAGCATGTGGATGTGAAGAGCACCTGAAAATTCATCATGTTGAGATAACGCAGAATTGATGAGGGAGGCTTTCAGTGAATTTACCATACGCCTTTCCAGGCACACACACACACACACACACACACACACACACACACATGAGTTTTGTTGTTTGAGCTAAATGTGTATATACAAATAAACAAAAAAAAGAATTGTGAAAAATGTTTTCAATTTTTGTTGTGAATCTAGTTCTCAGCAGATCATTTTAATCTGTTAGAAAACCCAAACATATTGGTTGGTTGATTGTTTTGAGTCAATGGTGAGACTGTTAACTAAGGAAAAATGAACTCAGAATTTCAGCTTACTGCATGTCCAGGCCAGTGGTGTCAGAAAACAAAAAACTGTACTCACAACACTGTGCACCATGCTGCGACTGACTGAAGTTCACAGAAGATGGGATATGGTACGCTTATGAGAGCACCTTCTCTGACCCGATTGTTCTTGGTGGAAATCCGATTGGACACAGGTGCAGAGGTGAGGTCTTTGAAACTGTACTTGTGCAAGTCTTGCAGGAGCACCATGACCTACATCTGTTTCATCAGGACAACACACACACACACACACACACACACACACACACACACACACACACACACACACACACTGCCAGCCCAGACCTTTCTGTATTAACAGTATGCAATATGTCTTCTACTGAACATGCCTGGGCTGAAATGCTAATCAGAGGCAGCCACAACCAACAACCATTTGCAGAAATGGATTCATCCACGACAGATCCAGAAACTTGACTGCTTGCATCAAGTCAAGAGGTGGCCGTACTTCATATGAAGCATCTTGTATATACAGATATTATAGTGTTGTTTACTGTAATAAAATAAACTGAAAACACGAACTTGCTTCCTTTTTTTTTATCATAAATTTCTAAGTATATAAAGATTCTTCAGCTTTTTGTTTGCGTGATCCGGAAACTTTTAGTGAAAGAACTTACACAATCATATAGAGTACCGCTGAGGTCATGCTGGACTTAGTAATTAGTTTTTATGTGTTTTCAGCGTTGCCATGGAAATAGGTAAATCTTAACTACCCATATTGCACAATGACAATAAAGTGTAGTAACCTGATTCGATAATGTTTGGGGGCTTAATGAAAATAAGCACCCGCAGCAGCTCTGTTGTTGATGTAATGGTGCACATATGGTACACGTAATAACAATAATTATTTTCTCTCTACCATGAACGTGACAGTCTCTGTACTCTGTCTTTTTGATCCTGCCGATGTTGGGATTCTTTGCTTTCGCGATCACTTGTCACGGATCAAGTGATAGGTCAGAGAGAAGTAGAAGAGTTTTTTTCGTTTTAAATATCTGCACAATTTTAAAAAATGAAAAGGATTCTCGAATCAACAAAAGGAAAAAAAAAACTATCCATCCCTTCAAAACAAAACTAGAAGAAATCCTTTTTCTCCAACAGCTTGGCCACTTTGGCTGCAGTCACCTGCAGTAATGCTAATAACTACTGACTGTGTGGCTATCAGAGTGAAGCATTTTTATTCCAAAATTACAAAAATCTTCCTTTTATTTTAAATATTAATTTAACAGAAACAGGTAAACAGGGTCCAATGTATGCAAAACGTCTGCATTGTGTTTATTCACATTCTCACCCTAACCCCCAATTACCATATACCAATGAGGATTCATTAGTTAATTATTGCTATTTAATTTTTCCCAAATGTATTTCCCAAACTGCTGCACATTTTTAAAGCACATTTTTCCAACCCTCTTAGTTTACCCGGAGGACACATTACTTTACAAAAAAAAATCCAAAAACCACCAAAATTATTCAACATTATTGGTCATCCTTATGCTAATAGTCAATTGTGGATCCTTTTCGCTGGAAAATAGCCTCCAGTCATTTGTTTTAGTTTTCAACAAGTCTCAAGCTCCTCCAGATTTGATGGTCTCCTGGCATGGACCTTGGTCTTCAGTTCACCCCACAGATTTTCAGTGGGATTCGAGTTAGGGCTTTGTGCAGCGTGCTTCACTCGGGCTTGAAGGTGCCTCTTCTGCACGAGTGGAGTTTTTCTTGGTCTGCAACCTTGGAGTCGATTCCTGTGCAGGGTTCTAAAGACTGTCTTCAATGACACCACAGTTCCTAAACTGGCTAAGATTCACTTGTGTCTTGCCACTTGTTCTCAGGTCTTTAGACGCATATCTCACTAGTTTTCTTTCCAGAGTCTTTGAAATCATTCACTTTCTACCTCTGCCAGGCTTGTTCTGTACTGTGTGACTTTCTTTGAATTTCTTGATGATACTTCTCACTCCAGTTCTTGACACCAGGAAATGCTTTGATTACTTTAACTGAATCTCCTGCTTCCTCGGCAATTAGTACGTCCTTTTTTAGTCTAAACTCATTCTTTTTGTTTTTGGCCTGATGCTTTCTCAAGTGACAGCTCAAACCCTTGCTGAAGTTTTTAGACAGTGTGTAAATTGGAAGATAACACTCTGTTTTAACTTGATTTTAGAAGCTTTGAGCGTTACAAAGTTAAAGCACATCACTCCAGTGGTTTGTTCTATGGCTCAATAAAAAGGTCAGTTTGTCAGGGGACTAATAGTGTTTTTTTTTCCTCAAATAATCCTGTTATGTATTTTTCACTCTGTTGTATATAGCATTTGTATTCTATTTTTATCCTATCGTATATTTTATTCTATTTTATTCTACTGTATATAGTATTCTATTTTTATTCTATTCTGTACAGTTGTGTACTGTATTTATTCTTATTTTATTTTATTCTAATTGTCCTTCATAACTTTTGCACTGTCCACTTCCTGCTGTGACAAAACAAATTTCCCACGTGTGGGACTAACAAAGGTTATCTTATCTTATTGTGTGCAAATAGAAATAATTTCTTTTCTAAAGAAAACTAGTGTGTTTAGAGACACTATGTGGAAAAGCCTTTGCTTAAAAAAAGTACATTGGATACTTTTTAGATAAAAACCCTAAAATTCATACTCCAGACTAGTAATTTTATCCCCAGCTATTCTAAAGGCTTACACTAGGTTGAGCAAAACACTCTGCATTTATTTTAAGGATCTACATACTTAGCAGATGTGTTGGCTTTAAAACACCTCTGCTGACAGTGTCATTACAGACATTCACATTCATGACTGGTTATATTCCTGTCATAAATTACAGTTTCACTCTCTGAACAAAGACACTCAATCAATAGCTCCAGAGGCTGCTGTTACATGTATGTTTCTACTATAAGTTCAGGTCACTTCAGAGCAACTAAACTGAACTGCCTTCACAAAAGCTCAGATCCAGGAAGTAGAAGAAACTTCACATGAAAGCTCCTCCATGAAAAATGTACTAATTTGCAAGAATTACGAGTAAATGAAAAAACAGTACCTGGCATAAAGCCAGACAAATTGGACAATTGAATAAAAGAATTATGATCATAAAGTTCATGCACTCTTTTTTTAAACTGAAACCTAATTCTTTAACATGTTTAAGTTGTGTCCTGCCTCGGTATTTAAAATGCTGTGCATCAGATAAGGGAGGGGGGGAAAAAAAGAAAGACATTTGTGTCATTCAGTCAAATCCAAAGACTGGATAATTGGAATCTCTTTTCTTTTCTCTACCTGAAAATGTTGACGTTCTTTTTTAATTTGGCCTTCGTCAGCAACTTGTGTAATTGTAATATGTGCATGTTTTACACAGCGGGGATGCAGCTGTAATGATTGCAGCATGCCTTTGCAGTTGTTAAAAATAAATTTGACATATCATTTCAAGCTGTTTTTCATCTGGAACAAATAAGAAAAGGAAAACAACATGGGCAGGGTAAATGCTAATGTTAAGGCTTTGTAAAGCAGTGGTTGGCATGAGGACTGCGCTGTCTTTTGTATGGAAATGAATACAACTCTTAAAAGTCTTACAATATAATGATATACAAATCTTTCTCACCACCAAATCTATCCATCCTTCCACTCTGTTCCACTTAAACAATGAAGTCATTTAAATACAAGTCACATTCATCCATTAACAAAGACCATTTATGCATTTATATGACACACACAGCCATATTTCCCCAGGACACTACATGATTCAAACCAGAGGAGACTGGGATCAAACCACAACATCTAGACCAATGGATGGCCTGCTTGTCCTGTAGTCAGTTGCTCCTGTAGTTAGAATTTGCAAATCTGAACATAACATTACGCTGGATAGCAGAAGTAGGACTTTGTGCAACACACTTGTTAAGATAGTTAACATTCCTCTAAAAAAGGTAATGTGTCGCTGTAGCAATAGCACATATCCAGTGGTGTTCATTTTAAAATCTGCAGATTTCAAGGTAAAAAGATTTGGACACGCTGGATGGTAAAAGACAGGCATGGCATGATAATGTTGGATTCTCCTTTGCAACCACACGTATAACAGAAGCACAGTTAAAGGTGATTCACAAGTCATGATTTGCCTAAGGCTTTTATAACCAATGTGGTGCAGACCTCTTTGCTCCACATGAAAAAGACAGTCACAATCAGCGGTTGGCACTGATTGAGCTGTGCAAAAAACCACAGTCGCCAAATCATCCTGTGGGAACCCACTTTTTAAATAAATAATGACAGTAGAACTTTCCACAAGTGTTTAGAGGGCCTTTTGCATTCGGGTCGTTTCTGATTCTGTTCTCTATGGAAAATCTGCAAAGAGTTACCTTTTGCTCAAGATTTTCGGTGGGTTGAGGATGCAAGTAAACATGACAGTATTGGTTTTAAGAATTTCTTCCAACACAATCCATATACAGAAAGCAGGACGAGTGAGAGGACAGAAGCTGTGTTTTTATTAAACGCTTATGTCTGTCAGCTGAGGATGACACTGTTAAATGGGATGAACAGTAAAAAGAGAAGTGTTGGCAGAAGATCTTGTGGTCTGGTTTATTTCCACCCATAAGTTCTCTATCAGAGCCAGCGTTGGAGCACAATATATTTTTTTTTTATTACTGTAATTTTTATAGGGAGAAATACAACATGTGGATTTGTCATGCTGGAAAAAAATTTTATAATCGAGGAAAGGGAAACAAATGTTTTTGATTAAAACTGAAAATTTTAGAATTCAATTATGTTAAAATATTGTTGTGTTTGTGGCACTGTTGACCAGAGATTCTTCTTTTCATAGACAGTATAAAACATGGAAGCATTTTGAAGGACAAAAAGATAAAAGAGTGGAATGCTAACTTATCGGCTAATGCCAGCAAGCTTGGTAAACAGTGTTGAGTGTACTATGTTACAAATCAACATTATTGTAATGCTGCTGTAATTATATTATATTTTTCAGCAATGCAGTAATGTAACACATCATTGTACTAAACTTATCAATTATATTAAAATATTAATAACAGAAAATCTGAATTAAAAGGCGTGAGCAGTGTGTGACATGGTTACTGTCGATATCTGTGGGGGATTAAGAGATTAGATTAAGATTAGATGCTAATCTGAAGGTGCTGCTGAGCTTGTACCTAGTCAAATTTCCTTTTTTTGTTCGACCAGACATGGTCAGACCTGCTGTTCCCTCTCCAACAGCGTCATAACGTTCCTTGGCGATGTATCAGATTAGTTATTAACAACTTTTTCACACTCTTGACATCACACATGTTGGCGAAGTTGGTTAGCAAGACGAAACTCTTCCTGTTACGATGATAAATCACCGAAGCCTGTTCACTTGCTAATGCTAGTTGTTTTCATACAAAGTGCAGGCTGTAACAGATCTCAGAGCAGTGAAAGCAGAGCCAGCAGCAGCTTGCCTAGCATGCTGAACTCTCATCAGTTTACAGTCATCACTTTTCTTTGGTACTTTTAATTTATGCCTATTTTTATATAATAATGGACTGCATTTATATAGCGCTTTTCAACACCCTCAAAGTGCTTTACAATTCCACTATTCATTCACTCTCACATTCACACACTATATATATATATTTGAATAGGCAAGCACTGCTGCCTTGCTTGTCCTGACAGAACACCACTGGTGTATTAGACAACAGCTTGGTTAGTGGCTGCTGGAGGTTGCTGGCTGTCATTTGTCATTTGCAAAGTGCTACGCCCAAAAACTTGTGATTGATCATGACAACTAGCAGCCATACCAGTCACAATTTTTTTGGTGTCGAACTGCACACCTCTTTGCAACCATTTTCACCCAAGTCATAGTGAGTAACCCCCAGCAACCACCAACCAACCTGATGTGGAATGCACACTTTTACCTTGTAACCTGGGGTTACCAGATGCTCTCTAGACCTCTATGGTTGAGGCCATAACAGGTTGCATTCATAAATGATATGGGTCCAACACAGTGACACACATGTGTTGCTAATTTGTGACAAGTAAAGGACTAATAAAATACTAGAATTTCACTCAAAACAGTGAATGATTACAGAACATCCAAGAAGTGAAGCCTTCTTAAATTCTCCATGATTGTTGAATCTGGCAGACACAGATCAAAACATCTGTCAATCAATACAGACACACTCGTAACTAAATTATCTAAGCAGATGAGCTTTAGAAAAAGTGGACCACACTCACAGTTATTGAGGAGAATAACTGAAAACGCAGCTTTCTTATCCATCATAACCTCCTCTTGTTATTGATGAAACTGGGATGTTTCATCAATAACGCTTTTTTTTCTTTAACCTTCCATAATAGGTAGTAAAGGTTTTATATGTACATGAGAGAAATGTTGTGAAGGTTACCTTTGATTTGACTTTTTAAAAATACTTTTCCAACAAACAGTTTAAACTTAAATGTCCTCTATAAGCTGTAAATCCTTCTAAGTTTTACATCAACCATTTTGATGTTGACGGCATTTTCATTACTGGGAAGGAAGCAACACATTGCACAGTATTGATAGAGCCCTTTTCTACATTACAAGAAAAATATTTTAAAAACTTCTTCCTACGTGACAAATTGGCCACTGACCTTGGAGTGGTTGGCTGGTTGCAGAAGAACCAGCTTGTCTACTTGTAGAGACAGCTCATTGTGATCCGCCTTATCCTTGATGATGTTGCACTTTAATTTTTCCAAAGAACTTTAATCATATTGTTTGGAAACACTGTGCCGTGCAAAAGCCTTGAAATTTTCTGGCTCAAATAATTGTTAATATATACAGAGGAGGTGAAGAGAGAGGTACAACAATGAGTGTCTACAGCCATCTGCAAAACATGATGGACACTATGTCACGGTTCAAGTCCTCATTTTAGCCGGTGGTGTTGGGAATCTTGTCAGTTTGATGGAATTATGAACATAGAAGAGTACCGTCAGATTTTCCAAGATGCATTACCATCTGGAAAGCATCTGATTGGCAACGGCTCCATTTTTCAGCATGACTATAGTTGACTATCAAAAATGCCAAAGATAGCTCTGGAAAGTGTCGGATTGGCAGCAGCTTCATTTTGAAGTCAGACACACTAATAATGCAATAAAAGCATACCTGGATGGGAAAATCCAGCACAGACTATCAGTCAGTGGATTGGCCTTCGAACCAATGTGGGATCGTCAGCAAATGAAACAAAAGGGAGCCAACATCCAAAGAAGAGCTTTGAATCTCCTTTAAGAAGCCTGGAGAATTATTTGTGAAGACTGTTTAAAGAAATTATATGAAAACTTTCTTCAAACTCAGCAGCTAATATTGGCTTTCAAGGTTATTAGTGAATTTATAAGGCAACTTTCTATGTATTTTTAACATGTTTTAATAAATCTCTATATCTTTTTTTCAATTTCCAGGCAGATTGTCATGGGCCTGAGTCTGTTGACTCAGGGCTGGGTATTAATTAACATTATCTTATGTTCTTGTTATTCAGGTTATGTATTGTGTTAAGATTTTCCTCGTTCTCAGGTTTTAGTTCTGTGCTCCCTCTGTTTAATGTCCCTGCCCGTGTGTTCCCTCTGTTCTCTGTCAGTGTAGTGTCTCTGAGTTCTGTCTGCGTATATTTCCTGTTTTACTTTGAAGGTCTGTGTCTGATGTCAGTGTATTCTGTTTGCGTTCTCCCTGTCTTGTCATGCTTCTTGGGTTCAGCTGTGTCTCCCTCCTGTGTGCTGTTTCCTCGTTTCCCTTTGTGTATTTGAGCGTGTGTTCTCTAGTGTTTGTCGTGGGGTCTTTTGCTCGTCATGCCCTGTGTTTCTCCCTGCATGTATGGTTTCGAGTTTTGTTTGTTAGGTTTTTCCCAGTTTAGGTTTTCTTAGTTTGGTCCTTGCCATCCTCGCCACACAGCCAGTGCCTGCATCTTGGGTCCTCCATTCATAACCCCGCACGTCTGCCACCGCAGCCGTGACATGGATTATAAAGAAATGAGAGGTAGCTCAAGACATTTGCAAATCACCTTATGTCAACAGATCTAATACAATTACATTCATCTTGTAACTTAACATAACCCTGATCCTGACCTTCAGATCTTAAATCAGATTTGATTTAGGGCACTAGCCCCATTAACCTGCAGACCAACCTGCACTTTGTTTGTCTGGTAGTCTGACAGATCTCTAGTGTCGTATGTAATTTAGTGAAGCGTCATTTATCTAGCACATTCTAATGCTAAGTTACAAAAAAACAAGCAATGCATTTTAGAAGCTTCTTGAAACAACCTAAAGATTCAGAAACACTGATGGATTGGGGAAGGTGATTGCAGAGGGTTTTTGTCTTTTGCTTTGCACTTGGAGTGGGTGATGGATGAAAGGCAGACATTTGAGGACTGGAGTGATTGAGAAGCAGAAAGAGGAACAACAAGATCAGAAATATAAAAAGCAGTAAGGCCGTGCAGTTCACTTAATCAACCAAATAATGTATTTTATTATCAATTTTAATGGAAACAAGTGTGTGTGTGTTTGAGGGGTGGAAGATCAGGTGGGCAATAGTTGTAGTTGAGAGGCTACCAGCTGCATTTTGAAGCAACTGTAATCGATTTTGTGCACCTTGATTGAGGTACATACAGAGGGAATTGCAGTCATCCAGATGGGAAAACATGAAAGTATTTTATGAATGAACAGTTTGACGTCCACAGAAAAGAAGACACATCTGATTTTAATGATATACTACCTCAGATTTGAAAGTAGATGTGCAGAATTATAGCTTAAATTCTGCTTTGTTGTTGGGAAAGTTTAAAAATGAAAGAAAGGTAAGTTTAAAAATCAGCAACTTCCTGGTGCTTACCAGGAAGCCATCGGACTTTAGCTTGGACTGTTGGCCAATGAGCATTAAAATTCCCTTTTTGAGGGCTTTTAAAGAAGAGAACACATGGCATCATTGTCAGTACTTTGCATTTCCTGTGTTTATTCTTATCTGTTATTGTGAGCAGCACATTTTTATAGTATGTAATGATTTATAATTATTTTAATAATGGTTATTATTCTCAATTAATGTATTGTTCCCTATCCTGGAGCTATTTTCCGCCCACTCTAATGCACTCTCTACCTGCAGATCTATAGTGCCAGTGCCTTGAAAAACAGTTTCTGCAAACTGACATTGATTGACAGCTTCATAAATGAACAGAAAGGTACTTTTCACAGGTTTGAAGATGCAACTTGAACAACACAGAGGTTTGACCACATTGAACTGTCATCCTCTGGAGAAAAAGCTACAGTTAGTGCCACATGTTCGACTGACAGAAAGAAAGAAAGAAAGACAGAAAACTTAAACAAACAGGAGATTAAACAGAAAGGAGATTTATAACTTGGCTTTTGCAAACCTGTCAGTATGTAAAGGTAGGTCATAGATATCGGACTACTTCAAAGAAAAGTTGAAAACAATTCTCTTTATAAGAGAAAAAAGCACAAAAACAAAGCGAATCATTTTCTTGACAGCCTTTCATTATTTGGGCTTTAATACTCAATCTGCCTGTGACTTTCAGTCGTTTTAGAAATACGTGCTATCTGTCAGTTCTGATTGATGTGGACTCGGGTGCGTATTTCAAGCTGAATATTTTAGTGATTTACCCTAGCTTATAATTAAAACACAAGTATGTGCATACAAAAGTCTAGTGTTTGTTCATTAAAGTTAACAACCTCTGCATGTTTGTATCATGTTTATGAGCATTGAAGCTATTTATTAGAAACACCTGATAAATATGCATGACTCCTGTACTGTTATATTTAGATCACCAGGAGTAAGGACAGCTGTATTTGTTGTGTTAGCTACGATCTTATACACAAAACAAAATTTCATATATAAGACAACATATCATCATCTACTGAAAATTAAAGTTGAATGACACTTTACAGTTTCTAGGCTGCAGCCAATAATAATCTCAGCTGCAACTTTGTTAAGTATGCTGGCACTTAATAATACGAATTGGAGTGGAGAAAATGACAGGAACACCTTTCTGTGGGATGCAATTCAGTTCAACAGGGCCATCAGTCTGGGAAGTCCTCTGTAGAGACAATGTGGGCTGACTTTTGCTCTCCACGTGAACTCTTTACTTCCAAACATCTAAGACTGCTCAAATGTGATTTTTCAATAGAACAAAACCTCCTAAAAGTGAAAGTCTTGTTCTTTGACTACAGTATCTCAAAATATTCAGATACACTCACTCACCATGTTGTTAGTTACACCTGTTAAACTACTCATTAACATAAACATTTAATCAGCTAATCACATGGCAGCAACTCAATTAGGCACGTAGACGTGACCTGCCAAAGTTCAAACAGAGCGTCAGAATGGAGAAGAAAGGTGATTTAAATTACTTTGAACGTGGCGTGGTTGCTGCTGCTTGTCTGAGTATTTCAGAAACTGCTGATCTACTCGAATTTTCCAACATAATGATCACATAATGAAAAAGAGAAAATATTCAACAAGCGGCAGTGTTCTGGGCAAAAAATGCTTTGTTGAGGTCAGAGGCACAGTAACCCAATAACTTGTTACAACCGAGGTATGCAGAAGAGCTTCTTTGACTGCACAAATAAAATACTCGGGCAGATGGGCAACAACAGCAGAAGAGCACACTGTATGCCACTCCTATTAGCTAAAAATAGGAAAATAGAAACACAAAACAGGCTGTAATAAAGACCAAAGTAAAAGAGTAGCAGATCGGAAAAACTTCTAATAAGATGAGTCTCAATTTCTGCTGTGACATTTGATGCTGGGGTCAAAATTTGATGTAACCAATGTGAAGGCATACATCATCTTGCCACGTGTCAACAGTTCGGGTTAGCGGTGGTGGGGGAGATGTTTTCTTGGTACACTCCGGGCCCCCTAGTGTCAGCAGAGCATCATTTAAATGCCACAGCCTACCTTTTTCTAGACCATGTCCTTCTGAAGTAAAGCCTGCTCATGCACTGCTGCTTTTTTGGTTACCCACTGACTTGTTTTCCATCACTTTAATCTGACAGCTACAAAACACTTGAAGGTATTCTGGGTATATGCATTGTTTATTTTAATCCCCAAAAGTTTGAACAATCTTGAAACCTGAAGAAATATTTACTCAAAAGCAGCTGCTGGCAGGAGGTATTAATGATCTCATGGAGTAACTGTGAGTTATATAAGAAGGAATCAGTGATAGTGTGATGTTTGGCTGAGTGGTGAATCACATGGCAGCAACTCACTGCATTTAGGCATGTACACATGTTCAAGACGACATCCTGAAATTAAAACCAGACATCAGAATGAGGAAGGAAGGTAGTTCAAGTGACTCTGAATGTGGCACGGTTGTTGGTGCCAGACAGGCTGGTCTCAGAAACTGCTCATCTCTATCCTGCCTTGTATCAATATTGCAAGTTGCTGCTGGGGGTGTGGGGGATATCTTCACAACAACTTTTAGGCCCCTCAGTATCAACAGACTTTAAGTATTGCTATTGAACATGTGCATCCCTTTATGGGCACAGTGTACCCATCTTCTGATGGTTTCTACTAGACAGGATAATGCACCAAAGCTCAAATAATCTCAAACTGCTTGCTCAAACATGTCATTGAATTCACTGTACTCAAATGGCCTCCACAGTCACCAGATCTCAGTCCAATAGAGCATTTTTGGGATGTGATGAAATGGGAGATTCTCACCATGGATGTGCAGCCAAAATAAAAAACTGCTGCAACTGCCACGATGAATTAAGCCAGTTCTAAAGGCAAAACGGGGTCTAAACAGATACTAGCAAGGTCTAGTAAATAAAACGTTAATGTGTCTATTTACAACACCATAAACTCCAAACTTCCAAAATAACCATAAAGTTGGAAAACGTATTTTTATAGCTAGTCTTCATGAATATAAGTGGGCGCCTGTATATGACTATTGCATTTGACTGCATTCATTTTATCTACAGATGTTCCCTTTTTGCTGTTTTTGACACTGTTCAGATAAAACTGAAATATGGAAAAATGTTTAATGATTTTCTGTGATGTTACTTTAATTATGCAATAATGTCCGCTTTATTTTTATTTTTTTAATTTGATTTTCTCAGGGTAAGGTGTTTAATCCTGTCGTGAGAAGCTGGTTCACAGAGTTCCTTTCCATAAAAGTCTGTCTTGACATATGTGGGCAGAGTGAGCCTGAAAGCTTCTCTAGGACTCGGAGCCCTTTTGACTGGTGACTAACACGCAGTGAAAGGGAGCAGAGGCAGGGGAGGAGGGTTTGGAGGGAGGAGGGTTTGGGGCGGTTGTCGTCACCGGGAGCTGCAGCAGCATCAGCATCACCGGAATGAGTAACAGTGCGCAACTTGAGAAATAACTACAGTGTCTGGAGGAGCGCGCGTGTGACCGTTAATCGTTAACTTCACGAGCCGGGTTTCTCTTCAGCGTATTCATGAGGGCTTAAAAGGTGCCAGCAAGGAAACCCCCAACACGGACTCTCTGTGGAGCTGCCGCCGAAGAAAGAGGAGCCATGGACTATATAAAAAACCACAACACTTATCTCCCCTTCTTCATTTTGATAAGTAAGTCACGCACTTTGACTCCAGTGAGTGTTTTGGTAAAACTTTTCTTCTGTCTCCTTTTTGCGCTTACTTTCTGTTTTCTTTAATTGGTTGAATGGGCACATTTGGCAACAGTGTGCCACGTTAATTAGCCTTCCTGCCTTTCTGCAGCGTCGTGCCACTCACAGAGATCACGGGGGGAGAGTTGGTCCAGGGTTTAGACAGAGTCTGTTGCAGTTTGATCCGATCATGAATCTTTGGCACAAAAACGCGCCGCCTCGCACACGTCCCAGCGGTGCTTCCACATCCACTCTGAGAAGCGACATCAGGCGAGGTGTCATTTTCTCTTGAGGCAACACTTGACGGAATTTGATTTACATTCATTTACACTGCAGCAGGACGACAAGACTTGGCAAGGAATGGGCTCTAGAGGAGTTACATAATAATTGTATGCTGTTGGTTATAATGCTTATTTTAAATAAACAGAGAAAAATATGACACTTTTCTTTAGGCTTTAAGCAGATTAACCCAGATTTTGCTCTGTTAAACCTAACTGAAAAAGGCAAATATCATTAAACAAAAAAAGGCCTGAATTTTCTTCCTTTCCCCTCCTTTTTAGTATTAAGAAAATAAAAAAATAAAATCCATGAATCATTGTTTACTGGAAGAAAATCACGTTTGTTTGTGCTTCTTGCCTGCCAGATCCAATCAGGCTTAATTTCATATGAATAGAGTGAGTGTTTGTGACCAGCAGAGGCATGTCATGTGGTCAGGGAAATTATGGTGAACTCACTCACAGGGATCCACTAGAGCTGGCTTATTAGCATCACTGTGACTTCCTCTGGCTTTAAATCATCTCATGCAGCACAGTTAGTTCACTTTTTACATGCTAAGCCTATTTTTAATCTGCTCATGCTTATTGAAAGTCAGATTTGTTATTAGTTCTTTAGAGGAGGGAGTTATTATTAGTACTACTGCTGGTAAGTGCTCATATATTTTGTTATGTTTCACACAGGTTGATGCAGCACCACATGCTTTCTCTGTCTGCTGAATAGCTGTATGTATCATATATGTTTAGCCAATCAACATGTACCTAAAGAGGGCAGTAGATAGCTTACTCCACTTGAAGCAACAACACCTTTTTTTTTATTTGCAAGCAAAAGCCACATGCAGGAGCCCCTCCCCTTGGCTTTAGCAGCCACTGTGGCTGGATGAGTATAAGTGGCTCTTACTGCAGTCACTCCAGTGACAGGAATGAGTCCAGGATGAGCTCCGCCAAAACTCACAGTATTATGTCAGATCCCCCTCCTCCCCTCTCCGAGCCTGAGGCACATCTAGCATGCATCCAACTCGTGAGGGATAGTCTTCTCATACCAGCGCGGCCAATATTTGATTTTCGCAACATTATCTATTCGCAGTATTCTCAAACTGCATGTGGGGAGTTGGAGAGAGAATCTTTAACCATAATTATAGAAAGCCCATAAAAATTACAATTACACTCAAGTGGAAATGCAAAACAGATCAGCTGATACATATCTGACTGAAAATTGCTTTCTCTGCTGTGGCAAATACTGTGTGATCAAAGGGCGGATGTGATTAACCAGGTTGGTAGCACTGTCCCATTTTGTGCTTAGTGTTGATTAACACGACAAACTGTATAAATGATGGATTATTTGTGCGCCGTGAGGTCACCCATCGGTTTGTAGACGTCTCACTATTCTGTAAACATGTTTATCTCTTCTCTAAATTGGGGCATTTTATCAGCAGGGTCTAGGAGGCCATTTGAGGCCGGCTCAAGTGGCCGCTCGGTGAACTGTTTCTCATACTCCTGCATTGGTGTCTTTTCATCATATGTGTATTATTAAGATGCTATCATTATGTTATTTTTTTAAACATCACAGTTATCGTCAGTACAAGTATATCTCAATACAGCTGCTACCAGTTGTATGCTGATAGCATTTACTGCTTTTTTGTAGTTTAGGCACCCGTTGAACTTTGTAATGATAGGGAAAGTATAATTCCAGCATCAGAATAGGTACAGGATTTCTTGATGGTACAAGTAGATGCCGCTTCCTCGAACAGAAATATATGTTCCAAAAAAATACTTCATATGGAAAACGTGGAATTGCTTTCGACCCTTACTGAGACACCAGTGAGAATCGAGGCATTGCGTGAGGGGTCTTTCTGCAGAATATCGGTGCTGCTGACTTTAGTTTTACCCCCGCTCAGTTCAAGTGATTTATTTTTCATTTCCTGTGAAATACGCTACTGTTTTTTTCTTGTTGCCTGTACAAAATCAGTGACAAATGGTAAGTATTCTTTTGGCATATACCAGATTCGTATGCTGGAAACTCACTCTAAATTACAGCAGAAACATTACTTGCCATTATCATCTGGATGAAATGTTTGAAAATATTTCCTTGTCTATATAACTTGTACATGTTAATATTGGCATGCCAAAGTTCTGCATTACAGATATATTGGACAGTCATTTTCATGTCACCATTTACTCAAGATTGAACATCTCCAAACAAGTTTTGTGTACAGTAAATTACTTTGCATTCATACAAAAAAAGATGGTACAAAACTATTGGGCCCGGTAGGCCGAAGGAAAAGATTCGATTTTTTTGCAACACTTATAAAAACACATTTTCAGTGCAGTCTTTTTAAAAGAGGCTTATCTTTGTCAGTTGTTTTTAATTAATACTGTTAATTAAATTCCTATTATTTAAAAGACGTATAGGGTAATATGTGCAAAAGTCTTGAGCCACCCCTCAAATCTTTATATTTTGCTTCCATCAGTCATTCTTGACATTTTTTTAAAAGTGGTCTTGAGCAAAAGTTCTCCAGGTTTTCTGAAGGTCCTTCTTAGTACTTTTTCACTCATTTTCAGTTGAGTCTGCTACCAGACCAACTTCAGAGAATGTTTTCTCCCTGTTTGTTAAGCCACTTAACACTGACCTATGAATCATTTGCATTTAAAAAGAAAGCAACTAACTTAAATAATGAGTTCATGTTTGTCCCTTTTTCACAACCTTGTCACAAAATTACATATCATGTTCCCGTTTCTGTAGTTGAGTCTCTCAAAAATGCCAAAGATAGATCTGGAAAGCACCTGATTGGCCAGTGCCAACACCGCCAATGCAGTAAAAGCATACCTGGGTAGAAAAACACCCAGTCATGAATTGGCCTCCCCAGAGTCTGGATCTCAAAATTGTTTAACCCAATGATTTTGACAGAGAACAGGACAAAAGGCAGCCAACATCCAAAGAAGAGCTTTGGGATGTCCTTCAAGAAGCCCGGAAGACTTCTCCTGTAGACTGCTTAAAGAAATTATAAGAAAGTTTAATAGAGTTCAGGCTGTGTTAAAGAATAAAGATGGTCATACTAAATACTGAGTTTCAAACTTGTTGAGAGTCTTATCTCTTTTTGCCTTATATACTGTGTTTCCATCTAAGTTTGCACAGGGTTCAGTAAATCACCTGTTTATCTTGTTCCTTGCAAATCAGATACAGAGTGTCTCGAGACTTTAGCGCAGTACCGTGTATATGTTTGACCTCGGCCCTCTGATGAACCCAGCCTCTCGCCCTGCGACAGCTTGGATAGGCTCTTGTCCCTGCATGACAATGAAGTGGATAAGTGGTAAAGAAGAAAGATGGACAGATGAAATTTGAAGATTTAAACACACTTTTTGAGAGCTTTCTCGTAGGTGGAACTCTCTAGACTTTGCTTTAACACAGTGCAAAGTTAAAATACATAAAGGAGATGGCTTTAAAATAGGATTGTACAACAGAAACAGTTACTCATATCCAAGTTTCATAATCTTACCTTCTCCTCATGTCTAAGTGTTGTGCCAAATTCCAAATTGCATTTTTCGAAATGGCACAGAAAGAAGCAGAGACAAAAGCCAACTATCCCATTAGTTTTAGGAGAAAGTGATTCTTTTCACACTGATTCAATCAATCACTTCTTTTTATCAATTACCCGAATGCCACTGGGGATTTCCTAAAAAATGTGAATTGGTAAGAATGCGTTTTATCATGAAAGAATTTAAAATATGCAAAAACATAAAGTACAAAGAGTCAAATTCCGATCCTGTGATCGTGCTTTCTTTCTGCCGTGTGACCGTTTTCAGTAGTTTACCCTGTTTCTGCTTCCAGTAACAGAGGCCAAATTGACTGCATCCTCAGATTTCAGCTTGTGCTTTGATCACACTTTAGCTTTTATAGTTATTCATGATATCTGCTAATTGAAACTAAATGGGATTGCTTATGCTTACTATTCTATTGGGACTCTAAGGTAAATACAATGGAAGTGTGACTGCAGTGAATGCGTGAGCTTCCTGACTCATTATGTGGTTAACTGCTGGATCTGATTTTGATTGTGAATTTCCAACAGTGCTAACACTCAGTGTGTGTGTGTGTGTGTGTGTGTGTGTGTGTGTGTGTGAGGCTTTAATGATAGTTCTAATCACCTGTGTTTATTTTACGCGTCTCGGTCCCCATGTGTCTCTGTGAATGTTAAAAGACGACCGATCTGATCTGCACTTAATCAACAGAGTTTGAATGCAATTACTGCACGCAATGTGCCCTTCGCTCGTTCACATACACGGCATGTCAGTTCAACATTGGAGTGACTATTATTATATATAGAAAAACCAAACTCACCTCCAGAATTTACCTGCTGTTTAATGTGGCATTAATGGTAAAGAAGGCAACTTTTTTGGCAAGATCAAATAAAAAAAATGAAAGGTTGACCCAAGATGAGCAAATTTAAGGCATAAACTGGTAAGTCCAAGTTTTAAACTTGCTGAGGAGTTACGTGTTTATATTTCAGGAACTTGGTGTGAGGATTTGTTGTATTTATGTGATCACTCTGTTCACTCTGTTTTACGAGGTGCAAACTGTACCATTTGCATTTGCAAGTTGTTCTTGCTTTCCTCTTCAAAACATCTCATTTCCTCAGTCTTTCTCCTTTCTGAAGTTGTCTGGCAGGCTTTGGCATTGACCTCATGTTTTAGAACTCCATCTGTCTTTTTATCTTGGAGGCTCTTTCTGTTTATTGCTATCCGCCTCCTGAACCATCAACAGCCTGTAACACAAAGAGACAAGTGAGAGTATTTCCTCCTGTGTCCTTGTAGTGAAGTTGCTGGTCTAATGTCTATTGCTCAGGTATAGTTCGAGGGTAATGATCTTTTTCCACTGCTGGCAGAAAGAGGGAGGGATAGAGGATCAAAGCTGACCTCGGGGGCTTCCCTCTTCTGGCTGGCTAACAGATAGATGAGTAGCCAGCTGTGTGTCGCCCATGTTCAAGGGCGACTTTGGGTTGGGACAAAGCCAAACCCTTTTTTTCATAAAAAAGTTTTTTTTAAAGTAAAATAGTCCAGAGATACAATTAGGCAGAAACATGATATGAAGCTGACCTTTGGCAAGATATTCAAAATGAGTGAGATTTTAGACTTGGCAAACATTTCAAGTGTCTAAGTTAGGTTTTTTGTTTTCTTGCTTAATACTGTAATTCAAAGCCTCAGATAAATGAAAATGATTAATAGGCTGGAACTAACTGTTTTTTTCATGATTTATGACTGTGACCCACAATGACCCAATGTGACAAGTTCTAAAGTAGGAAAAGAGAAAAAACAAGTGAGACAGCATAAATATTTTTTTTATTGGCCAAAATAACATGTTTTGCATTTGTAATGCGAAAACCGGTGCTAACCTTTGATTTCAGCTAATTTTTTTCAGTGAATAGCGCCAATTGTGGGTGTTGATGGGTTTCCTTAAGTGAACTGTTTACTTCAGGTAATTGAGCAGTGTTTTTGTTGGACTAAGTTCAGGGATGCAGCAATCCAGCGTTTGTAAAAGTAGGTGAAATACCCCCAAACTGCCCCTATTAGCATAGGGTGACCATATTTTGATTTCCAAAAAAGAGGACACTTGGCCTAGTCATGAAGAACTTTAATAATACTGTTTGCTTAAAGAAAATTTTAACATATTTAAACGATGCCTTCTCTGTGCGGTTACTGAATGGTTTTACAAGTCAACAAGGGCAAAAAATAACTTAAAAATCTCTGGAATTAAATAATGGTACAGAAATAAGGCTTCATCTGTATAAGAAAAATTACCAGTACCGGGATGTATGAGGGAAATTTCTTTTGCAGTTCATCTGAAAAGCTGCTTTTGCGCTTTGGCATCTTTTAAACATCACCAGGCGCGCTGCTGCGCGCTGTCTGTCCCGTGTGTGAGCGCAGAACAACAACTCACAAAGCCGCAGCTCGGGGATGACGTCACACATATGGGTCCTCTGTAGGAAAACCCGGACATTTTCATCAATCTCGAAAATCCCCCCCGGACGTGACCATGTCCAGTTTTCACAGAACGTGAAAAGTGGACATGTCCAGCGAAAAGAGGACGGTTGGTCACCCTATATTAGCATCCCTCATGCTACGTTAGCCCTTCTGCTAGCAAGTGCTACATGTTGTAAGCAATATAAAACTGAATTAAATGGATGAGTCATGTTACCAGTCTTGCTTTTCAAATCAGGATATAACAGATACACTAGGAAATATTGTATCAGTGCATTCATAGTTAAGGCCACTCCAAAAACATTGTCTTTATTTTTTGCTAGGGTTAGTGTCAGTGTTCAGGGCTACTGTCACTGCATGAGCCACTGTCCTCTGGGACATGGATGGGATTTTTTTTAGAATTCACTGATTGTTTTTATAATTCCAAATTGCTTCATGAATGAATATTTATAGGACCGACAGTGATACTGATATTTGATACTTTATATACTTCCAGAGAACTCTCCTTGTTCGTGCCATTTCACACTCCCATGAACATGTGTCCTAATTAGCAGTCTTTGATAAATCCTTGTTCTTTAAATAAAAACAGACCACTCTCTCAGGCCCTTATTTTCATCCCAGTGATTGAAAACACCTTCTCATACTTTTCCTACCATATTGTATTATTTTCCTCAATAAATAACGACTGAGTGTAATTTGTTTCATTACTGTTTTTATGACTTCAACTGAGTGAAAATCTGATAATGTTTAGGTCATATTTATGCAGAGTTGGAGAAAATCCCTAAGGGCTAATAAGTTGTTCCTGCAATTGTAAACCATCAAAAAAGAACTGATAAGTACCCTTGTCAGTTTCTGAGATCTCCAGAGATGTCCTGTATGTCAACAGCAGCCCGATACTCAAAGAGGGTTCAGAAATATTTTATTACAATGGAAATCTTTAGTATCCCAGAGGTGAAGGGTAATACGTTTTGGAGTCTGGCACACTGCAATTTTATTTTATTTTATTTTAAATAAAAAATAAACTTAGAATAAACAGATTCTCTTGGGTTCTACAAATATTGTCGCATTTGACCTCTAGGGGGCGCCTACTCAACTGCTGTATGCAAATAGAGTGTGCCGTCTCAAAGTCAAGGCTTTTCACCTTTTCCTCTCAGTTGAAGCTCGCAGCACAGTGAATTTTATTGAAAAGTTTAACAATTTTTCACAAGCCACAACTTTTTTAGTCTTTACTAGAGCTTACACAGATGGGCTAAAGATAATATCTGCCAATACTTTTGAAGGTTATAAAAAGAAGAACACACATAAATAAATCACACCCAAACGATGAGAAGTTTCTCTCGTTATGATTTATGAGTATGTGTTTAAAAAAATGTAAATATACAGATGCTCATAAACAATCTGACAAAAATGAGCAAAGTTTAAATATATTCACTTCTCACTCCTCATAAAGCAAGGCACCTAATAAATCCTGTGGGTGTTTACTTCTGGAAGAAGTGTTGATGCAGAGTTTTTCAAATTAAACTTTTTGCTCTTAAAGCCCAAATAGCATGGTCCAGACCCTGGTGGATCATAATTAACTCTTAAAAACTCTGGAACTCTAAAAAAAAAAAAGAAGCCATAAAGGATAAAACTGCAAGGGAAATACTCTCATTGCAAGACTATTTTGTGTCAATCTGAAATTGAATGGTGAATTGTGGTTTTTAAGAATGTAGCTGATGGCACGTCAGTTTTTTGCACTTTAGTCAGTGACAAACTCTAAGATGATCTGTGTGTCTGAGGATGAAGTCTGCAAAAAATGATTGAGGAGTTATGTACTCAAAAAGCAAGGCATTATGCCAGAGAACATACTTGCATCCATAAGTAGCCCTTAGTATTAGGCCCTTAAAATATTTTCCAGAAATATTTATGAGGACTCAGACATTTATTAACTGCATATAGCATTTTATATAGACATTTGTTAAATATTTCTATAGATCTTTTAACTGTAAATTGCGGTATGTTAAGGCAAAAAAAAAAAAAAACAATATTAAAAGAATTAATGACAATGACAACAATAACCGTTTCCCACAATAATCCAGCCATCTATCCATCCATGCATTCATTCTCTTCTGCTCCTCCAATTCAGGGTCGTGAAAGGGTTAGACCCCATCCCAGCTGTCATAGGGCAGAATGCATCCAGAATAAATTAATCAATATTGTGGACCACTTTAAGGGGGGTCACAGCAGGAACTCTAGTTATAATCAAACCTTTGAAACAATCTCCTCAGCAGCCTCCTGCAGCTTATCAGGTGGGACACTGAGTCATGCCCAAGCCAGCCGAAAAACAATCTTTTCAATGTGTGTTGGGTTGGCCCCAGGGCCCGCTCCCAGTATGACATGCCTCACCTAGGAGGCATTCAGGAGGCACCCTAGTCAGATGCCTGAACCAAGTCAGTTGTCTCCATTCAATGTGGAGGAGTAGCGACTTTATTCTGAGTCCTTCCCCAATGATTGAGCCATTCACCCTATCTCTAAGGTTGAGGACAGACACTTGATGCTGTTTGTGTGCACAGTCTCATTCTTTGGGTCACTCCCCACACCCTGTTGCCATAGACGAAGGAATGAAGGAAGGAATAAAGACTGAGCAGTAACTCTACAGCCTTGCTTATAAGCTCAGCTCTTTTCGGCACTGCGTCTGCATTACTGCAGACTCTACACTAATCCGTGTGTCAATCTCCTGCCCTCTTCCTTCCCTCATTCATAAACAAAATCCATAAGATTCCTGAACACCTTGGAGCAGCAACTCATTTCCAATCTGGAAATGAGATGGACACGTCATCCTTTTTTGACTGAGGTTTTCAGAATTAGGGATTCTAATTCTCATCCCAGCTGCTTTACACTTACCCTCAAACTGCTTTCATTTGATGAAGTCCATAGAATTACATCATCTGCAATTGTTCATCTGTACCTAGAAATTATATCTCTAAAAATTATGAACAGAATCAATAACAACTGACAACCCTGGTGGAGTCCAACATGCACTGCAAACCAGTCTGATATACTACTAACAGTGTGAAGCAGGCTCTTTCTACAGGGACAGAATAGCCTGCAAAAACAGGTCTGATAACCAAACTCCCAAAGCACCCCTCACAGGACACTCCTTGAGGTGTGGTAAGCACTCCTTCTACAGGTCCACAAAACACATGTGGAGTAGTTGGATAAATTCCCACGCACTCCCAGATGTCTACAAGAGAATGGAGAGCTGTTCAAGTGTTCCAGAACCAGGACAAAACCGCACATCCATCAGATATATATATTTGTGTTGGTGCCGTGCTTCATTAATGCCTTTGTTGTATTCATTTTCCAACATCTAAGCACAGCTTTGTGTTTCTTCACTAATATGACTCAGAGTTCACCCCAGTTTGGCTTTAGGCATTAAATGTTTCACATTTCCTCAAAGACACACAGGAGAAGGTTGGCATTTAACAAGGATATTAATATGTCAGAAAGGGTTTTGAAGTCTGTTCTAGAGAATGATTGGGCAGCAGCTGAGATCCAGACTGCCTTTATTCTCTTTTTCTGTATATACCAACGGAGTTATCGTGGTTTTCTGGTTTTTCTGGTGCTCATTTAGGAGCAAACAACAAACAACACATTCTTACAGGAAACCCTAAAAGAATTTAGCCTTGTGCAATAGTAGGAAATGTCGCTTCAACAAACTGTCAGACGGAATCAGTCTTAAATCACCGGGCAGCAGATATTCAGGTTCGCTAAAGCAAAGTGATTCAGTGAGTCATACAGCGATTTTTTTAGGTCTAATTTATGCCTTTAATGCTGAACTGAGACACTGCTGTTTGATCTCAGGGAAGAAATGTCAGCTTACTGGCCCATTCAGACTGAGTGGGAGTTGAACTTTGTGGTTTGAGATGAGAAGGTCCTGCTTCAGTCCCCTCGGACCCCCCGGGGTTTTATCCCGACAGATGTCGAGGCGACCAGTTCGGACACTGTCAGCTGAAATTCTGCTCACGTGTTCTTGGTGCTAATCTGTGTATTAAACTTTCTGAATAAATATATGCGTGTTTTTTTATCGGATGTGTTTCTGCGTTAGTTGTGAGTTGCCGAAACGAAAGCATTTCAAAAGGTGCAACTTTTCTTTGAAGGCAGACGGTCTCTGTTTGTAGTTTGTGTCACACTCTTCAGTTTCATTAACTTACTAATTAGCGAGGAGTTGGCGAGGAGCTTGCAAAACAAGTCAGCGTCTTCCATACAAACTACCTCTGACCTCTGCAACCATAAGTAGGTTTTCAGTGAAACGCGATATACTTCTTTCCAGACAATTTCTAAGAGCGACAGCAAGCAACCTCCTACGCCCACTTGATCAGGGAGTTTTCCCTAGTGACTGGTGGTTATCAGAGGGTCACTGACCATTGTCTAGGTGTGTATGACAGGGGAATAAAGATTAAATGAGATAAAATAAGTAACAATATCTAGTGTTTGTTGTTGCTGGCCAGCTGGGACACACGAGGTCTGTGAGAGATTTTAGCTCATATCAGCTAATTGTAAAGTAAAAACTATATAGGCTATAGAGAACGCAGTGTGTAGAGTTATGGCAATCTACTTTAAAAAACCAGTGTCAGTAATTATTTCCAAGAGTTAGGTACTAGTGACATCATTGGTTTACACAACTGAAATTACTAAGTCAAGTCTACAGAACTCCCTGTTCACCTCTTGTTTTTGCTATCATAGCTTAATGCCACCCCCACCAGGCTAAAGCCAGATAAATGTCTGTTTTCTTGAGACCACCTTGTGGCTTAATGTATTTGGATAAGTCTACAGTGTGAATAAATAACCCACCAGTCCATTTGAAACTAATGCAATAAACCAGATTTTGGTTTGGATTGTGCAGTTTTTATTTAATTTGCGTGATGGATTGTGCATTGCGGGCTACAAAAATGCATAGATGGCATATTTTTTCTTCTATATGAACACTGTTTGAGATGTATGTAAAGAAGAAGGGCTTTTGGCATACTCTGACAAGAATGAAAATGTATTTGCGAAAACACAACTCATGTTAACGTAGTGAGAGCTTTTTACTGTCCTCATCACTCCAAGCTTTTATTCAGTTGATTTTCCATCAAACTCCCATGTCCTTTTTCCATCTCAGCTAAACTGTGCCAAGCCACCTTGAATTGAAATTCTTATTAGCTTGTGTCTATGCTGCTTTTAAGCTTTGTATTCATAATCGGGAAGGAAAAAACAGAAAATTGCATGTTGCGTTAAAATCTCTGTGTTTTGTTGAAAAGGGACTTTCTGGGAAGAAGCTGCGTATCTCACACGATAGGCCAGTTAAATGAAGTCATGCTGCAGCCAATTAAATCATAAATTGAGTTATGGGTCTTAATTCCTAAATGCCAAAGGCTGATTCACTGCACATGAATGGGTCCTCAGAAGTCTATGTGGATGCTGGCAAGATATTCAAGCTCAGCAAAGGTGTGCATATTTTGACTTGGACATGTACAATCATCCATCTGTTTAGTTTTTATATAAAAAATATGATATAATAGAGGCTCTTTATGGAATGGAGACAACCTCTTGGTCTCCATTTGCTGAGACACAGAGGTAGAGTTGAATCCAGAAGGTCTTTGGTTGCGATTTCCATCAGCACAAATGCAGTCCTGGTCATTAAAGCCTACTGGGTGAACATGGGTTAAGGTACTGGTGTATATATATATTTTAAGAAGATATTTCCATTTTTTATTCACTTCAAGTGACTAATGATTTGCCCCAGACCCATAAATCCATTACTGTTTAATTGCATTAAGGTGAAATTTTGGGTAAATGTGGGGGTTTTTTTCTGTTGCTATCTTTCTCTTTGTTCTGACCCTGAGAAAGCCCCTTACTTTAAGTCTTCATTGTCTAAAAGCAAGAAGGTGTTTGGAGAACAAACATTGTTTTGTAATGTTCAGTATGAAGATGAATTTTCTTTTAAAGCCAGGGACAGCACAACTTGATTTTCTAGTGTGTTCTTTCAGGGAGCTGCCTCATTTGTCACCAGTTTTTTCTCATAACCTTGTCAGTGAATACTTTTTCCATGTTTTTTTGGTATCTCCACCTCTGAAGTCTTTTGGGTTTTTAAAGTTGCTCCTTGTGCAAGATCCAGAAGAATTGTCACAGACTTTGCACTTTTCTAAAGTTTTACACCTTGAGAGAGTGTAAATAAGCAGAAGTGACATCAGTGACATTTTTTTTTTTTGATAAAAAGTTGTTGAGTTTTGTCATTAGATACTTAATGCTTTCATTATTTAAACAGATAAGATTCAGTTTGCTTTTGTACATCTCTCGTTTTCATTTTATAATTTGGGTTTCTAATATGAGGGTAAAGCCTGGTCTGCATGTACCATTTTGACATAATCACATGAAAACTATCAATTCACCTTCAGTTCAGTTCAATTTTATTTATATAGTGGAAAAAATCAAAACAGCGGTCTCCTCAATGTGCTTGGTAAAGACCCTACAATAATACAAAGAAAAGCCCAATAATCACAAGACCTCCCATGAACAAGCACTTCTACAGGCACTTAAAGCAAATCACAGGTATAAATAGTAAAATCAAGTGGAAGCACTCAGAGAGCGCAAACCTCCACCAAAGCAGCTCACTCTCTTTTGTGCTATTTACTTTTAAGGGAATAGTATTCTATTTTGTATATACTCATTTTATTTTCTTTGATCTTTTTAAACATACCGTAAGAAGTTTGTAGTGCTGTAATACTCAGATAAGGGTTAGCCTGACAGGTGTTTACTTTGATTATGCAAACATTATGTAGACGTAGGTAATGGGTAACAGATTTGTTAACAACTGGATACGAATAACTTGAGCTTATTATGTAATATTGAACTAGAGCATATTTCTAACTAACCAAGCAGCTCATTCTCTTTCTCTTAACAATACTTTTTTAAATGATCGATGACATTATTGGGGTCAATTTTAAAGAAAGGCAGATGTACTGTAAAAGGTCAGAGGTCAAATGTGACATAATATTTGAATGCAAACTATAATGTCATATGTAGTATCCCCATATACCAGTATCATTTCCTAAATGTTGCCAATACAATAAAGGGAGGAGACTTTTGAGCATAGTTTTAAAGATAAAAGACATTTTAGGATAGTTTGACTTTATTTGACCTTAAAGAAGAGGTCAGAGGTCCAAAGTAATGGGATACTTAGAATCCCCATGCTGTATATCACTACCTACATGCCTAAATGTTCTCAATACAAACAATGGCAGTAAATATCTCTATATAGCATTATTATCATTTTGACCTTCAGTTCTCAGTCTGTTGACCTTAAAGAAGAGGAGGTCAGAGATCAAATGTCACATGTTATTTCAGATCTTTATCTTTATATGATACTTGTATGTTGACAATACCCACCACGCTTGTAAGTTATAAGACTTTTTGACAATTTTTGACCAATAAACCATTAAGTTGACTTTGAAGACCTTGGTGGGTGCAAGCCCATTTTTGATGGATTGTCAACACGACCCCACTCTGCACCCCTACAAAGTTTTATTCGGATACATTCAAAACTTTTCGAGCTCTTGCATTTACAGACAGAATGACACACAGGCAAACCCTACCAAAAATATAACTGCCTTTGTGGAGGTAATGATGAGCTGCTTTGGGTTCAGTATCGTGGTGTCATTTGTATGCAGACTCACTCACGAGGTTTCCATCCTAGTGTTGTTAAAATTTTTAAAATAAAATTCCAGGAAAAAAACTGCAACAGAAAAATTAAGGAAGATGATTTTTTTTTAAAGCCAGTGACTCTCTGTTACTCTGCAATTCGAGTACGTTTCCCATTTAAAACATTATTGTTGCGTCTATTGCTGCCACCTGTGCAAACATTAAAAGATATCTTCCAAATCTGCTTTCCATATGAGCAAAGGGGAGACAAAGTCCACAGTCGCTGTTGTGGACAAAACTGGATTCCTCAGTTCATACGAAACTAATGTGATTCTTTGGATTGCCCTTTTTATTTGGCTAACTCGACAGCTGAAGTCTCTTATCCTATCAGATACACTTGTCAAATAAAAATTTGCACACAAAAAAAAAGCAAAAAAAATGAGACCTGTGGATTTCTTCCATACTGAAAGTGCAAAAAGACCAGATATTTCCCTGCTTCATATTCTGGATAGTTACCATCTCACATTTTTTGACATATTACCACAGCAATGCATATCATTTAGACACAAGCAGAACCAAAGCTTGACAGGCCTGTCATGCATAGTAAGCAAACACTTTTTAGAGAAAGGGAACACTGTGGGAATATTTTCTGGTGGATTCTGACATGCTTTCGGTTAATATTCTTAAATCAGCAAACGCTGCGTTGACACATTTCCAACCTTAGAGTTTCGACGGGGAATTTACTGGCAAACGGTTGAGCTGAAACCCACAATGAAAAGCTTTAAAACAACTGACATGAATAAGAAAATGTGCAGGTTTGGGTACAGCACTGTGCAAAAGTCTTGAGCCGCAGCCTATTTCTCCATATTTTGCTAGGAAAATGCAAATGTGAATCCATTTCATGTTTAACAGCTGGAATATTCATGTTGTACTGTATGCATTTTTTAAAAAAAAAACGCATTACACTGTATTGTACACAGTAGCACTGTATTTTTTTCTGATGCTTCAATATTCACCTGACGATTCAATAAATGGGAGCACAACCCTGAATGAAAGCCAGCAATTTGCTTCAATTTCCAGTAGTGATGATGGCTGTCCGCAGCTGTTCCCCATATGTCTACATGTTTATTTGGATACACGAAACCTGAAGACATTAAGGACAATTTCAGGGCCCTGAGTGAATTTTAATTTGCCTCTGCATGTCTAATACCTCTTCTTTCTAATGGCTTTGTGGATGACTGACATAAAATTAAAGTAGATTTATGGTTCAGGATCGTGCTGGTATGTACAAATGGTTTCCAAATATGTGTTTGTGTGTGTGCATGGAGCTAAATAGATGAGGTTTTGGGAGGCGATAGCAGCATTTTGCTTCTTTTGGACAAGCCTCCAAGAACAGTCTGTAAGGGGCAAAGAAAAGATCAGAGAAATCTTTTTCTTGGTAACTTGATGGTTAATGACATTCGAAGCATTAAGTGGTAAGTGGCGACCTGGCATCAGACGGGAAGAAAAAGTACATTTTTATAGACTCAACTTTGATTTCTGTTGCTTTGTTCATTTCCTGTAACTTCTAATTAGGGCCACACTCGCATCATAAGCCAGATATTGCATGACTAACGCGCTCTGTGATATTTTCATTAAATTGAGCTGCTTGTCTGTAAGGAAGAAATTAAAGCACTGATAGCCGGAGGTGGTAGATTAAAGAAATGGATGGGGAAAACAACATTAACCATTCGTGTCTGTCGCTTTCCAGCAGTGTTTGTTTTTTTGTGTTTTTTTGTGTGTTTTTTTTAAAGAATTTAAACTTGAACCTTTCTGGTTTATGATGAAATATGTCATGTGGTTTGTTTGTAGCATCTGGTTAAGCCAGGGAAAACTTGGGGGATGTTTTGAAGCTATGTTAGCGAAAGTACGCCAAAGTTTAAGTTGCGAAAGTGGTGATGGCTTCCACCGAGTGGGGTTAAGAAAATTTCATGTTGTTCTTTGTCACACGTGAAAGAAAACAAAATAGAGATTTCGACTGTAGGTATGATTAGAGCAGCACTTTAAAGCATTTTTCAACGATTCATACACAATATAATCAGAAGGGAGAGCATGCTCTGCCAAGGTAAATGGACTGCATTCAAACAGCGCTCTTCTAGACTTATTGACCACCCAGAGCGCTTTACGCTGCAAGCCACATGCACCCACTCAAACACAGGCATGCAACACTTTTAACTGGGCTATACAAGGCTTTTCCTATCATCGACACACAGACAAACACACTGACATACACACACATCAATGGATGCATGTTTGGGAGGGGTTTGGTATCTGGCCTGAGGACACAAGCCCCACTGAAGCAGCTGGGGATCAAACTACTGACTTTCCAATTAGTGTGTGACCTGCTCTCCCTACTGAGGCACAGATGCCCCCCAAAAAACACATTTTGCAGTTTTGAGTCACATTGCACCAAAACGTACTTACTTCTCTGAAGAAGACGACCTTTTCTCTAAGTTCCATGACGTTCAGCTTCCTCATGACTACCGACACAGAGTGTGGCCTCGGCAGAAGAGTTATCTCAGGAGAAAGCATGATGCAGATGGACATTAGTTTCAGCTCCATGACAATAGAAGTAACTGACATTAAAGAAAATGTGACAAATCGCCGTGATATCGGAATAACAAGGACGCTTTCAGGAGCCATGTGTGGGAAGAGTTTTCCTTGAGGGGTATTGACCAGACATGCTCTCTAAAGACAGTAAACTTTGTTAAAGGCTGTATTTTAACTCAAACCACAATCTTGCCCTTAACCTAACCAATTACTGTTTAGCTAAATCTAGGCAAGTGGTGACTGAAAACTGAATACAACAAAAGGAAAGAAAGCTTTCTGCCGAACAGCCTTTAGAGCTGAAAGCCCTGAAGGCGGATTTCTCCCAGCGCTCTCCAATTCTAAATAAGTGCTTTTTCCTGTATAATCTGTGTCTAAGTCCCGTATTGTAGATCAGAGGAGAGGGTAATGGCTCCATTTGGTAGATCTGAGGCAGGAATACAAAACTCATGGAAAACTCCTTTGCCCCTTTTCTGTCTTCAATACGCTTTAACACTGCAGATTTATTTGATGGCTGGAGCCTTTGTCTGTGGAGTGTGCATGTTCTCCCTTTGCCTGTGTCCATTTTGTCTGGGTGCTCTGGCCTCCTCACACAGTCCAATTAACTTGACATGCAGGTCAGGTTAATTGGCACAGATGTGATGGCGAGTCTCTGTGTTAGCCCTGTGATGGACTGGTGAGCAGTCCAGGGTGCACACCGAATCTAATCCAGTGGCAGCCGGGATCGGCTCCAGTGCCCCCACAAACCCGTCTGAACAAGTGGCCAAGAAAACGGATGGATGGTTGGATTTATTTTATATTTTTGTCTGAAACATTGAAACTATGAAGGTTGTTCATCTAAAGAGATGACTTCCATTTTAACACCAGCTTGCAGTATTGCTATCAAGCACTATGAACCATTTCTCTGAATCGACAAACCTTTTTCTTTCTTTTTTTGGTAAAACATACAGTAAGTGTCATTTCTTAAGTTGAACTATCCAGACATTTCTTCATAAACATGATAGTAAATTGGGTTTCTTTTTTTTTAATTTCTACTCTCTGCCAGTAGACCTTTGGGAAAATCCTTTAGCATCAAACAGGATCGTTGTGCCCTTCTTTAATATTCTGCAAAACTATAGCTGCGTCAAGCTTAATGCAGCACTGAAGAAAAGAGTTGTTTGTCACTGTCCTGCTCTTTTCCTGACCATCTCTGGTGCAACTATTCAATAAAGGGCAAAGTGCCAAAAAGTGAAATGCAGAAATAACACAGCACTGTCTTTTCTCTTTCTTCTCACATACTCTAATTAGTTAGCTCCCTTTGCAGTCTTCAGCTGACACATCCTTCTCCGTATTCATTTATTCCCTGAGTAGTTTGGTCCCATTTTCTCTTTCCTCTCCTCTAAAGTCAATGCAGATTTCTTTACCTGAAATTTAATATAAGCTAAAGCCCATGTTAAGTTTTAAATATCTTCGAGCCGTTCAGCTTTTAGATTTTTATTAATGGCAGTAAAAATGATTAAAAGACATACCGGTACATTGAGTTTTTTAACCTTTACCTTTTTTTTAACCTTGTATCAGAGTCATGCTGGCTGTCCAGGAATTATCAACCTCCTCTTTTTCCCAAAATGTCAGACTATTTTTTCTTCTGCCAAAGCCTATTTCTGTTGTTTTGTACTTTGTATTGTTTTGATAGCTGTTCTGAGTTCGCTCAAACTCATTTATGACATTTTCCTTTTACTTTTCTCTCCTTTTCTGATACTTTTCTGACAAAGCGCCAGCCAAAAGAACCCCACTCCAAAACGCTATCATCTCAACTGCACCATGAGTCATAACTAATTGAAAGTAATGTACTGTACGGACGTACACCAATCAGCGGCAACATTAAAACCACCTGCTTGAAATTGCCCTGGATCCTTCAAGATATGGACTGTCTGAGCCCTCTGAGTGTCCCCTGTGAGGTCACGCACCAAAACGTTTGCAGCAGATCCTCTAAGTTTCGAAACGAGATGATAAGACTTGTTTCCACAGCACATCCCACAAATGCTCAATTTCATTGAGATCTGGGGAAATTGGAGGCCCAGTCAATATCTTGAATACTTCCTGAGCTTTTTCTTTTTGAGCGAGCCAGTAAAGGGAAATGACTTGTTTTCACCCAGACATCCAAATGGCGACAGGGCACTTTCTTCTATCTCTCCATGGTGTAGTTCTGAAGCTCTTCTTTATAAATATGTAATAAACTGTGTGTTTTGTTGCTTTATACACGGGTTCACATGTGCCAGCCTTTGCCATTCACATGCACCAATTAGCCTTGGCTGACCATGCCCTTTACACTTTTCCATTTTACGTTCCACCAACAATAATAACCCAGAGAACAGACTATAAATTGCTCCAGTAAAATCAATTGGAAATGAGTCACTGCACGTGAAAGCATAACATCCCCCCACTCACACGTGTATGTACTCTGCTAAATGACTTCCATGAATCCAGTCTCTAACTATTGATGTAATTTTACAGTTGGTTTTACGTCACTTTACTGTCACTGTTTCATCATTAGTCTCCCAGAAATGTTGCCCCCATCCCCAGTTAAGTAAGAAGGATCTCCAGCCATTTCATTGATTTTATTTTTTCTTCGCACACTTCTGCTTCTGGATTTGGTTTTGTGATTTAATTGTACTTCTTAGCTTGAAAAGAAGCACTACAAGAATAGGCAATGTGAGTAGTTGCTGGTTTTGTTTTTTACAGTGTATTTGGCTCATTTTTCCCCCTTTCTTTGACATCCTCATAAATAAAATGCATAGTTCTGAGACCAATTTGCTCAAAACTGCACACTTGAAAGCAATTACAATGGTTCAAACGCACATGATAGTGATGCTAACAAGGACAGGGGTAAACTTGAGGACTTTTATTATGTGATTATGTGAGGCATTACCTTTGAAGTTCTCTCTTTATGGTCCATATAGAAAATGAATAGAATAATATATGGCCTATAATCAATTTTAATTTTGTTCTCATCTCATTATGAAATGAATTCCTCATGTAAGTGGCCTGTTTTGAAACTGGCCACAATTTTTCTCAAAAAAAGAAAGAAATATGCATCAAGTAACATTTTGTGTGAGAAAAATGCAAAAGCATGAATGCACTTTGGTGAATAAATTGTAGTGTGGGACATAAAATCCTAATAAGGAAAAACATTGAGATCTAGTATTGTTTTTTCTGGGTGTGGGGAGGTGGGGCTTGTATTTTTTTCCATATCAGAACAATATTAGTTCCATATTTTATTCCTTTTTGCTTAATCTCCTTCTAAACCACCATCTGTCTTCACTTCTGAAATACTGAACTTTCATTTCAATTATAGATCGTGGCTCTGTCTATAGCCAGTTCAGCTGTCATGTATCTTGGGGATGAAGGATAAAGGCCTGGTAGCGAATAAGAGATTTGAGAGGATAAGGACTTTATTAGGCAAGTGTTGAGAGATGAAGCTTCTTCCTACAAAGGATGATTCTGCATAAAGCGCAAGGAGATGAATTGTAGGTACTTAATGTTTCCACACTCATTTTTTTTATTTTTACCAGGTGCGAGAGCTGTGCAGAACTGTGTCATGTCCCACTGAGCTCTAGTGCTGTTTTAAAGGAGGTATAAATCCACCTAATCAGGTGTTACTTAAATAGTATACATATCTCTTTAAGAATATCTGTAGGAACTACTGGATGGCTTACAATAAAACTTTAAGCAGATATTATTCTTTCCACTTTTGTTCCCTTTATTGGTTTTCTCAGATATATAGATCGTATAAACACACACATCTGGGATGTCACCCATTGCTGCATTACTGTTGTTGCTACATTGATTTATTGGAGCTAGATTTATTGAATGAGAAGTGGGAATACTAAGTTATCAGCTAACTACAATTGGGTTTGATAGCAAAGTGTAGCCATTAGTGCAAACACACAAATAAATATCTGAATTTCACTCACCAGATTTAGAAAACTTTTTCACATTGGCTCTTAAGCCCATTAAGTGCACTAGCTACATATCATTTGACATGTAATTACATACAAAAATGCTCCAAAAAGTGCTTAAACCACAAAGCCTGGGAGGTCCTCCTCAAAGGCTCAAATTAGCTAAGGTGATGCCTAGTAGACAAGTCTGGCAGGCACCAACCACAGACAAAATAGAAAGTGGTCGTAGCTACTGTGACATCAGCCATTGGTTTCTGAAGTCCTGTTTTGAAGCCTCAGCATGAGTGTTAATGCCATCGCCATCTTGGCTGCAAAAAAACAGAGGCCACAAGGAGGGCAAGTATGACCATGAAACCATGCACCCACTGGCTAACAACTTAAGATTGCTAAATTGTTAGCTAGTGAGCGTGTGGTTTCATACCACAGATAATCCTCTATTGTTAAATATAACATTACCAAGATTTACTGAATACACTTAAATTTGTATTCACTGTACCAAAAAAAAGAAAAAAAGAGTGACTGAGCCAATAAAGACTTAATAATAAAGAGTTGAAGACTCCCAGACAGAAAGTTGTTTTCCTTTAGACCAGCGGTCCCCAACTTTTTTTGCGTCACAGACTGGTTTATGTCCGACAATATTTTCACAGACTGGCCTTTAGGGTGTCACTGATAAATACAACAAAATAAAACCAGTACCAGTACCAAAAAAAGGAAGATTTATTCATAACACACGGGAAAAGACCCAGGGAAACCGAGTTAACATTAAAAATGATTTAAAAAATAACTGCAAAAACCGATAAAAACCCTGAAAACCATACATTTCACACCCGAGCCTCAACTCTCACGGCCCGGTCCAAACGACTCACAGACCGGTACCGGTCTGTCGCCCCGGGGGTTGGCGACCGCTGCTTTAGACAACAGCTATCGCCATCTGGTGGCCTTCAGGTAGAATGCAGGTTCAAGGTACTTCTCACTGGCATGATTTTTCTGACCTGGAAACTATGTCCATGTTTTATACCGTTATGGCACCAACTTGTAACTTAAAACGTCCACACCCGTAATAATGCAAACTTTATTTTCAGCAGGAGTATTTGTGAGTTAAGTGAAAATGACCAGTAGACCCTAATCATGGTGAAAACGGAAGGTGGCATCTAAATAACACCAAAAGTTAAAAAAAAACAAACCATTTTTTAAACATAATTGATTGATGATTAATTTGTTGGTCTGGAAACAAAATTTGCTGCAAAACTACAAAACTCATTAGAGAGAGGGAGAAATGCCCTAAGTCAGGTGATGTGATGATTTAGGCACAGGTAAAGAAAGAGAATCCAGGAGCGAGCGTGTAAATAGCATTAGGCAGTGCTCTGGTTGTACCCTTGCTTAGCTTAATTTAGCTCAGACATTTACAGCATGCCACTTTCATGAGCACATGGAGGGCGAATGTGTTTATCCAAGTGCCGAGGCTGATGTAGCAAATAGCTTTCAGCACTCAGAAACTAGCCTTGAAGATAAAAACTGTATAATTCATGGTCTTCTCATTAGAAAATTGCTCCGAGTCCTTCTGAAGCTGCAATTTTGGAGTTATTTTACTTGACAAGCAGCCAATATTCACACGTACGTTTTAACAAAAAGCTTTCTAAACAGGCCCAGATGTTGTTGTTGTTGTTGTTGTCACACATTTCCTGGTGGTGCAAAGCAAATCCTCTGAGAGGCCAGCGTATGCGATGGATGACAGAGCGGGAGATAGGTAGGAGATGGAGGCCAGGTTATCCACCTTATCATCAGGCCACAGATGATGGCCTGATGATAAGGCCGCTGTGGCCTGATGATAAGTTCCTTTGATTCTGGCTGCCCTGGCTTTTGAACAAAAGCTCACTCTTAATGGTTTCACTTCTGCTGAGTGATGGAGAGACAGTAAACTGGTGGCAAAGAGGCCCCCTGCTAGTTTGCTGCCTTTTCTATTGAGCTGTTCAGATCTGCAGCTTCCACTACAAAGCCCCGTCCTTGAACTTAGCTAAACTACAACACAGCAGTTTTCCGACTCCACAGTACCTTGATAGAGAAACTAACAAGGGCAGGCTTTGCTTTCAACTGAGCTGATGGCTTTTAAAAGTTACACTCTCCTCAAAGGCCTTTGGTGCAGTAACAGTGTAGTCGGGGTCCTGGATTGTCATCAAAGAACCTTGCTGCTAGCTGATGATGATGCAGATAGTTCAGTAATTCTTTCATTTCCTTTCTAGCTTAAAAGAGAGTGTTTGGATGTTTTTTTTATTTGTATTTTCAAGACAAGAAAGGAGTTGGAGGGAGTAAAATAAAAAGTTTGGATTCTTGGGGGATTCCCAAGCTTTTGTTAATAATAGCCGGTTAATGTTTTTTTTTTCTTCTTTTGGCTGAATCCTTTTCTTTTTTTCCTGCAGTTTAATTTTTCCTGTTTCCGTGCTCGGGACTATCCATAGCAGCTGTTATTCCATAATTATCAATAAATAGCAAGGCTGCCATTCATAGGCACGACCCCTCACCTCCTCATCATCAGCATCACTAACCGCTTTCAGTAAACAGCAATTTCAGCTATTGAATTTGTCCTGCTTGGCTTTTTTGACTTTGCCCTGCAGGCATCGGATAACAGTAACGTCACTGTTCAGGGGCCATTGCAACATTTGAGTTGTGACCCTCTAAGATATTATCATCTCCCTCATTGTCCACTCGTCATGCTAGTTAATACGTTGAATGTGACTTATTCTTTCAGCGTGCATCTCCAAAATAAGAGCATGTCTGTTGATTGTTGCTGCAAAGCAGTAAATGCTATTTCTGTATGTATATTTCCATTCATTTAAGAGTTTATCTACGAGGAGAAAAAGATAAAAAATATTATATTTGGGTGGTTGTGTGAGCATTTAAGCCTCAAGGCAAGCTGTCTTTGAAAGGGATGAAATTAAACGGGTGACAGTAAAAACATTTTGACTCAACTACATCTAATAGACTGAGAGGTTGGTTTCACAATGTGCTGCAAAAAGTGCCACATGCTGGAAGAATTTCCAGTGTGTGGAGTTTCTTGCATAGCAGAAATAACTGCTGTTTTTTTCATGGATTCGGGGCTTGTGTAACTAAAAGCGTTGGTTTACTGTTAAAGTTATTGTATCGCAGGAGTTTTATTCCTTTCCATGACTCTTGCTTGTATGTGAAGTGCTGCCAGAACCCCACTTTGTTTTATTAAAGGTCTCAGACAGATGCCAAAAAAATAAGGAATTAAATAAAATAAAAGTTAGGCTGGGAAAGGGCCAGTTGGTAATTGCTTTCGTTTTTCGTCTTGACATGTAAAGTCCTCTAATTCATGTGAAACTGCATGCTAACAATATATTTTCACGCCTGAAAATTCTGGTGTTAGTTTTGTAGCATTTTTGTTGCGGCGCTAACGAGGCGGCAGTGGAAACTCGGGGTAATTATGCGTCATACTCAGTTTTTAGGTTTCCACAGCCTGGATTCAGAGGACCACTTTGATGTTTTCCTGTTTCATTTTTCTTAACAATGTTACACTTTGTTTCATCTTGTTTGCAGCAGCATGGTTCATTGGTAGACGCTGCTGTTAACCTCCTTTATTTCAGTTATTCATACTAAATCTGAGTGTTTCTCTTTGACTCATCCATGAAAGTTATTGATTCTGTTTATCAAAACAAAAAGATACACTGCCCAGCCACTTTGTTAGGTACACCTGCCAACCACAGCAACTTAATAGATTTAGGCATGTCAGGTTTACACTACATAGGATGCTCCAAGAGGAGGAAAATATCAAGTAAGCGGCAGTTCTTTCGGTGAAAATGCCTTTTTGTTACCTAAGGTCAGAGAGAATGGCCAGACTGCTTCAAGCTGACAGGAAGGCAACAGTATCAAATCAAATCAAATCAAATCACTTTTATTGTCACATCACATGTGCAGGTACACTGGTACAGTACATGTGAGTGAAATTCTTGTGTGCGAGCTTCACAAGCAACAGAGTTGTGCAAAATACAATAATGTAAAACAAGCAAAATATAAAAATGGCTAATCTAAAAAGTAATAAATATATGTACAATATGTAAAGGTATATACATTACTGAATGTGTATACTAAATATGTTTTTCTACGTGTGTGTGTTTGAGTGTGTATATAGTATGTATATACATGTTTTACAAATGAAATAAAGTAAACAATAAAATAAGATATATAAAATATACAGAGGTTGGTATGTGCAAAACAGTGGCATTTATATACAGTATGGAGTGCATAATGTTGAAGTTCCAGTAGTGAGGGTGAGGTGTCTATGAAGTGTTCAGCAGTCTGATGGCCTGATGGAAAAAGCTGTCTCTCAGTCTGCTGGTACGGGACCGGATGCTGCAGAACCTCCTTCCTGATGGAAGTAGTCTGAACAGTTTATGGCTGGGGTGACTGGAGTCCTTGATGATCCTCCCCGCTTTCCTCAGGCACCGCTTCCTGTAGATGTCTTGGAGGGAGGGAAGCTCACCTCCAATTATCCGTTCAGCACACCGCACTACTCTCTGGAGAGCTTTGCGGTTGTGAGCGGTGCTGTTGCCGTACCAGGTGGTGATGCATCCAGTGAGGATGCTCTCAATGGCACAGCGATAGAAGGTCCTGAGGATGCGGGGGCTCAAATAACCACTCGTTACAATCAAGGTGACCATATCAAAAGACCAGGTGCCACTCCTGCTTGCTAAAGACAGGGAACAGAGGCTACAATTCCCATGGGCTCACCAAAATTTGGCAACAGAAGATTGGAAAAGTCTTGCCTGGTCTGAGGATGTGCGTAAATGTGAAAGCATGGATCAATCCTGCTTTGTATCAATGGTCATGATGTAATGGTGTTGGGGAATTTCTCTCTGTATAGTTTGGCACAGGTTTGGTCCTTTATTACTAACTAAGCACTGCTAAGAACTACAGTAACCATATCTCAGTCAGTAGCCTCTGGGATGTGATGGAAAGTTCTGCATCATGGATGTGCAGCCGATGAAATCTCCAGCAGCTGTGAGATGCTATGGTGTCAATATGGAGGACTGTTTCCAACACCTTGTTGAATTTTTGCCATGAAGAGTTAAAGCGGTTCTGATGGCTGCAGTTTACCAGAGTGACTGAGGACAGTGAAGTGCTTGTATGACCTGCCTACGTCTCGAACTAATAAAACCTGTTTGTCTCTGTCATTAGTGAGCAGTACCTGCCACGCCCTTTTTGACCGATTTCTGGACGAAGACTTCCCAGATGAGTTTCTTCCTCATCCCCTGGACAATGACAGCCACTGTGAGTTTGTATCTAGAATACTGATGTGTTGATGAGTTGACACAAATTGAAAATCTGTATTCCAGTTATCACCTGTATTGTTTTTATTGCTTTTCTCACACTCATTGCATGCATCTATATGAATATTTCCTTGACTGGAAAGCATGGTTAAATTAAGAACCTTAGTAGTTTGTCGTGCAGGCAGAGGATCAAAAAGACTGACATCTGTCAAAGATGACTACATTGGGAATTATCCCTGTAAAACTGGAGCTTTGAGACACTGAAAACTACCCATTTTGAATTTCAAGTGCAAGCATCACTCGAGATGTAACAACATTCCCCTGTTAGATTTTCAATTGCCAGGAGCACAAGTAGCATGCTGATGCCTGTGAAAAAGCAACATTTTTACATCATTTGTGATCAGAGGAAGGCCACTCTTTTATCTGGTTTAAAGAAATGAATGTGGGTTTCTATGAAATAATTATTTAATAATTCTGTGCTTTATCCCAGGAGGGATTCCTAATTCCCCTGGCTTGCTGCCATATTAGTGGTTAAGGCAGTTTCCTCTCCAGTTGTCACATGATGTCTTGAACGTCTCCTCCGTCCCCATCCTGTTCATCAACCCCCACACAGACAGACACAAAATCAGTCAAAGGCTCTGTCTGTTTGACTTTTAAACAGATTTTGGATTTAAATTTGATTTAGTGGAACTAAAGGCCTTGAGCTGGCATTTTATACATTGTTTTTTAAATGTTGTGGCTTTTTTAAAATATATATCCTTCACAGCTTTTCATTTTCTTAGGCAGAGTATTTCCTGTCTAGTTTTGTCTATCCTTTATGTGTTTGGAATTTGCGTTTTATTACTTTTTTATATTAAAGAGAGATATTTTCAGAGAGAAGCATCACTGGAGAAGTCGCATCCTCATTTTTTTCTTTAGTTCTGTCGGGATTTTTCTGGTCTCGAGATCATAAAGAAACACATTTCTCGTAATCCACTCTCCACCGCAGCCACCGCCACCCCAATCCTTCCAAAAAAAAAAAAAAAAACCTAAAAAAACATACGGTTTTACTCATTCCCACTTCGGCATTCATATAAATGAGTTTGGAGGCTTTTTTCCGAAATCGCAGATGCTGTTTATTCACTGTGAAGTTTTGCGGACAAGTTGTTTTTTTCTTTAATACAGAATCAGTTTGTTTCAAGATTTTATACATAGTGGGATAAAGATAACGTGAAAAATATACACTTTTTCAGTTCTTAGATTTTGGGCTGTTTTGCGTGCCTATAAATATGATTATTTCAGGCTAGTGGAAAGAAAATGCCCATAAGACATATTTTATGTTTCTATTTCAGTATATTTGTTAGCTTGGAGCTGTACCACTCTTCAGCTACATAAACCACTGCGATGTTTTGTGATGTACTCTTTTTTTAAAAAAGGAGTTTTCATCTTTGTTATTTCATGTGTTGCAGTTCCCTCCTGTGATTTTGAGTCACCGTGTCTCTGGACTTTATCGAACAGCAGCCGAAGTGACTGGTTATTGGTGTCGCCACAGCAACCACAGAGTACAAAGGCTGGGATGATGCCTGCAACTGACAACTCAGAGGGAAGGTCTGATGGTAAGAGTGCAGAGACTCACAGAGGAGCAGCTAAATCAGCGTGCTCTCATACACAGTGTTCCTCTTTCTTCTGTCAAATATGTTTAGAAGAGTCTTTGAGCTACTGTGTGAAAACGTTGCTTCTCACTTGACATTTTCTTTCACTCTGTGCTTCATATATCCAAATATATCCAAATCCAAAATTTGTCATAATGCTAAAGCATTTGCCAGATGATTTACAGCGACAGTGTTATGAGGCTGCTATAAAATAGTCAACCATGAATTTTCCACTTTGTTTTATTACCTTAGGACACTTCCTTCTTTTAACCCCATCACCTGAAGCTGAGGCCTCTGGGAAATGTGACTACCACTTAATGAGCCCAGTATTGCCAAAAAGCAGCATGGACTGCCTGCTTCAGGTGGCTGTGTATGAGGCCAGCCCAGTGGTGGGGAACCTCACACTGCTGATCAAGCCTGCTCAACCAGATTCAGACGTTCACTCGGAGATGCTGCACCACAGGGGACGAGACGACCGCAGGTCAGCGAACACACTCACCTACACGGCTCTTTCACTTAGATGGTTTTTTGGCTTTTTTTTAGTTATTTTTGCTGCACGGCCTCTTCTCTGAAAAACAAAAAACAGAAGGCACATTTCTGTCTTACTAAAGTTATGTAAGGAAAATGTTTCCTGCCTACCATGTAAGGCAAACTGTAGAATTGTGACAGCGTGTTGTTTTGGAAACACGGACAGATATTTCCTATTGATCTAATGCTGAAGCACAACTATCTTTAGAACAGCTAAAAGCATTCCTGAGTCTAGAAACAGGCTGGAAATGAAGTTACATATAATTGGTTAGGACAGAGGAGGGATGGATTGGCATATGCAATAAGTTTGTACATTGGGTTTGTTAGTGGCTGTGCAGTAATGGACTGTGCAATTCCATTATGAGTCACAAGCACACACACATACACACATACACTGACACACACACACAGTGACTTTATTTATTAAGCTGGCTATTCATCCAACAAAATCTGCAGATACAATGTCTGGACACACTCTTAATTTAAAGCGCTGTAACCATCCAGCAGGCTTCATCTTTCAGTGAAGTAGTTCTGTGTGTGTTGTGCGTTGTGTGGGATGTCATGCATATTGACATATGGTGCAATTTTGTTAAGTGCAAAAATAGAGACTGAATGGTCACAGGAGTTGACATCTGGCTGTATGAGGTGTTGTCAAAAAGTTTCGTGTAGATGGGACAGACAAATAAGCAAAAAAAAACGGTACCACTTAGAATTTGGCTAATCTCTCTTTCAAAACCACTTTAATCGCTGCTGCCATTTTTAATCACTCGGAGTGTGCGGTCTGTGATTTTCCTATCTACTTTGAACGTGCACAGACCTGGATTTCGTGTGGAGAAACAATCCTCGTGATGAGAACTTGACGTAGTCCAAAGTTTCCAAGATTGAAGGTTGTGCATCGTGTGAGGAGCAAACTGGTGACCAGGAGGTGTGAATGCGTTAACAGGAGTTGTTGACGCAGCGTCCTACTTAATGCCCCGAGGAAAAGAACTGTAATGCACCATTTGCCACCGTGTGTGTTGGAAACACTGCGACTTCTTCTGATCACATCAGTACAAACTTTGCTCACCACCTCCTAGTTTCTCTGAATGAAAACATAGATGAGGGATCACTGTTTTGACACACCAGAGGAGATCAGGCAGCACTGCAGAGGCGAAAGTTTCAACGGTCAAACATAATTTCCGGGCACTGATCTCTAAACAGCTTTCGTGGTGAAAATGGTCTTTACAGTCACAGTTTGCATATACGATAGGGTTGCGCAGTTGGAGCTATGGAGCATGGACATATTTTTAGAAATGGAGAGCAGGATTTGTGACGTGTGAGGTAAATCTTGGGTGCTGTCACATATCCCAGGTAGCAGGATTTGCTTTGCTTTGTTACGCCACCTATAATCACACAGCTCCTGGCCAGCTTTGTGAAAACACAATCAGGTTGGACTTATGATAAAGTGACAGATGGATTACGCTGAATAATAGCGACATGTTTGGTACTTTTGTTACATGGAACACATGCTCATGGAGGAGTGTGGTTTACATGCCTGATAATGGCAGCAGTGGTGGAAATGTGCCAATAAATGAGAGATAGAAGAAGGATGAAGGCTCAAACATTATTTAGTAAAACACTGTGGTGAGAAATGAGAAGAGGGTGCAGGTGGAGGATTTTAATATTCAGCTTCAGTTTTCATACATTACAAAGGTTCTTCATTTCAGAGAATGCAGAGGGCTTTAGCAGAACATATAACAAATGCAAACTTGACTGTAGAAACTGCAGTGCAGGCTTTTATACAAAATAAATCATCTTGGCAGTAATGTTGCATAAAGAAGGCAAGAAAGTGAAGATACTCTTGTTTTAACCTTTACTTTTTTTTTTTTTTTAACTTTTAACGCACTTCTTTTTAATATAACTATAAAAGCCAAAAATTAAAATTTTAAAAAAAGATACACATGTAGCTGTTTTCACACGTGAACTCTGAAAGACGTGGGGAAGAGTCAAGTCAGGACGTGATCCGCGGTTGTCTTCAAATGTAGCGCACAGCAGGAAGCAGTTTTCACCTCACTAATGGAAAGAGTCTTTGGTTTAGGCGAAGATGATGTCTCAGCAGAGCATGCTGGAGGCAGGTCACAGCAAGACCACCGCTAGCCATGAATGCACCAGTCTATTACCTGCGCTGTTCTCCCATCATTACAAATCACTGCAGATGGATAATAAATGTCGTTTGTACTGGTGAGCTGACATTTTGATGTGAGCTCTAACTGTGTGAGATATTTGGTTCTCACGTGCACCTTCGTCAGGTGAGGTCCACAAAAGTTTAGAAGTCTGTACTTTGAATGAACTTCAGGGTTAACCCGGGGGTTATTGTATTATGAAGGTGGTTCATTTCTCCTGGGGTAAATCACCATGGTGACTTACAGGTTATGCTCCAAGTTCGAGATTAGCAGGTATAAATTAATCACCTAAATCGTGTCACCACTCCTCAAACCTCTGCATGTTGAAAGTAAGAGGGGCTGATGTCTTTGCGTTTCTCTGATGAGCATCGGTCTGTATTATGAGTCCAACCTCTTTAAATTCTTGTAATCTACTTTCTGGATCCTTTGTAAAATCACCCCCTCTGCTGCCAGTATACTTATTGGCTGCTGCCAATGCAACTACTTTCATGTGAACCCAGAGGGGAAAACCAGAGTTTGCTGACTCTACCCGAATTGCTGATGCTAGGGCAAGTGAATCCAGATATTGGAGAGATACCCCGGGTATGTTGAGCTCGCTTCATAGTACAAGGCCCAGGGCTGCTGCTTATGTGAGAAATTAGTTTGATTTTGTTTCTGTGTGATTGCTTAATGCAGGGCTGAGTGGCAGATTTTTGGAGTTCCGATTGGCTGGATGGCTGGACCCTTTCAGGTGACCCTGCTCTACACTTCGTGTGAGAGAGAAGCCACTGTGGCTCTGGACTCGCTGGAGTTCATAAACTGCGAATCAGGTGAGTTTATCGGGTCGTTAAGAGCTTTCAAACCAGATGCTGTAATGGTCATTTCCTGTGATAAGCACCTACAACCGCACAGACCAGATAAAAGGAACCAGCTGTAAACTTTTTTTTCCTTTTCTTTTTCTGAGGTACTTTCACAGTAGCACATACTGGCGTTTTAACGTTTCCACAGCTGCTACAGGAGAACTTTTCTCTCTACAGATTACAGTTAAGGTTGCTTATGAAAACTGATTCACTCAAAACGTGTTTAGGTTTACTTTTTCCTTCTCATGCATGTTTTGCAAGTGAATATCAGCACACAAAAATGCTCTGGTGTCAGGAAAATTAAAAAGCTCATGATTTGCAGTCAATTTGCAAACAGGCAAAAGATGCCTGGTCTGTTTTGCAGATTTCTTGAACCTTTTTTCTCAGTGGTTTCACATTTTTCAAGTCTCTACGGTATAGAGCAGCGAGTCAAGAAAAGCCCCTCCGCAGAATCGACCGACCTTCCTGTAAAAGCTGCCTCGTCGCTCATCCTAACTCACCGGGCCTCTAAATCTGCTTTGTACGTTGTTACAGTTGTTGTGGGGTTGTCTCCATTGCAGAACACCATTTCGGTGAAATGAATCCCATTTGTGAGGAATCTTTCCACTGCAACCACTCAGGAGACTGCATCGACACAAGCCAAGTGTGTAACTTCCACACGGACTGTCCTTATGGAGAAGACGAGGGCTTCATCTGTGGTGAGATTTTGTTTTTGTTGTTGCAGAGGTTTTATGATGATGTATTTGATTCGATTTCGTCTGCACCATCTGACCGATTCTTAGAGCGATAGCATTATGAGCAGGAAAACACGTGTGACTGCTTCAGTTGTGCACATCGGGAGTTATATGAGGCCAGAGTACTGTAGCGCAGTCCTGAAGCAGTCAGCGAGCTATTGGCAAGCTGTAATCCATTTGCATTAGCTGTATAAAATTTAAGTCCATGATAAATTGTTAATCCTTTCACCAAAGGCACAAGATTATTCCATGCCAAGGGCCTTTACACAATAAATTTAAAGTGTAGAGAATAAGTATTATGTGGGGTGTTTAAAGTCTGAAACCTGAGTGCAGATTCTCTTCCTCGGATAATTTGCATTAAAGTTTTCACTGCCTAGTGTGTTTTTTCCTAATTAGCAGTAAAATGTAGTGTCAGGAATTCAATTGGCTGTTCTCTTTTAAAGCTCTCTTCTCTATCTACATCAAAGATTTCAGATAATATGATAAACCCCTTGCAGATTTATTATCCTATCAAAAAAAACATGCACAAGAAAGCATCAGTCATTACCTTTCAGTTCCTCTTACATCACAGTCTAACAAGTTACCTCTTTCTCTTTTTTATAACATCAATCACTGTGTGCAAAGAAAAAACTCTCCGAGACACTGAAAAGGCAAAACGCTTCAGTCAGTAAAATCGATATAGTCAGGGTTATTTAGAGCACTTGAGCTGTGAAACGCTGGGGGGAAAGGCCACAGCGGAGATGTAATTTCTTCAACGAGCACACGGGTGTCTTAACCACTTTCATATGCAAACATTGGTATCAATTTAATCTCTGTGGGTTCTATAGAGAGGTGGCTTACATGTTTTGTCTATTTTAGCACAAAAACTGGAAACAGCTCTCTCTGTACTCTGGCTTCTTTCGCAATTAAATGCATGCTTAGAGTGAGAGGAGAAGAATTACACCGATCTCCCGTCTGCATCAAGGACAAAGGTGGAGTCGGGGAAGCTTCAATAGCATAAAAATAGCCTTAGCACAAGGTACCTAAAAAGCTCAAAGATATGCCTACACATATCTTTTAAATTGATTATTTGTGGTTAAACCCACACATGCAGACTATCAAAGGATAGTCTGCATGTGTGCTGTGCATTTATGCAACAAGTGATTCATGTCCTAGCTTTTCAGCAAAATACATTACTTCACAAATGAAGGAACGCTTTTTAATCAGAGCACAGCAACAAGTCAGTTAAACTCCTGAGATATTGATCTGGTCAGTTAGGCAGCAGGGGGGGATCGTTAATCAGTTTCAGCTCCTCTGGTATTAATGAAATTAACAACAGGCAACAAAACAGGAATGGTTTTACAGGTGAAGGTCACTGGCATTTTCCCCTCCTCATCTTTTCTGATTGTTTTTCCATTTGGCCAGGGTCAGTGTCACTACTGGTATCATGAGGTGGTAGCTGGACCCTACAGAGGTTGCACAGGTAGGGTATCTCCCAGTACAGGCTCAAGAGCATTGAGGAATTCCAGGAGACAGACAGTTATTCTAGGAGAGCTGGAGGGGGTCGTACAAAGGCTTTAATCCACCAGGACAACCAGTATCTGCCATACATGCCAACCCTCCCGATTTTTCCGGGAGAATCCCGAATTTCAGTGCCCCTCCCGAAAATCTCCCGGAGCCACCATTCTCCCAAATTTCTCCCAATTTTCCACCCGGACAACAAAATTGAAAACCATATCCCAGATTGGCTCAGCCAATTCCAGTTTCCAACAGTGGCTACTACTACTGCAGCTACTTAGTTTTAATATTACTCTTATTACTCTTTCTGGGTCGCAAAATAAACTTTTAACATATTTTCAGGCGAGAATGTAGCTGTGAAAACTTCAAATATCTGAGCCGCCGAGAACAGCGAACTCCTGGCACATCGTTTTCAAACCTTTCGCTACTCAGGTTAAACATTTCTGGTCTGCCCGGCTTTCTTTAGACCGCGAAGGCCGGGTCCTCAGGTGGACACAGCCTCTGAATTTGGACACCGCCGCTGTTTCTGGCCGGACAATAATAACGGTGACATTTAACTTATTTTATCCGATAAATAAACATTGTAAAATTCAAGTTTTTTGTATATATTTGTATATGTATACACCCCCCCCCCCCCCCCCCCCCCAACAGCCCTTTTGAATGTCTCCCTAATTCTGAGGTCTCAAGGTTGGCAAGTATGGTATCTGCTCCTTTATGCAAGAAAGAAGAGGTTGAGCGCTGCCAGAGCTACAAAGTAACTTCCAGAAGATTATTGGTGTGAATGCTTCTGACCAAACAATCAGAAACAGACTTCATGATGGTGGCCTGAAGGCCATTGCTGCCCTGTGCTTTTCATAGATGAGAGCAGGTTGACCTGTGGAGAACATTAAGCTGCCTTTAACATCATTCAGCACGAGCAGTTTGGTGGTGGGTCAGTGATGGTTTGGGGAAACGTATCCATGGAGGGAGACACAGACCTCAGACCGGTTAGGCAACAGCACCTTCTCTCAGATCCTGTGCTGTTGCAGTGGATTCCTATTAGTTCATGGTGCACCTCAGACTGTTCCAGCAACTCAGTGATGCCCTGGTCCAGATCTGATGGGAGATCCCCCAGGACACCATGAGTCGTCTCATTAGGATGTCAGGCATGCACACAAGCACCTGTAGGCCATACAAATTACTAAGTAATATCTTGAGTTGCTGTAGTGGAATATCAGAAAAATGGACAAGCCTGCTGCATCATTTTTTTATCTAGATTTTCACGGTTTCTGTGATTTCAACCCTCTGTAAGATGATAATTTTCATTTCAAACAATGTGGCATCTTCTCAAAACGTTCCTGTAATTTTTTTGAGCAGTATATGTTGACCCAGTGAAGTATTTGCAAGCCCCCAAAACTGATAAGAGTCACTATGTTTTGGGGTTGTTGGACAACATTTTCACTTTGAAGGTGAAACTGAAAAAAACACATCCTAAAAGGTCTGGGAGTAATCACAGTGCTCTGATCTGAAATGTGTCGCAGTACACGTGTAGTGCAAAGTGTGGAGAGTGACAGAAGAAAATACACACACGACTTTCGCGTGAAGAAAAACATCCTCCGTATAATTTGTGCTCGGATGATTTCTTTCAAAATATAATTCTTGTCTGAAAGACGAGGAATCCGGGGTAGGAGATGGACTTTTTAGCAGCTGTGGTTTCTGTCTTTTTGAAGTATGATGATAATCTGCTTCCTTCCCAGATGCTCTCCCCTTTGGCTCATACTGTTCGTTTGACGGGGATTCATGTGGTTGGTCTATGTCCAACCAGCACTCTGGCTGGTGGAGAGTTGCAGGAGATGAGCTTATGAAGAGAAAAGACATGCAGGGTTTCGCTCTGCAGCACACACAAGGTTTGTGTCTGCATGTGTGTGTGTGTGAATGTGTGTGCGTGTGTGTGCACAACACATGTGAATTATGCCCTAATTTAATTACTGTTCCTCTCGTGAATCTCCTCCAGCTCCGATGAATTATTGCAGTGTGGAGTGATGGGAAAATACCCTCATTTGTTTTTGAAGCTCACATTTCCTTGTGTCAAAACTTCTTAATTTTCCTTTGTTGCAAACAGGATTTTTGCATTTACTCTTTTTTAATACGACGAGAATGCTTGTTTTGATGTTCAGTAAGTAAAAACAATAAAACCGCTATTGCTGCATTGACTGAGAAGCATTGTCAGGTAATTTCTAGTTAGCAATGTAACTTTAAAGCATATGTAGCGCTTGTCAGAAAGACCTGACAGGTGCTACTTCCTTATTCACGAGGGCTTGCCACAGCAGGTAGCGCCATGTATTTGATCTGGCAACATTTTTACGCTGGATGCTCTTGAAGCAACCCCAATGGGTGTAAGTTTCTTCCCAGGATTGAACTGTGGAGCTTTCGTTTGTCAGGCAAATGTAAAACACTGCACATGAGGTTTTTTTGCATGTCGAAAGAGGATGAAAGCAGGATTGCCAGCAGGCAATACTGCCTTGAAATAAAAGATGTAATTGTAACTGGTAGTTAATATGCTCTATAGCAAACATCTAGAGGTTGACTGAAATGTCAGCTGACCATCTTGTGGCTGTACACAAGTCATTTAGCAAGCAAATTAGTGTCCGGCGTTCATTGTGACTAGCAGAGCATTGCATTACATTTACAGCTCTGTTAACCTCAATGCGCTTTAGTCTACAAGTCACATTTTAACCGCACATTCATACAGCACTTTATTCTTTCAGCTTTAAGTACTTTATCTACCTCGCATCTATGGCCAATTTGCGTCGCCATAAAAGTCATTACTTTTATAAGCTGCTGGTTTATGTTGATCAATAAGAAAGATTGATGTGGGTTTGGCTCAAAAATCTAACTAACTAACTAGCTAAATCACATAACCTGGTGAATGTGTCACATTTATTGTCTTCCCCTAGGGCACTTCTTGTTTCTCCCAGTCAGAGAGAGTAATTCACTTAAAGAAGCGTCCATTCAGAGCTCTGCATTCCCTCGTCCAGTCTCTTCTGTTGCTTGCCAGGTCAGTTACTCGCCTGACGTAGTAGTTGAATTATTTAATTTAAGCATGTTTGTTTGTCTTGTCTGTGTCTATGTGGGGGAGTTCAAATCATATTAAATATCTCACCAAAAATCTTAATGATCCTCATCTCTGTTTGTGTAGATGCATTTCTCTCTGTACCTGCGTGGTCATTTTAATGGCTCGTTGCAAGTGGCTATAGAGGAAAACGGGACTGTGGACGCGGTACCGGTCTGGGAGAGGAATGGTCAAGCCGAAGATAACTGGGAACCGGTTGCCCTGGAACTGACTGACCTTCATCACGGGTACATAAGAGGAAAACAAACAGGGGGAGGAATGAAAGAATAAAGGCTGATCTCTCGTGTGTTAAAGGGATGATGTGTCTTTGAGGTTTACTCACCTCTTTTTCCCATGGAGCTCCATAAAGCTTCATTTTCTCCCCCTGTCAGTGATAGTGGAGCTCAGGGATGAGTACATGCTTTAGGTCAGTGATAAGTAAAGGGAAATTGCTCCTTTCATCTAAAAAATGTGTAATCAGATTTAGTGCTCACAATAAAGGAGATTTCACTCCTACTTTACTCTGAAAAGTTTAAGTACACTCACTGGGATTGAACTCCCGCTGCTTTCTCATAAGAAAAGACTACGGTAATTCTCTGATTGCTCCAGGTTTCGTATTAAAGTGACAGCTGTGTGGGGACAAGGCTCCAATGCTGACATTGCTCTAGATGACATTGCACTTGGAGCAGCCTGCTTCCAGTCAGGTAAGCTAAGATCACACAACCATTAAGTAAAGCCAATACAGATTTTTAAATAAGTTCTCAAGGGCTAAAACACACATTTGTCTTGCTTTACCGCATATTTAGTCTTTGCTTTCATAATGATCTGTGCACTTTATGAAATCAAACTGCGGCTGAGCTGGGGAGGAGCACAGAGAGACCTCCCCAACTGCTGTGTTTTGTTCAGCACCACAGCGGTCCTCAGCTATTCGTTTGATGCCCCGTTTAGTTGATTGGCTGAGACATGTGGGTAACCGACGTTTAATGATTTGCTGCAAATGTAGCGCCGCAGTACGACAGCAGTGTGTGCCAACATTCCTGCTCCCGTGTTGTTGCACTTCAGCTTTTAATTCTCAAAGTAGAGAGCAGACTTTTACAAGCCACTATGGTGCTACGCTAATAACAAAGACATGAAAAGGTCTGTTTTTGTTTCGGCGGGATTTAGGGGAAATATGGTTTGAAGCCTCCAGGGAGGCGCAATTGTGCATGTGTGTTGTGCTTCTCCAGCTGGGCGAGGACGGAACATTTTCTAACTGACATCGGGGTTAAATCAGGTTTCTAGAGTAATTTTAGAAAGCAATAATTCAGAATAATGAGTCTGCCCATCACATTTATGATCTCACTCTATGCGGGGATCTTGTTGTGTTCGAGAGGGTTATAAGACCTTAACGGCTCTTGTTGCCTAAGGGCTTGGCAATGAGGAGCGTACAACCTTTACCACCAATAAACGGACAAAAATCCCCGTGTCTGTACACTCCACAGTCGGTAAACACTGCCAAGATAGAAAGGTTTTCATGATGTAGCCCTGCTCTCAGGAAATCTGTGCCACTTTCATTCTAAATATAGTTCATAATCAAGTGAAATCCAGATGAGTGACTGTGCCTCCTCTCTCTTTTTTTCTTCCCCTGCCTTTACCTTTACTCTGGCTTCCCCTCCCCTCCATCAGATCTCAACTTTCTGCTGCCCGCGACTGACTTTGAAGATTTCTTAAGCCCCCTTCCGGAGCCTTCGGCCTCAGGTAGTGCACAGCTCCAGCAGTTATCTTGTGTAGTGTGTGAATTTCTGAAGTGTCCCAGTCTACTGTGTCATCTTTAATCCATTCTGTTTGCACAATTTGCACACCAGGTGGTCAATTGTTCACTCATCACAGCTAACCAGAAGCTTTTAATCCAGCCTGTGTTCGGCAATCACATGCCAGCTCCTTAATGCAATTACCCGTGACTCTTGTAGATGTGCCATATGTATGCGTCTGTTCTTCACTGTGTATCTTATCTCAGCTGTTTACTGATTTTCATGCTTTCGGTACTTTTTTCCCCTCCACATCACAATGTGAAAATGGTCGTAGTTTTCACAGCTTATTAAACAACTAAAAGCAGTATTGTTTTCCCCCTCTATTGCCTTTTGTAGAGGTTTCTCTGATGACTTGGTGGTTTACATCATGCGGTGCCAGTGGACCACAGGGCCCAACCCAAGCCCAGTGTGACAGCACTTACAGGAACAAAAATATCAACGTTACTGTGGGGAAGGAGGGACACTTAAAAGGAGTTCAGATGTGGAAGGTGCCTGCTACTAACAGATACCTGTAAGTGGTCAGTGATACCGAGCCAGGGAACATGTACAGCTTTTTGTAAACAGTGGACTTTGGTTGTATTTTCCCCCTTTTTGCCACAAATCCTCTGAAAAGCCTGCGTTGATTTTATCTCACTAACAGCTCCGTAGAACTTCATAACTCTGCTCAGTGGAGAAAGATTGTTATCCAAAATGACTACATCAGCGAGCTGGAGGATTGACATTTATGTTATTGCAAACTCGAGCACCGGAGCTTATTTTTGATTCAGTTCTGCACACACTAGTGTAAGTACTCCCAAGTGCAGCAAATCCATCGCTAAAAATATTGAACGTTTAAAGAAAAGGGAAAAACACAAAGTCTCCAGCTGACAAGCTTGTGACTTACTCTACCACCAGCCTTCTATCATGTTTCTCTTGCCCTTTAAAAAAAAGGAAGTCAAAGTCATGTTTCTGCATCTTTAAATGCTGTGGCCGGTGCACCAAGGCAGACATCTTCCATGTGTCTTGGTATTTCCAGTCGCGAATGTGTGTTAGAGACAACAGAAAAATGAAGCTCTATATTTATTTGTTTTGAAGATGAATGCGCTTGGGATGTGGAGGCACAGGTGGTGCAGGGAAATCATAAAGCATCAAAAATGCACTACCGGTTTAAATCTTTTCAGGGGATTTGTTAACATTAACAAAAACAAAAAAATGCCTTTCTTGGTTTGTAAAACAGCCATTGCTGTAAGAGAGGATTTTGGAAGTCTAACTCCAGATATCATTCATACTTGAGCTGTTTTTAAGAGCTCAGTCACTGAAAAGGCTGCATTTATTCAAATGCCTCCTCGTGTGATTTAGAGAGCTGTGTGTCAGTTTAGAGGTGGGATTTTGTGTTCTGTGTTAAACTGTTTTGGCCTTGTTCACCTGCCAGATAAAAAACCTCAAGCGTTTCTATTGTCTTTGCACGGCCAGCCAAACAACCTCATTATCGTGATTACGGCATGAGATGAGGCAAAAGTAGCCGGATTAATCGCAGGATTTGCAGAAAGTGAAATCATACACACATGTAATTGCTCGCCACATTAACACGATGTGAGTTTGTAAAAAGAAATCTTATTAGGACCACTGGTAACTATTTCATAATCCACATTTTACGACAGACATCTGCAGCCGTTTGCTCAAGTGTAATGCGGTATTTGCTATCCATTATGGTATATAGTGCGTGGCTAAGCCTAAAAGCACTTCATTTAAGACCAAGGATTAAATCTCCTTCTGTTGCAATGATCCTCTCCCAGGATCTCTGCTTATGGGGCTGCAGGAGGAAAAGGAGCCAAAAACCACAACAAACGCAACCATGGGGTCTTTATTTCTGCCATCTTTCCTCTGGAAAAAGGAGATATGCTTTACATCTTGGTGGGACACCAGGGAGAGGACGCATGCCCAGGGGTGAGTATAGTGAGGGTGAGAACAGGCTGGAAGGATTTGTTGATGTGCGCGATTTCCCAGTGGGATGTCTTAGAGAGGAGAGACGAGACGGCGACCTAAATTCTGATTTTCCTTTTTTAATGCCAGGTTCATGTTTCTGCAACTTTTATTTTTCTTTTTTTTTTAAATCTTGTGGAGCTTGATTTTCCATCTTCCACATGTTTTAGAGAAATCCTCACACCCAAAAGATCTGCCTCGGAGAGTCATCTGTGATTGAAGACAACCTCAAGCTGCAGGCTGGTGTAGAGTGGGCTGGAGGAGGAGGCGGAGGAGGGGGAGCAACGTACGTCTTTAAGGTAGCAGAAGACACTTTGAGTTGTTTCAGAACCGTGTGCATTTTCTCTGGGTTTGTGTGCATAGCATTGTTAAGATACAGCACTGTGGCACATAAACATTTGAAATGATTCAGCAGTGTTTCATTCTTTAATCCATAGATTTAAATATAGATTATATCTGCATGCAGCATGGAACTTTAGCACGAGGTTCACTTTTTTATGATCGCTCTTATCTATTGTACCATCGGGACTTCTAAAGTTGTTCTGTAGCTTATATAAAGTGTTCATCATCATTTAAATAAATGAAATTGAAAGATTTACTCGTGCGTGGTCTTTTCAGAAGGAGGGTGGAGAGCTGGTTCCCTTGCTGATCGCAGCTGGTGGAGGAGGAAATGCCTACCTGGAGGACCCTGAGTCCAGTCTGGACAACATACCACTGGAGCAGTATGAAAACAGCACCGAAGCTCCCAGTAGCAACGGCCGAACTGGTGCAGCAGGTAGTGTAATATAAGCTCTTTGTTGCTAGCGTCCTGTTGCAAAAACTCAGAATTTTTTTCTGCTATTTTAGTTGAATCTATAAAAAATGCCAAAAGTACCCCTCTGTTGAGTCATCTACCGTTCACTGAAGGCTCATCAGAAATGGTCTCAGTGGAAGGGTGGCTATGAAGAAGCCATTCTTAAGGAAGGGAAGGACAGAGAAACAGCTGAGGTATGCGACATTACACAAGAACTGGACTGAAAATCAGTGGCAAAACGTCAAATAGAATAATGAATCCGAATTTTACATTTTTGGCTCGAACCATTGAGTGAGGTACAACATTAACTTTCTACAGCCATCTGTGAAACACAGTGGAGGTTTTGGCGGAATTACAAAAATAGGAAAGTACCATCACATCTTGATCATCCGATACCATCTGGAAAGCATCTGATTGGCAGTGGCTTCATTTTTTAACATGACATTGATCCCAAATACCCTGTAAATTCAGTAAAAGCATACCGGGGTAGAAAAACACACAATCGATGACTATCAGTGATGGATTCGCCCCCCCAGAGCTGAGACCTCAACATTATTGAAGCAGTGTGGGCTCATCTTGACAGTGAATGCAACAAAAACCATCCAACATCCAAAGAAGAGCTTTGAATGTCCTTCAAGGAGCCCGGGGAAATTACAAGAAAGCAGCCCGAAAGAGTTCTGTGTCAACGAATAAAGGTGGTCGTACCAAACATTTGCCTTCAAATTCATTATAATTGTACAAACTATTTGCTCTATAATGTGTTTCCAATGAACAACTACAAATATTTTGTTATTTTCCTAGCAAAAACTAAATTAATAAGGGGTGAGTCTTTGTTCAATACAGGCCACAAAGGTCACTCATCACTAAATAATTTCACTTTGATGTGTTCAAATCTTGAGATGTCTGACTTTAAGATGACTCCGTCCACCCTTGCATAACTGAGGAAAATGAAGTTACTGTTATTGTGCCCACAGTATTCAATCTTCTATTCAATTATTTAAAAGAATGAAACAGCTTTCCAGAATCAGTGTTCCTGGCATTTTTCCCTATTAAAAACTAGATTCAATAGAATTAGTTAGATGGTATGCTATTGGTTGTTGCATTATAGGTTTTTTTACTCAGCAGCACACACAAAAATTTATTACAGAAAACAGTGCATGAAATTTAATATAAAGTTAGATCCATACATTTTTGGAGCAATAACATGTCTTTTGTAAGTGTGCAAAAGGAAAGGAACTTCATCCATGTATTGAAAACAGTCCTCATATGTAAACTTGTCTTAGTTTGTCCTTTTATGTTTTCCTAGTCAATGCAGCACTTTTTTTAAACCCCTTCATTTAAAGCTGAAAGTCTGCACTTCAATTACATCTTGATTGTTTGATTCAGAATCCACTGTGGAGGTGCACAAAAGCAAAATTACAAAAATTGTTTCATTGTCCAGATACTTTCTTGCCTAACTTTAAAAGCTGCAATTGTGGGTATTTTTTCTTTTTGGTTACAAATTACCCTTTACACTTTATGTTCAAAGAAAAGTTTAATTTTCTTATAAAGAACATGCTGTAAACTTTGGATGAGAAAACGTTGTTCTGACTGAATTCAGTGTCGTCTGATACCGAAGCGCGCATTTCATTTGTCCAAAAGGTAGCTGGAGATATGAGAGGATTTATTTGTTCTGTATTCTCACACACACAGGGTGGCGCAGGTTGGCATGCATGTGTTTGGCCTGTGGATAATGGGATGTATCTGGAATTCACTTCTTTCGCTGGAACATTCTCAGTAAATCCCTTCTGACCAGCCGAGTCTCAACGAGAACTGTTTATCAACTCATCTTATTGAAACCTCTGAGAGACTGTTTAGATAAAGATCTGCGTGTCAGGGCAAGTTTGCAGCTCGAAGTACTGAGCAGATGAGGTCTTTCTGTTTACGCGCGCTTTCTGCGAACTGCGTGTTTGCATGTGTGCTGATGTTTAAAGTGGTCATCCTGCCACCACATGAGACAAGCCGTACATATACAGTATATTATCACTGATCAAAGACCTCTGAAGGGCAGAGGAACATCTTTCAGTGGAGCTTGTCTGCCTTTGATATGTTGTTTGTATATCTGCTTATATCTGCCCGTCATTGTAGATTAGAGCTGTTGATCGACTGATGGTTGAACCCATTAACTCTTATTATTCATTGCGAGGTGTCTCTGTATTCATCAGTTCACTTTGGTGCAGTCAAAGGTTAAATTCATGCCCAAAACAAAGCTACAATATAGCTACATTGTTGCTGTATCTGACATCAGCCTCCAAGTGGATGGGCGGAAAATCTCCTTTCAGTTTTAACATTTTTTATGGCGACCGAATAGCTGACGCTTTACTCTTGACCCTTTGTCCACCCACCAGCTGCCTGTGAATGGAAACAAAGAAACACAACAACAGAACAAAAAACTGTCGGAAAAATCAAAAGCCCTGTGCTAAAATTTCTCCCTCGTTTCTATATTTGATACACTCCACATCCGACTGGATGTGCTCTGACCTTCTCAATTCTAGTCTAAACAAGACTGAACTTATTTGTCTTTAAAGTGTGCCTTCTGGCTTAACAGACAGACAGCTCTCTCACTGATTGCCTCCACCGCTGATTCAATATGCTGAATCACCAGTCGAAAGTAGGGCCTAATTTGTGACAGCGGAGACAAGCTCACAGCAGACACTACACACATTGGTGGCTGTAGATACTCCATAAAGCCTCACTGATGACTGTCTGTGCTTATAACCAGACTGCAAAGAATCTCAGTGTAACCTGAGCAGAACATAAAAACATTAATTTAGTAGTCATGAAGTGTGAAAATAGTTACTCTTTAGGGACCCTTGTCAAGTCTGAAAAAGCTGCTTAAAAGATATCAGCCATACAACCTGATTTGGGTTTGGTAAATGCAAAGTTATGACAGAAAGCCTGTTTTTGGATCTTGAGCCACACCGGGGCCTAAAAGTCAGGATACTTGGCCTGTGTATAATTTCGAAATCTCTCGAGTACCCTTTTAAAATCAAAGCTGCCTCGCTCACATTACAGCAACAGTGTAAGCCTTCAGGTTATTTTATGAACCCTTATTAAACTAATTTTAATCGCAACTCATTTTTCGTTGTTCTCAGTCGGTCAGTTTTTTCACTGCAGCAAACATCAAACACAGGAACCGTGTTTTACAACCTTGCGCAATGCTCCCAAAGTAGCTCTTGTAACAGTGAATGACTTTTTTTTGTTCCTCTTAAAGGTGGAGGTGGCGGCTGGAAAGATAGTTCAAGTTCTCACCTGATGGCTGGCAGATCCCTGGTGGAAGGTGCCGAGGGGGGATCTTCATGCCCCCTGGCGCTGTCTAAGCTCAGCTGGTCGACCTTCGGAGGGTTTGGAGGAGGAGGCGGTGCGTGCACAGCTGGAGGAGGTGGAGGAGGATACAGAGGTAACCGTATTTTGTCATCATATTGTTATTTCAACCCAGACTAAATTTTTAGTCAGCACTCCAGCTACTTGGTACTACTACCCTACTCCTGTACTTCTTGTTCTTCTTCAGACTCCATGTAGTGGTTGCCACAAAGCACTTTTTGCCTCTATCTCACTCTCTCCCCTTTGTTCTCTCTCACTCCAACCCTCTGCATGTGCTCCTTCGCTACATCCATGAATCTACTCTATGGACTTCCTTTTCTCTCCTCTTCTTCCTGGCAGCTCATCTTCATTGTCCTTTGTGTAGAACTCTACTCTGCAGATTAACATTTATAACTCAGAGCTGACAGGGTTTCAGAGGGACATGCAAGAGAGCAAAAACTGTTGGGAGGCTAAAGCAAATGCATTCAGTCATTGAACTTCTTTGTGAGGTTCGATGACTGAATGCATAGAGGAGTATCAGCTGATTGTGGGTTATTTTGACTGCGGTCTGCTGAAAATACTGCTCAGCTTGATTCACTACTTCTGCACCAGCAATCTGTTCTTCATTTTTAGTGTAACATTCATGTAAAATTTCCCACTGCTGCAAGCAGTGTTAAGAACTACATTTAAGTTAGGATTAAGGTATTTTCTGCCTTGATAATCACACTTCAGAGAGTCAATATAGAGTCGTTTAGACAAGAGAGTTAAAGTTATTACTATTATTTTTGTTGGTTTGTTTTTGACAGGAGGCGATGCTGCATTAACAGATGACATCACAGCTGATGGTCAGAATGGAATTTCATTTATTCACCCGATGGGAGAGATTTTTCTGCAGCCTCTGGCAGGTGAGACTGAGCGTGGCACCCTACGCCTGCATCTTTATAACGAGAGGTTTTAAGAGATTAGCGGAGGATACAGGATGCAAAAGAGCAAATACCATTCCCAGATGAAAACCTTGAGATGCTACTGAATATTTTTCAGAAGGTTATAACTGGATGATGAGCTAAAACGTTTTGTACAGCTACAAGATTAGATCAGAGTGCTTATTGAAGTACTAAATAGAGTAAAGCAAGAAAGACCAAGTGCTTCATACTTCATCAGCTAATAAAGCCAATGAGATGCAGCTGAAAGCATGTAGCACCTTGGCATAGGTTTAAAATTGTGTGATCATGCTAGAGTTAAGAGGAAGACTCCAGCAAAGTAGAATGGAAAACAACAGAGCTAAAGTAAAAGTTTGTTTAAAAAAAAGCTAGTAACAGGAAATTCCCACTCTCATGAGTTCATTGTTAAACGGTTTAATAATATCTATGTACATTGTGAAAAAGGCCAAACCAACACCGACTCGCTGTGCTCGCTGGGCCCCCGGGCGACACTGTATTAAAAACAGACACAACTCTGTAATGAAAATCTCTGCGTGCGCTCAGATATTTACCAAAAAGTCATCAGCGAACAGAGGTCATTGCCTGATTAGTGTGTGATTAGTGTGTAATGCCATAAATAAGGCTACAAACTGCAGGCTCAGTGTGTGTAGGTTTAAGGTAGCACCATGCATTGTGTTTTTGTGACAGCGATGTGAATCTCAAATGACGAATCCTCCGGTTCATGTAATACTCCTAACAGATAAACCAGTCAATGTCTCTCAGTGTGCTTTTGTCTGAATGTGCTTTGAACTATATTTGTGGGGTCACAAATCCAGGAGACCACAATACATGCAGGGTTCAGCAGCTTTGTGAGGACCAAAAATGCTGGATCCCACAAGCAGAAGTGGCTGTTTGGGTTAGGGTTGGGCAATCAGTCGTGATGAGATGGTTTAGTTTAGACTAGGGGACTAACTAGGGAATGCACTATATCAAGGACAAGTCCTCAGAAAGGTGTGCAAGAAAATGTGTTTGTGTGTTAATTGCTTTTCTATCTGTTGTATCAGATTATCTGAACATTTAGGAATAGAAGCATTCTCATGAATGTATGGGCTTATTTTTTTTTCCTATTTTTATTGAAACTAACAGCCCATCTGATTCTCATTATTCAGTGGGAGGAACAGGAAAGTGGCTAATTCACAGCGTCATGCAGCCTGTTGCCGTCGGCGCCAACAGACAGGCCTCCATTCTCATGTGAAAGACTTTGTTGTTTATGCAATGTGCCATGCCACTTTAAAACACAATGTCGGGGTCTGCAACATGAAACACATTCAAAGCATGATCAGGGGGGAAAAAGAGAGAGATTATTATAATAATTAAATTTCAAGGCAAAGGCATTTTTCTCTGTGATGTAGTTAAATGATCTCTCGCTTTAATTGAAGAATGAGTTTAATAAATCGAGGACACATGGAGAAGCCCTATTCTTCTTCCTGTTAGAAAACTGCATCATTAAAACAACGAGGCTCTTCCTACGTCACAATATCGTTTATCAATTAAACTAATTATAGAAAGAACATTAAAAAATGCAGCTCTGCTGTACTGTATGCATAAATTTGCAGTAATTGTTTTCCAATAATTAAAATCCTTTATTAGTTTCAAATTATATATATATATATAATATTTAACTTAATGTAACATATTAATGCCAGCAACACACTTCAGCAGCAGTGGGACACACTTTTACCAATGTTTGTCTGACTTTTGTAGGCAGCTTTAGCACCTGTTTACCAGGAGATTTTCAGACACTGTGTAACATCATGTCATTTTCATATCCACCATATATGTAGATGGTGTAGTGTACACATGCACTGATAATATAAAAATATGTGTTTAAAACAAAACAGAAAACCAGAATGTATTACAACGGGAAATCATTTTCTGTAAAAGGAACAGGCATGTGGCAGAAAGTGGACTGAACGCAGGGTTCAGCAGACAGAAATAAACTCAAAATCAGTTTTATTTAGCTGATAACAGGCAAGGTAAACAGAAAGAAAAACAGAGCAGGATAAGCATAAACTAACAAGAGGCAAATGAGACCAACAGAAACTCACACACCAAGAGGGAGAGGACAACAAAGAACAGAGGGAGATGCAGATGTTATAGACACAAGAGGAGAGTGGACACACCTGGAAGCACAGCTGAACAGAATCTAACAAACAAGACAGGGGAAGAAAAACTGTACATGACGCACACAACACGACTATCAAAATAAAATAGGAACTAACACACATACTGAGAACCAGACTAAGACATGCTAACTTGACACAAGGAGCAGACGTCGAGCCATGTCACAATGGGGACCCAAAAAGACGAAACACATAGATTAGTGATGATTACGGGAACTCGACCAGACAACCACAGAGACAGGCCAAAGAGAGACACGACTAGGACAGACACAAAAAGGGAGCTAACATAATTGAACAAGAACCAAGAAGAAGAAATATAAATAAAAAAATTCACGGGCACCAAAGAATACTAAAGTCAAGAGTCATTAATCAAGAACTAGAACATGAAAATCTTCTAATTCCAAAGAAAGGGATAATAAGTCCAACACAAACTGAAGATAACTGGTTGGAGAGCCAGGACCATGGGATATAACTCACCAAGGCAACCCATCAAATGTTGAGAAATTGTCTTCCTTTTGTTTTTATTTTATGTGCTCATTTTGAATTTGAGGCCAGCAACACGTTTACCACTTTGTTGCATCATCTCATCATTTAACACTCTTTAAACACTCTGTAAAAGTTTGGGAACCAGGACGACCAACTGCTGTAGTTGCAGAATTTTACAGAGTGTCCCACTTCTTTTGGAAAGGGAGAGAGGTGGGGGTTATGAATGTATTAAAAAGCTATTTGATCACAAGCACAAGATGTTCTTGACATGTAATGTGTTAGGACAATAACAAGCCTGATTTTATAGTGTCATGGAAAGACCAAAGTACTATCTGGATCATCTCCATCTATTTATTCTTTAATTTGTCGTAATTGTGCTTTCATTTAAAAAACACAGTTTTATGTACTCTATTTTGTGGGAGTTTTTGTTTAAGGATTACCTTTTAGTTTGGTGGTCTAGCCACAAACAAATTTCTAACAAATTTCCCACGTGTGGGACTAATAAAGGTTATCTTATCTTAGTTGGAATTTACAGGGCAACAAAGGAGCAGTGTGGCTTTCATTTTATAGCCAAAACCTGCTATACTAAAGCTTGTTTCTCTGTGCCACAGATGTCTTTTTCCCTCTATGGCACAGACGAATGGGCTGCAGAGCTAAATGTGTGTTGATTTGATCCCCTCACTCTCTAACAAATAGTTTTCCTTTTCATGTTTGTGTTTATTTCCTGTCTTCTTTCTAGCAATGGAAAGTCACGGTGAGTGCGAGATCAAGGTGCAGCTGAACTGCAGCCACTGTCAGACGCAGAGCTGCAAACGAGAAGCAGATACTCACCTCATCCTCTGTCTCTGTGATGATGATGATGAAGTCCTGGACATTGACAACGTTACATGTTCTAGGCCTCTAAGTATGTCTGTAAAACCCAGCAAACCCTCCTGCTTTTACTTGTGAGCCATGATATGTCAGATGTTTTGTTTTAATGTCAGGTGACACTTTGAATCCCTCACAATTCTTTCCCAACTAAGCAGCTAACAAACACTAATTGACAATCTCTGCTCCACCCCTCCAGCGGCTCATCAAGGCCCGACTCCACCGGGCCCGATGCCGACATCCCTGATCCTGGCTGTTGTGGTCTCCACCGTCGCCAGCGGCTTTGCGCTGGTCTGCGCCGGCGTCATCCTCAGTAAGAGACTCCTCCAGTTCTGTGCGCAGTCTGTGCCCTCCACCTTCCACCGGCTGTGAGCACAGCTGGGACACGCACATGCTTCCAGATGTTACTAACAACAGAAACAACTTTGATAAATGTTGGTTTAAATGCCGTTCGCTGGCTGTGCGGAAGATGACTAAAGGAGCGATGGCAAAGATATGGTTGTGAATTATTAGACGCTGACAGTGAGCACAGTATGAACACTCATTACAAGCACTCATTCCAGGTAACGCTCTCTTTTCTCTGGCTGTATGTATATACAGTATAAATAGGTGAAACAGGACTATTTTGCTGATGAGAGGCGATAAAGCGGTGACTGTTAAATACCGTATTGTTTATATGCTGTATTCAGTGCCTGCAGTGGAACGATTGCTCTCGTGGAAGCATGAACATTTTCGAGACGTGCTGTAAGCGTCTCGCTGCATGAATTCATTCTAAAAAAAATTTGCTGATTATAAAAAAAGCACAAGCAGAAAGAGTTGACATTTAACAAGAAAGTTTCTTTCAGTATGAGTGGGTTTCTGTAGCGGTAAATGTCAGCTGTTATAATTCATTGTCTGTAAAAAACAAAAAAAACAAACACAGAAGTGATTATACAGACATGAAGATTACAACAGTATTTGAAAATGAAGAACTGTGATAAGAGATTAGCCTTTTAGTCATTTTGAGAAGCGCGCAGCGACAAGCGCGAGTTGAGCTGAACCCACGGGCATCGACTCTGTGATAAGAGGATAGAGCAGAAATTGTTCATCTTTAAAAGTGTTAAATGCTATGCACACAAAGTGCCATGATATGGAGTATTAGAATAAGTGGGTGCTTGTTTGCTGAACAAGGTTACCAGAGTTTCTCTTGTTGGCTGCGGGTTTGAGACAATCAGATGGTCAGGCAGGCTGTAAAATGCTAAAATAGGAGTAATTAGGGAATTAATCATTAACTGTTTTGCTTTAATTTAACTACTCTGTAGCAACCACACTTAAAACAGGAAGCTCAAGAAAGAAGAGAGGGATTCTGAGACAACCACATTTTGACAATGAACATGGTCTCAAAGGCTGCTATGCAAAATATACTGTTAAGTACCTTCTTTTGTATACCAAATCTCGTTTGATTAACTCCAGACACTTTATACGAATACAGTTTTAACAACACGTGGAGTCATTTTCCAGTAATGTAGGACAGTGAGGGATTATACAGCTAATAACACTCGGAGCACCTTTGTCACCTTTTGTGACAACTGTGTGCTGCAGACTTTATGAGAAGGGAATCCTCTAACAAGAGCTTTGTAAAGGTGTGCGTGTATAGCAGGTTCTCTTTCTCTCTCTCTCTGTTGTCCTTTTCATGACCTCACTGAAAGCGCCAAATATTAAGCAAAGCTCAGCTATTTTCCCACAGCGCGACTTGATGAGAGTAAACTTTGTGTCAGAGCCTCTGGAGGAATCGGCGCTGCGCTGACTTCCTGCAGAATATCAGCTACACTCCCAGCTCCCTGGGGGTTTAACGCAGCCTGACAAGAAAACCAGGCATGACCAAACAGTTGGGACTTTTTAATGAAGTAATGCATGTAAAAACCTCCTGTAAGGAAAGCGATATGGAGTAACTCTTACAGATTTAAGAGTAATGTGGACATTTCACCTCCTGGCAATGAAATCCGAGCAGAATAATGTCCGTTTTCCAGCCGAGCCTGAAGCGGAAGGTATTTGAAAATTTATGTGGTGACCTCCACCTTCACACTCCCCTCTCAAATTTCTGTTTCGCCAGAAGCTTTATTCTTAACTTTGAATCCATTATATCTCATGATAGCTTAGCATGAAACGTTTATCCTCCCATTTTAAATGACACCCTTAACGCACACAGTGCAGTGAAACAGTGCTCTGATGGAGTGGAGTGTTTTTATTTTTCTTGTTATCAGTAAGTGCTAATGGCTGACCATTAAAAGATAGGCGATTGATGTTGGATGTGGTTGGTTTTCTGTCAGCAGAAGTGAGAGAATATGTCGATAAAGTGCGGCGGACTTGGTGAAAAGCGACGTGTGAGAACTGGAAGAGGCGAGTTATTCATCAGATAAATGTCCTTTTAGGATAAAAGACTGCAGTCTGCATTTCTGCTGTGAAGTTCTTCCTTAAGAAAGTTTGAGCTCGGTGTAATTAAACATAAATACAACCCCGCAATCAGCTTATCAGAGTGTAATCAGACAGACGATAATTGCAGATAAGGCAGTGCTACTAGTGGTGCATACTGGGCCACTATATGCAAAATGGAACACTAACTGCATTGTGTGTAAATGTGTGCACTTGCTCTTAAATAAATCAGTTCCTAAACAAAGGCTGATGACATTCATTTTTATAACATCTGCTTTAAAAAAATACATATTTGGGGAGGATGGGGTGTTTTTACTGGAGCTTGTGTAATTTTTTAAAAAAGGCAATGAACATACACACACGCTTCAGGTTAATGGTGTCTCCTTACTTGAGCTCTCCCCCATGCAGGGAGGTAGTCTGTTCCCTGGGTGCCCCATGTCCTTCACCTCCACCCCCACCTCTTCCTCCTCCTTCTCCTGCTTCTCCTCCTTAAAATTCCCCTTATCCCAACTCCTGAGTCCCTAGCATCTGCACCGGGCGATGGCTCGACGGCACCTCTTACCTGCACGCAACGCCCCCCCTCCCTGGCAGACTACCAACCTGCATCGGGGACATGGGCTGCCTCCATGGCGGGTGAGTCCAAACTCACTGGCACAGACAGTATAGGAGCAGTAACCAAGGAGAGGCCATCCCACATGCATGTCAATTAGGTTAGTGGCTTTAGAAAGAAGCAAGCTCACTTGACTTCTGAAGGCAGCTCATCGTCTCTGCTTGAGGCTTCAATAACTGCTACTAACATAACATAACGTGTGAATTACAGATCCAAACTGAGGGTGGTGTTTGAAGAGGTAGAACTCCAGTGTTGGAGAAGTGCTATGCAGAATTGGTGGAGTATTCTTTAAGAACAAAATGAAGCCCTTTGAAACATTTTTTCCCATATTTTTATAACTTTATTCTCACTAAGAATGTTGTTTTGGGATTGAAAAAGTTATCGAGACGTGGCTTGATCCCTCCTTGTGTTGCCGCTCCTACATTCAGACAGATGGTCAGGAAGATCCTTCTGCCACTTACATGCACTTGTAGGGTCCTGATTAAAGTTTGATGATAATTTTTGTCAAGGGTTTGTCGACTCTTTGGTATAACAAGCTTGTTTGTCCCTCTGCCTCGTCTTTTTCTGCAGTGTGGTACCGCAAAAAGAACGACCTGCATGCAGTGAGGGGGCGTCTTCAGAGTCCCGAGTATAAGCTGAGCAAAATCCGTTCCTCCACCATCATGACGGACTACAACCCAAACTACTTTTTCACTGGCAAAGCTGCTTCGTTCAGTGAGCTGAAGGAAGTGCCACGCAAGAACATCACCCTACTGAGGTATGACACAAGTGGACTCAATGTTAGAGTGCCAGTTTAAGGTTCTGCTCTAAACCAAACATGTGCCATTTCATTTGTTGTGTTTTCTCTCCTCTTTAGGGCCCTTGGTCATGGTGCCTTTGGTGAAGTCTATGAAGGTCAAGTTCTGGGGATGAGTGGTGATGGCAGTGCTATGCAGGTGGCCATAAAGGTCATCCGCTCATATTTTCTTAAATATTTGCACTTAAATGTTTAACAATGACACCTCACATGTATGTTCAGTACTTATAATCCCATAAGTGGTGCTTCTGCTTCTCAGAGCTAAAGGTCATGGAGATGCTTTCACTTACAGAATGATTGTTTGCTTTTCTTATGTTGTGCAAAGACTGCAGCACAAAATGACTAAAAAAGAAAAATGCAGATTTGCTCAGCGTCCCCGGATAAGATGCTTTAAAAGGCACACAGTTTAAAAGGGAAAAGCAAAAAAGCTGAGAGAGCACCGCATGGGGTTACCTGCTTACAATGCTCTGCTGATTAGGTCTAAAAATTTATATTTCCCCTTAAAAATAGCATGCACTCAAATTCTCTTTCTATTCTGCAGACTCTACCAGAAATCTGCTCCGAGCAGGATGAAATGGATTTCCTGATGGAGGCACTGATTATGAGGTGCACGAGACATCAACCATACACTTCCTTTGTGCATTACACACACACACAAACACACAGAGAGTGGCTTCTAAATATTTTTGCTCACACACTAGGAGATGTGAAACTTTACTCATTAGAAATCAAAACAATGACATAATTGTCCCTCAAAGACAATCATGTCTGCAGGGGTATAGTTTGAGCTCAGGAAAATGTGTGACGTTAATTGGTTTCTAGCGGTGATTGCTCTTTAGGGCCTGGGTAGCTCAGTCGGTAGAGCATCAGACTTTTAATCTGAGGGTCCAGGGTTCAAGTCCCTGTTCAGGTGTGATTAGTTTACCTACTTTCCTTAGGTATCAATAAAGTATTATGACTTCCCATGTGGTTTTGTTAAAGTCTACTCTATTTACACGTCCATCCTTCAGTCAGGAAGTGACAGTTTTAAATACATGTATTCTGGCTGATTGAAAATTGAAACTTTTTTGTGGTTGTATAATAAGTTTATCATTAATGAAATTTATTTTTTTGTGATTTAAAAAATAAACACTAAAAAAGAGGCAAGATATGACAATATGACACAGTGTGATTATTTATTTGAAAAATTTAAGCCAAAATGCAGAAGCAGCATGTGAAAAATTAAGTCACAAACTGCTGCCAGTCTTCCCAGGAGTGGACATCCCAGCAAATTCAGCTCAAGGTCAGACCCTCCAGTGCTCAGAATACAGCAAAAAATCCAAGAGCTACGTTTTAGTTACATTTTGTAGACTAAGACTAAAGAAAGGTTAGGAAAGGTTTTGTTTTGCAGTCACAGGACCTCAGCACCTTGCAGTCATTCAAAGGAGTTGACCATGAACTCCTTCATATACCAAAACTAAGATTTACAGATGTGTACAGGGATTTGTGTGTAATTTTTTAAGATTCACAAGCACATGCTCCGATCCACACACAAATAAGCAGCAATTTGACCACACGTAGAACTACTTTTACAAATGCGTGCATCCATACCTGAGCTGTACGATGTAAACGAGTTTAACATCCAGACTGTAAAGGAAAGAATTCCTCCACAACGATTGGCGAGTTGAATCATGGGGTGATTTTTCACACTCTGCTTCTACATTCTGGCTTAATTTTTGTTAAATAAACAATGACTGCATTAACATGTGTTGTTCTAATGGTTTTTGAGGTTCTATTTAAATTATTTTTAAGACCTCGCGAGGACCAGATTGTTTTTATTTTTTATTAAATCTTAAAACCTTACAATTGTACGTTCTTGTTACCATGACTGTATATTTAAGGATGGCAAACTCATCTTTGTTGCATGGTGTCTGCTAGAAAGAAACTTATGCACACACAGACACACACACAAGTGCAAGCCTTCAAAACAAAACACCCTGTTGTTAACTGTCCATGCAGCAAGTTCAGCCATGAGAACATCGTGCGCTGCATTGGCGTCAGTCTGAACATCCTGCCGCGCTTCATCCTGCTGGAGCTGATGACCGGAGGAGACATGAAGAGCTTTTTGAGAAGAAACAGGCCACGAGCGGTGCGTCTGTACTACACCTTTGCATGTGTGTTTGTACAATCTCTGTTTGTTTACGTCGCACACTAAACCGATCTGTTCTATGTCCAGGGCCAGACCTCGTCACTCACCATGCGGGATCTGCTGCGAATGGCCAGAGATATCGCCTGTGGATGTCGCTATCTGGAGGAGAACCACTTCATACACAGGTTCGGATTCGCACCCAGTTTTCGCAGCTTAGAGCTCATAAAAGTGCAAACTCAAAGTGGTTTTTCAGCCACAGCAAAAGGAAATGTGTTAGCAGAGCTACGCTGTGGTGAAATCTGCATAAAAATGATTCATTAGACATTCTGTAATGCTGCATATGTTGCTTTAAACGAAACCTCTTGCAATGCGACAAAAAAACACATCAACAACTATTATTTCATTTTGACTGCAGTTTGAGTTTGTCTTTGAGCAATTTGCTTTTCTTAATTTGAAAAATGTGTAGAATCGTTTGCAAACTCTGTAGCACGATCAATCATGCATTTGAAGGTTTTTCAAAGGCCTTCGTTTCTTCATTGCAAACCGCAGTTCTGAACTTTTTCTGCGGCAACAAATTTGACAAAGTAACAACAAGCTTCTCTGTTTCGTGTCATCGCACAGATATATCATGTAAAGGATTTTGTGTTTTTCAGAGACATCGCTGCCAGAAATTGCCTCCTTACCTGCCCTGGGTCAGACAGAGTGGCTAAGATTGGAGACTTTGGCATGGCACGAGATATTTACAGGTTCATATACGCTACTCTAAATCTGCAGTGGCACCCTATCCACGCAGAAACGCATGATAATTTAAGATGGATTGATGTGGTTATTGGAGCGTGGCTAAATAGATTTTTCATTTCCCTCCACAGGGCCACGTAATTTACTTACATTTCAGTTCGTGGCCTTTTAGCATTTACCATTTGTTCTTAACTCAGCCTAAATGTACCCTGCCTTTCTTTCTTTGTTTTCCAGAGCCAGCTATTACAGGAAGGGCGGCCGGGCCATGCTGCCAGTTAAGTGGATGCCACCAGAGGCCTTCATGGAGGGGATCTTCACCTGCAAAACTGACACATGGTATAAAGTCTACCACTAAATACCAGTAGACAAAGAAAATCACAAAACAGCTGTTGTTACTTTTGAACTGTATACACTTTGCTTTTGTCTCAACACTGGGACACCTTGTTCAGAAATATATCATTTAGAAGTGCCACACATTTGTAGGTCTTTGTAAATATCATGTGGTCATGCTAACTGTTCTAACACTACAGTGATTATTCAAACGTCTGAACATTTTTCTGGACAATAAACAACTAATACCAGATGGCGAACTTATTGAAATCGAAAACAGACGCTGGCAATGAAAGAAATATTTTTACTTTGCAGCGGTGTCAAAATGCAAAAAAAACAAAACAAAACAACAACAGAAAAAAAAATTCTCACGAGGCATGAAAAGTATTCGCCAGCGAAACTGAATTCAATTTTAAAAGCCTATATGTGGTCAGTACGATGCCCAGCAGGGAGGTTTCCACAAACCAAACATGTCTACTCCTAGTAGACAAAGCTAGGGTGCGTTACATCAAGTGAACATCTTTTCAAAACCAGGACAGCATTTGTATTCAAGACACTGAGCCAGCCAAACAAAGAGCACTCTATTGTTGTTAGAAAAGCGCAGTGGCTGTAATGGTAGAGGAGCGGCGTCCAAACCGCTTCTCCTGTGACAGTGCAAGTCAGATATTTAGTTTGGGGCAAACCATTTCAAAACCTCTATTTGGTAGAGTGAAAGAGAGGGTTGTTTGCAGATCAGAAAGTTAGACCCTTATAGAGCGGAGACCGCAGCATAATCGATTTAAACAGCAGTCTATTAAAATCCGAGCATGTTGATGGAAACGTGCACAGAGGCAGCTACAGTTGGACCGCAGTTCGTCCCTTCAAAGCTGTTTAGATGGGGAATCATTCGTCGGCAAGATATCTCCTCTGAACAAATGAAGGAAAAACAAAAAAACACATGAATGTTGCGGCTGCTGCGGCTTTCCAGTCAGTTAGCAAAACTCAACGCCAGTGATCTACTGCCCCAGGGGTGTCAAACATAAGGCCGGGGGGCCTGAATTGGCACAGCAAAGACCCCAATCCAGCCCACTGGGCGGCTTTGGAAAATGTGAAGCAGTGTGTTGATTTTTGAACTTTTAGTTGTGTTTTCATAGATTTTGAAGCTTTTCCTATTTATCAAGACCCCCTCCTCCTCCCCCATTGGCATTCATATTAGAACAAAGTGATTAACTAACAGATTAACAATTAAGTGACAGGAAAAATTCCTGTTTTCACACTGTCTGATATGGAAATGTCTGTTTTTCTGTGAATGAACGAACACTTTATGATTAGAATTACAAGGCAGTCTGGAAAAATGAACTGCAAGAACAATTTTACACATTTATCCTGTAAATGTTTATCCACTTAAACTGAGCTGTATGTGGCCCCACAATGTGAAATGAGTTTGACATCCCTATACTGCACTGTTCGGTGTAGCAACCTGTAACTGGATGTTGTTGGTAAGGTTAGAGTGTTTTTTGCTCAAATGCAAAAAGGATGTTTTACAAGCAAATAAAAGCAAAAGGCTTACAAAGGAAGAGGCTAACATCGGGGAGTAACAAGGCCTGCGGGGTTTTAGAAAGCCAAAGAAATTAATAAAACCAGAGGTGGTTACTAGCACTGTTCCACTAGAACACTAATTTAGAAGAAGAAAATAATACCCTGCCCAAAACAAAGTAAACCACAGCAGGAGTCTCGCTCCTAATGTCGCTAACAATGAATAATCTTCGATCCTTTGTCTAGTGAAAGTCAAGTCCGTGGAAATGGGAGAGATAAACCTTAGTAAAACCACCTACTATCTGTAAATACACTTTAGAGTAGCTGTACTGGGAGATTCACTGGTTTTTTATATATTTGTTCTGGTTGGGTAACATTTTACCTACACCCACTAAAAAAGAGAACACCTCAGTGGTCATTGCCAGGTGTTGAACAGTGTTAGACATGGTTTTCAAGGTGTAAAAAATGTTACACAACATTTTCAGGATCGCCTAGGGACTCTTATCAGTTAGAGTCGGGAGCAGGAAGCAGAGTGATTGAGATCTGGGTCACAGGGGGTCATGACAAGCGCACAACTGAGAAAACAGAGAGCTGGAAAAACAAAAACATGGAGATTTCGACATGAATACTTAAACTTGCTGCACTCTTAATTCAGCAGGGGAAAGATAAGAGCAATTACAAGCATTTATTTTGTCAAAAGAAACAAAAGAATTACCCTGAATGGTGTCAGCTTCTATTCAGGAAAAAATTGTTGGTTTTGTGTTTGTTCGTGTTGTTTGCATTTGTGTTCATGGTATTCCTTGTCCGAGGAACATTACAGTAGAAGAAGTTTAGCACTCAAAAACAACTTCATCCACTCAGTTATTGATCGATGTCTCCCTCTTCAGGTCATTTGGAGTTCTGCTCTGGGAGATCCTCTCTCTGGGTTACATGCCATATCCTTGTAAAACCAACCAGGAGGTTCTGGAGTTTGTCACCAGCGGAGGCAGGATGGATCCTCCCAAAGGCTGCCCAGGGCCTGTGTGAGTACTGACTCAAGTTGCAGTTTCTGTGGGGGTTTTTTCTTTGTATTTTTTAAAGACATAATAATGTTTGCTTCATCTTCCACCTTTGATGTGATGTTGATTAAACATTCTTTTGTCTACTCGGTGAGTGATGAACAGGAATTAAGGAGAAATTCAGAATTTCAACAGTTATTCATTTGCTGGTTGTTTCTCTGCTTTTGTCGATTACTGTTTAGCTATCGGATCATGACCCAGTGTTGGCAGCACTGTCCTGAGCATCGGCCCAACTTCTCGACTATCCTGGAGAGAATCAACTACTGTACTCAGGCATGCATCTTCTCTAGATATTTAAGACTGATAATGTTGCTTTTTTGTGTCTTTTAAATGTTTTTTTTTCTGTTTTGTTCTGCTCTGATTATCATTTAATCCTCACTCTTCTTTTCTCTTTCAGGATCCAGATGTGATCAACACGCCTCTACCTGTGGAATATGGCCCCAACACGGATGATGACGGAGGCACTGTAATCCGTCCTACTGACCCAGCATCTACCTGCCTCACTCCACTTCTAGTCTCACACCCTCCCTCCCAGGATTGTCCCTCCCAGCTGGGTTTCTCAGCCATGGGCCTGGGTCCCACCCCTCTTCCCCCGCAGCCTACAAAGCCCCGTCTGCTCCTGCAGAGGACCCAACCTGTCCACCATGAAGTCACATCATGTCGCGAGGTTTTGGAGCCATGCTGGGCTGAGCCCGTTCCTGCCCCTGGTTTGTCAGCGGTCTCCAACTGGCTCCATCCTGAGCCTCCTCATCACCAGCCCTGCTCCAGAAACAGCTCTTCCTCAGAGAACCAGAGGCTGAAGAACAAGACTAAGAACCTCTGGAACCCCACATACGGATCCTGGGTCTTGGATAACTTAAGGGGGAAGAAGGCGCTCACTCACACCCAGTCCATGCCGCTCTCAAGCTCCACCTCCAAAACGCAGACCCACAGCCCAGCTTCAGAAACCCACGAGGCTGGCAGTGACGGCACCAGCAGCACCTACCTCAGCCCTAAAAGCCTCTGCACTTCCTCGACTTCATCTTCTTCTTGCCAGTCTCAGGCTGCCTCTAGCACGTCCTCCCATAAGACCCCAGCAGGTGGTGGCACAAAATCTATGGACCTTGCTAAGCTCCAGAGTTTCCCCTGTGGCAACGTCAACTATGCCTACGACGAGCAAAGCTATGAGGCAGAAAGCCTGCCGTTAGTTGTGCCCAAAGCCCCAGAAGATGTGAAAAACACCAGCTCTGCTACCAGTGTCTCATCAGGGACTAGCCTGGGACTGGCATTAGGCCTCCATACCCCCTCATCCTGCATGCCCAAGCTGCTGCTGCTGAAGCGCCATGCCAGCTACGGGCACGAGGATGTGAGGAGACACACCAAAGCAGAGAAACCCACACGTGACAGAGACTCTGGCTTTTCTCTGTCTGAAGACCTCAGTGTTACTCCTATCTAAGAAAAGGATAACACTTCAAATGTCACCTGACTCAGTTTCTCACATACTGAGACTTTAGCTCTGGAATTTTTAGAATAAAAAGCTTGACCATGAAGGCTCCTTCATGGTCAAGTGCCACAGTGTCTGATTCTTACAGCTCCTAGAATGCTGGAAAACACAACTGAACATTCCCGTCCACACAAACACTCTGCACTGTAATACAGAGAGCCAACACTGGAGCCCTGTCAAAGGCTTCTGATACCATAGTAGCTGAACACTGATGCTGAAACACTGGGAGACTCGCGGCCCTGCACTTCCTCAGTGTCCACACTGTGGGTGAGGGCTGCCAAAACGTAACTGCTGTTGATGGACTCCTTTTATACCTGTTATTTTTTCTTTTTGCTGTATTTTACTCATGAAAGCTTTGCTGGCAGTATATTTGAATTTGTAGTATTTAGTGTATGACCATAAAAGGCTAAAAGAATATTGAGTCATTGGGAGGAGAATCTCCAAAACGTTTTAATTTCATAGGTATACATTTTTTGAAAAGTAATTCCACTCTTTTGATGCTGATGGGCAGAATCACAGCTATATATACACTTTAGGACCTTATACTACTAGTTGGTACTCTAATATAATTGGTTTCATCCCATACAATGTGAAAACACTTCCTCTGGCAATAACGTGTATTTTCTGACTTGGTAGGTGAAGCACGGCGGAGCCTGTTTTCAGCCTTGTTCTCAGCCTTGTTCTCAGCTAACTGGATGCTGGTCTATAAATTTAAAGTTTGGGGGGTTTAAACTCTTTGTGACTCTGGATCAGTGGTTGTCAAACTGGGGAGGGGCCCCACCCAGTGGAGCAAAGAGCCACTGCAGGAGTGGTGTTAGGAATCAGGGTACACTCAACAAAGCGTTGAGCTGCTTGCTATTGCAAACATCTCATCAGCCAATCAGGTGGCAGCAAGTTGATTTAGGCATTTAGGCATGGTCAAGGCGACCTGCTGAAGTTCAAAGCAAGCATCAGGATGGGGAAGAAAGGTGATTTGTGACCACACTGTACCCATCTTCTGATCCAATAGAGCAACTTTTGGGATGTGGTGGAAAAAGGGATTCACATCCTGGATGTTGGAACTTTGTGATGCAGTCATGTCAGTATGGACCAAAATCTCTGAGGAATGTTTCCAGCACCTTGTTGAATCTATACTATGAAGAACTGAGGTAGTTCTGAGGGTAAATGGGGTCTACCCCTGTATCATTAAGGTGTATCTAATGAGGTGTAAATATAACTTTATGTATGCTAATGCTTTTGTGTTGAATTGAATCTTTTTCACTGTGTGCTAAAAATTGTGGGATGGGGGTCGTGAGCTTGAGTGTACCAGAAACAGTGTGAGAACCACCGCTCCAGATTGAAATAATGGACGTTAGCTTCTGAAGAAACCGGCCCACCAAATTAGACACATTTGTTTTCTTTGAGGTTTTTTTTTTTGTTTTTTGGATGAGGTCTCGTTCCCCTTGTCCCAATATTTACTTGGTTTTAGAGATGTTTGAAGAGTCCGAGTTTGATGACGACCTTGCAGCTAAGAAAATAGGAAAGCTATTTTTGTACTTGCTCCTACTTGCTTACACTGGACTAACATTACATTTGTAGCTGTTTGTTGTTGATGTTTTGTTTTTGCATTCAGTCATGTTAATGATGAATCTGTAATCGATCACTGCCATTCGATACGTACTGCTACACTGCCTCTATAGATGTAGTGCTGGTAGTACTTACGTTTACTCAACAGGGGGAGGTATTCAACTCTGAAATACCAAACAAGTTGCTGTATTTATGCTTTCAGGTTATTCTTATTTAATCAAGTTTATAGTTGTACTTGGTGTGTGACATTATTTTGAGCCTAAACATGGCAATATTATATTTTTTGATATGTTGTTACATTTATGTAAGAGTTCTGTAGGCTTACTGTGTGTTATAAGATCAGACCTGCTGATATTTGTGTCTTTATCTGCTGTTTATCTCTTTAAGAAAAAAAAAAACGTTTGTGCCATATAGCAATACTGACTACTGTGGATTGTTTTTTTTCTCATTTTCTTAAAGAAGAAAAAAAAGACCCTCATCTTACTCATAGTTTATATTTCTTACGTCCCGGTTTTATTTCACACTCATTTCAGTTTTTATTCCTGTATTTTTGTAGCTGAGGATGCCTCAAACAAAAGTGCAAAGACATTCTATGCAATATACCGTCTTTACTTTCATCTCACCTAACTGTGCCCCAAATAAATCAACATATATCAACCTCACTTGTGTAAGTATGATCAGTCACACACATTTATATCCCTGCAAAAGGCCGCCAACTCTGTCCCGACTAACACGCGTAACACATGCTGAAATAGTGTTCCACTATTAAAGATAGAAGAAAAACGTTGTTCCCATTTTAATTTCATTTACATTTGATGACGTCCATCACCGGAAATAAAAATGATTACAAGTTTGATCACAGGAATGAACTTGATTAAAGAGAAATAATCTGCTATACAATGAAAGACAGTTCACCAGAGACTAACACACATAATACACTCCAGTCATTACGCAGTAGACTGTGCTATACTGGGAATGTGCTATATTTTGTAGTTATAACTGTGAGGTCTGTGAGCCAAACAGTTACATACTGAACATACACCCCAACCTTTAATAATACACTGAAGGCTGATGGTTACAGTAAGTGGTGTAACGTGAGAATGAGTCTGTAACTTGTGCTCGTTCGCTCTCTTCTTGAGACAATGAACAGGCACATTTTTATGAGGCTTTTCACTTGTAACATCCTGAAAGGGAAATGCACAATGCCTGCACTTCTACTTCTGTTCATCGTGTAGGAGGCTGAATTAGTGTCGGTGCATTTTCTCAATCATTTTGTTTATAGTGACAAAACTCCCTGCTTCCCTCTGTTCAGCATCCGTCGCACAGCATCGTTTTTTGTTTTTTTTGTCAGTGCTAAATGTGGTCACATAACAGTAAAAACGGTGAAAACCTGAGCCTCGGATCTACGTTTGATGCCCGTCATGTTCTTGTTTTCATTTTTAGTATTCTGTGCTTAAAAAAAATAACCCAGACCAATCAATCATATCTGAAACCATCCCGCGGTGTCCATCAATATAGTTGCTGTTCCTTAAACCCGTTGAGTCAAAGGTCACTGGCTGTGTGTTTCTGTATTTTGGCTGTTTTCTTTGGTAACCGAGCTACTGGTTTCTGCGCCGGCGGCACTGCTCACAGACTCCAGTGTGTGGATGAGGTTTTCCAAACCCCACAGGTAACCATCCTCCCGGTTTCCCTCCTGCCAGGGAATGTCATGGCTTAATGTCTGGCCCTCTGGTAATGCCGTGGTCTTGCCAAAGTCAATAATCCAGACTTGCGCGTTGCCCGTATGGTCATGGATAAAGAGGAGGGAGCTGCCAATGACCTGATAAAACAAAAAGCTGTTAGTATTAGCTTTTGATTCTTCATCTTCTGCTTTTAATAATCCACTCTTGCATCAATACAGATGGGCGACATATTAAAAAACCCTGCAGCAGTACGTTTTCTTTTTATTCCAACACATCGTTAGCTGTTACATGACGTACAACTGGCCAGAAAAAATGTGATAATTCAGCCACGGTTCAGTGTAAGCAGTACGGATACACGGCCGCGTATCTATGTAAACTTTAACAGTCCAGTTTCATGTTGAAATATTTTTTATGCAAGTAATACTATTATGTAACACTCAGTACCCGCTGTGTGTTTGATGGCGATCTCAAGTCTGTCATCAAAAAAAAAAAGAAATAAGTAAGATAATATTTTCTAAGAAAAAAAGAGAAAAACTTTTTGTTCCCCTGAGTGGAGCTTTGGAGGAAGTGCCAGGTGCAAAAATATTATTTGGCTGCTTTGTTTGCTTCCCTTTAATTTGCCACACATCTTTACTGTACGCAGAGGAGCTCTCACCTCGTGTCGCTTGAAGAACTCTGATGTCTTCAGGGCTTGCTGGATCTCTGTCAGTTTGCTCAAATATGACTTCTGCGGTTGAAAACATTTAAAATAATTCATATATTAGATGGATTAGATAGCTGGAACACAACAGGATGTAGGCAGAGTGTATATTTGAGAACCTCCTCCCTAATAGAAAATTCAAACAGCATCACAGTGCGAATATTTGCTCTGTGGTTTACTCTCGTAGATCGCTTCGAGGCTGTTTTTGTTTGCCTTTAGAGCTTTTTTTAAATGTAAAGGCAGAGCCTACAAACAATTTCTATCTGTTCAAACACTGAACGCGGATGTGGGAGCCTATTCGGCTGCTGCATTCGTAGCTGATGAGCCGTTTCAGGTTAACGCCTGCACCGCTGCACTGTGTGTCTACTCCGAGTCCTTACACGGATGAATAAAAATGTGCGTGAAGAGGATAACTGACTGCCACGTACCACAATGTTGACGTTTCCACCGACAAAGTCCTTGAAGACTTGGATGACATCCCGCTTCGATCTTGTTTTCTTGAAGTCAGTTCGACATGTGCCGTCACTTTTCTAAAGAAAAAAGAGAGAGAGCCAACCGTTCACACCTATGGGCAATTTAGATGCACCGATTAGCCTAATCCCACTGACTGCATGTCTATGGACTGGGAGAACACGCAAACTCGAAAATTCGAACCCAAGACCTTCTTGTTGTGAGGCCACAATTCTAATCACAGTGTGGCACCATGCCTCCTATGAGCATTACACAATAAAATAAGTTCAATTAAAGATAATTATCTGGTGTGTCAGCTGGAATTTAAGGTTGTGTAGCACAGGAAGAGTAACTACACTGTAAGAAAAAGTCCTAATATAAAAGTATTTTACTGTGTATTTTACAGTTTTGTTCTGTTCTTCTAGAATATCATTAAATTTACATAAATAGACTGTGATTTCACATTTCAAATGTAAATTAACGTAAAATCACTGTAATGTAATAAAACATAATTTTCTTGTTTTTTAAATGTATTTGTCTGTACATATGCATATTTAGATTGTTAAAATACATTCACAAATGTATCATGATTTCACAAATATTTGTCTGTTATTTGAAAGATTGAACTGTTAAATTCAAATGTAATGCTATGGCAAAATATATGAAATGACTCTTATAAACTTTTTTAACATCAAATAATTATTACTATTATTGCTATTTAGGGCGATCGTGGCTCAAGAGTTAGCAGTTTGCCTTGTAATCAGAAGGTTGCCGGTTCGAGCCCTGGCTCGGACACTCTCGGTCGTTGTGTCGGTGGTCAGGACTCTTCACCTACTGGTGAGGGGCCGATGGTGCAATATGGCAGCCTCGCTTCTGTCAGTCTGTCCCAGGGCATGCAATCCATTATTATTTAAACCAACTGTTAACTGTATATTTCTGTACATTTAAGTATTATTATTCATATTGCCACATTCATTGACCTTGTTTATAGGTAATTTCATTGTTTAATCACATTAAAATGTTCCTAATTTAATGTTTAAAAGCACTTGAAAAAGGCAAAATCCCATGTAAAATTAGGGCAACAAACTGTATTGTCATTACTGAAAATAACCGTATTTTTATGAGAAAGTTATTTTCTGTTATTTTATGGTATTATTTTGGCGCCCCAGCTGCCAGAATATTACTGTTTTTCTAGGATTTCTTTTTAACAGTGTAGGAGGCCACATAACTCAGATGTTAAACTCAGATTTAAAACTGCAATTAATTAATTTTTGGCTGCAGACTTAATATATATGAAGCCACGCTATCATTCACTTTCACTTTCTTTCAGTCTCCATCAGCACCACTGCTAAGTGCCTAACTACATTCGGTGTCTATTGCTGTCTCTGTTTTGCTGTTGTTTGGTGTTGCGTAGCTGCAGTAAGCTTATCAAAGATCTTTAACAAAAAGGGGATGCTTGGTGTAGCCAATAGTGACTGATCAGAGTAGTGAGAATGAAAAAAAGAGTAACATTGAAGGCAACTAAAAGAACGACCTTGAATAAGCTAAAAAAGATCCAAAGAGCAGAGAAGTTCAGTCTGAGTTCATTGTCAGTGAGAAAGCCTTCATATTACAGGCAGTTATTTCCCCAGTTGTTGTCCAAATACTGGTGTAAGGAAACTCAAGTATTAAATATTATATGCTTTACCTTACAGTGCCTGATATGACTTATATACACACGGATTCTGATCCTTTGTGTGAGTTTATTTTTTCCTTCCTTTACACTAAAAATATCCCACATCATAGCACATCATTCCTTTTACCTTGATTCCCTCTATCCTGAAGCCCAGGGTGTTAGTGGAGCTCATGGACTCCCTCCACTGCATGTAACGAGGCTTGGTGACCCCCCGCTGGGAATGCTCGTGAGGAGTTGGCCCCTCGCTGTCTACCTCCACCATTTTGTTATAGAGGTCTTCTCTCGGCTTGGGCCGTTCCCTCGCTCTCACAAGCTCCTCCTCCAGGTAGGTCCTTCAACAAGAATGGAGCAAAGGATTTTCAGGTGCTGAATTTAGGCTATTGGCATTTGAAGTGAGAAGTTTAAAGGCACAGAAATGTCAGTGGACTTTCGGGGTTTGTCTGGCCTTAATCACTTATCTTGAGTAATTAAGATGAAAGATAAGTAAGATTAGTCAACACTCGCCTACTCCTTTTTCATGCTCAACTCTACAGAGCAATTTTTCTGTAGTTGTGCTAAAAGCCAAAGAGCCCTTCTAGCAAATGTTAGAAGAGCTTATCAGTGCACAGAAGAGGGGGGAAAAGAAAACCTGCAACTCTAAAAGCCTTTATTTCTGTTTCTGAACATTACAGCAGCACACTCACAGTTGGCATACTCATTCGATAAAGTTACGTGCAAACAGATGCTAATTTCATTTTCAGTTTGCGAGCCACACTTCCTCTGTGCTGAAGAGGGAAGCTAAGAGGAGACTCCAGTGTGCAGCATTTAGCTGAGTGAAAGCGTGAGTGTGTGTTTGTGCAACTTAGCGGTTTTGCAACTGTGTGGTTGAGAGTGTTTTTGACAAAGGGGAGTCTCCAGGGACACCCTGAGTGTGTGAAACTCTGTGTATGCATACGAATAGTTTAGAAATAAAGACACGCGAGCACCAAACGGGCAATGAAATGCTATGCTGGGTGTTTCTGTAAGCGTAGTGTGTGTAACTCTTCTACGTGTGTGTTTGTGTGAGTCAGTGTCTCTAAGTCTGTGTGCGTATGTGTGTCTGTGTATTTTTTTTGCTGAACCGGAAACAAAACCCTCAGAGGGGTGAACGTCAGTACCTGCATGCCTCTGCATGCACTAACATATGCATGTATACGCTCATGTGTGCATTCAAGCATATATGTATGCCATTGTGTGTTTGTATGCGCGTGTGCGTGCGCATGTGTGTGTTTGCCTATTTGTGCACATGATACACTGAGACACCCCACCCGCTGTGGCAGGAAGCCAAGCATATAGCCTGCAGTTAGAACAGGTGTTCCCTTGTAGAGCAAAACCACTTTAAGCTGTATGTACCATCACTCGCCTGCACTTTCCTATTAATTCATTAAAAAAAACACTAGCAACTAACAACTAGCAGAATAGTGTGGTAGTGATAAAAAAAAAAAAAATAAATATATATATATATATATATATATACATATATATATATATATTATTATTATTATTATTATTATTATTATTATTATTATTACTGCAGTTACATGTATTACGTGAATGTATGGCTCTATTATCAAAAAATACATGTGCAGAAAAAATAAAAACAGTGCATAAAAATTAATTACATGTAATGAAGACATAACTTTCATACCTTACTCCCATTTTGCAGTCCATAACATTAGGAAGGTCAAAGTTTGCCAGTAAATCAGTCATATGAAGGAAAGACTCTCCGTCTTTTTCCACAACACCGTGGTATCCAGGCACAAACGGGAGCAATGCGTCATTCCTCAGCTTCTCAAAACACTGCATCTCGTTCTCTGAGAACTTTTTCAGAATGGTGCCCTCATCTGCTGCTTTGAAGTTGCCTGAGATTAGATGAAGACAGGAATGAACAACGGCCTGATTTTGCCAGTGTGAGGTAAATATACCTGCATGTGGAGACTTGGGACATACTGGGAAATTAAAGTGTCCTTCAATGTAAATTCACTGTCTGTGACAAGTAGGTACTCTAATATGATTCTTTTGAATTAAATGTTCTTTTAAATGAAATTCGTAACCAAGCGAAGACTTCTGTGGATGAAAAACAAGGAAGTGCCTAAAGTTGCTGCAGTTCTTTGATTGGCCACTTGAGGCAGGTTCCAAAAGAACCGCCCTCTGACCCTCATGTAACAAATACCAAATTCAGTCATAAAAATAACATGCTTAAAAATGGCTTTAGTCTCTCCCGTTTCTTTGCCTCTTCTTGACAACAAAATAGGGCTGAAATGTTATTAAGACCCAATAAAAGCCTTGATATAGGCTATTTTAAACTAATAATAGGATAATAGTGGCTATCTGTCAAATATGCCATGCCACTAACTTTGATCCTTACTACACACAGACTGAAATCCTATAGAAAGTTGAATGTGTGGCATCTTTGAATGGCAGGTGGATTCTTTGACTAGGTTCAACTCCTTTCACCTCCTTAGTTTAGCCATAAAACTGTGTGCTTTGACTGTATTTGTTTTAACAGGATTTTGTGACAAACAAAATTAAACGTATATGACATATATATGTCCAAAATGTATATTTGTCGTGTAACAATCTACTTTTTTAATAGCATGATAGTTACTTAGCACTAATTAGCAGGCATTGTGTTACCCACACAGTCTCTGGATGCACATTGCTAACCAGGATTGCTAGAGTTAGCGTGTAACGCAGCCCACCAACCTCTTGTCTGAATATGTTCACATCAGGTTCCAAAAAAACAACCTGAAGCTTCAGAAAGAGCTTTCAAAGACTAATGCTAGCTACGTCCATCTTTTATATACAGTCTATAGCTGGGGTGCAATTGTAATGGATTTTTCTTGCCTAATTGTTTTTTAGTTACTGTCAGCTTTTACCAGGCGATGCTGGGAGAATTTGGTACTTTCATAGAACAGCAGATTTTCAGGAAATGCTTTTGGTTTAGTCGGGGGGCAGCACCTGGAGAGGATGAGTAGGCACCATAAGACATGACTCCCTAGCTACGTGTTCTTCTCTACTGGGCATCACAAACCTCTGTAATACAGAGGTGGCAGTTCAATGACTAACGTCTGGTCTGACATGATTAATGTATAGCAAAGTTCAGGGCAGCAATAAATATGGGGAAACAACTTCAGTATTTACTTCCACTAAACTGGTAGACAAATATTATATAATTTGTCTGAGTCAAGTGTGGTTTATGTGAATAGATCACACCTTTATGCCCGGCTAACTGGACCCAGTTTATTCTTTTCCTCTGGGACACACTGAATGGCCAGTGGACGAACGTCTTTAGCTTCCACCACGGTGGTTTGCTCTGGTGAAGTCATGCAAGAGAACAAAGAGAAAAGAAAAGAAATTAATTCATGTTGAGTTAAAAGAAATGCAACATTTCAAAACCTGCTAAAGTTAAGAATTATTTTAAGCACTTGGGTCTAACTGTGGGCTCTTTATTGGTCTGATAGCAGGAAGGAGTGGCGTTAATGGACCTTCGTCCACTCCACTTTGTTCACTGAGTAGTTATCTGATCACACGGAAACTCTGCCCAGTGAGGCTGATGCCAGGTTTTTGGTTTTCCTCTGCATGAAACCCCCTATCTAGGTCAGTTAAATGCCATTTCAGTGGAAACTCGTATCTCATTCAACATCTCTATTCAGCATCTCCAACGTGGCGTGGTGATTTGCTGACAACTTTGATTCTCAGTGAGAGAATCTAAGTCTCCAAAACCTCCTGGTGAAAAACCAGGAGCCTGTTTGCAGCTTAATTCCTTTCCTGGTTGCACTGGAAAAATCTGGAATGCACCTTTAAGTAGGATTTGTCATCTTAGCTAACCAATAAAAATTTAGGAGGTCTGAAAGTAAAAATAAAATGACATGACTCAGGAGTATTCCATGTTTTTTGGTGAATCTGTTTTGTTTTTTATGGATTACTTTTACCATCATCCCCAACTTCTTCTTCTTTCTCTTTCTCTGTCTCACACCACGCTCAGAACAAACACATCAACAGCTTGCATTTTTACAGAAACACAAAAATGCTTCACACTTACGTGGAACTGCCTGTTTATCTTTCCTCCAAGAAAACTTACCACATCTTGAATAAAACACTAAGATTTTTGTGCTTCTTCAGATCATCTCAAAACTAATTAGAAGTCCAACTAAAGCAAAATAAGTGCATTCCCACTTTTGGGATAGAAAGACTAGTGTATGTCCTTGGAGCTTAGGTTTTAGCCTTGGGAGGTCATTACATTCTGTGTGCTCTGATCGAAAGAGGAAATGAAACAGGGGCTCTTCTCTCAGTGAAACCCTCAGCTCATGCTTGAGTATCTCACAGTTTACCATCCTCGCTAATAGCAGAAGTCTTCAGGGGCCAGCCGGGGCTCTCTTAAATGTCAGGTGATATGCTTCACTTGATTTTACTCTTACTAGTTTGCTGATAAGACTGCACTGTGAAGACTTCCACAAGCAAGCAGATTTAATTTCAGATGCTTTCCTTGATTTATCAGTTAATTTAGGTACTTTAAGTGCACACATTTTTAGCACATTAGTGAGAAAAACATGAGAAAAGCTCGAGTAGCTACTGGCTGAAATTCAGTGGAATCTTAGTATTTAGGAATAATTTGCTGTCATCCACAAGCAAGAGGAACCGGAGGCTTAGATCTGAACTCTGCGCTTTATCGTAAACATAACGACCCTGCAGCTCTTAGGCCAGTATTTAGATTTTAAACACAGTCTGACATTGAAACTTCACATCGTTCACCCTGCGCTGCACTGGCCTTGATGACGAAAGAGTTTGGACTGATAACACTGGATATTATACTGGTTTCACTCGCATGTTGGAACTTGAAAAGCACGGTTTACTTACAGTGCGTTTTTGCTAGAGAAAGAATAGCAGCTCAAAACATGCCTCGGCACAGGTGATGGAAAAAAGAAAAGCACTTAAGAGTTTAAGTTAGGAAGAAAAAAGCACCAATGGCGCAACGGTGAAAAAATGCTTTTGCAAGTAAAGTGCCAGCATTCTGAGCTCTGCTTATCTAATATTAGCAACTACTGAAGAGTTATTCTGTGGTAAGCTGACATCTGTGACCTATACCTATTATTACGCATGACATTATGAGGTTGTTGGCAACGATGCATGTTTCCATGACTGATTCTGTTACTCTGATTTTGCCTAACAGAGATCAGCCTCCACAGACACAGAGACACATGTTAAATTACATGACTAACTCGGTTCAATACAGTTCAATGTACTTCTATAGCCCAATATCAGAGATATTCACAGGTCATAAAACCATATCAGGGCTTAAAAGAACATATGTTAAATTTTAAAAAGCATGGAATTTTTTTTTAATGATAAAAAGTATGGTTTAGATATTAAAACAAACATGCAACCCAAAAGTGAAGACGAGAAAAACTTGAAAAACTGTGCAGAAGAAAGCTACTCTCTGTCTCCACCATCTGAGTTATTGCACAGAGATCTAATAAGGGCGGGATACCAAAAATATTTTTTTTAAACAGTGGCTGAATCCTTAACAGTGTCTTGCATTTTAGTTGCTTTTTGCAGCAAAGCACTTTAAAGTTAAGTAGTTATCAAATAATGTCTCATTATTATTCACCAGCTGTGGAATAATGTGTGTTTGCTCTTTCAAATTAAAAGGAATCCAGCTCCAGGACTAGTGTAATGTTTGCTTAAAGGTCACCCTTCGACAATGTTTTTCTGCTCCGTCAGGCGCACCTTTCTTTGTAACACCCTACTGTGTGAGTGAGACACTGACTCAACAGGCTGATCTGAACAAAGGAGTCAAAAACAACACTCCATAAAGAAAAACTCTCACACACACACACATAGCTGAAATCAGACTTTATGTGACTCAGCCAGGTTCTGCTAAACCAGCCACGATAACTCATGCCTTCCACGTGAAGCCACCTTGACGTGGTAATTGAATGCAAAGCACAGCGAGATTGGCAAATGAACATGTCCACCTCCTGTTTAGTCGGCTAAAAACATCTCTTAATCTGTGTGCAGCGTCTGCCCTGAAATGTAAACAAGTAAAAGCTACTGATATGTGAGTGTATTTGACTTCCTGAGGCGCTTCTTTGTTAAATGTCAAAGGCCAAATCTAAAATTGGGTACTGACCACAAAAACTTTATTACACAATGACAAGTTAGCCTATGCTACTCTGTGTGTGGGTGTCCTTGTGTGGGCTGGAGTGTGGGCTGATGGGAGAGGAGCATAACAGTAGCTTTTATCAGAGTTGACACAAGTGACATTTTCTTTCCATTTTAAGTTACGAAAACAACCTTTTATTTAGGAAGGACTCTAACAGACTGGACACCGTGACGTTCAGTGAGATCGTCCTCTGGGTCAGACGGGCCATGTGTGTTCAGTCTGTTTAAAAGAAAGTGACAGATCCGGACCTTGTATGGAAAAGCAAAGAAAAATGGTCAGCTTTTCAGGTGCACGCACGCTAGCCAAGAGAAAGTCTGAGTCTGAGAGTGGTGACAATGAAGACAAAAAGCAGATTATGCTTTCAGAGTGAAGAAACACAGATGTGACTCACTGTGATCACACTCAACTTCCCAGCAGCTCATATGAAGCGACAGCTATCGAGCTCCAGAGCTGCAAAAACATTCTGTTCGGATGTAATTGTACAATAATCAGAGTGATCATGTGATTTGATAGACAGCTCAGTTTTAATGCCCACGCAAGCATGTCCCCTGACACTTGCCAGCCACAAGAATGTGAAATACAAACAAATTTCCACCCACAGTGAGGGTGAAAGGCCAATCCTTCAACACAAGCCTGTGTGCTTAAGGAGGGAAAAGGCCGAGACTTACAGTTCCAAAATATCTCAAGCTTGACGTTCAACAGGTCCGTTTTTGACATTAATAATTTGCATTACTTGCAGTGCAAAAAAAGAAAAGAAATACATTTAGGCACAATCTTTTGTGCAAAACATCCCATTGAAAAAAAGGCTGTATTTTTCTCTCAAGGAGCTTCATGTGGCCTTGAAGATAAAAACCAGTAAACAAGATGATACATAACTCTGACATCAGTCGTCCAACACTTTCCATGCAACAAAGGCTAACCAGCTTTTAGCAGCATTTTCATGTCAGTTTCTTTTCTTACAGCCTGGTCATTAATGGAATGGGAAAGGCTCTAATGACCAATTAAACATAAGGAGCGATAACATCACTTAAATGGGTGAACGTCACGCAGAGTTTCACAATGCTCCTGTGCTTTCTGCCAATGCTATTGAAAGACCTCAAAGCATCTTCATACATATGTATTTGTATAGAGAGCGAGAGACACCTGTCAGACCAGTATAACTCACAACTGAAATTTCCCAGAACACACTTCCATGACCAAAACAGGAGATGCAAGATAGCTTGAAATGTAGAAGTGACTGATTTCCCAGGGGATGTGTTTCTGGAGAAATCAGACTGTATGTTTATGTCATTTGAAAACTAAACTAAACAATATAAAATGAAAGGATGCTGTTATCACTCTGTAATTGCCTGTTCTCTGCAGTAAAACAGTCCCCGTGGGTCTTTTGTTAGGAAGTAGCTTGCTGTTTAAGTGCTGTTTATTTTATTGCTTTGCCCTCTTCTTCTTCTTTTTTATCCCTCAGCTCTTCACGGTGTAATAGCACATTTGCAAAGGCACACAGATGGGGGTCAGGATGGCATTTTTAAAATAAATAAATAAAAAGACCCAGAGTGGCATTTCTCCACCTTTACTGTTGTTAGCTGTGCATTCGGTTATTTTTCACTGTTTAAGAGAAAATAAACCGTCGTGGCGACCTTGCACCGACCATTAGATCGCTATCTCTTTGCAGTTTACTCACTTCTCCGGGGTCCACCAGATGCTCTAAAGTGACGATGCCTTTGCTTTTGCTCTCGTTGTCACTCAGTAGATCATCCTCGGACTCCACGGCGGAGGATCCCGTGGAGGAGATCGAGGAGTTGGACAGTTTCCTGCGCAGCGTACCGTCCACCGCCCGATCCCAGTCCTCCTGCTGCATCTCCCGGGAGCAGCCGCCCCCCTCCGGGGTGATGGTGACCTGCGGTACCCGGGGCGCATCCATCACAATCGGCGGTCCGGACGACGGGGCGATCTGAGCGGCTGTCTCAATGAGCTCATCGCAAATCTGCGAAGACTTGGCAGCCACTCTTCGCTCTAAACGAGACGCCTCATTTATCCCACTCACCGAGAACCCGAAGTCCTTGGAGCTCTTTCTCCTGCACTCCTTGGGCATTGGCGAGCTGAATTCGTCGTGAGAGCGCACGACTACAGGCGCAAAGACGCGTCACTCTAACCTTCAAATCTGGTCATTTCACTTTGAGAAAAGTTCAAACGCAGACCAAAAGGAGCGCTTATCCACTCGATGCTCTGCAGCTCTCCGTCGCTGTTTGCTGTCCAAGCTTAAACGCATTTAAAAAGAAGAAGAACAAGCCTGAGCCAAGCTCGCTGCTCTGCACCCTTCGCCGACTGTAAGGTAAAGGGAACCCCTCTTTGGTGGCTCGCGCTTCTACGCGGTTTACTCACGCGCGCGCCATTGTGCGCGCACCCACACACAACTGCACGGCGTTTATTATCTTCCGCATTGTCTTTCTCGCTTCCTGACTGAAACGTTAAACCAGCTGACACGTTAAGTTTTTTTAATGGTTGCAGACTTCCTTCTGACTTGCTTCTCTAGACAAACCTGAGTCGAAACAACAACGGACACCTTCAAATCGATCATCTTTATCAATCGGACACATTGAGCGGAAAAAATGCTAAATCTAAAGAAACAGAAATCTAAAGAAACAGAAATGCATAAGATGTTGATTCGTGACTATTTCTAGCTCAGTAATCAAATGTAAGCAAATATATAGTGAGTTAACTCCTCCGCTCAAGCAGCGCGCAGATGATACTCGTGTAAGTGATTCTGCTTGCAGCTCCTGTTCATCTGTTATAAATATGAACTCCAGCATTGTTCACAAGTCACACTGCGATGAGAGGAAACCCTGTATCAGCACTGGTTCAAAGAGGGGCTTTCTCACTATCATCTCATAATCACGATGACAAAAGGACTGCATGGGGCAGTGCATGGGCTTCTAGAAGTGCAGCACCTCAACCTTTCTTCACGAGAGTAAAGCACCTTCATTGCAGATGCAGCATTTGCAATAAAAAGAAATGAAAACCTCAAATTAGACTAAAGCAAAAAATCAAAATGAGGTGATAAGATTTCTAAAAGGAGAAAAGGAAAGGAATCGTTCATGATTATTTGTCAAACACAGTGGAGAAAATGTTATGGCATGGCAGAAGTAGCCAGTGTGGAGTATACAGGGCTGTACTTTCTGCTAAGATTCAGACAAATGCTGCAAAACTGACTGGACGCAACTTCACAGTGTAAGTGAAAATGACCCACAGTATACTGAAAAAGCAATCCAAGATTGGTCCAAGGCAATGAAATGTCCTTAGTGGCCATGTTAGTCACCTGATTTAAATCTAAAAGAGCATGCTTTTCAGTTACTGAAGACAACACTGAAGGTAGAGACCCACAAACAAGCAGGATCTGAAGGCAACTGCAATAAAGGCCGAGTATTAAAAACTGTTTTATGTTTCAAATTCTGTTCATCCAGTTACTCTGGAAATGTGTGAGTGTGCATGAAAGTGGCTGCAATTCCTAAACAGTTACGTTAGTACTTTTATAAAATGACTTATGAGTTTTAAGGATCAAGGCTGAACTGCACTTCAGTCACTCCAACTGTGCTGGTGTTCAGAGGCACAACTATAACACAAATTGTGTCATTAAAACTTATGGAGATAAGTGTGAGAATGTTTGTCTATTGGTTTTGTTAGTTGCTTGCTTGCATTTGGTAGCTCCGTAGTTTAGTGGTTTACACATATGCCTAACATGCTAAAGCTCCCTAGGTCAATGCTAGATACAGCAGTCCTTTTGGGCTTGTTTCAGGAAGGACATCTGGAGTAAAACTCAAACATGTGGGGTTGTGGTGTCCCCCTGTGAGTAAGGGAGCAGCCAAAAGTTGCTGTTTTTGTTTTACTGAGTATTACTGTCTGACTACATTTGGTTTTATTTAAAAAGAAAAGAAAAAACTCAAATTATACTGTATTTTATAAATAATGAGCATGTTGGGGTTATTTTAAAGTGAGACACAAATTATACTTGCGACGAGGCCTTCCTGCCATTTCCACTTTTTTCATTTTCCAAAGCCATCCATTGGTCAGGATTTGACCACTTGGCGGCTCAACTCTGGCCCCTGGGCCATATGTTTGATATCCCAGTTTTAAATGTTCCGGGTTCACCTTTAATAATCCTACATACTGAAAGGTTGCTGTAAGAAATTCTGAATTATGTTAGCGAAAACTGTACTGTGCATTTTGTCTGCACTGCCTTCTGCTGTTGTGCAACATCTTCAGCCTCTGGGCCTTGGTGGTTCTGCTTCACTCGATATACAGGCAGCCCTGATGTGGACCTCTTTACCACACCTCTATGCCACGTCAAAAGCCACTTCCACTTTACCCTTTGCCCTAGAAAAAGTTAATACTTTGATGGTCCCTGGGCATGGCTCTATGATCTTGTTGGATGAACCATACGTGTGCGCTAGTCTGAAGGGGAAAGTCTTTGCTCATCATCAGATTGGAAGTTGATACATACCTCAGGACATGAGGTTAGGGGTTAAATTAGTGTTTTTCTAAAGGTAAGGAGGGATTAAAGATGCAGTTTGGAAAATCAGCTCATTCATGCACACAAAAAAATCTTCATCACAAAATCCCTGCATGTGCTAAGTAATACAATCTCAGTGTTTTACTCACATAAACGGTGATTATAGTAGTTTACTTGCATTCATTGTCAAGGTGGTGTTGAGCTGATGTTGGTGTGCATTGTTAATGCCTTCTCTGCAGAGGACATGGGTTATCAGATGGAAGCATAAGCAGACTACCGAGCAGAGAAAGTTTATGCTCATTTAAAGCTATTTTCAGCTGCTTCCTTCACCAGATGTCACCACAGCAGGTAGTTCCACATGTTTGATTTGGCAGATTTTCTTGCCAGATGCCCTTCCTGACACAGCCCCCAAGGAATTTGTGTCTCCTCCTGGGAGGGAACCGGAGTTCTTTTACTTATTAGGCAAATGAGTAAAACACTACATTTTAGCAACAGAAGGCTATGGATGCTATGCTAATGCTGAATAAAATAAATTAAAGTCCTTAATCTGTGTAGTTTGTTTGCTTGTTTGTTTTAAATTCTGTCAACGTAATTCTGGAAAAGTATGGCAAAACAATGAATGGAACATTTGGGGACCCCAAGCAGATTAACCCAGAAATCTTTTATTTTGTTTCCAGCAGGCGGCGCTAATGTACCAATAAGTCGGTTTGCGTAAAGCAAGAACAAAGAAGAAGAAAAACCAAGAAAGCATTCCAGTTATGTAAAGAAGAATTATTTTAATCATGTCAGTATTTACTGATGGATCTAAAAATGGAGGGAGTAGTCATGAGGGAGTGTGTGTATACTAGTTAATCTGCTGTTCTGTGGGATTCCTTGCTCATGTTGGTGTGGAAGGCAGTCTTAAGCTGCAGTTTATAAAGGTAATGAGGAATCCAGAGGAATTTAATTTATTTAATAAAATGTTGTTATTTGGTGTTGCTGCATCAGTGCAATATTGCCGTGCAAAATACCACAATACTATGCTGTATTGAGTTTTCCATCATCCTTGTAACCAGGATAAATAAGATTAGAAATGACCAAATCCGAATAATTCTCCTAAGCAGACAAAAAACTATGAAATCATAACAGTGGTCACTTGCAATGTTGAACCTGGACTAACTTTAATTTTTATGACTACATTGCAGTATGGTTAAATGTTTCAACGACAAGAACAAAAGGGTTAGCTGGCCTACATCATCAGAGGGACAGCTCAAGTTGAGCAGTTTGGAGACAAAGTTAGAGAGGCAATGCTGAGATGGTTTAGAAATGTGCAGAGGAGGAATAGTGGATATATTGGACAAAGGATGTTGAAGATGGAGCTGTCAGGCAGTCAGGAAAAGAGGAAGACCTCAGGGCAAGTTCATGGATGTAATGGAGGACATGCAGAGGATTGGTGTAAAAGGAGGATGCAAGGGATAAGGTGAGATGGAAGTAGATGATCTGCTGTGGCGTATCCTAAAGGAAGAAGCTGGAAAGCAGAAGACAGAGGTGAGCAGATGATCCAAATTTTACTATAACAGTATTGATACCAGTGGTGGTATTGGTATCAGATTGATATTATCATGACAGTACTGATACATTCTATTCTCTAGGTTCGGCATGTAGCACACTGAACTGTGTGAAATTAATTATTTTCTGGAAATGAAAAAATAAAAAGCTGACCAAAGTGCATTAGAGACGGGCACATTTAAGTTCCAGTTCTCAAAATTAAAAAACAAAAAGAAACAATACATGAAAAGCTGAAAGGTCCGTTTTTTGTGTTAACTAATTATTGTGAAAAGGAAATATCACAGTGATTTAGTGGCCATTAAATTTGCAAATTAATGATGATTCATTTCAGAAATTGTGAGCGTCCTCCCCTACAGTTTGTAAGTTACAGGTATCGATATCGATGGTCCTGTATTTACTGGATATCTGATCGAATCCAAAATTTGCAGTATCGCACTAGAAGAAGACGAAGTGGAATATATGATGTGGTTTTATTTTTCACCAATTCAGGAGGCGGCCGGGTACTTAACCGCACTGCTGTGCCTGCGCGACCCTTCAGGTAAGAAGAAAGACAGCGTGGACTACTTTTGTAGGAGTAGGAAATATTGGCGGAGTGAGACCTCTTCCGTTTTATCTGCTACAAGACAGCCAGGCAGGAGACCTCAGACGTTCATCCGTGGTCTAAACTTCATCCCTGTTATTCTGTAAGCAGCATCATGTTTGCTGTCAGAAACGCACTTCGCCTCGGCTCCAGGTTATCCATCCCTGCGGTGACAAGAAGAGGCTGTGCCGGAGCTGCCATCCCCGTGGACGACGTAGTGAACGGACTCACAGAGGAGCAGATACAGGTTAGCCACACTAGCTAGCTAATGCTAGCAAAACAAAGTGCACACTTGTGTCTGTGCGTGTCAACCGCAGGCATTAAAACAATCACATACTCTCAGAGACCAACATTTTTAGTGTGTTGTATAGTTTAGTGAATTTTAAGGGCAATAAAAGAAGACAGTTTTGCGAGGACACCGTCCCCCATTGCGTGATGACATAACGTTAGCTAACAGCTACAAATTACATGACAAAAATCAAAAGCTGCCAACTAATACTCGATTCATTTATCTAATTACATTTATCTAATTACATTTATCTAATTACATTTATCTAATTAGAAAACGGTCTATTTAACTAACTTTACTAGTGACATTGTTAAACAATTTTATTAAATTTTCACGTATGACTTTACAAAGAAGGTTGTAATAATGAATGGCTGTGACGGAGTGACTGATACCGACATTGGTTTACAGTCGATATTAAATCAGGTCAAAGGTGACTGCAGGTCGGGAATATTTTTGCGCAAAGTGAAGGAGACTGGACCCGAGGCTGCAAGGAGAGCAGGGGGTGGGTGGGGTTCATATACAGGATTTGATTGGATGGAAGGAGTTGTCTCAGATCCCAGGCCTTTTATAAAGTCAAATATACATGCAGTGCCAGTTAAAACATTTCAGTATGATTGGGCAAACAACACGTCCACCTGTAAATCAAACAACACACTTACCTCCATCTCCAGGCAGGTGAAAAGCTTTCTCAAGCCGTCACTTTATGATCTTCATCCTCCCAGCACAGTAATTACAGGTATGGTTTTTGCTAAGTAATTGTTTTACGTCCTTTTCACAGCTGAGGCAAACAGTTCGCAAATTCTTTGTAGAAAAACTTGCACCTCATGCCGACGAGATCGATAAGAAGAACGAGTTCCCAGGAATGCGGGTGAGTTGAAATGCACAAGCGACAAAATTCAGAAAGTTGTAGCTGTTGTACCATGTAGTAATGGAACTTGGGGACAGTACTTCTAGGTGGTAAAAGAAAACAACACATTGTTGATACATCTGTTGACATTCTTTACTTGCTTTATCCTGCACCACCAGTTCTGAGTATCGTAAGCAGTCCAATGAGCTCAGCTGACTTTTCTAAATTAATCAACATTTTTTTTTAATTTTTTAATTTTTTTGCTTTTTGAGCTTTAAAAAAAGCACTTTTATATCTAATCATATCAAAAAATGTGGTGGTCAAAAGCTTACTGTACTTTTATTGATTTCTTTAAGCTGTTCTTTTTCCAGGGTGGAGCGATTGTACAGCATACATCTTTGATAACTTTAAAAAACAAGAATTTGGCTCACAAGTTTGAATTTATTTTGGATTTTCTCTAAAGCACACAGGCTCAAAAGTGTATGTATATACATAAATATACATAAACACCACTAAAACTTGGTTGAATGTCCCTTAGCAGGTAACATTTCAACTAGATGCTTTTAGTAGCCATCAACAAGCTTCTGGTATAAATCGTGACTGGCTATTTGACAACTCTTTTTAGCGTTCGGGTTAATTTAACCAGTTTTGATTAGGGATGGGTATCGTTTAGGTTTTATCCAATACCGGTGCCAAACCGGTACTTTTGAAACGGTGCCGGTGCTTAAACGGTGCTCAAACCGGTGCATAAAGAATGGAGAACACAAACTTTGTCCAAAAACCTCTTATGTTTTTATTTTTAGCAGTCTCTTTTTTTCTGCAAAATGATAACCAAGTTAGCCTTTTCTGTTGATACAACATACCTCCTTTGGTTGGAACCGGTGCTCAAACAATGGAAAACACAAACTTTGTCCTAAAACCTCTCGTGTTTAGCTGTTTTGTTTGTTTTTTTTTGTAAAAAGATAACAATGTTAGCCTTTTCTGCAGCTATAGGGTATATATGGTATCACTCTATCAAACAAGAAGACAGCCGCATGTAACTACAACAGTGTTTGCTAGTTCACCTTACATGCATTAATGTAATAATGTGGTTAGCCTACTCAACGTAAATTACACACGAACAACATTAAGCTACTCACGCAGAGAAGAACGGCTGCTGCTGCCATCATCATCCGTCATCATTTCTGCTACACTGGCAGGGCTACGGGCCAGGACTCTACTCTTCGGGTTCTTGGGGGATGTTGCTAACTCCGGGTCCGATAACAGGCACCACACCCGCAGTAGATGTGCTCGGTGTGAGGTCTCGCAGCAAGCTATCAAATACGGTGCATTTCTCGGCTTTTAAAAAAACGCTATGCGTCTCCAGGTGTTTCATCAGATTCGAGGTGTTACCTCCTTTGCACAGTATCACCTTAAAGCACTTGTTACAGGCTGCTGAGTTTGCATCTTTTGCTGTGAAGTACAGCCAGACTTTTGACCGCTTTGCCTTGGGCATTTTTAATCTGTAGCTCTGCTCTAAAAGAACGTACGTACCTGGGCCTGCCTACTATCCTTGGAAAGGTAAAATGATTGGCTAGAATCCAAAGTGTATGACATCTCTAGAAAAAAAAAAAGCACCGAAATAAAGCACCGAAATGTGCGCTGCTTTTCAGTCTGGTTACTACCGTTTATGTCAGAACCGGTGCCATAATGGCACCGGATACCGGTACTCATCCCTAATTTTGATGTGTGTTTGGGATCACTGTCCTTTTGTAACACTCAATTGTGTCCAAGTTTCAGTTGTCTACCTGTTGATTTGAGGTTGAAGTTGAAGAGATAGAAGTTTGGAGGTAGTCCTCCTCCTCCATTATTCTGTCCACTTTGTGAAATACACCAGTACCCCCTGGCAGCAAAAAAGCCACATGCCATGATGCTACCACCACCAGGCTTGAAATTTGGTACAGTATTTTTAGGTTTGAAAGCCTCACCTTTACTTATCCAAACTTCTTTTTATGGTGGCCAGATGGCTCAATCTTTGTCTCATCTGACCATCAAACATTTTGCTAGAAGGCATTGGCTTATCCATGTGAGCAGCTGCAAATTTCAGTCGAGCTTGAAGGTGGTGACTTTGGAGCAGGGGCTTCTTCTTTTCAGGGGATTCCAGTTCAGGCTTGAGCCTTGGTGGTTTCTGGGTTGTTCCTGAACCTCCTAACTAGTTTCCTCTCATCTTGGGTGACAGTTTGGGGGTTCTTCCAGAACTTGGCAAAGTTGTGACACATCCAATTAACTTGTACTTACATGCAACTGTGTGAACTGATGAATCTGCAGTTACTCAGAAGAAGTCATTTCTGAGCATTGGTCAAGCCAGTGAGTGCAGAATCAAACAAATCCTGTTTGTGCTGCCACAGGAAAACAACCACTTGTATTTTTGTAAGTCACTAAAGTACAAGCATTCCATACTGGAAAGAGAACAGTTCAAAGAAATCATTAAAAGCCCAAATTTGTCTTGACGTTCATGCCCATGATGACTGTATGTAAACGTCTGACCACAGCTGCATGATACCATTATATGTGTATATATAGCCAATATCGGCTGTTAGTATTGGTTGAGCTCTCGTAGATATGCATGTTCAAGTGTACCTCCAGTGTATTATTTCCACTAACTTTCTGCTTTCCCTCTTAAACAGGATTTTTGGAAAGAAATGGGGACGATGGGACTTCTTGGCGTCACTGCTCCAGGTGTGACAGCTGTGATTTTTATGTAGCAGGCAGTTCATACAGTTACAGTTATGTCTAACACCTATTTTATGGTACATGTCAAGGCATAAACTGAAGGTTTCTATTTTTTTAGCTGTTATTAGGCGAGTTTACACTCAGCTCACACTGTATATTTCTTTCAGTGGAATGTGGAGGCACAGGATTGGGCTACCTAGATCATATAATTGTGATGGAGGAGCTGTCACGAGTGTCAGCAGCCGTCGGTCTCAGTTATGGCGCCCACTCTAACCTTTGTGTTAACCAGCTGGTACGCCACGCCAATGAAAAGCAGAAGGAGAAGTATATGACAAAGGTCAGGACCAAACATTTCACATTTAAATATTATTAAAAACATTGAACTTAATGAGCTTTTTTTTTTTTTTTTAATTATTTCATTAATCGTGTTATTTCCTTTGCCAGTTACTGACAGGAGAACATGTTGGAGCCCTGGCAATGAGTGAGCCCAATGCTGGCTCTGATGTTGTGTCAATGAAACTCAGAGCAAAGAAAGAAGGTAAGACGCCCAAACTGTGACTCACTTCTCTGTGGTAATGATAACTGTTCAGCTTAATTAGACATCCAGTATGTGGTGCACATAAATAAGATCTGCTTTTATTAGCTTCCTTGGTCTTACAGATCTGTGTGTTTGTTTTGTGTTTGTTTGTTTTTTGTACTCTTGGTCCGCTTTGCCAGTGTCACGTAGCTTTATTTGTGTGTTTATTGAGTGTTATTAATATCAAGGACTTTACAAGAAGAAGGATTAATTATTCTATTATTTTTTTCACCTCAAAATCATTAAAATATGCATGCAGTTTTACGTAAGAACATCTTCTGAAAGCTGTTGTCATGATATGTTAATAGATACGTGTTGGTCACTCTCTTGATGAGGGGGAAAAAAGAGTTTTCAGGGCTTTATTAGCTCAGGGTTTGACAGAAATGCTATTGGCATTTACCACACTGAAAATGTACAAATGAGTCAGACTCAGCAAGGTGCCGTGTGTGTGCTGCATGGCCAGATTGTGAGTATGAGCTGCTTATAGAGGCATAAAATCTGACTGTGTTGTTTGTCTGAAAACATTATTTTGATAGTTAATAAGATGTGACAGCAGCAACAAAAAGTCAGGCTTTTTTAAAATGGAGTTTGTGAGGTTATAGACTATATTATGTAAGTACTGAAGTTAACAGCTTCTGAAGCTATGAATAGAACTATTTGAGCTGCTGTTTTCGCAGCCTGGTTAGCACCATCAGCTCACAGGAAGACAGTTTTGTACCTGCATCAGATTTCTACCTGGTACTTCCTGCCACAGTGCTTGTTAGTTTAGCTGGTGATTCTAAATTGGCTATAGGCGTACGTGTGGTTCAGTTTCACTGATTCATCCTCGTGATGGAGTGATAACCTGTACAGGTTGCACCCCACTGCTTGCTCAGTGAGTGCTGGGGTGGGTTCAAGCTGTGGTGAAGAACATGGATGAATTACTTTTGCTGCCTGTTACGACATTCATGGATGGGGAAAAAGAATTTCACTGCTGTGAAGCAAAGTTCTCACATGTCCGTGATAAGTTTGTCTCCTTGCAGTGGATGCAGGCAGTTTTCTTTTCTTTTTACAACAACAATGTTGCGCAGATCATAGACTGTGTATAAAAGATGAACATAGCCACCATGACGTCACCCATCGGTGAAATGATGAGGGAGTGGTGGGTCTGATCAAGACCCTGAGGGAAACATGCACACTAACCCTCATCCTAAAGCATACTCTGTGTTATCTTCCTTCTGGATATAAATGGGGAACATTATTTTTAAAATATACATTTTTTTTTCATGAAGACTTGAAACTACAAACTAAGGGCATAAACTCATTATAAAATATTGATAATGAAGTCATAGATCAAGGGAGCCGAAGCTCTGTAATCCAATGGGCCTCTGAACAGTCAAAGTCGCTGTCTGCTTGCTATTTGAAATAATGCAGGTTTGAGGCACTTCACTTTTCAAACTCAAATGCCATGTCCATCTTTTATATACAGTCTATTGTGTATATTTGGCTGAATGATGAGCAATTTTTCACTTCAAACTTCAAAATAAATAGAAATATTAGAAGTTGTGTGCATAAAAGTTTTAGGACTGTCCATGAAGAGCTTGGCATTAGCCAAAAGCATCACGACAAAAATGCCAAGCACCTATACTGCCCAAGGCCAGTGAAAACAAATGCAAATATATACAAACATGAATTCCAGCAGGAAAATATGATGCCTTAACAGCAAAAAGATGTGAAGAGACCGATAGTATCTACTGGCAGGCCTAAGAGAACCAAAATAGTATCAGTGCCTTTTGTTTTGTTTTTTTATGACAATATCAAATGTCAAATCCTCAAAATTACCAGCTGCACAGCTCTCTAGTGCTTCCACACATGCACCACTAGGTGAATGAGTGAGATGTATCATTGCCATCAGGTGTAAGCCATGAGGTTTGGAGGCAGCATTCATGCTTTGTAAGTACTGCGTTTGAAGCTGTGGGTGGTTGTCAGTGTTTTGACAAAGCCCAGAGCAAATTTTTAAGTTGTTGGAAAATGCAGTGCCCTGAAATTGTTATATTACAAAGTAACTACTATATGAACATAATCTTTTCACAGGAGACTATTACGTTCTGAATGGAAACAAGTTCTGGATCACGAATGGCCCAGATGCCGATGTGCTTATTGTGTATGCCAAAACAGATCCCGAGGCCTATCAAAAAGGCATCACAGCTTTCATTGTCGAAAAGGTAAATTCAGTAAAAGAAGGTGTACTAATAATAAACAAGTGTCTTTATTTGTGCATTTATATATACGCTTTGTGTAGGGAACGCCTGGATTCTCGACTGCACAGAAGCTTGACAAACTCGGCATGAGAGGCTCAAGCACCTGTGAGCTCATCTTTGAAGACTGCAAAATCCCAGGTGTGTCTCACTATGCATTGTTACTTTATGTCATCCTAATGCAAACTGATTGTCTTTTATCTGCGTGGAATTTATTGTTTTCTTTTCTCCTGTCTTTTATAGCGGAGAACATCCTGGGTCCATTAAACAAAGGCGTGTATGTGATGATGAGCGGCTTAGATCTGGAGCGACTGGTGCTTGCATCTGGACCTATTGGGTAAGGTCACCAGAAGAGGTTGGCTGGTTGGTTTACACTGATGTCAAGTTATATCTAATCACATATACATGTTGATTTAATTAGAAATGACCAAGTATTTTAGTACATAAATACTGTATCCAGTGATTCTGTGAGTGTGTGCTTCAGCTTTGAAAGTTACTGGACTTGGTGTGCGAGAAGTTGGTTTATGTGTTGTTCATTAGCATGCTGAGCCTGGACTGACATAGCCATTTTCCACTATTACCTGCTCAGGTTGGCTCAGCTCCACTTGGTTTTTAGGGTTTTCCATTAAGTGGTAGCACCTGGTACTAGGCACCTTTTTAGTACCCACTTGGCTGAGATTCCAAGTGATCTGAGGCAATCCAAAAATGTGACTTCAACTGACTGCATGCCACCGATTGGCTAGTCAGTGGCATCACTAGATGGGGAATGAGAGCGTCTCCTTCATGAAAATCAAAACGGCCATTTTTAAAGCCCAGTAAAATGGGAAATGGCTGCACAAAAAACAACACTGTGGCCCGCGAGTCGGACGAAAAGCTATACACCGAGCAGCAGGTATATACTTATGCCTCAATGCCCTCCTTTGTTGTGGTGTTCATGTCGCATACATATGACGTCACGGGACTTTTGCCCACGTTTCTGTAACGACTCCATGCACATTAGGTGTTTGCCCATGTTGACTTTGATGATGTGTTATTTTGTGCTTTTTCAAAGTGGAAATTTCACGTCTCTCTATAGTGGTTAATTTAAGTTCATTTGATTTGAAGTATTTGAGTGGCTAATGCAGGAACTCCTTTTATATCATGGGCCACATACAGCTCACCTTAATCTTAAGTGGGCCAGACCAGTGAAACTACATGATAAACATGTACAATTACAGAAAAGTTCTGGTAGTTCATTGCCCAAACTGTCCTGTAATTTAAATGTAATTAAACATATTTAACATATATTTTTTGACTGTTATCCTATAACCTTACAGATGTGACACATTTCATTTAATGTAACATCCTCATATTGTTTTTCAGCATCATGCAGGCGGTTCTGGATGCTGCTATTCCCTATCTGCATGTCAGAGAGGCTTTCGGACAGAAGATCGGACACTTTCAGGTTTTGCCTTCATTTTTCACTTTCTTTAGAGAATAAAAATTCAAATATTTTGACGGCCATTGTGTTAAATGATAAATGATTTGTTTAATTCACGTTTACTCGAGTCAGACTGACCTGATGTTCATCTGTTTGACAGCTGATGCAAGGGAAGATGGCTGACATGTACACCAGGCTGAGCGCCTGTCGGCAGTATTTGTACAGCGTTGCACGTGCTTGTGACAAAGGACACTTCAGCGCAAAGGTGAGAAGATTTGTAATCACGTCTGCTTCTGCAGCACTCAGTCACTTTAGCCAAGACGTTTCCTTCATTCATATCCTGTATAATGGTCCCTTTTAAGCATTAAATAAGAATTTTATAGAAAATGTTGTAATATATATTTAATCTTTTGTTGGATCCTGAAGGTTCTCACTTTCAAGCCTGCATCCAGTTAATCGTTCTCTTCTTTCCGTAGAGACTTTCTTTTCTAACTCGGTGACTGTGATGCTTTGTGTGTTTGCAGGATTGTGCTGGAGTGATCCTGTATTGTGCTGAGAATGCCACTCAGGTTGCTTTGGACGGGATTCAATGTTTGGGTGAGTGCCAAGAACCAGAGCTGAAATGAAATGAAAGCAGATTCTTAAACTGAGGAAATTGTCATGATTTAATCAATGTACAAACATCATATTTCAGGTTACAACCAACACACAGCTGTTAGAAAGGTCTAGTTAACAGAAAGAAAGTTCATAGTAAAATGAGGGATTTCCCCTAAAGCCAGTTTCACACATAGACTATAGCTGAGCTTTTTCTCGGCTTCACCCAGCAAAACTGCACAAAACAACACGGATGTCTATAGCAGTCAGATTATTCATTAAATGAGTGTAACCTTGTTAGTTTACTTGAAAAAGAGTGGAGTGTAGGTCATATGTCTGGCTTCTTGCAAATTATTTGCAGACCCTGTTAAACCAGCTGGAGGATTTCTAGTACTGAGAATGTGCCTGAAACGCATATTTTTCCTGTTGTGAGAGTGCAGCACTGTGATCATGTCCCAGCTTAGTTCGCCTGACAATTTGTGGAGTTCATGTGTAAAAACTTCTTACTAATTAGTTGATGTGATAACCTCTTATCCATTACACTGATTCTTTCCTAATAAACAGCAACAACAGTCTGACTTGTTTTAATCCGTTCTGCTCTGACAGTCACTGGCTGCTGTAGCTGACGTAGATCTGTAGAATTTATTTGCTCAGGTGCCTATATGAAGTCACTTTTTCACCCATTTTGTTTTGGAGACATAGATATCTGATATCCCAACAATGGTTTGTGTTGATTAACAGATGGCCAGCCTTGAGCTCTGTTACTACTCGGTAACTTCGCACTAACATCTGTATGTCCTTTGTCAGGTGGCAATGGCTACATCAATGACTACCCACTGGGGCGATTTCTGCGTGACGCAAAGCTGTATGAAATTGGTGCCGGGACAAGTGAAGTTCGCAGACTCATCATTGGACGAGCCTTCAACTCCCTGTTCAAATAAAGCTGAGAGGGTGATCACTAAAAGACTACGAGTGGTTTGCTGTGGATGATAAAAGTTATTCACACACAAGGCCTTACTGTACAAAAGAACTTGTCACAAAGGATTTTGATTAGTTTCAGTCAAAACAGATCATTATGAAATTGTGATATTAGAACTTGACATAATGAAAAGCAATTTTAACTACATTAAGTGGCCTTTATGTGACTTTTTTTAGCTACAGTACGAAAATGTTCGTATTCTCCAACCAGGTAGCAAGAAGTTGCTGTGAAATCTGTTGATAAGGCCCAATCATTTTGGTGATTGGTCACTGAAATGTGTATTCCTTGTGTGGTTGCTGGAGGTTACTGGCAGTCACTGGCTTAAATTGGTCACAGAGAGGTATACACTAAAAACCCTTCAGCCAACATGTTTCAAATTGTGCAACTTTTACACTCACTGGCTGCATTGAAGAACCGTGTATCATATAGGGGCTCAGTGTTACCTCACTTATTATCACTACAGTTTAAAAAACAAGTCTGATGACGTTGCTGCCATCATTGTCTGAATTTTCTTGATTTGTAAGTGTGAAATCTAATCTAACTGTAGTTCAAATCTTCAGAAACGTCATGATTTCAAAGCAAACTGATATATGTGAAAAGGGCAAATGTCTGTGAGTGCTCTGCTAGCATTAGAATCCATATTTGTTTGTTTTTGGGAGCAGATGTCACTGTTTGTATACAATAAAAATCAGTCTGTAGAAATCTCTGATTTGTCTTCCTTTCTGCAAAGAATTATGTAGTTGTACATTGTGAACATGTATGAAATGAAATCTTATAAAATAAAAATTGTAATTTTCTATTTATGTCTGTGTTTATTGTACACATTTGTGAAAGGATTGTAATCCACGTTCCGTGAACTTTTTTTCTCCTTGCGTTTTGCACTGATTGAGAATTACAGCTGCTGTGAATTATGAGATTAGTCAGGTTTATATGGGTGGGAGAAATATTGCAGGAAAAATAAATCTGCTGTCGAGCTCCATACCTCAATCCATGAAGCCCGGATAAATTGGGTTTAATTCCATTTTATTTCAATTTTGAGGAGAATTATTGTGATATATCTCCTGTGACACTGGAACAGCATCCTGTCTGTAAAATGCAAGACCTCCAGTTTGCACTGCGTAACCTATGATGTGTGTTAAACTTAACCCCCTGTCCTACATGTTAGAGTAGCCTTAAAACAACCGAGATGAATATTGGGTAAGGTTTAGGGATGATTTACATGTCACTGTAAATCATCCCTAAATTAAAATATAAGTTATAAAAGTCAAATTCATAAGCGAGGCTATCAAATGTTAAACTATGAGGACAACGTGTTAGCATAGTTTTGCATTTTTTACATTTTAATAGTTTGAGGGGGAGCTCGTTTATTACAGCCTATTATATCTGAACACATCATGAGGTACTCCTGACAGTCACCTCTAAACTACACTTTGCTGAAGTAAAATGTGTAATTATACCTCTGAACTTTAGAAGCATATAAAACAGCAATAAAAAAAATTACCCTATTATTTCCGGGTCATCTTACTAAATCTTTAATGATCCCTGTGGCTTTCCAATCCCTCTCAGTAACTTGTGGCTGAAACTTCTCCATCACCTGTTAACATGATATCATATCTGCCGTGTATGACTCAGGTTGACTAATGTGCAGAAGATAGTGAGGCTGGATTTATTTCTGTGAACTAGAGGAGCATTTGTGCATTGGTTGTATCTTGCAATAAAAGAGAGGTCTGGTAAAAGCACGTTTCTACAGTTCCTCTGTATCCACTGAACACAGAGAAAAGCCAAAGAGGAGCCAGTAGCTCGAGCTATAATTGAAGTGTCCTAGTGTCTGAATTAAACATGGGAGTTGCGTTACTGGGTGGATTTTCACCCATTTTCACCCCTATACATATATACATATCTAGATATATAGATAGATAGATTTGGACCTGCTGTAGCTTTCAAAACTTTCTTAATTCCTCAAGGATCTCCCACACTCCATATTGATATTGAGTTCTGACCATCTGAATATCACAGCAGAAATAGAGTACATGTGGTCTTGAGCTACCCCTCATTGCCTTGTAATTCTGCAGAAAATGGGAAATATGAGACTTAATGGAAACATAAATGGAAATACAGTATTTATGGGAAAAATCACTTGTACAATTGAGGCCATTTCTGACAAGACTAGAAAATTACATGCTTCAGCTCATGGGTTGGATGCATCTCTCAGGTGCTGTGCCTTTTTAATACTATATAAGCACAAATGATGCATTTTTATGACAGGCTGTTGCTAATAATGTGCCTAAAGCAGGGGTGTCCAACTCCAGGCCTCAAGGGCCGGGAACGTCAAGACAAGTTGAGGAGGTGATTTAGCCATTTAAATCAGCTGTGTTGGATCAAGGACACATCTAAAACCTGCAGGACACCAGCCCTTGAGGCCTGAGTTGGACACCCCTGGCCTAAAGATACAATTTAAAATTGATTCTTTCCCAAGTTGTCATCTGTCTGTAAACACGACATTTTTTTATGCTTAAGTGATTCATAGTTAAAGTAGATCAAAAGCATTCCTCTGAAAATGGTCAGGTACAAGGACTTCAGAAAACCTGGAGAACTATTGCTCCAGACATTTTGCCTCAAGACTTTTGTACAGTACTGTACTCGGACCAGCCCATCTGGCACCAACAACAATGCCAAAGTCCCTTAAACTATGTTTCTTCCCAGTTCGGATGCTTGGTTTGTAATTTCATAGTTTTCAGTTAAATAATTCTGCAACTGAGGCGGCAACACTGGGGACCGTTTGTTTATTCCTGGGAGAACAAGCAAAATCTATGGTCGAAACCACATACTAAACCATTTGAGGAAAAAAAATGCTAAATTCAATCCACAAAGCTGGAAATATTGGCAGTTAAATGGATACGCTCATTAGTGTCAAGCAGGATGTATATTCACACATTCGCCATGTGTATCTGTCTACACTGTTGAAGTCAGTTCTGTCTCCATCCACTCCAATAACTTTGATACTGGGCTAGTAAGTCAGGCAAAAAGATAAAAGATTTTTAGGAAATGTTTGATACTTTGATGTAGCCCTCCTAGCAGGTTGACCACATCCACTTCAAATGAGGTCAGAAGAACTGTCACACTTCTGTGCTGCTTTCATGTGAATGGGCCGAGTTTTCAGTGTGGCGACATGATAAATCACCTCTGACACGAGGTTGTTGTTGAGGGACTAGGAATGCTTGAACATCTATGACACCTAGCGCACACCTCATTCATGGTAATACATTTCATATTGCATGTAGTTGTTGCAAAACGTCTCCATGGTGCTAGCTGGAAGGATTCCAGCAAAGTAGCACTTTAAACGCAACAGGAAGTCCGCCATTTTGAATTTAAAATGTTTTTTTTCCTTCAGTTGTTTTTGCAGTTTTCAGCCATTGTACTTTAAGTCACCCAGAAAAATGTACTGGATTTTTTTTTACCAGAATTGTTCTTCATAATGCTAAATTATGAGGCATTTTCTGATAAAGAGCACATCTGTGGGAGCACGTGAGTTGTTTCGCTATGGCACACGAAGTTGCTACAACTCAAACAGCCCAAGAATTCACAGCCTTTACAAGTATTCATGTCTGCAGACATTTACATGGCAGACGTGAGTGGGAAGTGATCTTTGTGCGTTCTAACCATGATATACTACATCAACATGGTGTTAAATGTACAGGTGTTCTCTAACCACGTAGTTAGTCCAGGAATTTACACGTTAACTCTGTGTACATCAGTCAATAACAGTCGAGGCCTTAGGAAATCCACATGTCTGTACAAACCACAGTGCCCTCAACCAAACAGGAAATTCGTGATTTTCCACTTTACAGATTTCATCATTTTCAGGCTTTCTATCTTAATGACATCCTCCATATTTGGTCAGTTTAGTTTAAAGACCTCGGGGAAGCTAAATTGCGAGTTTCTGAGTTTTCATTGAAAGGCGTGTCGGTGGAACTGTGGTGAATTATGGTGTTTTGTCATGAAACCTTAACGTGTAATTAAGCAGACTTGTAGCATGGAATTAAAACTTCTAGCATGAGGCCACACTCAAAAAACACAAAATAAAAAAGATCCCTGACCCTCAGTAAACATGAAGCAATATTTTAAAAAAGGCGACTGAAATATGAAATAAAATGAAAGATTTATTTTTTCAAATAATTGATCATTAATATACTGAATGTGCACCTATCAAGTGAATTTCAAATAACCAGATTCCATTAAATGTAACATTTTATATTGTACTTATGAAACAATATTACATACTTTTTTTTTAGCGCATACGGATGTGTGGATTTCGATTCAGACCCTCCTCTGTACTGGTGACTAAAACCTACAGATCATAATAATGCAAAAGTTTTTCATGCTATGTTTAATAGCATCGCCATCATGTGTCATTACGTACAATACAACTTGAAGATCACCGTGATCCTCATGCCCGAAACACACTTATTACAATTTTCCAAATTTAAGGACTAGCATGGTTGTGTGTTGTTCCTACACAGAAAACACTGAGTCATAATAGACAAAGACCTTCTTTGTAATGAAGTTACACTGTGTGCTTCTCAGGCATGGTGTCATCACCACAGGGCTATGGGTTGTTGGTATTTTTTGGTGGACCGCATGCAAGTATATGTCGTAAGTATGATATAAGCAGTCTGAAGCCATTTAGTTTTGATCATTAGTTCACCCATTGTGACATTTTAGCTCCTTATGGAGAAGAACCAAAATGCAGACACAACCTAAATGACATAAATTACATAAACAAAAATGACCCTTTAATGACTGATTTCACCCTAAAAAGAAAATAAAAAATAGGAGAGGATAACAAATAGAAGTAAACACGAGAGATAAAAGGAATGTGTTAAGACAAGGAAGGATTGGATAGGATCAGATCAGGGAACTCCTCCTTAGTTTGACTGCTGGTCTCAGCTGTGTCTTCAAAGATATACACAAAAATGCAAAATTAGCAAATATATGTTGACACTATTACTGTCTATATTGTTACAATGGTAGTCAGTTATGTCTGTAATGTTATTAGTTGCTATAAGCACAGTGGTTTTGTTAAACGGTGCTCAGGTAGACTATAAGCTGACACAGTGAACTACTTGACTTAGACAAATTTCTCTATTTTTAGACCTTTTCACTATTTCTTATGTTATTGTATACAGGCATAGAAAATATTGTTTGATCAGCAAAGCTTCACAGGACACATGGACAATGAGCCAAAATATTTGGGGAAATCAACCCACGAGTTTCTGGGAGGAAACAGTTGAGAGCCAATGGAGCTCCATTTAACTGATGTGTAGCCAGCGGCGGTGAGACTCACCGCCGGAGTACAGGCAACCCCGGGATTCCAGAATACCCCAGAAAGGAGCACCTTGAGAACGCCACGGTTTCTAGGGGAACGATGCAGAACGAGCTCATGGGATACTTGTTTTCGATCGTGAGGGAGGACGTCATCAGCCCAGAGCAGAGCAGGGCTGTTGTGTCAGTCCAGACAGATGAGATCATGGATATTGCCACACAGTACCTGCTTGTGCTTGTGCTGTGTTATGTTGATTGTGAAGGAGAGAATTTTGAGCTCTCCCTCACCTACAGCTGATTCTATTGCTACAGTGCTAACAGGCTCCATACCGCCATCCTTCTGAGAATAAGAACAATGAGCTCACCTGTGTACCTACAAGGACACTGAGAATTCTGCAGAAATTCTGGTTAATGAAATGTATTTTCCTCAAGCCTTTGAATTAATACAGAAAGTCATTGTCTTTTAGATACTATACTTATTATATTATTCAATCTTTAATTTTATTTCAGCAGACAGCTAAAATACAAAGACATTTCCAAACAACCTACTGCAAGTAAACACACTAACCGTCGTGCCCAAAGCTTGCTGACACATGCAGAACTTCAAGCTGCTGGACAGCATTGTCTCGTTTCTCCTTTCCTATTGGGCAGCTCCCTTTCGATGAGGGTAAGCCTCTGTTTAGCAGCACGTCTCAGGCATACCTGCTCAACAAGCACCTCACGTTGACCTGAATGCACCTGCCATTGTAGAGACACGTGACAAAGCAATTCAGCAACCGTGCCCAAGTTTACAAAGGTCTTTTTTTTTCTTTTTGGATATTCTGAAGTATTACTAATATGAAGCATGTAACACTATGTCCCAAATTTTGTTAAAACTATCACAAATAAATAGAAATTAATTTGTATTTAAAACATTTGATATCAAAAAGCAGTAAAAAATGGTCAGGGATGGCCTGATCACATCACTGGTGTTATTGGACAAGAGTACTGGACAGGCCACCAGCCTATCACAGGGTAACTATAGCTTAGTACTTTAAAAACTCACAAAAACCAATGAGATGGTTGTAGACTTCAGGTGAGGTTGGAGGAGGACCCAACCAACACCTATAACCACCATTAATGTAGTGTTCAGCCACAGATACCTTGATGTAGGGCTGGGTCATATCATACCGTTCACGGTAATACCGGTATAATGTTGGGCAACGATAAGAAAATGAAATATCGCGATAGAGTATGGGTAAACGCGCATGCGCAGTGCCTTTGTTTTCATACGCATATGGCGGAAAAATCATGGTGGCGACGGAGAATGAGACGGGCGACAGCGGATCGTTGAATGAAACGGATGAATCAGAATTGGTTTGTAAAAATGCTGCAACTTCAGTGGTGTGGAACTGGTTTAGCTATCGTCCGTCAGATACACAACAAAGCACTATTTTTGGTAGAGCATGCTAGCGGGCCGTTGTTATTACCGTGTTTTTTGGAAAATATGGCACACTTAAAATCAATCCTTTGATTTTTCTGAAAATCGACAGTGCCCCTTATAATCCTGTGTGCCTTATGTATGAATTCTGGTTGTGTTTACTGACCTCGAAGCGATTTTATGTGGCACACGGTGCTCGAAATTCTGTCAAATGTTTTAGTACGACTTTGCTAAGCTACGAAGCCGCACCGCTTGATGGATTGTCGGAGCATTACGGCTATCGTAGGCAGGAGCCTCGCGGAGTGATACGTACTGTGCTTCAACATAATATTACCGTATTGTGTGTGTATAACCTCTTTTTAAGTGTTGTGGATATTATACATGGTTATACTGATAATATGTCGGCCAATTTCCACTGGAAATGCCTTTTGGTTAAACTGTCAGCGATTGTGGCAGGATGAATGTTATTCCTCGGTTCAACCCACTTTCAGCCTGGCGCATTAGGGGGCGCTAGTATAAATAGTGGCCATTTGAGCGTCCCTGGATCGCTTACCTGTGATCTCCTTTTTGGTCACCTGATTTCCCTTTGGTGTTGCCGAGATCATTTGCGGGTTACACTTCTGAAGCCTCCATCGCGGCTGGTCGTAGCTGTAGAAGCCTCCTCTGAGCCATTCTGCTCATGTTTTATGACGCGGCTTACTCGGAAGTGTGTGGGCCTTAGTTTTACGCCACGCTACGCGAACTGAAGTGCTGCTGCTTTGTTTTGCTTTGTTTTTACTGTCTGTTCTGGCTGCGAGGTTTCTTTCCTACTGGTGCCAGCCTTTAAAGTGGACGTCGGCGTGGACAACGGCCATATGCATGCCACGCGAGTCGGCTGGCGTGCATACTGATTGACTGACCGGATAATTAACGTATAGTCGTGCAGACGGCAAGTTGGAGCAATACGGCGATTCCGTTTGCTCCAGATTTTAGAATTTTATCTAGATTGTATGTTGTTTTTCTGTTGTTTTGATTTGCAGTTTGGATTTTTGTTACGCCACTGGTGGGAGGCCCTTTTTCTAGCTGTAGATCACCAGTGTGGTCCTGCAGTTGGGTTATCCCCCAGCGCTGCATATTAGTTTTGTTGTAATATATTAAAATTTTCTTTGTTTCTTTTATACAGATGCGGAGCGCCGACGTGGAGGAGACTAGGGTGCCTTGGTGGTGGGATCCCTTGAGTGTACACACCTGCCTTGTTTAGTTTATTAGTGTGAGTGTCTTGCTGCACTTGTGTCTTGGTGTGTTTTCTTCTTTTTTTTTGAGTTTGTGTGTGGCATCCCTGCCCCTCCACTGGTAAGCCTCAGCTCTGAATACCTTTTTTTAAGCATATTTGTACACTGATATTTATGATTGTGTTTTTATACATTGTTTTAATTAATTAATAAATTGTCAACTTATTCTATCATTGAACCTCGTCTCTGTACTGAGTATAACAAACCTAACTGCCTTCTTGGTGATTAGTGTTACCTCCAGTATTCTCTGGGTGAAATTCCCAGGGTGGCGTTGTCTTTTAAACTGTGAAGCGTATTTACTTTATTTCCACCTTGTGCTGCCACACAAGGAATTTGCATTTGCACTGTTAAATTTTTATATAACTTTAATGCACATAAAAAACAGCTGCTTGTTTAAGTAAAAATACATTGATGTTTTTTTTGGGGTTTTTTTGCACTAATAAAGTTGTGGAGTTGTAAAGTATTTTGTCTAGTGTCAATTATATCGTCAGTTATATCGTTATCGCAAATTTTCAAATGTATATCGTGATAAATATTTTTGGTCATATCGCCCTGCTCTACCTTGATGTGCAGTTGCACATTAAGTTGGACTGGAAGAGCCATATGGAAGCAGCGTACACTGAGGGACAAAGACAATTTAATTTCCTAAGGAGGCTAAGGGTATTCAGCATCTGTCAACCTTTGCTCCACAGTGTCTACCACATGGTGGTGATTTGTTTGTTGCTGTGGCCTGCTGGGGAGAAAGGGGTCCACACAGGAACAGAGTAAACAAACTTATCAAACAGGTCGGCTCTGTGGTCAGGTCTGAACTTGAGAAAGTCCAGCAGGTGGCAGAGAGAAGGATGCTCTTGAAGCTGAAATCAGTTACCATCAACCCTGCCCACCCTCTTCATGCCCCGGAGGTTATCGACAGTAGCATCTTCACTCAAAGACTGATTGCACCAAAGTGCAAGCCTGAGCATCTCAGGAGGTCCTTTATACCCGCTGCTACAGGACTGTTTAATGCACAGTAATGATAAGATGATTTTATCTGCATGTTTGCATATTTGCGCATTGGTTATTGGCCAATTTAATTATTTTTATATGTTATTAACTGTATTTGGAATTGATATTGTTTAGCTGTTTGGAATGCGTCAACTGTATTAAAGCTGCAGTGGCAATGCAATTTCCTGTGTGAGCACCAGGTTTTATTCAACAAAGTCTCCCTCTTTTGTGCTACTTCTTTTAAAAATCATAGAATACAAATAAAATAAATTCCATATGTTATACTACCGTTGAGGTCTGGATTGAAAATTGAAAAATATGCCATTCTCTTGAAATAGCACTGCACAACGCACATTAAATCAGTTTACATAACAATACAAAGAACAAAAAAACAAAACATGAGCAAGTCTATCAGTAGTAGGCAGTTTAAATGTTAGTGCAGGTGTGACAAGGAAGCGGAAACATAAACTACAGAATTATTTTTGGGCTTAAAATTGTAGAAATTACTTTTTAAATGTTAGCCAAAGGCCACAATATAATGCCTGTTTTATTAAGTCAAAGCACAGGGAAGCAGACGTTTAATTAAATTGAATCCATTCATAAATTTTAGAACTAAGCTAACCTTTTTCTCTTCTCTCTCACATTTGCTGAAAGCAAAGAGATTTGAGGGGCATTCCTTTTTACACCAAATGAAATCAGCATCTCGTTAAAAAGCAGTCACTGCTGCTGTAAAGTGAGGTGAAACGGGAGATAAATTGACAAAAGTGTCTAGTTACAAAGGATTCAGTAGCTTAAGTCAAGTCAAGTCAGAAGGGATTTTGAGTCCATCCCAGGTCACTCTGTTCACACAAAACACTAGAAATGAGCTGCCAACGGTGGCTGGGCTTTCCCTTAGACACAAGAAGAGGAGCTTGGTCATTCGTGCGTCGGGGGCTCGGGGTGTGTCAGAGTAGAGCTGCTACTCCTTCCACATCAAAAGGGGCCAGTTGAGATGGCTCAGACATGTGACTGGGACTGGGAATGGATGATGGATATTTTGACTACATGATTAATTTGGCTGAAAGAATGAACTTTTATTATATTACCTGTATTTTAGTGTAACTCAACAAAAGCAGTTTAAAAGAGCAATTACACATTTTCTGGTTAATTCATGTGATATTAACATATTTCATTGTTAAATATCTTTAGTGTACAGGTGGAATTATTTCTCAGATTTTGTTTTAATAATTGACAGCTGATAGTTAACACTATTGTTCTTTTCCAAATTAATGCCAATTCTTTGATAATCATGTAGCTCGTATGATATCAAGAGGCCTGGGATGAATTATCGTTTCACTCCCTACGTTGATTTTATTTATGAGCTTTCAGAAATTAATGAGTCAAACATATAACCTCTGTTGCTCTACACAAATAATTTCCCCAAAAAGTGACCAATTTTTTTTTTAATCTATTATCAATGCTTAAAATCTAATGAAATTTTGCACATCCATCTGAAGTGGTGACAGTTTAATTACTGATCTTGCATGTTGGTATGGCGATGTGGTTCTAACGATGCAATTTTGAGGGACGCTTTTGCCATTTTCAGGTGTTGTATTGTATTTTAATGAACTCTTCCTAGGGCTTATTCTTTTGGAGTTTCTTGATCCACTAGCAATCTGCTACCCTGCCTTTTGAGTTATGATAGCTGGGATAGGCCCCAGCCACCCTGCAACCCTGAATTGTATAAGCAGAAGAAAATTAATGGCTGAATGGATGGATGGGTTTCCTTGAAGAGGAATGTCATTGTGTTATTGTAGATCTGCAGGGTTAGCAGCAATGTGAGGTATAATTAGTGGGCATTCCCCTGCTACCTAGTGGAGCTAAAAAGCCATATTGGTGCACCAATCAATAAGAGTCTAGGGCTAAAAACACACCCACATGAAAACCCACAACCACAGCACATGATTACACATTGCAGATTTTCAAATGTAGTTTACTTGCTGCAAAGTTTTGCTCATTTCTTACAACTTAAAAAAAATGGAAGCTTAATTTTAATTTAAAAATTACTCATGAGATTAGCTTTAGTCAGTTCATCTTAATTAATCATGACCTTTGTTATTGTTTCCCCGATCACATTCAAATGCTAAAATACTACCCGACGACCAATTTCTGCAAACAAGCTCTCTTAAATATCATCGCAAACAAAAGCACAATACAAAAAAAGAGAGACCATAAACTCATCATGAGACTTGGAGAGGCACCCTCATGCGGTCACGTCACGGCCAGTCTGGTTACGTGCCAGCTGTGACAGATTCTTCACACAGTGTTCAGCAGCAGAGCCCGGCCCTCTCCCCTCAATCCCCCCGCCAGGGTTAGGTTAATACACCCGTCAAAAGAACAGGGCTTAAATACATTAACTGGGTGAAACCCATCTGTCAGCCACAGTGGGGGCTGCTGGGGACGGTGACATGTGGACGATGCGTCCGTGGCCCTTTAAGAAACTCCATGTTTTCTCTAGGCTACATGATGCGTCAACACAAAAAGCGGATGATGCTGTTATGTAAAAACATGCCAAAGTGAGCCGTAGTTTGCAGGATTTCTGCGGAGTGCCGAGTGCGCCTCGCTCCGTCTTATTAGCCTCTGCTTTAGTTCTAAGTTTACCGAGTGGCGATTTTTACGCGTAGAGCGTGGAGCGGCGCAGTTCGGAGTAGGAGAGAGGAGAAGAAGAAAAAAAGGCTTCAGCCGATCAACTCAACATGAGTCGCCCTCCGCACGGTTTTCCTCCTTCACTTGCGGGAAGCGTACACCTGACGCATCACTCTCTCTTGCCGTGGAACTGATCTTCCTCTCCAGCATATCGACTCCCGCTGGGTTATTTTCCACTTTGCGAAACGGTAAGACGCGAAAGCGTTTCAACTCTTATCGCATTCGAGGCAAAACTGAAAGTGTCAGGCAGGACAGGATCGAGAGAGAGGAGGCAGCTCGGGTTGGAATAATGTGTCAGCTATTGACAGATAGCAGATCCTTCTTGTTGCCGGGGATCTGTAAAACCCTCGGAGGTAACTTTCGGAGACCTCTGTTGTCAGTGGTGTCACTTGTGCAGGTGGCAAAGCTGCCTCTTTTTTTAATCGGCCAAACGCTGGGCGATCGGCTGAGACTCCCAGCTCGTGATCGCAGAAAATGTCACGCAAGCAGCTTCTGTTAGAGTCAAGTTTGAGGCTCGGCTCTGTGTTGGAGTTTGTGTTTGTGGGTTTGTAAGAGCAGGGGGGACATGGAGATCCTCTTGGAACATGTAAGGGGTTGTTTTTTTGTTTTTTTTAAAGACATGGCTAAAGCATGCCGATTAGTCGAATCTGAGGGGTTTATTAATCTTTTATACACTTTCAAGCTAATGATGCCACCAAAGTAAACATTTAGTGGCGTTCTGGACGGTTTAAACGTTGATTTACTCAGGAAAGATAAACAAACTGGTGTTAGAGTTTTATGTGGTTTAATCCATCTACTCCATACAGTTGAAAGTTCTCTGCAGGTTACTTATTTAACAGCTGTAGTTTCTATAAAAGCCCCCCCATTAAAGCGCTAATAATTTCTGTTTATATTAATGCTTTGTTCGCCTACTTGTGTGCCTTTTCACTGCGGTTTTGGCACTTTTACTCAGGTAAAACATCTGAATACGTCTTGCATTACCACTGGTTTGACAGAATAAGCAATCTGAAGGTTTAACTTGGACTGTTTTGCACTTTTCCCTGACATTTCATAGACTAAACAATCAGTAAGTCAAGGAAATGAAATGCCATAATCTGGGAAGAATCATCTCCTGCTGTAAAAGGCCACTGGAAAGTGCAGGCTTTTCATATGACATGAGCTTTATAATACAAGTTGCCTGGTGAGTTCCTGGGCATAATAGTGTTTGTAAAGGCTCTTGTGAGCAGAAGAGCCTGACAATAGACCGCCAGCTTTGGAGGTCGTGGTAGATTTGTGTCTGGTCGGTTCTCCAGCGTTACCTTGACAGGCTTGCCATAGCTGCATGTTGAATAGCGTTGCGCTGCCCACACGTGAGCCATAAAGCTGGATATCAATCCAGGACTTAATCCCATTATTGCTGAGGAACTGCCCTGATGTGGTCACGGAGGAAAGACACACTAACCTCCCAGATGTCCAAGAGGAGACGAATACCTCCAACCCGCAGTCGGGACACGTGGTCAGAAGAAGAAGAAGGAGGAGAGGGTAGAAATGAAAAGAATAGCTGTTAGCAGACTAACTGAAACAGTGGGTGTGTTGTCGCCCTGTTATCATCTTTAAAAATATATTTCACTTGTTGAAAAGATCATCTGAAAGTGAAACAATTTCCGCCTACAGCTGCGTAGGAAAAGCACACTGACAAGTCCCAATTTTCCAAAACATCACAGTGTGGTTGTCATCACACTGTAATTCCCCACAGAGTGATGTTAAATATTGTCTAATAGAAACACCACTTTGGGCTGTTTTTGGGGGGTTTTTTGTAGCAGTTTAGTTTTTTTAATCTAATATCTGTTGTTTGCTTCATTTTCAAGTTCATATTTAGCCTGGATTTGTTGAGAAACTTTGAGGTAAAATGTATTTTTAAAGAATTATTTAGGGAGAACATTAGAGAAATCCATTTCCTGTATTTACTTACTTATTTACTAAGTGAAGAACACAAGTCGTTTCTTCATGATCACAGTGCTGTCCAAACCAGCTGAGTTTAAAGAGCACTTTATGTTAAAAATAATCATGCTTATCTGAGTTGCCTTAATGCTATCATGTGCTGAGCTCAGTAAGTGAGCTTTTTTGTTTCTAATACCAAACGTACTTCTTATAAAGCCCTAAAATTAACCTTATACAAAGCAAGAACCAGATATGTTTTTATATATTACATCTAAAGGAACCAGCTGACACACAGAGCTACCTGGGAGCTTTATTCTTAAACCCTGACCCAGCAGAGTTATGAAACCTCAGAGCAGGTGCCCACTGTCCTCTACAGGTAACCCAGCCTCAGCTGAGATGTGGGTATATGATGGGATTCCAAAGAAATGCAAGTGGAACAGAAAATAACATCATTATTTTATTTTGTACAAAGTCACAGGTTAGTTGGCCTTATTGGGAAGAAAATAGGGCAAATAGTGAAGTTTAACCCCCAACCACAGTGTTGCACAAAGCCAGGCTGACCTGTAATTATGTCTTTATTGATATTATAATGAGGTCAATTGCTGCGATCGTAGATTTCAGCCATTACTTGACTGAATGCCATCGTAACCAGAAAAGAAGTCGAGACCTGCTTGTTACAGGTTAACATACAATTTACAGAACTTTTTAAAAATGTTTTACAACGCTAATGAGTTTCCTTCTTATCCCTGTTCACTGGTATGAATATTTCTCTGTACTGAATGAGCAGCGAACCTCGGGATTAGCAAAGCTGCTCTGTAGCCCTTAGTTGTCTAAAAGCCATTAGCCAGCCCATACTGCTCTGCGCTCTCTTTCCCCGACTCACGCTGGCACAGTTCCAAGACACAGCTGTGAAAATTACAGGCCTGCTTCATGGAAACATAGAAGAAGAGGAGGCAGGGCTGGTGTGGAAGGAAGGAGAAGGGGAGCAGAGATCCACAGACTGCCGTCAGCTGTCCACTGGTCCACAGCTGCAGTGGAGATTTTAGAGATGGGGTCTCACTCACTTCTACTTCTGACACAAACTGGGATTGTTTACACGGGTGTGTGTGTGGGTGGGTTTTGATGGAGGCATTACATTAAATCCTGTTTGGCCGCGACTAAACAGAACAGAAGTCCTCCCTGTGACTGACAAACGTCAGGCTCCTTCAGTGAAAAGCACATGGCACCAAGCGTCCTTCAGTTTGGCAGATGCTAAAAGCATGACTGAGACCCTGGCAGGTGGGCAGGCGGGCACCCCCACCCCCTCCTCACTCACTCCTCAGCTCCTCAGGCCTCCTCTATCAGAGAGTCATTGTTCATGATGATGATGACAATCTCTCACTGTCTCCATTCACCGTGCTATCTCAATCCATCACTCTCTTGTCTCTTGCCTCCTCCCTCCATCGCTGTCTCGCACACATTCTCTTAAATATCCCCCCCCCCTCTTGTTTTCCCCTGCTCTCTCACAAAGTCTGTGTCAAACGCCTGTATCTCTGAAGAGCTGTCAGACAAAGAAAAGCAGGAAGCTGAATGTGAAAGGAAAAAAAAGCCTCTCTGACTTCCACTGAGTTTGACTTTTCTTCTGCTCAGTGAGATGTAAGAGGTGAGATTCTCTCCTCTCCTCTCCTCTCCTCTCCTCTCCTCTCCTCTCCTCTCCTCTCCTCTCCTCTCCTCTCCTCTCTGTTGCTTCACTTCGATCTTCATCAGTATCTCTCCATCTACTTCTCTTTTTTTCCCCTCTCTCTTCTCCCCGTTTGCTAGTCAGGCAGTCTGGCATCTTGCCCCGTCTCTTTGAAGCAGAACAGTAGAAGCAGATAATTACACTTCCTGTCCTGTATCTGCTCTGTGTTGCTCAACTGTCATCTTTACATCGGTAGGCTACACGTTGAAGATGATAAACAGCTTACAACCAGTTTTGAGCTCGAAGCGCTGCTCTGTGTACATGACACATTCTCTTTTGAAGCTGTGTTTTTCCTCTGCACGTGTGCAATTAAGATGATTTTCGTCTATCATGTTTATCAGTTTCTTGGCTGTTTTTTAAAAGCTTCATTGACTGCTCTGTGCCCCCCCCCCCCCTTCGTCAGATTGAATTGTGCACCCTGTCTTCCTATTTCTAACAGAAATGGTCAGATTAAGTTAAATTTGAGTTTGAGTTAAAATCTTTCCTAACCCATGCAAACACAATCACATGATAACCAGCTATGTGTCACATTGCTGCTATCAGCCAAGACTGACACAAATACTTCTCTCGCACACACGCTCCCTTTAGAAAGCCCCTGGTAAACAAACAGGCTGCAGCCAAACAATGACAGGTTGCTAAAGTGGTTAGAGAGATATGCCCTACTGAAAAACTCCATTTTGTTTTAATGACAGGAGATTGACGTACACGGCACTTCCTCTTCTGTTCTTAAACTGACTCTTCCCATTCATTAGGACTGCTGGTACTTTTTTTTTTAATCTCTAGGGTGTCACCCAGCTGTTTTATGTGGAGCTTTGTGCAGTTGTATGTGATTTTCATTACATCATTGTTGCATTCAGGCTTAGCTGGTGTGTGTGTAACAGTCACATTATCTGCTGTGGGTATCACTGTCAGGCTCAGAGCTGCTGTGCAGCCAAAAAACTGTAGGGAAAATGACAAACTGACCATTAGTCTCAAATCAGCCACTTGTAGCTAGCCTGAGAGTGAGGACACCTCGGCTAAGAGTCATAAGAGCTGCAGCGAATAAACTCCAGAGAATACCACAAGCAGGTTTTGAGCAACAGTAGAAACTGTATTGGCATCAGCTCCACTGGTACACGATGTTTTGGTCAGTTTGAGCAGGCAAAGCGAGTTGTGGACACAAAACCAGCATTGCGTAGTCAGGCAGCTGGGCAAAGGGCACATGACCGATCTGAATCAAATGTTTCTCCACAGACTGTGTTGAACCCATGTGGTGACATAATTGGTTGAGCGCATAGTTCAACTCAAAAGGCCTAAATCATACATTTCTGTATCCTGGTTTTTTTGCTGCAAGTTTATTCTTAAAGATCTGACCTGAAGGTATTATTTGTGCCTGTGTCACTGTTGTTAGGCAGTGCATTCACATCTAAGTGTGGCTTCCTAGCTGTGCTGTCCTTGCCTTGCCAGTCTGCTACAGCACAGCTTGAAATGTGAAAATCTTCCACAGCCCACCCAAACCTTTAGTCACAACCAACTCAAGTGATTTTATTTTTAAATTCCCAAAGTATTTGATCGTATAGAATTTATAACTTAAAACTTTTAATTATGATTAAATATTCAGTTAAGAGTTTTCTAACTGAATGTTTTAGCGTGTTGTGTGTGTGTGTGTGTGTATATGTGTATATATATATATATATATATATATATATATATATATATATATATATATATATATATATATATATATATATATATATATATATATATATATATATGAGAAATGACCTCTCAGCCCACCTGCAGTACCTTCGCTGCATGATGTCTCATCGGGGCCTTCACCCCCTGAACATATTGATGCCTGTCACAAATATTTAGTCTCCTGGTGTAGTGATGTTTTAGTTTGGGGATTTTTTTTTTTAATTTCACATTTGGGTTGCTTCACACTGGTTATATAAAAATATGGCTGTAGGACTGAAAGCGTTGACTCACAGTTAGTGGGACATGATTGAAAATCTCATAACAATTATTCCAGTCATTAACTAACTCTTTTAAGCAGCCATAATTAATATTTTTGTTGAAACAACAACAAGTGGCTCAAATGACTGTGTGCAGCCTAACTGCACTGGGACATTATTCTTAGTTTCTAGAATTATCTGCTAGAAAATGAGTCCTCTGAGGACTTGTTGGAGACCAGAAAAGAACAAATAAATGATTTTGTTTTGTTTGTTTCAGGCCAAAAATGTTTTTTAGAACTGACTAAAAACTCATCTCCAGTGAATGAGTGCTCTGTAAGTACTTTGTGTCTGCTGAGTGTATAAATAAGCATTTGGCATGAAAAAAAAAACAGTTTGAATTCCAAACTCTTCTTTAAAGAGTTGCTTCAGTTCATTGAGGTTTGTTGGCGTTGGTATATCTTTGTTGTCATTTGGCATTATATAAATACAATTGAACTGATTCATACGCAGCTCTATTAAGATCCCGTCAAAGCATTTCAGTTGGGCTGAAGTCTGGACTTTCATTGGGCCATTGCAACATCTTGATTATTTAAAGGAGCCAGTCTACAAGAGAATGGCTGTTGGCCTCACGTTTGACTCTATAAATACTTTGGTATACGGAACCATTCAAGGTCAATTCAAAGACTGCGAGATAACCAAGTCCTGCGACTGCAAAACAAGCCTAAACCATCACCCCTCCACCACCATAGTTTTATGAGGTGTTCGTGCTGATATGCTCCGTTAGGTTTTCGTCAAATGTGCTGTGCAATCTTCCGCTTACTGGCAAATGCCTTGAATGTTTTCTACTTGTGAATAATCCTTTATTTCATTTCAAATTGCTTGGAAATGGTTTTATATCCATTCCCAGATTAACTTTAGATCATCAATCAATCAACGTCTTAATGAGGAAAGACATTAGCCTTTCCAATCTTAGAGAAGCTAACTGACTTTCTGTTGCTGACAGCACCAGACCAGCAAACTGCCAGAACATCTGCTTTCATAGAGTTTTTCACTTGCTGATGATCAGTTAAATAAGTGCATTTGAGTAAGAGTCTGGCTGCTACTTATCCTACTAATTTCTACAAAAGCAGAAAGGGTGTACTTAGTTTCCACACACTGCTTCTTCTTCATTTTGCTAAATAAGTAATGACATGGTGTAGTATGTCATGTTGTGGTTCATCTGAGGTTGTGTTTACATCATTTCAGATCCTGCTAAGGACCAAATGATTTGGGTTTTTTTTTTAGTTTTTTTTTAAATTATGTCCTAATATATAAAACCCTAGTAGTGAAATAGGACGTACTTCCTCTTTCACATTACAAACGTCTCTTCTGGTAAAATGTTTTGGTGGGTTTGTTTTGTTTCTCCTGAAATGATTGAGATGTTTGCTGTATGTCTATAGATCAGCACTGAGCGGGTAAGTGAGTGCATCCTGCATGTAGGAAGCATTTAGCCCTCTAAGTTGTTGCCCTGCACCTCTCCGCAGTGTGTTGCAGCGTGTTTATTGCAGTGCAGGTCACCTCTCAGCAGTCCATTCTCCCTCAGCTCCCCCCGGTGCTCACGCCTCATTAGCTCAACACACTCAGGTCCTTTGCAGCTTTTAATTACACACTGTAAAGCTGATATCAGCGAGGACAGCATTTATCCCAGTTAAGCTTGATTCTGACTTCTCAGTAACTTGACAACATGGTGGCTTTCCAATCAGGCTGTTGTGGAAAAGCAAAATTGAACCGTCCGTTAAGCTTTTCTTTAACTTGAACGCCCACTGAGTGAGTCCAGCAGCCGTCAGTGATAGTCCGTAATTTGTGTGTATCGCAACAGGCCGATCTTATCTGTGTTAAGAGGTAATAAATGATGAGCAGCAAATGATCAGTCATGTTTAGATTGAATGTCTCATTAAGAGCAGAGGATACAGTAAATTAGCCTAATTAAGAGGGATACATGCTTCTATTTTTTTTTATGTTATTCATGAGAAAAACATTACTAAACTACTACATTAGGCATTAACATGACTGCGTATTCGTCATTACATAATATATCGTATTATTTAGTGTTTTTCCTGGGGCTCTATGTAAATGTTATCAATGTTGATTAAAATGTCTTTTAGTGTGTAAATGTGGCCCAATGGTAAACACAGCAAGTTCTCTGAGGCTAACGAGATATGTTCAGATGACTTATTTTGTCAACACATGGATGGAAGTTGTGACATTTTGTAGCTTTTACTTAAATGAATACAGTTTAACATGAATGCATTTAATGCAATTCATCTTTGTGCTTCTTTACAGATAAACTGTGCTTCATATAAAGTCACAGCCACTTTATTAGGCACATCTTGCTCGTACTGGGTTTTGCATTTAGAACTGCTTTAATTCTTTGTGGCACAGATTGAACAAGGTGCTGGAAACATTCCTGAGAGATTTGGGTCCATATTGTTCCTGTAGATTTGTCGGCTACATATCCAGGACGCGAATTTCCTGTTTCCCCCACATCTCAAAGGTGCTCTATTAGACTGAGATATGCTGATTTCGAAGGCCATTTGAGTACAGTGAACTCATTGTTATATTCATATATTCACATTTGTGACATGGTGTGTTATCCTGCTGGAAGCAGCAAACAGACGATGGGTACACTGTGGTCATAAAGGGATGGGCATGGCCATCAACGATACTGCTCGCTGTGGTGTTATTAGTGAAAATTAAATTAGTACCAACTGATGGTCAGTTGGTACTGAGGGGCCCAAAGTGTAACAGGAAAATGTCCCCTACACCATTACACCACCAGCATCGGCCTCAGTTTTGAAACAAGACAGGATGAAGCCATTGTTTACTTCTAATTCTGACCTTAACATTTTAATGAAAGAGAAATCAAGACTCATGAGACAGGAAACATATTTCTGGTCTTCTGCTGTCCAATTTTGACATTTCCTGTTCTTAGCTGACAGGAGCGGCACCTGGTGTGGTCTTCTGCTGCTGTAGCCCACTTGCTTCAAGGCTGGACACGTTATGCGTTCAGAGATGTTTGTCTGGACACCTTGGTTGTATTATAAATTATTTGAGTTAGAATCAGATTCATCTTCATTTGGTTAAGTTTGTGCACACAAACAAGGTTCTTTGCTCTCTGCATAAGAAAAGAAACATTTTAAACAGACATTTTTAAATAGGCATATATAAAAATGGAGAACATAAATACGAAGAGTAGATGAAAAGTAAGAAAAATACAAGTTACAAATTATACAAACTATAACAAATAGCTTGGCCTGAATGATGGATATAAATAGGCTGAACATAAAGCAACCTGGACGAACCCTAGATATTAATTTTAATAGTGCATGCTGTTACTTTCCTACCAGTTGAAGCAGTCTGACTCTTCTGTCCTCTGGCATTAACAGAGCATTTTCACCCAGAGCTGCTACTCACTGAACGTTTTCTCTTTTCCTGACGTTCTCTCTAAACTCTATGGTTACGTGAGAAAATCCCAGGAGATTACCAGTTTTGTGAAATACTCAGACCAGACAACCAACAACCATTCCACACTCAGAGTGACTTAAATCACTTTTATTCCCCGTTCTAAAGCTTGGCTAGAAGTTTGTCGTCTTCAGGTCATCTCAAACAAATCTGCATGCCTAAACACAGTGAGTTGCTGCCATGTGATTGGCTGATTCGATATTTGCATTAACAAGCAGTTGAACTGAATGTATCCCTATTTTCTTATTAAAAGAAAACCAGAACATAATCCAGCCTATAGCAGGGCTGCATGTTAGAATATTCCCATGCCTATTGCACCCAAGAGAGTTTTGTTACTGTAGCTTTATTTTGTTTTATACACAATGAGTTGTTAAAGCTATTGTAATAAGCATTCTTCCGTATTTGAACAAGGGCTTGTTAAAAATTCAGTGAATAGTACCTATTGGCATTATGTGCCTGTATAGAAGCTGTAGGAACATTAAGATGAAACATTTAGATGGATGTATACTTGTATTTTCAGCTGGTTTTAAAACAATTATTCAAATACTCGTTCGAAACTTGAAATCCTTTATATAGTAAACTACACAAAGAACTTAGTTTGTAGTTGAATTGGGTGATGATATGGTCTTTATGGCTAGAATATTTTAATATTCCACATCTTTTATTCATGCCCACTTGCTTTTATTATGTTTAACTTACGCTTTTTGTGATTGTGCGGCTTCAAGTTGACCATCTAATGGCTGAAAGTCAGTCAGGTTTCAGTACATTCACTGGTTAATCGTTAATCTTGCTTTGCAGCCAATGAGGCAGAGGGAAAACTTACTTATCAATAACTCTATTTATTTATTTTTGGGATATAAAATAGAGCTGGTTTCATTTGGTACAAATGCATCATAAAACAGACCGACGTTTGAGAAATGGGGAAATTGCACTTGTCTTTGGCGCATATGCACAGAAGATTTAAAGAATTAAAAAGCAAAGAAAAAGCACGAGGAAGTGTGGAAAAATCTGTCACGATGACACCGTTTAGTCCCTGTAGGAATATTACAGTAACGTGACCGTGATTTTACACAGGGATGTCCCGGTGCAACGGCGAATGCAGGCAGCGCATGAATATTATCTCCAGCTTGCCACTTCGGAAGTAGGTCACCGCTCACCGATTTGTTCACCATGTCTCCAGCTACTGTGGGCTGTTTGGTCCACGGATCGCTCCCCGGGTCCGCAGCTCTACCGAGTAGAAACTGATCATCGGGAAAAGAGAAAAAAAAACATCACGGACGGGAGATTTTTATTGATATTATTTTATTTATTTATTTTGAAATTGAGTGGGTGATTATTTCCAACGGGACACGCGAGGTAATGGTGAATCGCTGCTGTGTTTCAGTCACAGTTGGAGATGACAGGGTCGGTGGTTAGGCTGCTTCTAACAACTCGGCTGTAATACGAGCCTCCTAATGATACTGATATTAACTAGTAGCTCCGAAAAAGCCCGATTAAGCGAGGATGGTCGGGTGTTTTCCACTCGTTTCCCCGCTGAAGATCTCTCCTTTTATTTCCTACTTCTGATATCGCAGCCTGCACTCCTGCTACGGCATGCTGTCAGATTAACACTGTCCACCACCACCACCGTGGCCAACTACGATCTTCAAGAGGCGAGTCATTTGTATTTATTTTCTTTATTTTGTTGCACAGTGTGATTATAACGTTAGTCGTTTTTTCCTGCTCAATATATTCGCGAAACAGTAGTGGATGTGGGTGTTTGTGTAACTGCTGGAGCCCGAACCTGCGTGTAGGAGAAGCGAGGTGTTGGTGTTGGTGGAGGATGGTTAGCGTTTGTTTGGTTGGTGGTGTAAGACTGTGGAACTGCTGATTTGCTCCAGGAAAGTGGACTTAATGATATGCACTATCTGAAGCACAGCAGCTTAGGTCCCCGAGAGCTCCAGCCTCGGGGCTGTTTCCCTCATGATGACAGCGCTACACCATGTCCTTCTTCTGAATGAGGCTGTGAGACAGCCAGGCAGAGCCGCCTCCTCCTCCTCCTTCTAATCCTGTATCGGACTTCTGATATAGATGAAACTACAGTCTCTTAATGTGCCATCAGCATGAGAGACAGTCAAATCAATGGCAAGTAGGTTTGATGTGTGAACTATGCTCCATTTACTTTAAAATGCGTAAGATTCACACAGTAGAGCTGCACTGGCATTTGATCATCTGCCGACTAATCTCAGGGTCAAAGGGGAGTCTCAAGATATTTAAAAGGATTTAAAAGGAAAAAAAATTACTATATTTCTACTCACTTTTGCTTTATGTTTTCTTTTTCTTGATATTTCTTCACTGCATCAACCAAAGTACTCGATGAAGTATTTGAATAATTCAGTTTTAGTACTTTACATTTAAATATTGAGCTTTTTCCTTTCCTACATTTATTTGGTTGGCAATTTGTGTGCAAATTAAGCTTTTTCTACACAGTAATACTAACAGCTTCTATTGTGTGACGTGTTCCTGCAGGACAAACTGCCTAAAAGTAGACAAATGTGTTGAATCCCAGCAGCAGGTAAATGCTGCTTAGCTGTTGGGAGATTAGTAGTAAAACACAGCACTAAACAATATGATATTAAGAATGCACCCATTTACTTTTGAAACTTCGTACTACAAGATACTATTTTTAATAGTGTTACTTATGTAACACTTGGAAAGAAGGACTTTAAAATGAATAAATGTTAACATTGCAGCATTTTTAGTAGTGAATTTCAGTTTTTTTAATACCGTAAAAATGAAATACCATATACTGTATATTCACACTGACACTGTATTCTGTAGGTTTTCACATTGAAAATAGTCACCACCAAAAAAAGGATACTTAAAATCATCAAATCCTCCTTTTTTGGGCTAATGAGTCCTTAAAAAAGCATTACAACTGTATAAGAATATAACAGTGTAATACAATATAGCAGTCACATTAAGGAGGTTTTAAATGCAGTACACCGTGAAAAGAGCCTTTAATTCTCAGCTTTGGGATACATTTATTTAAAAAAAACAAAAATGGATTTCCGCCTTTAGTCACTCGATGGCCTTTGACCTCTTTGGATTCTTCTGTTAAATCCTTGACCTTTCAAAGTAAACAGATTTAGTCATAGAGATTTGTACTCGGCACGTCTACTGTTGTCTTAAAGTCAGATAGTGGAGAAAAAGGTTTCCTGTGTAAAATAAAGATAAACAGGGTTTAAACATCCTTCACTGTATATAAAGACAAAAACAGACTCAGTGTTCTCTGTGAATGGGTTATATGGACACGGGGGATGTTAGAGAAAAAACATAAACTGTTGCTAACAGGGATTTTCGAGACTTATGTTTAATGTTCCCTCAAAGAGTCGTAATACAAATGTTATTATTTTCAAACTGTGTGTGTATGTGTGTGTGGGTGGCTTTATGCAGCCTACTGGCATTGCTGCTGTGCATAAGGCGGTGTGAGCAAAGCTCATCTAAACTGGCAACGTGTTTTAGGTCGATTTTCGCAACAGCACGGAAAGAAAAGTGACCGTAATACTCTGGCATTAATTCCCTCCGCTGAAAGGCCGCGTTCTTTGTTGTGGTCAGCGTGGCGATGCTCTAGCCAGGGGAAACGATGATGCTCTTCAATGAGCTCCTGTCCTTCCACTGTGCATGCTTGTCTTATTCAAATGAAGTAACTTGATTTGATATCCACAGACAGAAACTCAATGTGAGGCTCCCTCTGTCCTCTTGTTATCTGAAAATTAAATTTCTCCCTCATGGATTGCATTTCACGGTTCACCGACTCATCCGCCAATAAGGGCCGTAAGACCGAGCTATGAGATGGTTTCAAAAACGTCCGGGCGGAGTTGTCCGCTCCGGATCTAAGTGGGTTTACATTCGTTCGCCTGGTTAAGCCCGAGTATGTTCCGTGTCGTTATTCATTTTAATGCACTGTGGCTTATAAAAAATTGTACTCAGGTTTTAGCGCAGAAAGTCTTGCACATATTTTATATTAGCAGATGGGGGAAAAATGACTGGAAAAGCTGAATAAAACTATTCACACTATAATTAAAGAACTCCGAAAGGAGCTACACAAGGTTTTGGTTTAATCAACCTTTCATTAAGTGGGACCTGAGAGCAAGCTGACATAGTAAAAAAAATGCAATTTGTTGCACACTTGCTGATAAGGTCAACTCGTGTAAATACTAGAGTGCCTTGTGGTCTTTTAAAATATTATTTTACACCATTTAGGGTGGGCAATACAGCCTTAAAAGTATATTACAATATGTTAAGATGATGTGCAATGATATTTCTCATGATATAGAAAAAAATAGCGAGCTACATTTCAGTGATGCTTGCAGTCAGTGTAAGTAAATAAGGGGGATTTTCCTTTTTTTCCAGTGAGCTGCTGTCACTGATGACACACCTCCTAAATCAAAGTGTGAATCTACTGAAACAAGGTGCCAGCAGCAGCAGCAGCATCAGCATTATAGTGTGATAGTAGTGCCACAGCAGTATATCCAGTGACTTGGCAGAAGTCAAATGTAAGCACAAAAGTGTCCCAGCTAGCTTTTCCCTGGAATTTTTAAGTAAAAATATAGAATAACTGCTTAAAACTTTAGTATATTAAGTTAACCTTAACTTTTTAACCAGCTGCTTAAAGCACTGATTTTCCACCGTGTAACCACATCAGTAATTTCCATCCACCGTTTGCTCTTCCTGCCATATGGAGTGCAACGAGCAGCCGTCGATGCTTGGTTTGAGTCATTTGTTTACTTTTGGGTTGCACATCACCAGCTGCTAGTATCTACTCCTTTGTAGTCTGGTTATAGTTGACGATGTTTTCAGCCTCGAGTGGAAAACTAGTTTGTTGTTTCCACCTTCGGCAGGAACAGTGTTCTTGTTTATTTTGCAAAGCATTGTGCTTTGTTGGAGGTTGCTAAAGTAGCTCGCCTTTTTTAGGTGCATGCCCGGGTTTGTCTCATTATTATGTGCACTAAGAACGTGTGGCGTTGCTATAACAGCAATATCACAATGACGTGGACGATGTCATACGGCACAGCCCTATATATAGTTGTTTTTTTTAGACTTGCGCTGCCTAATTGTAAAATTTTAAAAAATTTAAATCCATAATTAAAGGCAAAATTCAAAGAGACAGCTCATAGCATGCAGTGTGTGAGATCCTTGTTTTGTTTCTCATAACCCTCTCCGGCGCACACACGCATACACTCTCCTTGAATGCCCCCATCGCAGCCATTAAAGCCCTGTTGGAACTCTTAAGTGGTTCACTTTAAAAACAGGACAACGGGCAAAAAAGATTACAGCATGATGTGATGCGCTTTGATTTATAGAAAGCCAACATGAGTACAGATAATAAACATCACTTACTGTGGGCTTGTAAGAGCGTCTCACAATACCATCAGCTCCAATCAGTTGTTGTCAATCGTAGCCTTTAGAAAGATGGCAGGCGGTTGTTGCTCGGTGTTCAAAGGGTGAAAGGTTTTTTGTTTTTTCTGGTGATTTATAGGATTTTTTTTTTCATTAAAGTAAATCCTCCATCGAGATTTTGATGATGAGCCATAATGTTTTAACCATCTAAAGCAGACTTACTGCGACCTATGACATTGTTAAACGATGGCATGCGCTCCTATAGAAACCATCAGTCTATATGATATTAACCTTTTTTAACAAAAATGCATTTGTTCATGAAAAGAACTACTCTACCTACAACCCTTAATTTAAACGACCTGTGAAAATGTTTCAACCCACTAATGTTAAGACATTCGAGGTGTGATTGAAATCATTGTACCATATTGATAACTAGGTTATAATTAATTATACATGCAAGGTACAAACAAAAAATGTATTTAAATGACTATTACCATACAACACTGTTAATAGCCATATAAATACTACCGTAAGAATTAAAAGCATTACATTTGAGAAGAAGAAGGGAAGTTTTGAAGTCCTGAATCTGGGATTTGTAGTTGTGTATGGCATGAGTAGTTCCTTCAACATTAAAAGTAATTGTACACATTTTTTTGTCATTTTCCTTTATTTCTTTTGATCTGGATTTAAAAAAAAAATCTTTTAATAATTGTGATTTACCTCATGCATTATTGCCTTCATTACAGGCTAAAAACGGACTGTCAGGGAAAAGACGGTCACGGTTGATGTTTGCAAAACGTGGTACTCGGGGGTTCTGTCTGGTTGTAAGTCTTTAACTGATCAATCAGGATACATTAGCTGAACACCAGTGTTTTATAAACAAAAATCAGCTCTATTCTAAGAAACCACATTAGAGTTGTGTCAGTCATTTCTTTATATTATTGATACCTTATTTGAGAACCAAATTTCAGTGTAGTGGGATTAATAGGAAGTGGACAAGCTCTTCGTTGGTGGTATATTTCTCATTGGGGAGGTGCCCATATGTCTGTGCCTAAGATCATAAAAAACAACTTTTGCCACATTTACTCTATTTACATGTATATACCCTAAATCTGAAACCTGGCACTGTTTTGAGGTGAAGAGTTTTTTAGACTCACATTAAATACTGAACAGATCTTTACTAGTGTGGAAATGAAATAGGCGTCCATGATTGGCTGAAATATAGTGATTGAAATATACTATCGTTAGCCTCTTAGCTCATATCATACACTTACACTGAATCTATTAATAAGAAGCGTGCTCAGAACTTGATCATTTGTGTGTGTTTGTGAAAGCTCAGGGATTTTCTCGCTGGAGAGTCACTTATAATAAAAGGACCCATGTTGACTTACTCCTTGGAGGTCAAGTAGCATAATTGTGTTCCAGGGCTGCAGCAAGAAGCATGATCCATCTCCTTCTGCTGCACACACGAGTGTCATTACATAAAGGTCGCCGGAGTTGAGTCATCAGGATATCTAAAGGCTTTTCCTAAGTGAGGTGTTTTTTCCCGTTGAGGGAACAGAAAGCCGTGAGTTACGGAGGGCCGTAAGTCTTGTTATGCATCGTCTGTTCTAAAGTTGCCGGAGCTGCTTTGGTATCAGCTTGTTGACATGGAAACTGAAGAGGCTATTGTGTGACAAGTGTTTCTGCCACCAGTTTTTTCCCTTTTTTTTTTCTTTTTTTGTAGAATCAGGATCGATTCATGAGTCATTTGATTGTGGTACTGTTTGTTTTGTGCCTCTAAGTGTCAGACAATCATTGCTTAATTTCATATCTTACAGTGAATTGAAAGAGTTTGTTGTGTCGTTGACACTATAAATGAGAATATGAGAAGCGAGTGTTTGAGCATCCATCGTATCAAATATACAATGCATCACTCAAATGCCTCACCTTTTTTCTGGTTTTTGGCTTCTGTGTTTTAGCAGTGAGTGGGTGCTTGCAACCCAACAGGCTCTCAGTGACTTGCTTGAGTCATTAATCTGCTTCAATATGACTTCAAGGCATGGCAAAATGGTCTTTTAATACAAAGGATCAAAAGCCAATAGTTCTCTTTTAAAACTCGAATCAAAACAAAAACCGAAACGTGGAAGCTACAGCACATTAAACTAAACATACACTGATCAGCTACAACATTAAAAGAACTTGTGTAATATTGTGCAAACCTCCCTCGTGCGGCTAAAACAGCTCAGACCCATCAGGGCATGGACACACGGGTCCTCTGGGAGCATCCAGTGCATTCTCATCCCAGGGCATCAAATGCTGCCTTTCAGTCAGATGCAGTGGGGCCACAGTGATACGAACAAGGTGCCCTTTAGCGCTGGTGCCTGAACACAACAGCCACAGCAGTATTGGATCCAGAGAGATAACGGCCTTCCTTTAAACAGTCATATAACCCAGATCAGAATGCTGGAGGGGGAGGCAGTGGAAGAAGAAGGCACTGGTTTATCTGCCAAGAGACCGCAGTTCAAATCATATTTGGGAGCTTTGTGTTTTGCACAGCTTGCTGCTTGTTTAGGTTAAGGGACCAAAAACAGCTTTTACAGCACTGCGGCTCAGAGGTTAGCCACAATGCTTGCCTAACAGCAAGAGGATCCCGGGTTCAAACCCTGGCTGACAAGTTCAAACCAGGACAAACACTTATGTGTGGAGTCTTTTTTTTTTCTTCCTGTGCTTCTGCAGGTTTTCTACAGGCACTCTGGTTTCTCCTGCCATAAAACATGCTAGGCTAATGCTGCCTATCTTGGCCCAGGATACTCCTGTAAATGTAAATGGCAAGAGTTTCACTTCCTGTGTTTTTTTTTTTTTTTTTTAAAAAAGGAAATTTGGGTCAGTTTGGCTAATGGACTGGTTTTTATATAGGGCATTTCTAAGTTACTCGAGTTCTCAAAACACTTTACACTTCCTCCCTCATTTATACAAACAGTTCTTTTTCAATGCTTATGTGTTTTCTGTGTACCATTCATATTGTGATGGATGCATCAGGGAGCAGCTTAGGGTTAGGATCTTGCCCAAGGATGTTTGGCATGCAGGCAGGAGCAGCCAGGGATCAAACCACAAACCTTCCAATTTGTAGATGATCTGCTCTACCTCCTGAGCTACAACCACCTCTTGTCCTTTTGTGCATCTTATTTAGGACACGATGGTGGGTTAGGTCAAAATTCAGCCCTTCTCAATATTAAACCTAAATGTTTAAGTGCTGGCTCAGGAGGCAAAGCAGGTTATCTACTGATCAGAAGATCTACAGTTCAATTCCAGGAGGCTCCAGTCCTCATTGCAATCTGTGTTTTGGCCAAGGAACTGAACTCCATGGATGGATGGATGTACGCCAGGCATAGAATAAAGTGCTGTGTGAGAGTAAAAAAAGTTAAAAAAGCACTAAATAAGTATGCGTGCATTTACTACAAAGGACTCTGATTTATCTATATGAGCATTTTATGTGAAGAGTTGGCTGTGTGCCCTTTCTCACTGTTGTCATGATCCTGCGCATCATGTCACAGATACCACAGTGACAGCTTTTGCAGCATTTTTGTTGTGTTCCTGTTTTTTGTGGGGGGGCTGGCTGCATTGTTCAGCCAGAGGAAACCACTGCTGTCGAGGTGTGTTGTTCCCATACTACAGGTGTGATAGCACCTGTTGCTCTGGAACAATAAGTTAACAATCAAGAACAGGTTTAGGTAGGCGGTACGTGTCAAAGATTCACATGAATGGCTGGACCCAAAGTTTCTCAGCTTAACAGTGTATTAATTAATGATACTTAATTTTAGTGGTCTTAATGTTGTGGTTATCAGCGTGCTGTGATCAAGATACTGTAAAAGGAGAAAAATTAAATCTAAAATGGATCTAAAAAAAAAAGGGGGAGAGCAGTCTGAATGCATAATGTGCCTGCAGCGTGTGATGTGCTTTTGGTGTCTGATCCTCTGTCTTGAGCATGAAGCGTATTTTGCATGTTAAGGAGAGGGGTTTCCTAAGTACTCCTATTCTCTGTGGATGTGGAAAATTGACAGCAAACGGAGTAAAACTGGTTGCTACATAATGCATCAGAAGATCCTGTCTGTTACATTAAGTCACTTTCAGGTTCTGCATGAGTAACATCTGTGTGTGGCTTAAGCTTTAATGTTGAATGTCTGATCTGTGTCTTCTCAGAGAGCCATATGGACCCAGATGATGATCCATGATGATATCCACTGAAAGCCCAGTCTGAGCTGAAACCCTCCACCAATCAGAAACCCGTGGATGAAGACAGTTTAGTGAATCTGCTCCCAGACGCTGAGAATATGGTGAAAGCTCAGCGGTGCCAGACGGCGAAATGCGGAAAGCCCAAGAAGGAGAGGGGAAGTAAGGAAAAGCAGGATGGTGTGAAGAAAGGGAGAGGGGGGGTGATTGAGCTGAAGAGGAAGAAAAAGAGGGACAAGAAAGACTTGCACCGAAATAAAAAGAAGAAACTAGCCGTGAGTGATGGAGATGCGTTGGACTGTTGCGTCTTGCTGACCCGTCTGGAGGAGAAAGGAGCTGCTGGTAAAGAGAAGAATGCACTAAAAGCTGGGAAGAAAAGGAGTGTAAAAGTTAAAAAGAAGGAACACTCCATCCAAAGAGGGACCAAACATAGACTCAAGAAAACCTCTGCCGCCAATCAGCAAGCACTGGAACCAAAAAACAACCAATCTGACGCCTTACTCATGATGCCCTCAGCTATGTTTGAGCCCCGCAGAAGGAGAATGGCTTCTCTTAACGCTGAGGCTGTCAACAGCTTGCTGCTCTACAAAGACGACTCACTCATGGCGAATAACGCAAAGAAATGTCAGCCATTCAACGAAGAGCCAGCTAAAGAGCTCACTAAAACTGAACACGGAGATCAGAAAACCAAAAAAGGTTCTTTGGAAGGGAAAGCAGTCCAAAAAGAGAGAACGAAAAAACAAAAGCGTTCCACAGCTGAGGCTCAGAACATCGACTGGTTGACTTTGCTTGCACCGACACCTCGGCGTCAAGCAGGCCTCACCGCTGCAACGCTGCTCAAACTCACCAGTGCCCCATATGGGGCCAAACGGCAAAGGAAGGTGGAGTCCAAGCCAGGGAGTAGAAGCGAAACTGCAGCTACGACTCAGGATGGAATGAGTGGTAAGCCTGTGTGCAAAGGAACAACACACACCAAACGAAGAACACATCCCAAACATGAGGGGCAACTAAAGCACAGAAAACAGGGCACAGAAGATCCAGTCCATTCCCAGGTGAGCCCCCCCATCCAGGAATGCTGCAGTTTGTGTAAGACGGAGACTTTGGATCCGGAGTGGAAGGGTGCCACAGGGGGGCAGGAGTGTGTCAAGCATCCTCTCCACTGTGGCTGTTCTCTGGGATTCTCCTTAAAAACAATCAAAGAGGAGCAGGTGGAGACGGAGGTGTCTTCCTGTTACTGCTGCTCCCAGGAGAGATGTGTCGAGTACTTTCACAGGCTGGCCCTCTTCCTGGATGACAAAACCTTCAAGGAACCAGAGGACGGCTCACTGTCTGAGGTGTTTCACCACCACCATCATCATCACCACCACCATCACCACCACCATTCTGTCGGCCACCCGGCAGCCATAACCATCAGCCCGCACACGTACACCTGTTTTCCAGGCTACTATGTCCATTTCAGCCACCCGGACAACTCCACCATATCACCCCTCACTTTATGCCCAAGCGGCAGCAAGAGGCCGAAGCTGCTCCCCGGCACGGGTCCCCAACCCTCAGGGATTAGCCATCCAGTGTACTGCTGCACCTCAGTGAAACCGTGCTACGGAGAGCCCTGCAGGATCAACGGCTACTCTGCTTATACCAGTGTGATTCCAGCAATTAACAGAGGAGCGTGCTCCTCTGGCCCCACAGACTGCATCAAATGTAACCACAGCGTAAAAAGAGGTAAGCGGAGATCACACGGTTTAATTTGCAAGAATTCATTTAGTAGAAATTCCAAGTTAATGAGTTACTTATGGCATTTGTGCAACCACAATGACATTTTCCTGTCAAAGTTTGCATCAGTATTCTGTTTCCAAATACAAGCTGAGATCAGATTTCTTTTAGGCTTCAGAAAGTGCCCTCAAGATTCATAAATGACATTAAAACAGCTGTTTTCACAAATGGAGTCGTATTTCTGTGACGGGCTCCTTTTATCTAAGTAAGCGTTTTGAAGAAGTATTAAATGTTCGTCAGCACAGTATGGGTATATTATTTTGCATGCAGAGCCCCGCTCATCCAGCTGCCAAAGGAGTACAATGTGCTGAGAATAGCTATTATATGAGCCATTTATATTCTCCCACTTTGGCATGTCACTTGAGTGGGAAGTTGGAAAAAAAAATATCAGATAAAGGGCAAGACCCCTTTTGTCTCAGTTTGAATAAAAGTCATTGGACGGTGAACACGAGGCCTGTGCGGCTGAAAACGAATGAGCTGTACAGGCTCGAGTGTCTGCTGTGAGTTTCTGTGTTCAAAGTGAGCGATGTGAGCCTGAACAGGAAAGCACGCTGGGGTTAAACAGTGTCTGAATATGTAGGGGTATGGTTAGAAACACCTGAATGTGATCTCAAAATAACACTAGTTTCACACACGCACTCTCTCTCTGTCACTCTGTGGTCTCTAGCAGTCACAACCAGGTCACGCTATCTGTGAGGACTTACGCTTTTATCTGCTAGAGAACCAAGTTTAATCTCAGTGGAAATGTTAACTTGGAAAAGAACAGGTGTACATAATAGAATAAATAATGGCTGAATTTCATTTGGCTGCTTACCCTGGTATTGTGTGTGGGGTGTGTTTGTGTCATACTGTCATGGCTTACTAGGAGACCTAAATAGAACAGAGCCATTGTTAATGTCATTAGTACACTTGTGCTTTTCCTGTTGTGACAAGTATGCTGTCAAAGAGGTCTGTGGTCCACCCACACAGGTGTTGCCACTTTTCTGCCTGAACAGACCTCATTACTGTTTGGGTGTATACACCTCCGGTTTTATTGACAGCTTCCTCGCTCTCTTGCTCATTTTGTGGCATCTTCGGAGGTGTGTACAGCTTAAGCTGCATTTCATTTGGCTAATGGGCCCTCTCGCTTCCCTCACTCGTCTCTTCCTCGAATCTCGGCTTCGCCCAGCGGGGGATGCGTGGAAGGAAATGAGGAAGAAGTGCAAGGATGGAGGAAATGCACGTCTCGAAGTGCTCATTCACCCAAGCATCAGTTTTTAAGAAAAGATGACAATACCTCATGATTCAGAGTCTCGGCAAATGTGCAAGAGGACCTGCTGTTCATCACATAATGCTTGAAAAATACAGGTGTCTTATCACTATTATAAATAATACAGACATAAATGTATAATATGAGCAGAAGAAAAAGGGTTGGTTGGATGTTTGAACGTCTGAAAATTTTACCTTCTTACTATAAAAATTGAATCAGGATTAGTAATTTGGGACACAACATCAAATCTTTTTATTGGCTGGTGAAAATATGATAAAAAAAATTCAAGCAGTCTTTGTAAAGTCCCATACTTGAGCACACAATAAAACTCATCAGATTGCAGAGGACAGCTTGTGACAATTACTGATTGGTATATAGTTGTATTTCACAATAACGTAAAATAAAACGTGTAGAATACTAGTTGGATCACAAAAACAGTATATATGAGTAGTAGTTTAATCCGAATAGAACAAAATGATGGACTTTCCAGTAAAATTTCAGGCAAGCAGGATCAGGCAATCTTTCTCTGAAATTTTACTGAGTAGAATTATTAACTGGCACAACACTGAAGTTCAAAGACAGCAAAAAAAAGTGTTAATGTACTCTCAGGGATTCGATGAATGCAGCAGATGAGGTTCAGATTCAGAAAGCCAACAAATAGGTCGGTCAGCAGAGATTTTGACTTGCCATAGCAGGAAAAGCACAGGTGTAATTCACAACATTAAAAATGACTGGATTCTATTTAGGTGAGCGAGCTTGAAGGATCCTGGTAGTCTAATCCTCAGCTGTGGCTTCCTGCCTGGGACAGGGACTGCAGCTGAGCCACTGTTAAGAATATTTCCTGCTATGACAAGTGCACAAATCTGCTGTGAAATGGGTTCATTGATCATCGCTTCACCTTAATGTCACCACTGCAGCTGTGTCATGGGAGTGTGCACAACCCCCCTCTCACACAGGAGAATGCTTGTCTTGTTTTTCAGTGCTAGTTTAGGAGAAACGTCTAGTTTGTGTGCATGGTAAAGACTATAATTGATCTTAATTGAGGCTCTGCCTGTTTGGTTTTTTGCTACTTCAGCATAAATATTAACAACCGAGTATTTGTTGTGCCTCTCGTATCAGAGTTCAAAGTTCTAGGTAACACCTTATGATCAACTCGCAATTAAGGGCATAATTCCCTGTAATCAAATGGAATTTCTGTGGGTTTTATTTGAAATGATAATGCAATCATATTTATCTACAAATACTTAAAGGCGTTGGCCGTATTATGGAGTGGATTAATCTTGCCTTTTGGCATCCTTGTTCAATATTCATTATGTTGATGTGCATGATTGATATTCCAATATTTAGCTGTTATTTTATTTGACCAATCCAAATGAGAACTGCTCCCCCTCAGCAATGAATAAGAGAAAAAAATAAATAAATACTGTCAAAATTTGCATGTGACCTCATCATGATGAACCCAAATCTAACTTAATTTCTTTTCTTTTTTTTCACAATCACTGTTCAAACATCTTTCAAAGTAAGTGTAAAGGAATGAGTGTCCTTGGTGTCTCCTTTCCCATGAAATACCTGTAAAGTACCTGGAAGTTAGACAAGGTTAAGTCACTCCATAATACAGCACGCACCCCGAAAAGTACAGCATACTTATAGTGAAATTATTTCTTCTGTCCTGTAAAAACCATGTACTCAGCGCTACTTAAAATTATTAATGCACTACCTATAATTAATTACACACTACTTAAAATTTACAGAAATGTAATTATTTCTGTGTTTCCCTGTATTGTAATTTTGCATAAAATAATAATTCATAAAAGTGGTTCAAAGTTCGTAGTTGTAACCACCTAACAACCAACAAAAGTATGGGAGAAAATGATGGCGCCGTCAGAAAAGTAGGACTACCTTCTCGCAATGTGACCAATAGGAATGAAACATGAACTAGCTGATCAGCTTGACACCAACACGGAAGAACCACAAAACAAAATAAACTAGATTAGGTTGAAGTAAAACATCTTAAGAAAATTTTTGTCATTCCAGCCAAACAGAAACTCTGCTTATGTTGCAGCTGAAGCTTGTTTGCGTGATGTTTCCTGCAGATGTTCATCAGCCACGTGAAAGAGGGCGTAGCATGAAAACAAATGGCGAAGAATGAACTGTGTGTCTTGGCTGCGATTCAATAGCTGTTATTGCTCTGAAATCTGCACGCAGGGCTCGTTTAAGTACTCTGTATTCATTTCACATTATCGTACCTTTTCTGTTCCTTCCTTAGATGACTACCCAGCAACCATCAATGACCACCACAGCCCCTCCTCTATCCCCATTTGTCCCAGCCCTCGAATCCTTACTGGCTGCCCCGTTCCCACTGTGCCTCCAGCCGGCCAATCAGTGCCCCACATCCAGACTCCACTGTCTGACCCCAGCCAACCGCAGCCTCCGCTGAAGGTGGCAAAGGAGTGTCCACAGAGTGCCAAGCAGCCCAGCGGGTCAAGGTCTGGCGCGCGCAGCACCGGCAGCATCAGCTCGGCTGTCTGCCCTCTCAACAGGAACAAGAAACAGAAGCTCAGCTGTGCCAGCGACGGAGGGCAAACGGTTGCCAAGCAGCTGAAGAATGGCCGCCAAAAATCCACCAATGGCTGGAGGCCATTTGGCCTGCCCTTTGAGAAGGAGGTTTTCTCTGTGGTATGTAGAGAAAGTCATTTTGGTGCTTTTTGACACAGCCACAATGGCACCACTTTTAATTAGAGCTGATGTCATTTTACTTAAGTGTCCTGAGAGAGTATGGGGGGTGATTCATAACACCTGTTTCACTGTTGGATCAGGGCTTATTCACTATTTTTTACTACATTTTATCCAGCAACCCTGACAACCAAGGCGCAGAAGCCATTCAATACAAATCACATCCTGCAGCTTTTTACTCCACAGCCTCTCAAAGCTTATCAGTTTCTGACTGCTAGAGGAGTCAGTATTTCCTGCTGCTGTGTTCCCAGGGAGAGGACACTCTGGTGCTGAGGAAGTGCTTTGAGGGAGTCCACAGGGACGGGGAGCTGATTAGAGTCAGAGACACTGTTCTGCTGAAATCTGGACCTAGAAAAAAGTCTCTGCCTTACGTTGCTAAGGTCTCAGCTCTGTGGGAAGAACCAGAGTCAGGTAGTGCGCTTGCTCTACGCAGTATTTACTCAGACCACACGAGAAGACACATTTATGTGGTAATAACTGGTTTGAGAAGTGAAGTGAAAGACGTGCCATGTTTTCCTTTTTTTCTTTCCTTCAGGAGAGCTGATGATGAGTTTGTTTTGGTACTACCGTCCAGAACACACACAGGGAGGACACAACCCCAGCGTACATTGTGAGGTGAGAAGGCTGACGTGTGTTTCTGAATTGCTTTTTTTTTTTACCACGGCTTTCTAATAACTGTCAGGGGTAATTATAGACCAGCAAATCGAAAATATAGCTTGTGTCAACTGCAGCATATTCAGCGCCTGTAATCATGGCTATTAGTGATGCACAGGTCGAGCCAGTTCACGTACGCTTAATAGAAAGCATCACCGGTTCTGGCGGGAGGAGTTAAATAACTCACAGAAACACTGTGTGCAATATGTCAGGCTCTGATTACTACCTTCATGTCTTCTTTATCTGCATATCTCTCCTTCTCTGAGACATACACTGAAAGGCTCAAGTCCTCCTATGGCCTAACAAAGCTATAAAATAGTCCAAATGTCTATTAAGATGGGAGAACAAGAGGATCAAAGAGACTCTCTGATGCCTTAAGTGCTCATATAATATCCTTTTAATGCTGCTATGATCATTCAGCGCTGCTGAAATTGCACCAGAGGCCAATCCACTGCCTCTATAACAAAATATTTTAGGGGAAACTTGACTTCAGGTCCACATTTTACTGTTTGGTGAAACACACTCTACTCAGGAGCTACAGCGATATATAATTCGAGGTCATGTAACTTTAAACGGCCTTGCTTTGTAGTGCACTGCGAGGAAGTTTGGAAAATCCTGCCTGCTGCATGTAATTTCCATGTAATTTTTACTCGCCTCTTTGATGCAATTCTAGTAGCTGGATCAAATGGAATTGTAAAATTAGTGTTGTCACGGTTAAGGTTACGGCACGTTCAAGGTGGATCCAGGTGTTTGATCGACACATATTTTTGTGGCTTTCGAAACACTCTCACAACAAGCCGGTTGAGTGCTGTGATTTTAAAAAAAGGGGGAAAAAATTGTAATCCACGCTTAACTAATGGCTGTAATGTGTGCTTCGTGCCAGCTTTCTAAACCAGAAGAGATTTTAGATACTATTAATGAATATAATGACTCTTATTATAGTGTTAAATGTGTTTTCTATTGTCAACAACACATGTTATGTAAACTTTAAAACACAGAAAGAAAGGGAACACGCTAAAATGCTTCTCTAATTATCCAAAACCTGATGATGTAGTTTATTTTAAATCCTGCTGATTTAATATTTCAAAAATGCACTACATGTGTATTAATCCAGGGCTGCAGATTGTTCCCAAAAAGTATGCTGTCTACTTCTGTTAAACCACCAGCTGCTTACAAAGTACAGTGAACGGTGTTTTAGGAAAAATTCAGCAGTGTATTTATAGCAGGCTGTAAGCTGTTTCTCACTCAAATACCAGTGTAAGGTGTTCACCTTCACTCTCATTGGCTCATTGTCTTGCCCAAGGACATTAAGTATATTTCTTTGTATTGGGACACCTTGAACTGTGTTACAGAATAAGAATAACCATTGTATCAAAGCAATGAATGCACAGTTGTACAGTACAGTGCAAAAGTCTTAAATCATCACTATTTTTTGTAAAATTTTGCTATGAAATTATTTATTACTGCAAAGATTTCTTGTGCAAACTTACATGGAAATACAACATATAAGAAAAAATATACTTTGGATAATTTTAACAAGCTTTAAAGTCAATATTTGGAATTCTCTTATCCAAGCTTTCCTGTCATTTCTGTAAGCGGTCCTTAGGAATAGTTCTCCAGGCATCTTGAAGAACATTCAAAGCTCTTTTTTGTATGTTTGCTGCCTTTTGTTCCGTTACAGATGGCTCTTTTCTCTTTTGGCCTTTTCCTTCTGTTTCCCCTTCTTAAGACTGGCTTCTCGACAGCCACCTTTCCCCTGAGACTATTTCTGATGAGGCTTCAGTGAACAGTAAAGCAACTGTGGGGCCAGATTAATCTCTGAGGTCCTGGGTCAGGTCCTTGCTTTTTTCCTTTTTCTTAAGGACTTTCAGAGACTGTTCACCTCCTACCACTTTTTCCTTTGTCCTCCAATTGTGCAATTTACTCAGATTTTTTTAAGGACACACTGCACTGCACCAAGCAGAGGCACATCAAGTTTTTGGCTAATAGCTCTTTGGAAATCACCTTGTTGGTGCAGAAGTCCAATTTTAAACCTGTCAGTGTGTGTTATTCTTGGCATTTTTCATATCTTCAACTAAGAAAACTGGAACAAATTATATGTTTTTGCAATAAGCAGATAGTAACAAAGTGACTGAAGATAACATTTAAAGTGGGTCTTTGTTAACTTTCTTTTATGTGTAAACACAACAATGGTGTATCTCTTGAGTTAGAGGTCTTTTTAATGCAGTGTTAAGTAACTCATCAAACAACAACAACAAAAATTCCTCTGTAAATGGTCAAGTGAAAAAGCAGCCGATGTACAAAGAAAAACTTTGGAAGACCTTCATAAAGCCTGGAAAACCTTTGCTGAAGATAAATCTGACTCCTTAGAAGCAAAAGATAAAGAAATGAAAGGTGGCTTAACACTTTTGCACAGCACTGTACGCAGGCAGGCACACATGTTGCGGGATGCGTCTCTATTGTGTTCACGTCCTGATGTCAGTAATCTCCCAGAGGAACGAGTTCAATTCACTGTCTAGAAACATTAAACCACATGAAGTCTGTCGTCTCTCAGCGTGCACTGACAGACAACAAACACATCAGAGCAGCAGTGTGTGAACGGGAACACGGCTTTGTCACAGAGGATGACGTAAAGCATCTTTCTCTGCAAATCGGTTTTATGTATCTGGAAGTGAGGGTGAGGCAGGAGGGTTTGTTTAAAATTTAGGAGAGAGATTTAGTCTTTAAAGTCCCACCCGCTACTTCAACATGTAAGAGGATATCATGATGGGGTTTGTTTGTTTGGGCTTTTTTGTATGGATCTAACCCGAGTGTCTTTCTCTAGAATGAGGTCTTTGCATCCCGTCACCAGGATGTAAACAGTGTGGCCTGTATTGAAGACAAATGCTATGTCCTAACACTGGCACAGTATTGTCGGTAAGCAGGAAAGCATTTTTACTTTCTGTCGTGTTTCAGGCAGTTTTGAGCCATTAGGGGTGGTTTTGAAGTTAGTTTCTCATGTTGTGTTTGTTTCCTGTCCAGATTTTGTGCCTTGGTAAAACGCCGTAGAGAAGGCGTCAGCGACAGCGCCGCCTCCCTTGTGGTGCCCCCTGTTGTTGAAAACGCCATGCCCACCCACCACTGTGTGCCCGATGACACTGACCCAGAGCTGGTGTTTTTCTGTCGACACGTCTACGACTTCCGCTACGGACGCCTCCTCAAGAACCTGCAGTAGTATCTGACGAGGCATGACATCACATTACACCCCGGTTTCATCTGCCACAGATTCTCACTGGCTGCCTCCGTGAGAGAGGAACTGGAGTTTCGGACGACGGCTTGACAGCTTATTTTCTTTTCAGTCTCTCATTCATGCTTACATGTCATGCATTTATTAAGTAAACTAATGGTCTGACATAATGTATAAGAGTTGCTATGGCAGTGTAAATGGTCTTTTATCATACATGGCTCTCTGGTGTTGTAGCAGCTGTGTGAAGAACCTGGAACGTACTCTGCTGTAGAAAATGCTACTGTAGCTCTTAGAAATGTGAAATTTGATTAGATTGCCGAGAACTTGATGTTTCATGTGAATAATGCTACTATCTGCCTGACAGACAACAGATAACGCAAAGTATCTTGATACGCCATAGATAATGAAAATATGTGGCATATTGTGCCACGCCGGATGGTGCAGCTGAAGACTTAATCACATCTTTTTTTCACTCAGTTTATTTCTGTTGCTTTGAGCTGCACCGAGTCCATTTGATAGTGAAAACGTGGCGTTTTCTACTGACACGGCATATAGAAATCTTACTGTAATGCAGCTGTGTTCATGCTGTTCTGAGAAATAGTGATAGTCTGGGAAATGTGCTTGCTTGTGATAAATAAGAAGGAATCAGTTTCATGTCTGTATAATCAAAATGAAATAATCACCAGCAGCTGGTTAGTATAGCTTAGCATAAAGTCTAGAAAATAGCCCAGCCTGACTAAGTTTGACTCTCGAGGGAATGGTCAGTTACTGTATATGTAATTAGCAGCTGTCAAGGGCAAGAACGTCTGCTCTGTCGACTGCATGTGACTACAGATCAGTTTTAAAGAAGCTAGGTGTGTTTCAGTAAATCAACAATCCCTATTTTTCCCGCTCTCTCTCTCCACATAGACTACTTAAATGCATGCAGTCGAAGCATGCTCAAACATGATTGGTTGACAGAACGTGGGCTACAAGCAGACTACAAATATTTGCATATATATCTTTTTGGAGCGATTGTGCTAAGCTAAGCTTAATTAGCTGCTGGCTCCAGCTATGTGCTTAAAAAGTATACAGAGAGTGTTGTCATCTAAATCTCAGCAAGCAAGCATGTAAGGAAGTTTCCCAAATATTAAAATTGACATTTTTGTCTAATGGTGATTGATCTTGGGGGTCTTTGCAGCGTGCCGCAAAGACAGCCATGAAAGACATTCTCAGTCAAAAGATTTGATTGAATCTAATTAGCAGTGAAAAAGTATAACGAGAGCAAGCAATTAAAGGTTTTTTGGCTTCTTCTCTTCTTAATTTTTGAGAGAGATGCAGGTTTTATTCCGTATCTGTATCTGTAGTGATGACTTTCACACAGCAGGACGGGCATGCTAACAGCTAAAAGACATCGAGAGTTTAGTTAGCTTGCTTTCACATTGCGAGGATCGGCCGAGCATTAAAGGGGAATTTTGTTATGCCAATGCCGAGGAATATTTTACTTTTTCAAAGCTGTTTGCCAGAGGTGTGATTTGACTCCGGTGTCAGCGTACTGTATATTTGCATTTAAATATCTGGATGGGTGTCTGTTAGTGGCAGATGGCATCAGTTAGTCACGTATATTCTTGTTTCTTCACTGATGAGCTGGTGAATAATGTAGTCAGTGTAGCATTTAGATCTGTGATGATGATTCGTTCCTATGTTTGAGAAAAGATATGTATTTATTTCTGTACTAAGAAAATATATAATTTATTTTCAAAAGATCATTTTAAAGAGTTTTAGATGAGTGGCTTGCATTCCTGATTAGAAAGGAGGCTGAAGATGTCTCTCCGTAGCTGCACTAAGTGTGAGAGTCTTTGCAGCAGTATTTCTGTGTTTCAGCTCGCTTACCCAATACAAGCTCGTGCAATTTCGCTTTGAGAAACTGAAGTAGGCAATAAGCAGATTTGAGGACACATATGGAGTATTTGGAAGGATCTCAGATGCGGTTTGAAGGACATGCGCTAACATGTGACCAGAGATGCTAAACCTTGCAGGACCAAAATGTTCCCTGGCCTTTTCCAGCTTCCTGTCATCCTCCTTTTCATTTCCCCTGAGATGGTGAAGCTTTGCCTCTTCACCTTTAAATGCCGATTGCTTCACTGATTTTAACTTACCATTAGCCTGTGCCCTGGATCTTTGCTGCCTTATAGAACATTCCCAGCCTTTTATTTAGTGACATGTACTGATCTCAGTCTGGAGTTATGAAGCTTGTAAGTGCGCTGATCTTGATTCCTAGATGCTTGACATGTATTTCAGTGTTACCTGTGATCTTATGTGACCTGAAAGTCCATCTTAATCAACATTTTTATTGAGAGTGGTGTTTGGTATCAAACTGCTTAACTAGTTGAGAGTAGATGAGGATTTTTTTTCTTTTTCTTTTTTTGGAGAAACTAACTTTTTACAGAGTGTGGTATGACAGTACTGACAATGCTTTCATATCAGTACTTTAAATATAAAGCAGAAGCTAGTTAGCTTAGCGATCTATAATGCTTGGAAGTGGGAGCGGGCGGTAGAAAACCAGATGCACCCTTATCATCTGTGAGCATAATAGGTAACATTGTGTATGTAATTTGTTTAGTCTGTATAAATCAAAGTGTTATAACAAATTTCTTGTTGGTAAATTTTGTGTTGTTTTTGGTTTTATGCTAGGCTAAGCTAAGCTAACCAGCTGGTTACGATTCATTTTTTACATGCAGACCTTAGAGCATTCTGCCATTGAAAAAAAAATATTTTTTTTGCCATCCATAAGTCACAATTTGGGGTTATTATGCCAAAATTTCAAGTTAAGAATCTTAACATTTTAATTTACTAACTCAAAAAATATCAGAAAATAACTCAAAATAAAAAAAAACCTTTAAACTTGAAGTTAGGTCAAAACTTTGAGATAATAATCCACATTTTGTTTTACTTATGGATAGCCAAAAATGTTTTTTTAAGTGGCAAAATCAAGCTTCCATACTGTTTTTTTGGTAACTCTCCACAAGAAAGCTTTGTTCACAAAATGTCAATCACCTGGGGCCAAGCAGCAATGCAAATTTTGGCACATTGATTGGTGTCACTGATTGTTTTATTCTTTTCGAGATACATATCACAGCCCATTAATGACTATTTCTGCATCATATTATATATACCTGTTTTTTGTTTTCTGTTGTTTTTTTTTTAGATTTAAGGTCTTTATGAAAAGCCAAGCAGGATATCTTACCATGGTATGTGGATTTGGGATCCCATTTGAAGGAAACATTTAAAAAAAAAACGTGGTCATTGATCATTGGAAGCGTTCTAATAAATAAATTCTTTCTCTTGCAAGTCCCAAGGCTAACCACTATACTGGATTTTTTCCCAGGTACAAATTCTTTGCAATCCTAACCAAAATTGTCAGTCTTCAGACCGAATATCAAAAGATTTACCAGATGGATTTTCAATTTATCAAACTGCTTTTCTGACATCTAACAGAAAGTGGAATCTCATCTCAGCTACTGTTTCATATAATGACATGAAATTTCATTTGGGGACTTTTCATGATTTTTGCTACAAAAAGAAAAAGAAAAAAGCCATGTTTTATACTCATATCAAGAGGTTGTTGTGACTTTGTCCTGCTAAACCGCTTGGCTCCCTCCTCACTGCTTTAACTCTGTAGTTTAAGCCTTCCTGAAAAACATAATAGTTAGCTTGATTTGTATCATTTCTTATAAACATTAATTGATGCAAGTCATCATGGTGAATAAACTGTGTCAAAATGTCCAGAGAAGCTTCCCTAAACCACGTTATCATAATCAGCCTCTCAGTGTATGTTTAATAAGTTCCATAAATGCAGATAAAAAGACATTCTGACAAACATACTCAACACGATAACACAAGGACATATGAGCTGACTACAGCTGCTGATCTACATGAAGGAGGCGTTACACCTGACCTACAAGCACAGTAGTATTTGATAGTCAAAATTTTAGGTGGGGTGTCACTTTAAAATGCCCACATCCCGCCTACGCCTGCTTTGCTCCTTATCCTCGGTAAGTGGGATAGACTTTTTTTTTTTTTTGAATTCAGAAATAATTTCAATAGATGTCTCATACTCATTTATTCGTGTTTATTTCAATTCATCTGAATTTAAAACTATTCCATGCTATTTTAATCTGTCCCAATGATACCCCGATGACTTAAATATTATTATGTCTTTATTCAACAAACGTTAAAAAAAAATCTGAATATTGCTTGATGGTGTATGAAGTATAGGCAACTTGAATCAGGTGAAAATATTTGGTTTGATTTGGTTCAACAACTTAAATCCAGAATTAGAAAACCACACCGTGCACATTTTATGGCCTTAGGAATCACTCAGCAAACTAATTATGTTTAATCAAGATGTGTGATGCTTGTGTCTTAATTGGTCCTCTGTGCCTGTTCCCATTATCCTGTATTACATATATTCCAAGAATTTTCCACAAAGAAAAGTACAAATAGTTACTGTAGTTTTTGCGTACCTTTCAAATGCCTTTCACTTTTCATCAGATGACACAGTTCTTGGTATTGATCTTGTATCACCACAAAGAAATGCTTTCACCAAAAAGACTAAGACTAAAAGAGGGTAGGGGATTAAACCATGAATCGAACTTCATTCCCAGGTGTACAAAAACCCGAATTTGGGTTCTTCTTATGTGGATTTGTTTGTTTCTTTGCATGGCTTTTTTTTGGAAATATCTTGGAAATATTAATCACAGCACAGATTATTTGTATGGTTTCAAATGGACCTGTAATATAAGAAAAATATTTAATTGTAATAAATAATATATGAGTTTGAACAAGCTTCTGAGTTTTTATTACCTACACGTGTTATTATGGATGCAGTAATGCTTCTTGTCCACATGGTGGCCCACTTGGACAATTTTTTTTAAATATCTGATTTGCTTTTTAATAAATTAAAAAGTCATTGCAATAATCAAAGCACACACTTACTAAAAGGTTTCAGAGATAAATATTAATATGTAACATGCATACGCGGAAAAACACACAATCCTACATAATCATGGCTGATTTAACTCAAACTATCCTCACATCTCGACTCTTTCAGTCTTTTTTTTCCTTTCCTTCAGTTTTTATTGCATATTTGATTTGATTTGATTGGAAATCACAAGAAAAATATTTTTTACCATGCATAAAAATAATTTTTGCCTCAAATCTTTCTCCTTTGTTTGTGCTTTTTGTTTCATTCAATCCCCTTTTTCAACTGAACTGGATACATTTGTCTGTTGCGCTGCATAGATCATGATGGAAAAGACAAGAGAGGCAGCATCTCGAAAGGAGCCATGAGGAGATATCAGTCATCTAACTTCGATAATTAGGCTTGTGATGAATATGCATGATGCCTCTGGCACAGCTAAATTTGGTTCTGAGATTTTAAATGGCATGAGCAGGTAAGTGATTTGCATCTGTAACAGCAAGCATGTGTGAGTCAGAAAGCTCATCTGCTTCAGCTCACACACTGGGCTATTTAGTGTGATTATGTGTCTGTGTGAATGGCATTTATATAGTCGACAGTCTGTATATGATGTGAATTCTCAGTGGTTGTGCAGCAAATTCCTGTTATGACTATGTTACTGTCTTTACTGAATATCTGGACTGACTGTCAGTACAGGATTTATGGTTCCCAAACAAGCTTAAGGGATACCTTCCATTAGAATTCCTTCTTTGACACTTATTATATGTAATGGACAACCTATTCCAAAGGTCAAGCTCTTGTCTTGTATTCATAAACTGTTAGTTTAATGCACTAAGCAGTTTGGGAGAAAAATCAGTGGATCTGAAACAGTTCATTATTAGGAATAAATAGTTTTAGTTTCAAATACACACACAGAGTCAGAAAGGTTTGAAAGGTAATGGATGGACACTTATTGGGTTAAAGCAGCTACAAGTACTAAATTACCAGTTAAATTGCTTTGCAAATAGCACTAGAAATGATTTGTTAGTCAATGCGAAGCAGTCAAAACAAAAGGGATAAATATAGCTGAACAATTATATGGTGAAAATATCTAAAATCGACACATTACCAGTTAAAGAAGTAGTAGAAGTAGAAAAGGCACTAATTAAATAGGAATGAGAAAATGCATCTTAAATCATTAACCAAATATAAAGGCTCTCACTTAAGTACCATTGAGGCTGTTATGTATTTCATTGGGCTTGGATTACTGAAATTCATTGTTCACTTGTCTAAGCAAATATTCCCGGGAATGTCTCCAGGTTGTTCAGAACACTGCTGCAAGTGTTTTCTAGTTACTCTCATGTCACACCGTTGTTGATCCAGCTGCACAGGCTCCCTCCCAGAGTCCATATCAAGATTCTGGTTCTGATTTTAAAGCTCTTCGTGTATGAACACCGGCTTACTTCAGTGAACTTTTACAGCAATGCATCCCAGGCAGGTCCCTGAGATCTTATGATCAGGACCTACACCATACAAGGCTGAAAAGTAAAGGAGACAGAGCTTTCGCCACAGTGGCCACCAGACGTCTTCTCCTCTGAGCTTGAGATCTGTGGACTCATGGGTCTCTTTCAAGAAACAACTAAAACCCATCTTTGTAGACTTGCATTTAGTTAACTCTTTTTTTCTCTTTTTTACTGCTCTGGCATTTTGTTGTGATCTTTGACTTGAAAGGTGCTATACAAATAAAATGTTACTTGGTGTTAGCTCCCGCTGAGATATCGTATCACTTCCTGTTCCTATTACAGCGCACAGTGGTGTTTTATGTAGCCTGTCTGATTAAAAAAAAAAACAGACATAACAACATAGTGTCACATCCAGGTGCTTTATCCAGAGCACACTCTGCTGAATCACCTGCTATTTATATTCACAGTATTCTGTCTGTAAGGATTCGATAGTTTAGCTTAGCTTGTAGCTGAGTCACTAGCAACATGGTTTTTTCACCTGTCCCTTACACACTTTCTTGTTTAGTGGCAGCTGTTAAGCTTATTGTTGTTGTTAAGCTTCCTTATTACAAGCGTCATGTTAGTTATAAATGTAGCCTGTTTACCGTTCTGGAGGACAGGCTCTGTACTCTGGAAAATTCTGAAGCTAGCCACCAACGATAGCAGATCGTCTTCCAGGGGCCAGGTAGATTTCTTTAAATAACAATTTATGTTGGGGTATTGACACCCAGTTACGTCAGTCGGAGGTCACTAAAATTCATAGTGAATACGTGTGTAGTTTTGCCAGAACAATGTCTCTTGGACTGTAGTTTTCTCTGGTCTCAAAAGTGACCTCTGAAATTGCTGGCTTCTCTGAGTGGTGTCCAAGAAAACACTTTAGAGATAACTGTGTTATGTTATGAGAGATGTCAGTCATAACATTTTGGATGCAGCACTCATTTGTAGAAATCTGACTAAATTTGATGACCCCCCAAAAACATGACTATCCAGAGTTGGGACCAGAAAGCAGAGTTACAGTCTTACACACCTCTCCGCAGCTTCTCCCCTCCAGTTATCTGTCATCTACCCTGCCCTTACTTAGAGTTTCTATCTGGTTTTCTCAGACTTCTAATCTAATTTTAATGTACTGCTTTAATTTCAGATGAAATAATTATTATGGGTGATTTTAACATCCATGTAGATGCTGAAAATGACAGCATTAACATGGCATTTAATTCGTTATTAGACTCAATTGGCTTCTCTCAAAATGTAAAAGAACCCAACCACAACTTTTGTCACACTCTAGAATTTGTTCTGACATATGGTATAGAAACTGAACATTTAACAGTATATGTTGAAGCTATGTTTAAGGATATAATTTCTCCACTGTTAACTTTTTTAGTTCTATGTGAGTAGGTATCTAAACTTTACTCCCATAGAAGTCAATTATCTTCTTAATAGTGTTACATCATTCCTGTGTACAACTCTGGATGCTGTGGGTCCTCTGACAAAGAAAGGATCATATCAGAAGTACTTGACTCCCTGATTCAAACCCACACCTTAAAGCAGATAACCACAAGCTAGAAAAAATGAGTTTTTTGCTCTATTACAAACAAAAATAAGCCCCCTGTAAAGATAGGACATCTTACTATTCATCTCTGAAGAAGTATATTGGAGAAAATACAAACAATCCCACGTTTCTTTTTAGCACTGTAGCCAGGCTCACAAAAAGTCAGAGCTCTGTTGAGCCAGGTATCCCTTTAATCTTCACTAATAATGATTTATTTCTTCACAAATAAAATTTTAGCCATTGGAGAATATGTCATTTATAACCATCTCACAGATGTATGACATATAGCTACTTTTTTAAATTATTTTTTTATTATTATTTATTAATATTAATTATGTATAGTTTCTCTCCAATTGATATTTCTAAGCTAAATTCAATAATCATTTCCTCCAAATCATCAGTGTGTCTATCAAACCCCACTCCTACAAGACTGCTCAAAAAAGTCCCATCATTAATTAATGCTTCAATTAATGCTTAAATCTTAAATATGATCAATTTATCTTTGATAATGGGCTCTGTACCACAGGCCTTTTAAGGCAGCAGTAATTAAACCATTATTTAAAAAGTCATCACTTGACCCAAATGTCTTAACTAATTATAGGCCAATGTACAACCTTCCTTTTTATCTAAAAAAAAAAATCTTGGAAGAGTAGCTGTAAAACAGCTAACTGATCATCTGCAGAGGAATAGTTTATTTAAGAGTTTTAAGAATTTTTAGAACTCCTCAAGGTACTGAAACATTACTAATAAACGCTACAAATGATCTTTTTATGCCTCTGACAGTGGACTCACTGTGCATGTCCTGCTGGACCTCAATGCAGCATTCAAAACTGTTGACCACAATATTTTATTACAGCGAATAGAGCGTGCCATAGTTATTAAAGGTACTGGGCTGCAGTGGTTTCAATCATATCATGTCAGGGTGTGGTCTGTGGCTCAGCTGCAGTGGAGGGGAGGTGGAGTGAGTACAAGGGGCAGTGCCAGGGAAGGCTGGCCAGTGCAGCTGGAGATGATCATCAGATCATGCCTCCCCTATTTGACCAGCACGCCAGGACCTAGAGAAGAGAAGAAGAGAGTGAGCAGGCATCACAACAACTAAAAGGTAAAAATTGTAAATAAAATATTGATAACACTAAATTATTGTGTTTGTGGGTCGTGTGGGGCAGGAAGGACACAAACTTGTGTTACACGTGTCTATCTAACGGACTCCAATTTATTAATGTAGATGGGTCTTACATGAAAATCAGTCTTCTTCAAACACACAAAGGTTAAATGGAGTTCCACAGGGTTTGTTGCTAGGACCATTTCTGTTTATATTATTCACGCTTCCCTTAGGCAGTATCATTCAAAGGCATAGCATACATTTTTATTGCTATGCAGATGATACCCAGCTTTGTTTATCCATGAAGCCAGATGACAACAGTTAATTAAACTGCAGGAATGTCTTAAAGATATTAAAGACCTCAAAATTTCTGCTTCAAAATTTGGATAAAATTGAGGTTATTGTACTCTGCTTTAAACATTTGAGAAATATGGTGTATAACCAGATACTTTCACTGGAAGGCATTGCTATGGCCTTGAGTAACACTATGAGGAATCTTGTAGTCGTTTTTGACCAGGATATGTCCTTCAATGTGCATACTAAGCAAATGTGTGCTGATGCTTTCTTGCATTTGTACAATATCTCTAAAATTAGATACATCCTGTCTGCCAGTGATAATGAAAATTTGATCTTTCTGAGTTTATTCAGTTTTTACTTTTAGGCTGGACTATTTGTACTTACTTATTATCAGGCTGTCCTAAAATCTCCTTGAAAAGCTGCAGCAAGAGTACTGACAGGGACTAGAAAGAGAGAGCATATTTCTCCCAGTTGGCTTTTCTTCACTGGCTCCCTGTTAAATCCACTCAAATTCCAAATCCTCTTCTTCCTCTTCTTCACATACAAGGTCTTGAATAATCATAACAATAACAATAATAATTCGGCATTTAATCATTAGTAAATATTTATCTCTGGTTGTCTTATGTCTTTTGTCCTGTCTTTCTCATAGTGGACATTTATTTGTTGGGGTATTCTCTGTATTATTATAGGGTCCTGAATTACAGTATAAAGCACCTTGAGGCGACTGTTGTTGTGATTTGGCGCTATATAAGTAAAATGTAACTGAATTGAAAGAAAGTGAAAATTGGAAGAGCAAAATGTTGAAAGACTCAAACGCATGTTAGCAGTATTTAATTTATAGAAGCTGACAAAACTCCGTAATAAAAGGTTGTGTGTTAAAACAGTTTAATCATAATGGATCGAGTGCCATGCAAAAGTCTTGATCCGCCTATATTGTGCTAGGACAATAAAAAATAGGCACATGATTTATTGAAACATGTAAAAACATACATAGAAATGCAGTATATAAGGCAAAAACTGAGTTTGTACAGCTCTACTGAGTTTGAACTTTAGTGTGACCATCTTTATTCTTCAACACAGCCTGAACACCTTTAGGTAAGTTTTCTTGTAATTTCTTCAATGGTCTTCAGGAATAGTTATCTGGGAATTTCAAAGCTCTTCTTTGGAAGTTGGTTTGTTCCATTCTCTGTCTGTTCCCACAGCACTTCAAAAACATTGACGTCTGGGCCCCAGGTGAAGTCAGTCCAAGAATGATATTGTGTATTTTTCTATTCAGGTGTCCTTGCACTGCACTGGCAGTGTGTCTGCATTCATTGTTATGCTGAAAAATGAAGCTATAGTCAGCCAGGCGCTTTCCATGTGGTATTGCATGGTGAGTCAAAATCTGACAAAGACAATGGACAAAATTGTTCTCCAATAATTCTAAATTTTTTGCTTAAAAATCGTCACATTAAACTAATTTACTATGCTTAAATGTCTTTTCTTTTCGTTATTTAAATCACAAAGATATTTTAAAAACTAAAATCTTAGTTAGTAGTTGAAATTGTTCAAAATGTACAGTTGAACTTGATATTTTGCCAAAGTAGTTGTAAGTTTGTACAAATGTAAACTTTACAAACCCAGTCTAATTATTTAAATGAAAAAAGGACTTGAGTATAGGTATAAATTAGTACGTAGATGAATAAAAGCTTGGTACAGCCTGACTTAGTCACACCTTTTATGATAACGGGCAGGTAAGCTGTAGTCAATCACAAAAATGGCCATTTACCGAACAAGTCAAAAGTAAAAAATACTTTTTTCTCTAAATTTTCTCCAACAAAAGATTTCCCCTCGTCCCAAAACTGTCCAGAAAGGTGAAGCAATTGCCTCAAATGGGATTTCCTTACTATATATCTTGTCAGATAGCTGCAAGAAGTGTGGTAAGAGCAAGTGGATTTTGGTCGAGGTCCTGAGGTGTTTAAATTACACACCTGTAAGGCTTTCCGCTGCCTGACTCAATCCAATTTTGCACTGCTGTCGTGTCTTTTGATCCTTTGTAGTGTTCTACGCTCTGATGTACTGACTCACAGGCACAGGGGCTTCATCTTCTGGAAAGTTCCAGATTATTGTGGCAATTGGTCTTGAGTTGATTCTGCTGAGGGGCAGATTCTCCCAGAATTTATTCAGAGCCTGTTTTTCCTGCTGCTATTATATCTCTGCAAAATCCTCTTCTAATGGTTGCAGAAGCTGTTACTTCTCTGCTCTTCAGCATTTTCTTGCTCCCTAAAAATGCTCAGTAATTCTTTTTTTTTTTTTAAACTACTCCCAACATTGCACCCTCCAGGTAAGGATTGTTTTGTTTTGTTTTTTTCTCTCTCTCTTTTTTCTAAGAGTCTTGTAAGTCTAGAGAGAAAAAAAGTACAATACAGTAGAAAGTGAAAGCCTGTAAATTGTTTTCTTCAGTTCAAAATGCCCCGAAAGGTTATTTCAGAGTTGTCTCATTTGTTGTATGCTGCTTTTTTTCTTTCAGTAAGAGCAGACATCAGAACCATATCCTAAAGTCTTTTATAAACCAATTTCTGTTTTCTTTGCATTATTATAGGTCTCAGGATGCAGCTGCTTCATTTTTTTCTGAATATTTCAAATGCATAGAGTTCATTGTAACAATTTTCAGATCATAAGCATGAAAGGGGACCATTATCTGTCCGGAAATTATAAACACAGCACGTGACTACCATGACTTAGTATATCGAGGTCAACAACATGACAAAGATGATTGTTAGGGCAGCACACATTTACATTCAGATGAAGGTCGTCCTTGACACTTCAAGGCTAAGCAGGAAGCACAAAGTTGCAGTGTGCTGCATGTGGACAGTTGCTGCCATTAGCAGAGATGACCACTGTTGTGTTTCTGTAATAAGATGAAAAGCTGTCTCCTCTTTATCTTTACTTGTCAACTCGTATATTCACACAGCAGTCTGCTCTTGACATCAGCTGCTAAAATATACACTTTATGCTCTGCAAATTGCTCTTGAAAAGCACTGTGTAAAGTGTGTAATCAGCCGCTGCACCACCATGCCTTGCAAGGCGCTTTTTTTGTGTGAGATAAAATCTGAGAAAATGATCTCAAGAAAAGAAGCCATTTAGTTAGTTTTAAATGGGACACATTAGATGGTTTTCCTTCAATAATCTTGTTTTCAAAAAATCTTTTTAGCTTGGTAAAAGAATATGTGGAAACAAAGAAACTGTGTTTGATTAACTTTTCCTTTTGCAGATACCAGTCTGGATAATTGACTGTGCTATTTTCTGATATAATTTCACATTAAAGGCTTTAGACACCAGACACAGTCACAAACACTGCTAATGCTTTTCAGTTGTGTGGGGTTTTGTTTGTTTTTTTCGAACATAAATGTCTTTGTGATGAGACAAAAAGCCTTTCTCAAACAATCTTTCAAAAACACGATTTGTATTTAATGGCATTGCTCTTTTTATGAAACATATTTGTTTCATAACATTAACTTGGGTGATCAGTAGCATTGCAGTTTTATTATTTTTAATCTAAATAAAAACTCTGTGTGTCTTTGCTTGATAGGTGATCTCAAAAGCTGTTTGAGAGAAAAGTAAATCAATATTTACCCAATAATGAATTTGGAGCTTCATTTGTGCCAACGTTCACACTTTTAATAAGGGGACATCTCTTAAGTAGTCGAGGTGGCAAAAGGCAGTCAACAAACGAGGTCGGAAAATGCAAACACATTTATTTTAGGCGGGATTTCCAAACTTCCTGTTCTATAGTTATGTGTCATTACTCTGCAGAAAAGGCAGAAAGGCTGTTAACTTTGTGTCTCTCTGGTCTCTGTTGTGTCTTTATTGCAGTTGTGTAATGACCAGCACACATTATGCTTTTTCTCGCTCCCTCTCTCTCTCTGGCTCTCTCTCGCTCATCGGTTCGGCTTTGACATTTAAAAGTGCTGCTGATCGCGCACACGTAGTGTTTGCCAAATGCCACAGCTATAGTTGAACATTTGAAAAACGCTCAACGATTCAAGGCCAGAAATGAATGATGGAAATACGCTATTATTTAATTCAGAACCGCTTCGTGTTCCTTAACAAAATGGAAATGAATGAATGAGGAAAAGATGGTTTGAATTACCCTCTTTACTGAGCAAAATCCAACAAAGCATATTTACTACTACAAGTGAAGTATGCACAGAAATAACCTAATGCACAGTCTTTCAAGGTGGAGGCGAATAAACATTTACATTAGTTCAACACATTGTTAAATGGCTCGCATAAAGATGCTGTAAGGTTGGTGTTAAAATGCACAAGAATCTAATTATGGAGGACCATTACAAAAAACACTTGCAACAACTAAAGCAAAGTCAAAGCTAAAAGTGGCTTTTAAGCAACCAGTAGCATATTATTCAGGTTAATAAGCATCATCTACACTTGAATCCTTGCAATCTAAGCTGGCTGATGTTTTAGCCCCATAGCCAGCTTCACAGCAGTGTGACTGTTGTATGTGAAAGCCTTACACCCCCATGTTGTGGGTTTTGGTGTTTTAACAATGACTTATCGTTTTACTCCTTTTGTCTGTCAGCCTGAACGCTTACAAGATTAAATCTGGAGTGCAAAAGAAGATTCACTGGATCACGTCTGGCTTCGGTGGCCTCATACGTTCGACTGAGCTGGAGATCATATCATTCTTGTGCCCGTTCGTCCACAAAGTCACTTACGTGTAGTTTTCTTGAGGATCGGCATTATTTGCAACAACACCCTGCAAATCTGCCGCAATGGTGGAGGTGTAAAGGCGCGGCATTCTGTGAGACACCGTCAGGACGCTTGACCCTTGTCGCCTGTCTTTTGCTTTTCCTTTTCTCCAGGGCAGGAAGTGGAGACACAGGTAAGAGAGGAATTTGTTATGCAGCGAAGCATAAATGAATGGGTTGTAGCAAGCGGAGCTCATGGCAAAGAGGTGACTGGACACCTGGATGACGTTGATATAGTTCTTCCCCAGGATGGAGAAGTCTGTGTCCAGGTCACGGATCAGGTTCACCACCTGTGGAGTAAACATCGGTATCCAAAACATTAATTCAAGGGACAATTGCCATTTTTCTACTGCCAACAGACAGTCTAGCAAAGAAATACAAATTAGAAAAAGTAAAATTGCTAAGTTGACACACAAAAAAACCCCCAAAAAAAGATAATGCCAGTTTCTTCACCATATACAGAGTCCTTCCTGGCTGACTTGAAAACTCTAAACATCAAGTCACTGTACCCAATTGAACTGTCGGTTTGTGTGCAGACTGAGATGTGTTTATTGCTGAGGCAGACTGTGTTCCCTCTGGACAAAGGCAGGCTGGCTGTTTCTCCCTGTTTTATCCCTCCCTCAAAGTTAAGATGACCTGCTAAGATCTGATTCATAAGGTGGAACCTCTCCTAATTTAGATTCCCATATATTTGCATATTCTTCAAACCAGCAATCTCATGTTTTGTTCACCTGTAAAGGAAGCCAGGAGAAGGCAAAGCAGAGAACTGAAACCAGCAGCAAGCAGAAGGTCTTCTTCCTCCGTCTGCTCCAGGTGGCCCGTGCAGATCTCAGCTCCGTGCATGCTGTCAAGCTCGAAGTCATCCTGTGTTTCAGCTGATAGGAAATGGCACAGTAGGAAATGGAGACAGCAACCAGTGGGACAAAGTAGGAGAAGAAGAGAATGAAACAGGAGTAAATGAGGCGACCCTGCTCCTGGCCATCCCAGAACTCCTCACACACAGCCATCTGCAGGCCTGCAGCCTGGAGGTCCAGGTAGACAGTGTGCAGTGCCGTAGGCGTGGATAAAGCCAGAGAGGAGAGCCAGATCAGGACCACAAGAACCCAGCAGAAGCGGTAGCCTGCTCTCTTTCGGATGGGATAAGCCACAACTACGTAACGATCCACCGCAATGGCCATGAGGGAGAGGACGGCTGCGTAAACAGCTGCGGATTGCATGACGGTGACAAAATGGCACATGTGGGATCCAAACACCCATCCGCGCTTATCAAATGCATAGGACGCTGTCAAAGGGACGCAGAAGATGCACATCACCAGGTCGACGAGTGCCAGGTTGCTGATGAGAAAATTGGTCGTGTTGTGTCTTTTCTTATTGTGCCAGATGAGGAAGAGGAGGAGGAGGTTGCCAGAGCACGCAACCAGGACCACAGCAGAGTAGAGAGGGATGAAGATGAGCTTCAGGTTAAACAGGAGGTCGAGCCCAGAGAAAGAGGGGGCTGAGAACTGGGAGGCTGAGAAGATGGAGCGAGAAGAGTTGCAGCAGAAAGAGGAGGACGACGAGGAGTCAGGCAAGAGCGAAGATGAAGAGGAGGCTGGAGTAGAAAAGTTCACCTTGGTTCGATTCAGTGATCTTTCCCAGTCCATAGCTGCAGAAATAACAAGCATATTTTGCATGACTCAATTAACATTTCTGTGTAATTTATTAATCAACATTTTGATTGAAGCCAGTATGGCAGCGTCTGGGTGTTTAAACATTTTAAAAGGCTAATTGAAGCTTATCTTCAAAACTCTCAGCACACATTTCTCTCTTTACTTCTCCAAAAGCCTTTCCAGTTATCTTTGATCCATTATCTAAAGTATTAAAAAAAGGGAAGAAAGCTCACATTGACTGGACGGATGATTTCTGGTTATGAAAAGCAGAAATCATCCTCAAAATCATAGTAACTTCTCAGAGGCGGTCATCCCACACATCTGCTAGAACATCTGCACTTATCAATCTAGGCTGACGTCAGTGATTTTTATTGTAGCTCAGAAATAAGAAATACTCATCAACTGGCATCACACAATCAGATGTTATGCAAGAGTGTGAAAATGGGCATGAATGCAGATTCGTTTCACATTCTGTGACTGCTGAATGAGAGACTTGGCTGTGAGGGAAGAAAAGAAAAAAGAAAAATCACTGAATAAAATGAGAGTGAAACCACAGAAAATTGTAAGATCAGAGGAGGAGTCTATGAAAAACACCTGTAGTCAAAATTGGGCTGAATGGTGTAATTTTGGCATGAGCACTGGCTACAGTTTCAACTTTCATTAACATGAAAAAACGGCTACAAATATTGTTTCATCTAAAAAAACTCACACAACCAAGAAAAGAAGATATTTATGCCCAAAATTCAGACTTTAAGTCATTTAATAACATGTACATTTTTCATGTAATTTTGTTACAATTTAATGTCTTTGATTTGGTATACATTAAGTTTATACCCAACACATTTTCCTTAATGATTCATTTTGTTTTGTTTTGCATGTTTTATATATTTAGCTGCTGTTTTAATTTAAAAATATTGCGTATTGCATTACATTAAGCAAATAATAGTAATAATAAAAATAATAATTGATGGGCTGACTGCCTCATTATGTGTTCATCATACTGAATATGAACAATCATAAAAGTTTAATTTCCCAAGGAAGCTAATTAAATCATGATCAGAGCAGATATTCTTCCCTTACTGACTCAACCAAGTTCCTTATTGACCTTTTCTGATCAGGCCGCTCAGAATGATTCATGCAACCACGTCTTCTCTAAGATACAAAAGGGATCCAAAATCATTCATAAACATGAGTAGGATCAACCTATTTTTAACCTGAAGTGGTCGACCTCGGATTGGAAATTTATTTCCTCAAAAGGAACAAGATCTGAGTCAAATTTCACAATCAGCCACTTGGCAATTTTTCTGAAGTGCAGAGTAAATGAAAAAGTACCTGTTGGAGATATCAGATGCACCTGTTTGAGTCCTTTTCCTGCAGGGAGCCCCGCTGTTGTGCAGCCGCACTCATTCGCTGCAGCTTGCTCTGCTTCAGAATAAAGAGGTGTGCTCTTTCTCTCTCTCTCGCTCTCTCTCTCCCTCCAACAAGGCATACAGTAAGGGCTGAAGTGAGTGAGTGAGTCACCTCCAGTAAAATCATTCTAATCTCCTATAATGTTTCTCTTGGGGAGTGCATCTCAGCTAGAAAATGACAAATTTATGATGACCTTGAGCCTCTTTACGGTATAATATCGCTCATGACATCATTATCATTTTTCTAGTGGGACTTACATTATGTCTGAGATTTTATATACTCAACTTACGCCCTTTATGTTAACATTCCTACAACATTCTCACTCATGTTATCCCAAGTTTGGTCGGAAACAGGCATTGGGATGGAGACACCAAAGAGGTCCAAAATTATTATTTTGAATATGTTGTGCACCCCCGCCCTCCACGGAGCGCCGTGAATGAAGGATCCTGCTGTGTGGTTCTCCACAAAGCGGACACTTTCTAGACAAAGCATTAGAGAAACAGAATACAAATTGAACAATTAAGATGTTTCTCCAGCAGTTCACATTAAATATTCATAATCTCAAAACTAATTTGAAAAAAATTGTGAGTCTCAGTCAAAACCAGCATGATCGAATGATTCATCAAGGGTAATACCGAATGGCATTCATTGCTTGACTGTTTCGCTGCTTGAAAGGAACACAGATCTCATTGTGAAGATAATTAAGATGTCCAAAAGTTCCAGTTAATCATATTCATGTGCAGAAACCACGTAGTCTCCAGATTTTCATCAAATTCAGAGCAAAAAGTGTCACCACTATTTTAAAGTACTTGTTAGTATGAACTTCTTACGATGACATTTTAGGCTCAAAATCTTCTAACATAAAGGTACGATATCATTAGTGTTTCAATTTCAATGGAGCTCTAGTAAGTGTTGCTTTGAAATGCTGCTTTTAATTAATACTGATATTTACATGGCATTCACATTTTAATATTGATAGCTACAACATGGTAAACGATGAGGACATGGCCATTTTTCCTCCCTTTAAGAGTAAATTTAGCACTGTTGGGAGAAGCTCAAAATCTGGCTTGTTTGTAGAGAAGACTCAAAGCACTGAACATACAGCTACTGTAATGGTTTTCTGTCTGTTGCTCATTTTTTCTGTGTGATGTTTACTGTTAGGACACATCAGAACAGTTTAAAATAACACAGACTGGTCTGCTTTAGAGCACACAGCCTCTCCTTCCACAGACCACTTTTTCCCACTTTGATTTAACTGGACACTGATGTGGACAGGGCTGTCAAGCTGGCCTTTCTTCAGTCTGATAAGTTCCTGTGGTGAAGGTAACAGTTTGTTCTAGCAGCATCCACGAAGTAATCAAATGGTGTACCACCTCAGAGACTTCCTTTACGGTGACCACTCTAGTTCTGAATCACTTGTACATGTCATGTATACTATGTCCAAGTGTGGGAGACGTGACAGCTACAGGTGATTAGCCATTTTTGGTTAATTGCTCTCTTTTTTTCACTGTGCCACCAGAATGCGCAAAGCACACAGCAAAACCTCACGTGTGTCACAAAAAGCAAGCGGCCCCATTACATGTCCTCCTGATGGAGCCTTTGTGGTGGGCTTATTTTCAGGTCCTAGACAGGGGTTGTGCTTGTTTGATGACTGAGTGCCAATTTAGGGAGCCAGCATTCAGCTGAGGGCTGCAGACGAAAAATGCACCCATCAAACAAACTAAGTGCAAATGCAATAATTCATGTATTAAATACTGAGCAGCCAGAAGCCTGTTTAGATTTGCTATTTTAAGTAATGTTGGAAATGTGTTGGTTGAAAGGATGGTGGTGGGTTATGGTGGTTTTGTCACACCAGTCATCACCAGTTGTATTTGGAAATACTTTTTTTAAACAGTTCATCTAGTTTGCACTGGATTAAATGTACAGTAGTTCTTGCTGTTATTATGTCTGCACAGAACGCTACTGAAGGCCACACTCTGATATTGAATACATTAAATACACAAGCAAACCACCGCTCCCCAGCGGGACACGGGAAACATACATACATGGATAAATATACATATTTGCTACGATCTAATCTGACATCCCTTTCAGCGCTTGAGTGACTGTCAAATGTACAATTTTATTTAACTAATATTTAATTCTGTAAATATTGAAGATGTTGGCACTCACAGTTTCTTAGACAACGTTTCATCAAGATCTGTCCACTAATCTAGGAAAAGATCGGAAACATACAATCATTTATAGATAAAATATGATCATTACGGTATGTTGATGATGTTCAGTTCCCACATATCCACCCTTTACTGTGAAACTTACCAAATCATAAGCTAGTCCACCTCAGAGAAAGTTGCACTGAAGATATATCCCCCCAAAAATTACAAACTTGCTTGTGTTGATATTAGCAAAGAGATGTTTTTTTTTTACTTCAGAGATTTTCTTTCTTCACCACATCCTGTTTATAGGAGCTCCACTAAACTGTAGCTGCTGCTGCTGGGGTTTAGTTTATTAACAAGGGACCTTGCTGGGAGGAATTTACTTCAGCTGTCTCAGTGTGGGGACTGTGACCATAGATCCCAATAGAGATTGTACTGAGGGTCTGATTTGGACGTGTAAGTTATATGCGACTAGGAATGGGTTTATAGTTAACAGAGGCTCTGCTGTATGCAGAGGTAGAGTGGGAGGCATCCCACTGAGAAGCTGCAGAAGATAAAATGAGAGCAATGTAAATTAAAAATTAATTTATAAAGTATTCATTATTGTACTTTCTGTGCAAGGGAATCAATCCATGGGCTCTCATTTGAAGCATTTCATTGAAAGTGTGACAGATATTTTTGGAACGTAGTAATTATTAAACAAAGACATGAAAGATCAAGTTTTTTTGGGTCAGCTATTTTTTAGCTATTTTTATTTTTAACGGCCTGATCTTTAGGGCTAAATGGCTTTTTGAAACTCTCTTTCTATGTGGACATCAAAGTAGATTTCATTATTAACATACTCCAGTGATGAAAATGTCATTTTAATTACTGCTGAGCCCGAGCCAGATTTGAGTTTCTTCCCACTCAGAGCTTCATAGTGTCTATTATCCCAGTCCAGCCTATTACCACAAACCACGTCTCTGTGAGACCGCTACAGCTGGTCCCTAAGTATTATTAATAATGGTAAGGATGTTCTAGAAAAAGCTAAATAAAGTCTACTTTATTAAATCAAGGTAACTGTCAGAATATGTTCTCCACTTGAATGAGAAATGAGGACAAAGACTGTTTTGTTGAGATCTCACTCTCTCAGCCGTTTAGATCCAAGAGTAATCTAATTCAAGGGACATCCAAAGGTTTTCATGTCAAGGACCCCCAATTGAATGAAGTCCTATTAAATAATGATGCCATGGCTGCTGTTACTCAAATGAACACAATTTGATTCAGTTTATTTAATTCAGAATTACACTTGGATGCCAATCCATAAATCGTCTGTACGCTTTAATAAATATTACCTTTAAGAAGTTTATAATGCCCTTTTTTGAGCTTTTAAAGAGTTGTTGTAACTTTGGTTATTTTGTAGGGATTCATTTGTGGCGCCGAGAGGAATCACTAGAATTTTCTACATATAAACTGAATATATACAATATAACCATCCAACGAATAGCTTTCAATGAGGACAATGAAATTGTCTCACAGAATTGACAAATGAAATAAAAACAACAGCCAAAACTGACCAATACTGCCTTCGAGTTCCTAGCTTCCATGCACAAAAAGCCTAAACAACTTGTAATTTGAGCAGCCCTGCCTGATTAAAGCCCACAGCTTCCACTTGTCCTTTCACAACTTGCAGTCTTCGAGTTCAAGCAGCGATACCAGTGTGATATCATGAGTCATTTCCTTTCAAGAGTTAAAGACCTCTTCTCTCAAAAATGTGTTTTTCTTACTCCTACTTGATTCAAATGTGTGACCTTCATTGTGGAGAATGATGCATGTTCAAAATTTAATGCTAGAATTTGCTGAAGGAGGCCAACTTTCTCTCTGCGCTGCTTAAATTTCAGCTACCCTGACATTTTGAAATGAAGATATTTACATTTTCATCCATTTTTTAGGATATGTGTGTTTCAAAACATGTTCACTGTGCACCATTTCAGACACAAATTATTATTCCAAACCAAGCAGAGCATTTTATCATGTCTGGTGGATTTTACTTTATGTCATTCAGAGCCACGAGGGACTTTTTGAAACAGGCTGTGGACTCGCTGTGACTGCTAAAGACGCTGGCTTGTAAAATGGTGAATGAATCAAACTCGGTTCATTGCTGCCATCTAAAGAAACTGCAGTTCGAATAGCTGACCACAGAGATATAAACCATTGATGAAGACCTTAACATATAAGGCCCTTCCATAGGTATTAAGAGGACAAATAGCTGCTAATCAAATGCACTTGATTATTTGATCGTCAGCAAGTGTGAGCATTCGGGTTTTATCGCAAAGCCAAGGAGAAAAGATATCAGCTTAGGGAAGCAAATTTTGCTCCCTATCAATCTGGGAAGAGTTTTCAGGCCATTTCCAAACAATTTGAAGCCCATCATTCTACAGCAAGAAGGACTGTTCAGAAGTGGAAGACAGTTAAGGGAGTTACCAGTCTTCCCAAGAGTGGATGTCCCAGCCAATTCAGACCATGGTCAGACCATGTAATGTTCAGAGAAACTGCAAAAAAACAAAACAGGGATGCATCTCAAACTCTACAGGCCTCAGTTGGCATGTTAAATTTTAAAGTTCTTAACAGTGCAATTAGAAAAAAGACTGAACACATATGGTTTGTTTTGAAGGGTTTCCAGAAGAAAGTCTCCCCTTACTAAAAGGAACATGGCAGGACAGGTTAGGTTTGCAAAATTGCATTTGAACAAATCACAGGACTTCAGGAACAATGTCATTTGGACAGGTGAGACCAGTGGAAATGTCTGCACAGTTGCATGTTTGGCAAAAATCAACCATATTAGCACAAACACCTCATACCAACTATCAGTACGGTGGTGGAGGGGTGATCATTTTGGCTTGCTTTAAAGCCACAGGACCCGAGCACCTTGCAGTCACAGAGTCACCATAAATTCATTTGTAAAAAAGTATTCTAGAGTAATGTGAAGCTATCTGAGAGCTTAAGAATATGGGTCATCTAACAGGACAATGATCCCTAGTACAGCCGCAACTTTACGTCAAAGTCCAGACCTCAACCTGATTGAAATGATGCAACCTTAAGAGAGCTGCACATAAAGAATGCCTGCAAATCTCACTGAGCTGAAGCAACACTTCATCAGTCTCTCCAGGATATGAGAGAATGATAAAGTAATTCAAAAAAGTTATTATTTTTTGCCACTGAAGATGATTCTGCAAGCTATTGAATAATGTGGTGTACTTCATCTTTCACACACTACACACATTTTGACTTAGTTTGGTTTAAAAAGTATTGAAAAAGTCTCATATGTCGTGTGTTGTTGCTCATTTAAAGTTACATTTAAATGATTTAACTTGGTTAGGATCAGATGATTTTTTTATTATGTCCTGGTATATAAAATCTCAGAACTGAAAGAGAGTGCACTTCATTTGTCACCACATTGCATGTCTAAGCCCTAAAATACCCCCTTGATGATACGCCATATTGTATCAGACCCAATGTCTTCACTCCCAAAATCTAAAGCAATTCAACAACACTGTCCTTGGAGCTAACAAGCAGACAAATGAACACAATACCAGTTACCATTTTTTAATATTTTATTGAAACTTCATTAAAAACTTCTACATGAAATTAACAAAATGTTACACAGTATGTTACAATATTTTTCTGGACTGAATCACATCCATTCTAATTTATGATGTCAGCCTTTTAATGACAAAAAAAATAACATTTTGACAAATGAATGCATCGTTAACGTCACTTCTCATGTGACACTACATATGGTCCTCAATAAACATCTGTATATGTAGTTAAGAGCCATTCTCGTAAACATAGGAGACACGGATTACAGCTAGAGGACAAAAAGGTATCATTTCAAGCTCTTTATTAGGTGTTCTCAAGGTGCAGTGTCATTGAATAGAAAGGACAAAATGCATGTGAGTTAATAAGTGTTTAACACTCAGTTGCTGGGGATACAGACAGTGATGAGAGGCTATAATCGCTGATAACAAAGGCTTTAGCCAAAACACTGCAATGACACAATGTGAGAGCAGGAAGTCACGTTTACCGACTATATAGGAAGTAAGTTCTTCTTTCCATGTTACCATTTTAATTCACTCATTTCTCTGGCTTGTGAGCATCATCTTCATCCGGTTTCTGCATCTCTGCCTCTGCATCCTCTCCGTTTTGCATTTGGTCTGACTCTGCTGATTCCTTATTCTGGGAGGGCCTCAGGAGATATTCCAGCTCTTCCGCACTGATGGCCACCTTCTCTGGAATCAACCACCTCTTGAAGTGTTCGAGAGCACTGCAAAGGGATGAAGGGCACGAATAAGAAGCAGGCCATCTCCAGATAAGTACTAGACACTTTGAAAGATAAAGATTAAAGTAATTTTGTATTGGGATGAGTAAATGGCACATAGTCTCTTGAATTTAAGGAAAAGTGGAAACAGTGAGATGATGAGTTATTGCTGTAATATGTTAAGTTAGAAAGATACAGGAAAGAAATGAACAAATGATACAATCACATCTAAAGACACAATGCCTATAAAAAAAACAAAAAAACAAAACAACAACAACAACAACAACAACTCCTCCAACAGGATGATTTTTCACATCATGTCCATGTCCTACCTCTCATCCATGTCACCCCCTTGGAAGAGCTCTGAGGTCTGGGTATCGTGTAGGAATCTATCCCAGCATTCCTTCTTGGCTTGAGACAAGGAGTGCAGCATGTCCCTGGAGGTCACATCACTGGACTGGCCCTTTATCTTCTTCAGGCGGTTTTCTGGAGCGAAATGTAACCAAAAATGTCAGTTTTATAGCTTGGATCAAAGTTACAACATAGATTTTGAATTAAGAATCAAAGAAGAGTGTGAGCTTCGGTACAATGTGACTTATAAGGCCAGCAAAGATCGCAGATATGCAAAATAACCATGTAGGGGTTAAAGGACTGGTTAGGCTGTATCGGATGTAATGAATTTATTTCAGACGAGAATTAAGAACACCTCCTGAAAAAATAAAACATTTAACTCTTGAGAAATAAATAAGTGCTGATCTTTCTTCGATTAGGAGACAAAAACCACCTTCTGCAGCAATCTTTGTCTTTTTTAATCATGTGTGAGTACATACTGTCAAGTGTTTTGTAACAGTGTTATAGTTTTATATTTTTATTGGTTGTCATTTTTTTACATTTTTGTTTCTGGTTCAGTTTATTTTCCATGAAGCTTTATTTCTATTGTTTTAAAGTACACAAGTACACAGAGGGACTATCGAGAGCGTCCTGAGCAGCTGCATCACTGTCTGGTATGGTAACTGCACCGTATCGGATCGCAATACCCTCCAACGGATAGTGAGAACAGCTGAGAAGACCACTGGAGCCTCTCCTCCCTCCATCACAGACACCTATCGCACTCGCTGCATCCACATAGCCACCAGTATTGTGGAGGACCCCATACACCCTTCACACACGCTCTTCACCCTGCTGCCTTTTGGCAAGAGGTAACGGGCCCTCACTGGAAGACAGAAACAGTTCCATCCACCCAGACGTCAGACTCCTGAACACTGACTGAAACACACACACATACCTTCATACACATCACTACCTCAAGCACTTATCTGCACAATCTCATACACACACAAACGCACATACATCAAGTTACATTTTGCACAATGCTCAGTCTTTTGCACAACCCACTGTCACTGTTGCGCTTTTCTATTGCATTGTTGTGTCTGCACCGTCTTGTGCCTGTATCGTTCTGTTCTGTCTGGTGTTGCACTGTCTTTGTTTAGTTTTTTGCAGTTTTTGCACACTTGCACTTTATGTAGTCCTGTATTGATTGTCTTTTATATGTTATATGTAGCACCATGGTATGGGGGGAACTTTGAACAGCAGAAGGCTGTAATAAATTAATTGACAGAAGACGCATCTGTGCCACATGCCATATTTTTGGAACTCCCTTATTCACAAAAGGTCGCCACAGGATATTTGATCGGCAGTTTTTACACCGGATGCCCTTCCTGACCCAACCCCAGAGGGATCTGTGTCTCCTTCTGGGATCAAACCAGGGACCCTTCACTTGTTAGGCAAATGTGTCAGCCACTACAAAAACATGGAGAATAAATAGGCAATTCAAGCCTGCTATGCTGAAGAAAACTTCATCTGGTTTCATTTTGCGGAAATTTAGCATCTTATCATTTCCATGCCTCTTGCTGACAGACAGCGAGGAGACATGACAGGAAGTCTGTAGTCTTGAAAAGCTTTTAAAAAAAGGAAATACCTAGAGTGGCTATGTAAATCTCAGAATCCTCCATGGGTTCCCATTTGGCATTAGATGGACTGGTATCGGTCCCATTTGCTTGTCCATTAACCTGCACAGGCGGGTGAAATGAGTCTTTGAAGTCTGTGCTGCTCTCCGGGGTCGCCTCAGTCTGCACCTCCGGCAGGCTGGAGCAGATCTCGGACCAAAGCTCCCCGCTGGACCGAACCTCCTGGTTCTCGAAGTCGTCTATCATTCTGGTGCGGCCACTGGGTTAAAGAGATGTCGACATCACGGTTAAAAAAAATAATAAAATAAAATAAATCACACAGTGTTAGTCTGTTTTTTGACTAAGACCCTTTTCTTTCAGTGACACTTGCCTGAGATGTTTGGAAGGTACATACAATTAAGACAAATCAGAAAGCTGATGGTTCGGTTTACATTTACGGCTAAGCTGGTTACTGACCAACTACATGGATAATTACTGTGTATTTAAACGTTTTTCGAGCAGTTTGTTACCATAGAAAAATCGAAACATAACTTACCTGTGTGGAAAAACCTCAAAAGGCTAGAAATTATTAACGCAGATATATTATTTTAAAGATTAAAGTTTCGCATTGCTAGCTAAACATATCCATGATCTACAATCTTAAACGACCGACCGACAGCCCACTTCCTCTTTCAGATATATTTGATTAGACGCTCTACCCGCCCGTCAAGCAATTTTGAGAGCTGATTGGTTAGTTTGGGCTTCACCTATAAAAGATTCTTTTCTCATTGGGCTGTGGTTTGCTGAGGAGGGGATTAGGAAATGTGTCTCAGCTGGAAGTGACCGCGGCTGAGCTACCGAGGTAAACAAGGGCTACCGACCTCTACTGAATTCGTTTATATGGGGATATTTACTATTTAAAGAAGTGTAATAATCATTTGCGACGGTATAATGATAGTATCCGCTTATAGTGTAACGTAAACTTGCTGTTATAGCCGTAACGTGTGCTGCTGTACCGCTTGCTCGCTGGCTGTCGGTCAAGTTTACTGTAATTAGTGAATTTGCACTGCCACATTTGGACATCATACAAATGACCTAAACTGCCCTCTCGATTACCACGCGGAGAATACAGCTATGCCGTTGAATGCATTTTACAGTAATCCGTGTGTCGTGTACTCAGGGTTACAAGCGCTGATCATCGCGTCCCTGCAGAGAGATCCGGTGTAGGAGATGCGAGCGGCGCTGCGCCTGGCAGTAGTGGCAGTCCCCATGGGTGTGCTGCTGTCCCGGACAATGGCGTGGATGTCCAGCGGCAAAACACATCCAGAGCTCATCAGCAGGCTAAGGGGTAAAGGGTTTGAGCTTTGATATCTTTGTTGTTGTTTGTGACCTTTCTTGACCCCTCTGGGACTGTAGTTACATGTTGCACAGGTTGGTTTGGAGTCATCATCTCCATTCATTCAACTCAGTATCAATACCTCTTTTTTTCTTCTTTTTCTGCCAGATCATGGCGTGATCCAGAGTGACAGAGTGTTCAATGCCATGCTGGCTACTGACAGAGGACTCTACTCGAGGGACTATCCCTATGCAGACTCTCCCCAATCCATAGGTATTTATTTCAGAAGCACTTTCTAAACACACAAATGCATGTTGCTGTCAATGCAATAACAAGAGCCTGGGTTTTTTCATCACATTGCATTGTTGAATAATAGCTGTTTTATACAGAAAGATCTGCTGCGACTCTGTTATGAAACTTTGTAATTACAGGCTACAGGGCAACCATCAGTGCACCACACATGGTGAGTAACAAACACTGAACAGTGCTGGGAGGACTAAATGGTTAAACAAAACTTAACAGAAGTTTTCCTGCTGGCCTTACTCGACAGCATGCTCATGCTTTGGAGCTGCTAAGTGACAAACTAACTGAAGGAGCGTCCGCACTGGATGTAGGCTCAGGAAGTGGATATCTCACCGCCTGCTTTGCAAGAATGGTAAATTCTGTTAAAAACTTGAAGTTTCTTTCTAAATCTTACCACTAGCCAGATGGTTTCACCCATGTATCATGTAACAGAGGTTAAACAGCTGCTTTTTACCATTATATGCAGACAGGGCCCACGGGTAGAGTGGTTGGCATTGAACACATCGACGAACTGGTTCAGATGTCAATCAAAAATGTTCAAGCTGACAACCCGGAGCTGCTGTCCTCTGGACGCATCAAACTAGTTGGTGAGTCAGGAGACGTCAAACTTAAAGTCATGCCACTTTTAACTATTGAGATTTAAAGCGCGGGGCTGCAAAAAAAAATTACAATTCATATCTGGGTATGTCCACAGTGGGAGATGGAAGACTCGGCTACCCAGATGGAGCACCGTATGATGCCATTCATGTTGGTGCAGCTGCAGCCACTGTTCCTAAGGCTGTAAGGACGCAGGCTTTACTCTTGTCAGAATAAAATGCAATAAAAATAGCATAAGATAAGATAAGATGACCTTTATTAGTCCCACACGTGGGAAATTTGTTTTGTTTTAAGACACTCATTCAGCTATAACTGAAGCCTGCAGACAAGGCACAGAAGGCTGTGGTGTATCTACAGCTGTATTAAAGTCATTATAACCCAATCAGTTGTCTCTAAAATAACTTTATCAAGTATGTTAAGCTTCGAAGGTACTTGAAATGCATTCTAAAGACAGACTGCGCTGAATTAATCCCATGAATAAAGTGAAAAAGTATGAAACTCGTTTTTTTGTTTTTTTTAATCCTGTCTTTCCTTATGGAAGCTCTTGGAGCAGCTGAAACCAGGTGGGCGGTTGGTTCTCCCAGTGGGCCCTGATGGTGGCAGTCAGGTGCTAGAGCAGTATGATCGGCAGAGTGACGGGAGCTTCCTCAAGAAAGCTTTGATGGGAGTGGTTTATGTCCCCTTGACTGACAAGAGGCACCAGTGGCCTGGGTAAGAAAAAAAAAAAAGCCTTAAACCCCTTGAACTCTTACACAAAAAATGAGGAAGTCACCTGTGCCTGCTATCCTTCCTTCTCTCCCCAGAGGTGAGCTCTGACTGCAGTGTGGTTGCCCTTGCAGGAGGTGGCGTTGGTGCTGCGTCTCCGAGGCCCTGTAACACCTCTTATATTTCAACTGAGCTTCTGTCTTAAGGACCACCTGCTCTGCTAGGTTGTCACCTAGCAACATGAAAGGAGGCTCTTGCTCTGTTTGCCTGGCCAGATTGTCTTCCAAGGGCGATAAAACATTGAGTGACTGAATAAGTCTCCACCGGTCTACTGATTAGCCTCTTCCCAGAATCCTGTGATTCATTTAGAGTGATGCAAGTACAGTAGATCACAGGGAGGGGGGGAGGCTGTACACAGTATTATTTCTGGGGAAGTTTTTGAAGTGTAATAATGGGTTTGTTGAGATTACAGCATGAAAAGCTCTAAGATGTGTGAATGCTTGTGCTGATTTCAGATGGATGGTAAAATTGTGTGTGGGAATGATTTGGATACATATGCAGTAATACTTGCAAAAGTTCAAACCTGGGAATTTTAATAAACGTTTAGCAAATTGACAAAGTAATATATTTTTGTGGGAAGAATGCTTCTTACTCATTTAACAATATAATGTGTGTGCAGAATAAATCACATGTGACACTGTAATTATAGAGCAGAGTTAGGAAGTTGTGCCAAAACATAATAATCTGATACATTTTTGGAATAATACAAGTAACGTAATCCTATGTAAATATTGGATTTAATAATAAAACCAAGTAATTGAATATTTTAGTGACTGATGTCTTTTTGGCCTATAATCTGTTAAACATCTCTCTCACAAATTATACATTAATGAGCCAAAAAGAACATTTGAAGGGTAAAAACGAACTCATATCATTATAATGTAGGTGCAATAACACAGAGTTTTAAAGACACTTGCAAAATAGGTAATTATTTTATATATAACTTCATAAATCTATTTGATAAATGTATTTGATTACAGTCTATTAAATATAGGCAAACATTATACATTAAAAAACCACATCAAAACATCGAAAATCACTTTGGCACAAAGAGGTATTAAGGGAATTGGTATGAGAAGCTACAAGGACTAGAGCATAAAAACATGATCATGAACAAACACAAACATACTGTAATTTATATTTTGTGTGAATAGAACTTAATTTGTAACAAAATAAATACATTTCATGACAAAAATAATAGATTAAAACACATAAATAACAACACAAACAGTCTACTTTTAATAGTTAAGTGCAAAATGGGATGCAGGATTGGGTTTGATAGTTTGGTTTAAACTTCAGGGAGCGCCGATTGGACTACAAACGTCATCACGGCGCGCGCGTGTGGCGAGAAGGACCTCTAGCTAACGAGCGATGCACGTGAGGGTGCCGTTTGGAAGCTTATTATCTTTCTTTCTGAGTCAGTGTGACGTTCATTGTCGCGGAGTTTATTTTGTTTCGGCCTGCGAGACAGCGAATCAGTTTCTGAGTTGTCTTAATTCTCCACAGTGTAGAAAGAGCAGCTGGACTATGGAGCAGGCGGGTATTGAGTCTGGAACACCGGGAAATGTAAACACGCCGGTGCCCGTGGAGCAAACTACGGCGGTAGAGGCGTCAGAAACCGGCAAACGCAAAAACGACGACACGGACGACCCGGAGACAAGCGGCAGAGGTAAGAGACGGAGAGGAGCCGGTGGGAAGAAGCTCCGTCCAGGCGAGAGATACATCCCCCCACCGCAGAAACGCAACCCAGGTGTGAGCTTTAGCCAAGAGCATTTCAACGAGACGTCATACTACTTCGAGGCTGGGCTTCGTAAAGTCTATCCGTATTACTTTGACTTTAAGACCTACTGCAAAGGTCGGTGGATTGGAAAGAGCCTTTTGGATGTGTTTAAGAATGAGTTCAGAGCTGAGTCCATTGAGTATTATCAGAAGGCCGCTAAAGAGGGTCGCATCCGCCTCAACGAGACACCTGTGGGGGATCTATCTGTGGTGCTCAGGGTAAGTCTCATGAGTCCATAGTATAACCCCTATAGAGGGAGGTAAACGGGATCTAGTTAGCTGTGGGATACTAATACAAGGCATTGACTTAGGCTACATTATTCACAAAATTCATGTTGCCAAATGATCAGTCAGTAAAATCTGATTACTTTTGTTCTATATTGTAGCTTGCATTGAAAGGATCAAATACTTGACATGTGGTAGCTGTAAAGAACAACCCTTCATGTCAATAAATTGGTAGCTATCCAAATCTTGATACTCTGATTTCTAAAAGTCACCTGATGGTATTGGATGGCCTTGTTTGAGGTGGGCAAACACTTAACTTTTCCCTCACCATGCACAGAATAATGATCACTTGAGGAACACTGTACACCGCCACGAGCCCCCCGTAGTCGGCACACCGCTGGAGATTCTGGTAGATGATGGCGAAGTGCTTGTGGTCGATAAGCCTGCCTCCATCCCTGTGCACCCTTGTGGCCGATTCCGCCACAACACGGTGATTTTCATTCTGGGGAAGGAGTTTGGCATCTCTGAGCTGCATACAGTCCACAGGCTGGACAGGCTCACCTCTGGAGTCTTGCTGTTTGCCAGGACGCTCGAGACCTCTAAGAAACTGGACCAGATGGTGAGAGACAGACAGGTATGTTGAGCATGTTTTGCACTTTTGTGTGAGTGGGTTTTCAAAACTTCTCCACAAGTTCCTTACATCTTCTTTTTCAGCTTGAAAAGGAGTATGTCTGCCGAGTGGAGGGGGAGTTTCCAGAGGATGAGGTGATCTGTGAAGAACCCATCCTGGTTGTTTCTTTCAAAATCGGCCTCTGTCGTGTTGACCCAAAAGGAAAGGAGTGCCGGACCGTCTTCCAGAGGCTTAGCTTTAACGGAAAAACAAGTGTGGTCCGCTGTTTGCCCCTTACTGGTCGCACACACCAGATCAGGGTCCACCTTCAGTACCTGGGTTTTCCCATCCTTAATGATCCCGTCTATGGGTCATCAGCCTGGGGTCCTTACAGAGGGAAGGGGGGACTTGTGGGGAAGAGTGATGAAGAGCTTCTGCAGGCGCTGGTAGAAGAACATCGCTCTCAGGAAAATTTTAACATGCTGGATATTGCAGATGACTGCATTGGCATTGCACACAAGGCAGACAAAAATAAAGCCTCTGAGAAAATGGACAAATCAGCTGGAACTGCTGAATCTGACAAAAGCAGAGAAAGTTGTCCAGTACAGGTAGATGCTTGTGGCAGTGACAAGAAGTTAGATTGCATTGAGGCAGTAAATGACAACAACACAGTTAAAGACTGTCAGAACCCTCAACCAGTCAAATCAGATGGAAATGAAACTGGGGCAAACGATTCTAGTCAGAAAACTCCTCCAGACCACCTATGTAGTGAATGTAAACTAGTGCGACCGGACCCCACAGAGAAGGAACTCATCATGTATCTTCACGCTTTACGCTATAAAGGACCTGACTTCGAATATTCCACACAATTACCTGATTGGGCAAAAGAGGACTGGGTGGAGGCAGATTAGAACAGACCAGTTGAACGCTGCTGACGGCTTTGACATTTAATCTTCAGACAATCATTAGTCCTCAAAGAGATTTTGGTTTTTAATTTTTTTGATTTAGAACCAAAAACAAAAATGTTTTGCTGCTTTGAAAGCAAATATAAGTTAAGATTGGAGTGGTTCTCATTTCACCTTGAGGTCTATTTTAATTTAATATTATCCACAAAGTCTGTAATCTGTCTTGTACCACAGCAAACATTTGAAATAAATCGAAAGCCAGTCTGCAGGAAAATAAAATGTTTTATTTCATTTTTGTGAAAAATCAACATTGACATCTATAAATAAGAGTGGTGGTGACCTTTATCTTTTTGTTTATAGAAAGCCTGTGATTGATTACCTTTGTCTATAAGGCAAGGTTATTCTGCTGAGTGACCCAAAGTGAAGGCTGGTTAAAGATGTTTGATTATACAGTCAAGATATCAAGTGACAAAAACACTTCTGCAATGAAAAGTCTTGAAAATAACCTCGCTCATAGGCACATTTTATGGCAAATCTTTCTTCTTTAGGTCCTCTCTGAATCACAGCCACTGCACCTTCAACACCTCTTTGTTTTATACATATAAAGGACCATAAACATATCAAATTTTACTCTTAGGACACTTTGTTTTTTTTGCACATCACAAAATTTCAGCTGCTTTGAAACAACCGTTTGAAAGACATTTGACACATGCCGTTCATGTCATAAATACTGTTAAATGCTTTGCAGTGTGGATAAAGGTCGCCTGTCAGGAGCTTCTCTTAACACTGCAGCAAGATCTGTATGGAAAATTGACTGTTGATGCAGCTGCTTGTGATGGTACAATTACGGCATTTAAAACAGAAATTCAAGCTCCTCCTAATTCTGCTAAGGCTTACACTGACATCTGTGGATCCTGAATAGTATGCACCTTAAGTGTATAAACTTTAGTGTTAAGTCTGTTAGACACCACTTTGCCCCTTGGAAATCAGCACGAGTGAACATTACATTGTTTTGGCACTGACACTAGAATAAACAGCATGACCGTTAATTTGAAAGTGAAACATTAAAAGCAAGCCAAGACACCACACATGATACACACTGCGAACTGTAGGTTAGTGATTCTCTACATTATCATCACAAAAGACATACTATACATGTTATCCCCACAGAGTGCAGAACCCACTGACTTGCTGCCGGGTGACAGTTGTCTGCTTCTCTAAACGTGATAATGCTTGAGTCATGCTCATAAACTGTTTGCGGCTTTGCGCGCAGGCACACCCCACGCAGCTCTGTCTCTCTATATCTCACATTTAAATCTATGAGTGCATATGGCTCATAGGGGTCAATCTCAGCTTGGAGAAACCCAGTCTGTGCAGAGCGTCCAGGTTCAGAAGTTAAAAAGTTCCAGGCACAAAGTAAGTTCTGCAGGCAGCAGGTGCAGCACTCGGATAGTTTCTGTGTCGATGACGAGCTGCAGTTAATATTCAAATGTGGCATTTGTGCAAAACTGGCTGGATAGAAAGCTTCATCTTTTGCTGTCATGCTTTCAGTTTTAACCTTTAGCTGAAGACACGCTCATGCTCTGACCTCATTTGTAACAAACGATGAAACAACACTGGACAAACATGCTGTCGTGTTACATTTGCAGTTGGCTTGTATTTCCTTTGTGTAATATACAAATGTAACAATGTATGCTCCTTTTCTATCAACTGTGATTGTATAAGTTCAGTTGTTTTGTTTTTTATTTTTTTATATGTATAAATTAAGAGTCAGATCCACAGTGTTTTCAAGATTTTCACCAGCTTTCTTTAACAAGTATCTTCCCGCTGTCCGTCTCTCTTTATCCAAACATCTGGTAAGTCTGGCTTACTGTTGGGTAAAATCACCACTTCCTCGCTGTGGCTGGTGCGACCCTTGCCACAAGTCTCATAAACGATTTCTTTCAGTGAGAGACGAAGTGCATCTCTCCTCCCATTAAGGTGTCCTGGCTGTAAGTGGACCTCTGCCTCTCCTTCTTGCTGCTGTGTGTTCGAAGATCCTGGTTCGATGTCACTGAGGCACGTTTCGCAGGACTCCTCCAGACCCTCACAGGAGCTCTGAGACAGGGAGAGGTGATGTCCTTTATGTGAGCGATGAGGGTGACAGCACCTCTCCCCTAAGGTATTTTCATCCTTGCAGAGTGATGACTGGTCAGTAGTCTCCAGTGTGTGGCTGATGATGGTCTCTTCCATGCTTGACGATGAGGATGATGTATTGCTCCAGTGTTTCACCCTGACAGACTGACTCCTGCAGGTTTTACACAGCAACTTGTCTTTAGCTACATCTTCTTCAGCCAGGCCTGGTGGGCATAGAGTGTTTTCTTTGTAAGGAGATGAGGTCTGGACGGCTGGTGGTGGTTGGCAGATTTTCTGTTGATGGCTACATGTCTCCTCACTCTCCCCATCCATGGTATTCCTTGCCACATCTCCCTCACAGTACTCAATCTCATCAGAAAGCACAGAGGGCCGGTTTGACAGTTTACTGGTGCAGGTGCTGTTCTCAAAGCTGTCACTCAGGCGATAGGCCAATGGCTGCAACTCGTACTGCTCGGGCCCTCGATTCCCACAGCCACTTCCTGCAGTCTGTTTCTGCCTGTGCTGACGATGGTTGGGATAGAGATAACCACCTGCTTCTTTGTCGTAACTCCTCCTCACTCTAGATTTACCAAATGCCCCGTTAGCCGCAGAAGTCGACAAAGAGCCAGGCTCAGAACAAGAAGAAAGCATACCGTCCGTTTGGTCGGAAAAACATGGCAGCGTGATCATTCCACAGTTTTTCTGGGGTCCACAAAAACAGCACAGGGACTGGAAAAAGAAGGTTGCAAATCCACACGCTACACATTTGACCAAAAACAGAAAAATCCCAAGCTTTCTGAAGAACAAGGCCGTGGCAGGTAACATGATGATCCCTATGAAGAAAAAAGCACCAGAAACTATTGCTACAGGACATCCCATCCTTTTAGTGGCGTGTGCTACTTTCCCAATTTTATCTGAATGTGGAGCGAAGCTGTAGGATATGCAATAGTTGGCAATAAAATCGACTGAGAGCCCTGCGGCAGATGATAAAAACAGAGCCTCCGTGCCACACAGCTGCCATTCAAGAAGAACAAGGAGGCCGACAGTGACAAACACACTGCCTCCTACGGCTATTGTTCCATATATGCTCAGTGGAATATTCCATGTGGTTAAAAGAAGCAAAGCACATGTGAGTGCTACTGAAAAACCGGCTACTACTAGAGTCTCTGAGCTTAAAGACTGCTGCAGGTCAAAAAGAGACAGCTGACTGATGAACCAGCCGTTCTCCAGCCCTTGTGGTGCTCCTGATATCTCTCTGCTAAACCATGTCAGGATTTCTCTGTAAAAAACACTGGTTCTGCTAAAGTTGAAGCTGTAGAAGTATGTAGTTTTGAATGCCAGCACGAGGGCAGCAACCCTACCATCTGGCTGGAAGTACACCCCTCCGCTGTGTGCCAGATGGCTCTCGGCATACCTCTCTGCCAGCATCATGCTTAGGCAGTTCTCAAAAACGCTGGGAGGGTAGGGGAATGGGATGTCATTACAGCAGAAATGAAGGGCATCATCGCTCTCTGAGCACCTCCTGACAGATATCCAGTGTATTAGCTGCTCCACGAGGCAGATATTATCTGTCATTCCATATTTATCTTCAGGTGATGAAGAAGAGTAAAAGCTTTGGTTCTGAACCCGTCCACACAGCTCCCGCAACCAAACCTGAGCATCAGGTCGGCTCATGTTAAAGTCAGGGTCAAGAACTACAGAGCCATTGCTTCTTGGGTTAAAGTGGTCTCCATTGTCAGTCGGTTTGATGCCCCAAACAAGCATCAACGTAACAGGCTTATCCTCTCCATTTCTCTGCCTCTCAAACATGAACATGTGACGGTACTCTGCGTCATATCGCTCAAATGGGTGACTGGAGCGGAACAGTTGGGTGACCCTGCTCTCAAGAGCTGGCAGCTTCATGCCCGGGTCTATGCATGACATGTACATGCCTCCGGCAGCAAGCACTGCAAACAAGCAAACCCAAATGTATCTAAACTTTACAACTCCACAGGGCAGGATTTTCAGAAATAATAAATTGGAGGTGTCAGTGAGACCACGATTTAATTCTCTCAGCTTCTGCCCAAGGCTGAAGAGGCATCTCTTGCGTGAACTCGTGTCCCAAAAGCCACCAGTGCTTTTGGAGCAGCAGGGGTTCCATCCTTGCACTGCCGCAGATGCAGAGGACATTTTTGTGTAGCGCTCACGCAGAATGAACGAACACGGCAGCCACACCAATGCCAAGAGGGAGCTGATTAAAGAGGCAGTTCCGAGATAAATGGAGAAGCATCTGATTGCTGTGATGCTGCTGAGATAACCAGAGAAGAAAGCTGCACTGGAGGTCAGCCCTGATGCTAAAATCAAATAGCCAACTTCCTGCAAAGCTCTGTTTACTCTCTTTTCCAGGGAAGCTGAAGGATTTTGGGATAGCTGCAGATTCCAAAAGTCAGTAAAGATGAAAACCTGATTGGAGCAGCTTCCCAAGAGAATAAGAGCTGCTGACAGGTTGACCAGAGGAAAGAAAGTCAGACGAAATGCTACTTTGTAGAAAAAATAGGATGTTAGAAGGGAGCCGGTGATTGCTATTACAGATAGCGCTACTATGAAGAGCGAGTGGAGGTATAGAGCCATAGTGAACAGAAGTGATACAACAGCTAGGACAGGGTAAACTGAATCTCTTGTCAGGTAATACTCAAACAGAGCCTGCTTAATGCCAAAGTCTATGCCAGTAATAGTCGTGTTATTGTAGGTTAGATCCCTGCCTTCAAGGCTATTCATGTATATCTCCATCATATGTTCTCCTTTGTCTACAGGTAGGAAAAGAAGACTGTACTTCAGTGTGGGAATTTGGTATTCAACAGTTTGCGGTCCAAGAAAGTCTTTGTCAACCAGAAAGTGCAGGATTTGGAACACCACGCGGGATTGTTTGCAGCGGGAGGGAACCGAGGAACAGCTGCCATGTTTGGGTCTCTGGGCACAGGCTTCAACTAGATGTCCTTCATGATAGTATGGCGCACATTTCCGCAGAAGGTTCAGAGACTCAGAAACCTGGTATGAGAGAAAGACAATGGAAAATAAAACCACAAGATAATACAACAGAACTGAGGTATAATTAAGTGCTTACTGAGTTTGCATTGCTCACTCGTATCCATGCTCCTTTAACCTTTTGTAAAATAAGCACATTTTCTTTCTGAAAGAAAATTAAATGCCACGTCACAGGGATATCTGCATAATAATGCTTTACCAGCTGATGTCCTCAGTTGGACAACAGTCGACTGACTGACTACACTCACTACAGACGAACAGCAGCCAGAGTTGTTTGCCCTGCAGTGGCCTCCGTAGCTACGATTATGCACTTGATTGCAATCTACTGACATGTAGTGGTGAGATTTCACACACAGTATATTTAAACTGAACATGGTTTAATTTGGTTTTTGCTCATTATGACTGTAGGTGCAGTTAAAAGCTTGTAATGGTCAACTTTTTGCTTGGGTTACTTTACCAAACAACTCTGAGGACAAGATCAGGTTTTCAAATGTCTTCTTGAACGTGACAAGACATGCTCCTACAAAGTACAATTTACAAAATAAAAAGGACTAGTCTGATGAGCTGATATCCCTTTGCCTGTTTTATTTTGTTTTGTTTTATAATTTTGAAAATGAGAAGAAAGCTTCAGTACTTGCTGTGAGGTGAGGCTGAGGCAGCGGGAGGCATTAGTAAGGACTGCCAAGTAATTCCCCAGAGACCAGCTTGGACAACAGCCGCTTTTGGACATTCCCTCAGCCTTCACCCTCACATGCTGCTGGCACAGGTCCTGGAACTGGGCCTGGGAGCGAATCTGTTTCAGAGGAGGCAAAGGGTTTTTTGAATGCATGCCCAGATTTAAAGCTATTTCATAAAAAAAAAGAACTAATTTCACACAAGATGATGTAGAGTGATTTTTATTGGAGGAGATGGATTAAAATGTGGAACACAGCCACTGTATTAAACTGAAAAAGTGAGAGAGAGGAGACGATGACTAAAGGTTTCAGCAAAGTTGACAGAAAGGAGTGAGTAGAACATGACGAACCCTGGATTGTTCCATCTCACACATGGCGTGGATCGCCTTCAGACTCCAGAGACTGGCTGAGTTTTCTGATCGAAACACCAGCTGGGCAAAACGCTCGCCTGTGTGGAGAGAGACAGATGGAGTCACCATACAGGAACAAGATGACCAGCTGTGATTCCTCAGTTCACAGGGGTGGTCAGAAATACTCAGAATGTTTGCAGACCCTTGTCAAGGGCTCTGAGGTATGAATCCATAAGGATGAAAGCAAGCAAACTACATATTTTGTGTGTTTTATCCTGGCGTCCGTGTTGGATGTGAATAGAAATTAGCCAACTTCAATAAAATGCAAACCTCAGGGCCTGGGATTGCTAATAAATCTATTTAGGGAGCTTTCCGTATTTTAAAAAGAAGTCTTTGATCTAACAGAAGACTATATCAAAGCAGAGCTTAAAGAAGAAAATCAGGAATACCATTCCCAAAGAAAAGCTCTCAAAAAACTTCTTTGATCTGCAACTTTTCTTTGTGAACTTGTATTTAAGTGGTCACTTTTATGTTGTGCTTTCATTCTAAGTTTGCAGAGACCGCTAATGACTCTTTACTAAGCTCCAGTGTTTTTCCCAACATTCATAGTTTTTAAATACAGTTTATAGAGTTGGATTAAATTGAAATGAATCGGCTGCATTCACACATGCATAGTTATCTCCTTTTAATTTTCTAACTTTAAGTATGTCATGGCCAGCAGAGATACATATTAATCTTAACCCTTGTAGCTCTACAGTGTGAAAACAACGAGATTTCATTCGTTTACGTTTTAAATACTTAAAAGTTTATTTTATTGAAAAGCTTAAACTGATCAGTGTTTTCTCACCTGGAGAATCGCAGAGGAAGGTGTCTAGAGTGGAGTCCCTGGCCAGCATCCTTTTCATTCGAGCTTTAGAGGTGTCATGGCCACTGCTACTTTCTCTGCCGATAGCTCCTCCAAATCTAACACACATAAAACCAGACAGATGCTTTTTTTTAGCATTTTGATTTGAACATTTTTTAATTTGCAATAATTTTTTAGCACTTGGGATAAGCACAATAGACACCGCCTGTTTTTTTTTTTTTCCATTATTATTCATGCTGCTTATTTAGACATTCAGTGGGAATACTGCAAAGTTAGGATTCAGTTAAAGTCCAACATTCAGTCTTCCTCTGTCTTGGATTTGTTTTCCATAAACTTCCATAAGAGGTAGCTGTGAGAGTGTGAATGGTTGTCTACCACTCTGTGTTAGCCCTGTGTTACACACTGTTCAGGTTGTACTCTACCTTAAGGATCCAGCACAACTGCGACTGTAAGTGTGATATGCAGTCAAGAAATCACATGGAGGCAGAGGGAATTTTAAACTATGTTGATACTATTATATCAGTATATTCTTACAGCATGTTGAATTAAAATATTTAATCTGTCACTTCACATCAGTACACCTTTACGGTACTTTTCACGTACTGCTTCTGCTTAATGGCTTAATGGCAGGTTTATGTTTAATAAATGATGACAGGGTGTAAAATGTCATGTGTCTTGTTCATCTGAGGTTGTTTAAATAATTTGAGAACTTAGTAAGGCCCAAATTAATTATTGTTTTATTATTTCCCAATACAGAAACCAGAACTTGAAAGAGGGTGTGCATTCTTTTTGTAATGACTGTATGTAGTGTGTCTGCATACAGTCATTATTGCCAAAGCTTTTACTGCAAGTAATTATAATAATATTTTATCAGTCTTCAGGTTGCTCAAATCCATTTCTACAGCAGCACATCTGTGCATCTGTCAGTGGTGCAGTCTGTGCTTCACTCTACTAAAACCTTCTGCTGACCTTTTACTGAGCTGCTGTGGTAAAAGAGACAGTTTTTTCCCAGGGCCAGTGTTCTCCTGCAGCTTGGACAAGCTCGACATGCGAACTCCGATGTATGTTCCTCGCGGCTGAAAGCCCTGTAGAAAGAGAGCACTTTCAAACACAAGCAGACATCACAGTGAAAGACAGTATAGATGCTGTTACCATTTAACACAATACATCCACTGATATAATCAGCATCAAGCAAATTAAATGCTGTCTAATAAAAATGTATATACACAGCCTGTATTTGCTTATATTTTTACTGAGTGGTGTTTATAAAAAGAAAGCAGCACTCTTATCATTGGCATAATCGTACTTCTTTTCTTATGTAAATTGTTTTTAGCTTTGCCGTTCATGATTCATTGTTGTGATTCGCTTGTTGAGGCTTGAGAATGATTTCTTAATCAGTGTTTATCCTGTAAACATGCATCTCAAAGGTGAGAAGGTGTATTTAATTAAGATGACAGCAAGTGTGATCTAATTCAGCGCGGCTCATTGAATCTGAGATTAGACTGAACTAAAAGGATATGGCTGAAATCATGAGTCATTAGCAGAACAGTAATTAACCACACTCAGCCTAAGGTGGTGAAGGATGTTTGTGTTGTTGATTTAACAGAACCTGACAGTAGAGATACATGTGCTGCAGCAAGTGAAAATTAGGATTAAAATTTGAAGATTGCTTGTGTGTGTACAGACTTGTGTGTTCTTGTTTTTATGGCCCAGTGGGGACTTTAAACCAATTGTACAGCAAACCATGGGGGCCTTCTCTGAACATAGGGACCAGACTGCTTTTTGAAGATTGGAATTAGACTACATTTTGACATAAAGGATGTACACTCGGGAAGAGACTTCTAGCAATGTGGAAGGCATAGATCATGAAGTTAAATTCATCAGTTAAATTCATCAACTTGAAGTAATGAGAGACGTAACTTTAGTACTCTAAAGTTAGCAGGTCTTGTGCTAAACTTATTTCAATTTTGAGGACACTACCAATGCGAGCAAAGAAAACTGGTGACCAACAGCATGAAATCGTGGGAAACAAAGGGCTAACTGCATCCGGAGACTACAATGTCCTCTAGAAATCAGCTGTAGCTAATAAAGTGTTACACAAATCACTCCATATAACCAAAACGTGATTATATATGTGTCCATGTTTCATGTGTTTAGAATGCATGCTATAAATAAGTCACATTTTTGCATTCTGTGGTATGTTAGTATGTTTCCTTTGTGAACTCTGCATCCCAATGAGAATAAAAATCCTCCTCCCCATGGGTTCAAACTTATTTTAAAGAGTTAAGATTTTAGGCTAAGGTCAGAAATAGGTTTAAGTAGTTGGAGCTAGGGAATGCATTTAATGAATATTAAAATGTGTGAGTGTGCACATGTATTTGAGACTAACCAGTAATGGGTCAGAGAAGTCTGGCAGTGGGCCAATCAAGAATGCAGCCAGTGAGCATCCCAGCAACAGCACAGCACAACCAATCAGAACCGCCAACGGATAGTCCACTATCACCTGGGAATAACTGTTAAATAAAATACCGCAAAAGAATCAGGCTGTGTCGCTGAAGAAAAGAGAATCATCATGATGAAATTAAGAGAGACCTGCAGTACTTTGGGGCTTTTGAGGTAAAAAAGGGTTTTCACACTTACTTTCTAAGGATACAGTACAGTCCCCCATCCCTGTTCACAAAAGAAAACTGTTATCAGTAACAAAAAATCAGTTATTATCATTATAATGACTCTGTGCACATGTGGGAAAAAAACAAGCAAATTTGTTGATTCATTTTCTTCTATAAGAGCTCTGACCTCATCTAACCAGCAGCTCTTACGCAAGCCTAAAACCAGATTAAAACAGAGAGGTGATCGAGCTTTTGCAGAATCAGCAACACATCTATGGGATAATCTACCTATCTTCATATCCACACAGCTCAGGCGGTACACATTTAAATCTTTATTATAAACGCATTTATTCTCCTTGGCAGTGTGACATCCACTTAAAGGATTGCATTTTATGGTCTGTTTTTATTTTGATTTCATTTTATTGTTATCTTATTTTATTTATTGTCCTTTAATGTTGTGTATTGCTTTCAATTTTTTCTGGATTTCAGTGTAGTTTTCTTGGGACATGCTTTTAATGTACAGCACTTCGGTCAACTCTATTGTTTTAAATGTGCCATTTAAATAAATTTGACTTTTGACCTCTGCTCACAAGGTAGTTGAGACATGTATTAAGTATGAAGCTATGGCCAAGCACAAGCAAGCCGAAAAGGGATGAAACAGCTGATCTGACTTTTTTTTTTCTTTAATGTAATCAAATCCGACTGTTAGCACCACTGAAGCTCACTAATTATCCAGTTCGTTGAATACACACACAAAAAAATGAAATGCAGACAAAGACTTTTGCTTTTGTAGTATCTACTTTCAGGTAAAACAGCCAAAAAAAAAAGCCAAAGTATATTTTCCAAAACACACCTTACTGTCACCACATGTTGCTGCTTTGGTTTCTGTGTCCCGCCTTCATTTGACCCGTGCAGCCAGTGACATCTCACCGGTCCATGGCAGGATGACTGATGGGCAGAACCGCAGCTGTGTCCCACTTTTACAACAATTCCTCCTTCAGCATTAGGAACGCTGGTGTTTGAATGACAGCTGTGGCAGGCATTTGATTTGATTGGCCCACAGTGACTGCAGTGTGGACATTTTAGAAGCTGGGGACTCTGGGGAACCTAAAGGAGGAAGGAAGATAACAATATGACTGTTTATGTCACTGCCTCCCAAATCCACCACCTTATTTAATGCATCCCTATATATGCTAAGGTATACTTGGTGGTAGAGCTGAAAGGAAGAAGAGGGTCTGCCAAGGCTGCTGCAGCTGTCACATAGCTCCCCTTCAGGTTGGATGACAGTCAACTGGGCCTCAGCAGAGCTGTCAGGGGGGCACAGAGAAACCGTCGGGATCTCACTAAGGAGAGAGTCGGATGGGGAGAAGAGGAAGTCAATGAAAATATAAAAATATGGAAATATATTAACAGGAGAGAGGATATGATTGACAGTGGTAGCAGTGAAAGAAACAGCAGCTCTTTTCAAATGAAGGTGCAAAAGTTCAGCTTGTAAACAGTGACTGACATCTCAGTTTCTTGAATGCACTTCTTGGCCTTACTTCATCTGATTTTCAACGGCGAATTGAGCAGCCCAGCTGAGCTAATGAGGTAAGGAATGGATTTCTAGGATAACATGCTGTAGCTACTGGAAGGAAGAAGGGCCAATTAAAACGGAAGGTAGGAGGAAGGAGGAGGAATCGAGAATAAGCGAGAGAGTGAGACTTTTTTCACTTCATGTCACCATCATTGGGGTAGGTGGTTATTTAGGATGGCACGCAAGACAAGACTGAGTGATGGTTCATGGCTAACGGCAGCATTCAGTAGTTGTTTTTATATTTTTCTAATATATTTTGCAGCTCTCGTGAAAACCATCTGTCTTTGGTCATGTTAAAAGCATTCTTCTGTGGATAGCAGTGTCGGTTTATTGCATCCACCACTTTAGCCCACACAGTTATGGAAAGGCTCACATGACCGCTTGTTTAGTTCCCTGAAGATGAGTCCTACTGACTTCAGTGATCCTTTGACTTTTTTTCAATGACATTCACTTAAGCCACTTTTTTTTTTTTAATTTCCATTTCTATTTTTATTGGGCATCATGGTTCTAATCTGGGACCTCCCCAGCAGCAAGGCCTGACTACAAAGCAAAGCAGAACAGAGCAGGCTGTAATGACAATGGACAATGACAGAGATGATAGGGATTAACTTAGACTCATGTTAAAAAGGAGTAACTAGGAAAAAAGTGGGTTGCAAAGTGGCTTGTAATGGGATTCCTGGCTGTGCTTGACCTTATAGCCTGCCTGCACTAATGCTCTGTGTTATTCTATGGATTATCATGAAATATAAAGACAGTGTTCACAAAAAACAACAACTAAACTAATTACAACAGTGTGGCTGTAGACTCTTGTTTTATATTTGATTCCTTCTCTATCACATGTCCTTAAAATCCTTCATTCATTTAGTTTTATTTCACTTTCTACCCCCAAAATTACATTACATAAAAACAACAGAAAATAAAGAGACCTAACAGGATACCTGTGTATTTCTCTGGCTGTAGCTCAGGAAAGGGGGCATGAGGTCCTTAAAGTCAACCACATGCTTGTTTTCCATGCAAGACTGGATGCAACCACACTTCCTGCCTAATCACCATGGCGACAGAGTAAGTCAACAGAGCTTAATTGACCTCACAAGGTTTTATTTGCATCCCGTAATAAGGAGAACAAATGATGATGAGCAGTCTGCTGAATTGGTAAACATAAGCAGAGGGATTATGGAGTTTATTAGTGGAGCCAAGTGAAGAAGAAAACCTCAGAGTTTTGTCTTCATGTTACAATAAAATTGTGTTATGACCTAAATAATAAATACCCCGCAAAGTCCTCAGAAGCTCTTAATGGCAAAGCATTTGTTCATCTACTAGTTTGACCTATTTAGACGCTGACGTGAGTGAATAAACAAACAAAATTAAGCTACTTCAGAGTGTAAACACTCCAAATTAGTATATGACCATTTTCACTGCAATCATAAGAAACTCAGTCCATCCAGTGTTTCACTACAGCTTAGAACTGATACAGGAATATAATTAAAGATACTAGGAGACACTGCCTGGCTGCCTCTTGACCACAGGGTGTGGTATATCAGTGTTTGACCCTGATTTTTCATCTTAATGGTTTCCACAGAGCCGGCCAACCTAGGCAAACACACAAACAAAGGAACTCAATTCTGGAGCTTATCAATAATTCAGTGGACGAATACAAAAATACATCCAAAAAGGTGTCACCAAGCTACTCCTGACACCTAGGACAAAAATGGGAAACTGGCAGCGTGTGCTGAAATCAAAATGACCTCATAAATCAGAGTTTACATCAGAACAGCAGCGTGTACAGCTGAAACAAAAGCTGCTCGTTTTTCACTGTGCACACACTCTGTTGCCAGATTATTAGTCCTCTTAAAATAATGAAGTCTCATATAACAACTATAAATAATCAGTGATGCTAGACCATGTCATTAATTATTAGAAACCCCTCTCATTATTACATCTCAGACTCATCTGAAAATACAGCCAGCACCAAGCAGTTTCAGCAAAAACTGATAACTGTGACTTGAGGAAGGTGCTGGGTATTTCAGGGCTGTTATTAGACTTGCATTACAATGACATATGAATGAATAGTTTAAATTAGAGTTTATTAATTTTTCAAGCTTCTAATTTATCATGTTAATTTTTAAAAAAGTAGAGTTGAAATTGTAATGTTTCACCCTCTGAATGAAGTGGAAAAGAAGCACAAATCAGGTTTGCGCTTCGGTACAGTACTTCATACGACTGCTGAGTGTGTGATATTGAGTTGGAAACTGAGTGTATAAAATCACCTTAAAGTTGTTCAAAGGTGGCCCCGGGAGGAACCAGAATATCTCTAAGGCTTAAAGGCTGTCAGCTGTACTTTCTGTCTCTCTCTCCAAACATTTCCCTTTAGATCTTTGTCTGTTTTCTTGTCTACAGCACGCTTCGTGCATCAACTGTCTGGATGTCAGTCAATGTCATGTCTCTCAAAATTTCTTAACCTGACAATCACGCATATAGACACGCTGAAGAACTGCGCAAAAGCACACTCTGTATGCAGAGTGCTGACTGTTAACCTTTAAAAGCCTGAGGTGTCATTAGAGTAAAAAATATGTGATACTCTGTCTCTGTGTATAGGTGACAAAGCCAAGTGAGGAGTGTTCATGGAGAGAGAAAAAATAATAATAATAATACTAATAATGTGACCTGTTGCTGAGCTGAAGGGTGACAGGTCTCAACTGTTTCCAGCCCTGCTTTCATGTTTGAAGCCTCTTATCCATTAGATTTTTTTATAGGCTGAGAACAAAGTGAGTGACAGGGTGACATCAGTGACCCAAAGAACCAGTTTGACTAAAGCAGCAGGATGACACTGAACAGATCTCAAAGAGCTCCAGCCAACTATTTATGAGCTGCTCACTGAATCCTGCAAATCTGTCAGAAGCAGAAAGGGAACGGTCTTTTGTATGGTGGTAAATTAAAGTAGGCACTCAGGGTACTAGCTCTGAGTATCATAAAGCACTTATATAGAGTGTGCTATCACTGAAAACGCAGTGATTCAATATAAATTCTTAAAACTAAGACAGCAGCATATATGTTGTTGTAGTAATGTTGAAACACAAGAACAACAACAGCAGCAGCAGGAATCCTGTCATGTACTGTTCCCACTGTCTACAGCAGAAACAGCTGGGTTCAGTAACCCACCATTCAGCGAAACTAGCAGCAGCCAGGGGGGTAAAAAAACACACACACACCTTCATGTCTGCTTTTAACATCCATTCATTATCGCCACTGATCAAGTTACACAGTAAGCTTTTGGACGTTTCCACAAACAAGAAAGAAAAAAAAACAACAACCCACCTTTTGCAAGCCTCCCGAATTTCCTTTTCATCTACAGGAGAATCAACCATTACTATCGCGTCCGTGCTTTCTCCTATTATTGAGCAAGCATCCATCCTCCTCCCGATCCGCCTTTTTTTTCTAATTATTTAAAGAAATTATAAATCTCTTCTAATATCAGATCGGGTTGACTAAACAGTTAATTTTCTATCTGCCAGGACTGAGTCCACGAGGATCAAATGCTTGTTTCTGGGGCTTCTACTACAGAGCAGCACTAGGGCTGTTTGGGTTAATCTGCCCCGAGCTGCGCTCTGATTGGCGGAGCCCCGGTGATGCTGAGGAGGCTGTATGGTCGCTGTCCAACTGGCCGCGGTGCTGGAGCACCGAGTGAAGGGTGGTGAGCCTCGGTGGCTGATTAAGCGGCTCAGACAGGAGCTACAGCTGCTCATTATGAAGGTGCACAGGCAGAGATGCTGCACTCAATTGAAACAACAGCTAACTGCTGCTGATCACAGCAAAGCTGAATATAAATCACCGCCGGGTGAAATACTCTCCTTATCGATTTAAAAGGAAGGGACTAAGACAATCAGTACACTATTCATTAATTTTAAATAATGACGTGCTGTAGTTAGAGGAAAACACTTAAATGCATGTTTTTACTAGAAATGTAAGTGGAAATTGCACCAGTCAGTTAGAATGCATAAAAAAGATTTAAGACCTGTCCCTTCATTGTCTTTGTTGCATTACAGTAATCAAGGATGCTTTCATAAATTATGTATGAAGAGGTTTGCAACTAGCGGTTACATTAATGTCATTTGGGAGAGTGATGATTCATAGATCAGTAATTAGCCGTTAATAACAGCACCTTTCGTTCTTGCCAGATTTGGAGAAATCTCTTTTAGTGGTTTGATACCAATGCTAACTTGATGTATCAAATTGCCCCAAATAATGAATTATTAAAACATCCAGATGTTTATGACTGATCGGAATGGAAGAAAAGCGTTGTGGCATAACTTATGCAATCATTATCACTGAAATCAAAAATAAACAAATACATGTAAATAATATTCCTAAAGATTAGGATTAGGCTCCTAGATTTAGGCTCAGGTTAAATAGACCTGTGACTCTCTCTGTCCTTTAAATTATCTTCATATCAATCTTGTGGAGTCTTTCAAATACCTGGAAGGTATTTTGCTTGATACCTGACTCTCTTTTAAGTTTCAGCATCTGGCCCAAAAGTTAAAAATGAAATTAGGATTTTTGTTCAGAATAGAAGGAAGATGTCTGTCTTCCTTCATCTTTGACAATGACAATTCAACACTATGATACTGCTCTAAAGACATTTACCAGTTGAACCCTATTTACTTCCTTAAAGTTAAGAAGAAACATCCATCTAAAGCTTCTCTTTCACAGCTCTCAATTCAATCTTATAACAACTATTCAAGACAACAGCTCAATTTATAGGTCTGTTTTTTGACCTGGTGTTCTTTTAAATACCTGTGTTGTTGCCTGTAAAGGACTCACTGGCCTTGCTCTATCATCATTACACACTGTTATCAGAATAACCTGCACCACGTCATCCTGATTAGTGTGCTGTAAAATCCTGCCGGTTACAAATGAAGACTTCCTAAATAAGAATAATCATTGTTGAGTAAGTAGGGAGTGCAGCTATATAAGTTGTGTAGAATATAAAAATCTTCTCTAAGAAGAGTATAGTATTACCTTGATCTGACTCAAAAGAGTAATGTTCAGTATTTGACCTGACTTTGGTGTGGATTTTACATACCTCAGTCTGTGGAGCTGTTATTGATTAGAGAGAAGAGAAGAGAAGAGAAGAGAAGAGAAGAGAAGAGAAGAGAAGAGAAGAGAAGAGAACTAGCCAAAGCCCACCAGACTCAAAAGAAAGGAGTGACTGTGACACAGCAGACCTGTGTGAAAGTCTGCTAATGAGGCGGCCGCTGGTCTGGATCTGGTTATAAATATGAATCATGGCAGTGGGTGCTTGTCTGTGAGAGGCCACCGCTGAGAGGGGAGAAGGGAATAATTTATTGAAAGAAAGCCAAAGATCAAGAAAGGGAGGCTGTGAGAAAGTTTTGTAGGAGAGATGAAAAGTCTCGTTTTATGGCTTTAAATCTGAAAGCGTGGCCCAATTTATGTCTGTTATAAGTGATTCATGATGGTCAGCACTGATTCATACTAGGTTAAACAAACTGTGAAAGTCATAGATGAGGGGGTGCGGCTGTTTAAATCTGATCTGATTTAAGATCTGTCTTTAAAAACTTAGTGTTCAGGTTTGTGTTTGTGAATCGCTGGCCTCACGTTGAACAAAAGCGTTTTCTGATCCACCTGTGTGGCAGCTGACATTGCTAATGCCTTGTTGACTTCAGGCACTGATTAACTTACACTGTTTAACTGCTCAGCATGCCACAAAAACACACACACACTCTCTTTCTCTCTCTCTCTCTCTCTCTCTCTCTCTCTCACACACACACACACACACACATACACAATGGGGTGGGGTGGGGGGAAAGCCACACAAATACCCACATAATGCAGAGCCTGACAGACTTGTACTGGATACCAGACACACATGTATAATGAGAGGGTTTGGCTTGAGGCTGGTACTGAGGTGACAGCCATGGTAATTTCCTGTGGCAGATTTCTGCCAGTGAATGGGGACGGGAAGGGAAACGCTTCATTAAAGCTTCAGTGCTGTTTCGAGATCTGTAGCCCAAACACATTCGGCTCATAACAAAGATGCAAGCAGAAATATGGCTTAAAATATGGTGTGGAAACAAAGAGCGAAGAAGAAAATAATATGTCTGTTTATTTTCATCGTCGAGTTGATAGAAACACGTTGTTGTTTCTGTGAGTAGGAACACAAAGGTGTTTTGCTGCCACCTATTGGGCAGATTGTGTAAGTGGTTGAATTATTTTTACCTTTATAATGAAAATAAATCAATCAATAAATAAGCATATAGTACCCTACGCGTTGTCTGTTTATTTGAGGTATATTCTTTAGTGCCATTCCATACATAAAATCTACGCGTTTCAACTCTCAAATTTTTTTTCTTCTCCTGTGTCTTTTAACTAAGTATTTTCATTAATTTTCATGACTTTCTTCAGATTAACTCCATGACTGCTGCTGTAAATTCAGCCACACTGTGTGACAACGCGAGGTCGAGCTCTCCTGCAAAGCTGTCCGGCGGGTGTAAAGTTACGAGCCAGCAGGACACACCTCTAGAGGGAGTTCCCGGGGAGGTGGAAACAAGGAGCCGATCGTTCCTCCCTGCAGAAAGTCAGGAGCCCTTTCACTTGAGAGGGCGATTACCTCCGCCGGCGGCTGTGCGTCTTGGCAGCTGTAGCCGTGCCATCAGAGGGAAAATGCCCGGGATGGGCAACTCTTTACGCGCGGCTGCCCTCCTGGCTTTCGTGGTTCTTTCAGTTCTGGTGACGCTCCTGATCAGCAGCGTGCAGCAGTTTGGAGCAAGAATCTCGCACTTTTCCACCGCACCTTCTGGTGATGACGAGGAGTTAGCGTCGCTCCGCGAGGCGCTGATTCACCAGCTCAACGAGAGGCGAAAAGAAATTATTCCGCTGCTTTCACCTGGTGTTGGTGATGATGATGAAAACGGACTGTTAGGAGAAAGTTTTTCCCAGCGTGACTCGACTTTGGATTACAGTCTGTGGAATGAGATCACAGTTGGCTCCCGGAAAGCGCATCTGGATGAAATGGGTTGTGATTCCCTAGCCGACATGCAGGCGGTGGAGATCCTCGGATCGGGATACACCAAGCTGGTTGTCAAAGTGAATCTAGCCGGGGAATCTGAGCCTGTGGCGCTGAAACTCGTCAACGAGCAGGGTATAGACATGGGGAAGTGCGTGGAGGACTTTAAAGATCCTCGGGGATGTCGCGAACTCGTTTCCTTCAAGCTGAGGAAAGAAATGGTCCTTCTCCAAAGACTCCAGCATCCGAACGTCATTAAGGTAAAGTTTCCTCTCCCTCTGCTTTGATGGGTTGTTTTTAATCAGTTTAAATTGTTAAGTTGCGAGTTCAAATGCTAAAACAGCGTTTTAGTCTGCGTCTTTCTCAGTGTTTATTTAAGGGCCATGAAGTTTCAGAGGCTACTGTTGCCTTCTGAGCGTTCCAGCTGGGGAAACTGGATAAAGTGAAAATTTTCCATAATCCTCGCACTATAGCTCACATTTTCCTTTGTTTCACACACACTGAGCTGCATGAAAGGTTGCTGCAGGGCCTTCCCATCTAATTAAATTAAATTCGGTGACCCTCCTCTGACCTTTGGGTCCAGTTTAGCGAGAGCAGACAATGTGCTTCTGTCCTCCTCTACTATCCATGGTTGCATCTGAAACCCCCCGGCGCTTATTCACTCAAACCATTACAGCCCAATTTAGAAGAAGTTTGAGCTACACCGAGGGGTTTCTTTCTCGTGTCCTGCAGTCGTGTGACAGCCCAGTTGATTCATTTCAGAGATGTGCTGGATTCTCTTGGCTATAATGTAATTTTTCTATCACAAGTCATAACTGCTAGAACGAGCTTGATGACACATTGTATGCAATCTTTGTTCAAAACCTTAAATACATTTTAACCCGTTGCTTTCTCTGAATTAAAATGCAAAAAACAAACAGTAGCATGATCTACACTGCCTTTCTTTATTGTACTGTGGCTTAACCTAGTTATTTTCCACTCTGCAGCTGAAGGGTCACTGTGCAGGAGGCCCAGGAGGAAGAGAAGGAGAGGCCGGAAGAGTCACAGTCATTCTGGAGCAGGGGAACCCTCTCCAGATGATCCAGCTGCTCCAGAGCCCCTGGGAGGACAGATTCAGAGTAAGCACCACATCGTGTTTTGTCATTTATCTCATACACTGCAGACGCACTGGGAAGTTAGAGGTATCTATTTCACACGTACTGTGCACAGAGCATGTGCAGGCCATTGTTCAAGTCGGCAGAAAAGGTGAAGGTTGAAAAATGACGGAGGCCGATGTTGGAAACTCCTGGAGGTCAGGCATCTGTCCCTCGGCCCATTTGATCAGGCCGAGGTTTGGAGTTGTGATGGGCCCTGGAGTTAATCCACTTATGACTGGGAATGTCATTTCATCCCAGACACACACACTTAGATGCACACATACAGCTTTAGCACAACCCCCCTCCGATCACAGGTATGCTCCACAGTGGAAGCCAACAAAGGCTGAATTTACACTCCGGGGATTCAGATATGCTCGCCTTCGCGCATGGATGTGTTTGAAAAGGAGAGTGGTTGGAAAGAGAGGGGGGGGGGGATGCCTGAGCATGCATGTTTTGTTTTTGGACTGGCAAAAAGTAGTTTGGCATTCTGCACGTATCATCTCAACAGTGGGCAACTTTTTGCTGCATCACCCAAATAGCGGTTCATAATAACCCTCCCCTTGAGCTGCTTGGCCACTTTCAGCTACATCGCATCTGTGCAAGCTTCAGTAATCCAGGGGTGTTTGGTTTCAGCCAGCCCCGTTTTTGCCATGCCCCCGATTCCACCAAGCGACGTCCAAGAGACTCGGAGCATTACCTAACACTGCAGCTATGTTTGTAGTGCGACAGAAGCATTTCATGCACTTTTAGCGCATGGCTAATGCTTTAATTTTGCTTTTGGTAGCCTTACTTATTCCCTCTCTCTGTTTTTATTATAGGATTTAAAGAGTACTATAAAAACGGTGTCAGGAAATGGTTTGCAAATGTGGTTGGTGAACCGTCTTTAAAGGGAAGGCTTTTGCACGGCTTCCAGTTTTAACCATTTTTAGCCATTTAATTAAACCTAATTAAATTGTCCAATGTTCTGAGTTTTTAGAGGAAAAACAAGTCAGTTTTTAACTTGAAAACAAGTCAAATAATAATATTAATAACAGATTTTTGTTGGCCAAATGACATTTTTCACTTACAAGATAATTACTTATGATTATGATTTTAAATTATGGTTGAAAAAATAAAACGAGAGAGAGAGAGAGAATGGAAAAAGATTAAAAGTCATTGTTAAAAATACTTTTAGGTTCTGCAAAACCTAAAAAATTCTCGTATTTTTCTTTTATTGCAGAAAATATGGTATTTTTGGATTTTGTTGGTATGACACAACAATCACTCTGAACACGGCAGCCTGGTTTTTTATCAGTTTCAGATCAAACCATGTGCAACACGCCTAAAAATTATATATTAAAATCAAGAAAATGTAAAGCTTTGACGCCTGTAATTATATTTGTATTTGATACATTTTTAAAAAACATTTCTTGACATTTGATCAAAAATATTAACATTAAAGAAAAAGATAAGCATATTCTCATGTCAGACAGCTGAGTACATACTTGATGAATAACTTCAGCAGTTATCTAACTGGCTTCAGTTACAATGCGTTTAGCGCTTCCAATATGAAATATTCCTGAGCAATATTTCACCACTGTCACGAGTCTAGCTGATCAGACTTTGATGTTTCTAATCTCCAGGTGTGTCTGGACCTGGTCCGGCTCCTCCACTTCCTCTCTCAGTCTCCTCTGGGCTCCGTGGCCCTGTTGGACTTCCAGCCTCGGCAGTTTGTCACAGTGTCCGGCTCGCTGAAGCTCACGGACCTGGATGATGCCAGCGCGGAGGAGACCACCTGTCACACAGACGCAGACTGCACTCTCCAGTTTCCACACAGAAACTTCACTCTGCCCTGCTCAGCTCGGGGTGTGTGTGAGGGGCTAAACGAAAAGAGGAACATTTACAACGCCTACAGGTAAAAAAAAAAAAGTGACAGTTTTACTGCGTGATAGATAGACGGAGCATCGGCTACACGGATAACTGCATAAATATAGAACAAGCTGACACCTAAAGTGTTGACAGTGGAGACGTGCAGCTGGAAATTTGCAGTTTGATGGAAAAAGTGTAATGCATTGTTAGTTTCAGTGGGGGGAAAAAAGAGTAATTTCTTTTTAAAAATGGTTCAGATTTTTTTGACAGCTTTACGAGCTTTACGTGTGAGACGGAGCGAGACGGCTATGCGATAGGGCTTGTCCAACTTTCTCTCTCTCTGAATGAGTGTCTTTGCCCGACTTTAGGTATTTTTTCACCTACCTGCTGCCTCACCAGGCCCCGCCCGGCCTCACACACCTGGTAGACCGCATCATGAACGCCACAGGTGAGGATGAGAGTCGTCCCGACATGACGGGGGACGCTCGCTACTAAAGATCAGAAAGCAAATCTTTCCATTACGGCAGTCGTGTAATGACATGCCTCTACCTAAGTGCTTCTTTTAATGAGCAAGACAAGATGCTTCATGACATGTAACGCAGTAATGAATACAAGTGGTTATTTGTTGAGATCACACAACTGGGAGTAGACAGCATAGTGCGAAAAAAAAAAAAAAATCATCCATAATGGCTGACTTCATGCCTGTAGTCACTTAAATCTTTAACCAGATTGAATTCACTGTGCGTGCGTGTGTGTCCAGGGGAGCTGAAAGCTGACATCAATCAGACGCTGGAGGCCTTTGAACACATCCTCCTCCTCTATAAGTCTGGCCTACACCTGGAGAACCTGCCTCCATCAATAATCAGAGGTAAGCGCTCGTGGAATGAAGGCTGCTTTATATAAAAGCACACTGGGCTCTCTTGTGGACCTGTTTCCTTTTTTTTGTGAGCATGAAGAGAATGCTTGGCTTTTTTAATCTACTTGTAGAGAAAAGCAGACGGTCTACACCTGTGTTTTCATTTTCTATTTAAGAAGGGAAAAAAACAGAAAAAGAAGGGGCTGTTTTGACAGGTTTATTAGGCAGCTGGAATGAGGGGACAAGACCAACAAAGTGAGATTAATCTTGTATGTCTTTTGTTTAGAGAGTGCAGTTGGCGTTCATTTAAAAAAGAAATGTTTTTTTTACTTCATTACATTTAAAATTCCTCGCTTTTTGCTGTGCAGAACGGCCACGTAAACAGTTTTTCAAAATCTTTGTCCTACTTGTTTCTGTGTTCGCCCAGCCTAAGCGCTGAATGTCCTTCACTTTTCTTCTCTCCAACTCGCTTCCACCACGCCCCCTCCCCCGCTCCTCTCAGCCGTATGAAATATTAATAACAGAATGACTGGCTGCGTTCCTGTGGTGAGATTTTCCGTCCCCCCAGATGCTGGACTGTTTATATAGCAGCACTTTGTGAATTTAATCACAGATTCAGGGTAAAGAGGCCCTGGTGCCGAGGCTGACACCGGGAGGGAATGTTTCAGCTTAACAAGGAGGTGCCAGGAGACAACTGCTGCTGCTGCTGCTGAGTGTGTGTGATAAGACTGTGGGGGGGAAAAATGCGTGTGTTTATTAATTCAGCATATTAGCTGAAGCAGAGGTATTTGTGGGTGGAGGAAAAGCCTGTGCTCAGCACCAGCTTGGCTTATCCGTTCCACATATTGGGGGAAATAAAGCTCGTGGCTCAATCATGTTGAGAATTCAACTCCATCCAGTAAATTACCAGCATCTGGTTAGCCTAATTTCCTATATTGGGGAAATGGCCAGCTTTACTCTATCGAAGCTTTAAAAAAATCTCCTTGTTTAAAGTCGGTCCTGATTGCTTGCACACTTCAGATTTTACACAGATTTAACAAAAAGGGAGATAAGTAGTAAGCGTATGAAGGGCTGGTGGGCATATTTTTCCACATTTCCCTTATTCCAGTTGCTAAGCTAAGGTGGTTAGCTGCATGCTCACTGCACTAATATGAAAAAGGTATTAAACTTCTCATCTATTTCTAACCAAATTAGTCATTTTCACAAACTAGAAACAAAGCTGCATTTTTGTCGCACACATGTAACATGCCGCACTCTCCTCACATACACCAAGCACGCCCTCCCCAGTTTGAGGCAGGGGCAGTAGTTAAGCTGCAAAATTTCCACCATCACCCTCTCACATATGTCAGTGCCCCTAATGCTTCAACCCTGCTCCACCTCCCCAGCACACTCACCTGCACACTCCAAGGGGGGATATTTACTCATCACTAACCAATTTTATATGTTTGCAGGGAGCGATGAGCTCAGAGCACAGAAACCAAACTCTGTTCGGCTGCTGTAATAAATCATTTCCAATGTGACTTATCTGACAGAACTGTCTTTTTAAATGATTAAACAGCCTGAGGGGGAAAAAAAACTGAGTAATTGTGGGATTGTATATTAAAAGCCACATGAATTAAAATGTTTTCCCTCAAAGGAAATTTAAAAAAGAGAGAGAAAACATAACTGCAGCCAAAGTCCCAACTTATCTTTATAAAAGAAGCCAAATGGCAACAGAGCTAAAGCCTGTGTAATAGTGTGTGTGTGTGAGAGAGAGAGAGAGGGAGGGAGACTCATCAGGTCCAGAGTCTTAATTTGAAATTGTTGACAGATGCAGATTCATTGGTAATGTGGATGTAAGCTGTCCACAGCTGAGATCATCTCTGATGTGATGGAGGGAAACCTGATGAAGATTTACTGTAGTTTCCTAAAAACTGCTGCAACTATAAATCCAGCTGTGTACAGAACTGTAGAGACCGCATAGGCCGGGCCGTAAATTCACCGTTAAATGATATTCTATATATTAAAGGAAAACGAGGTCCTTTCTCCCATTCTTCATCTTAAACACTGAGACTTGTATGTCTTTGTCTCTTTAACAGCTGAGGTCTGCCACCCCAACAGGCCTCATTTTTTTTCTCCCCAGAGAAGGATCCTCCAAACACTCCTTCTCCTTGTTCCCTTTTCTCAGAGCCAGAAGGCAGATCCTCGTGTCTTTTTCCTCTTAACAATACTCCCCCACACACACACCGCCTCCTGCCATTTAGGAAGGTTAACAGTTTGTAACAGTGAGCCTCCTCCGTACGGGCTCACAGACGAGGCTTTTGTCCATTTCTGGTGTGTGTGTAAGTGTGTGTGTGCAGGCATATGTGAGCATGCCTTCCTCTCATGGCTCCTGCTAATGTGTAGCAGATGATTTAAGGCCAGATCCACAAGACGACTGACAGGAAGAATTATAATGATGAATGTACGGCAAATGTTTGGAAAGTGGACGATGAGGTCGATTGATTGTGTGTGTGTGTGTGTGTGTGTGTGTGTGTGTGTGTGTGTGTGTGTGTGTGTGTGTGTGTGTGTGTGTGTGTGTGTGTACGGGTTCGTACTATCCTGGTGGGGACCAAAATCTGACTTTTACTATCCTGGTGGGGACTTTCTGCACCGTGGGGACCAAAATCCAGGTCCCCTCGGGGTTGAAAGCAATTTTCACACTCAAAATGCGGTTTTACTGTCAGGGTTACAATTAGGTTATGGTTAGGTTTAGGGTAAGGGTTAGGGTTAGGCATTTATTTTTAATGGTTAGGGTTAGGGTAAGGGGCTAGGGAAAGCATTATGTCAATGGGATGTCCCCACGAGGATAGCAAACCAGACGTGTGTGTGTGTGTGTGTGTGTGTGTGTGTGTGTGTGTGTGTGTGTGTGTGTGTGTGTGTGTGTGGGAGCAAAACATCGCTGGTGTCAAATGAAACGTTTGACACATAATTAGAGACGATGACAGACGCAGAAGGTTCTGCTTTGGCGTTTCAAACAAAAACAACTGAAACAATTTGTCGCCTAATAAGTTAGTTGAGTAACTCCAAAATAAGAAATCATTTTTCAAGCAAAAAGCATTTTGTGATTCCTGCTTGGCAGCTCTGTTCTTTGATCCCATGTTTAAAAAAAATAAATAAAAAGAAATTAAGACATTGGCTTGTATTTTTTAAAAATATTTCCTAGTATTTTACTGACTAAATTATTGTTTTCATTTAAGAAAAATATTGCAAATTAAATAATAATTTAAAGTAATACTTTACCGCTGGCTAGTTTATTATAAATAATACATATTAATATATGTCAGCGCTTTGAGGTAATTTCAGAGCATCAGCACATATTAAATCCTGTTCTGTTCAGCAGATTTACATTTTCACACTTACATTTTTTGTGTCATTTTATTATAAGAATATCTGTTCTTTAAATATCTCCCAACCAAAACCAGAGTCTGTGTTTCTATGAGACGTAGTCTTACATTTAGGGATCCCTTATTTTATTTTCATTAGCATTCTTTTCTTTCAGTGCTCCACCGTGTTTGTTTTCCCTCCAGGGATTACTAAACTTCCGTGTTTATGCCTGGAGAGCATTTCAGAATCTTTCAGCAGCCTCACGTACTGAAGTGGCATCTCTTCTTCTGTGGTTAGATTACACTGTGATGCGAGGGATGGGCACTTCTGGCAACGTGGAGTACCGCTGCTGGCCATCCTACAGCCAGCAGGGCTGCGTGCTGTCAGTCCACAGTGCCCGAGAGGCAGCGTACATCTGTAACTCCCACTCTCAGTGCAACAGCTTCACTCTAACAGGGCAGAAGACTTGGACGGGTTAGTAAAGCCTCCTCTACTGGTTCTACTGGTACATAGTTCCCCATCTCCCATTATCAAGTAGACATGGAAAAGCACCAGTTGTATGACTTCCCACAAAACCACACCTGCCACATGACTAGAAGTGCTAAGCATACAATTGCTGCTCCTTTTAATCTTCCAGTGAAGCTTTTTTAAAGTTAAAATACACAGTTTAGATTTTCGAGTCAGGACATGTCACTTTCTTGATGTTGCCAGTTTGTTTAACGTGGATCTGCTTTTCTGTCTCTCTCTTTCTTTTCTACTCTGTAGGCCGCCTCCTAGCCTCTTTCAGGAGTGGCTTCAGTCACCTGGTGCCTGATGGGACATCAGAAGTTTATGTAAAGAAGACAAAAGTTGTCGAAAAATCAAGCGCCTGACCTACGAGTGAGTTTCTGTCGAAATGGGAGTTACCAAGAGATGGCACACAGCGGGGCGATGGGAACTAATGCAAGACGTGGCACTCGAGAACCGCGTCCTCCTGTTTAACAAGTCGAACGCAGCACGGCTCTGTGGATCTGCAGGAGCAGCGTGGAGACCGGGCTGACGAGGAGGCGTTTGAAGCCAGCAACTGAATGTGATGTATTTATGGGGCTTCTTGCTCTGTGACTGTTTGATCTGCCTGCCAGCTCACTCCCCTCTGCCAGCTACTATTTAAAGGGATTTCCCTTCAGGTACAATTAAGCAGGGAGAGCCTCATGCCCTTGACATTTTTTTTTCTTTTTACCTTTCCTTTATTTGCCATGTGCGTCAGCTTTCACTGTGAGGTCGGGTCCCTGTTGTCAGATTTTTTTTTATTTTTTTTTTAAACCAAAGAGGTAATAAGTATAGTCGCTGAGCGTTTGAAGCCCGAGAACGAGAAAGGAAAACAAGCTCTTATACAAATACACTTTGATGTTAATGCGCAGAGGTTGTGGCTGTATTTTCGTGGTTCCCTGGCTTAGCTGCACCGCCGTATGAGACGGCAACAACCATGTAAGCGTTTACACATCAACAATGAGCAAAGATGATCAAAACCATTCCAGAGCAGTCTTTTTTGTTTGCTTTAGATACTTTTGTGCACTTAGTTATAGTGTTTCATTCCTAAATATTTATATGATTAAATGGACTGTAATTGTTCTTACATGTTTGTGCATTACAGCTTTCATGCACCTTGTGGGTGATACTTTTATTTTCAATGAAAAATTATTCATTTGTTTTTTGTTTTTTAATACTTCCCTTGTTGTAACTGTGCAGTTTTTTAGTTTGTACAGATATATAAATATAATGTTTCTACTGTTTTTTTTTTAAGTTGTATTCATTTGCATTTTTATTGTATTCAGTGTAAGTGCAACTAACAGCTTGTTTACTTCTCATTAACACCTTCGTGTGTGTTTCAGTGGGGGGAGGGGGGCCTCGAATGTGCGTGCTGACCTGGTTTTCTGTGTGTTTTTTAAGTCCTTTATCTTCTCGCATCCCCCACATCCACTATCTGCAGCCCATCTGAATGGCTCAGAGGAAAGGCGCTCTGCAGAGTTTGCATAATACCAGAAGAATGCATTCAAATGCCCCACCACGCTGAGCTCATTATGAGCCTTAATTAATACATGTAAATTGGCTTACTTGCCAGCCCTTTCTCATGGTGAGAGAGGGGGCATTACTGTAAGACAAAGGCAGACATCAGGACAATCAGAGCTCAGTTTGTGGTTAGCACACGAATGGGCTGCCATCTGTGCCTGCCAGAAGTAACCTGGCGAGGTTGAGATATGGGCAGGTCTGCAGGGTGGAGGGATTTGTAAAGTCAGATTCAGAAACTACTGAGTTTGTGCTAGGAGAGGGTTAAAAAAAATACCTCTGATGTGATACGAACAGGAGATCTCTGCCACATGCCATCAACGGCTCTTCATATATTAACTTCTGAGGTAAAACTCGAATGTTGATGCACACACACAGTTTAAGAAGCGATAAAAATCTGTTTAATTTCTCAAGAAGGCACGCCTACGTCACGCCGGAAAACGCCACTCAAACAAAAATGGAAGCAGCAAATTCCAGATATCTCTGCGGTGAGTCTTTACCGTTCAGCCATACCAGTGCCACTGACTTGAAAGGGCATGTCCCTGTCTACAAATAATTGTCTTTGCCTTAGGTTGGCCCCTTGTTGTCTGGACAAAGCCGGCTGATTAGAGTCCAGATGATAAAGATAAGGAGTCTGACTCAGATTAGATAAGGCAAAACCAACAGCCACGCTAACTAGAAGGACTGGTTTCCTGGTGGGAAAATTTTCCCAACACATAATTTATTTGTGCAACAGTACACAGACTTACACCTAGACTGGGAAAAAACATCTTATAGTCAGAGAAGAGCAGAAGAAAAATGATCACAGTTTGATTTGTGTGCTCTTTTGCAAAAAATTTTATTTATTCACTGAATTAATCGTTGAGGAAAATAAGACTGGTAAAACTGAATGTATATCAATCAAGTAAATTTTATTAGATCAGATTTTATTACATTTATAGTTTTAAATAGCATTTAGGTAAAAAAAAAAACATGGGAAATTTACACATAATCAAATAATTTAAAGCCAGCATTTTGGGCATAAATATATTGGGTAAAAATTAAACACAACAGCTTAGCTTAGCCTGGCAAATATGTCACAGTACAGAAAAGCTATATGCTATATCAGCGGTCCCCAACCCCCGGGCCGGTCCGTGAGTCATTTGGTACCGGGCCGCGAGAGTGAGACTCGGGTGTGAAATGTATGGTTTTCAGGGTTTTTAGCGGTTTTTAGCGTTATTTTGTTATCGTTTTTTTTGTTAACTCGGTTTTCCTGGGTCTTTTCACGTGTGTTATGAATAAATCTTCTTTTTTTCGGTACCGGTACTAGTTTTATTTTGTTGTATTTATCCGCGACACCTTAAAGGCCGGTCCGTGAAAATATTGTCGGGCACAAATCGGTCCGTGGCGCAAAAAAGGTTGGGGACCGCTGTGCTATATGACGCATGGCTTCCCTATACCACACAAGTCCTTTTCATACCATTTTAAAACATATCTTCCCCATTATTAATATTTACAGGCTATCCAAGTTTGTGTCCATTTTGTTCTTTGGTGAGGCAAATTCTAACACTAATTACAAACTAGCATGCATTACACCAATCAAGCTAGCTAGTGCTAGCTATCAGCTAGATCCATACATAGTCACTTTGGGTGGTGTTGTATGGTTTCAAACACTATTTAAGAAGGTAGTTTGTTACTCCCTGTTAAGAAATGGTGTGATGGGACATTCGCTTCTAGAAAAAAGAGCCATTTATACATCTGCGTATACATTTAATAGCAGTAGGGTAGCTTTTTCTAAGGTTTGTGCTAAGCTAACTGGCCTAGCTTTGAAGTTGTAGTTTCCTAGTCTTCATTCCAATATGCCTGTGGTATTCTCGTTAATCGATTGGTGTCCTATAAATACACACACATGCAGGTCGGGACACACAAATCACATCTCAGGAATTTGGAGAGGCACCAACAACGAATTGCTGACTCTGTAAGCTCATCGCAGGATTTATCCTGAGATGAGGTCTTTACCTCGATAATGCAGTGAAACAATCCCTCAAGTGATAAGCTGTAATTTAGTGAAATGTACAGCTGCGGTTCATCCTTCTCCACATCAGCTCAGAGAGGAAAACGTCTGGCGTCACATTGGGTTTGTCTTGGCAGTCTTTTTGACAGAGCTAATGGATGTTTTGGCCTCGCGCGAAGGTTGCACATGTTGTTTTATGCTTAAATGTTTGGAAATACATTACAAATGCAGAATGTTGATAGATTAATTAGGTTATTCAGTTGGATGCAGCGAAGAAACAACAATGAGTCTTTCTTTATGCTCAGGGTTTGCTGGAGAGCCTACGGGGTGCGGGGTTAGTGAACCCCCGAGTAGATCTTCACAGCATGTTCAGTGAGTCTAAAAGTAATCGCTTTTCCCCTTAACTCTGTTTTTGACTGAAACCAAGGACAGAGTTTTGAAGATTGAGGTTTTTTTCCCAGAAGTTGTTTTTGTTTACGGATGTTTTCACTGCAGTGAAACATTTCAAACACAGCGTTCCCGTCCATGTGTTCCTGTGTGGCACACTGTTCCTCTGTTTTTTAAGGCGTGTAATTGACAAGTTGGTCTTTTTGAAAGGCTCAGGGAATGAGCGGGGGAGGAGAATGATTGTTTTTTTTACCCAGCTCCATACCCCTCCATTTTTGTTTTTTCAAGTTTCCAGTTTCACCCGACTTGTTTCCGTCAGGTTTTATTCATGACCTCCATCTGGAAATAATATAACTTCATGAAAACACGCCATCAGCAATTTTTTTCGAGAACACTAGTGCGTGCACGTGTGTGTGCGTGCATATGTGCAGGGAAGGCGACATTAGGGCTTCTTCTGCTGGGTTCAGGCTCTACTGATGCGACGGTGTTAGTTCAGTGAAAAAGACGTCTGTGACTAAGCTAAGAACCAAAGCCTCCATCATCCCCACTTAAAATCCTAGCGCGATGCATTTGTGGTCTGGCCAAAAGTCTTTGATTCAAATGCAAAGTTAGTCATCAAATGTCAGAAACCACAGCTGCTGGGAGAAATTACGTGTCAGGAAAGGTCTCTGGCGAAATGTTTGACCTTGGCTCAGACTAAAAATATGCATTAACCGACTGAAAGCCTGCATAGTTCTGCAGGAAAGAAGATCTGGCTTGTGTTTGAGTTGCTCGCCGGAGCATATGCTTGCCCGTGACTGGGAAGATAGAGTGGATATTCACTCGACTCCGGGCTCACAGAAACGCCTCTGTGTCTGTCTGCCATTTTGGCCGTGGTACACACAAGACTGGCCGGTCACACCTGAGAGCCTCTGAAGAGTAGCCAGACATTTAGTCGGCCTGTCCCGAGCACAGAGGCGTCTTAGTTTGCAGGCATATCTAACTGTCGAGCTAACTATTTGTCTGTCTGCCTGGAGCCGATATGATCTCTTTTAGAGCCATAATGGCTTTAGCAGGCCCTAAAGGAGAGAGAGCAAGTAGGTGTGTGTGAGGAGAGGTTTTCATTTCTGCCTGTCTGCATTGGAAGGGGGGGTGTGGCTGGATCATGTTTTAAAAGCCCCGAAGTTAACCCCAGTCAAAAGGTTTATGCCTACCACTAAAGCCACAGAGACATCTTGAAAGCTCTAATAGCTTCGTGTTGTATCCAGTGACATCTCCACAGACCTGCTGCACAGCTTTCAGGAGCGTAGCAGAAGTGCTGGATTTGTTTGTTTCACGATGGGTAGCTGACTTTAATCAGCGTCTGTCCATATTTATTTAAGGTCTCTGAATGTTTGCGTCAGTGTGGTGCTATCACAAAACCCTCCTTCATTATGAGAACCCCACATGTTTCCCTGCCCTGCATTCCCTCCCACTATATCACAGCAGCAGTCTGGGTCATTTTTCTTTTGAACTCCCCCACACCCCCACCCTCCTCTCTTCCTCACCAGTCCATCCATCATACAGAGTCTGTGGAGCCTCCTTCCACCCCACCCGTCCCCCTTTTCTGTTGCTGCCCCTGCTTTCTCTCCGTGTTTGAAATGCTCCTTCGGGCCAAAACCTCCACAGCTTTGCTATTAATTTAGGCCTCCGCCGCTGTTGTTAAATTGTTCCACTTCATAGCCAACATAACTCCAACCCTGCATCAGTGTCCTCCTCCTGCCAGTCTTCCACGGCAACCGTCTTCTACCCACAACTGCTGCGAAGCATCTGGAGTTTCTGCCGTCTTTCAGCCTGGCTGAAACCTGAGGGCAGGGCTGCTCAGGATCAGGAACTGTGGTTTGTGTATATGTGTGTGTGTGTTTCTGACTACCACTGCTGTTCAAATCAAAGTGTCTGCCTTTTGTTACTTGCTCTGGAATCCCCTCCGTCACACCTCGGCTGTTTCTCCGCGGGGGGGCTGCTGCCCCCAGGCAGAGGAAGACTTCCTTCTTCCCAGTTAATCTTCCACCACAAATACACTGTGGACCCCCTCTGAGTCACAGGATTATAGACAAATTCAATTAATTAGCACATTCAGGACTTTTAATTTGTGTTCTGTTTTTCTTGTAAACTACAAACAAGGTTAGCCACTGACATGTCTCCATCATGAGATGCGAGGAATAGGGTTTAAAAGATGAAGTTAAAATATTAAAAGTAGCATTCTTTCTATCTAACTGTTGTGGGATTTATTTTTTTGTGTTTTTATTGCATAAGTAAACATATATATATATAATTCATGTCTTTCATTTAGCTTTGTATGTGTCTTGGATTCTTTGTGTCACAATGGTTCGGAGACAAAACCGGAAAGTAATTAAATTGCGTTTTTACAGAAATACACTATGATATGAATCAATTATAGATTAAAATTATGATGGGAAATAGAAGTGATTGTTCTCTGTGTTCAGCCCCGTGGAGAACAGGTTTTGTTTCCGAGTGCAGGTTGTTAAGAGAGCTGTGAATCCACAAGTCCCCAATTAGGGTTCTGCCCACACGGCCATAAAACAGTTAGTGGAATCATTTGGAGGCTGTTAGATTTAACACTATTAAGAGTTCATTAGTACCTGCACTCACAGCTACTGTAGCTATTGAAGCATCATTAACAGAGACACATTAAAGTAGTCTAGGGGGCCTTTTCGCCCAGGCCACCTTTTATCGACACCTGTGATAGTTCAAAAATCTAAGAAATGACATTTATTTTCAGATATAGTCGCAGTTTATTTTACTCTAACGTGCTGTTTTTAAACATACACTTACAGTGTGGTGTATTATAACACACATACTAAAGGGTTAAGTATCAGCAGTCACAATTAATAAGCAGTTCAGCAAATAAAAAATGTAATTGTTTAATTTTTTTTAATGAACATCAGTCTGAACATCAGTAAACAGTAGTGAATATTAGAACATGTGATGTGCAAATGATACACAAAAAATAATCTGCACACAAAACATTTTAAAAAATTGTGGAGAGTTTACATTTATGATCTAAAGCAATATTAATATTAAAGTGTTAGAGAATATTATGTATTTTTATTATTATAAATTTGGCAACAAAAGATTATGATCACATCCGGTGAAGTAAAAGGAGTAGTAAATACAGCTTAAAGACAAAAAACTGCAGTACAGTTACTGAAGATGGATTTACTTACAAGTTCAGATCTAATTCATTATTTTTAAATTCACATGGTTCAGAGTACCTACTGCTATCAGTATTCAACATTTTGCTGGCTGGCTCGATTTAAAAAGGTCTTGGCAGAAAATCAACATAAAGGATCTGATTGCTTTAACGGCCACGCCTTAAAGTTTACTTGTCTGATACCTGAGAAGGTCAAATCTCATTAATAATCATCTGAAAGAATGAAACGTTATACGTCTGAGGCTCGCTGTGAGACAAAGAGTCCCGGGCCATGAGACGTTTTACTGTCGAGCCTTTAAATGAATATTTAGTTACCCATTGCTGCTTCTCCATGCTTGCCGGTTGCTCCTGATTGTTTGTTTTACTGTCACTGCCTTTTTATTCCAGCAGTTTACATTACATCCTGTTATTTTCCTAGTTTGTGCCCCCATTACTGTCACCATTACTAAAATAACACAGCTGAAAATCACCGCTTGTGTGTGTTTTCCTGGATTTAAATGAAGTTAAAATCTGGGTTTTTCAGACTGTTGACATTTGTTGCTTGCAAAGAGAGTAGGTGCTTCATCAAACAGGTGGCCTGTCATCATTGTTCTCACTGTAATTTAGTCGTAATTATCAAGTAAAAGCGAGCCTCTAACTGTACGGTAATGCAGGTTTATAGTTACCAGGCTATTGTAGGGGTCACACGTCCTTTAAATGTCCTGCTTCTCCCAGTAACCTGGTTTCTTGTGTATATGTGCCGTTGCCATGCAGTTAATACAAGATGCAGGCTGAAAACTTGTATTAAACTGCTTTACGGTGTAATTAAAGACAATCTGGGCACCAGTCTGACATTACCTCAGCAACATTTATTACATGCGAGTAAAACTGCGCTGCGGTGGCTGGTTCACTTTCTGTTTGCCAGATCTCACGGGGGGTCAAGAGGTCTCTGTGGGGTGAAGGTTTAGGTTGTGTTTACAAAAAGGCCTTCAAGCTCCTCTGCAAACAAGAGCTGGAGATCAAACAGCTAAGCTGGTCCCAGTGTGAATGCTGGGCTGCTGGGCTGTGGGGAGGGCGGTGGGGTTACTGACAGGTCTGGTGGACAGATAACAGAGCAGGAAGCCCTCTAACATCTCATCCCCTGTGTTCTCTCAAATTCTCAAGATAACCCCGGTCCCCTGGCACTTAATCCTAACCTTTCTGACACTGGTTTTGCTGGAAAAGTCTTCCATCTGACCCACACTTAATCACATGCTGAACCTTTCCCTCTTGTTAATCCTCCCAGTCAAGTGACAAAGGGTCAGCTGAGTAAGCCGAGAAGTAATTCAGAGCTAAAAGTGTGGAAAGGCTGGCAACGAATTCAATAAAAGCTGCAGGCAAGTAGGCCGGTAATTCGTGCAGCATTATGAAGTGTCTGGCAAGCACTTTTCTTTGTCTCCTCCATCACAAAAGGATTTAAAACAAAGGGTGAAAGCTGATGTGGATGATCGGTAGCCCAGCTTTTACTTTCCTCTTGTCTAGTTTGTCTCTTCACGTCTTGTCTGGCCACAAAAGAGAGAACTAGTTTTCTGCTTCCTGTCTGCCTGTATTTAGTAAAAACAGAGTAAATGGAATTACTCATTAACTTGGCCTCAGACTTATTTATAGGAAACAATACGCAGCACTGACTGAGTTTATGTTTAGCTGTCAAAAATGCAGTCTTGAGGAGTCACTTGATCCTGGAATTTGCTTGGTATCCAAGCTGCTTGAGGAGCTGGGAGCAACACAGGGTTTCTCCATACAATCCTCAATGAGGCAATACTGCCCTCTGCAGGAAAGAATAGTGACTACTGCCAAAAATGCTGAGCTTTTCTGCCAGGCCTGGGCAAACCTGTCTCTCAAGGGATAAGAAGTTTACTGAAGGGTTTCTGTTACAGGCTGGAGGGATGAGGAGAAAAGCACACTGGAAAACAAATGTGGCTCTGGTTATTTCATAGGGAGTTTCTTAGGAAAATGCTTAGCCTGCCTGTTTTGTCGGAGGCAAAGTGAAACACAACTCTTATCTTTTTTAATTTTAATGATTACATGTGCTTGTGGTAGAAAGCCTATGACATCATAGCTCAAAGGTCTGTCATATCTAAGAGAAACAGTATCCCAAGTGAGGGCTGTAGTTACAAATTTAGTGTCCAATCGCGCGGTGTCCGATGTTTGACTGGCATATCTAAGGGCCACTAGCCAGATTGGGAGCCAGAGGGAGAGAGTGAAAGCAGACAAGGCGATAGAGAGTCTTAGAGTGAAACAGTCTAAGAGATAAAAGTAGAAAGCAAAGAGCTGGACCACACATTGAAGGAGGCACAAATAGAGAAGAAGCAATCAGCTGCTTACACTAACTGACCAGGGAAGACGCTGTCCCGATCCTCTGTGGCCATGTCTGACTGTGAGGGGCTACCTATGGGTAAGAGGAACCTGAGTCTCCGTGACGTTTGCACGGGAATGTTTATGCATGTGTTCGAGAGAGATATATGAGAGTGCACATCTGAGACGTGCACATCTTGCAGGTCTGGAAATTGGATTCTGTATCATCTGCATTTGCTTCTCTGTTTTCTTTCACTGTGTGTACATTTGAAGGAAGGGAAGGATTTGGGGAGGGGAGGAAGGGGGGGGGGTGTGGGGGAGCAAGTGGGAGGGGAGGGGTGGGTGTCTTTCTCAGCCCATCCTGTTTTAGTCTAAACCCTCTGCTGGGACAGCTCACCCAGCAAGTATTCAACTGCAGCGAGGAGCCGGTTCAGCTCGAGGCCTTATATGGAAACTTGGATTGAATTCCCTTTTGGTTTCATCAAAATAATGCAGAATGACTGCCCATAAGTTTTAATGTGAGATGTGCAAGGAAGGAGAGAGAGAGAGGAGGATGAAGGTCAGGTTGGATTAAGGCAGGGAAGTCCCGGCAAAGCTGCGCATTTTGTCGGTTTCTCCAATTCTTCCTGTGAGAAGGATGTTTGGATACACCAGTGCTACATGTGTGCCACAGCATTAAGCTAAAGGTCATTTTGTGCAAGTGCAGCCAAGCTAAGAGAAGAGATGAGGCCTTACTGCTTCCAACAGAAACAATCAGTTATAAATAGAAGCCTTTCCCCTTGTCTGGTCCTTTCACTCCTGCACTCTCTCACTCATGTTTCATTCTCACCTCTGTCTACCCCCCCCCACACGCCCCCATTCTCACTGTGAGCCGTGCATGACTCTTTCTTCGGTGTAATTAAACGCGACTCAGCAGAATGAGAAGCCTTTGAAGTCGGCAGTTATATAAACTGCAGCTTTGAGACGAGCAGCCAAGATTTTTTGTGATTGTGTTTAATGAAGAGCTGACCACGCTGTGGCCACGCCTCCTTATCCTATGATATCATTCCCTATTGCATTTGCCAGGAAATGGCAATGGCCCTTTCTGTCCTGCTGATTTCATAACTCAATAAAATTCCATAACTTTAAAAGGCTTCTGCTGCAGATTTATATTTCCAGCTTTACACTCCAGTTTTTATGCTGTTTAAAACTAATGTGCTCGGCACGTGCATATTAAGTTCGTTCATTCATTCCAAACACGGCAATGACTCAGATGTTTTGCACAGGATTTAAACCTTTTATCCACACAAACTGTATCTTTTTGAAATCTTTGCAGTGCAATTTTTAGGTTTAGTTAAACATGTGTTTCGTATTTTAAGCAGCCTGTTTCAAGAGCAGATGTTTGTGTGCAAAGATGACAAAACAATGGTGCACGCATGTCTGGGAATGAAGATGTTATCTGTAGGAAGTGGTGTTTAGGAAACAGCACTTGGAGAAATAAACAGTTTGAAACAGCAGTTCAGTTTTTGTAAACAAACTCCTTAAAGAAATGCACATTATGTATTCATGCCTGAGTAATATCACATGTGTGCATTTAAAGTATGGCTTGTACTGATAATTAAAATGTATTTCTTACTCCTCATTAGTTAGTTTTGGGGACACCATGGACCTGAACCTTGTGGTCATCTTGTTGCATGTTATCTATGTGCATGCATGGGTTTTCTCACGTAGGCGTGTGTGGCAAACAACCACACACTCTCACATCCACAACAAAAAGTCAACACACAACAACAGTCTGACTCTATTAGATGGTCTTGTGACATATTAAGGTTGTATCTTGCTTTTTTGTCCATAGCTGGGCCATCTCTTGGATTTATGTAAGCATCTTGCTCATGCTTTAAAGTGAAGTTTAACTATATAGTGTAGAAACTACATGATATGCAGAGAGGGTAGATTAAATTGTTCATATCACGTTCGAGTGAAGTAAGTCAATAATACAGCAATGTTAAATCTCGTGACACCGCACGTGATTTCATCTCGCGCGCTTTGGATCGTGGCTTGAGGAAGGCATGCATCTCAGTCAAGTCGAACATCACCCAATTTCCTTTTTTGGGTATACCGAAAAAAGGAAATTGGGTGGTTGTTACATTTACAAAAGTCTAACTTGTAATTTGAACAAAATAAGTTCATGTGTCTATGGTGAACGTAATTGTAAATGTATGAAATTCAACAACTTAATTTGTTCTTGTTGAGATGATCTGATACAATCTAGTAAGAGTGGTTAGTTGCTGAACTCATGAAATTCACAAGATCACATGAGATTTCAAACTGCAGGAAAATCACTGGAGTTATAAGAGGCAGACAACTACACCCACACATCACCTGCATGCTATCGCCATTTGTTGTGGTTTAACCTGTCAAGGACAAAAACGTACTGAAAATTCTGCATCAAGCCTTGAAATCATAGCTTTCCTGCTTTTGTTAAGCTGTTGCCTCACAGCAAGAAGGTCCTGGGTCAAATCCCCATTCTGGCTGATTTGCAGTGGGTTCTCGCTGGGTATTCTGGTTTCCTCCCACAGTTAAAAGTCATGCAGTTATTAGAGTTAGGTTAGTTGGTGATTCCAAATTGCCCATGAATGTGAGTGCAAATGGTTGCTTGTCTCTATGTGATGGACTGTCCAGGGTGTACCCTGCCTCTTAACCTATCACTTTGGGGTTATGCCGCAGCCCCCCTACAACCCGGATAAAGATAGGAGGATGGTAGTAGTTAATCCATTCAATTTTTATGTAAACCAGACTCTAGACTTTGTTGAACATTGTGTAATATGAAGACAACATGTAGTATTTAAGTGACCAAGTACTATTGGGGTAAAAGTTATTGAATAGTGTTGGAATAAAATGACAAAATTGTGAAGGATTAAAATATTCCAAGAGCTTACTTCATCTAAACATGTTTCAATCATCCACTATTGAATTAAGTAAATTCAACATGTTCTTTTTTTCAGTGTATAACAACTAAGATGAGGTACTTAATGCAGAATTAAGTGATACTGCCGTCACATGTCAAAATGTCTAATGAAAACAGTCCTCGTGTTGCAAAGTGACGCAATCACAAAACATAGCAGCTGATAATCAATTTGATTTTCTTATGTGAATACTTGCCAACAATGTGTGTGTGTGTGTGTGTGTATGGGGGGGGGGGGGGGGGGGGGGGGGTAGTCCTACTACTGTCCTACAGGTGGCAGTATTGGTATGCTGAATGACTGGCTGTGGTAGCGGTGATAGAATAAAGGAAAAGCAAAGGGCCATAAAAGGTGGCGAGTTCAGCCCCGTTTTATGGGGCTGGGAAAGTGAAATAAAATGGAACAAAGAATACACCTGAAAAGCAGCTCCGGCTGCTGTGTGTCACCTAACTGAGACTTTTGGGGACAGAAATAGAAAATGACAGAAAATGTTGAGCATCCAGCCACATTAGATGCTGTATACCTGGACGCTCTTGAGTGTGCATGTCTTGGTGGGGAGTGGGAAGCTTGTTAGAGTGTGTGTGTGTGTGTGTGTGTGTGTGTGTGTGTGTGTGTGTGTGTGTGTGTGTGTGTGTGTGTGTGTGTGTGTGTGTGTGTGTGTGTTCGGAAATGCAGATGACAGTTGAAGATGGCGTCATGCACGACTCCCTGACGTCAGACCTCCATCTGTGCCCTGAATATGAGGACAAGTGGCTCTGCTGATGTGGAACCTTTTTCTTGGTTCATTTGTCATGTGGGCTTTGGAGCAATGACCTGCAGTTCTGACTGAGTTTGCTACTACGAATTACCATAAATTCTCAAGCAGAGACTTACTTTAGCCGAGGTTATTTAAGGCTGAACTGAAGAAGAACTGTGATGCTGTGACTTTAAAAGGGACAGGAAAGGATTGACCGGCAGGTTCAGCGAAAAATCATTCGATTCAAGACCAATGAACACAAAAGTTGTTACAAAAAAACGCAGAGTGGAAAGGCAGACATCAGAGAGTTGTAGTATACGGCTGTTGAGGGTGGTGCATGAGCGAAGAAGAGAGAAAGAGAGAGCCAGAGTTGGTTGTTCAGGAAATGGGGGGAGGGACTGGATGGGTGTTTCAGCGGCCGAGTCAGATTTGATTAATGTTGTCGTTGCTTGAGAGAACACACAGCTCTGAACACTCTTGGATACACAGTGTGTGTCCATATTACGCACCACAGCGCTGCTGGGTTTTCATGGTGGTGATGAGGTGGATTTAGATTCCTGTCCTTTAGATGAATGGAACAATTTTCACAGTAGTAGAAAGCCGATGAATTTCAATCCCTCCCACTGACCTGCACGGGGCTCTTTTCTGATTTTTAATGGCCCCGCACGGCAACGGTTGCAAAGACTTTCATGGATTGCAGTCCATTGAATTACACCAATCCTGTTCTACCTCTGTGTCCGAATTATGCCTCATTAACATATAGATTAGATTTAGAGAAGTCAGTCTGGTTTATAAACCTTCTTTCCCACTTCCATACCATCATTAGTGTGAAGGCGACGGGGTCAGGCAGGGTTGGGGAGGAGGCGGGAAGAGGTATCAAAGGTTGACAAGAAGCAATGAAGGCTGAGGTAATACCCACAGTATGATTTTAAAGGGTGTCATGATGTTATGAATTTCATAACGTTTTAGCGGAAGATCAAATTCTCCTCTTTTCACACTTTTTTCCGCTCAGATCATCTGCTTTTTTCTTCCTGCTTTCAGCTCATATCAGTCCTCTCAAAGGTGTCTCAAAGCGTGTTTAGTGAAAATTCAATTCTAGGATCTCTATTGAGGATGCCTCTTTCATCCTGGAAGAAAAGCAGTGTCCTCTTTCAGTTTACTTATAGATCTTTCCTTTCATCCACATTAAGATTTTTTTCTTTAAAGGTTTTTCTTTATCCAAACTGAGAGTTTAGATATTGAAGGAGGTATAAACTGTGTGCGCTGTAAACCCCAAACTGCATTAGCTGTTCATCACGTTGATTACTCTAAACCAAAGGTGAGTTTTTCATCTTATGAAAACTTTAATCTACATCTGTATTTAACATAAAATTTATCTAAAGGTCCTTACTTATTTTTAAACTGTCTTCCAAACCTTTTCTCTTGTGCTTAATTGAGAGAAATAAAAAACACACAGCACTGATATGATGCTTATGTATACTGTACATGGTAAAAGCAATAATGACGGTATTTATGGTCTATATCCAAAGGTTCTGTTGGAGGTTATGTTTGTATAAAAGTTGAAAAGCACTTCCTGATTTTACAGCTGCAAACCATGAACACTTGTAAAGCTCAGCTCAGTGTCAGATTACACTGAGCTGAGTATTATTGTTGGAAAGCACTGATCAAGATTACATCTGCTGAACAGAAAATGAGACAGCATACATAAATACTTGTGCTCTATATGTTTGTTGCCCTATTAATATTTTCTTTACCTTTACCTTTCTTTACCTATATTTAAAGGTTAAAACAGATTGGCCTGCATTGACTGTAGCTCCAGCACAACATCTAGGCTTGCAGTTAATTTATTAATATAAATAAAATGCATTAACACTGACTAACAAAACACATCCACACAACTCCTACTTTCTTGTAAATCTGTGTAAATAAATGCGAGGCTCTGTGGACATTACAGAGACTGGCAGTGGATTTGAACATGAGTAATGCTGTTAAGAGTTCATGACGAAAGGAGTGCATTAAAACACAAGTGGTGACCCAGTTTTCCTGAATGGTAACATCATAATTTGGCACTGCCGCTGCTTGTGTGGCTCACAAGAGTGCACTATGCTGTGTGGCTGCTATTTGATTTAGCCATGCTCCTCTCTGTTATGTTTGCAACATTTGCGAGTCGACTGTCTTCAGAGGACAATTAGATGAAGTATTTAATTTTAGCAAAAGCAGATGGCTCCAATTGCTTACTGCAGGATATTCATCTCTAACAGTGTTAGCCACGCTAGCATCGTCACAGGAGGCACTGGTGTCTGTGGCATACATTTGCATACCGGTCTCTAGCTTCATGCAGTGATGATACAATTTCTATGGCAGGGGAGGAACTGCTTTATCGGGATAAGTAACTGTGAATGTGTGAAATTGTGTATTTTATAACAGTATATGTCCTCATAATCTATGTGATGCAGGCTTTTCTGGTTTCTCAAACAGAGCTGCTAACACTCTGGATTCCCCCCCTGCTGAATCTAGGTCACATTTCTACCACATAATTCATGATAACAGAAACTCTTAACAATGGCTCATCCTTGCAAATTCTTGTTGATCTGACAGGGTTAAACTAAACTATCTCTTATGCAGTGGAGCCAGTGGCTTCTCAGCAGACAGCGGACTGTCAGGTTCTTCCCACGTCGTGTCGGGCTGGACCTTGATAAATGAAACATCAGCTGAAATCACCGAGATATGCAGTACCATGTAGGCAGCCCTTGAAGCTAATAATGCCCGACACACGGGTACCATAGTTCATAATTAAGTGTCATAAAATATGTTTTATTCTGCACTCAGAGGCTCTTCTGTTAAGAATGTATTAGAAATGACAGCTTATTTTTTTTCCCCAGCATGTGGGGGATGATGTATTTTCAACAGACTTTCGGCTGATTTGCTATTCCCTCTCACACTCAATTTATCTCTGCTCCCATGCAGACAGTTATTAAGAAGAGTAAGCCTGTCAGTCACAGAGAGTAACCGCTCGTCATTTAGGTGCATCAGTGGCACCACTGATTTTAAAGGATATCAAACAGACCAAGATATTACAGTTCCTAGACGGGAAATTTGGATATTTCATTTCAAGAAAAAGTACACTACTAAAAAAAAAACATAAAGGAAATTTTTTTTAATCGAACTATAGCATCAAATCAGTTAAAGTTGTGGGATAGTGATCTGGTCATTAAAACAGGTGGTTTTACAGGTTGAGGCCACTGGAATTTTTGGTTTCCTCATCCTCCTTTCTGCCTGTTTTTTCACTAGTTTTAGATTTGACTAGGGTCAGTGTCACTACTGGTAGCATGAGGTGATACCTGGACCCTACAGAGGTTGCGCAGGTAGTCCAACTCCTCCAGGATGGCACATGTGCCATTGCCAGAAGTTTTCTTGTGTCCCCCGGCACAGTCTCAAGAGCAGGGAGGAGATTCCAGAGACAGGCAGTTACTCTACTAGAGCTGGACAGGGCTGTAGAAGGAACTTAACCCATCAGCACAGCATTGCCCAGCCTCATGTGGCGAGAGTATGCAGGCAGTTCCTAGAGGGTATAGGAATTGATACCATTGACTGGGCCCCACACTCACCTAATCTAAATCCAATAGAACACCTCTGGGACATAATGTTTTGGTCCATATGACACAACTTAGATTTTTGTTTTCTGGGGTTTTCCCGTTGAGATCTGGTGTGTTTCCAAAGTTTTCCTTTAGTTTTTTGAGCATAGAACGTAAAGTAAATTCATTGTTTTAATCTTTATTGTTTCTCTGTTTATTCGAAAAAGCCATGCTTGAGACTGTGCATGAGCAGCACTGCTAACATGCAGTTTAGCCAGTTTATACCTGCTTGACCACATGCTAACCCTAGTTACCATCTCGGTATGCCAACAGTTGCCATTAGCACAGCACAAAGCAAGGCAGGAGTTAAATCACTGTACGATTTAAAATGTGGTCGTGTTGATGGGACAAAAGAGCAGGTTATGGTTAAGCGATAGACTAAGACATCCTGAGGGAATTCTGAGTATCTGTTGAGGCGTTTGAGACTGTTATTTTCATTTCATTTGTAAACCAGCTTGTCACGCAAGAAGGACAAGGCAAGAGATTGTAAAAGTCATGACTCACATATTCATTCTCTGGCAACCATGAATGTCTGAACCACATTTTATGCGTGTCATCTCTCAGGCATATTTATGGCAGCGCACCAAAAGATTGCTTTGAAATGAAAACCTGCAGTATTTTGCTGTCACTTCCACTGTGGGATGATGAGTTAACACAACAGCTAAAGAGCCAATTGAATGTTCTCACAACCACGGAAGTAAATGAAAAACACTCGTTTCATGCGGAGGGTTTTATGCTCGCTCTTTCCTTTTGGCTCATCTTCTCCTTGGCACAAGCTCATATTGGCTGACCTTTGCTACCTGCTGCTACATTTACATTTTAGATTTAACACTTCTCCTCTTTCCATGTGAAAAAGTAGCTAGTCAACCTTTGTATATTTAAAAAACAAAGGATAGGTTAAAAATTGTACTTGATAGAGCTGGACTGTAATGTTTAACTATTATAGCTGGAACAACCCTTAAAGCTGCAGCCCAAAAACACAATCGCTAAGATGTGTGTATGGTCTTTAGCTGGCCAAAAAAATCTGGGAAACCTGATCCTACATGTGTCCATAGGCTTTGTTTAAACTCTGTGTTTATATAAATCAGTGGGAGCCCAGGTTGGAATAATTTGTGGTGTAAAGCACAAAGCAGCCCAATAACCAGGACAGACACACAGATGGTGGCTGGATCATGCAGAGGATTGACCTTGTTTCCTCTTCAGCTCTGGATTTGATTGTGTATAATCCTGGCCCACTGACAGACTGACTGATCATCTGTTGATAAAAAAAAATGTCAGCAGTTTCTTTTTTCTTTCTGAAACAAAAATAAGTTTTAAAAAATGAACAGCACGCTAAATGTTGAATGTGACCTTCAAGTGCCTCATGGGAACAAAAGGAGTAAAAACAGAGCCAGTTGAGAAAGCAATGGAGAACTACAGGCCTGATGCCAAGCTGCCAAGTTAAAAGTGCTTTTAAACAAATGACGCTAACCCCTGTTAAATGTATCATGCAAAGAAAGTTGAGCATGTGCTTTAAAACTACCATGCATTCCCCTAATTTTCCACTGAACTACCATGTACCCAACAGTATAGTATTATTATGGAATAAAAAGAAAGTAAGGATAATTAAAGAAAGGATTAAAGAAAAAGCAGTAGCAATAAGAGTAAATCTGTGGTTTATGCTTTTGTTTCTTGGCCACTAGGGGGCAATAAAAACAGCAGACCACAACACAAAGGTATCATCGCTTTTTTAAGCTGTTATGGCTAACAGGTAAATAACACTTAATTCCTTACACATCCAGCTAATGGCATAAAGCAAAATGTTGGCACATATTTTGGAGTTATGTTTCTCACCACATGATGATTGTAAGTCTTGTTTTCACCTTTTTGGCTCAGTTGTTGTTCTCCACCAGCTCCTGTCTGTTGAGCTACTAACTCTCGCTATGGCTTCCAGTTGATAAACGCAACTACTGACAGAACAGGCAGTAGAAAACATAGAGCCACTATATCTTTTTACCCACCAGCTTGTTATAATGCCTTGAAAAGAGCGTTTTTGTGTTTTGAAATCGGACGTGATGAGGGGTGGCTAAGACTGTGCACCAGCGTGCTTTTTATTAATAACAAGTGAGTCTGTCCTAGCGAATCCTCCTTCCTGTCTCTAATGATGATCAGAATTCATGTGTTCTAATAATATATTGTTTTATTCAGTATAACTTTTTAATTTTTGCAGCTACATGTGTCACCCCCTGCTGGCCAATAAATAGAATACAGGTTTAAGACAATTACACAGTGGCTTCATTTTTCAGACCCAGAGGGCTAACTTCTACACAGTTTATGAAGTGTAGCCACTTAAAAAAAAAAAAAAAAACATTAACTAAAAATATTTAGCTGATAAATCCTCCTGTTTGTCAGGTTTTGTTGTTTGCATGTCTAACTGACTGCACAGATTGTGTGTTTTAGAGGCCATGCACACGCAGTATTTGTTAATAGAAGCGGAATAGCCTCACAGTAAGTGCAGCACTGTCCCGCTTGTCTTACAAGTGGTTCACTGATGGGCAGTGAGGGTGGGAGCAATGGACTGAAAAGGGATGGAGCAGCAGCACCAGCACACTTCACCACCTGCCACCCTCTGAGTTGTAGGTGGGGTCAAGAGCCCCATGGGGCAGGATTTTGGAGGGAATATACTCTCCTCTGGCACAAGCATATGCACAGAGAGACAGATACACATAAAACCAGACCCTCTAATCTAGATCCCACATCAGACCCTGCAGTGAGATGCTATAATGGGATTTACCATAATCTGAGCCCCTTCAGACAAAACACCACTGTGACCTGCAGTCTTTCAGAACAAAGCACAAAGGGTGTTTACTGTGCATGTTTTGCTTGTTCTTCTAGCAGGGAACTGCACGGAATTCCTTGTTTTATCTCAATCAAAACACTGGATGTTGTACTACTCAGGACTGAAAATACACAGCTGTATATTAATGCAGGACAGCTGGGTGCACAGTTATATTCTGTGGTTGTTGATAAGAATATTAACTGAAGACAGTGCAGAGGTGAGAGTTTTTATATTGTAACATTCTTGCGAATAAAGAGCGAAAATGCAGCACGGGTCTACAAAGAGCACCTTGTTTCCTTGCATAATCCTGTCTGCTGGTGAGCTTAGTCGATCTGCCGTGGGCTCGATGTTATTGTGTAATAAGTGAAGCCGAGTGCAATGTTTTCCCCGAGGAGGGCCTCGAACCGTAAACTGATCACTGCATGCCTTTCATCCTCCTTTTAAAAGGTCAAATCTAGCAGGGTCACCTTTAAACCAGAGATATCGTGACAGGTACCTGCACCAACAGAGCATCATGTTGACTGATAGTATCACATGTTCTGGACTGCTATGAAAAACATCACGTATCCTTTCATGGGCTCACCCCTCTGCTCTCTTTAGAGCTTCCCTGCCTTTGTGTGACTTTTGTCGGCTTTGCCTTGTGATCTCGGCGAAAAAAAATGGGGGAAGTGTTTCCGACACGAATATAGGCCACAGACACTCTGTGTTCTTAGGCTTTATTAGTTTTCCCTTCAAGCCTGAATTATAAATAATGCAGTGAGACCCCTCCTCTCGTGCACATACAAAACCCTCTCTCTGTGTCTCTTTTTTTCTATAGGGTACCCCCACCCTCACAAAACTCCCACCCTGCTCACTTTTTAATTTGCTCCTTCTTTCTACACCCAGCACCCTCCTCAAGCACCACTCAATTTCTTTTTCCTCCTCCCCCCTCTACCCTCCATTTATTTCTCTCTTTCCTCAATCCCCTATAGTCTCCCTTTCATTCTCTCCCCCTCTCATCCTTGTTTTAAGGAACCCTCGGTCTCTGTGCAGTCTGCAGCAGGGAAGATAAGACGGACAGAGGACAGAATGATAATCGTGTTTAGTCACAGCTGAGATCCCCTTGGCAAGGTTCAGCTCAAACGCTTGGAGGAGGTGACGTCGGTTTTGTTGTGGTGTGTCCCCATGTGACTCCGTACTCACACATACAGTATATGTGATGTTGCTGTGCATGTGAGAGCAGGAGGATAACATACCAGCTACTCTATGCTGACTTCTCTTTCAGCTCTTTTTTTCTCCTGCCTCCTGTCTAATCTCTTTTTTCTTCTCCCCAATGCCCTTGTCTCATTCTTCTCCCACTTTGCCCTTGCTTCTCCATATTTCCCCGTCTGCTTTCTTTCTTTCTTCCTCTGTTTCCTCTCCTGCCATTCCTCCTTTCTCTTGAAGTCTCCTTCCCCTACCATGTCCTCTCTTCTCCCCTTTCCTCCTCTCCTCCGCTCTGCTCCAACTAAAGCTGGAGGAGGAGGAGGCTGTAGCTGACAGGCCCAGCCCCCTGCGCTCTGACTCGTCCACGCTGTGTGTGACAGGGGAAGGCTGGGCTGTCCCGAGCATTATCTTAACACTCACACAGCTCCTGACACACAAACATACACACATATACACAGCGACTGCCTGTGCCAGAGCTCGCCTGCGCTGTCAGCTCAAGCCCTCTTAAAGCTGTTTTTTTTTTCTTCTTCTCTCTCTCTCTCTCTTCTGGAGATCAGCGAGAGCTAACGACACACAGCTGTCTCTCCTGAACGCTGGAGAAATAAGGACAAGAGGAGCCAGGAGAAGGGAAGGAGAGGACGATCACAGGGGAAAAGAAAAAGAAAACCCGACCGGCAGCCTCTTAACTTGTGTCCCTGTTCAGTCATTCTTCTGCAGGGAGTGTTTTCTGCTGTAGTTCAGGACTTTTCTTTTCTTTTTTTGTGAGAGAGGGGGATTGGAAAAGAAGAGGGGCTGGAGTTCACATGACATAATCGGAGTGAATGGGTTGCCATGGTGACTCACCCAGGGAGCCTGACCCGTACAGAGTGAATGGAGGGAGCGCCTTGGACGCCAAGTGAGCGATAAACTAAAGTAGGGGAGTCACCAGAGAGAGAGAGAGAAGGAGCGAAGGAGTGGTGGGATACCAGAGGGAGCACAGAGGTGCCGAGCAGAGGCTGAGAATGGAGGACGGTTTTTCCAGCTACAGCAGTTTATATGACACCTCATCACTGCTACAGTTCTGCAACGGTAAAACTAAACTAACCCTTCATATACTCCCATCCCTCTCTACTATGAACTGCATGCTGCTTTCTGGATTTGACATGTCACTAGCTGACTGGTGTGACTTGACACCCTGCAGAGGTGTTAGATGTTGCAGACATGAGCTGTTTTTTTTTTGTAAAACTATAATATTTTCTATCATTGTTTAGATCTGGATGCTCTTCAATTGATTAATCACTAGACTTACTGTCAAACAGACGGATGTTTAAGTCAAAGCAGGCGCTCCCGGGTTGACATTTACAGGATGAAAGAAAAACTAAAAGCACTGCAGATTTAACAGGAAGTGTTTGAAATCAAGGCCGGGGTGATGTCAACGGCCTCCATCAGGAGAGAGCTAATAAACAAAGAGGAAGGGAGGATGAGAAACAGTCCTTTCCTCACAGCGCTGCCCCGGCTCTGCTCGATGTGATGAAGGGTTTGTTATGAGTATATACACTGTGTACATATTCTGCAGTTTGCAGAATGAGACAAAATGGTGTGACAGAACAGGACACTCCTGCTCGCCTGCTGTAACGTGATTTATTTGCTGGCACAGGGAGAAACCGTACTTCAGGCTGATAATGTTATGGGTGGGAGAGGGTGACTCAGGGAAGAGCGAAGAGCAGCATGACACATCAATATTAGGATTCATTTCCAAGAAGCGCCCATTCTTCTTGACGACTGAGCCCTCGTGTGAGATATATGCTCAGTTTATGTATTGACAGCATACTTTAAGTGATCCCAGTACAACAGGACAGTTTTTTCTTTTTAATAATGTCCTGTTTTCGAAAGCAATTTCACTGTACGGCTCAGTTTGTTCATAGCGTCACTGCTGGTGTGTACCAGCTACAGTGACACACACATAAGGGGATTATCCCCAACACAACCTGTGTGTGTGATATGGAGCAGCAGAGGGGTTTTAAACCACACTGTTTTGTTGTTGTTACTAACATGTGCTTTAAAATGTTAATCACATGGAAAGGGGGAACACTCACTTCATTCTCTTTTATTGTGCTTGTCCGTAGCAGTGACTGTGATGTCGTGGTTAGTCAGCTTAACCCGCTGCTGAAGGATGGAGTAACATAATTGCCATTGGTGGATAATGAGAAAATCAATAATATTTACTGTGCTGTGTAAGCACCAGCAATCAGTGAGATGAGGGGAATACCACTGGCCAACCGAGCAAATCAGAGGTGTGGAATTGCACTGACGTATGTCCCGGCAGGGTTACTGGTCGCTTCAGTATTTTAATGCATAACTGATGAGGTGAAACTACTTAAAAGCTTTCACCCCGTATGGATTTCCTTTATTAAATTTATAGCCAGCCACAGCAGCTTAGATACAGACAAAGAGGGGGGTAAAAAGGGGTAAGAGAAGGGTATCGAGTGGAGAAGAAAGGCATCTTCATCCATAAATGTGTTTTCTTTTTACCCTGTTTACCCTTAGGAAGTCCTTTTATAAGACTTGGAGGAAAACTGGGCACCATTACAGGGTTACAAAAATGATCAAATCAGGCATAACAAAACCAGCTGTTGGATAAAACAAAGCACTTAAGTATGTAATACAAAATCCCTTGAACTCACAGAAGCAGAATAATGAAGCCCTAGTGCAAAATAGGAGACTGATTAAAAATGGTGCTTCATTTTTCCTGGTGTCTACAGTCACAGGGAATAATAAGGAACAAGGATATGTGAAAAAAGACGAGGCATCAGGCCAAATCTAGTTTGTACATGATCGAATGTTTCCTGGTCATTCCTGTGTGATGAGTAAAGTGCTGTCAGTGCCAGTGATAAGAAGAGACATTGGTTTGGTTGGACTGACCTGAAAAACAGGTGTAGCAGCGAGTGTAGAAGAACAGGAGGCCTGCAGTTTCCCACTAGGAATTGCCTGACCTTTATAGCAGTGGCAGGTACGGCTTTTCTGATGTGTCAGACTCGAGGTTTAGTTTTAGTGACAGGTGAAAAACTGTGATGTTGGAGCAGTAAAGGACAGCTGCACCACATTACCACTTCACTGGCTTGAGTTACTCCATGCTAAATGATTTTTTCCCTCTCTTCATGCTGCACGTTTTGCCAAGTCATGACCGTGAACAGATTCGAGTTGTCCAACACCGCAAGGTTGTTCATGTTAATTTTCTGAAGGGATGTCAGTGAAGTAAGACATGCCGCTCAGAGGCTGTTGCCAGGGATTTTCCGACCTCTACCTTCTCGCTTTCTCTCGCTGCCTCGCTACACAAACGCACACACAAACTGAGGAAGCAGCATCTTGCTTGTTGTTTTGACAGTCCGCTTAGTGCATGAGCTTCACTTTAAACCAAAAAAAACAGAAAATAAATCTGTGTTTGTGGCGGTCCAAGTTGGATCTATTGTGTGCATGGAGTGTACTCACACATCTGCTCGGCCACTGTGGGCTTTGTTTGGTCCTGTAGGCCAAAATGACATCATGCTGCTCTGCTTCTGCCGTCCAGCTGAACCCAGATCAGCAAAAGTCAATGATGTCATTCATTCCCCTCTTTCTTTTTTTTTCATTTCTCTGGCCCGTGTGTTGTGGAGCATCCAACCAGACTAATGTTCAGAGACTAGGTCAGCTAAACTGCAGAACCGCGTTCAGGCTGCACGCTTTGTCCTCGGGAGCTCAGGGCTATCTCAGGCTAAATGAAAATTAGCTCCATTACACTGTCATCACACACAGGTGAAGAAGGACGTGAATCCTTTTTTTTCCTTTTAAAAATCTCATTTCAAACACCTTAGTTCTGCAGAAGAGGACAGTTTACATTGAATTAGCCTGTTTTCTTGGGCTGGTAATACGATTGCTGATATCCTGAAGTCAAACTGGCGTGGTTCTTGCCCATTTTAAGTGAGTGTTTGTGCATCACTTCCAAGTGCCGTCCCAGTGGTTTCCTGTTCTGCCTGCATATACTTCATTATTCACACATATGGTCTAGATTTCTTTAATAACACGATTTTGACACAGCAAAAGAAATCTGACTGCAGCATGAAACTGCAGCATGTAGATGGCACAGCTAAAACATCCAAAGCCACCAGACTAAAACATCAGTTAATGCGATTCCTTAAAATCCAGTAAATCCAGCTCACTTACAACAGTATAATACTGATGATGACATGCTGAGGTTCATCGCAGAGGGTCCAACATCGCCATTCTAACCATTATTAATCACCTGTTCATTTATCTTTTGAGCTAATAAAACCTGATTAAACATCTCTTTATGTCTATGCTCCACGCTGGCAGTGAGCGCGCTCACCTAACCATCACTGGCTCCTTGGCAACTTAACACACCAGCAGCAGAGGGGGCAGGGCGAAGAAGGAAAGACTGGAGCCAAAAAAAAAAAAAAAACATAAAGAAAACATCCCGGTAACAGTTCATAAGAAAAAATAAGGATGTTAGAATTAGTAGGAGGGCAGACGGATGGAGCAGACGTGTAGGGGAAGAGGGAAATTAATAAAGACGGAGAACGCTTTGATGTTTGTTGGAGGAATCGTGATACGCAGCAGAGGTGACACGACTTCACCCAGTCTCCCCCACTTCTTGGCTGTGGCTCTGTGGGTATCTCCATCCAAACCCTGACTGATGATGGCACGTGGAGAGGGATTAGGATTAAAGCCCTGCTCACGTTACCATCCACAGTAGCCAAGGAGGGATGGCAGAGAGGAGGATGAGGTGAATGTATTTGTGTTAGAACAGTTGGAGTCCATTTACTTTTGAAAAGCCAGTTCAAGTAGTTTCTTCATTTCTCTTTTGCATATCAATTATGGACCCTTTACATGTTTTTCGTTTCCCTGCTTTTCTCTATTCTGACTTTATTTAATCCTTTATTTCTCCTCGATTATTCCATATCCATCTATCCAACTATCCATCAAAGCCTACTAAAACCCACTGCAAACTGGCCTGTGCTCTGAAATTTCCTCCACTCTGATAAAACTGCACAAAAACATCAATGCAGAAACATTAAGAGGAAAGTATTAGGAAATGATGTGTCTCTGTGCCATCAGTCATCTGTAACTGCCCTACGCATAAAGCAGTCTAATAAATATCGACGTGAATGGGTTAACTCGTCCAAAGCTGCTGATTCATGCAAAGTTTGATATTGATTTCCTATGGCCGTGTCAGTGAGAGCACACACACACACACACACACCACTCTCTATTTAGTCTTTTTTCCCTCTCTCAAGCCCAGCGCGCCTGGAGTTCTTTCATTTCTAAAACTCTGACTCTTCTGCCCTTCGCTTCTCGAGCTCTTCCCCTCTCCCTCATCCCTACGTCAGACTTTCTCATGCTCTTTGTTTGATCTTGTGCGAGTGCCCCAAGTGGAGCTTAGAGTGCTTTTCTGTTTTGTGTTTTTTTTTTTTTAATCTGCAGACAGTCAGATATTGAGCCAGGCCACTTAGGCTTCAGTACTCACGAGTCACCCCGCCCCCCAGCCCCTCTCTACTCCTTATCTCCCTCGTTTTTTTTCTCACTTTTCTCCTGATAAGCTTTGCCTCGCACTTTTTTCTTGAATAGGGGCACATTGGCTGCTAACAGATAAAAAAGAAAAGTGGCTCTGTACATACCGTCATTGAATGTTTGTACGTTTACAGCTACATCGAGCTGCTTTTGAGATTTGTGAGAAATTCATGCCTCCTATGTAATACGAACTGTTCATTTCACGGCAGCCTTGACGCAGCTATTCATGAAATCTCTATCTTAAATACTTCTAAATATGGCATCCCGTAGTGTGCACTCCACTGTGTGCACAGTGGAGAATTTATCTGCGTATTGCAGCATGTTGTATAAAACCTGCATGGAAGAGGAAGATTAGGCCATGAGCCAGGATCCCACTGAGCAATTTTTGGCACAAATGTGTCCACCCTCAGTTATATAGCATGTTACTGACATCTGTCGAGTACATGCATACATGCAGAGGTCAATGAAAAGCCAAATCTGCCTTAAAAGTCAAAGGAATAGTACAAAGTATGTCTATAAGGTTATGTATGAAAGAAAGAAACGTGCATGGCACACAGTAATGTATTCCTTTGTTATCTTAGTTGACCCGCTGATCAGTTAGGCTTTAAAATGTTTCATCTCTATTTCTGCAATTCAAATTTAACTGCTTTATATTACAACATAAGGTGCTTGAGACATGATATTTTCTTATCTAATTATGATTTGTAATCACATGAGGAGAAAATATAACATATGTGTACCCAGTATATTAAAGATCTGTCTTTACTTCACTACTTTCTTTCAGGGGTACTTCCTTTCTTCTATAAAACGGAAAGCTCTTTTGACTCTAGGCTAAGTAAAATATAGCTTTATCCCTGCTTTTCCTTTTTATTGAGACATGTTGGGCTCTTTTAGGTGCTCAGATATTGTTGTATGATTATCTGCAGAACAGTCACTGGAAGCAGCTTCTTGGAGAGCAACTAGGAATTAGATGAAATTTTTGTCAAGTGTTTCCTCTCTTCTCTGTCTACCATTCTTCTCTTTTCCTCCACTGACACACATCCAAGCAGCCTCATCTCATGACCTACTAAAACAATCAGGCATGTAAAGTAGGACCGTGTGAGTTCCTGTGCTAAATATATACACTGACTCCGTGTATATGTGCGTGTGCATCTCACTAATGCTTCTGGCAGAGTACTGCTCTCTGTTATGTATGCGCTTGTGGTTGTGTATGAGTGTCTATGTGTCCGTTTTCAGGTTCAGTGTGCACATGTGCGTGCATAACCTTCCAATGTCAGTACAGGAGGCATGCAGGCAAGCATGAGTCTTTGAACGGTATGTCGGGGATGCATAAAAATACCCCTAAAAAGTGCCAGAAACAAGATCATGTACTCCATCAGTGAGTAGGATGCTCTCAATCTGCACTGTAACACTAAATGTGCTCAGCAGAGCGCAGAATTTTACCTGTGGGGGAGGGTGACCACTAATAAATCATTCAGGTCAGCAAAATCCCAAAGATGTGGCATTATTTTTAGTTTTTGCTTCATGCTCAAAGTATTCCCAAGGCTGTTGTTCCCAATCAGAGAGATATAATGCACAAAGGATTTGGTTATGTATTCTTTAATCTGAATGTTACACCAAAACATAAAGGTATTTAAATCAAGTTACTATGCAAATTATTTCCAGCGCAGATCATCTGCGCACTGGTATGTGTATATGCATTCATGTGCACACATGCATGTCTGTATGTGAATGTCTGTACATGGATCTCACTCTTAATCCTGCACCACCAAACCCTCTTAAAGTAATTAAAGATCACTTCTGTAACCTGGAAAAGATGAGTGTAGGTTTGACTGTGTTGTGCAATTATTTCTATAAGCGTATTGATTCTTCACGGACCAAAGATTTGGCAACACCTCTGTTTTTAAACCTTGGCCGGTTGTAAGGTGAATAGATATAATTAACCTCCTGGTATCCGTGGTGCAGCTCCCAGGGGCTGCTCAGCACTCTAATTGGTCTCTTACATCTGCTGTTAATGGAAGAACGAAGGGGAGAGCGCCAGCTCTGAGTGTGAGGGTGTATCCCCCATTGCATGCATTCAGCCGGCCTCTAACAGATGGGCTGGGGAAAAGAGGAGAATCCCATTAGAAATTCATCAAGATCACAGGTGCAGAGATGAGAGGAAAGGGGTTTTTTGGGTTGTTTTCTTGTCTACTGACAGTCCAATTTTGTTGTTAGATGGCACTTGTTTTGGTCCAAAAATGCTTTTGATTCTTTGCTTTCAGTTCTAGGACAGCTACCAGCGAGTGATTTCAGGACTCCTTCATGGTGGGCGTGCATGTCACATTTTGCTCTTACAATGGAAGCATAGATGTTTTCAAGACACATTTCACAAGAGAAAAATCAACAGTTATAGAGGCAGAAATCTATTGCTGTCAGACTCCTTCTCAAAGCCAGAGTGTCAAAACTGTACCGGTGTATCATCACAAAGGCCAAGTGGTGGTGGATGGGTGTAGTCCAAGCAGTAGTTGGTGTGGTTGTGTCTGGTGTGAGACTATGACGAGATGGTCTCTAACTTTTACCTTAAAAATTTGTTTGTCTCTGTATGTGTCCTGATGGCAAACTGTGGGGCTGTAACAGGACTCGGCAGGTGTTTATAAGGATGTCTGTGGCTAGATGTTAAAGATGCCGCTGATCCAAACGAGATGTACTAAGAGCATCTGAAGTATGCACACATTGCAATTTGTATGCTCTAACTCTGGCTGATGTATGAACATTAAATATTATAGAAGCTTAGTGAAGTCGTGATTGTGGTTGGTTTCCTCCCAAGACTGTGTCATAGACCCAGTGTTTGGTCATGTTCTCAAATTTGGAGTCCTCAATGAATATGTTTGCAGGTGAGTTTCTATTTAGATTTTTCCTGCATTTTCCAGAGTTTAGAGTTTAGGTTTTTGTGTTTGTCGTGTCTATGGATTCGTGCTTTGATTTTCTTAATGTTCTACCTTTGTTCCATTCTATTATGTGTTTGTTTTTTGGTATTTTTCTGTTTTACTTTGAAAGTCAGTTGCCTCTTGAGTCTTTCTTTGATTTTTGCCTGAATTGTCCATAGGTGGATGCCATTCTCCAGTTTCTCCACTTACCTCTGTGTATAAATAGTCCCGTTCTTCCTCCTAGTCTTTGTCACAGTCCTTGCATTTTCCTATAAAAGTTGGTCCTGGCTACCTGTAAGGGATTCTGTTGTGACCTGAACAATGATTTAATAAGTCTACCTTAAATCTAGCGTCTTCAGTATATGGTCTGATTTAAGAGTGGACACCCGTCATAGACAGACTGACAAAAAAATGCTAATTGGTCAAATCAGTGAACTAGGAGAAGAATTTAAAGGATGTTTTGGTCCTCCTAAACTATTTAGAGCAGCCACTGAAATTAAGAAACTGCAAGTACTGCTTCTACTTTTACTCTTTAGTTTATTCAGTTTTGAAGCCAAAGAAGATCATGAGACCATAACTCTTTAATAGCTCTTTTCCACCTTTATAGTGCCAACAATGTTTTATTACAGCTCACTGAATTGCGTGTTTATCTAATCAGATGTTTGAACCATTCATTTCATCAGAAAACTGTACAAAAATGTGTCTCACATAATCTGCTTAAACTCCCCTGTCTCATCTGTGGCTGCAGGGAGAAGAGAAAATCTAATAATGTGGCCTGTCAGGTTCACTTGTCAGGTTCACTCAAACTAAATACAGTTGGATGTGACTCAGGTTTTTAGGTGCTGTCAAAACTCCAAAACTGCAAACAGAGCTGGTTTAGTAGATGGCAAGAACAGAGAATAATAATAATTTTAAAGTTAAAGCGAATATACTGAAAGAGACATGTAGTATTTATAGGGCAGAATCCAGACACTGAGTTACAAACAAAGGAAAACCTCTGATTACACACCAAAGTCTGTTTGTAATAATTCTCCTCAGTTTTGTTCTGTAATGATCTTGTTTGCTGCCAGCAGTGCCACTGTATGTTCTCTCCCCTCCAGATGGCAGATATACGATTGGCCTGTGCTCAGTGTGGCAACAGTCTCTGGCAAACTGTCTCTCTGTATGTGTGTGAGACCATTTCTGCACCATGGAAATCTGGTATCCCATAACAACAATGTTACTGGATGGGACAACACCAGTATACACACACTGGATGGAACAAGTATCCCGCCTCCTGTTCCTTCCTGGTTGTTTGTTACTGCGGGACAAAGCCGTGTTTTATGTAGACGAAGGCTGAGACTGAGAAACGGGCTTGTGTTGGAGCCTGGAGCTGCTGCCAACCATGACTTTGTGCTTCTGTGGTCTGCTTCATCCCTAAAAGTCACAGCAATAAAAAGGATGTCTTTCTTCGGCTGTTTATTACCGTTTTATTTTTATTCAGATTTAGACAGGGATGTTATATAAAGTTCAGCATATTGCTTTGTAAGTTCAGAAGCTGAGGCTTCATGTCTCATATATAGTATTTGATATATTTTTTCTCACTTACTGTGTTAAATATTAAAGTTCATGATAGTAACATTAGAAAACGACTGAAGTTTGCCATGTTTAAAACATCTTGGACAGGCAAGATCAAAATAAAGATGTTTGGCCATAATGTACAAAACCAAACACAGCATATCAACACAAACACCTGATACCAACTGTCAAACACGGTAGAGGAGGGATGATGAATTGGGCTTGTTTTAAAGCTGGGCACCTTTCAGTCATCGAGTTAACTACAAACTTTTCTGCATATCAAAGTATTCCAGATTCAAATATAAGGCCATCTGTTTGGCAGCTAAAACTTGGGCCAAATTGGGTCATGCAACATCTGATTGAAATGTTAGAGCTTGATCTTAAGAGAGCTGTGCGTGAACGAAAGTCTGCAAACCTCAATGATGTGTTAGTCTCATTGTTTTCTCTGATATATATATATATATATGATTCCTGCAAAACTAAGGCAATTTAAATTAATGCTTCCAATTTTGTTTGTTTTTTGGTTTTGGTTTTTTAACCAAGCAGTAAATAATAGCAGGCTAACGTGCTAAACTAAGATAGTAAGCATCTCAGCATGAGGATATCAGAGTACAATACTGGCTGTAGGCTTATATATGTGTTTGCAATAGTTTAATTCTAATAATAATAATAGTAAGAAGAAGATTTCTAATTATGAAGCTTTGGCAGTGTTTGAGAATGTCTAGATTTCATGTGTGCACATTGCGGTTTGTTCCGATGGAGCTTTCAGGCTTCAGCTACATCTTACGGTGCGTTCACACCGAACGCGATAGGCGCGAGCGAAAACGCCCCAAACGCCCCTAATTTGACGCGTGCACATTCGCACCTCAACGCGTGTCCAAGAAAAATCCATCGCGCCGCAAAATTGCATATTTTGACGCGCGTGAACCGGAAATGTGGGAGGAATGTGGGAGGAAGTTGTGCCAGATGTGTTGTGCTGCAGATGTCCTCTGAATAAACACATTATCTTGTTAGCGGAAAGGTATTTGTACATCAGTGGGAAAATAACGGGACAGTAGGCGGGCTTGCTAGCTTTTGTGCGGCTTCATCGGGTCAGTCTGAAAATTAAAAAGAAGAATGAATGAACTTACCAGGTTGCCCAATCTCCTCACTTATGTGCCTCCAAGCTAGGTCCTTTTTATTCCTGTCTCAGCAGAAGTAGCAGCTAGCATCATATAACTCTGGATGATTAGCCACGGCACTGATGAGCTTTTCCTCCATACTGAATGACGAATGAAGGGCTTTGGCTGGATCTGCCACTTTGACCTAGTTACAGCCACGTCACCAGGCTCCTGATTGGTTGTCGCGGCGCGATTTGACGCCAGAGTTCAGATTTTCCAACTCGAGCGGTTGGCGCGATACGCGCGTGTGCACAAAATGCAACACAAGATCTGACACGCGTGGTTTTCTTCGCGAGTCAAACGCGCCAGACGCGCTACACTGACGCGCGTTTCAGGCGTTTTGGCGTTTTCGCGACGCAAATCTGCTTCCGAATTTTCGCCGGACGCGCAATCGCGTGTCATCGCGCTCTTTCCATTGACTTTACATGTAAACCTGACGCTCTGGCCGCCTCTATCGCGTTCGGTGTGAACGTACCGTTAGTCTATTGACGCTTCAAGTATCCCACACTCTGAAAGCCCCACCTCTTGAAACAGTCTACCACTAGGAGTTAATCTCTAATTGGGCGAACAGCGTGGACAAGAGCAAGAAAAATGAGGGGGATAAATGCTAGAGAAAGATAATAAAAACATTTTACTGCCAAGTCCTCTTTAAGTTTAATCCTTCAGTCTCACGTTTTCTTCCCACAGTCAATTTATTTCCTGCTTTGTTTCAAGAATTCATCCCACAAGACTTTCAGGAGAGAGGAGAGCAGACAAATAGAGGGGTGAAAGAGGTTAGAGACCGAAGGAGAGAGAATACAAATTCAGCCTGCTGCTAAGCTCAAACCCCCCAGAGTTTAAGGATCACTAGCATTGAGCAAGATCTGCTCCACAAATCCAGCATAATCCCTCTGCCACACTGTGACCACTTCCTCTTTGACAGAGGAGAGTGTGTGTGTGTTGGAGGGAGTGTGTTTGTGTGAAGCCGAGTGTTGGGATTGGAGTTCATGTATGTCATGTGCTCGAGGTAAATCTGCCTTGATTAGGCCTCTTTTATATAGTTTCTTTTTCTTTTTTCTCGACTGTCTCTTTCTAAATCACTGGGGAATTACAGGGCTTGAGCAGGTGTTTATATTTGTTATTTCAGATCCTCTCACATCTGAAACACACAGCCATGTCCTGGCCTGAGGCCTTGTTGTTACGGAGACGTTGTGGTTGACAGCGACTGAATTTGATGTTGTTTGTTGTAATGTTGACAGCAAATACCACATGGTTAAATTGGACCTATTGGTGGGCTGAGCTTCAGTGCTCACGGCCTGAAACGGTCTGAAACTGAGGATTGATGACTTGTAAATATGCTGACTTCATTACAGAAAAGTTCCGTGTTTAATATGGACATCCACTGAAACTGTGTATAGTTACGTAGTCTAGATATGTGACGGAATAAAGGAAAAAAATGCGCAATAAGCTACTTTAACGTGGATTGTGGAGACAAGTTTAAGAGATTTATGAGAAAAGCCTTCCATTTTTTCTGCCTTCCTCCATTTCTCTAATAATTGGTGTGCAGTCCCACAGGAGGCAGGGGAATAGTACTGATGGTGTTTAATACATTATCTGATCAATCAATCAGAAAAATAAGCAGCACTTAACACCATCTATTCGTAAATCACTGCCTCCAGCATTTCAGCTCCTGTGCAGTATATCTGTTGGATGTGTGTGTAGATGTGATGGTGAGAGGAGCAAGGTGGAGCTAGCTCCCGTCTGACCTCACTCTGACCCCAGGAAGGATGTAGCTGATGTCAGGAAGGAAAGGTTTAACATCATCTTACAAGGACAGTAGGATCTCACTTCATACCCCTGTTTGACCCAGACACATGCTTTCTGACCCCTGTGATTGCACAGACACACACTTACACATGCACACAGCTCCATCTTTCATTCTTGTCTTTGTCAGCCTATTTGGGATCTTTCAGTGCTACCGTTTTGACAAGACAAAGAAGCTTTTCCTCCGTTGTTTATCATCTCCATCTTCCTCTCAGTGGTTTCTCTTCTTTAATCTCCTCCCAGGTTGCCTGTGAGGGCTTCCCTTTCTCTTATCCACCTCTAGATATTTATTACCTCTTAAGCCCCGGTCAGGCAAAAGCCCTCAGCGTTAGCTTGTAAACTGCATCTGTCTCCCTAATCTGACCAGTTGATTAGCTAAAGCTATCAGGTCCCCTGCTCTCTCCTGCAGGTGACACAGGGGATTGATGGGCTTTTAAGTAACTCTCAGTCTGTTGTTTCTCTCTTTTCTCATTTTTCTCTCCAGTCTGTAACTGTAACTAAACTCTCCGACCTCCTGACAGGCACCTGATGGATCATTTCAGTCGTCCCTGAGGCACACTGTAACTGTGTAAATGCGTCACTTTTAAGCACAACACTTTTCTTGTCTTGTACTTTGCATAACATTAGAAAAAAAATAATCATCATACATGTTATTAGTCTTCCATTTAGTTCTAGTCTTGTGCTGAAGTGCCCTGAAAGTTGACATTAAGTTATCATGAGGTGGTAACAAATGTGTAAAAGTGCCATCATTAGCTGAAATTCAGAACTAATTGTCAAAGTAGCATGTTGATTTGCTACATTAAGGTAAATATGCTAAAAATATGCTAACATCACACCCACGTTTCATCAGAGTGCTTACTGAAATTAGCATTCAGGTCAAAGCACCACCTGCTCTGTGATCACGGCCACAGACCCACCTTTATTCTCTCTCATTTCGCTCTGTATTTCTCGTGCCTGTCCTTAAATCGCTGCCTCCTTTAATTCCTTTGTGCTCCTCAATGGTGATAAAGTCCAGACCTCCATTAGTGAATCATGCTGAAGACTGGTTGTTTATTAAGTGTGACTCAATTTGGAGCAGCTGAACTGGCGCTGTGGCAGTAACACCACCTGGTCTATGTGCATCTGTGTTGTGAAATTAAAAAGGGGAAAAAAAGAAAAAAAAAAAGCTGGCAAGCTGGAGCACAAGCAAGTAACAAAAAGATGCACCGAAGCTGCAGAGATATCAGATCTGCCCTTCTGCCTGAAAAACAGGAATAGTTGTCAAAATGTTGTGACAGCCGGCTTCCTGCAGCCTCTCGCTCCTTTGATCTGGTGGTTCTCTGCAAACACTGGTTGCGGCTTTTTCGGTACCTCCCATTGTGGCGCAGCTTAACCTGGCAGCTGAACTTTCCATCAAATCAGTTTAGCTTTATTGTTTGGATCTTCTGCACCGCTGAGAGAAAAGAAAACAGACATCAATCACTCTGTTTGTCAGCGGGTTATTGGCAAAGTGAGCATGAGTGCTCGAACACATGGTGAGACAGCTGCTAGCATGACATTTCCTCCAAGGGAATGTCCCTAACCTTGTCTTTTTTCCCTTCCTCGTGTCTGTGTGTGCATTCATATCCTTACATATTTTACATATTGAAGGAGTGACTCAGCTAAAAAAGCTGCTGCAGAATTTATGAGGCTGCTGTGCTTTGCTCCCCTTTATGCTCGTCATAAGCATTTTCCACATCTATTTTTACTCCTTTAGCGTATCGATTCTTTGGAAGGCACGAGTCCAGAAGAAGGGGAAATGAGTCAAAGCATGTGTGCCCTCCTCCTCCTCCTCCAGTGTTCATTATTGATGACAGTGAGGTCAGTAAATAAGGCGGAGATGCAAGCGGGAGTGTTGGGTTATTTTAGAGCTGTAAAAAAATTAACTGAAGAGAGTTTTTCATTTAATCCCTGTGGCTGCTTATGGACAAGCACTTAAGCAGGCTGCTGGTTCTGCCAGAATCACATCTACTTGCAGGAGGAAGGTAATAGGGAGCAGGGTGTCAAAATGCATTACAGCGAGCAGACAGATGGGCTCTGAGATCCGCCTCGGATTTGTGACCCAGCCGGGTATTGACCAGATAACAAAATAGGGACAGAAAGAAAAAGTCAGATCGAAGCTGGAGCAGACTGACAGAAATGAAGTGATTTAAGCAGATGGCTGACAGGTGTGAATACCACACTGCTGCAGCAATCTTGTTTTGTGTTGATGGATTTGCTGTTAAATGAAGATTGACATCTTACTGATACTGAGTCTCTGGGCAGAAGGCATGTGACCGGAGCCCCAGACAGAGCTGTCACATCAAGAGCAAATTTAGCCAAATCGGCTCTGTGTGTGATTGCGCTGTCGGCACATAAGCATCACGCCATCAACACATATTCCTCCATATGAAAACAAACTTGTCTGACCTTTGCCGATTCTGGTTGTAGCTGTAAACATGTTAGTGGGCGTTAACTTGGCCCAGATGTTGGAAACAAGGCACAAAGTGGCATATGTTGGGATGGTAGCACAGGGCTGGGTGGAAACGGGGCCGTGACAGCCAGTCATTGTGCTTCGGTATTACACTGTCATTGTGTCAGTGTTGGGAGCAGACCCACGACAGATGCTCGACAGATAATAGAAGCGTTATCTCTGGATGTTCACTCAGCGACACACTGTTGCATGTAAATATGAACAAGGATTGCTTCAAAGAGAGAATCTCAGGTGAGCTAAATGTTATTAAGATCTGTGGAAAAGGCTTTGTCAGTGTGTGTGTCTGTGGAAAAGAAGGAGCGAGATTGCGATTTTGCTTATGAAACAAGAAAGCATATCCTTGGAGTAGAAATCTGTCTGTATGAGCGTATAATGAGACAGACATATTTCTCATTGAACCTGTAAAGCTTCTGCTGTCGGTGTAATGTAAAAGACTGCACACCTGCAGTTTTCATCAGATGCCATTTCTCCACAGCGGGGGTTTCATTATACGATTCTCACCAGGCGGTGAAAATATTAGACAGCGCATACAAATAATACCTATATCAAGTGTGTTACAGGCTTTAATGCCATAAAAAATACCTGTCACATGACCTGAATTCTAAAGTCAGCAACTCTGTTAAATCTGTTAACCACCAGTGTTTATAAGCGCTCTACTCTGGACATGGCGATAGTTGCTTGCTCAAATATCTTTTCACACATACTCATGGTTGAGGATGAATAATAACAACATTGGTGATCTCTGTTCCTCATTAGCAGGTAAACATACAAATAACCATTGGTTGGTTGGTGGCCATGAATCCTCATAGATATTTATCTCCCACTTAAAGTCATTTTAATTTAATAATAATAATAATGGATTGCATTTATATAGCACTTTTCGAGGCCCTCAAAGCGCTTTACAATTCCACTATTCATTCACTCTCACATTCGCACGCTGGTGGAGGCAAGCTACAGTTGTAGCCACACCAGCCCTGGGGCAGACTGACAGAAGCGAGGCTGCCATATCGCGCCATTGGCCCCTCTGGCCATCACCAGTAGGCGGTAGGTGAAGTGTCTTGCCCAAGGACACAACGACCAAGTTAGACAGAGCTGGGGATCGAACCGGCAACCTTCCGGTTACAAGATGAGCTTCCCAACCCCCTGAATCACGGTGTAATTAGAAGAGTTAAACTCCGACTTAGGCTCTTTATGTAATAAGTAAACAGGGTAAGACACCTATAAACACCTATTAAGCAGAAGAGAATGGACTGACAGGCTGGATGTTCTACTTGATCAATTCCTGACTTGTCAAAGAAGTCCATTGTGCCGGCTCAGGTGTGGGTATGAAAAGTGGAAGTCAGTAGTTTTTACTTTTAAACAAGTTTTTGACAGATTTCTAAAATATTTCTGTCTTCTTGGTTTTTTGACAGAAGGTCTAATAATTTTTTAAGCACTATACTTATGTTAGTCCAGTCTCAAAACACAGTTAGCATTATTATTGCAACGTTTCAGTGAAATCTCAAGTCAGCAGTAATGCTTTTGTGTGTAGCCGTGTGTGTCAACTGTAATTGCTTGATTCAGCCATTCTCTACGTATGCAGATTTCCATTTTATACTACAAGCTTCACGCGCTCCATCTGCTTAATGCGCCAGTTCATCATCTTGTCTAATCGAGGGGCTCCTTGACCGAAGCGATTCATAACCAGCTAACGGTGAATTTTGCTCGCTAATGGAATTTCCCACTTGTAAACAAATCAGTGAAATTGCCTTTCCGGCATGTTTTGACAATTAGATTACCGCGACTTCACTGGATCTTATGGGATTATACACTTATGAATACTTATGATGTAAAATTGTAAGAAAAGGAGTTTGACAGTCCAACAGTCGCACACTCTTTTGTGTTATTTGTGCTTAAATGTTTGCCATTCATTTTGGAAGAAAATTTAAATTTGAGTAAAGAATTATTTATTTCAAATGAATAATCAAGTATTACAGTTTCACTAACGACTCTTTGTTCTATTTAGATCATATTTAGTAGGAAGTTGTCTTTATGTTATTAGTGTCATCGATCCAAATGTGTGTTTTTATTTATCTAATTATTTTATGAAGCTAAAACTACTGCAGTTTTTCTGAATTTCTATCTATTTGGGGAACTCACGCCTCCGCAGAGCAGCTTTTGCTTCGTCTCAGAGTATCATCACACCCGTTTTGTTTCACCAGATTGTCTGAAAACAAACACATTTCAGTTTGTCTGAGACGCTGTTGCACTACATTGGTTGAGAATGTTATTTACAGAGGTCAGAAGCCTTTTTCACGATTTCCATAATGTCACCAAGCAGTCGGGGTCTAACGCAGATTCCCAGCAGAAACACGGCTGCAGATCTGCCTAATCACCAGATGCCTGCTCTCTAATGCATAATGCATCAGGCTGTTATTACAAGTCTGCAGGGAAAACACAGCAGTGATTTACATTAATATTTCATCAAACCCCTGTGACATCAAAGTCTTAATGGAGGAGACCCTGCATTAAGATGAGCGTGTGTGTGTGTGTGTGTGTGTGTGTGTGTGTGTGTGTGTGTGTGTGTGTGTGTGTGTGTGTGTGTGTGTGTGTGTGTGTGTGATCATTAATGAAGTGGACCCTGGTGGCCTATGCTTGGCCTTTATTAGTGTGTCAGGTGGAGAGGTGGTAATAATGTGTTAAGTTAGTTTAAGATCAGAGAACAGACACTAAAACCAGGCTGGCGAACGGTCTTCATAGTCAAAGATGCTGAAAGTATAAAAGGATAAAAGTGAGTTCAGGGTTTGAAAGTTGTAGCCGCCTGTACTCAGGAAATGTCTTCTGTTACCCAGCATGCCTGCAAATATGCTGATATGTAACTACGTTTGTATAAGCGTATATTAAAGCCTAGTAAAAAGGTATTTTTGACATTTTGAGACATGTATTTGCCTTCTCGCTGTAAATTAGATGATGAAATTAATAAAGCCACAGTGGATATTCCATGATTTCCCCCACAGCTCATTTTTGTGGAAACTGAATAAATGACACAGTAGTATGCAGCATTAATAGCCTTTGATAATGTGACATTATCTGAAAAACCACTGTTTAGTTTTCTCATTAGTTTTCTGCGTTTTCTAACGTGAGCTCACTGCGTCCTCAGATGACAGTGCGTCAGCAGCCAGCAGTATGGAGGTGACCGACCGCATCGCCTCCCTGGAGCAGAGGGTCCAGATGCAGGAGGATGAGATTCAGCTGCTCAAGTCCGCTCTAGCTGACGTGGTCCGCAGACTCAATGTGTCTGAGGAGCAGCAGGCCATGGGTGCACGTAGAGGACCCACCAAAGGTAACATACAGTCCAGCACAAAGCCTAGGGGCTTGCTATTATAGTATATGCATCACACACAGACTGGCTTGCACACGTGGTTTTTCAGGACTCTTGGGTCTGTTTTTCCACTCTGACCTGTCGATGCTGATCTTCAAATCCCGCTAGTTTTCTTTCATCTGACTCATCGCTCTCCTCTCCTTCCTGTCCCATCTTCTCTTGGACCGTGTTGTCTTGTTGAATGCTTTTGCCTTACATGTATAGACCCCACTATGATGAGAAAATCTCCCTCAGCAGACAGCAATGTTGGGAAGCCAGGTAGGCTCACTGTGTAGCCTGACTGCACTAACCAGACCTGGTGTTGTGTCACTGCCTGCCCTGCTACTATTATCCTAAATATATAGTATTTCACCAGGAAATGCACAGTTGCATTCAATACGGCTCACTGCACTGTTATCCGAGTTTGAAGACAGATCTTTGTGGGAATTTGTGTCAGCACAAAAACTGTTTTATGAGGTTTTGTTTGATAAGAGCCAGGCTAGCGTTCTCCTTTGTTTCCTGTCTTTCTGGTAAGCTCACTAGCTGCTGGCTGTAGCTTCCCACTGAACAGAGGCTGTATTGATTTTCACAACTCTCTCTCTGGAATGAAAAGGAATAAGAAAGCATCCCGACCTATTCGGCTGAGGTGTAGATAGTGTGTAGAGTTAAATCAACACCTCCCTGACACAGTCCCAATTTATTTTCCAAAGTCCAGAATGTGATTCACCTTCACGAATGGTTTTATCATAAGTCAAAGGCACAGTTGCTAAACCTTAAAATGCCTCACTCTGATGCTCTCTCCACCTGGTGTCACACAGCTGCATGCTCTTCTCATCTGTGCTAAAAAACAGTGCATAAACTTTAAAAAAGCAAGCCCCAGAGAGTGATAAAAGGTAGACTTTTTTCACGTTTTTTGCATTTTTATTGCTTAACAATATTGCATGCATCGATTTTCAGTGGAGATGTGTAAACTTTGGTCATGAAATCGTGCTGTCACTCCAGAGGCTGATAAAGGCTGCATGGGAAATCAGCTGCACTTCATGTGTTTCAAGTCCTCACATGTGCTTTAGAGTAATGAAGCAAAAGCAGATTAGGATTCTTAGCTGCTGCCAGCTCCATTCTCAGGAGTGAGTCTGGAAGGATGGAGTTTCAGTTTGATTGGGGAAGTGGAGGATGACTCGGACTCATTGTTCCCCACCAGCAGTCTGCTTTCCCTCGACTGAAGCACAGTGATCTGATTCAGAAAGCTTAACCCAGTCGGGCTGACTGCATGTGGACAATCGTGTACACACTGGAGCGCACGCATTTGTCTTCTTTAACATGCTAACAAAATTACAAACCTCGTTTTGCCCCTGCTGCGTAATTACTACATGAAAGATAACAGAGGGAGTGTGTGCACAGGCCTGAGTATCAATGTGTGTCTGGATGAAGCAGTGTCTATTAAATATTTATCACTGCAGATAAAGCTGCAGCTTGGATTTGTTAGTCTATGCTGCCTGAATGAATTGTGTGTGTGGGTGTATGTGTGTCAGTTTTTCTGATACTACTCCATTTTCTACAAACTGTATTCCATCTTAATGGGAAACCTTTAAAACAATTACATTTAAATATAGTTTACTTCTTTCTATATTATCACTTAATCTTCTCCCTCTACTTTAACCTGATGATATAAAACACTGTGCAGTTATTTCCCATCTCTGAACCCTCACATTGGAATTAGCTTTGGGAAACAAAACCCTGAAAGTCAAACTACGCTCACTGACCAGTTCATTAGTTACCCCTTGCTAGTACTGGGTTGGAGCCCATTTTGCCTTCAAAGCTGCCTTAATGGTATGAATCCAACAATTCCATATTGATATGGAATCTGCTGCACATCCATGATTGGAATCTCCCCTTCCACCACATCCCAAAGGAGGACCTTACCATCCCATCCAAATATCACAGCAGAATAGGCAACGCTTTTTCAGTCATCTTTTGTCTAGTGTTGGTGAGCCTGAGTGAATTGTAGCCTCAGTTTCTTATTCTTCACTAACAAGATTGGTAACTGGTGTGGTCTTCTGCTCCTGTAGTCTATCTGCTTCAAGGTTGTTTGTTCAGGGATGTTTCCTTTTTCATGTCTTTGTTGAGTTACCGTTGCATTTCTATCAGCTTGAAGCAGTCTGACCGTTCTTCTCTGACCTCACGCATCAATGAGGCATTTTCACCCAGGAGCCTGAAGCTCATTGGACACTTTCTATTTTTCAGGCCATTCTCTGTAAACACTAAAGGTGGTTGTGTGGCATAATCGCAGCAGATGAGCAGTTTCTCAAATTGACCAACGGGTCAGTGTCATGCATTGAGCTGCTGTCGTGCGATTGGCTGGTTAGATATTTGTGTTAACAAGCAGTTGAGCAAGTGTATCTAATGAAATGACCAGTGAGTATATACTGTGTATATTAAATGACACAAACGTGTATATAAACCTATACAGTAGGCCAGTGGCAACCCTGGGGGCATTTTTGGAAAAACCAGCACTACTGTACATTTCATTTGTCCATATCTTATACCACATATACATATAATATAGAGAAAAGAGCACAAGTAAAGGAGCATTTCAGTGTAATTTTGGTCATCCCAGTAGATTAAATGTTTCTAGAAAAACATGAAGAAATATTTCAGTAAATCCATGACATGGCAGCGCATGGTTTGACTCGGCATGGCATGTATCCAGGACATCCTCAGCTCCTTTTGCTCCAGCAGGAAGCCACCCCCCCACCCCACCCATGATCACTCTAAGAAAAAAGTAATTATTACATGTAATACAACAAAAGAAAGCAAATTCATGATATCGGCATATGTAGGGCTACACATATGTAAACTCCATGTTCAGTGTCAGCTAAAAGCAAAGTAAACTAACTTCAGATCAAGAATTCTGAGTGTAATTGTTTGTTGACTGCAGATTCAATGAATGTGTAGACAAATAGCAGAGGTGGCAGTACATACAGCGTTATTTTAAATACACTACAGGTGCTGACTCTGATACTAGTTCTTTCTGAACGCGTCTTGTCGTCCTCTTTCTTCCAGCCAGGCCAATGATCGCCACCCTGCCATTACGGCCCACAGTAAACAACGGGACCGTCCTACCAAAGAAAGGCAGCGGGACTCTGCCATCCCCATCTGGATCTGGATCCAGGAAGGACACCAGCGCACCAGCCAACAAGACGTAAGGAAACCCAGTATGACTGTAAATGTATTTGAGCATTAACTTTTCCTCTACTATTCTTTGTCTGTTCATTATAATCGACTTTAAGGAGGCCATCGGCATTTCTGGGAACCTTTTGCTTCCTTAGAGCAACTTGAAGGTGTGGACTGTCAGAGTCAGCAGATTTTGTCTTGTTTTTCTACAAAATCCCAAGCGTCATTAAAACCGCTGGAAAGATTTATTGTTCTTCACCCCAGAAGTTTTATGTGTCTCGACATTTCTTCCCTCATGTCTGCCTGTGCCACACCAGGTCATTTCAGCCATAAATCGTCACATTTCTGGCTTTTTATCATCCACAGACATTGACATTTAACAGCCCTGATAAAGGGAGACGAAGCATTTTCATCATCTGCTGCTCTGTGTTCTTTGTGCGTCCGTGTGTTTACAGGTGAATATGGAGTGCAGGTTATCAATCTTGCCTGCCAGCATAACAATAGCCTTTCCCCATTCTCTGATGACATTAACTAAATCAGATGAAGCTTGGCACACAGCAGGGGCCTGCTCCAGTCCACGCAAATGTTAACTCTGCTTCTCCGCCTCTCTTTTAGAAGTATTAAACTCGGGAGCTCAAGCTTTGACACTGAAAAGATCTTTTTTTAAAAATGTATATTTCATTATATATATATATCCAACCCTGAATACTCGTAATTTTAGGGTTGTCTAGTTCCAGGCCTGGCATCGTGACATGAAACAGCACTTTCTTAGTTGAAGGATGATGAGCGGCACTGGAGACTAATGATTAGCCCAACTGTTTTTACTTGTTATGTTGGCATGGCTGTGAATCAGTGTTAACTTAAGATATGACATATGGGTCTCTTGCTACTTGTTAGGGAAAATCAAATCCATCTTCCCTGTGGAGGCAACGTCAGGCTAAAGATGGAAATAGAGTGCACACCGATAACACAATAGCAGCAAATCTTATACCCCATAAAGTCTTTAGTTTTTAGTTGTATTCCAAGATAGAGTTATTTCTCATCAGTTATCTCTTCTGTTTAGTCTGTATTGTGCTGGGTCCTTCCCATCTTTTTCCTGTCTTCATTGTCTGTCTCTGATTATGTGTCGTTTCCCACTGTGATGCATCCTGTTTATGTCTCGTTCACCTACGTTGTTATGTCCTGCCACTCTGTCCAGTTTCTCCTCCCTGTCTCGTTCCTCCAGAATTCTCTATCTGCCCCTCAGGTGAGACTATCACCACATTACAGTATGCTGTAGATTTATACATAACCTCATCAGTGCTTAACTGATCTAACACATGCTTAACTCGATCTCCAGTTTTTAAAATCGCTCACTAAATTATATGAAACTTGAGATTTTTTTTTTTTTTATTCGGTGTGATTAATCATATGTTTTTTAAGTCTTTGGTGCAGCGTGTGTGTTATTTGCTGTGCCTGTGTGGGATTACTTAAACTGCAGACTGATCAAAATCCCATCAGCACTGGCGTACACAGAACAGCCTTCAAAGCCCTGTGGTCCAATTACTGTGATTCCTCATGGGATAACACGGCAAACAACAGTGTCTCTCTTTCTCTCACTCTTCTTTCCATCCTGTTCTCTTCTTTAATGAACAAACACACACAGGCTCTCCAGAAGGGATAACAGCCACCGGCCAGTTTTAGAATTTGAATAGACTTTCCTCCCATAGGGTGGATTAGGTGACTCGGCCTGCTGGTCATTGGATTGCTGATGGAGCCTTTTTATTGTTGTGAATGGGCAGGCTGCCGGCACCACCAATATGCAGATTTACAGAGGTCTGTGCAGATGCTGTGGTTATTATAATCACAGAGGAGTAAACAGAGTAAAACTCTGAGGAAACAGCACCGTGCGGTTTTGTAAAAAGTTGTTTCTTCTTCTTTCCTAATGTGAGGCATTATGTGTGTCCAAATGCTGGCAAAGACAGATAGATGCAGTTTTATAGATTGCACAATTTTTGCATTTTATACAGGTGACTTCTCACCTTTGATGGACCTGATGTCCTCAACTCTCCTGTTTTGCTGTTAGTGAGGTAGCAGTGTTTGCTAAGCAGGCCCAATCTATTGCTTTGTCCTGATCAGTGGTTCTTCACACTGGGCTCCAAGGACCCTCTGCAGTTTCACAACCGATAACCAGAGGGTCCTTAAAATATTTCTTGTAAAATACAAACTTGAGTATCATTAAAAAAAAAAGACATATACATATCACACAGCTCATTTAACCAATAACACCTGAGCTTGTGTCTCCATTACTCCCTCCCATGGCATCTCTGGGACAAGAATAACTGACCATTCTCAAGGTGTAACAAACCTCTACTGCTGCTGCACAGTTTGACCTCCTAGTGAATGGAGATGGTGTGGGTAAATGAACATCTCTATTCATGCTACCATTATAAAGGTGTCCCTGGAAGATGTCCTTGCCTGAAAGGGGTACATGGCCCCAAAAAGTTTGAGCTTTAATAATCCTCTAAGAAAGATGCTTCGAGTCCTGAAAGGTGTTCTTAATCTCCTCAAACAACTTTGCTCATAATGCTTACTTGTAATCAGTAATACTAATATTAATATTACATAATATTCACACACACTCACACTCAGATAGGAGCATCTCAGGGTTCAGTATTTTACCTAAGGATACTTCAGCATCCAGGTTGGAGGATCAAACCACCAACCTTTCAATTAGTGCACAGCCGCTTTACCTCCTGAGCCACAGCCAGGAGGTAGAGCAGGGATAAAGCTATTCTAGTACTTAAGTTGTGTAGTAATGCAGCAAAAGCAGCAACAAGCAGGATTTCTTTATGTAATGAATTAATCCAGAATTAAATTAATCTGTATTACTTAGTATTTAGCCGTCTGCCAGCTTTGCCCTATTTGTAAGTGGCCGGTTGTCTCTAGGTGCCAGACGGGGACAGATCTGAGCTGATTAAGGGGGGAAAAATGTATACATCTGGATGAAAACTTTACCAGATGGCATTTTCAGAAAAAGCAGCATCCGGTAAGTTTTGTGACCTATTTCTTGTGACTCTCTCTCTCTCTGTGCCTTTGTCTTCCATCCTTTTAATCACAGCACTGTGAGGAGAGCCAATTCTAATGAACAAATGGGGACTCTCAATCGGAAAGATTCAGGTGACTCCAAGGGCAACCGAACCCGAGCCGGATCCACCGGAAGCAACTCCAGCGGCAAAAGGAGTGACAGGTAAGGCAGAACCAGCAGTGAATCAGTTTTTCTCCATTCGCCGCCACATGGAAGCTAAGATGTATAACAATGTTTGTGTTTTGCAAACCAGAAATTACAAGGTTTTCCTTATAAGGCTCTTTCAAATTAAAACGTACAGTAGCGATGGTTTACCCAGAGTTGGGGTGCTGATTGACAGCTGTCTGTTTACTCGTTTACTTTGCAGCAAACAGAGGGACCCAGTGTTCAATGCAGGTAAGAAGAGTCTCCTTTATGGCTGTCTGGCCTTGATGACTATGTGTTTCCAAGCTATGGTCCAACTCATTGAGAGCCATTACATAAAAGATGCTCAGTGGTTCTCTGTGTCAGTCGGAGGTCAATGCATTTTTTTAGAAATCCTGTTAAAATACAGAATTATGTATTCCCTTTTTTGTTTATCCCTAAAAGGAAGCAGTGGAAGAGATGCCTTGAACTGTTTTCTGTACCCAGACGACCACTGACAGCTAACACACAATGCTTTGTCTTAGTGTTCATTTTCTCCATCATTTCCTCCCTCACAAGTAACAAGCATCCTACATCCTCATCTTCAAATTGCCATTTGTCTTTTTTTTTGTAATAAGTTCTTCCTGCTTCTTCTGTTAAACTGAACTTTTGGTTGCACTGCTAAAAAGTTTGTCATTTAGACTCAGTTAAGAAAGCAGATCCTAATATTGTCCAGTGGGCTGATAAACTTCCTCTGTTTTTGTTGAAGAGATTCAAATGCATAAATATATCAATAGCAAGCCTCCAGGAGCTTTTCCAAGTAAATCAGAATTTTACAGAAAACTTTTTAAGGGTTTCTCTTTGAGGCCACAAATAAAGATATAAAGTACACTCCTGGGTAAACTGTTATAGCTAATTGCATTGGAATTTGCTATAGTAACTTTCTAGCTAATTAAATTAGCGGCCAGGTGATTTCCATAAAACGATATAAACGTTTTTAATAGCGGAAGGAGTGCAAGGTTAATATGACTCACGTAATATGTGATATTAGTGCAGCAATGAGAAAAAGTACGGTGGCCCTGAAAGGTTAAATGTGTAACTTAAGAAAACACCAGCAAAAATTCTGCAAAAGTACACGAAATAAAATAGAAAAACCTTTACAAAAAAAAAAAAAAACTAAACCAAACTCACAAAATAGAATGTGTTTTGGGGGGACAATAATGTGACGGAACAGCAGCGGAAGTGACATGCTAACAGTTAACGGCTAAAAGCAAACACGCATCTACAGAATTATATGAGTTATGAGACTAAAATAGTCAGTACCTTCTATCTTTTTCCTCCTCACAACACTGAAGCGTCCTCCGCTTCTTTTAAGTTTGTCTCAGGGCGATTCTTCCCATGTTTTGGTTTCTTTCACTTATGCAGCTGTTCCGTCACGTAAATGCTTCCCCAAAAACACGAGTTTTCGGTTTTCTTTACTTCCATTGTGGGTCTTGTTTTGGATTTGTTTTCTTATCTGCATTTCTGTTGTGTTTTGTGTACTTTTGCAGCATTTTTCTATTTGCTGGTGTTTTCTTAAATCGCAGTGCATCTGACCTCTCTGAGTTACTGTAAATTTTAACAAGTTAAAAACATACAAGCATCTAACAGCTGAAAAATTCCTCTCAAGAAAATCCTTCAATCTGATGCTTTGAATCTTTTTGAATCATGCACCTCACAGGTGAACCAGGTCTTACACGGTGTATCCTTTGAACAAAATCCAGAAAGCACATTGTAACAAGACAATGGGACTGAATATAAAATTAGATGAGTATTGATCAGAATTTTCATATCCAGCATGCTATTGATTTCTGCCTAAATTGCACTGCTGCGTTTCATCTGGTTCCATATTTACTCGGCTCGATCTACAGAACGAGACAAAGCTTTACCAGGTTTCTGTCTGTGTTATGAAAAGATAAAACAGCGTGCAGCTTACTGATCCACCACATGTCACAAACTGCCTTAAATATTCAGAAGTTTAAGGCCATAGTTTAAAAAAAAGAAAAACAGCAATTTACGACACAAAAAATGATCGAATGAGCCAGTCGATATTCCCGCTAATTTATTTCACTTATGTCATGCTCTGATGATTTAGGCTACTTGATGCAGGAACTGATCATAGGCAGTTTGATAGGCATAACCTATCACTATGTGACAATAAACCAATGTGAGCAATAATTGCAGTCATAGCTTTTATCTCATGCTTGCCTGCAGGACATGAGCGTAAAATGGTTTGATTTTCAGTAAAAAATAGTCTTTGTCCTCACATTAAACTAAGTAACAAAATAGACATTTTTCTTTCTTTTTAGCTAAACAAGGAATAAAAGGGTTAGTAGATGGGGGTCGGGGTGGGGGGTTTAATTTAATTATTCACTTACAGTGTAGGAGCAGAGGGTGGAGCACCAGGAAACGAGCATTGATTCTTTTGGCCATTTAAGGAAAGTAGCCATTAGGAATGAGGCTGATTCATTAAGAACATTACGGAGAGAAGCTACTGTTCATTAAAACCAGTAAACAGGAAGTTCACTCATATTAGGACAGACCAGGAAGTGAGGAAGCGATGCCATGCCTCACCTGGTGCTTGTGTGTCTCTCTGTGACCTTTACAAGGAATGCGACGTGTGACCCACTGCAAAGGTAGGCCACTCACCCCCGTCCCCTAATACCCATCCGCTCCCAGTTATCCACAGCTCTCTGGACACTGCAGACAATTTGTTCTGATCTCTGAACACATATCACTTTTGCTCTAAGCCTCAAAAGCCATTTTACTCTTCTAGATAAAATGAGGAGTGTTACTCTGAAATTTCACTCATTTTTTCCACCTCCAACTTTTAGGTATCTAAAACTTTTGCAGTACACAGAAAGCTGTCCAGACAGGGGCAGGAGTGGGTTCACAACAATTGTGTGAACATAGCCTTCCCTGGATTAATTAACATAAAAACGCCCACACCTCCTACCTAACCTCCACCGAGTGCTGCATCAGAGTGGGATTGCAGTGTTTGCAGTTTACTTGTTATTCAGCTGTGGGCGAAGCTGCCGCCTTACCACAGTTGTGCCTGTTTGCTCACAGCCTCACTTTCGCTCACAGGCATTTAGTCTCTGTCACCATAGTAACCACACAAAGATTTCTGACACTTGCTGCCTCGCAGTCGCTTTGAGTTTTTCTGCGAACTCTTTAAATCCTCTGTTCTCAGATCCCTCGCTTCAGTTCAGAGCAAGTAGATTTGCCACTGCTTATTACCTCCCCACCCTCAAAGTGAATATTTGCATTACAAACACACTGAGTATCTGATTTTGGGCTAGTTCCTATTGAAGTCTGTTTGATTTTTTTTTTCCAGCTTGTAGTTTTCTCACACAGCCTGACGAGTGTGTGTGTGTGTGTGTGTGTGTGTGTGTGTGTGTGTGTGTGTGTGTGTGTGTGTGTGTGTGTGTGTGTGTGTGTGTGTGTTGTCCCCTTTAGATGAGTGTTTGAACAAAACTGACCAAAGTGAAAGCCAAGCCCACTTCTTTACAGATATATTGGTGTTTGCACAGCCTTGTTAGAGGGGAATGTAATCTTTAAAACAAACAATGAGAAGGTTGTGAACATTTTGTTGCTAAAAGCATCTGGTTCCAACGTTTCAGGCTGGTGACTTCTTAAAATGAAGTCGTGTGTGTGTGTGTGTGTGTGTGTGTGTGTGTGTGTGTGTGTGTGTGTGTGTGTGTGTGTGTGTGTGTGTGTGTGTGTGTGTGTGTAGCCTCTTGTCGCAGACTGGATGCATTTGTGTTTTTGAGCACTTAACCCCCAAAAAGGTGGTGTTTACCCCCTAAACCTTTCATTTTAATTCTTCTGAATAGCTGTAATTAAATTAAAACCTGAAAAAAATAGTACTGAAGTTAGACTTTAAGTCCAATTTGATTAATCAGAAATTCAGCAATAAAGCTTTTTTTTATGTAATTAAGCTTTAATTATGTAATTATAGCCCCATAAAATATAGCAGTTATAAAATATATGGTCTTTTTTTGTAACACCATTTTCTTTATTTTGCAATCACTTCCATAGGCTGTAAATTATGATCTCCATTTATAGTAAAATAGAGGATAATGCAGGGTATGCTTTTATTTAGGGCGTGGCTACCCGCTATTGTTCTGTGTCTTAGTTTTTTTTAACCAGAAATGATACCCAAAGCACAAATCTGACTGAGAAACCCAGATGGCTACGACCAATATTGTCAACTCAAAGCATTAACATGCAAACTAGTTGACAACCATGACTACTGCCATCATTTATATACAGTCTATGTAAAGGCTCCAAAACCAGGTTTCAAATGACTGAGGGGGAGATCTTATATGAGACCAACAAAAAATGACAAATTTAATTTCATTACTCAACAGATACTAAATTACTACTTTTCTAAATATATCCCAGTCTTCAACGATATGCTGGCTTAAATTGGGAATAATTTCCATAGTTTCCCTGTGTCATACCAGTTTCATAATTCTTGTACTTAATGTAAAAAAAACTTCATGTGTCTAACTTCTTGCATTTCTTGATCCTGCTTTGTCCCTATTTTGCCCTCTTCATCTGTCCGGCCCTGACAACCTCTATTACCCCGCTTCATCAACAACTCCCCTGCTCTTTCTCCTTATCTACGTTATAGTCACAGTACAGATTTACCTCAGCCGCTCTACAAAGTTGACTGGGAAAGGCAGCGTTCCTGCAGCTTCAGCTGTAACATCCCGTTCAGCCGCCAACACACAACGAACCCCAGAAATCAGCAGGGCCAGCATGGCCAAAAAAGGCAACGCTGCCAAGGTTTCAGCGGTCAGAAAGACCCCGAATTTTAGCATCCAGTTGAGGAAGTCAGGGAGCCTGTCATCCTACTCTCCCCTTGATACACCCAGCTACCGTAGCCCTATTAAATCCCCCAGCCAGTACTTCCAGATTTGTTATTAGCAAACATAAGCAAGCTTATCTAAAGAGGACTGCACATTTTCAATTATCAATCTAAAGTAATAAAGGAAGATTCATGATTTTAAACCTGATCTTTCCCTTTAAAAACAACACAAGGAAAGAATCAGAGAAAAAGCAGCAAAATGAGTACAAAAACCTTTAAAGCCATCAATTTGATCCATTAGTCAACCTTTCTGATTATCTGTTAACATTAAAGTTCATTTTGTTCATTTTGGTTTCCTTGGTGTTTTCTGCATGGTTTATTTTGCATGTTTGAAAATGATTTCTTAGTGTTTCCTTTTCTAAGCCTCAATCTGTTTTTTTTTTCTTTTCACTGCTTCTTGTGTCTGCGTTTCATGTTGGTCAATCTCTGCTGTGAGCTGAATATTCCTGAGTTGTGAAAGTTTTTATCAAAGTGTTTGCAGTTTTATTTTGTGCTGCTTCTTGTCAAATATGTGTTTTGAAATGGCCAATAAAAGTCCGTTAAAAAGCTGTTTGTCTTCCCAAGCTCTGTCATTTTTTGATCATCTCACATCACTTCATCCTCTCGTCTTGTTTTACACTCAGTATTATCACCCTTGTCATTCACACCATAATGGATGTATTAAGTAGCAGTGCTGTGTGTGCTTCTGTTTTGCCGTATAGTAAGAAAATGACACTGTAAGTTCCACCCAGGAGTCAGGGGTTCTGTGTTTGTGCATCTAAACATTATCTCACCGATTATTCTTGTTGCCTTTTCTAGAGGAGGGTTATGTGAAAATGTATTTGAAAGGTCGCCCCGTCACCATGTACATGCCCAAAGACCAAGTGGACAGCTACTGCCTGGAGGCAAGAGCAGAGCTACCCAGCAACAAACTCAAGCTGGACTGGGTGTATCCTTTTACTGCAACCTATTTGCCAAATACCGGAGGCAGGGAGTTTGTGTGAGAGCATTTTGACATGTTTTGAACGGAAAAAGTTCAAGTATAATCCCACTTTCTGATTTGGAAAGTTTCTCAAAGTAATCATCTGAGGAAATCCACATTGTGATGTAGTTGTGGGAGTTAAGAGGAGGAAGGCGCGAGCCTGTCTTTTTGCTTTCCCTGCTTGTCAGAGCAGATCTGTTCAGATGTTCATTTTCACCGGATTGTGCTGCCGCTGTCGGAGCCGGGCTCATCGCTCTGCGGCCTGGAGTCAGTAATAACCTGCGCACAGCTGGCAGGCTAAAGCACGGCCAGTCAGCAGCTCCTCTTGTGCTGTTTTATTTTTACTTTGTGTCACTGCGGTTTTATTTCTTTGCTTCTTTTGTTCGTTGATGAAGGAGTGAATATAGCTGGTTGTTAAGCCTGTCACGAACCCAGAGGCAAAACAGAAAATGATCAGATCTGATAAGGAAAGCACAAACAACAAACACACCGATAGAAATACAAATGTGGGCCGTGCATTTTGGATATGATGAATTACCCATTTTTAAAATGGACCTATTTAGCTTTTGCTTGTTTTCTTTTGCAGTGAAGAATGTCCACATTAAACATGCCCAAAGTGTAATTCAACAATAATATTAATAGAGCAGCATGAAATGCTTTAAAAAGCTCTAAACACTTGGTTTCAGACCGTTTTCCTTGGATCTACATGATGTCAAAGAGACTGGAATCTTTAATGCAGTCATCTCAGTCACAGAAGCCCCTCCCACCCACTGTTCAAGTGTTCTGTTTGCAAGTGGCAGCCAATCAGAAGAAAGGCGAGATTAGCTCAGTCAGTGGATGAAATGAAAAGATGAACTTTTATAGTCTATTATTTTTGCTACTCCTGATCTCACTTTTGATCCACACAGTTTAAATTTATGAATGCTACACATATGAAAGCACATAGCTGTTTGTGATTAAGGAAAACAGAGCAAAACGTGTGTTATGGACCCATTTAGGGTTTTGCTTTTCTTTCATTCCTTGACCGCTTTCTTGTTCAGCTATGGTTACCGCGGTCGAGACTGTCGCTCCAACCTTTACTTGCTGCCCACTGGAGAAACGGTGTATTTCATCGCCTCCGTGGTCGTCCTGTCTAACGTGGACGAGCGGTTGCAGAGACACTACACCGGACACACAGACGACATCAAATGGTAAGAGACGTCAGCAGCCCAGATCAAGTCTTTAATCTCGCTCACATCTCTTTGCCCCTTTTGTTTCTCCTATTCCTGACAAATACACAACTGACTCATGTAACTACAGCGGGCGAAGTAACAGGTGCACTCAAGTGTTGCATTCAGGCACAAGGCTGAAAGTATATTTGTAGGAAAGCTCCGAGTGCAGTGAGAGTAACCTTGAGCAGTCACTGCCATGATTATGTTATCACACGCTGAGGTTAATAAAAGTTCAGCTTATTAATCACCAGTTTGGATTACAGATCAGAGGATGAATCACAGAGAGATTCTTGCTCCTTTTAAGACAAAGTGTTTGAACTTCCTGCGAGTGGTGCTGCACCGCCAAAGCCCCCAAAGGAATTCATCTTAATATGTTTAATTTCCCTCCACAGTTTGACGCAGACAGCGTGTGGTAGCTACAGCGAATATCATATTCATGTCTTTAAAAAGCTCACTCACCAAAAGCAGCCTTTCATGTCCTGGGAGCACATGGCTCATCTTTATTCAAACGGTCTTTTGATGTCAAAAAGCCTGTTTTCACGTCTACTTTTCACATCTTTCTCTCCACCAGCCTGGCTGTCCACCCTGATAAAATCACCATAGCAACTGGGCAGGTGGCGGGCACCTCCTCAGACGGAAAAGTAAGTGAGATCTGCTCCTCATGTTTTATCAAGTTATCCATTATCATTTTGATTTATTGTGTTTGGGTGTAAATTCTATTTTCTTGAAGGAACAGATTTACCTAATTCAGGCAGTTCTTGTAGAGAGTTCCTGCATCCAGCTCCACTCACCGGTCACTTTGTTAGGTACACCTTACTCTTACAGAGTTGGACCCCTTTTTCCCTCCAAACTGCTTTAATTCTCTATGGAAACATTTCTCAAAGATGTTGGTTCATGTTGACATGATAACATCACACAGATGCTGCAGAAATGTTGGAGCACAGCCATGATGCAACCCAATCAGCCTTTGGGTTGTGGTGGAGTTGTGGTGGCTGTAGAGAGCATTTGAGAGCAGTGAACTCATTTCCGTGTTCAAGAAACTAGTGTAACCCTGGCTGATTAGATATTTGCATTAATAAGCAGCTGAACTGTATCTAATAAAGTGGCCAGTGAGTATATTTTTCTCAGTGAATTTGCTTCTTCAAGCCGTACGTCACATCAAACTGATGTGTCGTGCCGATGGTTGTGTGTACTCCCTGTCTGGCAGCAGCTGGCTCCTCACGTTCGTGTGTGGGACTCCGTCAGCCTCAACACCCTCCATGTTCTGGGCACCGGCTTCTTTGACAGAGCGCTCGTCTGCTTGGCTTTCTCCAAGTCGGTGAGGAAACCCCCTCTGACACACTTAAATAAATAAATTAGTGACTTCATAAATTAATTAAAATGTCACAAACTGCATGAACTGATGTATAAATTGTGACATAAGTTCATATTTTGTTTAAATTACTTTTGTTTTTTATTAAACTTGGTTTCCCATTTAGTTTGCTGTTCTATGTAATTAATTAATTAATTCTTAGTTTCTACTGCAAGGACAGGCGCTGTCATTCACAGCAGGTCGGAGGTTAACTTCACCTCTGTTGGTTTATCAGTGCCAAGCTCACAATATATAGTTCAAGCACTCAGCTAATCTAGTAAAAATTAATACTGTCAGTAATATAGTTTTAAATTATTCATTGCCTACATTTATTTTTAATATGTTTTTATTGCACCTAATGAATTGATTATTTATTTACTGAGTCTATTTATTACGTTATTCATTTTTTACTTTGACAGTTCCAGTTCTCTGTAAAATTAACCTCTTTATTTTTAAAACATTTTTAATGTCAGAACGGAGGAAACACACTTTGTGTTGTCGACGACTCCAACGACCACGTTCTCTCTGTGTGGGACTGGCAGAGAGAGGACAGACTGGCTGAAGTTAAGGTATCTGCACATGTATTGTGTGATTTCTTTGTGTTTGGGTGTGATTGCCTCAGTATGCTCAGTGTTTAATGTTTCTCCTGAGCTTCATTCTTTCTTTTCTTTTTTTTCCCACGTGTTTCGGCTCAGTGCTCCAACGAGTCGGTGTTTGCTGCGGACTTTCACCCCACAGACAGCAACATCGTGGTGACGTGTGGCAAGTCCCATCTATATTTCTGGAACCTGGAGAAAGGCATGCTGGTCAAGAAGCAGGGACTGTTTGAGGTAGGGCTGTTCCTCACATGTTAGGAAGTATATTCACATATAGAGTCATGACAGCATGTAATGTCATGAGTTGTTGCTTTGCTATATATAGAAATTTGGGGGTAGCTGAGCAAAATTCAGTTCATGTATGTTCTTGTGTTTACTGCAGAAACAAGAGAAGCCCAAGTTTGTGTTGTGCGTGACCTTCGCGGAAAATGGAGACGCTATAACCGGAGACTCGAGTGGGAACATCCTGGTGTGGGGAAAAGGTACTCGACTGTTTCACGCTCGCCTGTGAAAAGGATCATGTCTTTAGGGTGTACACAGTGAGTGAGTCTGCAGAGAAAGAGAGCGTACCACGGCTGAAAATAGGGGTGTGGTCAAAAATAGAAAAAGCTGTGTGCTTTCACCTGACTCGCAGAAGAAGTGTGCGTCAGAAGCACAACCAAAAAAAACAAATAATGATTCTGTCTGCGAAGGATTTTGTGGTTATAAGCTCAAAGATGCGTCATTGTGGTGGTGGAATCAGGAGACTAGGAGTCAAAGATGTGTCTCGATCTGAACTGTTTTATTTAAAAGGACAAAAAGGTGCAGGACATGTGCAGTCTTACAGTTTTATACCCTGATCACACCGTCTGTCTCTGTCAGTTAATCTGCCCTCTGCGTACAGTCGACCTTTACGCCCTTCTCTGTCTCATCTTCATTGTGCAGGCACTAATCGCATCAGCCACGTCATCCAAGGAGCTCACGAAGGCAGCATCTTTGCTCTGTGCATGCTGAGGAACGGCACTCTGGTGTCTGGGGGGAAAGACCGCAGGCTCATTTCCTGGGACAGCAGCTACCAGCAGACACAAACGGTGGAGGTGAGAAAGCAAAAACGCTCTGAGGCAAATGCAAAGTTTATAAATTACACATAATTTTACAGATGGGGTACACTAGTCATGCTGTTAAACATTTGACAGAATCCTTGGGTTTTTAATGCTTAGTTGCTGAGCTCTATAGCATCTTAATGATGCACCAGAAGCACACACTGTTAAGATGTATTAATAAAATGCTAAGCTGAATATCAAGCACCTTCCTCCAAGTAGGTCTCAGTCTGGAATATTAGCCAGAATTTGCATGCATGCCTGAGGCAGCTGACTATGCATTCTGAATACTGCATCGTATCATAAATATTACAGAGGATAAGATGGATTTGTGCTTTCAAAGAGATTCACAGGCATTTATAGCAATGAGACTCGTGGTTCACATTGACTGTATTATTATAATAAATTAGCTGGTCTTGCCTGAGGCAGCTGTTAGGTTCCAGGTGAAGCGGTGCTGTGCATGATCGCTGCTTTTTCTCTACAGGTGCCTGAGTTGTTTGGTCCCATCCGTACTATAGCAGAGGGCAGAGGGGAGACTGTGCTCATCGGGACCACAAAGAACTTTGTTTTGCAAGGCTGTTTGGATGGAGAGTTCATGCCCATTACACAGGTACATGCAGCAGTCAGGTTTATCCCTACATTGGCTGTCCAATAGGAGGGTTCCTTCTTTCTTCCTTTCCTTAGAACCTACTACTAGCTCATCTCAAAGGGTTAAACTTCAAGTTCATGCAGATGAAAATCAAATTTTAATGAATAAATGAATGTGTTTGATTAAGTTACAACAGGATGTGTTCAAATGCTTTGCACAACCCCAAAACAGTAGTTTGCTCATTAGTTTTATCAGCTTTGTTTCTTTCTCTTTCTTTCTCTTCTTTTCTGCAGGGTCACACTGATGAGTTGTGGGGTTTAGCCATCCATCCCTGGAAACCTCAGTTCCTGACCTGTGGGTATGACAGGCAGGTCTGTCTGTGGGACTCAAGCTCCCATCAGCTGATCTGGTCCAAGAGCCTGGAAGTAAGTTTAGGCAACACTGGCCCCTGGGGTCAGTCACTGGAATTACACAGCAAACATATGAAGATCATTTTTATGTCTATTAGAATAAACAGAACACCAAGTAGCAAAAGTGCACATACATATTTACAGCAAAGCTTTCAGCATAACATTATTTATACGTTATATGAATTTGGATTATTTGAATTATTGATCACATTAAAGATTCCCTCCAAATACATTTCATAACACAATTCAGTAAAAATTCAGTAAAAAAATAAATCTTATTTTTCTATTGCATCTATTTCTTCTCTCTTGCTAAAGAAATCAATTTATATGTGTGATACCAGTCATACTGGTGAGATGTGAAGTGCTTAACTGACTCTGATTCTGATTAGCATGATGCTATACATCTTCTACATGACTGAGATCATCATTTTCAATGTCTGCGCACTGTAGGCTACAAAAGTAGAGGTCACAAAATCATGCTCATATGTACCAAGCGCATCTTAAATTTAAGGCAAGGAGTGAAACCAGGAGATAAACGTAAAAGCTGCACACAAATGAATCTGCATAGTGAGGTAACAATAATCAAAACCCATTAATGAGTGAAGGGGTGGACTTTAAATGTCATATTCTTTCTTCTTCTCACAGGATGCTGCACAGTCAGCAGGTTTCCATCCTTCTGGAGCTGTGGTTGCTGTAGGAACCCAGACGGGCAGGTATAGACACCATCACCAAAAAGCATTTAGTGCCAATGCACTTGGTTAAGAGATACAGCCTTTACTTTACAGCTAAAAAAAAAAAGTATTTATAAGATTTTGATTGGTTCTGTCATCAATCCTGCAGGTGGCTGGTACTGGACACAGACTCTAAGGATTTAGTCACAGTGCACACAGATGGGAATGAGCAGCTGTCGGTTATGCGCTATGGGCCAGGTATGGTGTTAATCTCATGTTTGTGTATTCATGTTAGGAAAATTAAGAAGACTACACAGAAGACTTGTATGTGTTGTAGTTTATGTTGATTGAAGAGACCTAAAACTGCCAAAATCAAAACAAAAGAAGTCATATACTCATGAGCCACTTTATTAGGTACACCCGATTTTGCTTCCAGAACAGGCTTAATTGTTTGTGGCATCGATTCAACAAGGAGCTGGAAACATACTGACATGATAGCAAATCTCGCGTTCCATCACATCCCAAACGTGCTCTACTGGATTGAGAGCTGGTGACTGTGGAGGCCATTTGAATACGGTGAACTCAAAGCCAGTTTGAGTGTTGTGACATGGCACATTGTCTTGCAGCTATCAGAATATGGGTACACTGTGGTCATAAAGGGATGGACATGGTCATTTGTGGAGTTTAAACAATGATCACTTGGTACTAAAGGATGCCAAGAAAATATCCCCTGTACTATTACACCAGAATCAGCCTGAACCAAAAATACAGGGCAGGGTGGATCCCTGCTGTTATATTGTTTATGTGAAATCCGCTTAAGCTTAAAGCAGTCTGACCATTCTTCTCTGACCTTTGGCATCAAAAATGCACTTTCGCCCAGAGAACTGCTGCTCGCTGGATATTTTCTCCTTTTCCGACCATTCTCTGTAAACCCTGGAGATGTTTGTGTGGGAAAATCCCACTTCAGCAGTTTCGAAACACTCCTGCCTGGCACCAACAGCCACACCACTTTCAAAGTCACATAAATCACCCTTCTTCCCCAGTCTGGTGCTCAGATTGAACTTCAGCAGTCTTGACCTTGTCTACATGCCTAAATGACTGAGATGCTGCCATGTGATTGGCTAATTATAGCCTTCTTGTTAACAAGAAGTTGAACAGGTGTACCTAATGAAGTGATCAGTGAGTGTATATGAATGACCAAGTAAAGTAATATTGTTATAAAAACCAAAAATTAATACATACAAATGTAGACATTTAAAACAGTAGGAAACCTGATTAATTAATGCTTCTATTTTTTTATTATTAATTTTTACTTTTTAATTACTGATTTAACTATTGCTGTTCGTGGGGCTGGAGGGCGCTAACGCATTAACCAGCTAACTGCGCTAACGCGTTGACGCTGTGCAGCCCCGCACGGGGTGATTGACGTTAACTCGCTAACGGAGATTTGCTGCATTAATGCAGTTATGGCGTTGACGTCATTTTAACGAGATTAACGCTACCAGCACTAATATATACATTAAAAAATTACATTAGATTATTTAGTTTTAAATTAATTCTGCAAATATTAGATATTCTGGTGAGAGTGTAAGAATGCTTTGATCCATATTTTCATATATTAGGTAATGAACATCTGCTATACCTGCAGCATCAAATGTATCGCCTCCCTCCTCACAGTGGATATCCATCTACAACAGTCTAGTTAATTATTTGACATCTGCAAACATGTTTTTTAATTTATACTTCATTTTATGACCTCTAATGTTCCTCTTTTCTTCATCTTATATAGATGGTAACTTCCTGGCCATCGGATCCCACGACAACTACATCTATATCTATGCTGTGGCAGAAAATGGGAGGAAGTACAGTCGAGTGGGGAAGTGCTCGGTGAGCACCTGTATTTATAATCCCCCTCATCCTTTATTTCAAGTTCCTTTCTGCTTCACCTTTATCTTTAGCTCCCTCCTCAGTTCTGCATTTCACTGCTTTCTGGATGTGTGTTTACAGAGAACCGGCAAAGTCATAAATAACAACCCCCAGAGTCATACCCTGCTGAGTCTATGCATCAACATTTCTAGGATTATTTATAGATCTTGGATACCCATACTGACTCCACTCTCAAAATACTGTGAAGTGTGTGTTGCTGTGTGTATCTAAGATGCATTTTTAAACTTTTCTAACTTCTCCCAGGGTCACTCCAGTTTCATCACTCATCTGGACTGGTCTGTGGACTCTCAGTACCTGGTATCAAATTCAGGCGACTATGAGATACTGTACTGTAAGTCACTTATCCTCAGGTTTCCTTTAGGATAGATATAATCCTTAAAAATGCCACGAAATCTAGTAAAGTTGTCCTAAAATGATTTTTCCCCTTTCATGCATTCATGAAACTAGTCACTGTGCGCTGACCATGTGCAAAACTGTGTTCAAAACCAGCTCTGAGGTAGCAGGAGAGCACAAACTTGGTTGTGCATTTGAGCAATCTTAGTTAGTTTTGTAAGATGTTGAGTGTAAAGTTGTCAGTCACAGTAATTTGGAGTTGGCATGCACTGACTTCACTTGTGTTGTGAATCAGGTGTTGAAATCCTATTAAAAACATATCAAACTGACAGCCAGCTATGTAGTTTGAATAATAAGAGCAAGCGCTTTCTATCAGAGACTTTTGTTTTTGAGCTGCATGTTTCTGAGCTCCTTGCAGTGGTCTGATGGGTGCAGAAAAATATCACATATATTTTTGTGCTAGTCAGTGCACACAGTACCCATTCTAAGCCACGCTAAGACCTCTTGTGTATTTTCTTTGTATTTGCTTCCTCAGGGATCCCATCAGTGTGTAAACAGGTGGTCAGCGTGGAGACAACCAGAGATATTGAGTGGGCTACCCACACCTGCACTCTGGGCTTCCAGGTCTTTGGTAAGTGGCAGATCCTTTGATCTCCCTCTTTACGTGTATGTTGGTGTTTAATTGTGCATTCACTAGACATTTCCGGCGCCCTCTGCTTCCCCAGGCCTGTGGCCCGAGGGCTCAGACGGCACCGACATCAACGCCGTGTGCAGATCCAACGATAAGAGCCTCCTGGTTACCGGAGACGACTTTGGGAAGGTCCACCTCTTCTCATACCCCTGCTCACAGTTCAGGGTGAGATGCTGCTCACAGTGATGTTAAGCAGGATATTCGGCTCAGTATCGAAAAAGTGTATTGTTTTTGTTTCTTTCCAGGCTCCCAGCCATGTTTACGGTGGCCACAGCAGTCACGTGACCAACGTAACCTTCCTGTATGATGACAGCTACCTGGTGTCGACAGGTGGGAAGGACATGAGCGTGATGCAGTGGAGGATAGTCTGAGCGAGCACAGAAATGGATACTGTCCAGCTTCTCGCTGCTGCTGCTGTGGCTGCGGCTGAAGCAAAGTGAACCAAACTGCACTAAACTGAACCAAACCAAACTGAAACGAACTCAGACGCTAACACAGATGTGGATCTGAATGAACTGAAGTGGTTTGATTGAAGAGAAACTTTTTGACCTAAGGTTTCCTTTCCCCGATCCGCACACAGATCCTAACTGCGACAAACTGTCGGGGGTCTCACATGCGCCTGCTTGAAAGACAAAAATCCTCTTATTTCCCCCTTTCTCTGTCTCCACACTACATGTAAAAAGAAATCTCCCCCTCGCGTACTGTAGCCTTGCACCCAGCGACATGACACAAAACAAATCAAACGGATCAATGCGAAAACCAAAGGCCCTGTCTGACCCGATGGGTGCGTTTTTACAGTTTGGCTTCACTGTCCTTGTGTAGTACACACTCCTGCCACCAGATAATGGACTGAAGAGGTTTGTTTTGCTGCCTTTCAGAGCCCCTCCAGACTGAGCTGGAGATCCGAGAACACTGCAACAAAAACTGTGCACAGAAAGAAATACAGTGTGATTTTTTTCTAATTGTCAAACTTTTATTTTGTATTTAACAACTCAGGAAAGCACTAGTGAAGCAAGGCCCTTCCCCGTTTTGTTAACACTGTCATATCAGAAACAGTCTCTGAAAAAAGATCTCACTAAAATATCCAGACGTCTCATTAACGGTTAATATTAGATCCAACTTTTGTTCAGCCATTATTGATTTGTTGGTTATGTGGGACTGAGGAGGGTACTGTAAGTGAGGAGGTTGTTACCCACTATTTGAAACCAGAAGGATCTAATAAGAAATTTATTTGAACATATTCAAATTGTTTGTGCTCCGAGCTCTTTACACAGGACCCCTTTCCTATTATTTATTGATTGTGTGTAAAATCCTTCACTGCCAGTTTGATTTCCTTTGACCCTTTTTTCTGCAATAAATCTCTGTTTAGATCGGTAGATGTACTAAAAAGCTTGAAACTGATCTGAGGACGCTGTGGGTGAAATATACACTATTTTGGTTTGCTAGGTTTCTCTGACTTTTGCCTGGAGTGCAAGGAGAATCAAAATGAAGCGTATGCTGAGGTTTTCAGTGATGTGAAGCCCTTTCAAATCTGTGTCTTTCCACTTTTTATTGTACCTATATCAGTTTATGAAGGGGAAGAATGAGACCATTACACTGTAACTGTCTGATGTGCTTCTCAGCTGTGCGCCATCAGTCACTGGCAAGATATTTAACAGAACTGTTGAGGTGTTTTTTTTTTTTCTATAATGCACTGCTTCTGCCTGATTTAAAAAAATACAGCAGGTCTATTAAGCTAATTAACATTTAGCACTTACTGGAGCTTTTCATAAACCAACGTCTGCTCTCAGGCTTTAAAGCTGTCCGCCATCCGATCAGTGGTACGATGTGTAGCATGTCACACTCCTTATGGTTAACAGAAAAGCCAAATGAGCACACGTGCATGAGTAAATGGGACTTTTTTTTATGTGATAATTGGTTGGGGTTTAGCTGATTTTAGTGTGAACATAGCTGCTGCTGTTATGAGGCACACTGAGGTGGTTTAAAAATCCTGAAGGCTGGCTGATTGTTTTATCGGTTTATGTCCTTTTATCAGGAAACTTTCAGATCTTTTAACAACAGTGATTTAAAGCTGCCACTCTACAGAGTGAATGTAACATTTATTTGTCTTACCACTTTAACACTTGGGGCTGCAAAATACCATTGAACATTAAAATCTCTCTGGAAGTAATTGATGAAATACAAATGATGTTTTGTCTTATATTTTTCACTGTTATCTTTTTGTTGTTTAATTCTTTCTTTGACATGTTGGCTTTTGTTTTATTGAAAATTCTAACAAAGGAAATCCACTCACAGGGACTGTAGAGTGGAAACTGAAATCAATTAGTTGTAAAAAAACAAACAAAAAAACAACATTTTACTCTAAAGCAGAATACAACATTTGTAGCGCCTTTAGACGCCCTTATATGGAGGGCTAAAATTGCCCAAATAAAAAAAAATTATATATTTATAAAAGATGGAATTAAATGCAACATAAAATAATTAATACATAAATTAATAAATAAAAGTGGATAATAAATTTAATGCTAATATAAATGTAACGGGTACATGTCCAAGCTTCAGTATTATTTGTTGTGTTTTGCTGTAGGCCATGAAAAGAAAATGAGACAATCCCTTTTAAGGTCTTCTAAGTATAGAAATGGAAAAAATAATTCATTTTAGCCCATTGGTAGGTGGTTGCTGAGCAACCTCATGATATCATAATGCATAATGCATGGTTGAAGTTTTGTGGAGGTAAACAGTACTTCACAGCAGTGTGATAACTTCAGGCAACTATGGGAGAAATAAACACCGGGGATGCAAAGTGAGCGGAACCTCACATAAGTTTTTCTCAACTTGTGAGTGATTGAAGAGACTACCAGTGAGGATTCTCTTGACTAACATATGACCTGATGACTTGGTAGTAAATACAGAAGGTTACCTAGGCAACAAGCAACTAGTCATTGGAATTACTTCCCATGTATACGGATTTTAAGACCATGTAGGATGAAGAGATTTTTTCACAAACAGGTCAAGATTTTTGAATTATATTAAGACATCATTATTTTCCACCACACCAGCCAAGCACCTCAGTTCTCTAGCAACTATTCGAGGGAGTCATTTCTGTTAAGAGCCTGAGGTTAGTTAGAAAGAACAAAGCTGACCCCATAAAATAGTTGGAAAAAATTCAATGGAAATTAATAAAAGAAATGTAAAAAGCAAAAAAATAATTTAAGAAAATAATCATATGGATACAATGATGCGTAAATCAATTAATAGAATGTAAAATCTAATTGGAAGACAAATAAATAGAGGATTAATTTAACGGTAAATAAATACACAAGCAAATCAAAATAAATATAAATATTGTTGTGTGTGTGTGTGTGTGTGTGTGTGTGTGTGTGTGTGTGTGTGTGTGTGTGTGTGTGTGTGTGTGTGTACTAACAATCATTTGTTTCGTTAGCTTTAGTTTTGGCTCATGTGGTCCTCCATACATTAGGGGGCTAGACTAGACTACTTGCTTGCCTGCTGAGACTCTGACGGGTGGGGTACTTAGGGGGCGTCAGTTCCCTGCATGTGTGCGTCTTGGCCGCAGGTGGGCAGCATTGAGCCGGTCAGCTCGCACCCCCTCCCCTCTCCCTTTGCACGCCGTATTAGCATTTTCCCCAAAATCTGTCCACCTCACCAAAACACTCCGAATGGGAAGAAAATATGGCATGAAGGAGGCGGCTGACGATCACGGTTCACCGTCTTCTACCGAGCGCGAGCACCGACTGAACATGGACTTAAGGACACGCGGCGTAAGCAGCAGCGCGTGCGGAGAGCAGAGACAACGGAGCACAAAGCGGATGGAAGAAAACGCTCGGGTTTTCGCTTAGCGTTTCACGACCCATCCTCAGCCTGTGATATCGCTACAGACGCGTAGAGAGGACACAAAGTGGAGGCCGGCAGGCTGCTCCGAGCCTCACACGAGGGTATATACTGAAATATTAGCGGGACGTATTGAGCCGCCTCATCAGTGCCATCAGCCCCGGTTGAATAAAAGAGGAGGAAAATGAGGTAAGCACCGTATCGTGCGCTCTGTTTGACGCGTCATGGCAGATGCGCAGCGACACGGAGCCCTCTCCGGGGCTGCATCTGCATTTCCACAATAACCTCGCTGGAATGATCATTTACTGAATAACTGCAGCATCTTCTCATATTTTATTGCCAGTTTTCCCTCCGGGTGCCCACCCACCCGGCCTCATCCCCTTCACCCACCTTCCATACGTGCGCCCTTTAACTGTGCGCTTTTATGTCATATTGTTAAATGGCGAATTATCGAAATGACTTCTTCGCTTTCCACCCCCTCCACCCCCCTTCTTTGTCACCGCCGGACCCACCCAGTGCATTGAATGCAGGATTCAGGCCAGGTTAGTGTTGTCATGGAAACGACAGCATCATGTATTTCCCTATATAAGCAACTCGGGTGCACCCGGTGAAATGATAAAAAAATAAATTAAATAAAATACTGCTTTCGTTAAATGTGATTGATGCACCGCCGGGGTGAGTGGCTGCAGGAGGGGAGTGTGTTGGTGTGGTGGGTGGGGGACAGGATAAATGAGGGTGCTTATAACCGTGGCAAGAGGAGGAGGAGGGTGTTTATTCCGGTGGTTGCCAGGCAGGTTAACAGACCCCCACCCCCTCACCCACTTACCATATACACCTACAGAAACCATGATGGTTGCATATATGCATATTATCCAGTCTGTGGCTCGTTTTGAACTCCTCATTCTACATCTGAGCTTATGGGCGGTATTTTGAGCCCTCTCCTGGTTGTGCTGGTATGCAGAACGTGCTGAGGCCCAGATCTTCTTCTTCAGCAGGAGGAGCAGCAGTCTTTATACTCTGTGCTATTTATGAAGCAGTCCTTTTATGTTTTCCCCTTCCTGCCTTAGTTTGACTCCTCCATGTCTCCGTAGCTGCAGTCAGCCTGCACCATTCCGTTTTACAGCCTCAGATTTACTCTGACAGCTCTCCTCAGATACAGTGCACTCTCGCTCTGCTTTTCCTGTAGCTACCGGTGTTGGCCTGTATGTTTGTGAGAGAGTCTGCTGAGAGTCTGTGGAATCAAAAAGGAAAAGGAAAAAGACAGAGAAAGGGAACAAAAAATGGAATAAAGCATATTTGTGAAGTGCTTCTATTTTTTTATTTCCAGTCCCAATAATTCACCGTCATCCTGTAACCTCACCCAGCACAAAGCCAGTGGCTCAACTGCTCCAAGACGTAAACATGCAAGATTCATATCTTCCAGGCCAGTCGGATGAGCACGCCGTTTCCTCTTTTTCTGTAAAGCAACGCTGCTTGTATCCCATCCTGTGTGTTTGTCTTCACCCGAGGCAGATCTGCTCTTTGACTCAGGCCCAAAAGGGAAGTCTTAAATCTCCACAAAGCATCAGCGAGGGGCGACCTGGCTTTTATTTTTGCAGGGTTAAAGGGAAAAAAATTAAAAGAATTACATTCAATGGGCCCATTTGTTCAACCTCGCCGCTTCCATTTGCAGCATTTATGCGAGGGTGCGCATGCATTCATGTATGTGGGTGACCACGCACTTGCACATAAGCGTACACACGAGAGTGGAGTTATTTTTAGAGATTTCATTAAGCGGCACTTCTTCTCTACCGTCAGTCTAGACCTGGCTGTTTCTGCATGCTTGTGCGTGCGTGTTACGAGTAGGCAGAGTGGATTGGGAGGAAGAACCGTGAGCGTGCATGTAGGCGTCTGTCCTTTGCTATTATAGGGCAGGATTATTTCTGAAGGGCTCGTTGTGGTGATTCACTGTGCAAAAAGTAGAATGAGCGAGTGCACTCACTGCAAGGTAAAACGCTGAGTTATGCCTCCTACTGCAGGCTGCTGCCCTCTGAGCTGATCAGAGAGCAGCTCCACGAGAGACGGCATCACCGCAGCCACAGCGCTCCCATTTGTGATACAATGATAAAGCCTGGATTTCAGGGGAAAGGAAAATGGCTTTAAACTAGCAATAATAGTGACAACTGAATATCACAAATGATTAATTGACTCTCACATGGCAATCCTTTATGAATCTACCCTTATCTGGTTGTTTTCTATCTGCTCCTGTACATCATCCATAAGGCTGTGTCCTTTGGCATGGTGGAGGTCAAACAGGTTCCGCCTAACCTTTAGTCTCTCCATTTTCACTCCCCAAGGGTTTCGCTAGAGGTGGACGGATCGATCCAAATATTGATTAGTGTCAAACCAAGGCTGGTATTGGTATCAGATCAATACTAACTTTCCAAAAGTAATCAATCAATATGGACGGTACTTTTGTATCCTCTAAGTTCAGTATGTACTGGATTGTGTTAAATAATTCTTAAATGAAATACAGTAAAAGCTGAAAAGTGGAGTTTTTTGTGTTAACTAATTACTGTGGAAAGTAAAAATCACCGTGATTTAGTAATCATTAAAATGTCTTCATAAACTGATGATGATTCATCTTATAAATCATGACATGCTGCTCTCTTCTAAATAAGCTGCCTTTACAGTTTAAAAGTAGTGGTATCAGTATTGGTACCTGGCCCTGTGTTTACTTGCAGTAACAACATTTTAACACTTTTTTTCTGTTTGTTGTGGAGTTCAAAGTCTGCTTGAAAGTTTTCGCTTAGGCCTCAGCCAAACGTCACTAATCCTGGATGCACATGAACTCAGACCTTCTGGGTGCCACTTTAGAACCCAGGATCCGTTGTGTGTTTCTGGCTATTTTCTTAAATCCATAAAGCTTCCTAATCTTTCAGTGGATCGCTCTTTGTTTGTTTCCTACACCTCGGCTCACTGCTGCAAAGAAGCTTAAAAGCCTTTAAGTTTGCTCCTGCCAGATGGACCGCCGTTGGAGGGCGAATTCTGATAAAAGCCGCAGGGATGCCGCGAATATTACGCCAGATCAGGGAAACTTTTGTTGCTCGTTACGCTCTGTTGTTCCTGCAGAGAACTGGAATGTTGTGTCTGTTATGATATCTGAGCTGAATGAATGAACTGTTGCTGTTGTTTTCTCTTCTGTAGTTAATTAGTGATAAAAGGCTGACATGCAGAATCTATTTAAAGCTGCTGTATAGAAAGGGGAGTGTAAAAGCGCTCCTGTTTCCAATACAGGCTAACATGTAATTTCCATCCAGTGGAAATTATTCCTCGGAGGTTGAAAGACGACGACTCGGTCCCCGAAGCAGAGGGAGGTGACTGGTCTGCGTTGGTCACATGTTCTCTCTCTCTCTTGCATTCCCTTACTCTGTTGCAACACTCCTCATCTCTCTCGCTCACTCCTTCCCTCCTACTCTCTCTGTCTCATGCTCATGACTGCCTTGCTGGCGTAGTAGATTTTTTCTCTTTTTTTAAACTTTTTTAGAGGGATGTGCAGAGGGGAAAGACTGAGTTGACTGCAGCAGGGTTGGACAGCATGCGTATTGCTCTCTCTTCTCAGGCTGACATTTCCCCCTCTCCTCCATAATCTCCCCTTTTTATACTTCCTTCTATCCCGTGCTTGAGGACTGTGCCCTCTTCTCCTGCGACATGTATTCCCTGGACGACTTCGGGTAAGGCAAAATGACTCATCAGTGATCGTCTCTTCTCTGTGTTTTTGGAGTTGTGTGAGTAAAGCTAAGGTTGGCTTTGGGTTGTGCGGTAATGATGTAGCCTCCTTCACTCTGTGGTGTTTCTGTTTGAAGCCTGGCTCAGCTTTCAGACCACACAATCTGTTTGCTCCTTGAAACAGGATTGTGCGCCTGCAAGAAAAACCCGTATCTCACCAAGCCCGACATGCCGCTGAATATGTTGAATTGGAGGAAAAGCGAGGAAAAAAAATCTCCTCCAGGAGTTGCTGACTTTCTCTCCTTTCCTTTTTTCCACCCCTCTGCCTGTGATTCTTTGGAGCCAGCTGTTGCAGAGAAGTCTGATTGGTTACCCTCTAGCAGTCTTTCATTGGTTCAGTCTTTTCCTGGCAAATAAAGGAATGACTTTCTTGCTGCCTGCCATTGAATCTGCTCAGCTGCTCACTCTTGTTCACGGGACTGATCCCATCTGACTCTTTGCATGTGCGTGCGTTTGAGAAAGGAAGTCATGAAGAAAGAGATAGAAAGTGTTAATCTGACTGGCTGATTGAGTGAGACTCTCAAGAGAGGGTATAGTCCAGTATAATGTGGCCCTGCCAGATTAGAGTGGGTCATGGCGATTTGTTAAAGCACAAATACAGATACAGAGCCGAGTGGGGCAGAAGAGATAAGACTGATGGTTTACACTTGACCGCGTGCACTCTAGTAATCTCCATCACAGGGAAGATCTCTCAGCATCTCTCACAGTATGCTCACTATTTATGACAGTGTCATTCTGATTGTAATGTGCAAATAAAAACAAAAGTTGTCCAAAATGTAACCTCAAATTTTGAAATCAAACCTAATGCTCCGTTTTTCTACCGTCCAGACCCCGGCCCATTCTTATTCCTATCAGTGACACAGGATACAAAGAAAAATAAAAGCTCCGCAGGGTTGTATATTATTCTCCGGCTGAGAATGTTAATCAATCTGAACAGGCTAACGTTCGCTCTGTTCTTCCTGTGTTCTCGTTTGTGTAACCTACAAAGTATTTTCTCTCCAAACGGAAGCGGCGGATCCCTTTAAGGATCAGGATTAGTGACGTTGACGAGGACTGGAGAAGGTGGAGGAGAGTGGTGGGGGAAGGGTAAGACAGTGAAATGTGGGGTTGCCATCCATATTGTACTGTATGTGATCACAGTCGGTTAGCCTGAGGCCCAACTGGCATCTACAGGGTAATGAATAAGTGATGGTATTATGGAGGTCAGTGTGCTGATTTTACTGTTTGTTGTTGCCTGCTGTAGATGCACTGCAAGCGAGTGATCCACTTTTATTAAAAAAAACCCAGAGAATCAGAAAAGTCTCATTATTATGATTTAGTGTGAGTATATTGGCAGTGCTGCGACATCGCACTGCAGCTTTGAGCTCAGTGAACATAAAACAATCTATGCAAAAATTTAAAATCGAGCATTTCGCACGTTACAGATGATCCATCTGAATATTTGTATGTACGATGAGATTTCCCAGTGTCAGTGGTTATTTCACTTATTTCACTGTTCTCAAACATCGTGTGATGACAAGCTAAAAGATGTGACTACAGTTAAGTTACTGTTTCCCTGGCACAGAAAGAGGAACAGCAACTGGTATCTCAGGAGTAATGAATAAGTTACGGTATTATGGGGTTAGTGTGGGAACACTATTGACTATCAGGCAAAGTGTTCATGTTTCATGATTGGTGCATCCCTGGTGTCGGTCTTTATTCGGCTCTACTTTATGTCTAGTTTTTCTTTCAGTGCTTTCAAACTAATTACGCTTTTTTTTTTGTTAAAATTCTGCACTTGAAAAGGACTTCGAGATTTTGAAAATTTTTGACATTTTAGGTGATTACCAGCAAAAAGAAGGAAAAAAAACAAGCAAAAATAAAATAAATAAATAAACTAAAGTTTTTTTTTAGCTTTTTTAGCTTTTCATAAGCATATATGAGAGTAATGTTGTGAATCATCAAACACCCCATGACTATCACAATACTTCACCTATTGAGGCTTCTGCTGCACTGGAAGCCTCAGTAAAAAATTACTGCAATTTTTAACATTTTGCAATAAAATATCACCTTTTTTTAAACTGCAAATTATAATTTCAAATTTTAACTGTTAATATCTTTTTTATCCAATGAATTTATCTCACTTCAGTTATTTGAATGGGTTCAGTTTGGCTATTACATGCAATCTGATTGTGATGATGCAGCAGTTAACTGTGATAAATCACTGAAAATAATATATCTGCTGTTGTGTACATGGGCAGAAATTCACATTTAACTTTCACATTTGGCCTCTGCAGCCTTCCTGTTCCAACAAGAATAAAACCAGTTGAGTCGAGATTTTTTCTGACTGGCAGAGTGGCAACACATTGGAAATCTGTCTGTATCTATAAATCAGAGAGCAATTATTTGCACATCTTTGATGATCTCTCTGTGAGTGTTTGCAGTCAGTCCAACCAAGACTGCGACTGCAGAAAGGTTGCCTTCTCTCAGGTAGGGTTAATAGAAGGCAACCTTGATCAAAAGTACTTGTGAGTGTGCAACGACTTCAAGCTCTGGGAAACTATTTAGTCACCAATAAATAGTTGCAGTCAGTCACAAAATGTGAAAAAATTCTATAAAACCATCAGAAAGCTGCCAAGTTTTTTTGTAGAGGTAAGGATGCTCCTGTCTTATTTTCCCTCATATGACTGAGCCATTAGCTTACTCTGATTAGGAGGTATTTTAGTCTCCAGTGTTGGATGGTTAATCAGTTCATTTAATGTAAGTTTGCTCAGCTAACATTAACTCAGGCTGGTGATGCATGAGATGAGCCCTCTTGGTAATAAAACTCCCAGAGTATTTAATTTAATTTAATAACATTTAGATATTTGGTGTCCCTGTATTGATACAATATTGTCATGCAAAATATTGCAACACTATGCTTTAATTGCTATTGTCCTATTTTTTAAATAAATATTATTTTTGCTGTGGCATACATTTAATGGAAAAATCCTAAATAGAAAGAATAATAGCACCCTATGATCACTGCGAATGTGTCTTTTTCTTTCTAAGCAACAATGTGACAAGTGAAAGCGATGGGATCACGTACCCGCATGGCCTTCATGTTTGATTTCCGATGCGCTCACTTTCCCTGCAGCAGTTTAGCTCTTTCCTATTATCAGTTTATAAATGTTAGTGAGCAGGCAGCGTCTCCTCCTCTGGGCACAACAGAGCCTCGTCTGCCACAGATCGAGCTTGTTAACATTTACCCGTCCGGCCACAGAAACGTCCTGCGGTCCAGCTGGGCCATCTGAGCCGCACACGAGCCAAGAGTAATTTCGCTTGGCAATGGCCGTTACCCCTGAATAACAAATCACTGTTGATCGTGACACCGGTTTAACCGATGACAACGTGACACAGAGTGCCCTGTCACGCATCTTGGTGGTGTGACTCTGTCGTTTGGGTTGTTTGCTCTCTGAGCAGCATATGATGTCAGCCGTTAGAGCCGAGTGCATGTGAACCAGAGAGGTCAAAGGGTAATGCTCTGTCATCTTAACACTGGACTGCTGTCAGCCCAAGGTTGTGTGGATTTGTGTGTGAGAGCTTGAGAGGGAGATCGTTTATTTGTAGCCTGCAGGACAGCACATAGTGGACAGGGTCCTTTGCCAGAATCAAACCGGGAACGTTCTCTACCTCTGGTTTTATTACATCTGGATCGAATACTGCCGCTCCGCTCAACAATAACACCGATGCCTTCCAAAATGCCCCCACCTCCCTTTGCTGTCTCACCCAGGGAATCTAAACCAGATTGAGTGTTAGCTTGTGAGTTATTCAATAGCTTTTAATGGACATTTAGCACATACACACGCATGCACGCACACACATGCACACACCACCTCCAGTTAATGTGCATGCCCCGTGAGTGTTCATCCACTGTCCTCAGAGGTGGAGGACATCCCAGTCAATAGTAGCTGACCGCAGTATAGACCACTGGTTGTTAATTCGGGCTCGGCTTATTTGGGTGGCTATGGCAACAGCAGGCTGGAGTCAGGAGGAGGGGCAGTGGAGATAACAGCAGGACCCCCCCCCCCTCCCCCCCCCCCTTCATACATCCAGTAAACTGTAGTGTGTGTTTGGATTTGGGAGGGGAGGGGCGTGCTGCTGGTTGAGACGGATATGAGGTAATCTCCCTTGGGTTTTCAGTACAACAATAGCGCAGAGGTTCGGTGACAATCGCGCACTCACAATCGTGTGTTAGGGATCACTGGCTGGTCAGTGACTTCATCTCTGCCAGTCTGTCTGTCAGTCATCTCCTTTGTTCCTGGATGGAGGGGCCATCCGTCTGGATGTGAATGCAGCACTGCGAGAACTCGGGAATGTTCTAAATCTCATTTTCGCTTCTAAGTGGATGATTTTAGTTACTCATGCAGCTGTTGCTCTTCTGCGTAATTTGTCGCAGGCTTTCAGGAGAGGATTAAACCACTTTTAATAAGTTAGAGTTTAAATGTAATGCAGCAGCACAGAAGGGAGTTTGTGTTATAGAGTGACGCTGCTGCTGCTTTGTTTTGTTTTCCTGTTGACCAGCATGGACATACACCGGTTGCAAGCGCTGCGTTACTGCCTTCCTCAGAGTGTCAGTGACTCGGGATTGTTTTACAGCCACATCGCTGCCAGGTTTGTGCTGACACTTTGTTTGACGTCTGTCTGATCATTTCTACTTCCAGTAAGTAAGTCAGTAAGGGTGAAGGGTGAAGATAGGAAGGAAGATGAAGGAAGGATGTCAAAGATGAGATAAAAACAGTTTGGGATGAGTAAAAAAAGTCTGATTGTTTAGTCGATGAGGTTTGATTGTCGTCCACAAAGAAAGCACTGTAATATTCCAGCAGCACAGACGGACAAATCTTTCCCTGCTGTATTTTAATCAGAGCTGAAATACTAATCTGTCATCTTAATCTGGCCTCAGCAAACTGACACAGAATGGAGGCTATTTTGGATTAGTTATTGTGTGCATGGAGAATGTTAACTTTGCCAAAAAGGTGGAATGAATCAGCTCTCTGTTAAAAGTGCACAAAAGTGTGCAAAGTTTTGACTCTGATGTGTTTTGATGACTGTTCGCCTGATTGCAGCATTCCCATCAAAGCCAGAGATGCTGCCAGAAAGATGCGGTTCAGCGTGTGCACGTGATGCTACGCCGAGCATCTTCTTTATTCTAAACACGCTGCAGCTTCACACAGAGCATCTCTGAATAGCAGAGCTCTGTAAGGGCTCTATACATGTTTAATTCACACACGTGTTAAAGACTGCTTAGCTTCCGGCTAGAAAGGCAGCCTTTCAGGCCAGTGCACTTCTCCTTCCCCCCCCCTCTCTCTCTCTCTCTCCTGGACAATGAAAGATTGAGGGAAGACATGGAAAAAGAGAGAAAGAGGGATATTTGGTTGCTGCTGATGTTCCAAATGAGAGCAGTAGGATCAAACAGCTCTGCTGGCTGCCTTGTTATCACGAGGGAGAAGAAGAACCAAAGGGGGAGGCTGGGGGTGTGAAAATAAAGGACAATGAGGATTTTATGACGAGATGTGCAGCCGCTGCTTCAAACTGACTTCCCGTCTAATACATGCAATTCCTGTTGTGTCTGCTGCAGCACTGAACACTGAAAATGCATATGGTATTGTGAGCAATGTTAAATTTTTAAGTAAGAACGGGCATTTCATACAAAAATACTGTTTCATATTCATTCTAAACTGCTCTTCAGAAATTGCCCCCCGACTCCAAACTCCTCTCAGATGGCTGTGTATCCTCGTGGTAGATTTATGGCCCCTTATTTTTCACAGATGTCGTCAATATTGGCTTTTCGTCTTTCGTCTGGTTTGAATTGAAGATTTATTTGGGGGTATTTTAGCGTTTATTGGTGGTTGGGACAGTGAAGCAGATAGGAAAGGAGGGGGAACAACATGCAGGAAAAGCCTGGGGTGGAATCAAACTCATGTGCCACAGTGGCCTTGTGCCACCTACCTAAGCCAGCCAACCCAGGACCTGAACTCTATATTTTAAGATAAGAAATAGTTGTGTATCTGTTTCTATTTATTTTTCTTATAATTAAATGACTCCTCGAGTATTTTAAAATCATTTTATTTATATGACCTGTAGAGGATATCCATTTAAACCTAAACCTGAATGAACAGGGAGAGAAGTGGCAGTGATAGGGGCAGAAACACAGACTGACCAAGGACACCAAGTACATAAAATATACAACAATTAGATATCAAGTGTAATAAGCAAACATGGGCCTGTCTGATCATTGTTTATGTTTTATATGGCTCTGAATGAAAAGGATTGTGCTGCAGAAGGATTCAAACAACTGAACCTTTTCCACAGAACAACTGGGGCATTTGGCTGAGAACATAAGCACATTAATGTAGTTTGCATTAATGCCATTAAGACCACATCACTCTGTTCTCTCTCATTTAGGCTTAGTTGCATTTTGCAATATTGCGAAGTATTCGTATATGAGTGGGGCGGGGGTCAGATAAATGCCCTGTGATCTAGTAAAAGTGAGGCACAATGTGGACAACATGATGGATCTGGGATGTGAAAGCCTTTGTGAATCGGCTGTGTGCTGTTGCTTTAAAATAGTCTTAGTTGTCTACTTAGCGGGACTGTGATACATGAGTTCAAAGGTCTTTTGAATAAGTACACCTCTGCTGTAGAATTAAATATATGTTACATTTGTTTTTCAGATTTCCAACTCTATATTTTTACTCTTGAACTCAGGAAAAGTACTTCAGGTGTTTTCACAGCTACACAAAAACCATCCTTTTCTGGGTGCAGCTGTCTGTAAAAAGGCCGTTTAGCTCCTCTCCCTTTAAGCCACACTTTTTCCGATTGGTCAACCCTCTGTAAAAAGGAGATTTAAAGAGCTAAACAGCATGTGGGCGGGGCTCCAGGGCTCATATATTAAGGATATCCACTCTCAATGACATCATACAGAGACAAGAGTGAAAAAAATCATGTCTGATACAAAGTGTTTAGAGCAGTCTAAAGCCTGAGCTTTTCACTCGTAGGCATTATTTGTACACTTACCCTCATTTTTTGAAAAACTCCATATTTGATATAATCTTCCATTATTATGAGACTAAATCTGTGACGGACATTAAAGAAAAGCAGAAATGGTCCCTTTAAGAGTCAGATTTGGCATGCTTGGCAAAATGCAGACAGCAAAAAGACTGTAATTATAACTCTGTGAGTGTGTGTCACTCTTATTTATTTTTAATGACTGTGCTCCATATAGTTTAGTAGCAGTGTTAGGTTACACGCAGCAGTTACTACAACCCCTGCAATCTGGCCCCTACCTCGTATCTCACTGCATCCTTTAAACAGACTAAGTGTGTATAGCTTGCCGGGTTACCAGTGACCCAGCTTCACACTGTGTGTGAGCCACAGTGAGCTTGTGCTGTTTTTAGTTCCTTGGGCCTCCTTCCCTGCCTGTGCCTGTGAACACTACTTTCCCCCATGGAGCAGATTAGAGGTCTTGTATGAGAGTTAAGCCCGGGTTAATTTAGATTTAAGGCTGCAGTGAGGTAATGATCTGCCTGCTATGCTCTGTCTCTAATCCAGACAGACCTCTTCCTTCTGTCAGCCAGACCCCTTCACCCACTTAAACACACACACACAAAGAGAGAGTGGCATCCCTTCTCTAAATGTATGGCTTTGCCCTGCTCTAAAGCCACGGGGGCTATAATCCTCATTGTGAGCATAATAATAACACTAAACTGGATCCTTACTTTACAACCAATCTCTCTGTCCCTGTTTCTGGCCCTTCACTAAAAATATCTGTTACCATGTAATGGTGTACGTACACTATGGGTACCATAATATACTGTGTGTGGGTGTATAATTATGTATTTCTCTTCCTGTTTGGAAAAAAAGGGGCAGCACCTCACATCACATCAGAAGACTCACTGCCTCACCCTTAACGAGAAGATACTAAGAACCGAGGTGGATTTCTGGCTACTGTGCATGGTGTTAGTGGGTTATGTCTCTCCTTGTAGTTACAATTAATAATGTTTCAATGGAAACTTTTACAACAGTGGTTGAACTGTTTGGTTGTTTGACTTCCTGACCTTCCTTACAACCAAATTTCCAATATGGGAGCAAATTCCTCTGCAAGAATGAAACATTTCTCACTTGAGGCTACTAATGTTTATTTCCCAAACATCTCCCTGACACTGACTGTATTTCTTTATTAGCTACCGCACCAACAAGGGATGCATAAAGCTGTGTAATTATCACTTCTGCTGCACTGGAAGCCTCTCTGGGTGCTTTCTTCTCTCTCGGCTGGCTTTTGTTGTGCGGGAGGTTATGGTGGGTTTTTGTTTTTTTAGGCTACTTAATTAGCATGAAATGAAACTCATTAGTTGGATAGATTAAGCTGTATTTGTGGCACCTCCAAGTTGCAGTGAATGATAACTGATGTGACAGTTGACAGAGTAATTAATTGAGATTGATGATGACATGAAAGGCTGGGGGAAAGCAGAAGTGCTGAAAAAGACCTCGAGTATGATAACACGCCATGTGTCTTATGTTTGGTCTCACTGCTTCTCCTTTTAGTTAATTAATTTTAGATAAAAGTTCTCCCGTATTATTAAACATGGCCAAAGTTTCAAATAGTATCCTCTATTGTGGTTCATATGTAAAAATATACAGTAGGGAGCTGTACATTTTTATAGTAGATTACAGTTTTTTTCCCAGGCCAACGACAGAACTAATTGGATGGAAATGTTTAAGCACAAGTCATTAATTCAGAAGTGTTGTCATGGTTACTGCAGTCATTTGAGTTTTGCTGTGATTGTTGTGGACGTGTGATGTGGTTCCCACTGATTGCGTGCCTAAAAATAGTGTTATAGTTTAGCTAAAAATGGGCCACCGTGAACCAGAGTTCAACTTAGAGTAGTTGTTACTATGAGCAGTACAACGGAGTAGGAGAAGAAATTGTTGTAATTTAACATGGAAATTTCTTGCAGTGCAGTGTTATTCCAGGAAAATTTAAAGGGAAAACTAACCTTCACTAACCTCTTTTCCTGTCATAGATTTGTCATGCATTTGTATCAACAGATCTCTGCTGACGGTGTATTTCTGTGACACTTTAGTGTCCTTTGATAGTGTTTTTGACATCTAGTTTTCACAGAAACAAAGGCCTAACAATCCGATCCACGGTCATGAGCCGGCCATGCAGGGTCGTGCTCAGTGACTCATCAGTTGTTCAGATCCGTTCGGGTGCCTTCCACTGTGAACCAGCAGGATGAAACAATTACCCCAGATACAAAAGCTAATTGCCATGATAACAGAAGCCCTGCCCTCCGGGTGCTACCCAAAGAAGACGCCTCATGCAACCCACCACAACCCACTCGCATCCCTGCCAAGGAAACACTAAATACAGCCAGTGATCTAATCTTTGATTTGCCAAACCTCACAGAAATATGAAACTTCTATTTCTAATATGTCTCGACCCCTAATGTATGCTCTTAGTATTTTCTGGTCGTGATCAGTTTGAGGAGTCATTTCTGAAAATAACTGATCTCTGAGGGGAAACACTCAAATTGTATAATATAGGATTTGTGTGGAGGAGGGTGGGGTGAGGCAGGCACATATGTCTAACCATGTGTGCAGGGAAGTGCTTTGCTTAATTCAGAAGCCTGGGAATGTGGCCTCATTTTTACTGCTCGCCTATGAGGCTTTATTTGACACGAGGAATCCTTCAGTGCAGCAGAAGCCTTCATAGCTTTCTCTGTTCTTCTGTTTTTTTCTTTTCAATCACTGCCACTGTTCTCTTCTGCTTCTTAGATTTTTCTTCTCACCCCACTCGGGCTGCCTTTGGGGTGAATTTATTATTCAGCTTCAGCCTACTTATTCCAGAATAAACAAGGTGCAAAGCTCAGATGGGATCTTTTGGGGAAATCGCATCCACTTTTTCCAGGAAAGAACTGGAATATTCGGAGTACTTGTTTCCTCTGCACCAATACAAATACACCAGCCACTTTATTAGTTACAACTAGGAAGTCCTGGATTGGACTGCCGCTCGCCTTCAGAACTGCTTCAGTTCTTTATGGTATAGATTCAACAGTTGCTGGAAACATTTCTCAGAGAAGCTGGTCCATATTTTGCACACAGTTGCTGCAGATTTGTTGGCTGCACATTCATGATCCAATCTCCTGTTCGACCACATCCCAAAGATGGTCTGTTGGATTGAGATCTGGTGGCTGCGGAGGCCTTAAAGTGTCTTCATCATTTGTGACTTCCAATTGTAAGCACCCATTGATACAAAGAAGGATGAATCCATGCTTTCATGTTATTTACACCAAATTCTGACATTGCTATCTGATTGCTCAAGCAGAAATTGAGACTCATCAGTCCAGGCAATATTTTCCAGTATTGTGCTGTCCAGTCAAAACAGGAGGTGATTGTAGCCTCGCTTTCCTGTTCTTTCTGATAGGAGTAGGTGTGGTCTTCTGCTGCTATAGTGCTCTTCTGCATACCTACTACTTACTATTGCCTTCCTATCAGACCAAAGTAATCTGGCCACTCTCTTTTGATTTTTGCCCAGAGAACTGTGGATATTTTGTCTTTTTTTAGACGATTCGTCAAAAGGTTGTGCAAACATATCAGCAGATCAGCAGTTTTTGAAATACTCACCAGCACATCTGGCCCCAACACTTACCTAAATCACCTTTTTTCTACATTCTGATGTTTAGTTTGAACTTCAGCAGCAGGTCATTTTCACATGTCTACACGCCTAAATGCTTTGAGTTCCTGCCATGTGATTGGCTGATTAGATATTTGTGTTAACAAGCAGTTCAACAGGTGGACCCAGTTTACAGGCTATTGATTGTATATTAAATAAAAAAATGAATGTACAGGCTTATAGAACTGCTTTCTGCTGAATGCAGGTCTCATTAGCCTGTCAATATAATGTAAAAAAAAACATATGTATTTCTTTTTTTATTCATGAGATGAATTATGCACTTTAAAGATATAAGATGTAGTCAATAAAGAACATAAGAGTGGCCTGGAGTCTGAAACTGCCCAAATGATCAATGCACTATAGTTCATGCAAGCTTTCTGCACCTTGATGAAATCGCTTTCATCAGCCATAATCAATGCTTTTAATTTAGCATGCATGTAAAAGGTCACTTGTAATGATAAGGCCATAGTGAAATATTACCTTACTCTGCACGTCCTCTGAGCTCTACACAGCTCAACGATTTCTGTCTTTTACATTTTAACATGGCACATAAATAAAGTGCAGATGTGACACTTTAAAAGCAGACTGCTATATAAATAAAAAAAGCCTGCTGCAGCCATAATGTATGTCACAGAAATGTGCCAAAAAAAATCAGTCTTTCACAGAAGAACTTTCTGGTCTATGTGGGCTGTCTCAGTTACATAAAATGAGCCTGGCTCCTGCGTTATAACTTGCTACTGCCAGCCCAATTGCAATTATTCATGCAGTTTTTTAAGCTACTCTTCGTATTGTTTAGTCGCTTTTCCCTTTAGTAATGCTGAGGGATCCTGTAGAAATGTATATGTCACATGTTACATTTCAACATTCATGGGCAAATGAAGGATTTTTTTTCCTTCTTTTAGTCTGCCTGAATCTCATTATCAATCTCTTTGCTGAGAGATTTTTAGCTCATCCAGTCAAAGGACCAGTGGTACACCTTACATTGTTTCTTATATATCAATATTTCCATAAACTATTAATATGTAAGTTATTCTTTTGCTTAGCCTAGCTTTATTATCACACCTGCGAAGTGTCTACCTATTTTCAGCTACTTGTATCTGCAGTCTTATTCATTTGGTCACTACCCACAGCTTGGGGCCATAAATGGGGGTGGTAGGCCTGTTCAAAAATACAATTGCTTTAGTATAAACCGCAATATTCTGCTGTCCTCCGTACAACCTTGAACATCAGTTTGATTCAGCACGTTAATTTTAATGTCACTGATTTTGATATTTAGCCATAGCTGACCTTTTTCAGATTATGCCATATCGCCTTTCATCACAAACACATAGTCACAGCCTCTCCTGTGTGTCATCTCTCACTCAGTCATCTTTGTTTTCTGCCTGAAAATCAACCAGTTCACTTTCTTTTTTAAGGTGAGCTATCATTCTAATTTACAGATTTGTATTCTTATTCTTAGACTACTTATTTTTATTACACTGGGCCTTAATTCTGCACCTCAGTTCATCTGCTGTCCTCTCCTCCTCCCACTTCAAGCTCACTTTCTTCTGACTGGATGCCTCTGGTTTTCAGAAGGCTTAAACAACAGATTGCTGGGTTCATAGCCAGAGTTTTATGCCTAAGATGATCATATTAAAGATATCTCCTCGCTTTCACATCATGCGGATTCTTAACTAGAAATACAAACTGCCTGAAAGCAAGCGCTTAGAGAGGTTTGAAGCCTCTGCTTTCAGTTCACAGGCATCATTTGCACAGTTTGTATTGTTGCGTTCTTTGAAACTGAGCATTTTTAATATGAGCATCTACTATCCTCATGCTCTACCTATTGTCTTTTCTCTCTTGTTCCTTGCCATATGATCTATAGTCCAGCACCTCCAAATAGTAGATCACACACTATCACAATTGGTGAGAGCTCCTGTGTAATGGTCCTAATTCACACTTTTATACTCCTATAGTCCTCCTGTTTTTCCCTTTTTTTACTTTATATCACATGATGTGTTGATTGAGTAACACGCTATGTCTAAGGATCAACTAGACAAGACGGACATTTTTTTTAACTTGTTGAAGAGAACTGAAACCATCCAACCTCTGGCACAAACTGCTCCAGAAATAGGGTCTGTTTTTGTAAGAAGATCCATTGCAGAGATTCAGCCGCCTCCCTCTTCCCCGCCCTGATCTGCCCCACTGAGACTGCGGTGGTCTGTCAGATCTCTGAAGTGGAGAGAAGTGTCTGTTATGTGATTAGAGGGTCTGTTAAACATATTTAGAGGCCGTTTGTACTTGTCCCGCATCGTCATTGCATTGAGAAAAGCTTCTCTAGATTATAAGTTGATTTTAACTCTAAGCTTGGCTAAGCAGAAGCAATGTATTTGTATCTATTTTAGATGCCAAGGAATGTGGAGGTTAAGGATGAATCATACCTATCAAATACACAGATAAACCTGCCCAATACTGTACGGCCCTCATCGTGCCACCAAAACAGCTCTGACCCATCAGGTCATAAACATGGGAGGCTTTTGGTCCACTTGGTTGTGGGTTAAGTCTTCAGTATTTTCAGCACATGCTTGATCAGATTTGGATCGTGGGAGTTTGGGTGTTTTCATTCCTAAATAACATTCACTCAGATGCCAGGACTCCTGATTTTTCCAGCATATCATTGCAGTGCATTGGCATGATCGGTGTTATTCAGAGGTTTTAATTTTGTCTGATAAAACTATTTTGTCTGATAAAACTTGCAATTCTTTCCTGCAGCGGATTGCTTTGTGTTTCAGATTTGTGCTATTTTGAGGGGACTTCATATTTCCGTCTGCCCGCCTGAATTTCCTGTTTCATTTTGAAGTTCCTGTTTGTCCCCAGACTGAGATTTTTTTTTTTTTATTGTGTAACCATTTTCCAGGCATCAGCGCTCACTTTTGTCTTGCTTTTTACTCTCACATGGTGATATTGCTGCCGGTTAGCTCAACAGCAGTTGTGCAGTGGGGAGAGATGGATACTTGACAGAGGGAGGGAGGTTGTAACCGTGGGAGTCCATCTGTCAAGCGAGTTTTAAAGTCTCCTCCCTTAGGAGCGCTGCGGTGTGCTGCTCACTTTGTTCAGACATTTTTACCCAAAAATGATGCACTCGACACAGCTGTCATGTGTCAGAGCGGTGCTTTTATTTTGACATTCCCAGATAAGTGGTTTCGAAGGGATCGGAAAATATTTTGACAGCAGGTTATTTTATACCACTAATAACATTTCTTATTTTACAACGTCTTTATCAGAAAACATCTCTTCCTTGTCTGACTTACATTTTCTGAATAATATAGGAATTTACTGCATGGGTGAATCCAATAGAAAATGCTGCTATCTCAACATCGCTGACTTTTTTGTGAGGCTGTTAAAACAACCACAAGGGAACCAGAGAGCAGCTTGCAGGAAAGTAAGAGGAAGCCGGCTGAGACCGAACATGTTAGTGCTGCACTGGGGGGTCTCTCAGGTGTCATGCTGTCTTCCTCCTGCAGAGCGGCACGTTGAAGGAAAAGATGTCAGAGAAGGGTCTCATATGTTGGCATTTCAGCGCTGATGTCCTCAGAGACTTGGCAGCAAATCCTGGCTCCTAATAAATTCTGTGCAAACCAGCCTTCTTTTCACATCTCCTTAGCTGTCTGTTATTTTTATTGATCATTTAATTTTAGTAAATTGTTCTGTCTGTAACAAGGTGGCATATAATAAGTTAAGTGACACTTTTATATATTCTCTCTGCGATTTTGCATGCATTTTTTTGTCTTTTCAGTCATTTGAAAGTCTCAGTTGACTATATTCATATTGAATTATATATTCTATATTAAAACCGTATTCAAACTGTAAACCTAAAGGCAGCTACAGTTTGTTCATTGATCCATTTTTGAAAGGACAAATGGGACCGGCACGCCCTGAATAATTCACAGCCTTTAATTGTGCAAGCATAAGAGAGCAGCTGTGTCAGCTGCTGAGAACCTTGACATTATTGCCAATTGATCCACTTGCCAACCAAAGGACAAGAGGACATAGACTGTATATAAAAGATGGACACAACAGAACTACACACTAAATATCTAATCTAACAGAGAAAAAGGTCATACAGTAGGAACCGCTCCTTAAAGCGTACCATGCCCTTTTTGTTGTATGTGTTCTTCTGATTGAGGCCATATTTTACCAAATGAACTTTATATTTCATTTAGTTGAAATGAACAATTGAGATGGAAACTGATTTTTGCTCAGGTCATAAATCAAGTAAGAAATAGGGTCATTTTCCCGTAGATTTCTGTACAGTCTTGATTTCTTTTAGAGCTATAGTCGCCCCCTATACAGGATGAGGGTGTCACTTTTCAGTCCCAGGTGAAATGAGAGGCCTCTTATAAATATAGTCTATGGTACCTCCCTGTGAAATGTGAGGAGTTTGCTGATTTCCTATATTGTTAAAGCTGGAATGAATTTTGTGATTTGTAATCTGTTTCTGAATATTTTTGCCAGCTAATTAATTCCTTCAGTGTGGAAAGTTTTGTTATGCTCTGTGTCATTTTTCACAAACTGTTGCAGACTTTAAGGCAATGTGCACACCCCCAGCGCTTTTTTTTTCTTTCTCAGGCCCTCACACCTTCAGGCTGCTAATGTGTCTAACGTCCAGAGAGCGTCGATCCCTATGGTGCTGAAAGTGGAAATTTCAGGAACTTGAAGTTGTCACCTGTTCTTTTCCTCGCCACCTGCTCACATGTGCTTCCACGCTGTGGCTTCAGCAGCATGAGTTCACTTTTAGGAGCGCGTGCTGCTAAAGTCATGGCGGTCGCCACACACAAAAAAACAAGTTAAACTTTTACAAAGCTGCATCCGCTGTAACTGATAATTTTGTGATGTGACTTGTGTAAGCCACATCAGTCAGTGGCCAAATGCATCTCTACACTGAAGTAATTTCTTTGCAGTTCTGTGGTTGTGAACACGGTTATTTAATGCTCACTGGTAGCCGTGTGTCCTCTGACTTTTCATTAGCTTCTTACCAAGGGAGCCTGTAGCTGGCAACATGTGTGCCGATCAAACACATGTTTTTAACACAGTGTGTCATTACCCAGCACACCACACACACTCACACACACACACTTCTGCACCGATGCCTCTGTTTTTTTTGTTTTGTTTTTTTATGAAACTGCACCACAGTAAAGGCCACAAGGGAAAGGGGAATTTTCCAGAGTTTAGTTTTAGTTTGAGGTCTTGTTTATAGATTTTAAAAACAGCAACCCGTCCTTTACTCATCACATGCACGGCACATATATAAGCTGTCAGATTCCTACAGTGGCAAAATGTTCCTCCTTAAGTGGTGACTGAAAAAAGGTGTGGCTCGCCAGTCCCAGTGGCCCTCGGCTCACCAGAAAATTACACACTAAATCTGTTTCACTGGTTTTATTTTATTGACTGCTGTTATATTTGCTTTTAAGGTCAACGCTGACAGTATAAAGAGTGAAATGAAGCACTATTTCTATGATGTTTACCAAACCTTCTGATCTTGTGTTCCCTCTCCCCTTCTTCTATACCAGTGAACAGAGTATCTGCCAGGCGCGGGCCTCTGTGATGGTCTACGATGATGCCAGTAAGAAATGGGTGCCCATCAAGCCTGGGCAACAGGGCTTCAGCCGAATCAACATCTACCACAATACTGCCAACAACACCTTCAGAGTGGTGGGCGTTAAACTGCAGGACCAGCAGGTGAGAGTCACAAGCAACCAGCAGCGCACGTCGCATGACGAGGGGATGTTTCGCTGGATAGTGTTAGTGACGATTCAGTATAAATACAAATCTATTGATTTTTCTATTTCTATATAAGGTTGTAGATTACTATTATTTTTATAGTTTACAGTATCACTAAAACAGAGTCATTATCCTCTGACGTCTGGCATCAATAACTAAACTGCTGCTCACTGGAAATTTTTGTCTTTTTGGACCAATCTGAAATTCCAGCAGATGAACAGTTTCTGAAATACTCAGACCATCTGACACCAGACATCATGCCACATTGAAAATCACTTAAGCCAACTTTTTCCTTCATTCTGATGCTCGATTTGAACTTCAGCAGGTCGTCTCGACCATGTTTACATGCGTAAATCCATTCAGTTGCTGCCAAGAAACACTGCTGATATTCATGACTGGATTTGTGTTTTCACTCTTGTTTTAATGGCTCTTTAGTTTTATATGATTCAGACTGCTGATTTCGTTTATCTTCATGCAGTTGTTATTGTGTCATACGCATGCAGCTCAGTTGTCATAAGATTATAGCTCATGGTTTATAGATTGCATTTCAGAAAATGTAATCCCTCTTTTGCTCTGCACGTGGACTAGTTTAATGGCATGCAAGTAAAGCCTGCTGAGGCATAGCTGCTCAGACGTGACTACAAATAAACTATAAACCAGGAAGCTTCAGCTACAAAAAAAATCGTCCCTGCTCACAGGGTCTGCATATTCATATTCATCATAAAGATGCAATTAAATAGTTTTTATAAGGTTCTTAATAAGAGCAATCAATAAATCATTGCTACAGAATTAAAGTCTACATACTAAATACTATGCTAAACCCTGTCCCTTGTTAATGCATGTTTATTCCCTTTTTTTAGAATAGTTAAGCCTGCAAGAATATTTATTAAGTAGGGGTGTTTTTTAACACATTTCACTTGCGCTGTGTATCTTCAGTATCATATGTATTTTCAGTTGTATCTTAATTTAATCATTATAAGCTCAGAACTGCACACTTGTAAGCTTGCTTTTCTGTAGTTTGACCACAAGTGTGCAGTATAGAGTGAAATACAACATGCTCTGAACAGAGACAGCCAGTTTGTTCATCATCTGTCATTTGATCTGGAATAAGATGTACAAGATATTTGATCTTGTTAAAGGCACTCAGATTATTATCAGACAGTTTAAAATCAGGAATTCTTCAGTTCTTTAGATAGATGATGTTTCGGAGATTGTGCTGCACACTTTACACAGAATATGCAGTAAGGAGCTGCTGCTGGGTGCATTCAGCATTACTGAAGAGGAAGAAGTCCTTCTAGAAGGACTTTGTTTAATGCTTTCAGTTTACTCAGACAGATCATCACTAAAATGATTTAAAAGAAGAAAATGTGGACAAAATAAATATAATTGATCCCCCAAATGAGACAAAAACAATCTGAAATCTTTAACAAACAAGTTTTATCTCTGTATTTGTTTGTAGTTTCCTTAGAGAGACAAGTCAGAGCCGAACGTAGCTTTGAAACAAAAACTGTGACATTAATAAAATCATTTAATCTACGCAGCCGAATTCCTGCTAAACATTTCAGAATATGCCTCATCATCTAATATTGAGTCTGATGGCTGTCGATCATGTTACTAGTAAAACAAATGTCAAAGACAGAAGCTGTCGTCGTAATAGCATATTTAGGATGTTCATCATAAGAGGTTTTATTGCTGTTGCTATAACTACAGTTATAACTTTTTTCCAAGTACTTATATCTTGTATGAATAAGGTTCATTGCCTGGGTCTACCTGCTATGACCTTTAGCATAATAATCAAAAATCTAGCTATTTCAGCTAGGATGAACTTCTTTATAATGTTAGCAGAGCTTACTGCCTTCATAAAAAGCAGGTAGACATGTATTTATTTAAGGATTTTTCTGGACAGCTCATATATATATGTTCAGCATGTTACTGGTTAATATTATGCTCATCAGGTATGCAAGTAATCCCTGTGAGCACAGCAGCCTCATCCACTGTCTGCTGAAAGGAGGGTTCCCCTAAATGAGCAGCGGATATAGCTTTTTCAGCCAGGATGAACTGAAAGCTCAGTATAAGATAAATAAATTGAACTCTGAGTCTTGTAAAAGTATGTCAGAAGAGTCATTAGTAAAACACATGGACATGAAAATTAGAATAATACATCTACTTTAACAATAATAAATTCTAACCTTGGCAGAACTAATTGGCAAATATTGAGTTCCTGTCTTAGATGACCACATTCACGTATGCCAATTCTTTTCTTTCTTCCAACAAAGGTGGTGATCAACTATTCCATAGTGAAGGGCCTAAAGTACAATCAGGCCACCCCGACCTTCCATCAGTGGCGTGATGCCCGGCAGGTCTACGGGCTGAACTTTGCCAGTAAGGAGGAGGCCACCACCTTCTCCAACGCCATGCTGTTCGCCCTCAACGTCCTCAGCTCACCTGACAGCGGAGGTGAGCATTTGTCAGTAATGGAATAAGCACATGTTCTTGATCACTGTTGCTCTTATTTCTAGCTATTTAAGTATTCACTCAGTTACCTTTTTATCATTCAGATTTCTCATTAAAAACAGGCATTCTGCTTTTGTGTTTCGCTTCCTGGCAGGCTGAGGACATTTTCCGAATGCTTGATTCAAATTAAATCGTTCCTCTCTCCGCAGTGAAACGGGAGATGAAAGCTTCTGAGCTGTTAGCTGTTGGTGTTGGAGAACTTTAATGTTTTAAGTGGAACTTCAGGAGGATTTTGGGTCGTACTTCAGGCAGCTGTCTTCAGTTGTTCATCTGTGATCAATTTACATCTATTTTTATCTGAAAAGAATGTCAGGTTACTGCAATGAAATGATCCAGGTTGTTTTCAGCTTGTTTTCATTACCTGGATGTTCTTCAGTGTGTGTGCTTGCTCATTCGGGGAAAGATTTGCACAGACAGCATGAGCTGGTTTAAGATACAATACATGAATATAGCAAGAAAATATGCATGGCTGATAATAAAGCAGTTACACCCTCAGAGGTGTAACTGCTATGCTAAGCTCTACTACACCCTGCTGGTTAAATGTATGTACTGCAGGTACACGCTCAACGGTAAGCCAAACAGCAGGCATGAATTGAGTCCCTGGATTTATATTTTTTATTATATGTATTTGTGCACAGACCCATTCTAGAGATTTAAGGATTCAGATCCGGTTTCTGTTCTGACTCCAAAAAAATGTATTGCTTTGAGTTGGGCCAACCATGACTTCAGGTTTCATGCAGATCCATCCTTGACCTTTCAAGAGACAAACGAAAATATATAGAAAAGAAAACAAAAAAAAAATTGATCACATGATCTTCTCAGCAGAGGTAAAAATAACAACATGAAAGGGCTGTTGGTGGCTGCCTGAAATTTGAGATTTTTCAATGGTTTTTTTTAGAAAATGACAAAAAAGAGATCAGGATGTTTTAGTTCTTTGTACGGCTAACTGAATAAATTCAGTTCAGGCCTAAATTCAGTTTAGGCCTGAACTGAATTTGACGCTAACCTCACACTTATCTCTGGTTTACTAAATAGCTCCTGAGTATCTCTGGTTACAAGCTACTTATAAGCTCTGTGTGTGTGTGAGTGTCTGTGCATAGATACTGTGGAGATACTGAGAGAGAATATCTGTGAGTGTTTAACTGCGGTGTCATCCCATCCCATCCTTGTGACCCACCCCCCATTGGTGGCTAAAATATCTCATAGGGAGCCTGAATGTCGTACCCCGTCATGCTCATGTGGCAGCTCTCCTTTTTTTGGGTGCATTTCGATGTGGGATCATGGGCCTCAACATGCAAAGCATTTCTGCTCCTGGGACACATATCTGTTCCTACTCGACAACGCTGTTTGTGCTAAGCTTCCACGCTGACACTCTAGTGTCACGCAGTACTGATCACTGGTAGGCTGTGGAAAGTTTCCCACCATGATCACTCCAGAGGTTTCACCTGGAGTCCTCAGGCAGGTTTCTTCAGCCATCATCATCCTCAGTAAGTGCCATACATGCATGACTGATTAAATCATCCAGCAGTTATGGATACCTTGATCGTCTGAGACTGTTGGAAACATGGAGGGAAGTTAAATATTCACCATTTCCTTTGATAGGAATCGTTTGGTTATGAAGGTAATTGTGCATTGTGTTCCCCTCAGTGGTGAAATGTGTGCATTTTGGTCTAATATTGAGCAACTTCAGCTTTGTTTCAGTGTTTCTGTTTTTACATCCTCGTACTTCCTCTACATTACATTCCATGTTAAACATCCAACACATTCAGTTCAATTCATTTTCAGATCTTTCTTTGTCTGCCATTTGTTAGATTCCCCACTCTGCTCTTCTCTAAATAACCTCCTGAGACTCACAGGTGTGTCCAGTATTTTACATGAAAGGAAACTTCAAAATACAGATTTCCAGCTAATCATTGTCAGAACCCTAGATTTGTCTTGTTGCCCTTTGAAGGGCGGCTGTGAACCTGCACTAAGTTACTACACTCAAGAAAAAGTTGTCTTTAAAGCGGGTTACACATTGACCAGGTACACCAATAAAATGCTACATTTACTTGAGTAGTGTTTTTATTGCAGGGCTTTTAGTTGATCTATCAGCACTTTGTCTTTTAAGCAAACAAAAAGAATTATGGGTACACTCAGTTAAACTTCAGGGATTTCTATCTGTTCAGTTAGGAAGGAAAAAAAACATTGTGAATCCTTTTGGCCTGCTCTGGTGCAAATGAAAGGAACAACAAAAGAGAATGGTTTATCCACAGACCAATGCTTTCTCTTTATCCTGCCTCACTGATTTTTCTCTAGTCTTGCTTTTTGTTTGTGACCTTGTCACTGCTGGTAGCATCAGATCTGCAACCCATTTAGGTGGCAGTGGCTTCCTACCAGCCCTCTGCTCCAGGATGGCTGCTAGGAAGGCTTGCTGTGTCTCCCAGCACAGTCTCGAGAGTGTGAAGTAGATCCCATTATATGAGGAGAGCCGGGCAGGGCTGTAGAGTGGACAGCACCGGGTTATGAGCACATTTCCCACTAAAGATGTGGGGGCCTTGTGTCACCCTCATGGAGTCCGATTAGGGCAGTTTGGTGAGAAATCTGCACATAGCCCGATGGAGGTCATTTATTAGGGTTCTGGCAGTGATCCTCCTCTCACAAAGAAGCAGATACAGGTCCTGCTGCTGCGTTGATACCCTTCTCTGGCCTTGTCCAGCTCGCCTTGTGTAACAGACTGCTTTTTGGTATCTCTCTCACACACACTTGAGACTGACCTAGGAGACACAGCAGACCTTCCTGTCACAGCATCCTGGAGCAGGTGGATTATCGGTGCCACATGAATGGGCTGCAGGTACTGTCACAAGGAGTAAAGAGAGACAAATGGTCTGTGGCTACCACCTGTAAAACATTTCCCTTTTTCGGGGTCTTCTTGTTGCTTTCTCTTCAGTGCACCTACTGTCAATTTCATTTGCACCAAAAGCAGGTGAATGGGTTCACAATGGTTAGTGTTTGCTAACCAAGCATACTGCTTTGACTGACTTTCTGTCATATTGTGATAATCAAGTGTTCTCTTAACCATTTTTACTGAGCAATGCATTTAAGGAGCCATTTTACATCACTGGTTGTAGTGATGGTTGTAGCTTACCGGCCAGACCGCTGACGATCTGTCCAGACACTCACAGTCTGTGATTACAAGCAGTAAAAAGTATCATACATTTGCACTGTCAGCCATAATGAGGCTATGAAGTCTACCTGAGTTGTTGCACACATCGGGAAAGGAGAAGCAGAATCTCATTACACTCTGTGATGAATTCATGGTAGTTCCTACTTGAGTAAATGAGGCAGGTTATCTAAACTGACAGCTTAGTGGAAAGTACAAATCAGAATCATATTTACATAATACTTAAAGTAATTTATTTGTGATGGTGATAGAAAGCATTGTGTATCCATCTGTCTGTTTTTGTCACTTCGTGCCTACGTCTATGGTAGCTGTTGTTTGTAATGTGTTATTTCTGTGTGTGTGTGTTAATGGAAGGGAGGGGGAGGAAGAGCTGCTTCTTTGTTTTTTATCATCACATTAAAACAGCCATCACATCAAATGTACACACAGTCAGTGGGCTCCTTAGCTCCAGTAAAATGTCTACAAGCCTGATCAGGTCCCCTCCTCCCCCGGGGCTCCATGTTCTTCCTTTGCCCTCACCATGACAACAGGAAGAAGCATATACGATGCTCCGTGTCAACAGCAGAAATACAAACAAACCCACATTTACACATATTCATGGACACACAAACAGCACAGCGCAGGCTGACGAGTGTCTCGTTAACATCTGCGACGTTACTATTTGTTGAAGGGTTGTGAAGTCTTGATATTGTGTTAATTGGCTTGTGTTTCACGATTGAGTCCCTGAAGTATCACTTTAAAAGTAATACATGCTGTAGATGTGCATGAAGGAAAGTTAACTCTGTGCTCATATCGGGATCCTGATAATCTGAATTAAAACTGAAAAGATTTTGAAACCTTAAAAAATAAGTCCTGTGCAGTATTTAAAGCCTGTGAGGTTTTATTCTTCCATCAGCTTCCATCATATATGTTCTAACGCGAGAGCCTAGCAGAATTGGAGAGTTTCTAAATTCTGTTTGTGAGCTAATTTCTTAATATTCAACTGTTGTCGACTCGTTAAAGAGAGCAAAATGGTTTCTTTGCTTTTAGTTCTCTCTGTATATTTGCTAAACCCTCTGAATGTTTGCTAGATTTAAGGTGAAGCTTTACTGCAGGGTGGATAATTACCACGAGATAAGCTGAATTTATGGGAGCGTCAAAGACACATTCAAGGCTTCTGTCGCTTCTGTCTTCTGTGCGTATGGTTAAAGCTAAAGAACCGTTAAAAGAATCGAAAACCAAGCCGTTTTCAATTTTCTAGCATGAATTGTAGCTTGTGGTAACTGACAAGTGAGCCCTGGATTTAAATTTCTTTCTCGGCATTGCGCCCGAGTATTCTCACTGTACCGGTTCGACAGGTACACCTGTTCAACTGCTTGTTAAAGCAGAAATTTAGTCAGCATTATGTCATGCAGGAGAAGGACGTTGAAAAGAGAAAATATTGAGTGAGCAGCAGTGACCAGAACAGGCTTTGTTGTTGCCAGAGGTCAGAGGAAAACGGCCAGACTGCTTTGACCTATTAAGAAGGCGACAGTAATTCAAATAACCACTTGTTATAACCAAAGTATGCAGAAGATTCTGAATGCACAACACCTTGAAGCAGACAGGCTACAGCAGCCCACTCCCATCAGCTAAGACCAGAAAAGTGAGGCTACAATTTGTACATGTTTTCCACTGCACAACAGAAGGTTGGAAAACTGTTGTCTGGTCTGATGAGTCTTGATTTCTGTTGGAGGATTCAGATGGTGTGGTCAGAATTTGAGTAAACAACATGAAAGCATGGCTCCATCCTGCCTCGTAATAATGGTTCAGGCTGCTGCTGCTGATGTAACGGCGTGGGGGAAATGATCCAGACTGAGCGTCTCAAACTGCCACTGTGCCTAGTGTTGACTGCCCCCATCACCCCGCCTGCTGCCCCACATCCTCCAGACGCAGCGAACGGAAATATCACCCATCGGTGATCTTGATGTCACGGTGGGCGTTGAAGTTTAATGACTGGTATTCTGGTGATATGTGATAAGCGCTCCCCCCGTTAATAGCTGCTCCAGAATGAGGTGCTGACTCCTTCACTCTGTCTGTAGTTGGTCAACAAGCAAAAGTGCTAAACTGAGATGATCATGTGGCTGATGTTGATTATCCAACACCAGCTACTAACAAGTATAACCGTGCTAAATACCCGTAATTAGATGTATTTTACTAAATGAATTTTGCTGTTTTGTACTATATGCAGTATGTTTTAGATTTTTCTGTCACATTCCCCGGGTTTCTGTTTGTTCCACTTGTTTCAGTTCTTTTCTCTTGTGTTTCACAGTTGAAATTTCTGTGGCTGGCAACTTGTTCAGCAATTATAAACAGCTTGCAGGCCTCCAGGGCAGTGCCTCACATGATGCTGTTGCTATCTGTTTATTGAGCTTCTCTCGCTGAGCACACTACTTAGACTGTTTTCTATCATTTGAGTCCTTTTTTATGTGGTTTGTCTCAATATGAAAATAACTCCCTGTTGAACTCAGAAATGTTGAACATTTTTGAAGCTGTCTTTGCTTTTTTTTTCTGTCTGCACGGTCATAAACGAGTGTTTGGTATGTGGTGCTATAAGGGGTGATATTCAGCACAAAGGGGAAAGTGTTGGAGATGAATAAAACAGTAATAAGGGCTTACGTGTACACGCATAGAAGCTGATTATTTCTGTGGTTTAATTGCTTTTTTTTCCTCTTATTTTGTGTCTTTCAGGCCCAGTCGTTCAGCGCCAAAATGGGCCCTCCTCAGACGAAAACGAAGCACAGAGGAGGTAAACATTTACAATGAGAGCACGAGCAGAAATAGCGTAAAACATGTAAAGCTAGTGCAGGTGGAAGACTTTACAAAACAGTAAACTAGTCTGTAGATCCAAACTCGCTAGTTAATGTTAAATGTGTAACTATTAAATGGGACCTATTATGCTTTTTCTTATTTTCTGTCATATTTTTATACCGTTACAGTGGTGCATGCTCATTATTGAGCCAATGATTCAAATAGTCCAGTCAGCATGCACAGGTAATCCCTTTGGACCTGCGAGGCTTTAGAGTGCTGTAGACACTCTTTGATCGGAATGATGTCACTAACAGCAAACATGTCAGGCATTGGCTGTAAATACAGAAGCCGTCCTTCATATTTTACAACCTCCTGTTTACGAATCAGAAGAAAGTTGGTTTCAAGGATGAGGGATGGGAGCTAAAGCTAGTTAGGATGCCTTCTGGGCACCTGCTGGGCGAGGTGTTCTGGCCATGTCCTAACAAGAAGGAGGACCTGGGGTAGACTCAGGACACGGTGGAGTGATTATGTTTCTTGGCTGGCCTGGGAACGCCTCTGTGTTGCCACAGATACGCTGGTGGCAGTGGCTGGGCTAGACAGAGGTGTGGGCTCTTCTATTTAGGCCCCTGCCACGCATCCTGGCTGCAGATAAGCTGTAGAAAATGGATAGGGGTTGATAAACGCCTAGTCTAGGACAAACAATGGATCATTTTGAATTTTGGATCATGAAGAGTTTCTCTAGCAGGGTGTAAGAATATAAATGGAGGTAGCTTCCAGGTCAAGAAAATAAAATCAATGTGGAAGTGTCTTAAACCTGCATTCTAACTGAAGGCCACCAGATGCCGATAGCTGTGGTTGCAAGGAGATTTGCGCTCCAGTAGAAGTCTATGGGAGAATAGTTTTCTGACTTGACCTCAGTAAACACTTTCCTGCTGAGTTTAAGGGCTTAGTCACTCATTGTGGGTCATATTGAATAAAAACTGAAGTGTGTTTTCCAAATCTTGGTCATGGTAGGTTTTAAAACAGAGGATTATCTTATTGACAAGTGGTTAGCCAGTGAGCAAACTGTTTACAATGAGACCTTTAGAAATGATTGGATGATGTCACGGTAGATGCGTCTGCTTGTTATACCATCTGTGATTTGAAATTAGCATGACGGGTCCCCTTTAAAACGATCAGTAGTGTTTTTAACAGAGACACAGTCAAAGCTACACATTAGGCTAATTTATCGCCACAAACTGCAGCTTTAAAGAGCCGTGAAATCCTTGCACTTAATAGGATGATGGAGCAACATCAGATGCACAAGGAGAGGGAGCGACGGACGTCAGGATCAGGTGAGGTTTAGACAAACATACCCACACCCTCATATATAAACATGCACTCTTTCTGACACTCGCGCTCACACACAAACAGGCTGCTCTGGAGACCAAAATGAATGGAAGGGTTCGTATTCGCCTAGCTACACAAACATTTTAGACAAAAAAAAGTCTACTCCGGCTGTCAGTAAACAAACTGTTTGCCCCGCTTTTTGCGTTTTTGTTTTTTTGTTTTTTTCCATTAAATGATGGACGTTATCGCCATTTAGTCAGGCAAAGCACACTTTACTTTCCCAGAGCAAACAAGTGATTTGATCGTTAATACATAGCAGAGATTCCATGCAAGCAGGTCCTAGAGGTAAATAGGCTTCCCCAGTGTGGTTTGTGTTAGTGTTTCCCGCCTTAGTTTCAACCACGACTCCCCAGTCTGTATGCCCTTATGCTTTTTTGAACTCATGCACACATATAAATGTTCAAGTCTGCCTTTTAAATACCCATACAGACTTAAACATCCTCCTTTTGTCCCTGCCGCCACCGGCAATATCAGTGCTCCCCTGTCCCTGCAACATGCTCTACTGCCATCTCTTTCTTCCAGCTACTGTTGGGGGGGGAAATGCCATATGCTTTCCGATCATGGCTCAGTCATGTTGCATTCTGCTGCTTGTTCTTTTTACAATATTTTGATTCTTTCTTATTTGCTATTGGCTTCTGTTTTTTGGACTGCTCCTGATTTTCTCATCATTACTTGCTTGGTTGCTCAGTTGTTTGCTTTTCATTCTTCTCACGTTTATCTCTTTTCTGTTTTCCTTTGTTTGTTGCCCTCCTTCGTCTGCATCTCCTCCTCTTCCTCCTCCTCCTCTCTCTCTCTCTCTCCTTTCTCTGTCTTTCTCTCTCTGCCCGTCACAGTCGTTTCCACTCTCCAATATAAAGTGTCCACCCCTCCCATCCACCCAGACACTCCTCCCGAGTACAGACATTACAGAGCTAGCACACTGCCACCCTCCTACGTCCGCGTGGCATCCTCCTCTCCTCCCACCTCCGCCTCCATGTCTCCCTCTCAGGAGAAGGAGGCGGGGGCCGCTAGGGACAAGGCCCAGCTCTCCTCCCAGCTCTCCACCTCGCTCGCATCAGCCTTTTCCCCAGTCCAGGCAGGAGTGACCACCCAGGGCCGACAGGTCCGTCAGATCCCCCTATCTCCACCCACCGCAGCCCGCCACCTTCACCTTCAACAGCAACAACAGCAACAAGACACCATGCTCCCCCCTAAACACGGCACCTGGTCTGCTTCACACATGCAGCAAATGTACGCCCAGTTCCCCCAGTCCTCATCCCCCCCAGTAATGATGGCCATGCCGGTGAAGCAGGGTTTGCCCCCGCAGCCGGTCCTCCCGGTGGCTCACCCCCTCCCACCTGTAAGCACTAGGATGAAGCCCCCACCTCTCGATCCCAATACCGTTACAGCCCCTCACCAATACCCTCAGCACCACCCCCACCCTCACTCCAACGGCCAGCCAGACGATTCCTACTCCCCTCATTCTCAGCACCTGCCACTCACACCACAGTACTGCGAGGCCATCCCACTGCCCCCTCTCACAAGTCAGACACCCCCAGGCCCTCCCCCCAGCCACCAGCCCCAGTACCCATCCACTTTCCACCCACAGCAGCAGCAACAACAACAACAACAACAACAACAGCAACAGCAGCAGCAGGTGTACCACCAGCAGGCCCAGCCCCCTACCACCACCATCACCTCTTCCTCCTCCTCCTCCTCGCCCCCCTCTTACACTGCCATGTCTGACGGGGGCTCGCCCAAGAAGACCCCCTCCCCTGTCCCCCAGCCAACCCCCATGACCAGCAGCAGTAAGTATGAGGAGGAGAGCGGAGGAGGTAGTCCCTCAGCAGAGGGATGTTACATGTTTACATAGTGTGTGTAAATAGTGTATGTGTATGCGTGTGTGTGTGTAGAATAGGTTGTTGAATGCACCACACCTGCACTGTTAGACAAGAACATGAAAAATATATGTGTGGTATCAGCAGTTAAAGCCCAAACACACCCAGAGGTCCACCCACAGTTTTCTCATAGGGTGTCATCAGACTACTTCTCAGGATTGCTAGGGTGGGAACGTAGTCTGCTTAATCTGTGTAAAGCTGTCCCACTTATAGGGTGAGACGTGCAGTACTGTCCAGACGTTTTAGACACTAAAAGTAAAGAGAAGATTTTTTAATATGCTACGTATTCATCCTATTAAAAAAACAAAACAAAAAAAACCGTCACCTTCTGCCTTTAAAATAACCAAGTTCTCCTTTCGCACTCTCACACATTTTCACTGTGCTTGGCAGGAATGTTTTCAAATCTTACGTAACTCTCCGCACTCCTTCTGCATTATAAGCTCTCTCGGTTGCTTCAGCCTCTTTATTCCTGACTGACAGAGATCCGCTCCACAGTATGTTTGGGATTGATGTCATTCTAACCGAACAAATTCCCTGTTGGTATCTTATGATTGATATAAATCTAAACTGCCTTAAACCTTTGCACAGTGCTGCTCACAATGAGTCATCTGTTATTAGTGCAATTAGTTTTATGACAGTGTAATTCCCAGGAGAACTTCAACCCACTTCCGTCTCACCAGGTATATAATCAACCAGAAATGTAATATACCTGTGTAGGTGTGCAGAGCCTTTAAAACAAACATTTACGCGCCTCTTTTTATAAATGTATATACTTCCGTCAATGTAGCTCAATGCAGCTCAATGCAGCAGAACAATAGGCCTTTGTTGCTGACAATTTCTTCAAGATTCCCAGCAAATCATGCTTCACACAGTTACAGTGCACAACCCTAAAATTGAAGAAACACAGGAATTCAGAATTGTATTTACAAGTCAGTCGACCTGAAGTTGTTCCTGCTGTGCAGGTTTTTCGCTTGCCTGGCTTGACTAACTGCCGTTATCAAACAAAATACATTTGAAGCTAATCTTTGGTTTTATTCCTGGTCCTGAAATTATTCAAAGCTTATAGGAAAATTTAAAGCATACCTCTATCATCAGCTGGCTTTCACATAACCTTCCCACAAAATAAATATATCTATATATATCTATATCTATATATATCTATATATATATAGGTAGATATATATATATATATATATATATATATATATCAGGCCCCCCAATCAGGATTTAATCTTACTCCTCCCAAGTGTTCTCATCTCTGCACGTAACCCATCTCTGCTTTCTATCGCACCTCCTTCAGCTGCAGCTCCAGCACCTATGGCTGGTCCTCCAGCCCCACCACCACCACCTGGTCCACCACCCCCGATGGCCGTGCCGCCACCCATGCCGCCTCCATTACCCGCTGGTGGAGGGCCTCCTGGTGGCCCACCTGGGGTCCAACACCAACCCTCAGGACTGGCTGCAGCGCTGGCTGGAGCCAAGCTACGTAAAGTGCATAGGGTGAGCCTCCCTGCTTTAGTCTGAGGAGGTTCAGAGTAAAGCAAGGGAATGTTATTATCATATTTTGGGCAGAGAGGTTCCACCTGCCCCCATGGAAGAAAAAAATGAAACCTATTTTGTAATGTGTCTGTGTTTAGGATGAGAGCAGCCCTCCTGGTTCTAGTGGCAAAAGTGACTCCAACCGGTCTAGCGGTGGCAGTGGCGGCGGAGGGGAGGGACTGATGCAGGAGATGAATGCCTTACTAGCACGCAGGTAAAACAACTTTCTAAACACACACAAACTTTTTACCCCTTCACCTGTCAGATCATGCAGGGACACAGAAACCTGTTCCGTTAGCCTTTTTGTTTTCCTTACAGTAAATATCTATCTAAAAAAATGTTCGTATCATATCCATGTCACAATCTATTCATACTAGTTTCTGAATTCTCACTGAAAGCTCACTCTTTTTACACAGTTTCCTCATTCCCTTTTCTCTTTTAGACGAAAAGCTTCTGAGAAACCTGATGAAGTAAGTTTTGTGCTTAAAGATATAGCTCAACATTTCTGGGAATTTCCCTTATTTTCTTTATCATCAAGAGCTGGTAGAAAAGATCGATACCAGTTTCAATTCATTCTTTTAAATGCGAGGCTCAAGCCAAGAGAGATATCCAACCTTTGAAAAACAGATGATAACAGCTAAACCAACAGGTTATTGACAGATCTTATGTTTAGCATAGAGATTACAGACCTGATATAAAACATGGACCTCGCCACTGTTACCTGGACTTCTATTTTTAGCACTGTAAATGTTGTTGCTTATTTTTTTTGGAGCCAGAAGTTATCATGTTTGGATCAAAGATTGGAGTCAAACTGTGAAATTGCATGCATAAAGTTTATCTGTGCATCACATGGACATGGATGGCTTCTCAGTGCTTGGAGCTAAGTAGCATATAAATAGAATAGCAAAAATTCACTCACCGAAACTTCAACACTGTCTTATCTGATGATTAGATCATTTAAACTAAAAAGCCCCAACACTTGTCACTTGTCAGTCAGCGCATTCATGCCCTTAGTAACACATGACTTAAAGACGTAATCCAGTTCAGCTGATGAGTTATGAAAGAAATTCATCCCCCACACACTAAAGGGATAAATAAGCTGTGGAGAACAGGGTTTAAACACGACTTCTAAAGGTCTAAATTTGAGCATTTTAACATGGGACTGACTCAGTGTTAGCACTGGTCTCAAGCGACCAGTCCAGGAATTGTAGTTTTTGGCATTTTGCTATTTTGCCATTTGTTGCTGGCATGATTGGGATAAGTGTTTAAATAAAGCTCTAGAAGCGTGACTAGGATATTTTCCAAAATGTGCATTGTTTTAAGGATGCTTTTTAAATATTTCAGAGATGTATGAAATTGCTGACCGTTATTAATAATACTCAGTGTCTGATAATCAATATCTGTCTCTCCTTGAAGGATGACTCAGGTGGTCGGGGATCAGGTCAGCAGAACTCAACAGGTATTAACACAGATGTTTTATCGGCTTTATCTGCACATATTTCAGTATATTTTAGTCCGTGACGTAGCCGAGTTATCTGATTGTAAGTATTTTACTCTGCAAGATGCTGTGAAGAAGCCATGGGAGAGATCCAACTCTGCAGAAAAGTCCTCACTGGTGTCCAGGTCTGTAGATAAGAGGAGGAGCAGGAGGAGCAATGTTCTGAAAATGAAATAGATACCAAACCTCTAGCATTACCCACAGGGATTTAGGCATAAATCTGTTTCACTGGAGCAACAGTGAAGTGTTGAAAATTCACTTTTATCAATGCAAATGATAAAAATATGTAGCCTGTTCTACTTCACTGTCCACTGTGTTTTTAGTCACTTTACCCATTTGCCTTTCAGAGTGAGGCCCATCGGCAGCACTAGTGAAGCAGACACAGAGTTTGACAGGATGAAACAGGTTGGTTTAACTTCCCATGTAGCATATAGCGCATTATGGGTTCACCCTGCGAAACTGAAATGAGACTCATGAGCTTGTTTACTGCCCCGCAGGAGATTTTGGACGAAGTCGTGCGCGAGTTGCATAAAGTGAAAGACGAGATCATTAACGGTAAGCAGTAGCAGTCCTTGTAAAGTTAAACGGTAAACAGTATGTAGCTTTTTAGTGGCAGGAAGCCTCCTTTTTCTTAAATCGGCTTTTGTATTTTCTCGCAGCCATCAGACAAGAAATCGGCAGAATCAGTACATCCTAATCTCATCCGAGCGTACAGATGGAAGAGGAGGAGCAGGAGGAGGAGAGCGACGGAGGAGCTGGAGGAGGACGGACACGCAGATGCACAGACGCGAGGACCAGGGAATGTTCTCTCAATGTTTCTGTGACCTCATAGACGCCATCGTTCGAGTTGCAGAGACGTTGTGGCAACATTTAAGTCTGCTGGACAGCAACAATAAAAGGAAGAAACAGAGACAAGAGAGCGTGGATAAACGAGAGGGACGAGCAGAAGAAACGTGGGGATGGATTAAAGGATGACTGACGTACAGGTTGAACTCAAACAGAGGTTGACAGATGGACTAAAAGAAGAAGTGAGGAAAAGAAGGACATTCGTGCTGAGTTTTGGTGTTGTGGTCCTCTCTGTGCACCTAGACTCAGTCAGCCCAGTGTTGCAACTCTTTGTTTGCCGTTCAGTCCAAGTCTTAAGAAGAAAATATTTTTGTTTTCTAAGTTTTTACTGTTTTATTATTTAAAAAAATGTGGTGATAATGATGATGATGCTGTTGATGACAATGAGTATTTTATTGATATTCTAGAGGGAGAAAGGAATCTTGCACACCCTACGTCAGCCTTTTATATTTTCTATTGTTTTTGTTTAGTTTATCCCTAACTCGTTGACGATAACAAGCACAATATGGGCATAGTGGCTCCGCATACCCACCTGCCCTCAACTGGCATATTTTAAAAAAAAGAAAGAAAAAAAAGACTTTTTACGACTTTGCTCATACTGGCGTTGTGTATCTAACCTTTAAGAAAAAAATAGCTTAAACCACTTGAATTACCTCAATTTCCACTATATTTAAAGGCATAACAATTTTTTTTTTGTTTTTAGCAATGAATCAGATAACACACAAAAAGTCTGTGTGACCGAGGTTTCTCTGTAACTGTTCGGATGTGCGAGATCACTGAAACTCGGGGATCATTCACAAAAAACAGGCCGATAACTTTAAATGTGCCACCTGGTTTTACCTAGGTATAAAAAAAAATGTAGTATTATATATATTAGTCACCCTATGCTTTGTGAACCCCACCCCCCACCAAGTATGCATGAATACCCCGTCTCTATGAATACGTTTATTTGGTTTGGGGAAAAAGAACAAAAGAAAAAAAAAGACACACACATGCAAAAATCTATATAAACGGTGGTACATTTACTATAGTTTGTTTCTATGAAAGTTCCCTTTCTACGAGATGTTAACCTTGATGATGGTAGCAATGTGGGGAGAAAAAAAGTGAAGAGGGTTGGTTGCTCTGGCAATATGCAAACCTAGCTAAGTGCAAGAGATGAAAAGTAGGCCTTTGTGATGGTAGCTAAATGTGTATTTGCAGGAAGGCTTTGGATGAATATCAGTTGTTGCATTCTGTTCACTCTGTCCGCTCTCAACTACGTTCTCATTTAAAAAGCTGGAAGTAAATTCATTCATTCAAAAAAAAATTGTCAGCTACACAGTATCCTGCTCACTGTGTGTGTGTGTGTGTGTGTGTGCGTGCGTGTGCGTGTGTGTGTGTGTGTCACTATCTTCGAGTTTGTCTTAACCTTGAAGGCATATTTTTCTTCGGATATCACAGTGACAAAAGCATTAACACACTCAGGAACGCAGAGTTTCTCCTTATAAAGACTTTTTATGTAGTGCATTTTTTTTTTAAATAGAACTTTTATAAACAAGATAATGCTTAAGACTGAATATACATTAGGTTGAACAGTCAGTGGGTGGACAAAACAACACAAACCCTGCATAAAAACAGTAGCCATGCTTGTAATTTACCGTTTGTGGTGGCTTGTGATTCTTGTAGATGCTTTCTTTTTTTCCCCCCCCGTGCTTCTTGTGATTTCACAGGCTGGTATTTTATTCTTTATATGAGTTAGTGTGTCACTAGAAAATAATTTAAAATGGCAAACACTAAATCCAAAAACAGAAAAACTGTATGATCAAAGAGTGGTCATAAGAGGCGCCTTAGCAACACCGATGTAAATGAATACTTCATGAACATGTGTCCAACCTGAAGAAACACCAGTATGGTCATTTAACAAGCCTAACACTCTGAGATACAATCCTTGTATGGCGATGCAGCTGCAACCAAGCAGAACGAGGCATCACAGAAGAAAAGGCTCCTCTTACTGGAAGGTAAGTTTCAATGCTCATTTTCCACTTCAGCATTGTTCTGCATGACGGATGTGCAGCTGCTAATCTAAGCGATTGCGCTTCTGCAGAAACTCTCACGAGGCTTGACGAACGCTTACAATCAGGAAAACTAAACGGCATGGGGTAGTGACAGCTCCGTAAAACCACATGAGAATGTATGTGACCTTTATCCCGAAGTTATGGGTTTATGTCGCCTTCAGTCACAGATAAGAAAAATTTTACCTTCTTTTTTCCGCAATTCTTCTTTGTGCTTTATGGGTACAAGTAGATTTCCACATTGCACAATGACACTGGCTGTCTTTTTATAGCAGGAATACAAGCATGAATAAATAACATCCAGTCATATGAGGTGAAATCTCATTTGTGTAAAATATGCAGCTGAAGTGTGCACATTGCCTTATAGTAACACGAGTGCAGCACTGATTAGATAACAATGTCAAACGTTATTGGGCTTATGTATGGTAACATCCACACTATGCGACAAAACTAGAGAGCATGCCGACTTTTTGTTGTGGTTAGTCGACGTCTGACAACTACAATTCACATTCTTGCTTAGCAGATCAATCAATCAATCAGAGATTTATTCCTGTTTGCTCAGCTTGTACTCCCGTTTGATTCTGGAATAGGGCCCGATGCTGTCGTCAAACACAAAGTCCCACAATACACGGCTCCAGGAAGTGTGTTGAGGCAGGGAGTCGTAATACTCGGCTGCGATTTCCTTGACCTGCCAGTTAAAAAAAAAAGTTAAAAATGAAAGAGAAGAAATATCAATGAGAAAGAAGGTGGTGCAGAAAGAGTAAATATTGCAAATGGTGAGTGTATAGCCTGCATCTGAAGTGCAGAGTTAATGTGTGAAGTATTTGAGGGCTTTTATTTATTCAACCTAATTCGACATGAGTGTATTTGACTAGAACAAATGCTGATTTGTGCAAACAGGACAGCATATTGTATGATATTACACAAAACAGTACGTCGGGGTGAATGCAGCTCGACATATCCTGACTGAAATGTTTTACTAGACAATGAAAAGGGGGCCGTGAACGGGGGTTAAAATGTAACTAAACAAAATAGATTTTTAAGAGTTCTTTAAACTCGTGGTCAACAAACCTAAAGGCAGTTAACTTGTATTAAGTGCCAACACTCTGTCCTGATAGAGGCGGCAGTTAATCATTTACAAAACCTGCCCATTAAGCTCATAAATACTTGCAGTTAATGGGAAAAAGAAATTAGATTTTTGGCATTTCCCAGTGTCTGTTGTATTTAGGTTCTAAAAGTCAGGAGAGGCCCATATCATCTGTCCACAGTACTCGGTGATATAACTGTGCTCATTTTTCAACGCTCAGTACATTCAAGTCCAAAGTTTACCTGTTATAAATCTATTTATAACAGTAATATGTTCTCACCTGAGGTAGTTTACTGCCAGGTATGCTGGGAAAGTCGTGGTGCTCCATGTGATACCCAACATTGAAGGTAATCAAGTTCAACGCTCCATAGTAGGAATACGTCTCGTGGCCTTTAAGGAACATGTAGTGCTCAGCTATGAAATGTCCAGAGATCGGATGCAGTCCCATACCCAAGATAGATCCTGCAATGAGGTAAACGATGGGCTTCACCCCCCATAAATAGTAGATAATTAGGTCTACTACAAGCTGAACCATTGCATTCTGGATCTCAAGCCGACCCACTGGCTTTGGGTTGACCACTAATGGGCGCAGGGCGTAGAATAATGGCTGGAGGAAGAGCCAGAGGATCTTCCTGGCTGGGGTGCAGAAGAACCATCCCTCAAAGTCTGTAGGTATGTCAACATCAAGCTGGTCCCCTCCAAGATACCGGTGGTGGTCGATGTGGTACTTTTTGAAGGCGGCAGAGTAGGGCAGCCCGATGGGTAGGTTGGCCCACATGGCGAACCAGCGGTTCCACTTCGCCAGCTTGTTACCAAAAGCCACGTTGTGGGAGATGTCGTGGATAGCCAGAGTCAGGGAGTGATTAATACAGCCTCCAAATGCATAGGCCCAGAAGAAGATCCATTTCCAGGAGAGGTCGTGGACCAGGAAGCAGGCCAGGAATTGGGTTAGGACCATGCCCGATACCACCCACTTCAACTGGGGATCTGGACCCATCAGAGACTTGATCTGTGGATATTTGGCTGAGGAGAGAAGCAAGAAAAAAAGAGGGATGGAAAAGAGCAAAAGCAGGAGTAATGCGATTGTTGAAAAAGAAAGAAAGAATAGCAGGAGTGGCAGAGGACATGTGAGGAAAGGGAATAATAGATTAAAGGAAGCAGTGAAGAAAATGAGGATAAAAGAAATGAATTAATTATTTTTTCTGAAACAGTGACTTGCACAGCATATGTTTCACAGTAATGTTCCTAAGGTTGCTCTCAGCAAACAAGCTGTGAGGTAGCTGCCCTTCTCTTGGGAAAACCACGCTGATAAAAGTCAGCTTTAATTGGCAGAGGTGTTGTTTTGCTGCGGGAAATGAAACTCAGGGAGAAACAAAAGTGCATTTGAAAAATCATTCTTTTTTAAAAAAGACTTTTACAATTAAAAAAAAAAAAATAATTAGGTCATACAGGTTCTGATTTGTTGCACTGGCCCCACCTTATGGGAACAGCAAAGAAATTTGGGCAGGTAAGTGAGAAAGCTTTGTGCCAAGTGATCCGGCTACTAAGACTTTACAGTCACACCATACAGAGCATATCCTATCATGAATTACATCAAAAGTTAGCCACACACCATCACGGGATGTCGCATGCAAATCTGACCTACTTCCTTAGTTTCAGGTTGTGTAATGTCTATGCAAAACTGGCTTACCTTGGTGACTAATAGATTAAAGATACTGGGGCTGGGTCCCAGTGACCGTTTCATATTTTGATAGTCTCCTCTACGGACCAAATCCCCTTTATTCTATTAATGTTTACCCAACAAGAATTCCCTGTTGCTTCCCTGCAGTCTCCCATTGTGAAACAATCATTCATCAACATACAAGCATTACATCAGCATTAGTATTGCTTTCAAATCTGTGGCTCAATGTGAGCTCACCTCCAGAGCGTCCTTCCCTTTTTCCTAACTAAAGCCGTTTATGGACCATAAATTTTCAGATGCTGTCACAGCCTGCCTCCAGGGTATGAAGTTAAATCAATGACCAGGCATCATAAAACTCCAGTAATAACTTCTTAATGTGTCCATGCAGAACACATGTTGTAAAGCCATTAGAGGATTTTGACTTCATCGTGTCAAACAAGAAAGGCCTTTCATTTGCCTTATTGTTCGATAATTTTCCAGCGTAGGGTATCAGCCTCAAGTTTCAACTAGAAAGGTCAAGGCCAAAATTAATTCACACATTATTCTATTCAACATGTGGTGGTTGATCACATGTGTGGTCTCATAAGCATCTGTAATGGCTGGCACTGCTGTCCTTTGAATGTGCAGTATAATGTTAAGTTTATGGCCTGTGAGTCCCGCCTGAGCCTTCAGTCTGCAGACGTGAAAAAAAAGCCATTTAATTTATTAAACTGTTTGTTTTTCTATCAAAAGGTGCCATTTCCATCAAATGGTAAAGTAAAAGGATCTGAAGCACAATTACCTCTAACACATCTCTCCACCACATCCCTGTCCCCTCAGAGCAGAGGACAATAAACAGTTTAATAATTTAGGATTTTGTGGTGTCAAGAAACCCACCACCTACTAGGTGTGTCTTTCACACCCAAGTAAGCATGCAAATACTGGGTAAAGCCAGGATTAAATACACTTCAGCAGCAGAGCTTTTAAAATGGATCAAATGACAGATCAGATAACCTATTAGTTTGTGATACATATTTTATAGGCAAGGGAAAATAAAAAGAAAAAAATGGAAACTCCAAACAGTTTGGATACATTCTGTTGGCTCATTCGTATCATGATTTAAAAGATTTCCCAGAAACCTGTAAAACCTTTCTTATCATTTAAGGAGTAGCATTCAGAGTGTGACAGTCATGATTTGGAAATGTGAACTGTCACTATATTCCTATTATTTCACAAGTTAGGGGGATTTGGAAAAAAGAAATGTTGAAGTGAATTAAATGTGTCACTATCACGAGCCTGAAACATGCTAATCCTCTTTTATACCCCGTGTTTCCTTTTAAGAAATAACTGACTTTAGTTTAAAAACCGCAATCAAAAGTAAACATGAAGACTGCAACATCAGATTTGAAATTCCACTCACAGCACGCTGTACTCTTATTTATTTAATTGTTCGGTTGCATTGATTTTAACTGTACCTGGAGTACACTCCAGGTACACGCTATACCTTCGCCAATAAATACACGGTTTTAAAGTAATAAGTAAATCGATCTCGTCGCACCTAAAACAGTACAAGTATGCGTAACTTCAAGTATAAGTAATAAAACTATGTGTTTATCATGAGCAGCATGTCCGTTTCTAGGTTTTCACTGCATCCATTGTGAGCTGATAGCTCGTTAAGCAACTGCTTGTAAACAGGTTTAACCGGCTACAGTTTTATAAGTAGAGTATAGTCAGGGAAAAAAACCTCTGACCTCAACTGTTAACACGGTGACTTTTAAAGCGCAGTTTCTGGCGGATTTAAAAAAAAAACCTGGACTTTTTTGGGTTGCTTTTTAAAAAAAAATTCTTCTGTCATTTCTTACCCAGAATTTCCTTTCTTCTTGAAGTGTGCGGCTGGTCAGTGTAGACCCATTCAAAGTCGCCTCTTCCACCTGTCTTCCCCATGGCTATCTACTCTGCGTGTGAGGCAGCCGGCTCCGTGTCATCAAACCTTCGAAGTATCGGGACACACCCACCTTGACAGGTTGCAGGCTGAAGGTTTAGGGTGTGGTCTCACGCCCCTCCTCCGAAAGCTGACGCAGGGGCAAACCTGCCTGTGCACCTGCTGAAATGTATGCAACCCCGCAGCGAGTGTTTTCTGTCGTGGAGACTAGAAACCTTTTTTAATATGTTGTATTAAGGGGAGGTGGAACTGTAATGGTACTACAGTAGGCATATACTCTCAAAAAATGAGTGAAGAATTTAACTGGAAAACACACACAGCTTACACACAGTTACATATTGTAACTGTCAAGGTCAGAATTTTTGCTTTAAGGTTGGGTATCAATGTTTATGTGCTTCTTTTGTTACATTTCCAACTCATTTGTTTCCACTACACAAATTATCTGTCATGGAAAAAATAGCAAGCTTTCCCGCTTTTCAGTCATTTGCTGCTTTTTTGTTTGATGTATTTGTAAATTGAATATTTCTGAGTTTGATAAGAAAAACAAAAACATTAACTTAAACATGTCCCCTTTATTTAATTTATAAACTGGATCATCAAAAAACGCATTTTACTATATGATAAAAAAACACGAACTGTGAACCCATAATGCATATAATGATGTGTATGTTACAAATAAAGACACAGTGTTTAGTTTGTGTCGTCAGATATTCATAGAATATGTGTATTTACGTTAGAAAAATCCATAATAATATGCACATTTATATTTATTTCATAAAAATGTGTATGTAATAATCTGTAAACTAAAGATCATCTACTTGTCAGTGCACTTTTTCCTTAAATCTCGCGAGATTTCAGAACTGGAGCGTTGTGGCGGCGAGAATACACTAGTGAGACTGTGGAGTTGTTGTCGGAGAGAGCGAGAGGGGGGGCAGATAGAGAGTAGAGAGGAGGGAAGGCTAGAGTGTAAAAAAATAGCAATAGGAAGAAGCAATACACGAAAGTTATCATGGCATCGGGGGACACCCTGTACATAGAAACGGATGGCTCAGAAATGCCGGCCGAAATAGTTGAATTGCACGAAATCGAAGTAGAGACAATCGAGACCACAGTTGTTGGAGACGACGGTGAGCACCAGCCTATGATCGCCTTACAGCCTCTCGATACAGATGATCCGAACTCCATTCACCCGCACCAGGAGGTGATTTTGGTGCAGACGAGAGAAGAAGTGGTGGGTGAGGATGACTCCGAACTGCACACAGATGATGGTTTCGAGGACCAAATTCTTATCCCAGTGCCCGCCGTGGAGGAGGACTATATCGAACAGACTCTGGTTACTGTGGCCGGGAAAAGCTCGTCAACAGGCCGGATGAAGAAGGCTGGAAGCGGAAAGAAATCGGGCAAAAAGAGCTACCTGAGTGGGGGAGAAATGGGCAGAAAATGGGAACAGAAGCAGGTCCAGATAAAGACGTTGGAGGGGGAATTTTCAGTCACTATGTGGGCATCGGGTAAGTTAAGTGAATTCCTGCAAGCTGGCGCCTCGCTTTGTTCTCAGGATGTGTGTCGTGTGACTGGGCCCTGCTGGGGCCTTGTCCTCCGCCAAAGTAGGAAACATTTCCCAACTCCGAGCCACTTAAACTCCATTTGAAATGTTTTTGTTTTTATGGGAAGCCATGTTTTATGTGTCGATGGGCGCCGCCATATTTCCCCGGTCTAGAAAGTATGGCGGCCCGAAAAAATGGCGTTTATTTGGCCGACGAAGATGGCGGCGAGAGTGGGAGCGAGTGCAGCTAGCTCCGCTAGGCCGCTGTGGCGCAGTTCAGTTCAGCTCAGCTCAACGAAGTCGGTGGAGGTGGTGCATTCAGGAACCCCTCAAACATTACAGTTTTTCCCCTTTAGTCACGCGTTTTTTAGTCACATGATTTTAAAAATACAATACACTGTGTATTTTGTTTTGGAAACTGTATCATGTTTTTAAATTCTTTGCGTGACCCCTAGAAAGTGTGATTTTTATCAGCTTGATATAGAAACTGGTTTTTCATTCAAGTGGCTATTCAACACATGGAGAAAATGAAAATTGAGGTGATTTAAAAAAAAACACATCGAGTTTTAATGTGAATTTTATTTGGAAAACATTTTTTTTGTAAACTTTGTGCACCCAACCTCACCTTACTTGCGTTTCTACAATGAATCGTTATGTATTTAACGCAAAATCTTTTCAAGTTTCTTTTTTTCCTCACATTTTATGCTGAATAGACTGTGACACAAATGCACCATTCGCATTCGTACTGTTTGGAAAACTGTTTATAGTGTACTAAGACTTTTGAGATTAAACCATTTGCAACTCAACAGAAATCACCTATTTAGCAACAACCTGATTTTCCGTGATATTTAAGTAGGAAATTAGTGAGAGCACAGAGAGCTCAAAATGCACTGCTGTAGTTATGGATTTCTTTTAAAAACTGTCCCTCTATCTTTTAGATGACAAAAAGGACATAGACCACGAGGAGCAAATCACAGGAGAAAACTCTCCTCCAGATTATTCGGAATACATGACAGGGAAAAAGCTTCCTCCTGGAGGCATCCCAGGCATTGACCTGTCAGACCCCAAACAGCTGGCAGAGTTTGCAAGGTAAGTGGTGATAATGTTGAAACACAGTGCAGCTTTCAAAACAAAACTGTATTGGCTCCATGAAAGACAGACAAGAAACACTGCTGAAAACTCTGCAGACCTGATAGATTAGATGCAGTTTTGCACACTCTAGTTTTGTTTTGTGTGAAGTGCAGCATTGAGCATAAATGTAACTCCACTTTAACATATGTAAATGCATTACATATGTTAAAAATGCTAAAAATAGCACTGTATGCAAATAAATGCTATTTATCTCTTTTCTGGGGGTTTTTTGTTTTTGTTTTTCTAATGCTAGTTTACATGCAGCTACTTCCATTTCTGTTGCAGAATGAAGCCGAGAAAAGTAAAAGAAGACGACGCGCCCAGGACGATAGCCTGTCCACACAAAGTACGTGTGCTCTGCGAAGAAACAGTCTGCATGTTGCAGTAAAGAAGTTTGCTGATTGTTGTGTATTTGTTATGACACCTCTTTTGAGAATATGCAAGTGTGTTATGCATTGGCATGCCTTTATGTGCATACAAGTTAAACTAACTGTGTTTCCTCTTCCCTGTCAGGGATGTACTAAGATGTTCAGGGACAACTCTGCAATGAGAAAACACTTGCACACCCACGGGCCTCGGGTGCACGTCTGCGCAGAGTGCGGCAAAGCGTTTGTCGAGAGTTCGAAATTGAAGAGGCATCAACTCGTACACACGGGAGAGAAACCTTTCCAGGTGAGGTCCCACACGTGGCACGCTGTCAGTTATTTGGCTTTCTCAGAAAGCCTGCAAATATTTACTTTGATTTAATAGTAGGACATAAAAATGCATACGGAAGTGTTTACCTTACTTGGCTGGGTTTGTGTGTTTTAAGAGTGGTTATATGCAAATTTTGCTATTTCATCATAAGGCTACTGAGCTAAGTTATACGTGAGCTAAGTTGAGACATGAAGTAGCATTAACACTCTCTCTGTCTCTTTCCCAGTGCACATTTGAGGGCTGTGGCAAGCGGTTCTCCCTGGACTTTAACTTGCGCACACATGTGCGTATTCACACTGGAGACCGTCCGTATGTTTGCCCCTTTGATGGCTGCAACAAAAAATTTGCCCAGTCCACCAACCTGAAGTCTCACATCCTCACACACGCCAAAGCCAAAAATAACCAGTGAATGAGCCGCGCTTCAGACGAACGACAACGTAAGCAAACACTGGAGGATTTGACCTGTATGTCCACTCCTTCGACAGCCAAATGATCCCTTGGCCTGCTTTGTTGTGACATAAGAAGTCCCTTTGTGTTGCCTCTAGGTAAAACGTTTAAACGGAAAAAGGCGTCTTCACAAACTTTTTGATACACAGAGGTTTTCAACAAGCAACTTGTGAGAACCCCGACCCCCTCAGGCCTCTTACCCTACTTTGGCTCTACCTGGATGGAACAACTTAACAGTTTCTTCTTGTGGAGATATTATTTCATGGATCTGCACCCAAGAAACTTATTTATATCTTAAGACGAGCAGTTTAAAAAAAAAAAAAAAAAAAGTTTTTGCAATATTCTTCAAATTTGCGTCAATCCTTAGCAATGACACATTTTCAATTTTGTACTTTTCCCCAAGTGTGCATATTGTACACTAATCAACAGAAGCCCTTTTCAGACATGGGATCTGTGAAAGTGATGGCGTTCTGTCCTTCAGATGTAGGTCATTTTTATGTTTATGTTTTTCTCAAAGTTTTATTTAGACACACACACGACAGTGATTGGGAGAGTCGCAGTACGCATGCAGTACTTGCCCTTCCTGGAAAAGCCTTGTTGACTCTGTGACAGCAGGTTTTCTCAGGATCGACTCTTTTCACTGTGTTTTTAGTTTCTTCTGTCATCGTCACTAAGAGCAGGTTGTGTGTATATGTGCTGCTCAGAGAGCTGCACGCTGCCTCTCGCACACAGGCTCAGAGAAAGAGAGATGTCTCTTCTGTTTACTGAAAGAGGAATGTCTTTATCATAAATTAGAACCTGATTTTGGAGAGATTTGTATGTATTGCTGTTGAGGGCATTCCCTCATGAGTTCAGCAACTCGCAAAGTTTAAATGGAAACATGCACAGTCAAAATCACTCACATGCCCCTCTCCTCATTTGACTGCATGCATTCAGATTTGTCTTGAAAAGTTAGAAGTAAACGTTTCCAGGTCCGACCTAACGAGATTGCCATTTAAGGATAAGCGAACATACACTTGGGTAGCTGATGCATTCAGGTGCCCTCAAAATTAATGAAAGGGATTGCATGTCTGAAAGGGGCTGTAGGCTCTATGGTAATGTATGTAGTCAGATTGTCTCTGTAGCTCTTCTTCGAAGAGGTTTCGGTTTGTTTTACCTCCTCCCTTTCTTCCTCACGAGTGTGTTTCGAGGATGTGACTGGGTGGTCTCTGCATATTTTCATTTTCTACAACACAATATCCTGTAGATCATAGACATGTGATTTTCAATAGTAATCAGTGATTAAAATATTTCCCCCTTGCACTACCAATGCAAAACAGTGTCATTTGTTCTCAGTTTGAAATCATTCTCAAATATTTTATACTTAATTTAAAAAAAACAAAACAAAAACTAAAACCTCCATTGTTATATAACTGGGATACTTGTACATGTTTGATACTATAGAATAATAAGAATGTAACAGGTTAACTTGTCAGTCTTTCACAGGGAAGTACCGAACATGGGTTTCCTCTTTCATTCAAATAGAAAATAAATAAGTGGAACTTCTTTTTGTTTAATCCTTTTCCATAGTGCGTACACACAAATGGTAGTTTTATGTCATCTTACAGCTTGAACTTTAGCGGTTACAAAGGGTCATCTGTAAAAATTAGTTTGTCGGCTTGTTTTTCTTCGCGTGCCAGGATACTGAAAACAGTAGAGGCCAGAGGCCGTGTTGACATTTGCATTGGAAATGACAGGGCACAATTTTCAACTTTAACTAGTTTGTATAAGGTCTTTAGTCATAACCTACATCTATTACATGTATCTATTTACACTTATTTTCAATGCATAATTTGCAGATTATTCTTGATTAATAATAAAGTAAAATGTTAGCTTCAGAGTGTGTCGATTGACGAATTCACCCACAGGTAAATGATGATTGAGACTGGGGGGAGACAAAAATCCCTGAGAGGGTTGTGCCACAAAGACTGATCGTTGTAAAAGTCAAATATGTACCTCCGGCTCCTGTGGCAACCCATTGTGACAGCCAAAGGAAGCTCTAATAAGCTCACATTTCCAAACTGCAAATGGTAAAAATGGTAAATGGCCTGTATTTGTATAGCGCTTTACTAGTCCCTAAGGACCCCAAAGCGCTTTACACATCCAGTCATCCACCCATTCACGCACACATTCACACACTGGTGATGGCAAGCTACATGTAGCCACAGCCACCCTGGGGCGCACTGACAGAGGCGAGGCTGCCGAACACTGGCGCCACCGGGCCCTCTGGCCACCACCAGTAGGCAACGGGTGAAGTGTCTTGCCCAAGGACACAACGACCGAGACTGTCCAAGCCGGGGCTCGAACCGGCAACCTTCCGATTACAAGGCGAACTCCCAACTTTTGAGCCACGATCGCCCCAACTGCAACCATCATCTTTCAAACATCGAGGATAATACTGAACACCCATCTGACATTTTGTTGTACATAATCTGGTTTTAATCAGTCCACAAAAATAGCAAAGGCAGTGCTTTCACAACAAGTACAACAATGCTGGTGGGTAGAATTGCTGAATCACTTCAAATCCACATATTACAACACATCTTGTCATTTCACAGCAGCAAATCAAGATTTCAAAGGTCCTCTTAATCAGCACACCACAAAATATGTTCCCCTTTTTAGTGCACATACATGAGCGGTGTTTTAAAAATCTCAAACAACACGATGACTTGTACCTAGTTTATCCCTGCCGAGTAGTTTGGAAGTCTCGTTCCCTGTACAGATCAGATATTAATCCAGCTCACAATCATTAACAATCAACAGCACTTATTTTAAAACAAGCTGTGCATAAGAAGTGATTACAGTATATATTTCCACCTTTTCAATAAAGTTATTTAATCTTTTTGCATAGCTGACTGTACGTCCTCACTGTGTATCTAGAGGGATGGATGTAAAGCCAAGAATATCTCAAATCTGGGTCAGTTATAAATGCAGTGAACAGCAGAAAATGGCAGCTGTAGTGCAGTATTAAAAAACTACCACTATAATTATCCCTGACAAACATACTTGAACAGTTTGAAGCCTTTAAATGAGAGGCGATGCAATTTTCCTTAAATGATTCAGCAAACAAAAATCTTTAGGAGTTCAATAATCCTTCAACTTCAAACGTATACCTGAATAAAACCAAAAGAGGCAACCTAGAGTATAGCTATTCGACCCTTTTGCCTTTGGCATTGTGTGTCTGGCGTCTACTCTCAGAGCAGGCGCTGGTGGGTTATTTGCAGCTAATCACTCAGGAGGACAGCCAGCAGGGCGGGATAGTTTGGCGTACCCCAGCCGGTAACAGGATCCCACGAAGGTGCGGCACAGAAACCCTGCCCTTGAACCTGCTCGTCCAGACAGCCATAGTGGCAACCTTCAGTTACCTTGAGACAAAAGTGAACGCCATTTAGGAACCAGACCTCGACCATGGATATTTGGTTTCTTGTTTTAAAAAAATGCCTTCGTGAATAACCGTCATAGCAGTAGCAGCGTAAACAAAGCTTGTTTTTCGGTTAAAGCGTCACAGTATCTATGTTATGTAATCTATACAAGTGGAGCATTCTTCAATAGTTTGGTAACAACAAGAGTCCTCCAATAATTACTTCAAGTACTTATCTACAGTAATAGTATAATTAGCTGCACTTACATCAAATAAGGCCTTTCCATTCAGCTTATAGAGTCGGGGGTTGAGGAAGCCCAGGGCAGGCAGGCCCTTCATGAAACGTTGATCATTGATGAGGGAAAGCATACCTCCGACTACAGGGGTCGATGCCTGGATGGGTAAGCAATGCATGTGAGATGCAATGAGCCACAAGAAGCAGACATTCAAAGCGAGTGATTTAAGGTAAGTGCCGACTGCGGTGGTGAATGGGGGTGGCTACACTCTGTAAACTCAAACATTTCTTTAACTGAAATAAACCTCCATTGATGTGTACATTTTTGTACCAAATGTAAAGGAAGCTGAAGAGTGCAACATGGGGGAATGAAGCATCAACCTTTTAGACCTTCACTCATTTTAAAGCAAATCCCCTGTAGCTATTGAGTTTGCCTGCTCAGATCCATCCTAACTGCACAGTCTGTTCTGGAAACTACAGGTACAGGTATGTATGGTATAGATAAATGTGTGTACAGATGTATGATTGTGAATTTTTGTTGTATGCATATCAGTGTGTAGGTATGCATGCACTTGTCTTACTCTATATGGGCCATTGGCTGGTGATTTGAAAGTCAGATGAATATTTATATTATTCATTAGACGGGACCAACTCCATTTCAACCACAGAATCTGTGTTATTTATATACAGATGTCTAATATATTTGTTATGTTGCTTCGATGAATGTCCATACACATCAAGTGTACTTTGTTGGAAATAAACTTATCTGTCCAAAAAAACTAAACCTGCAACATTTTAGGAGCCCATAGAGGAAAAAAGGCACCAGCTTTGTTTAGTCTGTCAGTTTGCCCATTAGGCTAATTTTATGGTTCTTCCGTTTCTTTTTTCCTCCTCTGCTACATTGTCAATTCTCTATTTGCTACAAATGATACTGACCGAGGTCCCCGACACCCACGGGACAGGCACTCTGTTGCTGACCACCCAGTAATTATCAGATAGGGCAGCCATGTCTGGGTAAGCCCTTCCGCTGGTATTGAAGTATGACTTAGGAGGGAGAGATGTCGCTACAGTCTTTAGATAGCTATTCACCGCAGTGGTCTGTGGGAACACACACAGAGCACAGATAGCACTGTTTACACTGACTTTTGAAAAAAAAACACGATGATCACTGGATAAACAAATGAACGGAGATGGCTCATAAATGAATCTCTCACTAAAGGCTGATGATTTGATGATATTACCTGGTAGTCGGGCATCTTAAAGATGTTGCTGAAGCCTCCACCACTGATGGAGTCTGTGACTTCATACGTGACCTTATAGGGGTTCTTGAAGGATGTGCCTCCTACTGTAGTCACATATGGGCTGGAAACAAGAAGCTCTTTAAATATAATTTTTTTTATATAATAAACTATCTGTTGCAAATAATTACACGCTGCTTTAGTTTCACAAAACTGGAGTTGATGTTTTACCTTGAGGCAGGGAAACTGGGCCTGAAGGTGTTTTCTTTGCCCAGATGTCTGCATCCAGCACCACTGTCACCTGAACACGACACAAGATCAGGGTGATTATAAGTGAGGTGACAGGTGATCGTGCAGCAAATCTTACTAATGACTGGCAGCCTATTGACTGTTGCTTTGGAGCCGTGATAAAAAGCAAGCAGAACAAAAAGGTATTGCGTACACACACTGTGCCATCAGGGGTTCAGTATGAAACAATGGTGCTGTATTCATGTTTCAAGTGACATAATGATCTGACAATGAGAGTGACTTTACAGTCAGGTGACATATTGCCAAGGAGACAAAGCCTCTTATTTTCTTTACACGATCAGGTTTTTCTTGGGCCTCTAAAGAATTCCCCAGTTATTCAAGTCAAGTCTCATTTTTAACCAATGTGACGAAAACCACAAAAAGCATCACAACATGTCACACACATGTTACTGTTACAAATGTTACTGTTATTACTGACCAGAAGCAAAGAGCAATGAGATTCCTCTGACGCCGGCTTTCATGAACTCTGTGTTGATGCGCGTCATGTAGGCTGCAGACAGACTGTCTTCATCATCTCCATAGCTGATAGTGTGAACCCAGGGCAGGTCAGTCATGTTGCTGAGCAAAATCATCCACTGGAGGAAAGGCTCCTGGGACTCATGGCGACCTGGAGGCACAGCAGAACAATTTAAAGGGAAAAAAAAAACGTTACTCTGTGTGGAGGTTGTTTTTTTTCTTGCTTTTAACTTCAAGCTCTGACCTCTTTGCTAAAGGGGTTATCATTTCTATATCATGATTTTGTTTTGAATAATCTAAAAATAGAAAGACAAAGTCTGAAGTCTCTCTTTCTCATACCTGGATTGGTGAAGACCCAAGTGGAGATGTTTGCCCCTGTGCTCATGATGTACTCTACATCCAGACTGGCCTCTATACCAGCTTTTCCTCCCCCCTGGGTTCCTACAACTCGATCCACCTCAGACCGATGCTGGAAGCCACCACCGAACATGGCCATGAACTCAGCCAAGTCGGCGGGATGGTAATACTGCTCCAAAAACTAAAAGAGAAAGCAGCTAGCTAAAGTGAAAAATTACACCACGTTATAGTCAGATTAAAGACTTGGAGCTGAAGGTTATATGGGTAGTTGCAACATTTAACCTTTCATCCCTTAAATAAAAGGTGAGTGTATCATACTTGAGCTACAGCTTGGCTGTTGTTCTGAACTGATCCCACATCAGCTGATGTTAGATTGTAGCGAGTCCTTAAAACGGCAGGAGTCACCCCGAGGTGAAACCCTGCCTTAGACGTCTGCTTCTTGCTGAGATCCAGTCCCTTAGGAGGAAGACGGTGAAGTCCTCCAACTGCAGAAGCATACACACATTAAAAAAAAAATTCAATCCCACATCCACTTTCTTAACCACTTATGTACTTCAGGGTCACGGGGGCGGCAGTGTCAATGCAGATCCAAACCTAATCATATGAGATGCTCTCATAAAGTTCAAAGACTTTGTCATAAAAAATGATGAAGTCTTTGAACCCAAATATATCTCCTCACCTGCATCCCCAGCCCACTTTTAGTGTAGTTTCTATTTATTCCTTTTTTGATTAGTCACTGAAGTGCCATTCTGACCACTTCCACGTGGGTATTTACGATTTCACCAGAAATATCCGAGAGAAACCCACAACTTCTGTGTAAAAAATTACCCTGTGGCTAAGCACCGGGACCCACACACCAAGCAAGAGTTTCTAAGGAAAAAGTGAACAGTGCAGTGGTTAGCGGTGTCACCTTACACCAGCAAGGTTCCTGATTTCAATTCTGGCTGTACTTAAGGTGGTTAGAATAAAGCACTATATGATGATTAAAAGTGTGATTTGTAGGACTTTAACAGGTCATTAACACTGCAGAAGCGGTGAATACATGTAAACACACACACACGGGTCAGGGTCAAACTTGGGTTCTACTGTAACACCCTGAAGCTTGTGAGGGAGAATATTTGGTGCCACACTGGAGTTTTCTTGGCCACAATGACAAACCACCCGAAAATTTAGGCCCTATGTGACATTATCCTCTTCCCCAAAATACAATTCCTGGTAAAAAAAAAAAAATGTAATGAAAAGGTTATTGAGGATCCAGTGGGCAGTAGTGACATCTATTCAAGTGGACTGAACGGGACAAAGAAGCGATCTAAAAAAAAGAAGAATCCAAGCTGGAGTTCTTGCAGCAAAATGTGAGTAGGTGTATTTTTTTTGCAAGCAATCATAGAACTTTATGACCTAGGTCTAAAAAACCCAACATAATAATTAGCAGCTTTTGAAATGGAGCTCACCAAAGTCAAGGTGATGATGAACGTCATCGGGAACCGAGTATGGAGCTGAAGACCTCACTAAATAATGTCCATCTCTCATATAACGGTGAAATCTGCTTCCTGGAAGTAACTGCTCTGCAGTCCTGAGGGAAAAAAGCAAACAAAAGAATTCAGTACAACTATCATTTACTGTCATTACCATGCAAACACATGCAAGTCCATTTATGTGTGTTTTAAAAAGGAAACAATGTAAAACAGATAAACTGGAACTTCTAGTAAGTGAAATCTACTCCTTGTCTCAGCCTTGATTTATGAATTTCATTTTACTCCAGGTCAATGTCTGGGTTTTTTTTTTAACCCAAAACCGCATAAAGAGGAACTATATCACAAGATACAAGCATTAGTGCGAGATTTACACTGCTACAGAACTCGTGTTGAAGAAGTGACTTTGCGCTTTAACTGTGTCATGAGCAAGTGAGTTGAGTAAGCAGAACAAATGCTGCCAAAGAAATATGCTTACTCTGCAGTCATGGTGCACTGCAAAAAGTCCTGAGTGCGAACAGTTAAGCAGTTTGTAATCCCATGACTCTGCAGCCAGCGATGCACCACCTTTTCGGTCAGGTCAGAGGGACGCACGAGGGAGGCTACTTCCTCCAGACTGAGATGCTTACCTGGAGTGCAAACGAGCACAGGTTAACATTTAAAGGAGTATTTCTTTCTGTTTTTAAAATGTAAAGGTTGCAGTTATCGGATCGATCCTTACCATACTGAACTGAGTCAGGGTCTGACACCAGCCTGAGCTTTTCCTCCAGCAGGTGAACATTCTGCTGCTTTAGGGCAAAGGTCAGTTCGAGCTCTTCTGTGGGACCAACCCGATCCACATGAGCCCACTCCTGTGGTATCCTGTGTAAAGAGGAATAAAAATTTTGAAAATGTATTTTAACAGTCAGAAATTAATGGCAAACATTTAAATGGCTGGGAGACCTGGTATAACAGACTTATTAATAAACACAGCACCCAGTAATTAATTACATATGAATTATACCTCACTTTACAGTCTATAGCTAGCAGAAATCCAGATGTAACTTAAAGTAAATAATACATATCATAACAGATTTAAAATTGTATGTTTGCTCACAAGACATCCTGGTCTGACTCCAGATATCCACTCCAGACCACCGAACTGAATAAAAAGGGCAAGGAGAAGACCAGTCTGCTGGAAGAAAGGAGAAATCAAAGCATTAAAAATCAGATACACCCAAAACAAACCCGGAAGTTTTGTCAAAAATACAATTACACTTGGAAGCAGCTAGTGTTATTTCTGGTCGGTAACAAAAGATGTCTTGATGCATCACGTCTCAATGTGATTCAGGTAAGAGGGTAAAATTAAAATCATACGCATTTCTTCCTACCTTCATGCACACATAGTGTTATGCTAATGCTACATCTATTACAGAAAAGCGCTGTTTAGTTTATTACAGCTTTAACGTCCCACGGCCACTTTAACCTGCTACATTAGCAGCAGCTATAGGTCACCAGTGACTTAAAAAAACGTGGGTTAGCTACGTTTAAACAGTTCACGATATCGCACTCTTTTCTTCATTATTTATGAAAATAAGCTCTGAAGTTATCTAAAGCACTCACAGTTTGTTCATGGTGTCCTCTCCTGTTCCAGCTTTCCAAACTCAAGCGACCAGGTTAGTGTATGCGCACTAGTCATGTGACTTTTTTTTTTTCACGTGATCAGCAACCGCTGCCTCCTCCCTCCTCCTCCCCCCACCACCACCAGCACCGATCCTTTAACACGTTTGTAATGTCGTGTGTTCTGCTAACTTTTATTTTTGATTTATTTATGTTTGTTTTGTTTTTTTACTGCACGTAAACGCTGCTCCTTAACAGTATTTAAATAGAAAAAGTAAACTGGGTTCAAATCTGTGTCACAGCTTCACTTTTGCTGGTTTGGAGGCAAGTTTTGTAAATTTCCTGCTATGGTTTGGATATTTCTGTCCACTCACACTTCTCCTCACACTTCTCCTTCACCACTGTGGACTTGGAATGAAAGGAAAATTGTCTCCCCAACTAAAAGCAAAAGAACAAAAACAAAAAAAAGCTAGCTAACTTAAAATAACTAGACGGTAGAAAATAACTAAAATAATATTGCAAACTTAAAAAACCTAACTATAATAACACATACCAGTGTGGAAAGACTAAATTGAATAATACACATATATTTACTAAGTTTGTACTGTAAGTAGGGTTGCCAACCGTCCCTTAAAAAACGGAATCGTCCCGTATTTAGAAACGAAAGTACACGTCTCGTATTGAGCTAATAAGGGACGCACTTTGTCCCGTAATACAGTGAGAATCAAAAGTAGTCTATAAATGTTAATGGAATTAACGCTTTGTTTGAAAACATAATTCCCAGCCCCTCTCCTGCTCTGTGACCAATGAGCTGACACTTATGACAATTCGAGTATGACAATTCAGATTACCGCTTATCTCATTGGTCGAGGAAAGGTCGCTTGCGGAGAAAATACCGGAAGACAACAGATGACCACAACAAGAAGCATGGCCAACAGGAAACAAACTGGGCAAACACTGTGCGATTTATTCAGTCGCATGAGCTCGGATGAGCTTTCCAAAGTTCTACAAGTTGTGCCTCCATCGCTTGTGTCCAGATCACACGCTGCACAGCCGTGCTGCTCCGTCTTTTTCACCGATGTTTACGTGTTTGCGCGTGAGCACGTACCCCACGTATACTACACGATGCACGACGCACGATGAAAGCCAAAATCGGGCCGATCACCAAAACGATCGCACGACTCAAAAATCGGCTCAAAATGGGCCAAAAATCGCACAGTGTAAGCCCAGCATTAGACCAGCAATGTTTGTTCCAGCAAAGAAAAAAAAGGCTGCAAAAGTACTGGGAGGAATGGGAAAAGGAAAACACCTGGCTGGAAAAGTGCACTATAACACCTATAAAGCGCACTGCACTGTGTGCCGGCGCACTTTTTCCATGCTTCTAATGGTGGGCACATGAAGAACATGAGGGGCGTGAAAGCTCGGGGAACCCTTAACCAATTTTTTGTCCACCAGGCCACGGCAGAAGCAGATATGGTATGTAAACACTGGTTTGTTTGTTTGTTTTTTAAACCCTCTGGTTAAGGTTAATATGGGCATGAGCAGTGAATATCAGCCCTATGTGGCCAGAAGTGTGATAATATCATTTATTTTGTGTAATAAACAACTGCAAGGATAAATGATTACAACAAATAGATGACTAATACATAAAAGTAATACATAGATGAATAATGATGATGAGATATGATGCGTAATCATGGGAACAAGCGGGTTTACAAACGGGAGCAAAAGCTGAAATAATACCTCAACTGAAGCCAGTTGTACTAAAAGCACTATATGTGCACTGTTACAAGAATGTTTTTCGTTCTATTGTTTTCTATTAATTTATATAATTTTAAGTTAAGCAGGACAGAGTTCTTTTAAAGAAAGATTTACTTATATTCTCAAAAGTTAAGCATGACAGGCTTCTGTTTAAGAAAGAGACCTGTTTTATTGTGTTAATATTGTCATTTTGAGCTAAAAATAAATGGCTAAATGATCATTTGTTTCCCATGTGTTCATATCACAAAGAATATGCATCTACTATCAAATTCAAATCAAATGGTTAAAAAAACAATTTCACACACAAAAAAAAGAGCTACAAAATTCACCACACTGGGAAGGGTGAAGACAACTGGGTCGCCCGGCCCTGGCCACAAGGTGTCCCTTATTTATTTTTCAGGGAGTTGGCAACCCTAATTGTAAGTCTGGTATATTTCTATTGTGGTACAGTACTGTGCAAAAGCCTGGAGTCAGCTCTCATATCTCAATATTTTGCTTCCAAGTACCCAGTCCTTGTACCTGGCCTTTTTCAGAGGAATGCTTTCTTTGTTTGTTAAACCACTTAACACTGACTTATGAATCATTCAAAGATAAAACAGGCACTTAACTCAATTGCTGAACCAGTGTTGTGTCTACACATAACAGACAGGTCAACAGCAAAGAACCAATTTTAAATGGTTTCTTTTGGCACTTTGTTACTAGCAGCCTGTCACAATAGGCACATGGTTTCTTCCCATTTCTTTGGTTGAACCTTGAAAAATGTGAAAGACAACACTGTTTTGCAGCATTAAATAGTATTTTGCACCAACAAGGTGATTCCTAAAGAACTGTTAGCCAAAAACTTAACTTAGCATATCTTGTCATGGTGTGCAAAACAATTGAGGAAAAAATTGAAAGTGGATAAGAAACGGCAGGCCTAAAAAAAGATCCACAGCAGGAAAAGCAGTTAGTGAAAGTCATATCCTTCAGAAAAAGGAAAAATCCAGCAAAGACCTGAGAAATGCATCTGCTATTCACTGAAGCCTCATCACAAATGTGGCTTCAGTGAATAGCCACAGGAAACAGCAAGAAAAGGAGGACTGGGATAGGTCTTTTCTATTATTCAAGAACTGGACTGATCTTATGGAGGGATGAATCCAGTTTTGACATTTCTGGCTCATCATCATCAGTATGTACAGAAGAGAAATCTTGTGGTACAGTATCTGTACAATGAAAATGAAAATTCTTAAAGAATCAAGCACCTTCTTACCTTACAGACCTAAAATACTGTATCACCTGAATAGAGTACTTTGCTCTACTTTTCATTCCTAGATTTAAAAGTAGAATAGGAAGCAGAGCATTCAGCTTCAGGCCCCTCTCCTGTGGAACCAGCTCTCAGATTTGGGAGACAGACACCCTCTCTACTTTTAAGATTAGGCATAAAACATTACTTTTTGACAAAGCATATAGTTGGGACTGAATCAGGTGACCCCTCCCTTAGTTACACTACAATAGGCTTAGGTTGCTGGGGGTTCCCCATGATGCACTTTTTCTTCTTGACTCACTATGTGTTTATACACCAGTCTCATTTAAATATTAGTTATTAATAACTCTTTGGCTCTCTTCCACAGTGTCTTTTTGTCCTGTTTCATTACTTCCAATCAGTCGCGACAGATGACTGACCCTCGTTCTGCTTGAGGTTTCTTCCTGTTAAAAGGAAGTTTTTCCTTCCCACTGTCATCAAGTGCTTGCTCATTGGGATCTGATTGTTGGGAGTTTTTCTGTATTACTGTAGGGTCTTTACCTTACAGTATAAAGCACACAGAGACAACTGTTGTTGTGATTTAATGCTATATAAATAAAACTGTACTGAACTGAATTTTAATCAGTGGTGTTAAGGATCTTGTCAAAATTATGAATGTGGACAGTACCATGTGGAAGTATTACTGAAGCAGTGTGAAATCATCTTGACAAAGAACAGAATAAAAGGCAGCCAAAAGAAAGTGTTGAATTTCCTTCAGGAAGCCTGTAGAACTAATCCTGAAGACTACTTGAGCACATCAAAACCAACTATCTCTGTGCAACTAAAGCATAAAACAATAAACAATAAACCATAATTAAGAATGGGGGGAAAAAAGGTTTATTATAAGTAACCCTTTGGTATATAAAAAAAAAAAAAATGCACATACACAAAAACTATATTTACACTATATTTACAAGGATGTACTGCAAGACAACAGCAGTTCTTTTTTATTCTCTATTAAAACTGATTTTACATTTGCAACTATTAAATGTAGACCACATTGTCTCAACACAAAAATGTTTATACGTTACAACATTGGAAGTTATGTACATTGAAGTGGTGAGGAAGACTGGCAACAGATGTTTTGCTGTTCATGTCTCAAGGTGGGGGGATCCCACCTTTGCTAATTTTGACTCATTTGAAGAATTTCAGATTTAAAAATAAAATGAATAACATGACATTTCATTTCTGGCTTTGATCAGTCGTTATCTGAGAAGTAGAAATCCTCCTCCTCTTCTTCACTTTCAGACAGCGCCTCATTGTTTCCAGGGAACATCTCCCAAACCACGAATGTATCGTTTTCTAGTGCAAAAGAGGGGAAAAAATAAATAAAACAGGTGGTCAAAGACAAAAAAACAAAACTCTACCTGCAAATTTATGAACTCTTTTCCTTTTATCTATATATTCCTTTTGTACAACTGTTACCTAATTCTTGAGGACACTTACCCGTGTTGCCACATCTTCTCATTGTTCTTTTAACTGATGGTGTGGGCGTGAAGCTCTGAAAGTCAAAAGAAATACAGTGTTGTGTGAAACAAACTTCCATGAAGAAAAATGTCACAAATTACGCCCAATCTGTTAGGAAAGAAGTACCTTTGAAGGAGGTGGGAGCTTGCAGGCGTTAAACTGATTTTTTTTAATCCTCTTCTGCAGTTGATACACGTACTTATCGTCATTGTCCCTTTAAAATCGAGGCAAAAATTAAGTGAAAATGCTGTTTTCCTTCACTCATCTCATTTCAGGTTAGAACAGACGTTCGCCCACCTGTTTGGAGAACCCATCATGCCTGGAGTGATATGCAGACACTGAGGAGTCTTTACTTCTGGGAAACGTGCCGACATAGGGGTCAAGGGTTCCAGGTCCGACACTGCCAAGTCTTCCTCGTCCTCGGAACACAAGGAAGGGAGCTGCATGTCGAGGCATGGTCAAGAGGAATGGTTAGTTGTTGTTTAGTGTAACGACTACTCATAAAAAACCTGTTAAAGGGAGACAAACCTCAAAGCGCTTGTTCTGCATGTATTCAGAGCTGAAAACGTCATCAACATTGTCTCTGGGCATAGTCTCCAAAAACTGACGCACTTGCTGTTTTCTCTTCAAGGTTCCCACTCGGGCTGATATCACAGGATGATCTGTAACCAAACACAGGCAAACGTAGGCATCACTGGCTAAGGCTATGTAAGGTTAAGGGTGCTAAATTCTTGTATATTTTATTCAAATCTGTGTAACAACACAAGCTCTACACTGTATTTAAGAGAAAGCAGTAGATCAATAATGAAAGTACCTTTTGGCTGTAGGCCTAAAATTGTCCCATTTTACTTAAAGAGTAAAATGGGACACAAAGTAGTGAATAGTGAAGTAATACTTTTCAATGCTGGAAAAATGTCCCTCAAAGCTATTGATAAAACACCTCCTTTAAAATGGTACACAAATTAACTAGCTTGCACAGTTGACATCCCAGAAGTGGCTCTTCATACCTGGAGCTTTGGGCGGCTCCATCTTTTTCTGTTTGGGTTTCATGGCTTTCTTAGCAGGAGTGTGCGATGCTCCCTGGGATGTGTGCTGGCTGTGGCACTCTTCTGCAGAACGGGTTCCCACCATCCGTGCTACCTTTGCCCAGTAATTTGCCATGTGCTTAGGATAGTAGGACACAGCCCTGGCAAACAGAACATAGAAAAACACAATTATAACCACAAGAGAGCAACAAGGCTTTACTGAGGATACAAAACTCACTCTTGTAGTCTCATCAGCTCTGCCTCTGTCCACTTATCCTCATCGTGCTCCGGCGGTATGTTGCCCTCGTTCGTATTGTGTTTCTTGCTGGATTGCGTGGGCGCAGCCAAAGTCTTTGTGGGTGCTGGTGCTCTGGTGCATTTGCTTGACTTGTGTTTTGGTTTGTGCCTCATCAAGTTATCTGAATCCTCTGACTTGGTGGATGAGGAACCATGTTTTGGCTGAGGCCTGCTATGAGCATTTCTACTGCTTTTACTGTCCGCTCCTTTCCTTCCCCTCCGTCTCCTCATGGGTAACTCATTGTCCGATGACAGATTCTGGGATGTTTCATCATTCACTGGGGGAGATTCTAGGGGATTTGTGATCTGTTTTCTTGTATTTACTCTTTTTGCAGGCCTGCGAGTGGCATGTGACCCATATTTTTGGGACTTCTGTGCTGAATACTCTCTGTTCTGTTTTTGCTCTTCAGATCCTGGTGAGTTGTTTGCTGCAGAGCTGTGGCTCGACTTTGACTCCCTGTGAGTGTTCCTGCTGTCTTTACTGTGTCCTCGCTTCTTCCTCTTAATAGATAACTCATCACCTGATGACAGCTGCTGTAATATTTTAACTGAAGGAGTTTCTGGGGAATTTATGACAGCCTGTTTACTTTTAGATAAACTTGCTGAAGCCCTACAGCTGCCCTGTGACTGTTTTTGTGACCTCTGTGCTGAAGACTTTTCATTATCACTGTGGTGTTTTAGGACAGTGTCCACATGTAGTTCTCTTTCTTTAGCAGGACACTTTTGACCAGACCTTGTTATTCTTCCTGCCCCCTCCTCAGGGCTCCTAAGTAGCTCTGCAGCAGGTTCGAGAAAATCAGAGTGATTCCCGTCTGGTTTAGCCTTGACTCTGTTCCGTCTGTGAAGAGGAGCCTTGACATTCCTCAGTAGTACTGATGCCTCCTTTTCACCTAGGATCAGAGAACACAGTTTCATGCAACATGTACTTTAAAATCTCACACTGCTATGACTAAAGCTCCAAGAGCGTCTTTACCTTCACTGCAGGGCAAGAACACACAGACGGGCTCCTGCGACATCCCTGTAGACAATGTTGTATTGACCTCCTGTGGAATATCAAAATGAACACAGTTGGAAGTAACTCACCCTTAATTGTAACACACACAGGACCAACTTTAAGTGCTTACAGAGTTGCAGATGGAGGTATTATAACATTCATGGATGGTAACGTTCATGAATGCATCCAGAATGACGCGTCCTCCTTTCCAGTACTCCAGAGGTGGTTTGATTACTCGACCACTTCGAGACACTTTCATGCTAGAGGAGGAGGCACCGATGGGAGGGCAGGATTCAGCTAGAGAGAATTAACAGAGAAAGTAAAATTACTTTATTGTAAAAACAAAAACAACAACAATTTATTCATGCCCCAAAATCCACTTAAAAAAAACAAAAAACGTCACCAGGTTTGTATCTTGTACTCACGTGTTATAAAGGAAGTTTGCTGCTTCAAAGAACTGTTGATGAGGGAGGCCTCCAATTTTTGCTTCAATTTGATACCACTACTTTCACTTTTCTTCTGTCTTCCTCTGCCTTGGTTGCTACAGGAAAACAAAATTTAGGTCTTAACCAAGCCCAAAGGTGTACAACAATCAATCTAGACAAATTATACAAAAAAAAAAATTAATTTAGTCACAATCTCCCTGCAAAAACAAACACAATCTATTGACTGCAAGAGCAGGGGTGTGTAATTAGTGTTCTTACTCTCTCGACTCTGTCAGCATCTTGTCATAAAGCGCCTTCCAGTTAGGAGGAAAACCCCTTTCAAACTTTTTCAAAAACCACCTGGGAAACTCTGGGAAAAAAAGAAAGAGTAAATCCATGTAATACCATGCATAGGACTCTCTATACAGCTTTGCTTCATCCTTTTATCCATTTTTAATTTCTTTTCCCAATTGGAAAAAGGTTCAAGTTGGCTTACCGGATTCAACTTTCAAGTTCATCTTCCCAACCAGGATGTAAACCCTGCCGGAGACGGTCTTTATCATAGAATTAGAAACCCTGTGCATGATGACGTTACTGTTCCATGGTATGTTGTCTTCCCTGGGAGGAAAAGACCAGCAGTTAACTGTGAACCTCATAAAAATCTTTTGGATGAAACCAAAAAAATGTCTAAGTCTAATGTCTAAATGTCTATCAAATGAGAAAAGCAACCTGACATCATGTCATTCTCCTCATTCACAAAGTTCAAAATTACATCAAACAACACTTACCCGTGGATTCCATCAACAAAGAGGCCCTTGCTGTTCTTCCTCAGGAACCACTTTTTGAGATAAATCACACTCTCCTGCCAAAGGAGGGAAACAAGGGGACAATGATGAACCAGAGAAAACTCGTATAGGGAAATGCAAACTGCCGCTGACCTACTTTTTCAATTTGCTCTTAAAATGTATCAGTAATCTAAACTGTTTTTCTTCAAACAGCTGGAGTTTTCAGGCTCAACCGACACTTTTGTTCACTTATATTTCATTAAGAGGCATTTGTTTTACTCACGCTGGGGAATGTTGCTTGCTTAGGCCACTTTTTGCACTTGAACACAGCTTCCTGTCTCTTCGGAATCAAGATCTTCGGAGAATTGAGCACGAGCGGGTCTTCGAGCAAAACGGGCTTCGCTGATGCAGCCGAGGTCAGAGCGTCAGCGGAGGGGTCGGTGTCTGACTGGCAGTCAGCTGACTCTGATATGCGCCGGCTTACAGGAACATCACTTTCTGAGGTATTTGTAAACACACTGTTGTCCCTCTCACCAACACTGTGAGGTGTGGAGAGAGGGCTGTCTCCTGACTTAAGGGAGTTACCTATGGGAAAGATATTGTGCCATAAGCAAAGGTGTGTTGTGCACAGTGACCTGGGAAAACTCAAACTATATCTATAGAAACTGCTTAAACCGGATGTGCTGCTTTTTTAACACCATGGCACACTCACCTGCATTAAAGATGTCCCTCGTGGTATTGATAGCGTCATGAACTCCCCGCAGTTCCCTTTTGCTTTCTCTCTCCTTCATATAAGCAAACATCTTAGCTGGAGACATTATAGGAATTTTTTCCAAAACAACACCACAGCCTGTTTCAAAACAGAAGAAATATTTTATTATTATTCTATTGTAGGCGTCTACCAGGTGATTTCTATACACCTCTATATTCTGATGTAAGGTGGGGAAATGCAGGAAAAAATGTCTCACGTCTCTCTGCCACGGATTTTCTTGGTGTAAACATGTCTTCGGGGATCCTCTCTGGTTGGTCAGTGGAGCATCCTCTGATGTTCATCCAGGTGCTGTGGGTGTTCTCCTCGCTGAGAGCAGGGGCTTTCCTCTGCCGAGGCTGACATGTGAGTTCATTTCTCACCTCCTCAGCGCTGTTGGTGTTGACTTTGTTAAACTCCTGCTGCTCCCATTTTCTCTTCCTCAGCCTCTTCACCATGGGGGAAAAGGCACTGGCTGTAGACAGGGGTTTGTGGAGAGGAGCGCATTCTTCATCAGAAGCAATGCTCTTGCAGTCACTTTCGACAGGTTGAACCTTCAATGGAGTCCTGCTGGACACGATGAACCGATCCGAGTCTCTAACCTGAGGAGGTTCTTTGTGGATATGATTAGTCAGAAAGAGAGGGTGAGATACGGCTGTCGACTCCAGGAAACGTCTCTCCCTTCTTGTGCATCCAAGTCCCATTTCAACCACTGGAAGCGTTTCCTCCAAAGGCTTGCGGATAAAGTCTGAATACGAATACAGGGAGGTTTTCTGTGGACTCTTAATGGGCGAGAGAATCAAAGGCTGGGCTTCGCTGCCGAACCTCTGATTCTCATCGAACTCCTCGGTCACCCAGATCCTCTGCTGCTGCTTCCTGGGCGACTTTAAATTAACTCTGTGCTCCTCTCGAGCGTTGTTCGGCGGACCGTTGTCGTCTTTTGCGCACATCGCTTCCTTTTGCACCTTGGATTTGAGCTTAGCAAAAACTTTGGCCGGAGATTCAAACTGCGGTTTTGTCTGTTGTAATAAATGAAAATACGAAGCCATGGTTCTCGAGCTGAAGTTACCTGATTGTAGATCCGAGGCGTTAGCTAGCAGCTAACGAGCTAGCCCGCAAATTTTAAATTTCTCACCACCGCCGCCTTTGGCTCAAACCGTGTGACGTACTTTCACAACAAGTACGTCACTGCCGCTCATCTCTGGAGTTTTGTTTTTATGAATAAAAACTTTATTTAAAAGTTTGAAAACGTTGCATTCTGTAAGTTTTTTTTAAATATATTTTATTATTTAACATGAAAATACAAATAAATATGATACTTTTATTACTCACCAAAGGTTGAGCATGTAAAAAAAAGTAAATAATAATAAATGGATAAACGAAGAACTATACATATATAATATTCAATATAATTCAATCTAAAAATGTCAATTAAATTTAAGACTAAAAAAATGATAACCAGCGTGATATGACTTCAGAAAAGTAACTGATAATTAATTTCTTTATGAAGAATTTTATGAATGTAAAATGTAATTGATATGTTTGTGTATTTTAACTTATATTTGTTCTTTATCATGTAGTTTAAATTATTAAATTCTTCTAGTTTTACACACACACACATTCTATTCTCTTTAATTGTAGCCATGTATTACTCTAACCACTTTCCATTTGTGGATAAGAGCTCCCCAAGAGTAAAATCACTTAACTTAAAGTCTTTATTTGCATAGCAAATAATAAAAAAAATTTTTTTTATGCATTTAATTAATTTATATATCATAATTCATAGGCCTAGCAACGTATCATACTTTCCATTGGTACTTGTACTTAAGGAGAATACTATAACGCAACTAGTATGCACAGGTCTTATTTATTGTACTCTTTTTATTGTACAGCGCTTTGTGACGGTTTTTCTGTAAAACGCGTTTAATAAATAAACTTTACTATCTTGATAACATGCATATACATGCAAAAATACGCAAAACCTGACCGTTTCTGTTGTAACTCACAGACAGTTCGGTGATTTTTTTAACCCCTGCATTTTCTCCCCTGCAGAGGGCAGTAATGAGTACAGAACCCACAAAAGTCCAGGGAGGAAAAACCAGCCCCGAAGAAGAAGGTGCCTTACCACGCAGGCGCAATCTTAAAGTGACATTACCGTGTTGAGTGTGTTGTGCTAAAAATTAATAGGTGGAGAATTTATTTATTTTTTTTTGTATTTCCGTTATTCTAACTGGGCTAGATAACGGTACACTTTAAATGAAGGCGCGTGAATAACAGACTGCTGCAAACATTGGGATATAAAGTGCTTTTTGGCTGCCTTCAAACCGACGTTGAGTGAGTAAAGTGATGCAACATGGCAGCAGCGGCTGTCAATAGGGGCTTTCTTTCAGCATTAAGGACTCAAAGTTGGTGTCAGACCCAAAAACTTAACTCGTTAGCTGAGAGGACAGTCAGTCGTGTCTCCTCTGCTGTGATATGTAACCACGAGGCTGCAGGAGGACACACAAGCCTGGACAGGAGAGCTCAAGCTGGGGAGAGAAGAAGAAGAAACGGTCAGGACAGCAACAGAAGCTCCTCTTTGCTCACCTCTGTGTCGGTGGGTTTGGGGCTCTGTGGTGCGGTGCTTCTGGATACTGAAAAAGACCAAAAGGGGGACAAAGAATTGGCAATATCCCGGGGATTTCTCCAGCACATCCTCCCATCGGCTCAGTGCGCTTCTCCCTTCAAACCAGACAGTCCCCGATTTAAGTACAACTTCATTGCAGATGTGGTGGAAAAATCCACTCCAGCTGTGGTGTACATTGAAATCGTGGGCAGGTGAGTTAACTAGAGAGGTGCCATTGATAAATGTCAGTGAGTTATTTTTCTGTGTCTGTGTGTGACTTATTCGGTTATGTTCCTAAATCAAGATTTCAGACAGCTGTGAGAGCACACACTGGAGGTAAGCACTCAGTCCCAGAAGCTGATCTTACTTGCCCGGACATGTACCAGAAAACACGAGAAAAGGGGCTTTTTTTGTTTGTTTGTTTGTTTTGTTTATTACAGATGTAACAGAAAAGGACCCAAAGCATTTGTGATTTTATTTTCAAAAAACATCATCAGCTGCTGATATACTTTAACAGTGGATAGTCTTGTTTTTTATCAGTAAGTGGAATCAGGTAAAGTCCTGACAGTCAATCCCCACCTTTACTGTTTGTGTCACAATAACCTTTTACTGTGTGTGTTTAACTTGAGCAACAGTTCTCATAAAGGAGATCTGCTTTTACCTATTTTCAGTCCAGTCCTTTTACCTGACCTTTTTCCTGAAGAGTTTTTTTTTTTTAAATTGTTTGTTAAGCTACTTAATGCTGACCGATGAAGCTGAAGTGACATTAAAAAAAGGCACTTAACTCATTGGAGGAATAATGGACAACTTGCCTGAGAACCAGTTTTTGAATTGTGTTTTTAGGTACTTTGTTACTGCAGCTTGTCAAAAAAACACATAGTTTGTTTGTTTTTTCTTTAACTGAATCTATACAAAATGCCAAAGATAACAGTTTGAAAAGCATGAAGTAGTATTTTTGAATCAAGATGATTCCAAAAAGCTATTAGCTGAAAACATGACACATCTCAGCAGTGCGTCCTTCAAAAAATTGAGGAACCTGGACAAGTGGAAGACGTTTCCTTTTTTTTTTTTTTTTTTTTTAAAGAAGTGACAAGCCTGTCTAACAGTCTGTCTAAATGAAAGTCAAAAGAAGACAAAATCCAGCAAAGACCTGACACAAGACCTGAGAGATGCATCTTTAAAACACAGTGCACTGCATTTCAGCCTGTGATGTTGGGGATGTCAAAATTTATGGAATCGCAAACAGAAAAGTAACGTCAGATCTTGATGCTACATTTCTGTTAGTATCTACCAATCCATCTTTTGATTGGTGACAGTTCTATTTTTTATTATTATTATTTTTTTCAGTATCACAATGATGTCAAACAAAATCAAACATATGTGGATAGAAAAATAGAAAGACTATTACTGAAAACTACAAAAAAAATTACAAGAGTGTGTTGATGAATGAAGGTGATCACACCAAATATTGACTTTAAAACTAATTAGAACTGTACAAACACTGTTTTTGCCTCATATACCGTTACTCTATGTTTGCAGGTTTCAGGGAACTTATATTCAACAAGGAACTTATATTCCATTTTCCTAGACACATATAAAGAAATGAGGGGTGGCTCAAGACTTTTGCACAATACTGTATCTCCTGCCATGATAAACTAACCCTGATGAACCAGGTTCAGTAACATAAGCTGCATTTACTTTACAGACACCCGTTCTCAGGGCGAGAGGTCCCAGTGTCAAACGGCTCCGGTTTTATCATCAGCAGCGATGGTCTCATCGTCACTAATGCCCACGTTGTAGCCAACAAGCGAGGTGTCCGTGTGAAGCTCACCAATGGAGAGACGTACAGTGCCAGCGTGCAGGATGTCGACCCTGTGGCGGACATCGCCACCATCAAAATCTCTGCGAGGGTGAGCAAGAAAATATGGGCCAGTCTCAGTGAAAGGAGCTAGACTAGCATGTGTGCTTTCACCACAGACAGAGAAATAAAGAGCTTTATTTCAGATGCTCTTTCTCTCCCCTGACATGCAGAACCCGTTACCCACTCTCACACTCGGCCAGTCGTCTGACGTCCGACAGGGAGAGTTTGTTGTTGCCATGGGAAGCCCGTTTTCGTTACGAAATACAATCACATCGGGGATTGTCAGCTCAGTGCAGAGAGGCAGTAAGGAGCTGGGCCTGTCCAACTCCAACATGGAGTACATACAGACCGATGCAACCATTGATGTGAGTACTTGAATAGAATATATTTAAACTGGAATATGTTGATAGTGTATTTTCAGTGACTCAGGCGTCTCCTGTCGTGTTTCTAAATGCCACATTTGACTAATTGTTTTTCAGTTTGGAAATTCTGGAGGTCCCCTCATTAATCTGGTGAGTCACAAGTCCTGTTTGTGTGTCTCACTCTCACACACTTACACTCTCTCTCTCTCTCTCTCTCTCTCTCTCTCTTTGTGATGCAATACAGTGGCAAAACCGTTGCCTTGCAGCCTGTTTCCGATTGATGTATTCTAGTCTATTGAAGTGTTTATTTTAAGTCACACAGCATGCAGTGCTGGAATTAAAGTGCTCTCCAGTAAGTAGGCATAAAATGTGCCTTGATTTCAGCCACAGGTATATACAAACACATGCTGATTGGGCTAACACCACAGAAACTAAAACCATGATAATACTTTAAGTGTTTACTGAGCACACCCATTAAACACTGGTGAAAGAAGTAAATCCTTTGGCCAAATGCCTCAGACCTAGATCCAACCTAGTCAACATTTACAATTCCAGACCATTTTTCCTTCCAGAGCTACTTCAGCAGAGCTTTATACATGCTATACTTCACTTTACAGTGGCTCTCATTTGTTGGTTATAAGAGCAAGTCTATAAATAAACACTTTTAGTCATATAAATGGAACTAATACATGGTGTTAATGTAATGAAAATGAGAAGTACTAAAACATAATAACAAGGAATAATCTGCTGTAGAGCGACACAAGCTGTAAAGGATTTTATTTATTTGTAATGGTGATCGGCTAATTTATACTGTGTGCGTGACCTTCACTGAGATACAATAAGAAAAGATTTATTTTTTCAGATGTTTCGCAACAAACATGAAACTAACATGTACTGTCTAATATAATAACACAAGCGGCCTTTAAAAACCTTAAAGATGCATATTTGTTGGTCAGTATTCCCTTTAAAATGCTCTCCCTTGACCCAGAAAAATTCTGCTGATCTTCAGCCATCCTGGCGTTTTGTATGATATAATCATAAACCTGAAACTCCATTTACTTGTCATACTGTTCACATAGGAACAATGCAGTCTTTTTGCCTCATTTGTTCAAATGTGTTGCATTTGTTCTTTACTGTAATTGATGAAGGAGTAATCATATTTTCAGACACATTTATTCGTATTTGCGCATCATTAAAATGGCTTCACTTGCTCTTTCTTCCCACTGAAGGATGATTTCTTTGCTTGTGTCAACAGTCTGTTAAGAGTGTGGGGTTGATGTGATTAGCCCGAACAATTTAAATGGCCAAGTCATCTCAGTTGATGATGCGCCAGGTGTCTGTTGACTAAATGGACTTTGACAGTCAAAGCACACACCCTGTTGGATCTGATCTCATAGTTCCGCATATCAGTGCCTTATTTCTCCTTTTATTAGGATGGTGAAGTCATTGGTATAAACACCATGAAGGTTACCGCTGGCATCTCCTTTGCAATTCCATCTGATCATGTGAGGCTTTTTCTGGAGAAAGCAGCCAAAAGAAAAAGTAAGAAAACTATCAAGAATCAAAAGCAATGCATCACACCTTTTTATGTGGCTTTCTACCTCATGGTGTTATAAAAAAATATGTTAGAAAACCTGCAGTCTTTCATGAAGTTCACACATCTTTTCTCACCTCTCCCAGGCACTTGGTTTCATAAGGATGAGACGAAGCAGCGGTACATTGGTGTTATGATGCTGACGCTGACGCAGAGGTAAGTGTAGTGAGCGATGCCCCGTTAGAGCAGCAGTGCGCAGTGTTTGATCTAAAACAAGGTGTTTTCCGTGTGTTCCTTTAGGATCATTGCTGAGCTGAGGTTGAGAGACTCATCTTTTCCGGATGTGACTCACGGTGTCCTGATTCACAGGGTAATCATGGGCTCTCCAGCTTACAGGTAAGCATAAAGGATAAAGGATGCTGCTTCTTTCCTCCAGTTCAGCAACTTATATTGAGGTTGCTTTAATCTAATACTTGTGTTTGTGGTTGTAATTAAGACGCAGGCATATGTGAGATGTTTGTACAGACTTTTAGTGACATTGTGTACACTTACTTTAGTCATTATTGCTGTATTACGGGGTATTTACAATGGCCCTGAGAGTTCAAATGCACAGCAACTTTAGAAAGCACCAGGAAATGAATGAAAAACACAAAATGGAAGTTGAATAAAACAGAATAAATGTGCACAAAAAAATCTCACAAACACAATGGAAGTTTTTTGGGAGACACAATAATGTGACGGAAAACTGCAGAAGTGACAGAAACCAGAACGTGCGAAGGCTTGCACTGAGACATCAGGATTCATCTGTGTGAAGAAAAGGCAAAGTTGTGTGTGCGCATGATTCATATGTGTAGAGGTTTTTTGTTTTTAAAGCTGTAGATATGTTTGCCATTTGTTCTTTACTGTAATTGATGAAGGAGTAATCATATTTTCAGACACATTTATTCGTATTTGCACATCATTAAAATGGCTTCACTTGCTCTTTCTTCCCACTGAAGGATGATTTCTTTGCTTGTGTCAACAGTCTGTTAAGAGTGTGGGGTTGATGTGATTAGCCCGAACAATTTAAATGGCCAAGTCATCTCAGTTGATGATGCGCCAGGTGTCTGTTGACTAAATGGACTTTGACAGTCAAAGCACACACCCTGTTGGATCTGATCTCATAGTTCCGCATATCAGTGCCTTATTTCTCCTTTTATTAGGATGGTGAAGTCATTGGTATAAACACCATGAAGGTTACCGCTGGCATCTCCTTTGCAATTCCATCTGATCATGTGAGGCTTTTTCTGGAGAAAGCAGCCAAAAGAAAAAGTAAGAAAACTATCAAGAATCAAAAGCAATGCATCACACCTTTTTATGTGGCTTTCTACCTCATGGTGTTATAAAAAAATATGTTAGAAAACCTGCAGTCTTTCATGAAGTTCACACATCTTTTCTCACCTCTCCCAGGCACTTGGTTTCATAAGGATGAGACGAAGCAGCGGTACATTGGTGTTATGATGCTGACGCTGACGCAGAGGTAAGTGTAGTGAGCGATGCCCCGTTAGAGCAGCAGTGCGCAGTGTTTGATCTAAAACAAGGTGTTTTCCGTGTGTTCCTTTAGGATCATTGCTGAGCTGAGGTTGAGAGACTCATCTTTTCCGGATGTGACTCACGGTGTCCTGATTCACAGGGTAATCATGGGCTCTCCAGCTTACAGGTAAGCATAAAGGATAAAGGATGCTGCTTCTTTCCTCCAGTTCAGCAACTTATATTGAGGTTGCTTTAATCTAATACTTGTGTTTGTGGTTGTAATTAAGACGCAGGCATATGTGAGATGTTTGTACAGACTTTTAGTGACATTGTGTACACTTACTTTAGTCATTATTGCTGTATTACGGGGTATTTACAATGGCCCTGAGAGTTCAAATGCACAGCAACTTTAGAAAGCACCAGGAAATGAATGAAAAACACAAAATGGAAGTTGAATAAAACAGAATAAATGTGCACAAAAAAATCTCACAAACACAATGGAAGTTTTTTGGGAGACACAATAATGTGACGGAAAACTGCAGAAGTGACAGAAACCAGAACGTGCGAAGGCTTGCACTGAGACATCAGGATTCATCTGTGTGAAGAAAAGGCAAAGTTGTGTGTGCGCATGATTCATATGTGTAGAGGTTTTTTGTTTTTAAAGCTGTAGATATGTTTGCCATTTGTTCTTTACTGCTAGTTTGTCACTTCTGAAGATATTCTGTGTCACACTTGTTTTTTGAGCATTTGCAGAATTTAAAAAAAAAATTCAACTTCTGGTCTGTTTTGTGTAGGAATTTCTATATTGTTGAACCATTTATTTTTGTGTTGTTTATTTTTATACAAGTTGACCAGCTCTTACATTTACATTAACCTCATGCAACACTATTTCTAATATACAGGCAAGTAAATTTATTTTAACGATCACTTCAAAATGGTCTCTATCAAACTTTCGAAGGAAACATCTCCTGTAATTTGACACTTAGAGATTGTAGATAAAGCAGACAAAATATTTAACATTTTTTGTTGGTATATAATTGTCGTCTGACTTGTTTCAGAGCTGGCATGCAAGCCGGAGACATTGTGCTGGAGATAAACGGGGCCAAGGTGAACACCTCAGAGGAGATCTACCAGGCCGTCCGCAGCAGTGACAAAATCACTATGCAGGTGCAGCGAGGACAAGAGTTACTCCACCTTCACATTACTCCCGAGTATATAGATTAATGCAAACCGCATTATTTCATGTCAGCCGCTGGCCAGAATGAGATGTTAGCTTGTGTATACTAGAAAACTGTGAATGCTTACAGTAACTGTGTTCAAAAGAAAATGTTTGCTGTTTAATAAATTGGATTTTATGTAAAAGTTTTCTTATATTCTCCAGTATTTCACTAACATTTGGAGAGGTGTCAGCTTACAGTGAATGTGTAGGCATTTTAGCCACAGTAAGTGTTACCTGTTTAAAACTACACTGGTGCAGTCTTCATGGTGCCATTTTTCATTAAATGGTAAAAACCATGTCATGCTCACTGTTTATTCATGGAGGGGTTCTCAGTGAATTCTACCTCTACTTTCTTACTTATTGCTCAGAGTAGCCAAACTTGTGTCTCTTGTAATGATTTGTGTTCAAAATGCATTATTTGTAAAATAAAAGCTCACGGAGCCTGAGAGGGTGCACTTTATTAAAGCCATTTAATGTTGTTAGGACAGCAAAAGGAAGCAAGAGAGACCCAACACTATGGCAAGGATGAATGGTATTAAACTGACTACCATTACATGAGCACAGAAGTCACAAATGTTGCCGCTATGATGATGATGATGAGAGTAACATATGAAGTCGCACTGATTTAAACTGCTTTGAGTATGTCACACACAGCAAGGACCAAAAAGGAAAAAAAGACATGAATTCAATTCATGAATGTTTAAAATGCCAATCCTGCATGAGAAGTAAACGTGAGGAGGTTATTCGGATTTCATTGAGCACTCTGAAGCCATAATGAGCAAAATAAAATTTCCCTGGTATATGTACAGTAACACACACTTACAGTAAAGTAATAAAGTGACATGTACTGGACTGCTACACAATTTCATGTATTAACCTCAAAGACTGATAGCTAATAAATTGAGATAACATTTATTAAACAATATTTTAAACAATATATTCATACTTCTGGACTAAAGACATCTTATTAGGTACGAGTACTACAACATACAAGTATGGGAGGAAAAATACAATTGTTCAAACCCCATTAAAACTACTTTAAAAAGGCTTAATATATATTGCTGGTAATATTTTTTCTTTTTAAGAAAATATAAATTGTGCGACTGAAGCTTACAATACACTGCTGGCAGTGGCGCCAGATTCTGTGGTGACCAGCTGGGAATGGGTCATCCGTCAAGGCGCCGTGTGCTGAGAAACTCCCAGGAAGAGAGGGAAAGAAGAAAAAACTAACCAAGAAAGGACAGCTGGACATCATGGACGATGCCTGAATCGCTCGCACTTAAACCCAATTGCTGCTATGGTGTTTGTCACGGTGGAATGCTGCAAATATCACAAGATGTGCACAAACAGCAGCCAAACTATAATAAACTCATACAGATACATAAATAAGGGGCAGTGGGGGTGGGAGGTCTTGGAAACGTGTGTGTGTTTGTGTTTTGGAGGGGGGCGTTGGGGGTTGGGTTGACAATGTGAGGAACAAATTGTAGTGTCCAGTCTAGTCCAGCAGTGAGCAGGCTAAATATTGACTCAGTTGATGTGGTCCAAAGCACGAAGCAGCTCCTCTCCCTGCAGTAAGTACTGACGACCCTGTAAGGGTGCGTTCACCTCGCAGTCGTCGCGGGTGAGGAGCGGCAGGCCGAAGGAGGAAGTGGTGGCCTCTGAAGTGCTGCCAAGCAGGCGACTCGCCAAATCTAAGATCGGAAAAAATCCAGTTGAATCTCTGATGTTCAATTTCAAGTAACACAGTTAACACTACTTACAAAAAAGAACTAGTTTATTCACCTGAAGACAGCAGAACGATGGTCCTGGTTGTACCAGTCCCTGAAGGCTTCAGCTTTTTGCCCTTCTCAACCTGCTGCTGGAGTGAAGTTCCCTGAAAAAATAAATAAATAAATAATGACGGTCCCACTTCCAGAAGTCAGATTATACCGACTATGTGTATATGCTGAGGACTAACCTGTTCTATGATCTCTTTTAGGTCACTAATTTTTCTTTTGCGCTGTGCATTCTGAACTGCGAGGGTCCTCAGCGGCACCTCTTTCTCCAAATGTGGGGCTCTGCAGCACACAAAAAGTAGGCCTTAGCTATCCTCTAAAAAAGGTCATAAAAATGTAATTTGGCCAAAAAAATAAAAAAGTTTAAGAGATGTTACCCATTTGCCAAGATGGTGGGAGGATGAGGAGCATCTACAGGCTCCACAGGTGGTGCTGGGGAAGCTGTGCGACTGCCTGGCGCACTGAAGGGGGAGCTGGGATAGCTGTGGATTGGAGTACTCTCGAGGGACTTGACTGATCCACAAGACAAAGGCTCTCCTGGGGGCAGGCTGAGTAGCTGGAAATCATCATCCATGGGAATGTATGGAGCTAACATCTCCAGATCAAAGTCCTCCATTTCCTTATGAGGAAACAAAAAGTAAAATGGATAAGAATACAGAAAACTCTGGTTTATGTGATTCATGACTAACTTAATTTAAAAAAAAAAAAAAAAAAAGTAAAAAGTGACGCTTTTTCTAGATTTACTACCTGTGTGTTGAAGGGTGTTTTGGGCTCTGTATCAATAGCAAACAGCTTCTCAACCAAGTCTAGCTTGAAGTCCGAGTTCATCTCTGAATCCATGGGGAAGCAGAAGTCCAGTGGACTGCCGGGCTAAAAAGAAGAGAAGTCAAAGGTCATTTTTTTCCAATAGATATTACTGAGTGGTTAAAAATATTAACTGTCAATGTCTAATGTTGACAACAAAATAGTAAGTCAGTTTTACCGCTGGGGGCCTGTGGCTGGTTGTGGTAGTAGACTGGGCTGGAGCATAGCTCTCAGACTTTGAATCCTCAGAGTTTGTGCTGGAAACATTCAGAGGCTCACTGGGTGGCAGAGGGGAAAGAGGCAGAACCAGCTTGTCATCTGTGGAGGGAAGCATTACATCGTTGTAGAGAGGGACATCCTTCAGAAGATGGATATCTGATTCTGTACCTGAGGGTAGACAAAGGTCAGAATCGTTTCATTTAGCAAGAAATAAACCAAGTTATGCTGTTTAAAGAAGTTTAAGTGTGTTTAGTCGGGCACTAACCGGGGCAGCTGAAGTCCAGGGAGACGATCGTGTCTCCGGCAGCTGGTGCCAGCATGGTGAGGGCTTCAGGCTCTCCCTTTAGGTGGTCATACAGGTTAATCGGCAGCTGGGTGACTGCCGAATCAGTAAGGATTTTGAGTACGTTCATCTTTGGGCCTTTCACCACCTTCTCCTCCTTCTGCACTTCCTCCTCCTTCTCCAGTTCAGCCTTCTTTGGCTCGACTGGAGAGAGCTCGACCTGGCTGATCTCAACTACAAGCTGGTCTTCCTCCTGCTGTTCCTCCTTTACCGGCTTCACATCTGCAGTCTGCTTCACTGACAAGATCAGTTTCTCCTCCTGGATGCCACTACAACAGAGGAAGGACACGATGGAATTATGCTGCTGTAAAATTACTACCAGTGTATCTCAAGTAAAAAGATGAAAAAATAACCTAAGGGTAAGGGTTAGGATTACAGTGTTTACTCTGAAAAAATGACTTCAGTGAGACTTCAGTGTACCTGAGCACGAAGTTGACACAGACAACACACTGTGGCTGGGAGTTCTTGTTGTTGTAAATGACAGTGGCCTGTGTTTCCACCCACACGAAGCCTCCTTTCTTAGCCAACATTCGGTACTGGCCTGTGCAGACTTGGCCCTTTGCAAACACTAAAAACATCAGGAAAAAAAAAGAAAAAAAAAAAGAGGAGAGATTAGAAAAAAAAATAAGTTAGGCAAAATTAAACAGCTAACATCTCTTTTAGACTTTTAAATCCAATTATGTTTAACATTTTTGTTTATGCTTACAGTTGTGGTGGGTCTTGGTAAGGTGGTCTGAATCCAGAGCATGGTAGTACTCATACACAGAACGATCCAACAGATCCTCTGGATCATAACCCATGAGATCAGTGATCCTAGAGAAACAAACAATTTATTTAGATTGAATTCTGTAGTACCTACACTGAGCACTAGATGGCTCTGTGTCACTACACTACAATAGATAGAGGGATGCTGATGAGCGCCAATAGCGAGAACATAGGTTTAAGAAGCTGATTTAGATTTGATCCCTGTATCTTAAGCATATAAGACTTTCTCCCACTGGCAAACTAACCTCTCATCACAATACGTGAACTTCATGTCCATCGTGTGGCGGCTGAGGAAGGTCTTAGTGTCCAGAGGGACCTCAATGTTGGAGGGGTGTGGGATGGGATCGCAGATCAAAACCAGGTAGGGCACAGGTGGCTCCTTTTGCCCGTTGGTGCCCTCTTCGGCCGGGCTGTCATAAACGCGCACGTGACCTGTGCAGTGAAGCACCTGCAGGAGGACAACAGTTGTCATTCAAAGACCCCGAAGGTTACAAGCAGACCATAAAGATCACCTGAAGTGACTTCAACTAGAAAATATGAGTATATTCATAAAAATGAATCATTCAGCACTTTAGCCTACAGTTTATTGTACTACAGTTGTGTGATGATTATGGGATGTACTTTTGTATTTTGTGTGACCACAACATATTTTTTTTACTTTCAGTCCTTTGACATAATCTGTTAATGAGAAGCACTGCAAATTTAAGTATGTTCATTTCCTTCACACAGTAACATTGTCTGCCATAACTCAATGTAGTTTGCATCATTCACTTTTATGGATGCAAACTAGTTTTCAAACACATTGATCATAAGCTACGCTGACTTTATTCTCCCTCAGTCATCAGCACCTACAAAAATGACATCACGTGGACAGCTGCTTACTAGTCTTGTTTTCATCACTCCTCCCTGCTCTTTAGCCCACAATAGCTGTCATCACGTGGCTTTATTATTGCCAACAGCACAGTGGTCCAGCTGTCATGGAATATGACATGTTCTAAAGCCTCAAAGGAGGCCAGGCTTTATTAAAATGTTCTGTGAAATATGATTGACTCCGCCAGCAGCCGTGGCATTGACAAACCGAGATAAACAACACACATTGGAAACGGCAACACAAATAAATACATTATCGCTTATTACATTAATGCTTCTGATGGCATGTCTGCGAGTGTGTTCCCACCACAGCCTACCTTCCATGTAGCAGATTTGACGTTGACAGTGCGGCCCCTGCTCGTGAGGGTGCACTTCATCCGCAGAAAGAAGCTACGCTCTGTATTTGGCTCCTTGGATTTCTTGGAGCCTGAAATCACAGAAGCAGGAATAATGGAGCCACAGTTACAAAAAGGGGGAGCTGCTTCTTACATGCTGTTTCAATGGTGACCACTTCCTTTTATTACTCCCTCTATTTTAAATCTTCATATTTCAGTGTTGGGCAACTGCCAATTTGCATACAGGAGACATCAGGGTGCAAAAGTGGTTTGCTGCAGCGCTACCAGCCGTTAGTGCAGATAACATCAGTGTGCAGTGAGTCTAAAGCAAAGCAGAACAGAACTACGTGTGGGTTCCAATTAGACCTACTGTTAACAAATTACCAGTCACACCAATGTCATGAACCACAGGTGTAAGCACAATTTGTGATACACTACAATCACAAAACTATAAGATGACATGAAACACTTAAAATTTTGTTGTAAAACAAGAAATGTGGCAGCGTAAACTGCAAAGATCGCTGAGGTTCACATACGCACAACTCTGACCTCATTGATCGTGCTGACCTCAGGACTAGACAGGGGAAATGATCGCTTGTTCTCACAGCTTCTTGGTATGGATTTGTCAGCTAAGACTGAACTGCACTTCCTGCTAATTGGTTGACCTGACACAGTGCTGCGCTCGTTTATTTCTCCCTTCCTCTGTGTTGTAGGTTTCATAAAGAGACACTATTCACCTGTTCTGTGGATGAGCATCTCCCTCAGCTCCTCTTGGTCACAGGGATGTGTGAAGTCAAACACACTGTGTCCAGTCAAGTCAAACTGCAGGGTACACAGAGAGAGACAAAAATGCTTAGTAACAGTTAACAAATACAGGATCTAACCTTTTTCTAGAAAGAACCAAATTTCAAATCACTTTAATTCCAAAGACACACAATTCAGATCTGTATTTGCACAAAATTAACTGTAGAAAATACTGTACGATATTATACAGTCAACGCAACAACTTCTTCGCCCTGAATTTTGCACTTTTGTCTCCTGCGATCAATCTTTTGCTCTGTGCTTCTCCCTTCTGACACAGCAGGTCAAATCAAACCAACCTGTGCAAGCCCGAGGCACTTGCTGACATTCTCGGAGAGATAGATCATATCTCCATCCTCGGACAGCACCATGAGAAAGCCCTCCAGAGCTTTTAGGTAGGAGCTGTTTAGCTGCATATCAAGCTCTGCATCTTCCTCTGTTGTTGGCTCATCTAGAGGAGAAAACAGAAGGAGGCGAGGAGGGAGAATACGAGGTAGAGGTAGGCAGGGGGAAAAAGCAAAGGAAAAGGAGATCAGGCAAATGACTTGGAAATATCCTATTATTATATCACAACACTTTGTTAGCAGAGCTTATTATAAACAATTCAAATTTACACTACGGACCTGTAACTGAAACCTTATGGGGCTACATGACATAAACAACAATGGCTCCACAATTCAATAATCAGAAGAGTGTAAAGAAACAACTGTGCACCAAGCTGAACTGCTCATTATTAGGTGGAATAGCATACAGATATATACAGATACTGACCAGTGGAAAGCAGTTTTCTCATGCGCAGGTAACTGATGGTGAGTCTCATGATTGAGGCCTTGTCCAGGCTGGAGCTGACACTGTGGGGCAGGGGCAGCTGCTGGGCCAGCTCGTAAAACACCTCTGACTCCTTCCCACGCCGACATCGTGCTGCATCCCTTGATTTCTCCTTCCTGCGCTCTGAGCTCGCTCTGCTGGACAAAGGTAGTGGATCAGCCACAGCTCGGACACATACCGGGTTTGTTATGCACACTGCTAGACCTGACATCCCTCCTTTCTACAGTCTACAGTGTCTAGAGAATGCTGCGGCAGCTGGAGTCCGCAACAAGCAACCTCACGGCCAAGCCACCGTCTAGACCCCCCGTCAGACTCATTTACATGCATGGCTATCTGCAAGCATCTTATTGGCTGTTGACCAAAAGAAACTGAGTCCTCCCACTCAAAGTGATTGGCTGGGAGGATAGTCATAGATTCTCCTGTCTCTTGGTGCACGGCCAAGCTACAGTGCAACATCAATCATCATGATGTTTACAAGCCTGGTTCAACCGATCTATGGGGACGAGAGATGACAATACCTGCACCAACACAGGGTAAACACACAAGCACACTAACACAGTGACACACTGCGAGTGACCTTCACCTACCAGGACTAACAAATGATCACAGTTTCTTTCATTTATGTTAGTGGCTCATGACTGCTTCTGCTGACCGTAACTCCAGTTTCGATCTTACATTTAATCCAGGCAGTGATCGAAGGTCTGCCTAATGGACTCTCAGAGGACTGTAAAGAAAAAACATCACAGGAGCTGACGGTACTTTAAAACACCTAAAATCTTTAAAGTGATAAAAATAGCAAAAGCTACTATTAAAAAAAAAAAAAAATCATGTTCTTGTTTTTATATTAGCTGGACAGAGAAACATTCAACAAGGAACTGATTTGGTGTTTTATTTGCACTGTTGTGCAATACAGATTCTTTTATGACCACAAACATAAATACACTGGAAAATCATCATCCTAATTGTCAACCACACTGCTCTACTTCAACCCAAATGCATTTAGATGACACTGGACCAGCACGACAAGGAAATGTCATGGATGGAATGGATGGACGCTCAAAAGCCCTTGGCTATGAAACACACACCTAATTGAAATTGATCTGTTACGCACTTGCAGCGCTGACCAAGGCCATGCTGTTATTTGAGGCTCTCCAACAAGAAAAGGGGCCGGCTAACTAAAATTAGCCTACTGTATATCAAATCACCTGGCAGGGTGTCAGGATGCATTTTTTCCATCAACTATATAATATGTGCAAACTCCTGCGCAACGTAATTAGTCCTTTGGGGCAGAAAGATTTGCACAAGTCTAGGCAAAGCATTTGTCCCCCAGGAAGTCACAAACATGGTGCTGAGAGCAAGAAAAGCAGTCTGTAAACATGTGAGGCATCTCCCAACAAAGCTGCGCAAACGAAAATCTAAACATGAATGCAGTGACCACTTTTCAACCCAGGGAAAAAAGAGAGAGAGAAAGAGCAAAACCATACTGGATAACAGCCAATCCACACATGTACACGCTCTCTTTCCTTCTTACTCCACTCCTCACCCGTCAAACCATGCATGTAGATATAAACTGGAGAATCTTGAATTCTACAGTGAGGAAGCCAGCACCTCTTTAATGTTGGGGGAATGTCAACACATACCTTCATCATCTGATAAAACATTTCTATCCTGGAGTAAGTTCAGGATACAATACCCACATGCACAGGACATGAAGGTCACTGAGTGGTTTGATGACTATGGAAATGATGTGAGTCATATGCTGTGGTCACAGTAACAAATTAAACACTTATGGGAGATTTGGGACCGACTTGTAAGAGAGGGCTCCATCTTCTTCACCCAAACACCAAATAAGGGAATATCTTCTGGAAGAATGGTTTCATCCAGAGTTTCTGAGAATTGACTAAATCAGTGCAAAAACATAACATAACCTTAGTAACACACTTCCTTGTATTATTTTTCCACTTGTCGCCCCTTTTTAACTGTAGCAATTGAAAAAGTATATGATAAAGTAGGGCTGATTGAGTATGACAAATGTCACAATACAGATAATTTTGGCTAATATTGATGACACAAATATTTAAGGTTTCTGAAACCTCATGCATTTGTTGTTTGTCAAAGTTCTTGAAACCAAAATCTTTCAAAAAAGAAAAAAAACTTTTACTAGATTTTGATAATCAAAGTCTCTCTTACTCATCTTGGCTCAAGGTGGAATAAATCTGCTACAGCCTGCAAGAGGACTTTTATAAAAAGGGAGTAACTGCACAAGCAGAAAAAAGCTGTTTGATTATCTATAATAATACTATTATAATTAAAAGTCTCACCCAGCTACGTGCAGGATCAGTGAAACTACCAAGATGAAGCTTGGTAGGATAAACTATGAGCAATTATGCAGCTGCCTGGATTTAAAAGCAAATGCTAGGATAGGTTTTTTACTTTTTCTCAGTTTCTTTCTTTCTTGCCAACCAAGAAATCCGAACTCAATTTCCAACTCAAGCCAAAACCCAGAACACATTCAGGACTTTAGTGAGCAAGTTAATCATCTTCCAAATGAAGTGCGCAGGTAGCCACGGTTATGCTAATGCAAACTGAGCAGAGTGGACAAGCAAAGAAAGAGAGAGCGGTTCTGTTAAAACAGCCAGAGTTGGGACAAGATAAGGCTAACTATATTTACTGAGGAGACTCCATCTGTTGCATCACTGCAAAGCAGAGGGACATTTGACACTGAGCATTTTTCATTTACCTCGCTATACACCAGCATAGCGAGGTGTAAAGCTCGCTATGCTGGACCATCATAAATGTTGACAAAAACAGCTACAGCAGCAAAACAATCAAAATAGAAATGAGGAAAAAGATTAGACGAGACTAAAACTAACGCACATTATCATCAAAATACTTTGAATAAAACTAAAACAATATCAAGTGACAAACTGAGACTTTTGGTTGTGTATTAACCAAGAGGAAACCTCTTGAAGATTGCTTATATGTACTATAAACAGATTTCAAGCCAAGCAGCAGTTACACCCATACATGCATGCAGATTCACCGTTACTATTGTCAATACTATGGACAAATATTTACAACACCCTCTGTAAACTCTGTTGGACACAGCCAGGATATCTGGTCATAATAAAAGCAGTTCTGTCTGTATGTATAACACAATCACCTCCAGCCTACTCAATTAATTAGGTCAATTTATCGTTACAAACTAAATGATCACAAATGGTTAACATGGCTTTATACACAGGACACACACTGAGAAACTTCTCTTGCTGAGCAGCTCATCATGACTGAACCATTAGCCTGCCATACGCATTTTCTTTTGTAGTTGTATCAGGTCCTCATGCAAATCCTGCCCAAATCAAGCCGACAAGTAATACTGCACCAGAATACAACCCTACTGAATAAAGAGCCATTACAAAGGTTATTTATCTCATTTACCTAAGGCTTCACTGAACAGAACAGTACTGTGTACCTCTTATGAAACCTTTAAAAGCACCACTGATAAGGATACAGTAGAGAAGTAGTAAATTTATAGGTCATAAACAACAGCAGAGAGTTTCTAAAGTTTCCCATTTGGACAATAGTCAAACACCACCTTCACTTTTGTGCTTTTCTAATTCAGTTGTGACGCTAAATTACGAAAATCTAAAACCGCTACTATTTCATAACCGCCTCCACCAATTTCCAAGCTTGAAATCAGCTTTTATCTTTCCCTAGGAACACCCAGTTCACTTGATGTTAAAACAAAGGCCACCAGAGAGGCCATCATTATGCAACAGGATTAAAGCACATGGTCATGTCTGCCCAGCTGCCCTCTACTTGCCCTACAGCAGTCACATTTTGTAGTATTGCTCACTTTAGACTTGTTTGTGAATGAGCGCTATTACATAAACAAAATGTATTTGGCTCGTAGCCAAGTGGAGTAGAGATTAATAGAAAAACAAAACACTCCACAATAAAATTCAGTGTGAACAACGCTAGCAGAGTTTCCTATGAAACTTGTTACTAGAGGCTGTCCCATTTTTTTTTTTTTTTTTTTAAAAATAAAGAAGACAAACACTCCGTCCTGTTCAGTGTGACACCAAACTATTATATAACCAGCTCTGGAGAAACAACACTGCCCAATGTAGGGAGAAATTCAGAACAGGGCTCAAAATAACTCCTTTAAAAGTCAAATTAATCACTTGCATAATAGCTACATGACGTAATATTTTTGTAAATAGCAAACATACACAAACTCCTGTGTGTTTAGTGTGACATTTTAGCACATCGTATTGGGTTTTAAATATTTTGCACACAGCAGTGGATTAGAAAAGTGAAATTCTGTCCAATAAAGAGCCATGTGAATAAAACAAACAAACAAACAAACATTAAACTGAATGAACATTTGTGGTGACTTTAATAATACACACTCAGATACTTTATTGGGCACACCTTGCTTGTACTGGGTTGGACCCCTTTTTGCTTTAAAAACTGCTTTAATTCTTTGTGGCACAGATTCAACAAGATGCTGCAAATTTGTTTGCTGCCTATCATGCAAATCCTCCCAATCCACCACATCCCAGAGGTGCTCTACTGGACTGAGATCTCGGAACTGCGGAGGTCATCAGAGTACAGTGGGTACAGGTTGACATGACTTGAGCTCTGCCAAATAGCGCATTATCCTGCAAGGTGCAGTCACCAGAAGATAGATACACTGTGGTTATAAAGGGATGGACAGGGTCAAGAACAATACTCGGGTAAGCTTTGGTGTTTAAACAATGCTCAGGGAAGCCACTAAGGGGTATAAAGTGTGTCAAGAAAATGTCACCCGCATTATTACAGCAGCAGCATGAACTGGTGCTACAATGCAGGATGGATCCATGCTTTCATACTGCTTACACCAAATTCTATTGTCCAATTTTTATGAGCCCATGTGAACTTTAGCCTCAGTTTCCTGTTCTTAGTTGGCAGGAGTTCTTTCTTTTACAAATAAAAAAGAAAGAAAAAAAAAAAAGAAGAAGAGCAATTTCGCCTTAAGTTAAAATAATTTCAACAAGCCATAGTTAACTCAAATCACCTCCATTTGTGGAGCACACAACAAGCTAACTACTACTACAGCTGATTACATTTATTCCATGAACACCCACTGACTCAACTGCAGCTTTGATAACAAGAGCCACTCAGCAGGACTTCTGGGTGTTCTAGTCTGACTGACTCACCAGAAGTGGACGTTACAAATCAACCTCAAACCAACGGAACTTCCTCTGGCTTCCTGTGTCTTCACTGACCATGCTTTGATTTTAAAACGTGATCAAAGGGGAAAAAAACAACTTGGAATCACAACATGAAATGATAAGTTTAAAAAAATGGGCCCTTCATAAATCTAGTGGGCTCTTACAGCTTTGTTGAATTGTTTAATGTGGAATTATCACGATTTAGCTTATATGCTCCTTCTCACATGGCAAAGATGACTAAGTTTACCGTTTGTTCATGTGCGACATTGTTGCCCTTCACACTACAAAAGTACAATTACTTTACAGCAAACCATAAAGATATTTGTGACCTAAAGTTTCCAAAATATAAAAGTGGAATATAATATGGACCAAGTTTCATTGTTTATACAACAGTTCACAACACAACCTCAGCAGGGCCTTTCCACTACTTTTCTGTAAAGTGCTTTTTTTTGCTTTAAGAAAATCAGTCATCACAATTAAAGCTTTGAAGGCCTAAAGTGAATGTTTATTCAAATGTTGGATAAATGTGAGCCTTCAGAACACCTTTTTAACTTATCTGGAAAAACAAAAACAAAAAAATCCATAAAAAACAAAAACAAACACACCCCCTATGCTTCATATTATCAAGTAACCCAATTTCTCTTTCAAGTTCAGACTAGCCTGCTACTTGAATCCCTCAAGGGAACCAGGAAATTACAAGCTAGCGAATTGCTACACACACACACACACACACACACACACACACACACACACACACACACACACACACACACACGGCCACTCCTATTGACGTCAAGCCCTAGTGATTAAGAGATGAGACAGAAGTAATACTACAAAGGCACCTCACAGACACCAGCCAGATCTGCATCAAACCAGACTTGCACACTGGAATTTTTTTTCAACACATTTTAATCTACATGTCGACCTTTCACCTAAACTCCAAATTAGGTGACAATAAGCAAAGCCCCTGAATGCAATCTACATTAAAATATGGTAACTGCCTGGAAATGGAGTATTCATTTGTTAAAAATATCTACAGGGTGACCAGTGTCACAGTTACCTTCCTCATGTAACTATGGAGGTAACAGACACACACAACAGTCATGATAAGATCTCAACAACAGCCTGGTGCGCTTTTTAGGATGTTCCATGAAACCAGTTTGCACCCATGTTGAGTTGCCAATGTTTCAAAAATGTTGTTCTGACACAATTGTTTCACCAAACATTTTTAGAGATCCACCCACCATATTTTGCATCATAATATATTTTGCATCATTACACATAAGTTTTCCTTACAGACAACTGTCTGCATATACACACATGGCAAGCTTTTCTGAAAACAGTGCTATTCTTACTATTTTGCCATCAGCCAATCTGCAGGTTGTTTTCACTTTCATGACTTTCACCATCTTATGACCACCTTTTTTGGTGTTTTTAATCTCAGGATTCACTCTGTTCATCAGACTATTTTTTGGTCTCGTGACTGCTGTTACCATTATAACCATCTTTTATCCTCTGTTTGTTTTGTAGTCTAATCTAAGCTTTATACACAGAAGCATAATCTCATCACCTGTCTGCCTATTTTAGAACATCCAAGAATGATAGAAAGGCCTGGATGAGTAATCCGCTTGCTGCAGAGTGGAGGCAAGTTATCCTCTTCTACAGTCAATACTAATAACCACTTTTTCACTCAAGCACATCAGTAAAACTCATGAAAATCTGCTACATATTGCAGTCGATGCAGACTGTCTGGCTGGATTACAAATAATCCCTGTGCAGTTGAGTTGTATTACAATCGTACATATTTTATTTGTTGTGGGAAAGTAATGGTTACAGTGGCTAAATGTTAAGGATTTGCTACATTTAATAATAAAAGGTTCTGGCCACCAGACCTGTGATAGAAATATGTTAATCACTTTTAAGTAAGGTTTACTTATAAATAATACCAACCTTAAATATTAGGTGTTATTGGCTTTTTTGTTTGACTGATTTTTTGTTTTTGTATGCACTGTAAGGTGACATAGACAGTTTAATAATGTGCTTCTCAACCAGAAAGGCCCGTTTGGGGCCTGGAGAATCCTCTTTTTCCATCACACACCTTTGGGCTCTGATAACCTGTCATAGCCATACTTATTTGTTTTTGTTGTTTTTTTTTGGTTTGTTTGTTTTACCTAACCATTGATGAATTAGTTATTTTTTAAGATACAACTCAACTTATTTATGTCAAAAATGGTTTATCAGCTTTCTCTTGTTCTAGCACACAGACCTCCAAATGAAGCCTTGTTATCAATTGAGCTTCTGTAAAAATAAAAGTTACTAGCCACTAACATGATATTATGGCACTCTGATGATTATTAAAGTTGATCACTCTGGTGGGGGGGGGTTGGATTTTGTGCAATTGATATTGCTCAGTATTAAGGGGATACAGTATATTCTACAAGGCTTTCCAAAACAAGATAATTATGCCTACTTCTGGTTTTATAGTTAAGCACAAATTCATACGCAGAAATCTCAAACCAAGGCCTGCTCCCCTCCAAAAAAAATTGCCTCAACGTTTCAGCAGAAACCGCACACCACACTGATCACATGAGCGCTGGCAGCCTTTCACTGAGGTGTCAAGGTTGGCACCTAAAGTCCAAACAGTACACCACCAGTGATACACTATTAATAAGCTATATAATAAGCAAAGTGTCACACTCAAAATAAATGTAAATAACGCTCATGTTGGAAGCAGGAAGTCTTAGCAATGGTCACAAACAAAAACGTTGCTGGCTACGTAGCACTTATTTAACGCAGATTTAATCCAAGTAAAAATAAAAGTCTAGATTGATGTAAAGGGTAGTGACCAGTTGATACTGTTTACCTGTTAACTCGACATTTTTGACAAAGTTTTTATTAAGTTGACCTACATTTGTAGGCTAGCTGCGTTAGCCGCTTGCTAACAGCGCCGCAAGCCGACACATTTTGACGAAACACAGCAAACTAGCCTCTAACCTTGAAAAAAAGGCCACAGTGTCGCAGGTCTCACAATAACCAAACGCTAAATAGAGACACATATTTTCCAGTTATGCTTAAAAACTGGGCACATGCGTAGCATTAGCCGGCACTGCTCTTACCTTTTCTTTTCGGGTACAGTTCCTGTGTCCATTTCAGGACGAAAAGACCTGTGTGGAGTCTCTCTATCGGTATAGAGCTGTGTTCGGGCCCGTCAAGAAATGAACCAAAATCCCACGATTTTCTACCGATATCCGTCCGTAAATCCTTAAGTGGATTGCATAAGAGTCCTATCTTTGTGGATTAAGTTTAACAAATCAAACTCTCGACCGCTGAAAGCAGATCCTCCGTCGACTTTCCTTCAGAAATATTGCCACGCTGGAGAGACGTTCAATTGCCGAGACAATGTTGCTTCAGAGTAGAGGTGTCCACTCCTCCTCCGTTCCGGGGACGCGCAGTCACACGCTTCTTTTTTCTTTTTTCTTTTTTCATCGAGGACGCGCACAGGAAATCCGAGCGTCCCACCGACAAACGACAGATTGCTGTAATTTTCAAGAAGAGCCTACAACAGCGAGACACACAGCGTCTGTTAATAGCTAAATAGCACTCTGAGGTAAATAAACACATGTAATAAAATAAAAAAGCACTGTTTTAAATGGTGTTAAATGTAGAGTTCTTTACAAAAGCTGTTCGTAAACAGTCATAGTGAGTTATACCACAAATAGTGTCACAGCACTGTATTTAAGCCTAAACAATAATATTATTATGCAACAGTATTTTTATATGCAGTTACAATTCATTACAGGCTTTTTAGCACCCAACGAAGGACTGACATTAACAAAAATCATCAGTGTTGTAACATTTTTTTGTTTTATAATATTCGAGTTTCTTTATTCAAACAAACAAACAAAAAGATCAGAATCACTGCTTTATTGTGCGTTGATAGTAAGTTTACTGTCGTGTCGCCCTTTGAGTCTTAGCCAGGAAAAATTCTGAAATGTTATTAGACTTTAGATGTTAAAAAGTTCAAGGGCAGATGAGGATTTCTTTGGTCCTGGAGGCGGGCTTGGTAAATTTCCTCCACTGCTCTGGATATTTCTGTCCAATCGGACTTCTCCTCCTTCACCCTGTGGACTTCATTTTACAATAATTCTCGAAATCTGTGATTCAGTTTTACTTTGGAAATGAAAAATGACAGTAAAAGAAAAGCAAAAGGGAGGAAACTATGTATGACAAAACGTTTTGGTTAACTGTAAATAACTGGACTGAAAAATAACTAAAGTAATATTATGTACTTAGAAAAGCTAATTATGACAACATAATAATGCACACCAAATGTCTTTCACTTTAGTCTTTTCACATTGCTACAACACTGTATGTACCAATAAAATACAAATATATTTACTAAGTCTGTATTTTTTATTTTATGGCTTGTTAGTTACCTCCACAATGTGTTATAATCCTTTTGTAGCACAGTATAGTGTAAAAGCCTTGAGTCATCCCTCATGTCTTTATATTTTGTTTCCAAGGAGACAGACTTTCTTGTAAATTTTAATCTGGTCTTGAGCAATAGCTCTCCAGGCTTTGTGAAGGTCTTTCCAAGGTTTTCCTTGGACATTGGCTGCTTTTTTACTCACTGACAATCCAATTCTTATACTTGACCATTTTCAAATTGTCTTCAAATTTCAAATTTTTATATTGTTTTGTTACTATCAGCCTGTAACAAAAACATGTTTTTTAGTTATTTTTAAAGATTCATCTGTTAAAAATGCCAAATATAACACAGTTTGATGGGCACCAAAGCGGTGATTTCCAAAGAACTATTTGCTGAAAACTTGGTATATCATAGCAACAATATCTGAAAGCCATGTCCTTAAGAAATAGGAAAAGTTCAGCAAAGACCTGACACAGGACCTACAGAGGATTATCTGACTCCTCAGTTGAGTCACGTAATGTCCACTGAAGCCTCATCAGAAATGGTTTCAGTGGAAGGGTAGCTATCAAGAAGCCATTGTTAAGGAAGAGAAATAGGGAGAAAACGCTGAGATGTGCCAAATTACATCAGTTGTAACAGGTTGTATGCAATGATGAATCGAAGATTAACATTTTTGGTTCAAATGATCATTAGTTTTTATGGAGAAGGTCAGGAGAGATCCATAACAGTGAGTGTCTGCATCCATCTTTTTGAACAGTCCTCTATACCAACGGTTCACTCCTAAGATTGTGTTTAACAAATACTATCCATATTATAATAAATAATAATAAAACACATATAATGAAAATGGTAGGGCAGCACGGTGGCACAGTGGTTAGCACTGTTGCTGCACAGCAAAAAGGTCCTGAGTTCAATCCCACCATCAGGCCGGGGTCTTTCTGTGTGGAGTTTGCATGTTCTCCCCGTGTTTGCGTGGGTTCTTTGAAAATGGTCAGGTTCCTCCCACAGTCCAAAAACATGCAGTTAGTGGGGATAGGTTAATTGGTCAATCTAAATTGCCCATAGGTGTGAATCTGTAAATGAATGTGAGTGCGAATGGTTGTCTGTGTCTCTATGTGTTAGCCCTGCGACAGACTGGCGACCTGTCCAGGGTGTACCCCGCCTCTCACCCTATGACAGCTGGGATAGGCTCCAGCACCCCCCGCGACCCTGGAAAGGATAAGCGGAAGCGAATGGATGGATGGATGAAAATGGTAGATATTTTTAAAAATAAAAACTCTACTGAAACCAGAAAATCACCTCTGAAAGTAACTTAAATTACACCAAAAACTAACTAAACTAAACTCATGAACTCGCAGACTAACGATTCTGTTCTCAACCTCTAAATCACAGAAAAAGTTAGTTGCAGGTTAGTTTATTCTTTCCTGTGTTGCCTTACAATGCTACTAGGTGAACACATGTTGATAGTTGCATCTGGTCACGATAGTTAGACAAAGCCTTTGCTGTCACTTCTTGTTAGATGAAGGGTGTGTGGCACAACGCCTCTGAATTGAACTTTATCTTGACGGTTCATATTGATTTCATCAAACAAACCTGGGAGGGTTACATTTTTATTCATTACACAAGGCAAAAAAAGAGAGAAAAGTGTAGAAATTGAAGTTAAATCCTGATAAAAATCCTTTATTACTAGACCTAGAAACTAGAAAGACGGAGAGGAAATTAGTTCAAAGTAAACCATGCATGTCTACATAGGATTAATTGTGTGTGTGTGTGTGTGTGTTTTTTATATGCCTATTGCGTCCTTTAGATGTAAATCTAAGCAATATGTGCTTTGGCAACACTAACTGAGCTTATAGGTTTATTTTGCCTCATAATGCTACTATTCAACATGAAAGTCAACAATGACCTTTCACTTTAAAATTCACTTAGCTGTTGGAGATCCTGTTTACTTATCTCCACACTGTAATTAACGTTATGATATCGGGAAGTTGAGAGGTGGTGTTAGCCACACCTTTTTTGTTGTACACTTGAGCATAAAATGTGCCAACAAACAATGCAAGATTAACCTTTCGTAATGCATTTAGTGCGAGCAACAAAATGAAGACATTTATATAAGAATGCATTAAGGAAATCCTGCTGTGTGATAACAGCATTAACACAGCTCTGAAAGAGAAGTGTTGAAATGCAAAAGGAAGCTTGCATTGTCATTGTTATAAAAGACACCATCTGATAGGAAGCAGTTTTCTGAACCGATGTCTGAATCACTTTAAGTAAATTCTAAGAGTTTATGAGTCATGCTCTTATATTAACTATAGGTCAGAGTGAATATGAGGCCATTATCTATTCATTTACTGACAAAAATGAAGCTATTGATTTATAGATTTCTATAGGGAATTACTTATGTGACGTCTGTGCAGAGAGACTTTTTTTCCATTATCGGTCCCTGCTTTGGGGGTTACCAATCAAACACATAGGACAGCAGGGTCAAACACTTATTCAATCAGTCATTGCAGAGACACTGCTGGCAGCTATCAGGAAGTCTCAGTAATGAACGCTGAAGGAAAGCTCGTAAATCTCTCCTTCACTGAGACACTACCTGGGGAAAGCTGCCAAACAGAGGCACAACAAAGGATAAACAAAAAGCAAAGTTGCTTAATCCAGTGTCCTATGCTTTATATAGCACATGTCGACCATCGTTGTTAGGGAAAGCTTAATGTAGATTAGTGGGCTGCTGTAAAGTCCACATAAGGCTCTTCTAAATAATGAGTGATCAGAGGCTTAACAGGGGTTTGAACCGCAACAGGAAGAGATTTGTGACACACCACTGGCTCAAATGTATAGACAGACAACAAGTTGTGTTGGACCAGGAAAGTTTTCAGTGCAGTTTAGTAGCTAAAACACCATCATTTTAACAAAAGATCTTCCTGCATTTGTTTTAATGATGGTGGTGGAGAGTGGTGCAGAATCGTCACCATAGCTATTTCTTTGGGTTGAGATGGGTCGCTATGGAGGCCATAGTCATCTAAGCACCCAGTCCCTCATCATGACACACGGATGGAGCTATTTTCATCATGGACAACTACTCCAATATGTTTTGTTAAAGGGTTGAGGTGATCACTCATAAAAATTTGTTTTCATTTCATGGTGTTGCTTCCCTCAGAGGGGAGAACTGGACTGAAACCACATCACCATAGCAGGTTCAAGCAGGTTCCTTAGCTCAAAAGGTTTGTTCTGTGCTCGGAAAGCATAGGAGGCTTCGTTTTGAGGCATTTCCGAGTATTAAGGTGCTAATGTGCAGTATTTAGAGACAGAATCTTCCACAGGACACCCAACTGAAGAGATAAACAGATGTCGAGACCCAAACTTCCTCCTTCAAACTAACAGGAAGACTGTCCTGGAGGGCTGGGCTTGTTCGTGTCTGTGCAAGTTCCGGAAGAAAGAGATTCATCTCAACACAAGGTTTTCTTTTCTTTTTTGTCATTTTGTTCTCACAGTTTTTGCTTTTATTTCCAACATCATGCAGTATACAATACTGCATTTATATATGAATTCAATGTCACCCCCTGAAAAAAAAGCATCACTTTTTCTCTCTCGTGTCTTCCTTTTTCTAGCAAAGGCGACAGTGGTGACGCTGTGTGGTTTCCTGTTTATTCTCTGCTGGTTTGCTGGCCCTCCACTAGATGCACTGCACAGAACTGCAGGGTTTAACTTTCAAGACTTATGTGTTTTTCTTATATTTTTATGGATAAGAATAAACAAACAACAAAAAACAAAACGTGAATTCACTTATCTAAGCAGGTCTGGAGAAAGTGCTGGAAGCTCTCAAAGACTCTGCCAACAGTTGGACAATATACTAACAGTGTTGTGAAATCTACAGACTTTTTAATATTTCACAGTTACCATGAATCATCGAGCTGCTTTCACCACCTGAAATCTTGCATCATCGTCTACATGCCTGGCGGAACAATTTACATGGAGAATCACTGCGACGGATGCCAAGTTTTTCTTACTGGGTGTGGGCCACAAATAAAAAACACACATACTCTATTATCGGGAATTCAGTGCAGTGAAATTCTATCCTTTAACCCATTTTCAACCTTTATCTCATTTCAAAACCGATATACTGAAGATTTTCAGGCTTCAGGTGATTTTAACCCTTTATTTAACAGTGGACAGACTGAGCGGTTCACTGTTTTGAGTTTCTGTGTGAATTTGTGTTTTTTCCAGAGTAGAGATGCATCACTCAGAAACTATTCCATCTGTGCATGAAATCATTCCAGGATTTGTGTAACTTTGACTTTTCTGGGAATCTCCAGCAGATTTAACTCCCAATTTTTTTCCCCATCTCTGAGCAGTGAAAGAGCAGAAATTGAGTCACAAACCAGACCACTGGGCTCCAAAAAAGTGCTTTTTCATTTGAAGTAAATAGAAGCAATTTCATCACAATACAACATAATAAAATACATCCTGTCCACACGTACATACACACTTGCATGAATGTGTCAATGAAGCCAAAACTAAATGTTATTTCAAAAGCTGGCCACACTCCACACTTGGGTCTGAGGTACAAGTTCTTACAGTTCAGGTGCAGCTCGGGTCCTTGTCAAGCATGTTTTGGCTGGCCGCTTGGAACTTTCGCACAGTTATATCTCTAGGAAATGTGTCCGCACCTTATTTTACATGCCAGTGGAAAATGTTTTAGGCAAATGCACAGACACCGAGAAGAGTACGGGTGAGCGCACGGCTGCTGGCGGATCAGTCTCAGAGTCTTAATTCTCTAGCAGTTCAGGTGAAGTAAAGGAAAAGTTTCTGAATTCCTCCTGGTTGATGGAAGGGATCATAGGGTCATCGATGGGCGTGAGCGTGGGCTCTTCCTGAGTAAAATCTGGGTCAAAGTTGTTGACGTCCTCCGGGGTTTTCTGGAGGACAACAATAGAGCACAGTCACACACACAGAATGTGAGACAAAGTCATACACTGCGTAATGTCTGGTGAGTACACCTATTATCATTTAGCACCAATAGAATCATGTGACTTACAATCCTGGGCTTGAAAGGTGGCTCAATTTCTCTACGATTTAGCTTCTCCCAGTCGATACCTGTGAAGAAAGCATGGCTAGTCACAGCCTCCTCTCCACCCTCTGTGGGCACACAGCCCAGACGCCGTGCCGGGTTTTTGGTCAAGAGCTGCGAAGATAAAATGCAGATGAATTAAAAACAATTGATGAATTAAAGACCCAATTTCATCCAAGCTTTAGCTGTCAGACAGATGGCCTCACATTTGACTCGTGACATTGTGAACTCAAGGCCTGCAAGGTGCCCAGGTGCTGTGGCTGCAAAAAAAAGCCCAGATCAACACCCCTCCACCACCATGTTTGACAGTTGTCATGAGTTTGGTCTTCTCCAAATATGGCACTGAGCATTATGGCCAGACATTTCCACTTTCGTCTGTCTAAAGGACATTTTTCCAGAAGTTTGTTGTTTGTTCAGATGCAACTTTGCAAGTCTAAGCTGTGCTGCCATGTTCTTTTTGGAGAGAACAGGCTTTCTCCTGGAAACCCTTCAAAACAAGCCATACTTGTTCAGTCTTCTTCTAATTGAACCGTGATGAACTTTAACATTTAACACACCAACTGAGGCCTGTAGAGTTGAGATGTAGCTGTTGAGTTTTTTTTCCAGTTTCTCTGAGCATTGGATAGTCTGACCTTGGGTTTAATTTGCTGCAACTTCTACTCCTGGGAAGATTGGCAGCGGTCTTGAATGTTTCCCTCTTGTGAATAATCGTTCTCTCTGTAGAATGATGAACTTCAAATTGCTTATAAACGGCCTTGTAACCCCTAGATTGATAGACAGCAACTTCAACAACTTTTTTAAGACCATTGCTGATGTCTTTTATCCTTGGCAATGTGATGACACATACCTGAATGCTTCAGTGCCAAAGCTTATGCATATACTTCCTGACAAAAAAATAATTAATCGAATGTTGATTTAGCAGCACCTGCCTGCTACTTATCCTCTTATTTCCTATGGAAGCAATAAGGGTCTACCTAGTTTTTCACACACTGTTTTGGGATTTTTGCTTAGGTTCTGTTAAATAAATACCACAGTATAATATGTCATGTTTTGGAAATCATGTGAGAATGCATTTACTTTAGCAAGAGCTGCTAAATACCAAATTATTTTTGTTATGTTAACTTCAGAATATAAAGAGAGTTTGCTTTCTGTTTACCATGACTGTGTGGTTGGTGCAAAATAGGGAAATGTGTAGCACCAGATCAGACTAGATTTCTCTGGAGGGATGCCAAACAGGGCTCAAGTTCATTCAGTTAGTCCCTCCCTCTCAACTGACAAAAAAAACACACCCTGAATTGTGTTAAGCTCCTCCCACAAAGCCTTAGTTGGCCAGAGTTCAACTAGTTTCAGTAAAGTGCAGCTGATGTGTCTCAACTTCCTGGGGTTGTATTCATTAAAACAATAGTGAATCAGCCATTGAACTTTAACCGTTTCTCTCTGACCAAGGTCAGGTAGGTGGTACAGGTCTTAGGAAGAAGCCCAAACAAAAACAAATAAAAGTTAAAATAGTTTTAACTTGCCTCTGGGGGGGAAACAGAAAAAAAACACCACCTTGTTTTGGAGAACCGTCTCGCATGATGACTCTGTGTGCCCCTCAGGGATAATGGTGACCTTCAGACCCGGCACAGCAAACTAATGAGTCCCCGTCTCCATTGTGACAGTGTTCAGGGGCAGGGATAGCTCAGTAGGTAGAGTGGTGGCCCCATGATCGGAAGGTCGGGGGTTTGATTCCCCTGAACAGCTACCCTGAGGTACCCCTGAGCAAGGTACCGTCCCTACACACTGCTCCCCGGGCGCCCAATGGCTGCCCACTGCTTCACTGAGTGAATGGGTTAAATGCAGAGAGGGTTCACGGGGCTCAATAAAGTACACTTTCTTCTCAGATTAACCTGAAGACACTGATTAATACAGAGATTAATACATCTCATTGTGTCAGCTCCAAACGATAGTAACTACCAGAAACTTTGCCTAAACAAAACTGCATGTCTCAACAAAACTAAGCTCCAAGAGAATGAGGAAGCAGCTGCGGAGCCAGATGAGGCAATGCCCAAAAAGACGCGAGGTGTCCCAAAAGCATCAAGCTACAATGAACAATAACGAGGATTCATAGAGACTAATGAAACTCTGATGCCTTGCCATGTGTAATTTTATATAATAAACAGCATGTGTGTCGCTCTGCTGTAGTCAGTGTCTCTGCCAATAACGCCTCCAACATGATTGATTGGGAGATGCACAGTTATTGTTCATGGATCATGAAAGCAGGCCAAAACTTCTCGCTGACGACTAAGCCTTTTCACCCGTTGCTTTTCTTTTGTATATCTATGTACTGAACTGCATCAGCCCATGGTTGTGACTGTACTTTAAGACAAAAACATGCTTTGTTGAAATGTTGCATTTGTCCCTTTCATACTCATCACTGCTAATGAAAAAAAAATTTAAGGTTACAGCAGTTAAACTCAGGGATTTGCAGCTGTGATGACATTATTTCCAGTTACTGAATTAAAACATGTTTGAAAAAAGAAAAAAGGCACACCAGTAGACACCAGTATGGTCCTTGAATTGGAATTAACTGTAAGCATGACAGAGTAGCAGAGGTGACTCAGTTCAGGAGCAAACTGACCACAAAACCAAAGAAAAACTATTCCACTAAAGCTGATGCCATCTTTCCATGGCTGCACGTCAGTTGTGCCATTCTCAGAGCCAGACCTGCCATGTGGGCATTTCTGCATGAAGAAGCCGTTCTCCTCTACACTCGCAAAAAAGATGTTGACGGGAAGGAAGAGCTGAAACTTTTAGTCAATCAATCGGTCGGCTGGCAGAAAAATCAATTCAACACTTCCAGCTCCTGAAATGAAAGGTTTGCTGTTATACAACAATATAAATTGAACAACTTTAGATTTATTTCTTTTTAGATTGTTGATGCTGGGCTGGACAAAACAATCATTTTGAAGATGTCACACAAGCAAACAAAAACGCTTTGTTTCAGCTCTATGTTATAGTTTAACTTGACTATTGGCATCTACCAGCCTTCAGGTATTTTCACCATGAGTCGCAAACTCGTGACATTTCTACAGCCATTCTCACACGACCTTGAACAACCTGACAACTGAGCTCCATGAACTTGCTTTTAAGAACAAGGTGATCCTGGCAATGGATCTGCCTCCAGTAAAAATAGAGCAGCAGCGTTTAAAATCCACTCACACCAGTCAGTAACGTGTGATAGTGGGGGGCAATGACAAACCGGCATGAGGAGACTGATTTGGTGCTTCCTCAGCCATGCGGGAATAACAAGGACACGAGGAGAACAGTGTGAGAGAGAAGGAATGGGGAGGAGGTGCCGTTGTATTTATAGCTTGTGTGCTGTGGCTGGGCAGTGAACCATGCCTTAATATAGTTATGTAAAAGACCCCAGCCAAACAGCTGGCTGGAAGACTGTGTGGGGTTGCCACTCACTCTGCAGTCAGACAGTGTCAGTCAGGCAGACAGACAGGAATCTGGCTACTGATACAATATCCAGGCATGGAAATGCTCATCCGTTTTTCTTCACAGTGACGTCACAAATCCACTGACAAATTAATTTCCTCTGTCATTACATGAGTTAAAAAAAAGCCATTCTGACATTTCCTGCAATTGTATAAAGCGAACACAGTCTGACGGTGCTGGTCTGAGAAGAGTGAGACCTGGCCTTCACCCAGCTCCATTTATCATTACATTTTTATTGCTGGTGACCGCAAAAATGTGAATAAAAGATATTACTCCTGGCAGACTCACAGCTTTCAGTATATTGACTGCCTCTGTGCTGAGCCAAGAGGCATAAACAATCTCTTCATTGAGGATGGATTCAAAGAGGTCATCTTCATTTTCCGCCTCAAAAGGAGCATGTCCAGAGAGCATCTCATACAGCAGCACCCCGAGGGCCCACCAATCCACAGAAGGCCCATACAGCATCTCTTGCAGGATCTGTGAAAACATGTCAGAGTAGAAAAATGAAGTTGAGCATGAGTATGAGATTTTAGAGAATCTAAACAGCAAATTTAAAACCACTTTATGAAGTTTAGTTAGGGGTATGTGCTGGATTAGCGAAGCTACACACTGAGGAGTAAGTGTTGAGGGCAGCAAAGGGGCCTTTCATAAACGCAGACGCACATTCTTGGTTAGAGAAAAAGCTCTCAAACACGAGGATGCAGGCCATCTTAATTCCTCATTATGAAAGCCAAACACGCCTCTGAAGGCGCAGTCTGAAGAGGTGGAAATCTGGGCTTGTCAAGTCAATAAGCTGACCTCACAGGTGTGCTGCCTTCCAGTCAGGAGGGAGGGAGCTTGAAGTGCCGGGCAGCGACCACAATGTTTGCGCTTAGTGAGTTGGTGTGATGGAAATTAAACATATGAACTCAGAGAACCTGAGCTGCTGGAAGCTAAAGATGGCCAAGTTTATTCTTTAGTGTCATCTTAAAAATGGAAATGTGTAAACATTGCTTCAATATATGAAATGTTCTATTATAAATCTGGAGCTGAAGTATCTGTTATTTTGAGTGAAGACTATGTTTTCTGCTGGTTAATGTAGGGGGGAGAAACTGACCTCAGGGGCAATATAATCCGGGGTCCCGCAGAACGTTGCCGTGGCAACACCTTCAAATATGCCCTCCTTGCACATGCCAAAATCTGCCAACTTGCAGTGACCGTCTTTGTCAAGAAGAACATTGTCCAACTTTAGATCCCTGAAAAGAAAGGCAAACGCAAAAAGGAACAAATAGATGAGGTATTTGCTCAGGGACTGTTATTCAGCACCTATAAATCAGAAGCCTGAAATAAGCCACCAAAAATCCAATTCAGTGCTCAGACTCCAGTCGCACCCTGCTGGTCTTGTTTCTAATTATATGTGAGGAAGGTAGACATTTGTGGTGAGACAAAAGGAAATAGTTCTCTGAAGACAGTGACACTTTTAAAGCAGAGGGAGACACTGACGGACAACTCCCTGACCCTTAACTGGCAACCAGTAAAAAAAAAAAGAAAAGAAATCGTTGGAGCTGGGGTTAAACACACATGGGCAGGCCAAGTAGCTAGACTCAACTTGTAGCTGGTGCCCTCGTAGCTTACCATCTGCACGGAGTCAAACTGGACGGTGCACAGAGAACCACACAGAGCCATTTGTGCAGCCCCTGATGACGAAATGCACTTCACACGGATGAAAGCAAATCATTGCATATTTGACACCAAGGGAAAAAGTGTCTGTGTTTATTCTGCTCCCAAGAAAAGCAAAACTTCTTCTCCCAGTTATTCCATTTTATTGCTCTGCCTTTGTGAAGCAGACTCAGCTTAAAGCAAAATACGTAAGATGTGACCACTTGATAGAAAGATGCATTTTATTTTTTCTGCCACTCACTGGTAATATGCACCGTCTTCACATTATGCCTTCCACATCAGTGGAACAGAAAATTGAGATGTATTATCTGGAGGAATATTTTCCCCTCTGCTGACTGTGCATGGGGATGTCTCCAAACCAAACACTGGAAAAATCTCCTGTCCTGTATTCATGTCAGCTGACAGAGTGATTACAGCTGTCGAGTGTGGGCTCTGGATTAAGCTCTAATCTACGATCAGGTGACTCAACTTCAGACAGTGTTACATAGATGGCCTGATGCTGGCTGGACAGTGATGCTGTTAATGTATACATAACAGGATGAGAAAAACCAAAATACAGAAAGCCTGACTGTAAAAGACTGAGGGTCAGGAACCAGTTTGGTTCGATTAATCTAGTCTGCTGTTCTCTATCTTAAGCCGATTGTGTAACGCTGACCACACACAGCCTAAAACATGGCAAAGAGAGCAGCTCTGACACTCACACATCACAAAGTACACACAGACTGTGTTAGGCTGTGTTAGGGATTATCACAGCTAGGAAAACAAAACTGGGAAACTGTAAGCAGGAGAAAGTATTTTTAAGTGGGTGTCTGAGCTCTTCCAGTTATATGGCCAGTTCTGCTTCTTGATAATCGTTCGCACACTGCCAAACCATTTCCTGGACTATTAGTGTTGTTATTTTAGTACGAATGTGTCCAGTGGGAAATTTAACCGCCTCTTATCTCTGAGCTACACAGAACCACACATCACTCACTGCACCTAATCATCCTGTATGAGCTCCTTCATCCAACGACTTCACCACATGGGAGAGACAAGTCTGACTTGAGCCAGTTTCACACATGAACTCTGGCCGATGTCAGGAGAGAAAATGTTGTCACTACTGCCAATACGCTCTTTGATTTAATTTAATGTAATGTTTACCTGAATTTTCCACCTGCTAAAGCAGAGAAAACGGAAGTGCTGCAGTGCACGGGCGAAAACGACGGAACTGTTTTTGATGGAAACAGGTCAATCAAACAATGCTATGTCTGCAGAAAAAAAATGCTGAGGTGCAAAATGAGTCACTGAGTAGGAGATAGAGTTGCACTAATAAAAGAGATTCCAAAGAAAAGAGGAGGAAGTTCAGAAAAAGTTCTGACGCACAAACTTTGTTTTTTTCATTGTGGTAAGAGTCTAATCAAACTATCAAAGGCTCCTAAAATGTTATGCATAAACCTAAGGATGCGATATATATCACAACTTGCGTATGCCTATAAAAAATTGAGTCTTTTTTATCTATTTTGTTCAGTCTTGAATTTACTTGTTCTTTGCATATGTGGGTCAAGACAAAACAAAAAGACACACAACACCTCCCTGGCGGAGTTCAAAACAGGCTTCACAAAGCATGTGTTTATTGCACGGCTTTTGTATGGGATTGCATGACACTGAGCAGCTGTTCTCCATACAGCCTTTTTAACCCTTGTGGACTTAATTGGCTCTCCTCATGAAATGTGCTCTCACTCCCAAAAGCAGCCAGTGTGGATTCAGACTGCAAAACTGAGTTTTCATGTCTAAAACCTCAAACTGAAACCTCGAGAACTGTACACGTCTTTTTAAGGACAAATACAGGACACGCTGTGGTGTCGACTGAGAAGCTTCAAAGCTTCAAAGCCTTTACCTGAAGCCAAAAACCCCACACACACAGTGTAAAAGACACACATATTACACAACACAAGGACCGAGGCTACAATTTTATTCTTCCCACACTTGCCTGATGTGTGAGTTACTATTCTGGATGCTTTTTACTTTTTTAGTTATAGCACTCAAGGTGCATGCAACCTCTTCAGCTAGCTGTCATGCTATGCGATGGATGCTGAAAGGAGACTAAGATATACTACTAAGTATAACTCAGGATTTACTGATGTTCCCTTTCCTTTTTCATTGTGTACTGGGAGGACACCAAAAGATTTCCCACTCAATTCTCCTTGAGCGGACAGTCCGAAAAAAAGGTCTCTGAATATATGTAGCTATTAGAAGCTGAGGAAGGGGGATCGTTATTGGCTCATCTATTCATAATTCTTTGTAAAAGCTGGCATTCTGTCACAGAGCCTGACATGTGTGGACACAGTGTGTTTCTGTAGAGATGAGAATTCTCAGGAATCTAAAATGTAACAACATTATCACAGCTCAGGATGAGATACACGCATAAACACAAATATGTGTGTTTTCTGCATTTGCACACACAAGAGATTAAAATCTCCCATAAATTAATGGATTTATCATGATGTGGGCAGGTGATGAAGGAGAGAATAATGAGGTTTCTTCCCCAAACAAAACATGCGATTGAGGGCAGAGAAGCAGGGGAGTGTACTACGAAGCAACATTATTGTCAGAGTTTTCTGTGTCATTAAAACTTATCAAATTCAAGGTTACAGGGAGTATTGGAGTCTACCCTGATTGTCATGGGGAAAGAGGTGTTGGATACACCCTGATCACGTCGCTAATCTATCACAGGGCTAATATAGAGAAACAGATAACCATTCACACTCGCATTCACACCTACAGTCATTTTAGAATCACTGTAATCCTGCACATATCTTTGAGAGAAAGTTGGAGTACTTGGAAAGAACCCACACAGACACGAGGAGAACATGCTAACTCCACGCAGGAAGGCCCCAGACTGGATTCACAGTGTTGCCTGCCTCTCTTTCTTCCTGCCTAAATAACCGTGGTAGTTTATGCTGAATACATAACAGTTAAAAGTGCCAAGTTTTCATTGATTCTTTTATTTACATCATGTTGTAAGTTGATTATAAATTCTCAGCTTGAGGAATACACTTTGTATGTGCACGTCATTAGTCTGTATCTTACTAAAACTGCTAAATGAAGCACAAAATTGTTGACTAGGTGATGCAGAAAACATAAATGTTTTACTTTATTCTAATCTGCTGCTAGAAAAAGTCACATGATAATAATATTAATAATATTTTAAAAAATATTTTTATAGTTTATATATTTTATATTTAGAGCCTGAAGCAGAAAGCCTGAGTTAAGAGAGAAAGATCATAATTACTGTCGTCCCCAGTTACCTTCAGCTGCGGTTTTAAGCTTTGTTGAGTCAGCTAATGCAAAGACACACTAGATGTGTTGAACTTAATTTGCAGTACAGTGTGTGTGTGTGTGTGTGTGTGTGTGTGTGTGTGTGTGCTGACACAACAAGATTTGGTAGCATTATCCTCCTTGACATGATTTTATCATTTGTAACTTGAAATTTGGATTTTGCTTTTTATAAATAAAGACATTTTTAACACAAATTGATGGCGAAAGGCAAAAGCGGTACATGAAGATGAATCAGAGTGCAGGAAATGGAGTGCTTCCTGGGGGAGAACCTCCACACCCTCCGCTTAATGCATGAATTAAGCAAACTCTCATTAAACCTGCAAGTATGCTTGGTAGCACATTTTCATTGGATGGTTCTCAGCGACAGTCTTCTTTAACCTGACATATGAGTCTCAGGATTGCAATGTTCTGATTGAGTGTTCACAACCATGTAGTACTTCACATGATTAATGTATTATATATGCAGTTTCCTCTTGATAATAAATTGATTACGACATCCAAGAGAAGAAAATGCATAATTAGTGTCTTTGCAATAATATTACACTCTTTATGATATTAAAGTTAGGATAGTTTTTAAAAAAATATATAGTAAACTATGGTAGTAAGCGCTGAGGTATCGCTATAAAGGCTAGTTCGATTGCTTTATGTATTTATACCTGTAAATGATGCCTTTGCTGTGCAGGAACATGAGAGCAGAGGTGATCTCGGCTGTGTAGAAACGGGCTCTGCCTTCTTCGAACTTCCTGGACTTCTGGATGTGGAACATGAGATCGCCGCCGTTCACAAATTCCATCACAAAAAAGAGACGGTCCTGCAATGAGAATTAGGAGATGACATTTACACGTGTCCACACAAAACCCGCACTGGGCACACAGAAGCTCCCATGTTATTAAGCAGTCCAAGGAGCAACGACCGCAAACATGCTGAGGCTGCTTCAAGGATGTTACATGGCTGCTTCTCATTAACTTCAGATGCCTGTATAATGTGTTCCTGTGCAACCAACTGGAGCTTAAAGTTAGCAAAAAAAAAAAAAAACTAATCTAACTCATAAATCTTTCTTTCTTTCTCATTACAGGCTACGGTCGATAGATGATCTACAAAATGGGAACCTGGGGAAAAGACTGCAGTAGGACATGATTTAGAGATCTGCCTCTTGAAGTGATCTGGGTACTGAGGCACGGCTGACTCTGTTTTACTGGCCTGTGGTTTAGAGAGGTCTGGCTTTTTTTCCTTTTTGCACGTATAATGTCCAATAAGGACGTGCTGCACAGGCAAAGTAGGGAACACTCTTTGTGTGGTCCTGCAGTGCAACTGAATGTATGCTCAAAGAAATCTCTCTGGGTTTTTCTGTCTTATTACGAGTCAAACTGACTTGTGAGGCCATCAGAGATCTGGCGTGACAATTTACTTTGCAATACTAAACCCCTCCATAGATAACTGCTCAAACATAAAAGCAAGAATGGACGTAACTTCCTGGATCAGCTCTCTAATTTGCCAATATAGTGGTTACTGGGATTTCCAAAGTTTTGCTATCCAAAGAGTTTCTCCATTCATCCTGGAACCTGATGAATATTAGTCTGACTGTCTATTACTACTAATTTCCTGGTTAGCACTTTAGATGACCTGAAGTACACATGAACACAGCTCCACTTCTTAAACTCTCTGCTTCAGATTCAGATTATATTTAAAATATACATAATACATTAAAACTACAACAATATAGTCTTTTCATTAATACAGTACTTGCAGTTTCATGCCGGAGGTCAGCATGCCGACTGTCTGATCCCTGCTTGCAGGTAGGAGTCGTGGTTAGGGTTAGGTTCTTGTATCGGACTAACGAGACTACTATGTGAACACGGCAACTTTTAAGGATACTCACATGAAATGAGCTACTAATCTCTTTTGTTTTTGCTTATCTGTAGAAACAAAAAATTATTACATCGAGATTTGTTGCGATTTAAATGGTTTTTTTTATATTTTAAACAAAATCTGAAGACTCCTCCAGGACAATCAGTCTACCTAACAAAGTGGGCCTTGAAAATGAAAAATATGCATATAGTTAGCAAAATGTGTCAACTTTAATTAAAGTATCAATTGCAGAATTTTGTTCTGATAGGATCTACTGATATTTTTGTGTCAACAACTTCTCATATTTGCCAAATCCAGCATTAAATTTGACTGAAAATATTATTTTCTTCATTTTGTGACTAAGAATATCATCTCTAAAAAAACATTCTACATATTTTAGTTTGAATTACTGTGAAATGGAACTATATGCCATGCAGAAAGTGCCACTAGTTGTCCCTTGCAACGTGATTTTGTTGTATTAGTGTGAAACTGAATGACTCTATTACCAAAATATAGAATGATTTTACACTTCTGGTATAATAAAACGTGCTTTTAAGTATTTTCTCAGGAAACAAGTGACAGGCAGCTAAATAAAACAGGGCGTTCTGGTGGAACAATAACTGTTGCATTGTTTTGTGTGGGTTTGAAACTGTTTGCGCAGCAAGCTCACTGAGCCCTTATTTGGTGCTACTAAACTTCGATCTCAATCAGTCGTGGTTCAACCAGCCAAAGCAGATTAGAAATATCCTGTCTGAGCCAGAAAAAACAGCTCTGTCAGTCAAGCATCATTCACTGGCTTGTGCCAGGAGCGAGCAGACATAAGATTGGGGAACTGCTGCCACCTTCTGACCACCTGATGCACTGACATCTATGGAAACAGACCCATATTTTTCTATTTACATTTAGAACTAGAAACCAAAAGTAGGGTATGCCTGAGTGCCATGACCCTTACTTGAACCAGTTCTGTGGATCATTTACTGGTAAGCAAAGCAGTAAAAATGAAAATAAGGTCATATGAGGCCACGACATTTCTAAAGCACTCATAAGGAAGATCTGTGCATGACACAGACATCATGAGCCAAAACATCCCCTTCTATTTTTCATCAGAAATGTCATCATCATCATCATCATCATCAGCCATTTAAGACGGGGTGAAAGCTTCTCATGAGTGAAGAGGGCTAAAATGCACAAATGAGTTTATGTGAAAGAAGTGTGCAGCCATGCTCTCACTGACCGGTGTCTGGAAGCAGCAGTACAGCTGTGTGAGGTACGGGTGACAGCGGGCCAGTGACAGCACCCTCTTCTCTGTCATGGTGCACTCGACGTCATCATCCTGCAAAATGATGTCCTTCTTCAACACCTTGACCGCGAAAACCCGATCTCTGCCATTTAGCCTCGCCAGCATCACCTGGAGAGTAACACAAACATAGTAACAGGAAAAGCCACGTGAGAAAGTGAACGATTTGCTTAACTGCTAATAAAATGTGCTAAACTTGACAGCAACAGGATTTAGGGTCCTTCCTGGAAACACCTGCTAATCATTTAGAGTGCTGGCGAGTAAACTTAAATTTAGTATTTGCTAAAAGTGTCTTTTTTGACAGCAGTTTCCATTAGTAATCAATTGGACCGATGCGCTGTTTAGAAAGTCGCATCGTAATGATGCCTAAACGAACAGGACTTCCTTCCACAGTATTTCTGCAGGCTTGAGGTTTAGGCTTTACAAAAGGTGGTGCAGTAATCTGCAGAGCAGCCATTCTGATATTGTCTTGTGAGATATCTTAAATTCACATAAAAACTCCAAAAATTATGGTACTTTTGCTACATCTTCGAAAACAAATCAGCCAAAAACATTTTCCCACTGGCATCGTGGACTGTCCAAGCTTAAGGGAAACAGTGAGGTTCTTCTTGTGTCAGGGTTAATAGATTCCCTTTATTAATTCCTGCAGGGACATTAATTCTCTGCTTGTTATCTACTTTACCATCCTTGATATTATGAGCAGTGGGCCGCAATCGTGCATTGCCCGGAGTAAGTCTGTGCATCGGTCAAAGGAACAGTAACGAGACATTTGCAAAGGCGAGATAAACTGGAGGAAGAAGCCAGCACAAGCATGCTAAAACCGACCCAGAAGGGTTTTGGCCTTCTGTGTGGGTTTTGATGAGGAAACAATGCTAACCACAAAGCCACCATGTCGCAGTTGGCCCTTTAAACCATCTCTATTTGCAAATGTTGGACTCATAATTGAAGCTTTTAACCTCTTTAAGTGACCGTTTTGAGGCCTCAGTTGTTAATGTGGGGGAGGCATTTCAACGACACACACTCTTGCACGGATAACACGTCAGAAGCATTTTTTGAATCTCTTTAGCCACTGGTGAAAGGGTTCGCTCACTTTTCAATATATGGAGATCAAAATTCAGTGTTTTTTAATGCCAGTTGTATATTTTTGTGGTCATGTAAATGTTTTATTAGTCAAATGTTAGAATTAAGCTGCTCTAATCCATTTTTGTCCAGTATGAGCCAATGCTCATCATTACACTAAGTGCATAGAGCACTTCCTATAATCTTATTATCTCATTCCTACCTTGCCAAAGCTGCCCTTGCCCAGCACTTGAAGGAACGTGAAGTCTGAAATTCCTAGCCGAGGCAACTGCTGCTGAGTTTCTGTACAATCCCTCCCCTCAGATGGAGTCCTCGTCTGTTCTGCGTTTTTCACCTGTCAATGCAAAGAGAAAAAGACACTTTTCTGATTACACTCAAGTTTGTGATTAGGATTTACAACTGTTCAGTTATTCTGGAAAACTCAGACGTTTGTACCACTGATTTCCTTTTGGCAAGTCCTTCTGCCTGCAGACCCATCTCAGCGAGCTTGTTGGCCAGTTCCACACTGTTGACCCCACAGCTGGGAGCAACGTTGCCTTTGCAGCGGATGTGGATGTTCATTTTGCAGACTGAAGAGAGGAATCACAGAAATGGTGACTCTATATGAAAGACAACATTTGGATGCAGATATTGAGACATGAATGCTGATGCCAATCTTACTTTTACAGTGCAGCCCCTGTCTGACAATCCCCCACAGCAGCGAGCCACAGTGGTCACAGAAGGTGGGCGACTTGTAGTTATGCATGTTGAACTTGTGAGGGATGTTGATGCTGAAACCTTGATTTATAGGCTGCAGAAAGAGGGCACACGGTAATTACGAGCTGTAAAACTGCTTTGCAGTACTATCGTCCACAATGCATTTTCAGTTCAACTCAGTTTTATTTGCACAGGCCAACATCACATGTAGAGGTTCAAAGGGCTTCGCAGGTTTAAAAAGATATGAGAAAAAAAGTCACTTACATATTAAAACATTTAAACAAACAAGCAACCCATCAGAAAAGATATTTACACACAAATATAAAACCACAAATGCAGACATACAAATAACACAATGAAAATTAAAACATAAATAAAGTCCTGTGAAACAAACAATCTTGGAAGTAATAGAACCAGAGGGCCAATATATTGTTGAATAATTTATGCCTATCTTCTGTATCTACCAGATTACGTGCAGCTCTACAGTGGAATTATAGCACTAGTTTAGTGCTAGATTAAAAGAGATGTATTTTTTTAGTATTTCTTCAAATCATCTGTAGAGTTTGCTTCCCTAATTTTTTGAGGTAGGCTGTTCCCGAACTTTCCCTACTCAATAGCTCTTCTAAATGTTGGGATGAGTGTTGTTTTCTAGAAACTCAGTGTGCTGGATTTCTAGAAATTAGTGAAATTTACTTAAAACTAGTGCAAGTGGCAGGCAGTTTTTAGACATGTACCAGGTGGATCTAGTGAGCCATATTTGTTTTTGTTTTTTTTGTTTTTTTAAGAAAACAAAACAAAACCCCACACTCTATTTTAAACGTAGAGCAGTGATACTAAATACTATTTTGGATCTTTCCACAATTTCGTATATATTATTATACAGAGATATAGTAAGAAATTGAACCTGTTTATAGACTTTTATGGCTAAACATTGTAATATATTTGATCATCTTATGACATAGCAGTTTTTTTATTTATACTTGAATTGCATATATTAGTGGTTATTTTTATTGGAAGGGAATATTGAATTTAGTAATTCAATATTTGTGATTTATTTAAGTTTGATTAAATTAAGTGTAATAAAAATGAGTAGTTATAATTGCAATTGTTACTTTTTGTTATGCAGTTAGAATTTCTATGTCAATATTTGTTTTTTACTGTTTCTGTTTTCCTACAAACATGGAAAATGTCAGGACATCGACTCAAAGGTGTACTCATGTTTGTGGAGCTGTCTACTTGCCTCTTTTATATAAGTGCCATGCTCTAGGATAGCACAACCTGTAGTAGGATGTGTACACATCCTCAGTGTACATGATCTTATTGCAGGTACTGGGAAGCAGTTGCTTGTGTCTACATGGGGCTGTACTTTGCTATGTTTGTTAAATTTATGGAAACTGCCAATGTGCATCAACAAAAATGTTCATAAACTAATGTTCCTTTAAATGTATGAGGAACTGGTATGTTACTATGTTAACTTCGCTGACCTTGATCTGCAACATAAAAACATCCTACAAGTAAAAACTGCCTGTAATACGCTCCAATAACACTCGAGGGTTGAAATTTTGAATTTCTACGTATTTTAATGAGTGCCCTATAAAGGGGAAAGAAGTTTTATTTTAAAATCAGTTCTGTGAGATAATGGAAGTCATTGTAGCTCTGCTAAGAAACTGTAATGATGTGTTCTGTTATTTGTTTTAGTTAATAACCTTACATTCAAGTTCTGAGTAAGCTGCAGCCTTCTCGCAATCTTTTTTTGGGAAGTCCAACAAAAAGAGCATTGCAGCAAAAAACAAAAAAAAAAAAAAAAAACGACTAAGTTCGCTTGTTCAGTTTATTAAGATCCTGCGTGAACTTGCTCCACCCTACTTGTGTGAGTTAATCAATATTAAAATCAAACATTAGTGGCCGAGTAAGCAGAGCCTCTACCCAATGCGACTGTGCAATACCTTTTAGACATATAATATTTAGTAAAAAGCTGTTATCATTTAAAGGTAGTGAGATTTGGAATAATATTCCAGCTGTAATAAGAGAATATACTTCCTTCAACACATTTAAAACTCATCTCAAATGATGGCTAAAAAGGAACCAGATCTGTGACCATTCATTTTATACTAATGTGTGTTATCTTTTATGCCGTATGTGTTTATATTTAATTGTTGTTCTGTATTTTCTTATTGTACTGTGGATTTCATGTATTTGTTGTCTGGACTATATTGTTGTACGCTGTCTGATGGTGTTTTAATTTTCTTTGTTATTTATCTTTTGTCTGCCCTGTCAGGGACTAGAGCTAGAAAACTGTTTAAGGTTCATTCTGGCACATTTGCGTGATAAGTTGATTAATTTGCACTGTCCCTTTTGAGTAAATACATTCAAAATTCAAACTAGTCCACAGGACATGAATGCATGAAGACGTTTTTCAGACTCATGGTGAGTCTGGTACTGTCAGACACATCTTCCCGAAATGGAAGAAGTTTAAAGCTTGCATCAGAATAATGATCATAAGACTTAACTTGTGGTTTTATTCTGTCAGCTCCTAATTTACCAATGAGCAGATCACATTTTATTTTAGGACTAAGTATAACTTTTATTTTTAATTTTAAAAAATTTGCAGTCATCCATTTGTTAAAGTCAGCCAACCAAAGTGGTGAATGAGTTCAGTACACTGTCACCTGGCTCCACAGAAATATGCTGTCTAGCATCTGTGTAACTATAGTAACAAAAATTTATGCTGTCTAATAATGTTTCCATGCATGTAAAGAAAAAAAGTAATGGACCCAGACAACAACCCTGTGGAGCTCCAAAGAAGAAAATGTACAAGCACCTTCCATGAAAAGAATTTCATCTGTTTTGACAATATGCCTCATACTTATGTTTAATTTCTTAAAAAACAAACAAACAAAAAAACTCAATCAATTACTCTCTGTCACTTATGATCAAATAAGACTTTTAAAGAAACATAGCATAAAAGAGACAATAAGTCTAAAGGAATTATAAAATGATGATTATACTATATTTACAAAACTTGTAAATGGTGTATTAAAAATAAACATGCTTAGCGTATAAATTTTTATTATCCTGTCAGATTTTAGGGAAGAGAAACTTGTAATATTCCGCAAAATATAACAAAACTAAGCTACATAGTTGCGTTCAAACTGCTAAAACTGTCATGGATGTATTTATAGAAGCATAAAAATTTATAGTGTTCATATGTGGAAAATAATACTGCAGTACAGTGTTCTGCCTCAGTGACCAGCCTAGACAGAATATAGAAACAGGAAACAGCCTACTGATCACTGCAGGTGTTAATCAGATGCGTGTGTGAATGTGTGTGTAGGAGGGGGAAGGGGCTTTTTTTTGACATTCTGTATTTAAACGAACAAAAAAAAAAAAAATCTGTAAAGAGTACAAGTATTTAGAAGTAAACATGCTGATTAGAGTGTATTAGTGTGTCGTGAAATTGCTGTTACCTGTTCTTTTGCTGTTTTCTTCATGCGTGGACACACAGTGACGACCTGCTGGTGGCATCGTTTGTGCACCACACAGGTACACACTGAAAAACAAAAAAAAAGACAACCACTCAATGGCGGACTCATAACTCCCACAGGTGTGTTTAGGCAACTGTGGTAAAAGGCAGAAAGAGAAAAATAAGTTCAGCTTACTTTGACACTGGTAACCTTGCTTTCCAACACCCCTATTAACATAAAAGAGAACACATTTAGATCCAGTTTACATTCTACACAGAGATGCGCTGCCAGCACTGAATCACCCATGCGTGACTTTCTCACCAGATGAACTCTTTGCAGTGAAAACAGAAGGTGGGCTGACGGAGGAAAGTGGACATAAACTTGTGCCCGTTAACCTGGTGTATCCTTCGCTTCACGGCTCCCTGCCGCTTCCTTGTAAACTGCTTGAAATTCTTCACTACGGCCTCATCTGGCAACAAGACAAGAACATAAGTTTGTAACATAAAAAGCACAGAAGAAGTGCATGAACTCAACACACTAACTCTTAGGCTCTTAGAATGGATTTATCATATTATGGGATTTCTTTAAAGTGGATTTAAAGTCTTTAATTTAGGATTTAAAATCCTAGAACAGAGCTGGCCCTTTGGATCAGCCTGTTCAGTCTCTTCCTGTCCCCAGCAGAGATGCTGCCGCCCCAGCAGACCACACCATAAAAGATGGCTGAGGCCACCACAGAGTCATAGAAGGTCTTCAGGAGTGGGCCCTCCACTCCAAACGACCTGAGTCTCCGCAGCAGATACAGCCTGCTCTGCCCTATCCTGTAGAGGGCGTCTGAGTTATGAGTCCAGTCCAGTTTGTTGTTCAGATGAACACCAAGGTACCTGTAGCTGTCCACAGCCTCAATGTCTATACCTTGGATGTTCAGTGGTTGCAGTGGAGGATGTTTGTGCCTGCGGAAGTCTACCACCAGCTCCTTGGTTTTACTGGCGTTGATCTGGAGGTAGTTCAGCTTTATGCTTGAATGTGAAATATGAATTTGCATTTCTGCTCAACTCTGAGGATATTTCAGCTTTTTCTGGTTCTTTTAGATTTGAAGTTTGATGACGTACTATTTAACTGTATCTGACAGTTACATGTGATGGTGCTGTATTAAAGTCTGTGTGATTTCGTGATTTTAGCGAGGGGGTGTCTGGGTTCCTTCTTTGGTTCATTTTTACTGCCTTTATTGGGATATTTCTGGCCACAGCAGGGAGCCACTCTTACATAAAAATGTCCTCTACACACCCACTACAGTGTATGGACAAGCAAGAAAAAGGTGGAACGATTAGCAGCTAAAAGCAGACACTGTTATCTCTCACAGTTCTAGGACTACTCCCAGGGACTGTAAAAAAAACAACTTTTTTATTTTTAGGATGAATTATTGTCAATCCTCTTATCTTTCAATCAACTGATGAACTGTCTCACAAATGTAAAAAATTGCCATCATTGTTTCCATGAACTGCAAGATGGCATCTATGATATACTGGTTTTGCCCAACCAGCAGACCAAAAGCAAAACCCAAACAACCAACAAGCAAAAAAACAAAAATAAAAAAAACCAACCCCTGAATTATCAACCTGATAAGCTGGAACAACTAAATGTTTGGCATTTCTGAATGATTTTTAGAATACAAAACAACAGTCTGATATTACTTATTTGTAACCATTTAAGCCAATGTAATAGACAGACACTGACTAGACAAAAAAAAAGTCTAACAAAGAATTTTCCGTAACTAAAAATAAAAACTCCTGACACTATTAAAACATGACTTCTTTCCCATATCACATAACCCTAGCATGAGTCACAATATATATATATTTTTTTATTAAATAAATTAATTCAGTCATCTCTCAAAGATCAAACAAGACTTTGAAAGGAAGGCAGAATAAAAGAGACAAAGAGTCTAGAGTTGTCATATTGTCATTTAGAAAACATTGTTGTGAACATCTATACTGTGTAACTGTGCGTTTAGATCTAAGTAATGAAAGTCAGTAAAGAAATCTGCAAAATGAAAAACCACACAAGCATTACGGAAACCTTTTTGCTGAGCCCACACCCCACCCCTGCAAACAACACATAGATGTAGTGTGGTATTTGTATGAAAAGGGGGTGTTAATTTCAGACTAAGAGCCTCTACATATACTGCAAAGCCCAATATACACACTACAAATATTTTGTCCCCACATATATTTGGCTTTTACACATTGGATATTAAATTAAAACATACACCTTTCATCTCTTGAATGCACAAAAAACATACCCAGAACTGAAATGAGATACAAATAACAGAATGTCTTAACTGAAAATAAATTTTGTAAAAACAAATATATATAGCTTGGTTTTCTTTTAATCAACCATTTACCTTTAATGTAAATCATTTGATTTCAGGTGGTAGTGCGCTCCACGGGCGACAGGTATTTCTTGAAAATACACAACATCTTAATTTAGATTTACGTATTTGATGTGGTGTTTGTTGCTATTCATTGTAATCTTGGCCACTCTGTTACGGTCTTGTCATTGAATATATATATATATATATATATATATACATCAAAAAAGAGACTCTGTGGCCAGAATGTGTTTTATAATTGTAGACTTATTTAAGAAACTCAAACGAGTAAAAGTCTCAAAGCTAAGTAGATTGTATCGCTTTTTAAACGTGACAATGTGTGACAGATGGTTCTTGATTGGTTGTATTGTTCTTTACCATGTTTACCAAACTCGAGGTGTGAATCTAAAATTATTCTTAAGAATTTAAATCAATTGGCTTTCCCCATTTCTTCATTACTTCTCTTAATTTCTTTTTTTCGAATGAAGAAACGCGTATAAACATTTAAAATTCAGTACATGATGATTATGTCGTTGCCACAGATTGCAATGTCAGCTGCATGAAGCTGGTAGCTAGCAGGCCATTCAGAAACAATTAAAAAGCAGGGGACCATGCACTGATTCTTGGGAAATGCCTCTCTATGCACAACCTGAAATTTTTTTAGTTTTGAATGAGCAAGAGCATGCTAACTTGAACAGGGCAATAATTATATACTGTAACACTGATCAATATTCAGTTAAGTCAAACTGTGATATGCTGTCATTTAGCAAAGTGAGACTTTCCAACTTAAAGATATGAGAAAGTCTTGCAATTCTGTCAAAATCAAACACACCATGACTCACAACCCACCTGTAGCAGCAGAAACTTATGTATGATTTTATCAGTCTACCGTGTCATTGTGGAGGAATTTTGGCTTATTTAGAGTAATGCTTCAGATCACTGAGGTTTGTGGTTTGTGGGTATTTGTTCATGCACAGCTCTCTTATGGTCCTGGCACAACATTTCAATCAGGTTGAAGTCTGGAATTCAATTGGGCCATTGCAGCTCCTTAATTATTTTCTTTTTTCAGCCATTCTGTTGTAGATTTGCTGGTTAGGTTAGATTAGGTTAGGTTAATAATAACGTCCTAAACCTAACCCTTAACCCACTTTTTCACTAAAATAGTTTACAGAGGAGTTCAGGGTTGAATCAGTGACTGCAGAATGCCCAGGTTCCCATAGTTGCAAAACAAGCCAAAATCATCACTCCTCCAATGTGCTAGACAGTTGTTGTGAGGTGTTTGTGCTGACAGACTGTGTTTTGTTAAGTTGCTAAGTTGTTCGGCCTTGCACAGCTCTACTGTACATTATATCCACACATCTCCACTTTGGTCTTGTCTGTCCAAAGGACATAGTTCCTGAAGTCTCCTGGTTTGTTCAGATGCCCCTTTGTAAACCTAAGATGAGCTACTATACTCTTTGTTAGAGGGAAGAGGCTTTCACCTGGCATTCCTTCCAAACACATCATTCTTGTTCAGTCTTTTTCTAACTGTGCTGTTATAAACTTTAACACTTAACATGCTGACAGAGGTCTGTAAAGTCTGAGATGTAGTTCTTGGGTTTTTTGCAGTTTTTCTGAGCATTGGACAGTCAGGGTGAATTTTGCTGAGATGTCCACTCCTGGGAAGATTGTGGCAATATTTCAGCACACACCTGAATACTCCACAGAAGCAAACTTCCCAAAAAAAATCTGCTTTTATAAAGCTGGTCATACTTATTGATGATCAGTTAATCAAGTCAATTTGATGAGCAGCACTTGGCTGCTACCAGTGTAATTTCTATGGAAGCAGTAAAGGTGTACTTTGTTTTCACACAACTTTATGCATTTCTGTGTTTTTCTATGTTTTCTTGACTGTAGGCTCTTGTTTGATCTGAGAATTAATTAATTGGGAACTTGTGTGAGGTGGCATACATTTGCCAATGATGTACAGTCTCGGTGTAAAAAAAAAGAAAAAAGATTTCAACCACACTGACCTACCCTATCACAAAATATCAGCTTGATATGTAGAACTGGATGTTTTGTGGTTATCTGCATCCTCCTTGAGGTCGATCGCATTAATGATGCGAAAGCTTTTGATTCAGCTGTTTTGGACGTGGATTATTTCCATAAGGGAAGAACATGAGAGGAAGAACATTAGGAGAACCTTGTTTAGACCTACATGATAATACTGACAGGAACAACAGAGAATGTAGTGCGGTGTTGTTTTTAATCAACTTCTGCTTTAACAGTCCTGCACCATCACTTCCCACTCATCTCATTTAAATGGCCTTGTCTCATTGGTGAAAGAGTTTGTACTTAAGTTAGCGCCTTGGTGTCGACATCTAAAAAAGGCAAACATTTTTCACATTCACGTGCATGGGCGTGCACCTATCAGAGCCTTTGCATTGACAGACATTGGTATTTAATGAGTCAGATAATCATTATTCATAAGGGCAAGTTGAGTTTCACAGTAGAATAAAGGTGAAGGTAACACAGTGGAATTGTTTAAATAGCTGGCATTGTTGTTATGTTGTTGTTGGAGGGTGTTGACATGTAGGCACGAGGAGAACAACTAGACTGTGCGTAGCATACATACCATCTACGAAAGATCCAGTGAGTGTGATGTGCACATACACCTTGCCCTCCGGTTCCAAGTCCATCTGCAGGTTCAAAGACATGACAAGAAATGATTTCACTATACCCAGAAAGTGAAACTGAAACACACATCTGCCACAGTGAAACACGGTTCTAAAGTATCTGTCTAGAAGCAGAGATATCCAAACCAAACCACCTTACTAATATTACACAAATAGCAAATCAGACATATTTTTATTTATTCAGATTGTTCAATCTCAAATCATCACATTTTTAGAAGATTTTTGCTCAGTGACCTCTGATTTGGCTGAAATTTGTATGCTTTTGGTCATATATAATAAACAAATATGACCAAAACTGTGAATTCTTTCTTCTTCTTTTTTTGAAAAGCCTGTCCACCCACTTTCCGGCCTTTTTTTTCCTCCCTTGAAATCTGAAGCAAAGCATGTATACCCTAAAACACCTTTAAAGAGCCTCTCTCAACATAAAAATGAATCAGGGTCTGTAATTTGGCACAGATACATCAAAATGACTGAGTGTTGGCTAGTTACAATATGGGGAAAAAAGTGAGAAGTCCTTAAAGTGTCATGTTTGAAGAAAAATAACTTTAAATAATTCAAAAAAGAAATTACATTTCAGAAGACAACTAGTATAAATTTTCCATGTAAATGTAAACAGTATTCTACACGAACGGAAAAATAAAACGTAGAACAGTTTTTAACTTGAAATTCGTAACTATTTACATTACATTCATCTTCTGTGCTGGATTGAGCAAATATGATGTTATAGCAAAAAAACCCCTAAAATATCAGTAAATACGCATATCGTTCATTTCCATGACCCATGGAAGAGTCTTATAATTCAGGTCGAGTGTAAAATATAATGGGACTAGGGCACCGGTTTAGCTCAGCGGGTAAGCAGGCAACCACATGCTGCCCGGCTCGAGGCCGACCTGCAGCCCTTTGCTGTGTGCCTTTTCTGATTTCCTGTCTGTCTTCACTTACCAATAAAGGCAAGATGCCCCAAAAAATTATGTGTATATATATGTATATATATATATATATATATATATATATACACACACACACACACACACACACGTGTGTATGTATGCATGTATATATACACACGTGCACACACACACACACACACACAGAGTTGTACTGATGTACAGTTTTTCATACATACAAATAAATATAGCAAGGCAATTAAGCAAAGCTGAAGCTGAATTTATGTGAGTAATCTCATACAAGACCCTATCCCTAATCCCACGACTGCTACAGGCAAGCAGGGACCAGGATCAGATTTTAATATATGAAATGTTACAGTGTTGCATTTATAATGCCTCTTAGTATATTCAAAATTTTACCTCTTATATTTCATAATTTTTGCAATATTTATGTCCAAACATTACCTTAGATTTCAAAGTGTAGGAAAAATACATTACCTCACACTTATACAAAATTTTATAAAAATTTTATAGAAAAATATTAGAGTTTTAGAAACAGCCGTTAGATCAAAGAATGTTTGGATTTAAATAGCATTGAAAATATAGCTCGAGTCCTTCAGGTGTACTATATCAGACTCACAACTATGGCACGACATTTTTGTGTCATTCTTCAGAGTGTACATACTGTCGCAGGAATGTGGACACTGGGACTGAAAGACTACAAAGCAGGCCTTACAGGTCTGACAGGTCAGGCTACTTACAGTGAGAGTGGTGCCAAGCTGTTTAACCATAATTAACAGCATCACTATCTGCATATATAAGATGGCCTCTTTAAAGGTGGACAGAAACAAGCAGACAGAAAGAGATACTTCCTTCCTGCAGAAACCACTGGATGGAAATTTATGTCACCGTATGGTTGAGCAAAGCTCTATTTATACACATAAACCCTTCCTGGAAAATACTGACAGCAAACCAGACGATGACACGGAGAGTATAAATATATAGTAAGCTCTGAAAAAAATGACTTGGTGTAAAAGTTTAAAATGAACAAAAAAGGAAGATAATTTCAGTTAAGAAGTGAAGAAACCTCAATTTTCTTTTCAGATGCCACTCATATCCTGTGTCTCAATCTACAGTCTAGACGACAGGTTTGACTTGTCCACTGTGAGAACTTCCCCTGTGTATGTGTTTGTGTTATGTTATCTTTGCCTTTTTGACTGCTGCTTAGTTTAAGTGAATAAATAAATAATAATAATAATAATCAAAAAACTACAATACATTAAGAGGTTAGAATTTGTTTCCCTCTCACTGAGTGACAGAGCTCAAATCAAATCTGTGATAACAAGGTTTTGGTTTGACTTTCGAATCTATTTCAGGACATCCAGACATTTCTACTTACTTTAGAAAGGGAACCATTGCAAGCTGTGCAAGTGCACATTTTTTTATACCGACCTTAAAGTAATCTCACATAACTGTGGGTAAAGGTAAAGGACAGCAAGACGCTGTAGTTAAAAAGCAGAACAACTGAATGCTACATCATAGAGAGGGAAGTTTCTTTTTCTTTTTTTGTAAACGGGAGGAGGGTAGGGTCCTTTTTTCAGCCAAGCGAGCAGCACAATAATCAGTGGTGGAAAATGTTGAGGTCCCACATTTAACCCACTTTTAGTTTCATAGCTTGTAACCCTCAAAAACCACTGCATGAACACATCCACAAGTACTTCAAGACTGATTAGCGCAAACACCTAAAATAAACAGCAGCTAAACAACCGAATAAGTGAAAGACATCACAAAGTAGTGCTGGATACTGTCAGCAGGTGGGAGTCAAAGGAGCTGGGCTTGTGTGTGTGTGTAAATGCCATGTTAAATGTCTCTGAACGCCTTTGGGTTAAATGGAGGAGTTGAGTAACTTCCTGAAGAACTCTGCTTAAGCTGTGCTTTGAGTCCAGTAAAAGACAGAAGAAAAGACACGAAGAGTTTTGTGGAGGTTACTTTCCTGGACACAAGAGGGTGTGAGAACAAGAGAGAGAGAAAAAAAGGCAACACAGAAAGAAGAGTATTTGAACACAAGCCAACTGAGAGTAACTATTTTAGCAGTAAGAGAGAGAGGTGATCAGCTGCCTGGTGAGAAGACTGATAAACAGCAGTGTGGGCGTGTGGAGGCTTGCGCCTCATGTGAAACAAACCAGCCCAGCACTTCTTCTGCACAACAAAGCCCATAAAGCCTTCACAGTTCAGATCTAGCGGATAACAGCTTAGAATTTGTGTCTTGAAGTGAGAAAGTCAGCTGCACTAACCAGCCACTTCTTCTAAAACTGCAGACCAAGCTCCACTTTCATACCACTTCCCCTAAACGTCTGGGGTCTTGGTGTAAATGTGTGCAAAAGCAGTCTTGAAAGTGATGCTTCTCTCTACAAATGCGACTCTCAGGGGACTCTAAACTATGCTGATTCTTGCCAATAAATACATGCACTGCTCATGAAAATTAGTTAATTACCTTATTAGTAATTCTGCTGTTAAGGTGTAATGAAGTATATTTCTTCAAGATATATATATACATATATATATATAATTAACCTCTGTGCTATGTGCAAGGGCAGAGCTGTTTCCAAATGTGAGATAGAGAACTACTGAAGGTTATAGCACTATTGCATTATATTGCAATTTGCATATTATTGCTGATTTATACAAAACCGCCACGTTAAATGGACTCTATGAAGCATTTGTTTCTAATGTGCTATGACGTAATGAGAAAGTGCAGAGAGAGCGTAAGGGCCATGCTCAGGTTACATTCACACCTGCAGTGGCTTATAGTCCTGAAGGGATGAGAGTAAGTCTGAACAGGGAAACTCCAGTTTCAAGAAGCACTTTTTTGTGTTTTAGTCTAAATAAGAGTGAAACTACTGTGGTACTTCACATAAGGCTTTAATTTAAGCTTCATGAGGTCATTTTTTCCACTGAAAACTGTGCATATATGGTATTATAGCAACAAAATTTTGGACAAAGTTTCTTTTACACCTCAATCGACAAAGTTTTGTGAACTGTGAAACTCTGTAATCGGCTGAGAGCAGACGTGTGGAAGTTATAAAAATACATGTCTCTAGAGGCAGCTCATGCAGGCCTGGGTAATTCTCTGTATTTGCTTGTGAGTTAGCAGGTCTTATAAGTAAAATTAACACCTCCCCACTACAGTGACATGTGTGGTTTGTGACCATGGTTGCTGCTAATAACAATTCTAAGGCAGTATGAGCAACGTTTATGACAGAGGTTCTTGACCCAACACTTTATGTTGCCTAAGAAAATGAATAAATAAGTCTTGGACTCTGTTTAAACCTCTTCCTCCTCCTATAGAGAAGCAGGGAGGACCTCAGTGCAGACGGGATAGTGTTATTGTTTTCAGGCACAAAAATAGGCAAAACTAGTCACACACTGAGGCGTGTAGTGAACAGCGCCCTGAACTTAATAACAGGCTTTGTCTTCTAAACCTGCTCTAAAACACTGTTCATAAAGTATTACATTACATTTTTAATCAGTCTTATAGCGTTGTCTTAAAATTGCTTAGGTACGGATAGAAGAAATTAATAATTTAAGCAGGATTAGAAAATATAGGATGACTTTTTTCATCATAAGGTCCATATTTTGATTCTGGGACTTTAAATTCAGAAAAGTTACCCTTGTAAAGTAAAACAAAACAAAAAAACTGACTTAAAGCACACTTGTCTGATTGGCCAGCTTTGAGAAAGCCTGCTGAGGAGAAGCACCGCGTGCCTGTCAGCAACGCTTATTTATTTTTGCATTTGTTCGCTGGTTTGTTCGTTCTTGATTAAAAATTAAATCTCAACTTAACTTGCTTATTTTGGAACCTTAATCTAACCCGGAATAAGCGCATGAACAACATGTGCAACATGTGACTGATCTGTAAATATTAATGCTCTTTGCATTGTTTGTTTTCTCATGTTCGGTCAATTAAGTCTTTCAGTCACAAGCTGCAAAAAAGCATGTACAGCTTTTTTCCTGTAAATGCTTCAGTTAATCGGCATACAATGCATGACTGACATGGGAAAGGTCTGCTGTCAGGAACAACCAAAGCTAACAAAGCTAGCATGGCATTTGCTGACAAGAGTAAATTAAATGTCAGTAAGACTTCTGAAGAACACTGTTTTACTGAAATGTTTACATATATATTGGCAGCAAGATGGCTTCGTAGGCCTGAAGATGACTATAAAGAAATCTCTGTAACATCTTTGTTGCCGAAAGTAAAAATTTAGCATTCACAGTACAGGTGGGTCAAAAAAAAATTACAATACATTTTTTTTTTGCCATGCAATTACAGACACACTGGGGGGTGTTATTCAAATGAATGAGGGTAAAATGCACAGAAGCTTTAGTAAAGATGGTGAACATCCAGCTGAGAATTCACTGAACTAATCAGTTATACACTAATGTGACACTGCAGTGTGCATACTGTATATAAAATTCCAGCTTTTCACTCTTTAAAAAAAATTCTCTTTCAGTTACACAGAATACTGTATTCAAATGTTATTGTGGGCAATATATCAAAATAATATCAGACTAGCTTCTGAGTTACTCTTCAATTTCCTTCCCTAATTCAAAGCTGTCTGTATTATACATTTTTAACATAGTTAAAGTCTTGTTCATATTTAACATGAATATGCAATTTAAATTTTATATATATCTGACAAAAAAATAAGAATAAAAGTATATGTTCCCATTAAGCCATCCATAGGTTTGTGACCAGTAGGCCCATTTTACATTACCAACTAAAAGTGGATCAGTAATAAATTTATTTAAGAGCTTTTGTAAAGAATTATAAAGAATTGTAAAGGTCTGTTCCATTGCATTATTTCTTATACATATACTACAATAAAGCTACATGAGATGGGACAGGAAGAAACTTTGGGTCAGTTACTGCTCCAGCAAACAGGAACTAGTTCATGTCTGGGTATGTGGCAGCTGTGAGTGATGTGAGTGATCATGCTGGAAAAAAAGTATTTTTGGTATTGGACCTTCAGGTATATTGATTCTGGCTGTTATTTAATTTTCCAAGGCAATGTATGATGGCAGGAAATGCCATCATACTATCATTGGATCTGAGGCATTTTTGGCTCCGGGTTGAACCAATAAACTCTGCTTGGAGGTCGAGTGTGTGTACTTTAATAATAAAAAACATTTTCTTCTTCTTCTTCTTATTATTATTATTAGGCACTGTTCTCAGTATGAGACCACAGGCCTGCTCTCATATTGTGAGGTGTATGTAGTGGTGTGTGGCCAGCTGCACATCTGTGCCCCAGGGCATCCTGACAGACGAATCCACCCATGTTTATGGTTAAAAAATGGTCTAAATTTAAATGGAAGAAATAACACTTAAACAGCCATTAAATGACAGTTATACTTAAACAAAAACAACAAGGGAACCCTAAAACTTACCCATCCCTCAAAAGTCTCCCCTGTGTTGGAAGTTTCGATGAGGTCCTCGAACTGAATGGTGCAGTTGGCCACAAAGTCATCATATCCGATTGGAGTGTCGTGGAAAACAGCCAGCTCGATCTGTTTGCCGTCGTTCACGTTGAGGCAGAACTCCTCGTTGTACGTGGGCATGTTGGTTTTCTGCTTGGTGTGAGTCTGCCCAATTTTGTAGTCGTCCACCTTCACCACAATGTAGGGGTCCATGGCTGGAGGAGCCTTGTTGAAGATGACAGAGTGGCGGAGGGAGAAGGTAGTCGGTTTCAGGTTCACCGCCTCGCCGATCCGGAGCTTTAGATACCCGTTAAACTTCATGTTTACTAAGCTTATATATACGCTAAGTTAAAAAGAAAAAAAGATGCAAACAGCAGGCAAATAAAAAAATATTTTAAAAACAATATGGAGAAAAAGTCATTCACGCTCACTTCAGGTCAACAACGACCAAATCTGTTCACAGTTCTTGGTGTCAGCTCATCCTGACCTAAAAGTGTTTGTGCTGACCGTCTGTGCAGCGCATTTACTGTGAGCGCAAAAAGCTGCAGCCAGTATCGGTGTGAACCTGCTTCAAATGCTTTCAGTAAATAGGAAGCAACAGCATGCTGGGGAGGAGGCACAAGTTCCGCATAACTTATGACACACACACACACACACACACACACACACACACACCAGCAAACCTCTCAACCTGTCACTGGCGGGTTGGTGTGTCACGTGATTGCATTGTAGTTCTTTGTTTAGAAAAAAAGGAGTCTGGTACTATATAGACCATGATGCAACACTCTGTTTGTGTAAGGTGTTGTGGTGGTTCACCTGTCCTTCACTCTGTGATGAAATATCGCCCCTTGTGGCTCTTATCGTGCACTACAGAGTCCGAGTTTCTAATTTATAACTTCAAGGGCTTTATCAGCCTTTAAAAACCTTTAAAGAGATTTAAGAACTTTTTTCTTTGTCAGACTTGACTGGATACTTTTTACATGCAGCTTTTACACAGTGTATTGATAGTTTTATGTTTGCAGTTTGCTCTTCATCCAGTAGATGGCCATGAAAGATCAGTGAATACAATGAAACACCCTGAAACGAACATGAGACGTGACATTTACCTTTTTCGAACAGGTTGATTAAAATAGTTAATAATAATAATAATAATAATAATAATAATAATAATAAGTTTATTCAAAACTCTTCTGTACCATCCGCTATCAGCTGAGATTATACAAAGCTCTACTTTTTGTGTTTATATTTAGAGGCTTAATGGATTCTATCAGGGCACACCAAGTAAAAATCAATCAAACAGACCAGTTTGGAACGAGACTTGATATTTATTATTTAGTGTGTTGTTGGACGTTATGATGACAAATATTCCACAAATCAAATGTAATTTAAACCAAACAAGCAAGCAGGAAGTATCATATTTCCAGTTAGAGCCATAATTTGTTGAACAGTGACACATCTTCATGCAGTTTGGCTTCTGTACACCACCACAGTGGATCTGAAATCAAAGACTGAAGATGTGATTGAAGTGCAGACTTTCAGCTTTAATTGACTGTTTAAGAATTGCAGATAATTTTACATAGAGCCTATCAAAATTAATTAGACGATCTCACATAATTTTATACAGAAGGATCCCCCCCCCCCCCCCCCCCTCTTTATTTATAGAGTTTTTACATGAAGTTTGACATATCAGGCCTAATAAAACAAGTACCAAATGATACAAAGACATACCTCAATACAGTTTAGGCCATTACAATTCGGATGATTTTTGAGAACTACTGAACAGCATATAACCAATCCCCATCCCAGGGTCCATAAGGATCGTTTTTAATATTTCATGACTCCACAAAGTCTGGAACCCATCACCAAAAGCTGTGTTTCCTCCCCTGAGATGCTATGTCAGCCACACTGAGTTGCTGCTGGTTTGTGGGTATTTTGGTCTCCAGTTGACATAAAAGCACGCTCTAGTGGCCAGGGATCATGTGACCAACTTGACTCACTTCTTTCATTTCGTGAGAAACTCTTGGGTGCTTCTGCAGAATGCTTTGGGTCATTATCCATTTGCACCATGAATTGCTGTCCAGTCAGTTTGCAGCATTTGACTGAATCTTAGCATAGACCTCCACACCTCACATTTCATCTTCACCTGCTTCCACTGGCAGCCATACATGCCCATGCGGTAACACTGCTCCCGCCATCACAGATGGCATGTGTAGCGAGGACCCGACACACATAGTGTTTGACGTGTTTTTCTTTATTTCGCTTGTTTAGCAGTTTGCTGTGACTAAGGCACTCTCGAGCAAGGAGTCAGCTCCTTCTACAGCTTCTACACTGCACACACACACCCCATCAGGCTCCACCGTCATTATATATAGGGAGAGAGAGTCATTAGTCACAGCAAACACACCTGTCCCCTCTGCTGACTTGACGCCGCCCCCAGAACTCACTGCACCACCCCTCCACTGCAACAGGCCAGAGACCACACCCCTGCCACAGTATGTAAAGGACAGCTGTTTCTCTCCTTCTCCATATTCCTATTTTATTAGTACAAGTTAATCTTGATTTCATCTGTCCAGATAATTATTTTCAGAACAGTGCAGGGCGTTTAGATGCTTTTTTGCAAAGTCTAATTTGGCCTTCTTGCTCATCAGTGTATAGCCAGTGCTTTCCACCTTATTGTAAAAACTGCATTTATATTCACAAGGGCGTCTCATGATTGTAGACAATGATACACATACCTCCATGGGAGTGTTATTGACTTGGTTAGATGTTGTGAATGCTTTTTCTAACCAAGCAAAGCATTTGTGATCATCCGTTTTAGTTGTTTTCTGTGGTCTTCCAGGTAGATGCTGAGCCGGTGGGCTCATTTATTCTTTATAAGAATGCACCAGACTGTTGATTTGGCCGCTCCTAAAGCTTTTACTATCTTCCTGATAGTTTTATTCCTGTGTTTCAGACTAATGATGGTCACCTTTACCTATATCTTTGGACCTCATGTTGCGAGCATTTGCTGTGCTAAACATGTATTTGTCTATCTGTGTTAACACTTAACAACTACAGATTTTTATCTGCTTAATTTATCATGGAATAATGAGAGAACAGACTCCACTTGGCCATGAAAGTGCTTGTCAGTTAAGCAAGCACTTAAATAGCACTTGTGCCTGGAAAAAATTAAGGTCTGTATATAAAAAGGCTGCATTTCCTGAACAGGAAATGCAATATTTTTGTTAAACCTATTGAATTAAAGCTGCACTTTCCTCAATATTTACAGCACACGCAAAAAAGCAGTAATTAAAATTGTTATTACATGCACATCTGTGCTTGTTGACATCCTCTGACTGGGCTCAGTGAACCAGCAGGAGGGAATGGACTGTAAAATAAATCCTGAAGTGAAAGTAAAAGTTCAGCTACTTAATTTCTTTTTCTTTTCTTTTCTTTCTTGACCGGCTAGTTCACCTAACTGCAGGAGTGCTCTTTTTCTTTAATCTTAAAACACTCTCTCCCAGTTCTCTCCCACTCTGAGGGTGCTGTACCTCCTCCATCCATAAATGCCACGATCAAAGTCTTCACTTTATTGGTGTTAGACTTGACCTCTCACCCCACTCTGCCAAATGTCAGGACTCCACATCTCTCTGTTCCAGCTGTTATAAATAAAGGGCTGGGGTCCCAGAACTTGCACATCCCCTGAATCCAGGATGTCTTGTAAATGGCCTCTCAGACATGACCTTACTGAGAAGAGAAGGTCGTAATGCCAAAGCGGGCCGATAGCAGATTGATTCAGTGCAAAAAGTGTCAGTGCACTTACAGCAATCAGTGGCAGAACTCTCAAAGCTGGTGGTTGAAAATAAAACATTTTGCCCTTTTAAATTTTTGTTGCAGATCACCCCGACCAGCAGGAGCAAATGTGCAGGTATTCTCACATGACTTTTTTTTTTTTTTACATACATGTTAGAGTCGGGGTATTTTAGTGCTATTTCTGTGCACAGTTTGAGAAAGGTCATAAGAGTGTCCCTGCTCTTCAAAATGTTGTTTTGTTGAACTGTCCAGCAGAGGGCAGAGTAAGACTGCTTAATCCATTGATCCGCCCTCACCTTCCACCCCCTCCTCTTCCTTTCTGCTCACATCCCTCTTATGATAAACTTTAAAAATCTATTTTTCTTCCACTCGCTCATATTTTACCCCAGAACGAGAGATGGCACTTTTACAGCTCAGGATGATTTGTTTTCTTTCTTTGTTCTACGAGCAGTTCCCCCTCTTTTTCTCCTTCTGTCTGCCAACTCAGTGGCTCTTTGCCCTGCATGGCTTCCCCCTCATTCCAGCCTAACATTCTCTCTCTCTCTGGAAGAGACTGTCACGGCCAAATCGTGAATTTATGCACCCATGGGAGACGTCTGCAGCTCTCCATGACTCCAGAGACTGAGAACACACAGACTTGTGAGCTTCATGTGTACATATACATTAGACACGTGCGTGCTTTACACATACAAAGGCATGAATACATACTTCTGAGGTATCTCCTTAAAATGCCAAGATTTTATTGCCTTGAGCACAAAGCCAGCTACCAGAAGCCTCCCCCCTCCTTTTTTCAGAGCAGACTGATTCTGTGTATATGGCTTAATTTCAGCCACCTGTAGAGTTTCCACATTTGCTTCACAGTCTACACTCTCAATTTATGTCTGTGTAACCCAGGACAGCTCAATCCCCTGGCTCTCTGCCCAGGTACACCCTATAGCTGCAGCTAATGAACCATAGCATTGGTGCCAAACTGTGGGGTGGGAACTAACAAGAGTATGGTCCAGATATGGTGAAGCCCATTCCCAGCTCTTGTGACCTCGGTGAGAGAAATCCTACGGGGCCAGTCTACACCCCTAACACGCCTGCTGCACTACCACAAACTCAATTACCCTCATCAGTCATCGGGTCCAAGCAGCAGGACTAACCCCCGTGCTACAGTCCAGTCACAAGACCCCAGCTTCTCCTCAGGTAAGGCTGTGGGTTTAACTACACACACACGGACACACACACACACCGGTTCTCTTGCATGGAATCACTCTATAAATCACACATGTTAAAGCTCATTTGGTACTAAACATGCTTTATTGAAAAATGGTGTTTACTGCCAGCGCTCTACCACAGAAAATAGGATGGCCTGAATCTACTGAAATTGTACCACAATGTAGCAAAAGAAACTAAATAAGTTGGCGTATTATATTACTATTTTTTTTAAGTAGGGGTTTTGAACTTTTTAAAATTTGCCTGAGAAGACGTAACAAAAATCCACAGCTGGACTCAAACAGGAGACTCTGACATTACGTAGTGCTCTCTTAAGCCCTTCGGCCACAAACATACCCTGTTATTCTTCTTTATCAGCTTATTAGAGAGAGGGGGGGGGGATTCTGAGTGTAGAGGAGGTTATGGTTTTCAAATTAAAAAAAAGAAAGAGGAAAAGGACTGACAAATAAAGCATGATGTTGTGAAAAGAAGAATGCAACTGTGAGAGTGGTCTGAGCTGCTTTGGACAGAGGAGCAGAGAGTAGAGGATGGTGGGGGCTCTGTCACAGCCCCTCCAGGGTAATTGGCTCCAGATGTGAGGCAGCGTGGCCCCTGCGCCAGAAAGGCGTCAGGGCCGCATTAAAGGCTCAGCGCAGGGCTGATGGGATTGCAGGGACACAAACTAACCCCTGCTCCCAACCAAAAAAAACAGAATCCCACACTGCGCTGCTGACCACTGGGCCTCCATCGGCGCTCTTCCTTACTCCTCAATCTCTGGTCGTTACATGCCAAATTGACAAACCACTACAAAGCTTTTCCTTGTAAAACTTCCCTTGTTTATTTATAAAACCTCTTCTTTCACTCTTGACCTTGATTCCAGTCCTGAAAACATACGGCTCTGCCACAGAAGTGTATTGTGTCTCGAGGACTATATAGGGACTGCAATCTTGGAGTCAAGTTTATTTTTTAGTCATTGTGTTCTCGCTATTGTGTTGGCCCTTATTGTGAACTGGCAGGTGATGTGTGTGTCAGTCAGTTCTTCCCCTTTATTCAAGAAAGTGACGAGTTTGCTGCACACAATGGTTTTCAGTTAATACACAGCTTTGGGGACTCCCATGGTGAAAGGGCTGAAGGACATCGCTCATCTACAAATGCAGCATGGGCTTGTCTGAAGCACGCTAGCTGAAAAGCAGGAGCAGATGATGTTGTCAAACTGCACCATGTCACATATAAAGATCTCTAATCGTGTTTTTCTCCTGCTTTGAGGCCTTATTTAAGCAATATGATATTTAAAAAATCATAAAGAAATAAAGAGTATAAATGGGTCACATTCTTCTATGACCAAAGCGTGTGCTGTTTCAGAAAGAGTGCTCAGAGTGAGGAATGCTCTTACTGTGACACAAAGAACATGTTTACTGATAGAGCATGGAAATTGATTAAAAGCAGAAAAGCGGCATGGAGTGAATGTAGATGGAGGGAACAGAGAGAATGGGAGGAAAGAGGAAAAAAATAAAAAAATGGAGAGCACTTCATCAGTGATGACACTTGCGTATTGATGGCGTCTCTTCTGAGTTGCAGTCCCCACCGTGACTAACAAGGACAGCCACTCATCATGCCAACCGGCATTTAAAAAGCTCATGTGAAGCACCTTTCAGCCAGGAATGCCTGTTGAACAAGATTATGCGGGTAAACAGAAAGCAGATGTTGTCTGCGCTGGGATTTTCAGTTTCTGACGTCCACCACAACAGAAAATTCTATTAAATTTTATTTATAAAGGCACCAAATCACAACAACAGTCACCTTAAGTTGCTTTGTGTTGGTAAAGGCGCTACAATAACGCAGAGAAAACTCCAACAATGAGACGACTCCCTGTGACCAAGCACTTGGCAACAGCGGGAAGGAAAAACTCCTTCTTAACAGGAAAAAAAAGCCGGAAACAGGCTCAGGAGGGGCAGCCATCTGCCGTGACCGGGTGGGGTGAGGGGAGGGAGAGAGAAGACACACTGATAACAGTCTCCAGCCACCTGTAGAAACGTAGATAATACTTTCTGCATATCTAATCCAGTGGTTCCCAGCCTGTTTTCACACACAGGATGGGCAAACTAGGCTGAAGGTCAAAGTGAGGACACCAGGTTCAAAGCCAGCCCTTCTCCTGATTTCCAACAACAGAAAATGATTTTCAAAGAACACAGCCGACACCTCTTGAAACAATACAAAAGTGGCGGCTGCCAGCGGGGGCTTAATTCCGGCCCACCATCGCTCCTCTGCTGGCTCATTCCATCCTTTAACCCTGGGAGATGGTGCTGTCATACTGCTGGACATGGGCCCAGGGTGTGAGTGAGTTTAACTAAACAAAAACACTCCCACCTCTGGGCCCGAGGACTCGGGACCCAGTCAGATCTCCATTAAAAAAAACAAAACAAAACCCAGCTCTGGTTTGAGTTAACATGCATTTTTCCAGCTCATTATAAACCTGGAAAAATATCTGAGCATGTGGTTATCTTCACCTAGTTAGGTTTTGATAAAACATAGGACGCCTGAGTTTCTGTGAGATGGTGCTGACCTGGACTGCTGTGGACACAGTCTGACACTAGGTGGCAATCTTGCTCTGCTTTTGCGTTTAGTATAGAGGTTTGTTAACGATCCGGTGCAGGAGAGGATCAGGATTCTTAATTTCTGTTCCTATTTGTCAGAAACACTGTTGTTTTCCCACTACATTTATAGCTACTTTATCTAAGGAATTTCTCACTGGCATTTCTTTAAATTATTCCTTCAAGCCCCAAATTATTACAATTATTTGGAAAAATGTACTTCAGTATTTTTTTCTGCTGTCATACTTCATTGCTTCTACCCCTTATGACAACCAAATATATATTCAGCTGTGGTGCCCTTTATGTTTGGGAGTGTCCTTAAGAGGGGTGGATTGAAGCAGGGGGACATTCCCTGCATTACTGAATCTTCTTTAAAAAAAAAAAAAAGAAAAAGGAAAAAGGGTGGCGTGAAAATCCTGCAGCCGCTGCTTTCTCGCAGGGATGGCGGGGGCCAGCCTGCCTAATTCCTCAGATTAAAAGCAGCAGTCGGGTGGCCGTAGGTTCCAGAGGCAGCATGAAGACAATCTAAACAGCATCATGATTAGAAACGTACAGAGCATGTGGCTTTCATTAGCTACAGGCTGAAAACCACAGTACAACTGAGGAGCGGGGCCTCAGCAGTGTGCCTGCCAATCAAACAAGCAGACATGTTTTGACTGATGAGCTTTCCAGAATACTGATAAAGACATTTTAGTGGTTAAATAGAGCAAAACTGACATGTCATTACATAAACAGTGTCTCTTTTATCAAGTGCTAGCAATTTGATACAATCTAACACATCATTTTAAATTAGGCCCACGTGGCGCGCGCCATAATGAACCAACAAACTGATCACCGGTTTTATCACATTCACTGCAGCAGACGGTGTAGCAGAAATAGTTTTACCTGATTTTAGACTGCTCAAAGCTCAAAGACACTCAAAACAAATGCCCAAAAAAATAAATGTGATTCATAAAACCTTTCCACTGTGTTTACAAATACATATAGTGTCACATACAAAATTTAGGAGAGCAGTAAACTTCGATGTAGTCTTCATCAGGTGGTCAATAATTTACATAAAGTGCAAAAATCGCAAACACAGAACAAGTAGGAATGAAAAAACAAGCACATTAAAGTAAATTTACAGCTTTGTATCACAAACCCACACATCAGATTTGAAAAAAAAAAAGACAAGACTTGCCCTGAATTTGGTACAGTACAAAAGTCAGTACAGTACAGGAGATGTAAACATTCAGCTGAGATTGGAAAGAACATGAAAAAAACAAATGTAGAATAATTTTATCATAAATAAAATGCCTGGGGGCGATGCTGTTCCCTTTATTTATTCGACTTTCAGTTTGTTTGGTGCACGCTTCATTTTCTTTGGTTTTGTTGTTGGTCTGGGGGAGGAGACCAGAAGGGGGCTAGGAGCTCTTTGCCCATGTGATGACGATAACACAGAAACTGATGACTCCCATAATCACGCCAAAGACCACGAGTAGTGCAGCCTGAAGGAAAAAAAAAAAAAAAAAGTGAAAAAATTACCAGATTACCTCAAAATATAATGTATGCAACTTCATCGCCAGATCTTCTATTTACGGAAGAGCTCATTTACCCCAACAGAGTCGAAGGACCTGAGGGGCTGCCTTCTGATTTTGAGGTAGAAGATGCCCGGAAAAACAAATAAGAGGCAGCTGGATGTTGTTGATCCTGAGGAACAAACAGGAAAGGCTCATGATAGGAGATTTATAAACTGTTTGAGCAGGACTCCAGCCATTAATTATGTATGAGCAGATACTGCAGTTCTAGCCAGTACAATCAATAACTGTGGGCTACTGGGATATTGGCAGCTTATAATGCCTGTTCATATTTAAAAGGTTACAGGTAAGGAAATAAAAATATATCTATAATTTATGAACAACATAATATCTATTGCTCCCCCCCCATATGTTAAAAGTATTTTCAAAGCACCACATACCTACTACTCCAAACACATTTCTGATATCAGGCACAAAGATGGCGAGTATCAGCACCACACACAGGATGGTTAGAGTTGCAGCGATGTGGATCAGCCAAGAAAAATCACGCCCCCCGAAAAGCATCAAAATCGCAGCTTTACGGGCCTGCAGCAAGCACACAGACACAGACAATACTCATTCAAGCTGAAAGCACTCGAGTGTTATTGTAACTAAATGTCTTAAAGCAGAAAGAAGGAAAGTGAAGTAATCTGCTTTATTGGCAGCTGTAACACAGTAACAGAGCCAGACAAATTTCTAGACGACAATAAATTTAAATTGATAAAGTTAAAGAGTAAAAAGGTGGAACTGAAAAATAAAACCATCTTGATCACAATAACAACATAAAAATGATCAAAAAAGCCTTCAAGTATTTTCAGTTCAGTTCTTCAATTTTACAGTTGAAGCACTAAACAAACCTGTGTGAAAAAGCATCTATTATTATTATTATTATTATTATTATGAAGCAGGTCTACTCACAGGGAAGTGTATAAGTGGCACAGTCAGCAGCACAGACAGGAGGATGGCCAGTCGAACCGTTATCACCATGATGTCCCGGGGCAAGTATGCATCATAACTGAGGAGCAGCTCGGATTCCACGTGAGCTAAAAGTTAGAAGATGAAAACGGTGAAGGGACAATGCTTTCCTTTGAATGAAAGTGTCCCTGCAGACTTACCGTAGAAGGTGAGGTAGCCAAACAGCGCAGAAATAAAGTACAGCAAGAAGCTGAGGCTGATGCCGATATTCGTGACCTTCTGCATCCTGGTTTTGGTAGGTCTGAAAGACAAAGCGATAATAATGCACTCACATGACAAGCACCTATTATGGTCATTTCCAGCTCCATATTTTATTCATAGACTTAGAATAGCTTTAAATGATACATAACAATTATAATTTATCTTATTATCCTATCCTGGGCCTTGGTGTAGCCCCTAAGTCGGGTCATTTAACTCTTCTCCACATAGAAAGCAAACTGTAGGAAATGCATGCAGAGGAGCCTAAAGCCTGAGCTTCTGACTCACGCATGCTCTAACCTCATTACTTGAAACTTTGCCGTGTTTAATATAAGCAGCCATATGACAGAAAACAGGCAAAAATAGTAGAAATAAACGTGAAGCTGACCGATCCAGTTCGCAGTAGATCGGCAGGACAGCCGTGTGGCACAGAAAGGAGAAGGCCATGGTGGGGATGGCATAGGCACTCTGCAACACAAACACACACACACATCAGTCAGAGCACAGCCGTCATTAACAAATTAACAACCTACTCAGTTACACTGGAGGGAGGAGGTAGGTGGGTCAAGGTATGGTCCTCATAGTAGTAATTACTGCTTAGGCTGCTAAGAGTGAGGATGCAAATCGAAAAGTGTGAACTTTCTGAACTTTTCTTCCACTAAATGCATCTTATACTACGAGTAAGCATACATCTATAGTGCTGTGTGAGCACATTATAGGAAACGGTCGAGAAAGTGTAAATCGGTGTCACGTGTCAGCTGCGTAGTGTGCTTGAGTTCCACGCGTACAGGTTACACTTCACAGGTGAGAGTGTGACCTGTCAACACAGTGGAGCAGCTGCAGCAGATCTACGTTTAACAGCTTCTCACTGCCACCTCAAAGCCTCCGCGTGTTCAGTGCCGAGGAAAAACGCTGGTTTCCTATACGTACCTTACTAGAGATGACGAAGAGTTTTGGAGAACACTCTGAGTCAGAGGAATTTGATATCTGGAGAAACAAGGTGAGAAAAGCGAGCCGGTTATTTCTAAGAAGAGATGAGTTCAGCAGTGCTGCTGCAAATAGTAAAGCTTAATTTCAAGCTTAAGGGAAACAAGTATTCTAATATAGCTCATGGCAGGTTTTTTGTATGGTCTGTTTAATTCCTAAAGGTCAGAGTTGATTTCCAGGATCAGGCAAGGTCATCTGGACTTCCTGTCCTTCAGGAACAGCATCAGTTACCATACACAGATCTGTGCAGCCCTCTCTGGTCCTCATCAGCCTGTGCAGACACAATCAGTAAGCTCAATCTCCTGGGCTTTCCTCTTAATCCCGTGCCCGTGACCTTCTGGACCATAATGCACCAGATCTGTGTTTTTTTCAAAAGAGTATTTATGTGCTGAAAGAAATGCTGTTCTTACCTTGAAGGCACCTGAAAGGGATGTTATATTGTGGGGCAGTGGGCAGGGGATGGACCATTTCTTGACCACGACCTACACACGAGATAATAAATAAAGTCAAAAACGAAAAAAACAACAACAAAAAAAACCCAGATGGACGTATGGAGGTTCGTGTCAGAGCTTACCACAACTGCAAAGTACAGCATGAATAAGAAGGCGAGACTACTAGTGTATCCCAGGAAGCCTGTAAGGACGGGAGAAAGATCTATCAAGAAGCAGCCAAACAAGAAAAAAATAAATAACACGCTTGAGGATCGCTTAACGTACCAATTTTAGGCAACAACGACAGAGGTAGAATGACACAAAGTGTGATTATGATCAGAAGCAGCCTGCCATCCTCATACCAGGCATTTCTGAAAAATAAATAAATAAATGAATGAATAAAAACAGCAAGAGCATGAACTATTACAGGTTAACACTGAATTAAGCCACATGTTTTATTATCAGGTCAGGGATAGGAGAGAGTATTCTTCCATGCCTTAAGATGGGCCGGCTCTGGAAATTTGTCTCCATTTCGTGCTCAAATACAGAGCGACAGATTCATCATGTGGTACGAATTAAAGGCTTTAGCTCTTGCAAACCATAACAATTATGTAATTCACATGCAAACGTTGTGTCGCTCCATCAGATGAGACCGCATTTCACTTGCTGGGTTTTTGGAGAGGGGGAATAATATTTTCCTTTGCCGAGGGATAGCCTTGGCAGTTCATTCGAGATCGGGGAGTAAAACGAGGAGGAGGAGGGGGGTGGGGGTGGGGGGGCTTGGCGTTCGAGGTGACACATGTGGAAGGCATGCCGGCTCCACCGGGGTCAGTCGAGACGGGTGCTGCCCGGCTCTCTGCTGCGGGTTGTATGCGGGGGTCGTGAGGGACTGGCTCCACCGCTCTTTATGGGGGCTTCCAGAGTCAAGCAGCACCTGCTCTGACAACATCAACACCCACTGACCCCTGTTTGGCAGTTTCACAGCTGTGGCGTTACCATAGGCGCTGATGGATTTGTCTCCGCGTCTACACCGTTTCTGCCCTGTAACTGGATGTCAGCGAGACCTCTGCTCTGACCTAGACTCTCTCTGGTCCAATCAGGTCTGCTCCAAGCCGAGTTTACGCGAAGCATTCGACCCAATCTTAATTAAGGCGAGGCCGGTTTATTTGCACAGCACTTTTCAACAAGAAGCACTTTAAATTAAAGAACAAAAGCTCTCATTCCTGCAGACATTTTTGTAAAAAAAAAGGGATCTCTGGAGGCTCCAGGCTTACTGTAAAGGCACAGGATACCTAGAAGACCCATGAAATGTGGAACATTTCACGCTATAACGAGATGCAGGATAGCTCTCGGTTAAAGCCGGAGCACGACTGCCAATGAGTCAATCTCGAACATCAGCATAAATCTGGCCCCGCACAATCCCAGATCCACAGCTGTCCGTGTCTTTGGCCTTGAATTTAAACGCGATGAGAGAAGCGGGACACACGCAGTCTGTTAGCAGCAGCGCAGAAAAGATTGAGCGTGACTTTGTTTTCGCTCTGCCGTATTATGATAAATGAGCCAGATAAAAGAAACGCGTTTTAATATAAAACAACTCATTTATTTGGGCTTTGATGGAATCGAATGTGCGCGTCTGTTAACATCTCAAAGCCGCTCATTAACAGAAATGTTTTGTTTCCCTCAGCAGTGAGCTGTAATTAGAATGGCAAAACTGATATCCCCTTGTATCAGTCTGATTCCGGGGAACATGTGTGAGAGATTTTGCGGGGTGGGGGTGAAAGGAGAGCACTAATACAAAGCAGCTGTGTGTGGAAGATTCAGATGTTGACGGATAGGGCTGAGAGCAGCTACAACTCTTGCTTAAACCAGTGTGGCCAATAATAAAGTGATAGAAGTTACATTCTTTGCCAAGGACTTCTCTGCAGGCATGTCCACGCAGACCAATGAAAGGCACTGGCTGCTGCTGATAGGTGATGAATGGCTCTCGTATCGGGAATACATTTCCTGTGGGCATGCCTCACGCTACACGACAGACAGAGAAAACATTAGCAGAGTATTTTGGTTTAGCGAGAGAGCTTCCCCGACATTATTCATGCGCTTCTTATTGCCCGACTAATTCCAGTTTGTGTAGCTTTGTGGTGCACAAGTGTCAAATTTGACTTATTTAAAAAGGCCAAAAGGTATAATCTCCAACATCATGGGAACAGGAATGACTCATTCTTTATCTCAGTGCAGCTAATTCAAAAGAATGACTTTGTTCAACCCGCAGCTGTGACAGATTTTGAGCTGAATTTCCTTTTTGGCAAACGAGGGAGCTCACAGCTCTGGATATACCCACCCTGTGCTGTCTGCACTCAGGAGGCTGCTGATGGCTGCAGGAAGCTCCGACTTCAAGATGAACAAATAGGATGACATGGCTGAGAAGCGAGAGAACAGAAAGGGTTCAGAAATTGAGTGTTTAATAAAAAAAAAAAAGAAAGAAAAAAAAGCCCATAACCACACCAAACTACTAAATCATAAAAACAGCAGATGAATGTGTGCTGTCACAAGCAATCACAACTTGCTGTGTGAGGATGATGAGCGTTTTTCCAGTGTGAGGAAATAGCAGGGTGGGGGGGGGGGGTACTACGGCTCCAATGCAAACGGGTGGGGCAGGCAGCTCAAGGGGATCACCGGCAAAGCCCTTGGCATAGAGGAGCGGACATTATGCAGGACTTCCAACTGCCGGAGATCGCGAGTAGCAGCCAGGACGAAGAAGTGTGAAGGGGGGAGGAATGCTAACAATAATGATCTCTGACGCTAATCCAGGTACTTCTCCCCCCTTCTCCACCTCACTAGGAAACAGGATACTTCCCTGTATGCACAGGCGACCAATCAGAGAGAGAGAGAGGGGGACTGGGGGTCACTTTTTGTGAGTATTAGTAGCCCCAAAAACTTAAATAGGCAAGCAAGAAAGGGGGAAAGAGAGCATCGTCAGAAGTGAGCACGTTTGGTAGTCAGATGCGCTGTGTGGCCAGTTTTAAAGGGAGATAATGTTAAGGGATTTAGATTTGTGAAGCCACACTAGCCAGAGTCAGTTGGGCCCTTATTGCCCCCGGGGGCAGATCTTGCGCTTGCTGTTAAATAAGCCTGGCCTTAATCCCCCAGATCCTGTATTTGTTTATGAAAGAAAATTCCCCCAGCAACCCTTCGGCCCACACAGACGCACGGACATTCCCTCTCTGAGAATAACTGCAGACATTTTATGTAAGCGCTCAAATCTGTCAATAAGATGTTACTCTGAGGCTGCAGGGGTTTTTTTAGCCGATTAATCAAAAACGTACCCTGGGAGAGTTCATCCGTCAACTTAAAGAAAGCATGAAAAAATTTTATATTATATGTATAGTTTTAAGCCACAGACAAATAAAGACATGCTGACAGAGATCACACACAGCAGACATGATGCAATGGTTTCGTTCGATGCAGCTGGTTACTGTAAGTATAACACCACATCTGTGGAAACTGCTGGTGGGACAGTATTTGCATCTTTAAAAAAAAGCAGGGAGGAAAAAAAACCCTGAGTGAAGAGAAAGCACTGCCAAGTGGTAAGAAAACGTATTATAATAATAAGTACGTATGTAAACTTCAAGAAAAGTTGACCTAAACCTTCTGTGTGTGGTCAGCAAATAGCGGCAAAGTGTGCTCAACAAAGGACAGAGCCACTTTCATTTCATTAAGGACAAGGGCCGAAGCCGGCTGTGAGAGCCCTGGGCTGGTCAGTAATTAAGGTCAATTGGCCCATCAGCCTTTGGCAGTGCAGATGAATGTTTACCCAGAGTGAGGCTAATTGCACTCTTATAAAAGGGGCCCGGGGTATAGACAGATGCATGCTGGAGTGCTGGCTCTCACACTCTCACACATACTGCCCCCATGCTGGGAAAACCGCAAACATACCAGAGGGCACGGCAATAATCCACTCAGCCGTGCCACTAATGACTGCAGAGGAGCTATCACCTCAGCTCTCGACTGTCTGGGAAGCACGGTTTGTGGCTGAGGAATGACAGTAAGAGAAAGAGAGAGAGAGAGAAGTGAGGGGGTGAGGGAAATAAAGGGAGGGGTCCCATTAGGCTACTCCACACACAGACAGTGGGAGTGGGTTTACCATCAGCGATCAATTAGAGGAGAAGTCGTGTTTCAGGCTCAGGGGAGGAGACAGCGGCTGCAGGGTCAGAGGTTATCAGGGAATCCAGATAATAGCCACACAGGAGGATGGCTGTAAAACCCCCAGCCATTTGGGCACCAGCAGGAGGCGCTATCTACCTCCAAAATAAACTGACCATAGTCTGACCCTGCAGCACTCCTCACCCTCTTCACCACCCTTCTCCTATAAAAACCCACAAAAATCAGTTCCTGTCCAGCATGTCAGAAATGATGTATGTAACTGCACATTGAACCGGGGGCTCACTTACCACCGATATTTTGGATAAGAATAGCGATTCCAACCAGAACCTAAAAAGATAGTCAGTGTGAGCAAGTTCTCTGGTCACGGTGGAAAAACTTGTATAAACTTTTTGGCAGGGCAAATGTGCAGCAATCCAAAAATCAACACTTACTTTTCCTGGTTTTTGTAAGGCTTTCCCTCCGAGGTCTTCATATGAATTGATACCTAGAGCCAAGAAGAAGAGAAAAAAAAAGAAGAATCAGACATGAAAACGATGCCAGGATGACTATCACATCACAAAATTCTTCATGGAAAAATGGGTGGGACTCAATAACCCACATCCAGAGATTATCTGGTTTTTATCTCCTCTCTTTGCTCCTGTAAAATATTATTTAAACATCATCTGAAGTTTCTCACAATGTGGATACAAATAATAAGTAAAAGGAACAAGGAAAAAAAATCAAGTGAGGGTGTTTAAATGTAACAACTCTGGATGAAGCCCACTGGATACACCCACAGGGACGTGTTACCTTGCATCCCACCCACCTGTTTGGTCACAGAGCTTCAGCAGGAGGTGTATAGAGTACGCAGCCAGGCTGGACACCAGCACCAACAGGATACTGGAAAAAACGTTTCTCATCATATCTTTACAAACACGTATCAAATTGTAAAAATAAACAATAGGAAACACAGTTTTAGATGCTCTATAGGAATTATAACAAACTAATCCAGATATCGTCTGGGATACCAGGCGTCAAGTCATGCATTTTTCTGCCTTATGCACCGAGAAGATTCTTACCAAAACCCAACTATTCCAGTGCTAGCCATGGCATAAGCTAGACCCAGTATGCCGCTGCCCATGATTGCGTTCATCAGGTTAAACACGGAGGAGGCGAAGGAGGCACCTCTGGCTCTGGATAGCACAGCTCCCTGCACATATAACACACAATATAAATAGAATGCAGAAAAAGATGCAGCAGAAGAAATCTGATTATTTTGTAAGAGCCTCAGGAAGATTACTCATGACAGTATTAAGAACAACTGGCTGGCCCTGATGATGGATGTCATGAAAAGAGCACAGCAGTGGCATGGAGGATCAGGGAATGGAAATGGGAATGGATGGAGAGGGATTTGAGCTGCTGGCTGTGGGACAGCTGCCTGAGCTCAGGATAAGGGGAGCTGCCCAAACTGCTTGACCTCTCTAATGGGGGATATCCTGGACAGAACGAGTGGCAACTCTTGTGTCAGTGTCACAACAAGCTTAGATTGAACTGCAGGCTGTTGCAGTTCCCCCTGTTACAGTACTGAGAGACAGGAAGTGAACTAAGACCCCAAATGAATAAAAATACAAAGTAGCTGGAGTTTATGGTAAAGCATGGCACACTGAGGTAAAGCTTATCCCAGCTTGCACAGGCTACAATTTAACACAGCTGGAAGCAAAACAAGAAGAAATCAATGATGGATGTTTGGAGACAAAGTTAGAGAGCCAAAGCTGAGTTGGTTTGGACGTGCAGAGGAGGGAGAGTGGATATATTGGACAAGGAATGTTGAAGATGGAGCTGTCAGGCAGGAGAAAAGAGAAAGACCACACAGATGGTTGATGGATCTATTCAAGGAGATCATGCAGAGGGTTGGTGTGACAGAGGAAGATGCTAAGGATAGGGTGAGACCGAGGCTAATGATCTGCCATGGTGACCCCTAAAGAGAGTAGCCAAAAGAGGGAGAACATGTTGTTCTCAGTACTTTGGAGACATGTGTACGTCCAGATTGAGCCGCATGTTCACACCATGATGACAAAATTTATGGGAACCCTCAGATACTCTCGAACACAGAAACAACAACACTGGCCAGACACTATGTCTTGCTTATATTTGAACTCTAACTCTATATTGCTCACTGAAATCAGCCACATAAACTAACAAAATCAAGCTAGAAAGAGTTTCTCATTACCTTTAGACAGACACGCTAAAACTTCTAAACTCTCTAAACATACATTATATTAAAAATGGCTGTTACAGTCATTTTTAATACAATGCTGTAATACAGGTGAAAGTCTTTATAGGCATTATCAGTGTACTGTTTTAGCTTCAAGTAGCTTCAGCAAATAACATTAAATTAATCTAGTCTGTCTCTGACATCAAATCAAAGAATTAGTGGTTCAAAGGTTGAAATATGATTTTGGTTTGTTGTTTTTTCCATTTTCCCCTGAATACTATTAAAATTGCACATTCTGAAGAGGTGCAGATGGAGACACTTTGGTTTCTGCAGAGTCTTTGCAGGATTCATCAGCAGCTTTGAGCAGTCCGTCAGCGTATATGTGGACAGCTGATTTAATATAACCACAACAACATGCTCAAATGAGGGACTGACAGTAGAATTGACCATTTACTTAACATAACTGTGAAACCATGTTATGTAATTAAATCACGCCTCTCTTTCACACCAACCCTCTTCCTGTCCTTGACTACATCCATAACCTCCTCTGAGGTCTTCCACTTTCCCTTTTGCCTGGCAGCTCCATCTTCAACATCCTTGGTCTAATATAGCCACTATCCCTCCCTCCAAACCGTCTCAGCCTTGTCTCTGTGACTTGGTCCCTGTGATGTACTCATTTCTAACTCATTTCTAATCCTGTCTATCCTGGTTGTCTCCAACCACTCGCTTCTTCACCTCTCTTGTGTCCTGTCTGTTCCTTTGGATTTTTAACCAATGAAATACTGAAATAATGCCAGTATATTAAAAAAATCATATATTTGTCTACTTCAATTTTGGACATAATTTATTTGCAAAAAAGAGACAAAGCCCAAAGGAAACAAAGTTAGAGATTAGCATGAGAGGGGAAAAAAGAAGAAGAAAGAGAGGTTCTGGTGTTGGGTGTACTTTCACTGCAAGTGCTGACACAGGCAGAAAACAGATGAACAAGCAATTCAAAACAAACACGTGATGTTTTTCCTGGACATTTTGATAGCCTGATTTAGTGACAACACTACAAAAACCAGCCATTTTAACTGCTGTAGTTCACAGTTTATTATTAAATTAAACAAAAAAGTCACTGTTGATGTTTGACTTTTATTTTTTAAATTTGGACCATTTAAAATATGTTTATTGATATGTGATTTTAGATTTGTTGCACTTATCGCCAGATTTATCTTGAAAAAAATTATTTTTTTTATCTGAGATTGAAAATGTCTCTTGGATAAATAAAGTTATATAAAACACATAAATTGCACACATAAATTCTTCCTTGTGACAGAAACACATTTATTTTCCGTCTCAGACTGTAGATTTTAGGTAAGCAAGTCATTCAGCGCAGTTTCACTTTTGGGACTTCGCCTGTTGTTTTACCTGTAACAGAGGTGCAGTCTCTTCGGTGTCCCGGGCGGTGCGTTCACGGACCACGTCCACATCGTTGTTGATGCTCATTGTGGGTGGGGAACCGAAGCGGGAAACAAATTTATTAGCTTAAAAAAAAAAAAACCCTCGCAGATTGAGAGGAGACGGGGAGCCGCAGAGTTACGATACCATCTCAAACTCTCCTCCTCTAAACTTGTCAGCTGATCACTGTTGATGTTGAGTCACGTGCCTCTTATTTCCGTCGCGTTCTACACGTCAGAAATCACACCGTGCAATCACAATGCGAGTCTCTGCTCGCTTGACCAATCACCGCTCGACGGTGGTCGAAGTCTTATGACGCAGTTGAAGCATGCCTGTAATCGGAGGATGTTGAGGTGAGCTGTCTGGATCTGAATTTTATCGTTAGTAGTTAATTGTATACTTTTGTTTTAAGCTTTGTTCTGATAATATGAATGTTTTTTCTTTTCTGCCTGATTATTACGGCGTTATTATGTTTGTAGGTTTCTCGGCAGGATCTTTGTATCTGCACAAACTCAAAGGAGCCTGAATCCTGCCGCTGTGCACCGCTGCTTTTGCTCTGCAGCGTATCCTTGCTTGGCTGTGAAGCCCATAATGGAGCCTAAACTGTACCGACCCCCTCCAGAGGTCCGGGGTATGACCTCTCTGGACAAAGACGCCTTCACACAGACTATTACAGTCCCTGCTCTACGGGTGCCCATTGGGGTCTTAAACAAAGTAGTGAAAAGCCTAAAAAAGTCGAGCATCCAGCGCCCTGGTGTGCCCAGGGTGGTTCAGGACAAGGAGCAGAGTAGTGACTTTCGCTTGGTCCTGTTGGACCCTCGCAGAGTCTCCTCGCTGAGCTCCTTCAGTGAGACTGAAGCTGAGGCTCTGAGGTCGTTCAGTGTCAGTGAGGAGCTCCACTACTATGAGCTGAAGCTGACCTATGACAACCTGAAGAGCGAAGAAGTGCTGGAGGCTGTGCTTCCCCAAGGTCAGGATGTGACCTCTGCGTTCAGTCGGGTGGGCCACATCGCACACATGAACCTGAGGGACCACCAGCTCACATACAAGAACCTCATAGGTGAGAGGCTGCTGCCTGGACAGGGTGGAGGTTTTATTACAAACTGAAGTATCTACACGTCTTTCTGCTTATTTATTCACTGTATTTTTTTAATGTGTCACCCAAACTTAACACGATTGGTGCTACTGAACTGATGTGGGTACCCCTCTCTGCAGGGGCCCTCTGTCTAAAATTCACGATGACTTATAAATCTGACTAAATACAGCTAACAGAAACAGTGGATCAGCTGGGATCACCCACCATTTCCAATTTTACAGTAAGGCTTTTTTTCTGCGCCTTCTCTTGCAGGTCAGGTGATCATGGACAAAAATCCTGGTGTCACCTGTGTGGTCAATAAGACAAACATAATCGATTCCACTTATCGCAACTTTAAGATGGAAGTGCTGGCTGGAGAGGAGAACATGGTTGCCAAAGTATGTGTACTTCCACAGAGCCCCCTGTTTCACACTTGTTGTTATTACATATGTTCAGTGCACAGGCTAATCACTGTCCCGATCCCGATCCAGGTGAAAGAAAACGGGGTGACGTACGAGTTTGATTTCTCTCGAGTGTACTGGAACCCTCGGCTGAGCACAGAACACCAGCGGGTGGTGCAGCTCGTCAAGCGCGGCGACACTGTGTTTGACGTCTTCGCTGGCGTCGGACCCTTCGCCATCCCAGCTGCTCGCTTAGGTGCCAGCATCTTAGCCAACGACCTCAACCCAGAGTCCTACCGATGGCTGCAGCACAACTGCAAACTCAACAAGGTGGAGAGCAAAGTTAGAGCCTTCAATCTGGACGGCAGGGCGTTCATCCGGGGACCTTTAAAGCAGGAGCTGCCTGCACTGATGAGGGGAACATCTGCCGTTCATGTGGTGATGAACCTGCCTGCCTTAGCTCTGGACTTCCTGGATGCGTTCAGGGGCCTCCTGCACCACCAGGAGCATCCTTGTGACGAGAACCTACCTACAGTGCACTGCTACGGCTTCTCCAAAGATGATGACCCTGACACAGATGTGGTGGAGAGAGCTTCCCGCAGCCTCGGATTCCCTCTGAAGAACCGATGCTCTGTGCATTTTGTGCGCAACGTGGCTCCCAACAAAGATATGATGTGTGTGAGGTTCACACTCCCTAAAGACGTCCTCTTTGGAAGTGATGCTGAAGAGTCAGGTAAGGAATCACTCCTTCTTATGAGGCCTTAAAAAAACAAAAACAAAACAAGAACAACAAAAGAGCCCAGCTGATTCTGAGGGGATCAGATGGGAGGAAAGACTCATATACAGTTTATAGCAATTGGCAGATAGGGATTTTTCCAAAAGAAAAGGCTCAAACATCCCATATATGTAGGAAGAAGAGGCATTGAAAATAAACAAGAGGAAAGCAAGTTCAAGCATGTTTGTCTTTCATTATGAAACTATTTCCTCGGTTTTCTGTCATAACATTTTAAGTTCCCACTTAACTTAAACATTACTTAGCCCATGGTGTGAATTTTGCATGCATGGGGATGATTTCTGTGACCATAATTTAGACACAATTAAAAGTAAATATACTGTAACTTTTTTAAAATGAGAATAACACAAGATAAAGCTACAAAGCATGAATACCTGTGTTTGCACTGTTTTATGTGCTGAAATTCCAGAGCTAATTTTCAACGTTGGCACAGAGATGGTTTCTATGATGTTTTTTTCTGTTTGTCTACAGAAGCCATTGAAGAACCAGCCACAAAGAGACAGAAGTGTGAAGAAACTACAAATGCAACGTAAGGATAAATATCGACTTGGCACAATGAGGACCAGCGTAGGAGCTGACTTTATTTTTTATTTGAAGAAGTCACGGCTCAGCTTCTTTGTGACTAAATCATTTGCATTTTGTTTTTTTGTTTTTTTAAATTCTGGGTTGCGTTTCATTTTAAAATAAATCTGCAAAAAGACAGACAAAACCTCAGTGCTCATTGCCATTTATTTAAAAATAAAGTTTGCACAAAATATAAAAAATGTTACAAACAACATACATACAAGTCAGAGCACTCCCCACCCACAGCAGCGTAGTGGTAGTAGTGCAATATTTAAAGTCTTTTCAGTCACATTTCTAACTGGAGCAGCTTCTTCAGCCTTTCAGAGGGAACAGCCCGCTGAACGCGTCCTGGATGGCGCGATAACACGCCAAAGCTGAGGTGTATCCTCCAGCTGTGTCCTGAGTCACGGCGGCCCGCACGTGATTCAGATACCTGAGAACACACAGAAAGCTCTGCTGAGTAACGCAGGTTGGATATGTTAGAAATGCCTGGCTGGCACCCCGAAGGCTGCTTTTAAAGACTTTTCCTGTGAGTGTAGCCTGAGTTTAAGTTTATTTTTGAAGTATTTTTTTCCCCTCCTCCTTCTCTCTGGTACCTTTTGGCCCTTTGATGAGATCAGCAAAGACGGACGTAGACATACACCAACAGTGGAACACCTTGTGCCTAAAAGCCTCTCCGACATGGCTCTATTAAAGTATTATAGCCGTTTTTTATTTTTTCTAAGTGCTTACAGATGTATCCTGCCAAACCTCCTTTGCAGGGATCTTAAGCAAACGCAAACGTCACTGTTTATTTTCACAATCGTGCACAGGCAGAAAAAACAGTCACAGTGATAGCTGCCTCTCTACTTAAGTGCTCCGTCCCTTCCCAGTCGAGTAATTTCTCAAGTGTGTATTGTGCGCTTAAAAAGCGAGCTGTACCGTTTTCTCTTTCGTGTAACTACAAAGCAAAAAAAAGCAAAGGCCGCCAGCGATCCAGACAACACGTAGCCTTCCCCATCAATACTGCCCAAACCTCTCACGCCCCCCCGTCCTGCCATAGTCCTGACAGAGGCGTCTAAAGCCCTCACACGAGTCTGGCTTTGTGGCCCCTGTTCCTGTGAGCTCGGGAAACTTCAAAGTGAAAAGTGAATCAAGAGCACAGACAGCACTCTGATTTCCATGCTCATTCAGGCTGCTTTACAGAGAAACCTAACACCTGCAGGGAGGCTCAGAGAGACTGACAGAGCCGAGGTGTATGTGAATGAGAGATGGATGAGGGGGGAAAAGGTGTTGGCGATAACACTCGCTGCATAGATCGGATTTTGCTTTCTGTTGTTCCTAAGAATCCAATAAAAACATTGAAAATGAAGGTGAAACATGCTTGGTAGCATGTCTGTGACACTGAAAACACAAACACCTCACAACATAGAGTGAAAATAACAAGGAGGACAGCACAAAATGTCAACCAGACGGTGCACACAAAGACCACTAGAGAAACGGCACACAAGTTCAAAACAGGAGGCCCAGTGATTAATAATAACTTCATTAGGCCCAAGCTGCTGTAGCCTGTCCTTCAGAGCACTTGAGGGAGGTCTTCTCATATGGCTTCCTGCATCAGATGAGTGCTATCTATTGATTATATTGTACTGGGCCTTTTTAATGGTGAAAAAAGTGGGCTATTTACAGCCTGGCTAAGTCTGCTCTTCCTGCTAATCTAATCCCCAAGCTACTCATGTGGTCATTCCTTCCAAGAAAGCTGAGAGCTCTGTGTAACTTTATACCTGCCTGCCCCTAAGGAGGGAGAGAGAGGGAGAGAGCGCAGAAAGAGAACATGAAGGAGAGCAAGGAAGAGTGTAGTTGAGGGGGTTGGGAAGTGGAAAGAGGAAGGAGGGGAGGATATGGGGGGGGGGAATCACCTTTGGGTATCATCATCACAAACCCTCTTCTCTTAAACTAACCCTGCCTGCCCTCCGCTCACCCCTAACACCCGAGGTTAGTTCAGTTCTGCTCCATTAACTCAGCGGCTAATATCCGCATCTTCCCATAAAGGCTAGATGTAAGTGAAGCTGAAAGATAAACTTCACATGACTGTACTTGACAGGACGGACCAGCAACAGAAGACGTGCAACAACAAGAATACTTTTTCTTTTTTTTAGCCAAACACCAACTTACGGAAAAAAAAAAATTACTTGTGAAACAGACGCTTTGCTCCCCTCTGAACACTACTGCTACACTGTGTGCACCAATGCTCCTTCACGCCCCCCCCTCCCCCCCCCCCCTCTCTCTCCGAGGACTGGACTGCCTTTTGTTTCGCAGGGCGCTGAAACCCAAGCCGTTTCGGCCGGTAACATCTTTCACTCTCCGGGCCCCACTGGAGCATTAGCTGCAACTCGATATGGGTCTTTTCAAAGCTTCGTATTATTGGGTAAATATGGGTCACTTTGGGCTCGCCCATTATGTCGCTAAGGGGGAGGCGGGAAAAGACGGGTGCAGGTGATGAAGACGAGTGAATGACACAGTATGACACAGTGTGAGTGTTAGGACTGCAGTTGTCACAAGGGAATATGTAAAGGGGGGGTCGGGGGTTTGACTCCAAGAAGTGATGTGTGTTATTTTCTCCAACAAACGTATCATGACTTTAAGTAAACAATACTGTAATATTCCCCATATGGAAAACTCCTTCATATACAAGTCTTCTAAGAGTATAATTTACACAAAAAGGTGGAGCCTTTTGCAGTTTTTTCACACAGCAAGATTACTTGATTTCTTTTAGCATTCACAAAGGCATAACAGCTGATAAGTGCTTGCATTATTTTTCAACCTCTGACTCTCACCATCTGCTGTTACCCTTTGCTTTAAGAAGCCATGTGCGGTTGGATCAAAACAGTTCAGAGTTAACAGTGTTTTTTTTCCACTTGGGTCTGGAGCTCTGAATACCTGGGCAATGTCTCCTGTTAATGCTAATAACCATCAGAGGCTTTCCTGACGGGACCCCGAAAAAGTATTCTCCACTCCTGCTGCCTGGAAAACACTGCAGAGCCCCATCTCTAATTCAAAGTGAAAAGATAAGTGGCGAAATGTTCCGGCGGGTTTCTGCGTGATTTCCAGCTGAGAATGTGTGGCTCCTCTTTGCGTTTGGATCAGGGACGCCGCTCCCGAGCGAAGGGTGTTGGGGTTCTTCAGGGAAATGGCTGCGAAGCTGGGACCCCGGAGGGGAAAAACTACAGATACTACAAGGAGGTGCAGGCTGCGCTGGGCCTCTTGTCTAGACTCCATGTGTTGGCTAGAATTGGATTAAGAGGAGATGTGTGGAAGCCTGAGCTTGATGGAAAAGAAAAGAGGCCTGTAATGCCACAGTGACTATTTCGCCAAGCAGACACTTAATCAACATACAAACCACAAGGCGGACGCACATGACAGAAGAGCAATCTGAATCAGCCTTAAACAATGCTCACTGCAGACCACTCTGTGTGGTCTGGCTGCTTTCATACATTCTTGTTTACCATACGGCAAGTTTAAGGAGCGAAACAGGCTCCTACATACACGAAATTCTCAAGTCTTGACTTCTTCCTACACTACTGACCTGAGAGCAGAGCTCAGACTGACACCTGTCTGATTTTACAGACCTATCGCTGATCCGGGGTCACCACTTGTTTTTACAGCACCAAAGATCAGATGCTTTCTGGATTTAGCCTGTCGTCAACGTGAATCACGGCCCAAACAGGGTACAATGACTTTCAGGCTGCCTGGGAGATAAACTCTGTATTCAGCTGAACCGACACTGGAAGGGGAAAAAAAAAAAAAAAAACATCTACAGATAAATCAATAAACTCTACCCCGTCTTGCTCCAAGGACTGGAGCCTCATTAGCTATGTTTATTAAAGAGATGGAGCTTAAACTTTGTGTGTTGAATACACAAAGAGGGCAGCGGACAGGCACGGGGCAGGCTACTGCGTACTTCTAAAAGGCAAGTCATGAGTCTGCAGGGCGATGGTATGAATGTCCGGAAGTCTTCCTTTAGCGCTTTGCTCCAGCAGCAGCAGTTGAGGATTCCTGGCCTGGGAATGATGGGAGTTTGGGTGGGTAAGGGGGGGCGGGGGGTACAGAACCACACACCTGCCAGATGATTTGTCATTATAGAGGGGTCAGCACTCAGCTGTCACCCCCTAATCACCCATCCAACCCCTCGAGTCACCACCCCCCCACCTCCACCTTCACCCACTAAACTCCACTCTCCAGTCCTCCCAAAACACCCCCTGCATTCCTCAGGCAGCTCCGGTTTCACTCACAGCACTGCTGCTCAATCTGCCCCTCCTTCCCTACACTCTGCCCTGAGAGAAAATGTACCCCTGTGAGAGAGACACACAGCACACTGAGCGCATTGTGTGGATGTGCGATGCGTGCTCATGCCCCCCGTGTGCGCGTCTACACGATTCACATGTGCTTGAATACATGTTTATCCAACGGCAGAGCTGTTTGTATCGATACCGAAAGCGAACCGTTGGAGCCGAGTTTTTAAACCAGAGGAGAATGTGTGAATTGGTCCAGGCTGTGGTCTAAGAAACAAAACCCCCGCAGACAAGCCAAACACAGAGAACTCTCACAGGTATACTATATCTGTCAACAGCAGTCTTTCATCACTATGGGTCATAGGTCACACTCTTTTCCATTGAATGCAGCTTCCTCTGGGACATGCAAGTGTGTGTGAGTGAGATCCTCGGCCATTATTCTATCCACCGTCTACCAGATTATCTCAAGTTGTGCTCCGTGAGTGTGTCTGAGGGGGGCTCAGTGCGGTTACATCATATCCTCAGACGCATACAAACCCCTTATCCATTATCATGCGTCTTATCATCCCCACTGAGGGAGGAGAGGGAGGAGAGTATTGCTAACACTTACTTTCTTAAGGAGAGAGCATGTTTAGAGTGTTAACAGAAGCTTTGGGTGACACCTGACATTAACGCTTATAGAAATACATTCTCGTGTGGAGTGACTGACAGCCTGTACTCTAGAAGGCAGCTTGTTGCTATCAGTGATAATTAAGAGGTGCGCTTGTTTTCATTATGAAGGGCAGCATTGCTGAGGTGGCCACCATAAAAGCAGATAGTGCAACTTCTGCCCAAATTCAGCCACACTTCCTGGACTAAGTCATCACCTGTCACGACTCATCTTGAGCTCTTAAGTCTTGGCCCTGCACCTCCTATATCCAACCTGATGGGGGCAATAGAGGCTGGCTGACTGGCTAGGCCGCCACCTTCACAATTAATTGCAGCAGCCTTGAGAAGTGTATAAGCATCACACACACACAGACACACACCCCTCAAGCCACTGACACACAGAGCATCTTTCTTTCGTCTCCCGAGCTGCCACTTGATAACTTTGCCCCCTGGAAAGCTTAGAAGAAGAAAGAGGGAGAGGGGAGGATAATGACATGACATCAGTGTCATCGTTAACCAAATGGGGCTGTACACAATGGAAGCACATATGCTGACCAGTGAATGGCTGCTAGCACAAGACACACCCATACACAGAGCAAAAGGAGCCTTGACAGTTGGATGTAACATTCAGTAGATAGATCACTGATACACAGAGGAAGAAAAGCCTTTTCCCATGGGAGGGGGGTCTCGTATGCTGTTATCAGTTACAAAAGACCCTGAGGCACTGGTAAAAAGGCAAAGAGGATTTCAATTAGGAAGAAAAACAAGAAAATAATAAAGAGGGAGAGACAGAAGGGAAAAAAAGGAAAAGGAAAGGTACCACAGGAGGAGGGTTTAATTCATACGTCACAGTGGAGAAGTACCTCCTCCCCTGAGGTGTGTGTGGCAAGTCCCCACAGCTAAGCCCCACATGACGGGAGTTTGTTTTGTTTCTCCAGCTCTTAAGAGGGAAAAATGAGCCAGTTAATCCCCCCGTACATTACTGGACCCTTTGCCCCAGGGGTGAAGAGCAGAGGAGAGGCGCAGAGTTCCAGTCAGTCTGTGTCTATGCATAGTTATGAGCCCCATCAGACTCAAAATCAAAGCGTGCAACCCTAGACAGTGCATGGATGCAAACCACTACAGAGATCAGTGTGTTAAAATAGGCAGGAGACATCACCTCACCCTCCACTGGGTGTTGACCCTGCCGCCGCTAGGCTGTGATACAAATAAATCTGAAAGCAAGAGAGCCTGTTATCCTTGGAGTTCCCTGCTTGTCGTTGTCTCCTTTGCTGGCAGCGAGTAGCCTGACTGGGCCTGGCCTGGCTTGATCTCACAAGGAGACTGCTGGTCTGCCTCCAGAGGGGAAACAATAACACTAAAAGCAGGCCTCTTTCGAATGACCAGAATACACACTAGACAAACGGACCTCCCCCTTCGGTCGTTCTGTTACGCTCCCTCCGTTTCCGCCCGCTCTTTGGGTCAGAAATGACTCACCCGCAACTAAAAAGCTTCTAGTCAACTACAGTGCATGCTTATTTTGCCTCATACTTCAAGAGAAAATCAATATTTGCACAGATCTATGGGAGGGAAAACAATAGTGATGTGGCCTCCTCCAGCTCTGTCTGTTAATGGTCTGTTTACTGAGGCAGACAGGATAATGGTCTGGGTGTTGGCTGGTGGTGAATCAGACGGTGGCCACACTCCACTCAGTTTCTGATATAGTTAGTAACAAGAAGTGTACGCATCTGTGTGCGCAAGGAACTTAGACTCTAAGTAAGGTGGTGGATATGTGCTCTAAATAAAGATGGGGCATTCTGTTGACACAGACAGGTTTGCAAGTCAAATAGCTGGCCTCAGGCTCCCACACTTTTATACTCTTTTGGTTATGCAAATTTTAAATCTGTGTGTCTCATGGCTGCAGTCAAGCTATCAGATCTAAGCTGTGGAAACACTTGAACGGTCGTTGAAGCACTTCATTGAACTATATCGTTATTAGCAACGCTGGATCTAGTAACAAGACAATGGCACGTGCATTGAATGTGTCGTATAGGAGAATAGAGGATATCAGATCTCTGGGAAACCAGGTCCACTTTTAGGTCTTGGTTATGGTGACAACTCCAAGGTATTTGAGAAACAGCCCCACTGTTATGCAAGAGCAAAATAAACCGTTTCCCATAAACGGTATTGTTTGGCAGCATCAGAGAATATTGTAATTGGCGCAGTGAGAGCAAAATATGGGCCTTGAGACATTATCTAATAGTAGTAAAAGTAGATCAAAGCCCACTGCTCTCGAAAGAGTTCATCTGAGGTCACACTCACCGGTGCCTCACTCTCCAGCTCATAACTTAAAGCATCAAAGCTGTGTTTGTGCAGGAGAGAGTGTGAGAGTCTATGACTATTTGTGGCCCAGAATACAAGAGTCTCTCCAAGGTGCCATCATTCTCCTCCTGTCAGTCTCAGCACCCTGATGTCCTGGTGCTGCACCTCAGTCCCCCACGGTCAGTGACCTCTGACCCCACCCCCTGCCCTTCCTGACCCATCAGATGGATATATGCCTTGCAGGGCTCAGAGAATCTGGGTTACATGGTAAAGCTATTCATGGCTGTTTCTACAGATTCCTCTGGAGCGCCTCGCCTCTGCATATTGAGAGAAAAAGAAAAATATCATGGCTGACTTGCACTTTCATTGCAGAGTGAGAAAGGAAAGCAGGGAAAGGAAAAGAATGATTTGTATGCAATGTAAACCTCATATTCTCTAATTTAGCGATGGCAGAAATGGATTCAAAAGCACTCTATGGACCATGTTTAGTGGTCCCTGCTAACTTCCAGAGCCAAATCCAGGGTCACTGCTTGTGCTCTTGGCCAGTGAGGCCAGAGCTGGAAAGATGGAGAGCTCAGACCTGGAGTCAGGCCAGCCAAGCAGGGAGAGGCTAGAGAAGCTGGCTGCCGGTAACTGAGGGCTGTGATGGCACCATTGACTATCCTGGATATCTCACTCCCACCAAAGCACTTAACATGCAGTATAAGTCAACACACAAACAAACAAACAAACAGATGCACACACTATTCAAATAAACACGCAGACGCCAAGGGATGGGTGGAAAGCTAAAGAACACAGGCAGGAGGAGAGCATCACTCAGAGAGCCATTAACCCCTGGCTTCCAACCAGAACAGTGAGCAGGCATCCTTTAAGTACATGTTAAACATAGCTAGTCTCTGTGTGTGTGCACAAGTGATTTATGTATTACTGCTCTGTGTCCAAGTGTATCTATGCAGTTACAAGAAAAGGCTCGTGAACCCTGTGTAATTACCAGGATTTCTGCATTGATTACTCATAAAATGTGATCTGAGCTTCAGCTAAGAGACAGTTATGTACAAACACATTCTCAGCAAACAGCTATACTATTCATTTCTTTATTCGAACGAGGAGTAATAATTCACAGTCCAGGCTAGACACTTTAAAACCTGCCAAAAATCTATGTTCACTGTGTTTTTATTTATCCACCCCCCCCTCGAGTTTTATCTCTTTGTTACCTTGGAGTCTAAGACTTTTGCAATCACTGAGGGAAAAATGAATTCAAAGCTTAATCACAAAAGTTTTAGAGGAGAACGTCAGGGAAGCAGCCAGGTTGGCTAACGCAACACGACAATGATGAACCAAAGCACACAAGCCAAGAAAAAAAGAAAAAGTGGTTAAACCTGAAGGGGGGTGGTCTGAGGAAGAATTCCTAGAAATGTTGATGAACTGAAACAGTTTTAGAGGAAGGAACGGTGCAAAATACGCTTGTGCTACAGGAATTTCCTGACAGAGGCTGATGCTGCTCAGAGAGGTGTTACATGCTATTATGTTCAAAAGGTTTACTTACTTTTTCTAACCCACACACTAAGTGATTACTTAATGTTTTCAATAAACATGAAAAGTATAACTCAAGTGTGACTCCTTTCCTTAAGTTTATGATACAAGCTACTATATCAATATGTTCATATAGCGCTTTTTTAAATGGACTTAAGCAATTTATCTGCCAGAGTCAATTTAGAATCACCAATTAATTTAACATGCATGCCTGATGGATACTTTCGAAGTCTTAATAGGTCAGATATAAAGTCTGATTAGTCAACAAGCATAAGATTTGGATGAACTAGTGCAGGACTGTATTATCTACAGTGGCTAGCACAACAGTGACCCTGTAAAAGCTGGGGTACATCTTGTGCGTGTAGTGAATACTGCTCATGTATCATGGCTCTCTCTGTGTTACTCTCCTGTGTGTTACTGAAGCGGTCATGCATATTAACTTCAAAGTGTCTAAATGACAAAATGCTCGGAGAAGCCACCAAAGTTACGTATCGCATGTCTGAAAAAGGCTTTGAGTGTTATTAGTTTAATTAAATTGTCTGTAATTGTGACTTTGGTGGGGATCGGGATACATTTTAATAGCTGCTAATTTAGAAATCCTGGCAATTTCAAAAGAGGCTCAAACTTCTTCCTGCAACTGTATGTCCATGAGAACATTGATTTACTTCAAACCTGAGTGTTCAGGAGACAAAACTGATTGATTATCTTCGTTAATGAATGAAGGTCACAGCAAACTACCTATGCCTATTTAACCCTTCAGACAGAGTGGTCTGAGGACTGCTTCCTTGTGCAGAGAAGTGCATCCCCAGGAGAGGAGCGCTAGACTAAACACTCTGTCCATTCAGCTGCTCCCCTTCTCCCCACCGACAAGAGACGGACGCCTGACAAGCACTCCCAGAGAAAAACCTCACTTTTTCCACCAATTATAGAAAGCAATGCGGAGTGGGGGAGGAGGCAAAACTTCAAAATATTATACACACTGGCATTTGGCGAAGCGCATTGAGCAACCTCTGTCAGAGAAAGATGGGCTAATTTCAGGGCACCCTGTGCCAACACAAACAACTGTTCTGGATTGCTTTCATTGTCAGCACTTGAGGTTTGAGTCACATTTTTTCAGCGCTCCGCAGCCAATTTCTCTTTCCCCTATTTTTCCCCCCATATGATTTGTCCTTGTCCAAGATCCCAGTCAGTCTTTCAGCGCCTGCACAGTCAGCGCTTAAAAAGTATTCTGGTAGAGAACAAACTCAGACCCAGATGCTCATCTACATACGCAAAACAAAAATAGAATATTTTTTTATTTTGGAACCCCCAGCATTTGCCTCCAAGAGCTCATGCACAAAAACTTATTGTAAGTGTAATGTAAGCGTGTCTTTGAGGTGCTGTGTACTGTGATGTATCCATTTGTTTGAAGGTTATGGCTGTCAGCTGGCGGCAGGAGTTTAACAGCTACTACTCGAGTCCCACAGTGCTGTGTGCTGGGATTCATATCGCAGCCATGTCAATGTAAACATCATATGTTACTGTTTGTGTCTCCAAAGCGGTATTTACTTTTACTTTGATTTTGTTTATTAAAGGCTTTTACTGTTCAACATAAAAGCAAGGAGCCATGGCAGGACATTTGGAGTACAGGCTGTAGCGTTACATTCACAGTCTACTCATAACTCTGACAGCTCACGCACAGCTCTGGGTATGTGCCAGTCAAAGAGATGGGCAGCTCTATACTGCCATTATAGAAAACCTCACACAGTGGGGTTCACATCCTCCGTGGCAAATCAAACACACCTATGCACGTCAGGACAGGAGCGTTTGGATATGTATATGTGAGCGGAGAGGGTAGATGCTGAGGTGGAAGCTGAATGGGCACTTTTGGAGGCCCCTGAACATGCATCCTATAACCAGGCAGCTGTCTTTAATATAAGAGTCCACTTCAACTCATATTTATTCAGGTACAGCTGACAGAGAAGGAGACACAGTGAAAGAGGCGTGGCTTTTCTTTTTCCTGGCAGGCGTGCTGCGCTCCTGCGGTTTTTTTGGGGGGCAAAGGGACAAGGCGAAAAAGACAGACACTCAGAAGGGGGGTGGGGGGTATGTGGTGCCGAAGAAAAGAGCAAGTTGACATAAAAAAGGCATGGCTCCACTCAGTCCTGTGTTGACTGGACATCCTGTGCAAAAGACGAGCCCTGGAGGCCCCGGGGCCACCAGGGAGGGGGGTGTGTGTGTATGAGCTCGATCCTCCAGTTTTACTTGATGGCTGTGTCCAAGACAAATCACCAGTGGAGCTGCTGTCACAGTGAGCCTTGACCAAGACAAACAGCCGTGTTTTAAAATAAGTACCTGCCCCCTTCACAGGCCCTTCCACCTCATCCACACTCAGGCACATCCACATCTCGTCACACGTTAAAGCAAATTCCCTTCACAGGTCATAGGACTGGAGCTGTAGTCCAACGCTCTACACGGGGGACTCACTTTTCACTCTCTCAACGCTGTCTGCATTCCCTCTCTTGTGCATGCACACTTGTGAATATTTACCACATCACATGAGTTCCACTGTGGCCAAAAGGCCGGGACTGCAATAACAAAAGGTGAGTGTGTGTGACATAAAGCCTACAGCACATTTAGGGGCACCCTGTGGGCGCGTGTGTATACAGGCTTGATCGTCTATGTACATCGCAAAATCTCAACTTAGCTGAATCACAAACTGCCAGCAGCGCAGAAATGTCAGCACTATTCCCTTCTTTTACTTAACAGCACATTGCATCTTGGGAGTTGTGGTTTGTCTGTAGGGGGCTGTCTGTGTCGCTGCCTGCAGCCTGCACCAAAGGGACTGGTGTTCTTCACTGAACTGAACAGAGCCTCATTTATCTCTGTGGCAGAGTCCTTCCTCTCCAGCATCGGTCCTCCTGGACCCCTGAACTGCTGACACGGGGGGGGGGGGGCTACTTTTCCTCCTTCCTCTGAGCTCCAGCATGCGGCAAAAATTGTGAGATGTGTTTCATCTGCATATTGATTAGCCTGGCCAAAAGAAGTAGAACCTCAGCACTTCACTGAATACATAATGTAAACAAGCGGCAGTTATTCAGCTTAAACTCTCCTGAAACGTTTCACCTTCAGCGTGTGCTTTTCCAGGTGATTGTGCAACAAAAGTCAATAGCAACTTTTTCCTGAACAAAAAAGGAACAATAAAGCTAGAAATCCTTTATCCTAAACACGCTGACATTATACTTTAATATGCACATCTCAGCCAAATTAAAGTTACTGCTAGAGTGAAGCACTGAGCTTGCCCCTGAAATTAAAAAGCTATAACCCCACTTTGCTTCTGTCACCCAATAAACACAGGCCGCCCTCAGCGTGTGGGCAGGCTATAGTGCCAGCCAGTTGCAGTGCAGACGGCTGGGCGCTGGGTTGGCTGATAGATAGCTTACATTCGGTGAGGAGTGGACCAATGGCGTCGTGGATTGATTGGCCCAAAGGGGCCGTCGGGGAAAGCACTTCCTGTGTGTTAATGGACGCTCCTGCAGATGCACTGTGGCGGCTTGTGGCAGGGTGATGGCTGTTATTCTCTTTCCCTCCTCCCTTCCCCGCCCTCACTTTGCTTTCACTCTCCCAGTTAATCAGAAGAGAGTCAAGATTTTCCAAGCAGACCTCTCATCTGGCAGCTACTCACTACACCTACAACAAAACCTTTTCAAACATAATAATTTAAATGAATTGCAAATACTTTATCTTATCCTTCCCAAGATTTCCTGTAACTGACATGGAACTATAAATTGATGGGATCATTCCTGAAAACCTTTTTAATTTATTACTTCTATTTTAGAAACAATAATCCAGCAGTATTCTGTGTATAAACTGGTAATAAATTCATCTCGTATATTTGAACAATTTCGACTATGACATAACTTTATCTTTATTCATACCATACGGCCATATTGCTTAATCCTTTCCAGGAAATTTCTCAAGAACTTAAAGAAAATCCACATTTTCAGAATTCTTGAGACTAAATGAGACTGAGTAAATAACTGTACCCGAGTCTGCCCAGCTGCTCCAGTTCAGGCACCGGGGGTCCATGGGTTTCAACTTGGAGGGGTCTGTAGTGGTAAAGAACGTCCTCTATCTTGGTAACAGGCTGGAGAGACACCGTCTGCCGCTGAAATAAAAACACAAAAGAGGCACGTCATTCAAGACGGGAAATAATCGTCATTGTCTCGGCGCGTCGTGCAACCCTGGAAACTTTATGGCTATGGCGCAAACACACAAAAACTGTTTGGAATATGGTTAAAGTCAATCAATCCGCAGCATTAGCACCCACTGGTTCTTGACAGACTGGTTTGGAAATAGAAGTTCTGTCTGACAACATTTTCACTTTCCCCCGGCAGCGGCGGTTTGGAGGAGAAACTGAGGCAGGACAGTGACTGAACATGTTTTTAGCGGTCAAATAGTTTCGGAAACTGAACAGGAAAAAAAAAAGAAAAAAAAAGAATGAGAACATCGTTCAGGAAAATTGTGGTCGGCCGAAATGTAATTCCTGATAACAAAGCAAGTGTACTTTGGTTCAAAAATGGCTATTGGCTTGTTATATAAAACCACCAAAGAGAAATCGGCTGATAATGTATAAATGTAGTGTGGAGGAAATGCTTTGTTTGTGGGTTGAGTTGTGATTATTTTTCCCGTGGTTTCACCTAAAACTATGTCCATCAAAGCTGCCTCCTACTGAAATATGTTCCAATTACAAACACTTGTAAATCTTATAAAAGTTGTTTAATATTTTTTTTTAAATCCAATCAATAATTACTCCGAGCTGAAATTTCAGTCAGACTACTCCAGTTCCTAATGCTCTTGACCGTGCAGATCGAGTGAGAAATACGAGACTTCTTCGGGATACTGCAGAATTGTTCGATTTGGGGCTCTGCCATCAAAGGGGAATTTCCACACAGCATCCGACTGCTATGTTTTCTCCAGCATTAAAGTAATGAGACTCATAAGACAAGCCTGATTCATGAAACAAACCTGGAATTAAAAAGGATGATGTTTAAACAAACATGAACTATTTTAGAGTGCAGCGAAGGACCTCAGAGACAAAGGGGAGATAAAAAGATAACAGAGAAAGCCAAGAAAAAAAAAGTAGTGGGGGGAGTATAAACAACAGAACACAGAGGGGAGTCGATGAAAACCAAACTAAACGAGTAACATGTGCCCCGCGGCCTCACACTGCCTGCCTTCACACATGCTTTGGCCCATATGAGCGCACACACGGGGGAAATAGAGCAACCAAAACCTGAGCTGGAAGTTACAAAAGCACCAAAGACATGAGATGACAACACATGCAGAGTTTCCTTCCAGGTCCCAATAAAGCTGCTTTCATATGTGCACTTTTTCCCCCCATTAATCTGACAGCATCTGAACTGGTCCGCTTCATGTCTGAATGACAAACTTATCACATTCAACAGTGCAAGTCTGAACTGCATGCAGTCACATTAACAGACAGGCATACACAAGATTACGTCGTTTAGCTTAAGAAAGACGCAGCCAAAAGAATTTGAGAATCTGCACATGCTTTTGGAGATGCAGCAGCCTTAACGCAACTTTTACACAGAAATTCTGAATAAAGAGGTCTTTGATATTTCACCACCTCCACCTCATCATCTTGGCACAGATAAACAGGATGTCGTCGTGCGCCTAAATGCTGAAAATGGACAACTCAGAGCAGTGCAGAACGATAAATGCAACCCTACTGAAAGATGTTAACCAAAAAGAAAAGTAGGAGAGATAAGTAACAACAGTTATTGAAATACAGAAAGACAACAGATTAGTACAATACTTGGCCACATTCAAATTACACCTAAAGGATGTGCTCGGCCATGAAGCTCACAGCCCAGTTTCTGTGCTGATGTTAATGGCAGAGGAGGTTTGAGCTCTGCATGTACCGAGTTAGTTTTTACGTACGAGTTTTTACGTACTTTTGCACACATGTGGCAATGGGACTGAAAAATGAAGAGGTGTGGACCAAGACTTTTGTCTACGTAGTGTATTTTGCATTTTATTTTTTAAATTTCCTGCAACTTATTACAAAATACACTGCAAAAATAAATATATCTATCCTGACAATTATTTAACCACCGTTCATTCACCTCCCACCACATTAGGCCAGCATAATTTTTCCCTTACGATCCATAATATAACCCAGATATTGAATTCATTATGGGCTAACTGTTAATAAAATAAAAACAACCCCACCTCCCACCCAATATTACGTTTACCTATAGGAGGTTAAACAGATGGATCTCGTCTGTTTCACGAAATCCTGCTTCCCAGAATAACTTTCAATTATTTTAACAGAACGAGTCTAAACCTGTTGCATTCAGCTGTGGTTTACACATGAAGGTGTGGGTGGCAACGGGGATAACGGCAGTTGCAGCACATTAACAGCAATAAAAAAAATAAAATTTTTTAAAGTGGGTTTTTCCACAGAAGAAATTATGAAAGCTAAATATCAAATCACACCAAAACATTTCCTTATGATGTCACTGTCAGTTAAACGATATTTTTCCTCTTCTTTCATCATTTTTTTTTTTTTTTTTTTTTTATGTACTTTGGATCACAAGAGATACTGTTCGACTGTAAGGGATGCCAAAAAACTGCTGGGTATCTGTGCTTGGCCAGATTGTCAACTGTAAATGCCTATTATATGCTAGTAAAGTAGAAAAAATATATAATATATTTGCATTGCTAGTGTATAAACGCTGTTTCCTTTAAAACACTAGGCACACACTTCTCCATGGTTTTCATTCAACCTTTAACCCTGAGGTACCAGTGCTCCGTTATACCATCCAATCCATTCATCCAACGCAGAGGAGCCCCACCACAGGCTAATGAAATCCAGACCAATGAACGCAATCCCAGTCACTCTCACTCTCTTTTGCACTCTTTCAGACTCTTCATCCATCTTCTTTTAAACTTTCAGCACTGTTTAACTCCCCTACTGCGCACTCAAAGAGATGCACTGGGACAAAGGGAAGGTGGAAGGAGAAGCAGAAGAAGAAGAAAAATCCTCAGTGGTGGTGTGGTAAAGAAAGAGCAGCAAATTGGCAGTTGCAGATGGCTGAAGAGCAGTAAATCAGACCTTCTTCTTCTTCTTTTTTTTTTAAGTGGCAGACACAACAGACCCAGCCCCCATTCTGTGGAAATTTCTTCTACATTCCTCTGCAAGGGCACCTTGAAAACTGGCACAGATGCATCAGCACCCACAAAAGCAGCCTTTAAAGATGTCCACGCAAACATAGCGACTTCTAATTATATTTACAGAAATGTGTAAATGAATGACTTGTAGTACATACAAAATGGTTTGAAAGAGAAAAAAAAAAACTGTATGAATGCCCATAATGTAGAGCCGTGACCCCTCAGGACTGATTTCTCCTACAGCTAATACCACTGCTGAGGTTTTAATCATGTGCACATCAAGTCAGTGCGACTTAGAGTATGAATGCTGTTTTCTAAGTCCTTCAGTTAAAGACAACGAGAGAGTGAGAGAGCAAGAGAGAGAGAGAGAGAGAGAGACCCCCAGCCAGACCCAGCAGAGCAGAAATGGCTGAGGGACTAAGGGGCTACTGAAACAACGCCCCAGCAAGAGCCAATATAAACATCTGGTTTTATCATTATGGAGGCCCATCCTCCTACCTATACAACAGTGTATTACAAGTTTGAGCATGTAACTGGTTTTAAGGCTCATATAATACCCCTGTGGCATTAAAGTGAAACTCTGGAGGCCATCAATCTTAATAAAACCGCAGGGGAGGATGATTTGAGGAAATCACCGTCATGCCAATGGGAGTACTTCAACTTACCCTGAATTTGTACCTCAACATTATCCGGTTGTACCACAACCAATTCCAAGTAAAACTGTTGCAGGTGTCTATCCGCTAACTGATGCAGGTAACAGGTGTGCTGGCTGATATTGTGCTTTAACATTACACATAAGTATTTCTTTAGCGGGAATTGTTTTTAGGGGGTAGTTTTTATTAATGGACTTCAGTAAAGTAGCTGTGTATGTTACAGAGCCTTTTGTGCCACGTCTCCATGGAATACATGAAGGAACACGTGGAATACTGATTTGACTTGCAGACTTAAAAAGATGTACAAATGAACTTGCAAAATCATCACTGGGAACTTGTTCCTGTTTTTGACTGTGTAAACATTTGTGCGTTAACCATTTTATTGTTGCAATTTTAATATGTTTGTCTGATGTAGGTGTCGCTTGTAAATGACACATTGAGTCTCAGTGGAACTACCTGTACAAATAAAGGTAAAATAAAAAATAAAAATAAACCTCACTTATTATTTAGTTACTGTGTGCAGGAAATGACCATATTAGGGATGAGCTCTTACTGACATCATAGAGACCCAAAAGTAGAAAAATTGTGCCTGAAACCTAAAAATATAGGTAAACATGAAAGTAACTTTATAGGACTCTCATAAAAGTCACATCACTTTGAAAGTACTAGAACGTGTCATTAAATAATTCACAAAAAATATGCTTTAATGGCATATTAAGCTATATTATTACTGGCACTGACCATCAATGCTAAGTATGATTAGAATAGGATTTAAAATGTGAGAACTGCGGTCAAACAAGGCTAAAGAAGAAGATCTTATACAGCGTTAACGATGCCAAACTTTAATCCAAAAAGCTCATTGGTCAACAGCTCAGATTGTGGGTCACAAGACCCCTCCACACACACACACACACACACACACACACACACACACACACACACACACACACACACACACACACACACACACACACACACACACGGAACAATCGTCAGCACTCCCCGCCCATCCCACTCTCTCCCTTGACTTTGCAGCTCAGCAGGACACATCAAGGTTGCTGAGACTAACCTCTCCATCAGCACCTTCCCACAACATCCACGCACTCGCACACACAACCACATACACTCATGTGGTCCCCGAGGGTTTGGGAAGCCACAGCTCCAGAGCCATCGAGGCACTCGGCGCTAATGCAAATCCTGATAATGAGAACAATGGAAAAGGGGGAACAGTGGTTGGTTTTGCAGAGGGGATAAAAATAATAACCACGGTTCAGGGCCAGGCTAGTCCCATCCCAACTCCAGTCCTCACTTCCACCTTCCGCACTGGTGCTGCCAGTGCTTCTGTATGGATAAAGAGCTTTGGGCTACCCAGCGGCCCACTAAGCAGCAAGTAGCAAGTGTAAAACTGCTTCCCATATAGTGCCTCCCCTTGCCTTACAAGTTTAAATATAACTGCCTGACCAGTGGCAGCTGCCCCAGCGCAAAGCCCCTAAAGCTGACAACTTCTTTTTCCGCTGGGCTGGGCTGAAGCAGCTTGCCCAAGGGTTGCTGAGGCCAACCTAAACAGGGCCAAGCCGGGGCCAGGGGCAGAGGTGTGAATGCCCACATGTGCTGGTGCCAATCAGGGCTGACGGTTCTCCCTGAGGTGACCCCCCACTCCCCCACCCCCACGCCAGAGCTTTCAACCATGCGTGCCAGCAGTCCAATATAAAGGAAAAGGCCAAAGGACAGAGTTTGTGCACTCTCCCACATAAAACATGCCACCTTTGGTTTGTGAACGCTGCAAGGTCAATCTCAGTATAAACAACATAATTTACCTGCTTCTGTAAGAATTTGTGAATAAGGGATATAAAGATAACACTGAAGAAGAGCGAGTGGGGGTTGCATTAAGTATACAGCGACAAACTCGCAGGCAAAACAGGTTGGGCCAGTCTGCCAGAGCGAAGTAAAGCAGAGCCTGCACAGCGCTGACAAGTACGTCTACTGCGCAGAGGTCACCCTAGAGGACAACTTAACCAAGTAAAACAGGCCTGAGCAAACAAGCTCACAGCATGTCTGTGTGTGTTTGTGTTTGTGTGCGCTTGTGTTTTCTGTGGTATTCAAATTCCACAGCCTAAGAGTAGAATGGACTACAGCCAGAGAGGACCCGAGGTTATTTCAGCCAGCTACACGTCAATGTTTAGGTATAAACTTTCCACCCACATTTAGCCGATTGTGTGTGTGAGTTCCACTTTTGTTTATGTGTGCGCTTGCCTCCTGCTTTCATTAGGTGCCCATGCCGGCCCCGTCAGGTATGTCAGCTGCTCTCCTGCCTGTGAGGAGGGGATTGGGCCCCAGCAGCGCAGGAACCTGGGACCTTTCATTTAAGATGGCGCTGAAAGCTGCCCCCAAGGTGGAAAGATTCCCCATCGGTCAAAATGCTTTCAGGAATGGGACACTGTAGCAGCTGGGGAAAAAAAAAAAACAAAATCCCCAACTGCAAACACACACACACATTGTTTCACCGGAAAATCTAAGAAAATGTACAGGTACAAATAAAGCAAGCACGCAAGAGTACAATAAAAACAAAGTAGATGTCATTTGTATGCTAATTATTACCCTCTGATTTTGTCAGAGCAGGTGCCGAGCATTGTGACTCTTGTCATTAAGCTTGGCACCGAGGCTCGTTTTATGTGTCAGACTACAACAAGCAACCTGTTTAAACAGCGAATAGTCACCTCCCGCCCACACAGAGTGTCTCTTTTGATATCAGCGGACATCTATTTTAAAAGACACTTTATTCTTCAAAGGATGTTTACTCAGGTTGGCTAAGGAGGGGGTGTATTTATATGTGTGTGCGCACCCACACACGGGTAATGTGTGTCTCATGCTTCAATAGAGTCCCTACAAAGTAAAGGATTAGTGAGTGATTTCAGACCATTCCTAAGGCAAGACCAGGCCCATCCCACTTCAAAAATCACACCTGGAATAAGACTACTTTCCCTGAGGATTGGTGAACTTCCTCAAACATCCGCTCAACAGCAATGGTAGTGCATAACCAGAAACATCAGGGCCAAGGTTGGAGTCCCCTTCACGAACTCCGAGAAAATCACTCTGGCAAAGAACGGAGCCAGCATGGCTGAGATGTCCCCATGCGTGTTTCCAGTTGACAACATATCACAACTAGATGCAATATTAGATCACTCTTTAAATAAAGTCCGCAACGACTAGGAAGCTGAAGAATAACTGGCATCCCCAATTTCCAGCCCAAAGACAGGCAGATATGTCATTCCTCTGGTGACGGCTCACTTTGGCCACGGATGAAACAGCTGGCTGAAATACTGTTAAGGTGGCAGTATAGAGAGGGGGGTTGTGGGTACAGAGAGTCAGGGGCGCCGCACATTTGTGCTCCTGTGACTGGTGAACGTCACGTCGGCAAAAACATCCAAATGAAAAAAATCAAGAGGTCAAAAATGTGCTCCAAGTCCATTCATCACTGTCACATGAAACTGTTTCTTATTTGTCAGTGTATTTCACAAGCGATAATAGGACTTGTACTAATGAATACTTCATCGATTGATATTTCTAAGCAGTTTGGGAAAACTGTTAAAGTTTTCCAGGCCTAAAGCAAATACCTTTAAAAGTGCTTTTTTAAATATAAGACTTTCTTCTCGTGATAGAAAACAGGGTCCAAGGAAACCAGAGCCATTTATGCTTGAAAATTACAAAAATGACTAATCATTACAACAGTAAATGATATCACAGTTACTAAAGAGATTGGCACATATTAGTTTTGCTTCAAAGCAAAATCATAGAAATGTGGCCCAGCTTTAAAAAAGTGTGTTTTTACATTTGTCTCTCCTAATTTCTGCTGAAGAAAAACTGAAACCCTTTTTGGAGCGAGGGACCAGAACCTAGCAGATAAATGAATTCCAGCAATCTCCAGGAATCTGCCGCTCTGTGCTGAAACCCCACCAAGTCAAACAGAAGTCATTCTTATGGACTCTGAGGTGAAGGGAAATCCAAACCCACACGTTCCCCTGACTCAAGTCTCTCAAGTCCAACAGCAGATGCATGGGGAGAGCTCTACTCCACCAACAAGAGCACAGGGATGGGAAGATGAAGAGAAATGGGGAGAAAGAAGCAAGGAAAAACATGCACAGAACAAGCCAAGAGCAACATAATCATGCAGTTTCTCTCTCCATCAGCAACTTTTAACTTCACGCTGTATATTAAGGAGGTGAAAGTGAGAGTACTGAATCCCCCCGTTTAGCTCAGTTCAATACTTTGAGTGTTGCTTTATGAGACAGTCCTCTCTTCAAAAATAGAGTTCGGTTCTACCCAAGTATGTCAAAACCTTGCTTCAGCTTGAGCTGAGGTGAGTACTAAGCAGATATCTCTCCCACGCACCACTGAACTGTGGGAAGACAACCATGCCTCATGAGGGTTGCTGTGAAAGGGGTGGGGATGATGACACAGCCTATCTCATCGCAGTAAAATGAAAATAAACGACTGAAAACCTGAGCTACAGCCAAATGGAAGGTCCCTCCAGACACGGTGCGCACAAAGCTGCAAGCTCAGAGTGGCCGAAACCCTGAGCCCACATGCTTTCTCTCTCTCTCTGTGGGACCTACTGCGCACCCAGAGGAATGTGATGACATGAATGAAGAGGTGAGGGCCTCTTCCCACACTGAAGAAGCACCAAACATGGAGGAACATCCTCCTTTTCAAAGTGTGGCCATGTATGACCACACTATTGTCAACAAGCAATCCGTGTAAAGTTTTGACACTAATGACCTCAACAGTTCAGATTCACCTTAGCGCACTGGGCAGAGTCATGTCACTATGTGTATTAACTGCCTCTTAAAACTTGATTGATGCTCATTTTGCTCTCATTGTTTTGCTGCTTGTCTTAGATCTTTGCAACAAGTTCAGAGCAGCAAAGTTTAGTCTGTTGGACGTATGCTAACAAGCAAGCTTAGTCCAGGGGTTTGTATGAAAAGCAGTCGTTTTTTTGTGTGTGTGATGTGTTGCCCAACCACAGTGGAAAGAAAAAAAAAATTAAAGCGGTTCTAAACAACCACAATTGTAAGCGAGGGAAAAAACCTTCCCAGATTATCATGGCGAACACTCTCAGGATTTAAATGGGACCTATTGTGCTCCATCTAGAGCTCCATATTTTTATTCTTGAACTTCGCTGGAAAACCAGTGCATGATTTACAGCACAAAAATTATCCTTACTTAGCTCATGTAGGGTCATGATACAACCCCTCCATTCATTGTCAGGCTGAAACGAGCACTTTTGGCTCCATCCTCCTCTAAAGCTGCTTTTCTTTGAATTAGCAGCTCCTTGATGACCATATAAGTCATATCACTTCCTGTGTGTGTAAATAACACACATTCAGGGTGAAAAGAGAATTAGAAAACTACAATATGACTGTTGTACTTACCATATGGATTCCAGTTGAAAACAGACTGGTGGGCTTCACAGCCTGTTTCTGCTGCTCTATCTGGGTCTCAAGCTGGGCAGCGCGAACTTTGTGTTGAGCAAGTAAAAGGGTGGCAGGAAGCTGAGACTGCTCCTGGAGACAAAAAAAGTATATAGACTTTGTAAGTATTAATCTGAGTGTGTGAAATGTAACGCAGTAGTTCACTGAACATATCCCACCCATTGCTGGGTCACCATGAGCATGGGCTGCTTTCAGGCCAGCTGCCACAAAACTTTAGTAAGTCATATTAGCAAAACTGTGCCGCTGTCAGGGGACGCCGCTTCAAGTGCACTGCGCCGTCTTCACCTCCATTAAATGCAAGGTCGGACGTTTCAATTTCTTCAGTGGAGTATTGCCAAGCGCATAGATCTAAGAACACAAGCCTGGACACATTGTTCACTGTAGAGGTAGGACATTTTTGATGGGGTGAACTATAAAGGTGGGACAGTCTAGAGCTTTTGGGGGGTATTTATCAATATGCCAATAACGGTTAAATCAGTTTCCATACTATGGGTCCTCTTCTGACTATAAGAACTGACACATTTTACTCAAATGAGTGAAATAAAATGGCAGATAACAAATGTGAATCCAGCGTAGAGTACATGTTGTATTAGAGAAGAACAATAATCTAGTGTGTGTCAACTTCCCACTGATGTGTTTTATTGATTAGTTAGCCACTCCGGGAAACGCCAACATGCAGTCTAAATGTATTTGTTGATGTAATGTATGTGAGTGTTCACACATAAGAATAGCAAGCCTATTGGCCACAGGGCCGTACAGATGTCAGAGCTCAGGAGAGCTCCCCTGGGGGGTGTGAGAGCTGATCTCATCTGCCTACAGTCAACAGGCCCTGTGCCTTAAACAAACAAACACACAGCTTAGCCAGCTATCTGTGATGGTCCTTCAGCAGCCCGCTCTGCCGGAACAATAACTTTCAAAGCCTGCAGCTCAACACAATGGAGCCGATAGGCTTTGGAATCACAGAATGAGAACAATGCAACCCGCAGCACAATGACTGGTAATAAGCTCTTAATGATCTCACATCCACGAACCCTAGAGCAGAGTGCGTGCACATCCGACATGGAACATCTGTCATAATGTGACTCGCTAATTGCATCACTAGATTTGTCATTACACATGCACACGGCCGTGCAACATTTGTGCATCTCACCAGTTCGTCCAGCAGAGCCTGTTTGTTCTTCCTCTTGGCCTGTAGTTGCCTCTGCTCCTCCTGCAGCACCTCCAGTCGCCGCTGCTCATTGCTCTGCTGTTCCAGCAACAGAAGCTCCTCCAGCTCTTCCTGCTCCCGTGTCTGAGGAGGAGAGAGAGTCGGCAAGTTGGAAGAACCTGTCGCTTTACTGACCACGCGGCTGATTCTACACAAGCTGTAGCACCGCCCTGTTGCACTTGATTCTACACTTTGCCCTCTTAGACAAACAGAGCAGCTGGCTTTAAAAGAAAAAAGCCCAGTGTTTATCTTAAATACAAGGGTCATTATTAGGTATTATCCTTTTATGAAGGGGGAAAAAACCTTCAAAAGTACATACGAGCTTGGCCTTATTTCTCTGGATGACATCTCTGTTCTCTCTCTGGTACTGCTCCATCCTCAGCTTGGTGTTCTCCACGTCAACGTTGTTTGTCAAATTATACACTGGGTGCAAAAGAACAGCCACTGTTGACCTATTCAACATATCAATCCATCACAACTCACACTGTGGACAGAACCACTGTCTCCAAGTCCACAGTACCGTTAATTAAACCCACTATCTAAATCCTCCAAATCATTTAAAACTGTAATCGAAATAACAACAAATTTATTCAACTGAAATGTTGAAATTAACATGCATGTGATATCTTAAACCCAGGGACGATGTAAAGAGGAGCTGAGTAGAAATTATTAATCATAACATTTTTCCCCCTCATTGGGCCGTCGAGCCAGCAGATCGCACTTTAACTGGCCCACAAAAAAAGCCAATTTGATTATTTTATATGTTGCCAGATTAATCTATAACAATATACACTACCATTTATTAACACATATATATTTCATAATACAAATTAATATAATAAAGACCCACCCATATACATGCTGTAGGTGTTGCTGCTAGAAAGAGACAATTTACAAGAAATCTGCCAAATGTAATTATATAGAAGTTTATCTGCATACACACAGCTTTCCTTTTAGCTTCTGCTCAATTTAGCTACACCCTCGCTGTGTAAAATAAACCAGCGGTGGATGGGAGAAGCATTTAAACTGTTTAAACTTGCAGTTTTCTAATGTGAAAATAAAAGTTGAGAAAAAAAACCGAACAGGTGACTGGACTGGTGGAAACAGCATCACTGGCCTAAATGGTATATCTATTTATTTATTTTAAGAAACACTCCATCAGTTTTATTTGTCTGTTTTTTAAATGGATTTTTACACTGCTTTGCAGCTCTCCTAATACATCCAAGCTACAAGTTTACACTGACCTGCCAGTGAAGATGTGTGAACATTGTAAGTTCTGTTTCCTAATCTGTGGCCCGGGCTGACACTAATGCCTGTAAAACATCCTCTTGTGCAGCCAGAGTGAAGGAGAAATCATTAAGCTAGTCTCAGCATGAAGCTTCCAAGCTCCTACCTATGTCCTCCACTTGCTCCAGATAATCGTTATATTCTCTCAGGCTGGGGAAGTCAAAATCTCTCTTGTTGTAACTGCAGAGAAACAAGAGAAGTGGTGATGCAAAAAAGTAAAACCTGGTGAGAGCAAATATGCACTGACATTAATAGCTTCCATTAAATCAACCATTTTATAATACCATGTCTGTATCCTGCCTAATAGGAGCACATTAGATGTCAATTAGGGGCTATTAAAGAACAGATAACAGGGAAGAGAGAGGAGGCAGGGAGGGGCTGAGAAGTAAAAATCTGGCAGAGAAAGAGCCTTCCCGTTTGAGCACCCCCGGGGAGATGCATTGTCTACAAAACAAACAGTGTAATGAGAAAGACAAAGGTAGCTTAAGAAGTGGGAGGAGGCACGGGATGACACATAAACACCAAGAACCACACCCCTCACCCTCACAGTCCCCCTCACTCACATCTTCAGCACTTTCTTACGAATCTCCACCTCCTTATCTACTGTCGGGTCTTCGAAGAGCTGCACGCGGAAGTTGCTCTTCCTCAAAGGCGTGTCGCACTGCACGCAGTTGCCCGAGCCGCGAACGAACAGCATCTCGACGCAGTTCTCGCATCTACAACAAAAACAGGCATTAAACGGCAAACTGAACTGCATTTTTTCCCCAGAGGTGACCCTCCTTGGGCACCTCTGAGAGTCAGTAGTAAGCACGCTTGTGTGGGCGTATGTGGCAATTTTCCTCAGAATAAAGCAGATTTGTGTTTGTGTGGGTTTTTTTTTTTTTAAACCTCTGTAAACCATCAGACACAATGGGTGATAATGGGGCACATGAATATTTCCTCTGAGTGCTCAAAGATGGCTGGGATTATGATTGGAATGTCGATTAGACTGCCTCCCGCTCTCAGAGCGGAGGAAATTAGCCCGACACCCCATCAGCGGAGCGTCTGTCTGCACTGGAAAAACATTTACTTTATTGTTATTTCAACAGACCTCAGTCATTTTGCCACGTTGCATAATATGATAAAATCCAGCTTGGTTCATGGCATAGTCTATCATTACAGGAAAGGACCGAGTCTTATGTAATTTGGGAAATGCATAGAGATGAACAACAGCAGTATCTTACTTAAGCTGAACTGTCATTTAAACTAAAGCTTTTAATAAATCTGAAATATTTTATACCTTTTTAAAAACGTATCCAAAAGTCATTCCAACCTTCCCCCACTTTCTTATTATTCCTGACATGGTGCCTAAATGAAAGGAGGCTGCAATGGAATAAACCACAATCTTAAACACCGTGGAAACCTAGGCTGTTACTGATCAAAGTATTTGCTATAAATCTGTTAAACGGCTACATCTTTCCAAGGCAAAAATATGTAGCAGTACAGCAAAGTCATGATGAGTTTTTCAGGTGGCCTTTAGTTCCCCATATAAGCAACAATGAATCACAGCTCTCCTCGGTAAAGAGCATGCCTTTAAACAAAAGGAAGAAACTATTACAGGTTTTAAAAAAAAAGAAAAAAAGAAACACAGGCCAAAACAGGAACTTCGTGCACCCTCACTGGAAACGCCATGGTAACCAATCAGCAGACCTACCTGAGGGCACAATTCTGTGCTTAGCCATCAATCACACCTTTATGCAGGTAGGCGTTTACCCATCAGTCACACTCAAGTGAGTAGTGGACACCGAAGACAATGGGAATGTTCCTTTATCTCCCCTGATGGGGTGGAGAGCCTGGATAAACGTTTGCACAGTACACTCTTTTAATTAGGTCTCTGTGGAGCTTTATTTCAACAGGAATCCACCTTCCTGCTTGTGACCACCTCAAAAAAGACATCTGGTTTCCAAATAGCACTATCTGCTTTTGAGCATTTACAGTTTTCATAATAAAGTATAACAAAGCTGAAGGGGGGGGGGGGGGGGGGGGGTAGTTAGACTTCTTTTCACCACACGTCACTGATGGTATGGTTGAGTCATTTCTTCCCAAAAGTCAAACACTGGGCATGAGGCACTGGTGTCGAGTCAAAAGTTCTCCAGGGATGGAGCCTATTAGAACAATCATGACGGAGCCATCCTGCAAGACGTTTCACTTCATCAGCAGGATTTAAAGCAGAAAAAAAAGCAGTTAAAGGAGAAACTGCAGAGGCGTGGAGTTTGGCTGTTTATACCTAGCGTCTCACATAAGGGTCAAACAAGCCCAACCTGCAGAGTTGTGACACCAAAGCTTTCTAAGCAGCTATACAACAAACTGACGAAGCACCACAGAGGACTGTCTTACAAGCAGTTCAGCTTGGCTTACAAGAAGCAGCAATGTAAAAATGAAAGCTGAACGGCAGACAGAAACATCTGCGCCGTCCAGTTGGTGCTTCAGAGTCTGAAGTGCACCCTGGAAGAGGCAGATGTTCACTGTGGCCTCAGGCTACAGGAGATCTATAGGCCTGGCCATATGGAGGTAGATGGAAGGATTCAGCTTGTTTCCACAGGCCCACAAAGAGCCCATTCATCAAAATGGAGCAAGGAGTGGGGTGAAGCTTGGCCCCCCGCCCCATAAATGGACCACACAACAGAACTCTCCAAAGGGGAAATCCTGTGTAACTCTAGAGCAAAGAGATGACCGTCTAAAAGGGAGGGAGGAGACTCTTAGAATCAATTTGCCAGCTTTGAGATTGTGAGCCTGTTTTATTTTGCGATCAAAGGAGGATCAAGTTTTTTTTTTTTTTTAGCCAATTCTACGCTCAATTGCAAACATTTAAATGGACAGATCTTTAGCTACTTGCCATCTCTGAGTCTCAAGGCTGTTGTCGCTGACTCCTCCCTCTCTCACCTGTCCTGCTCGGAGCTCCAGGCTCCTATCTCTCCCATCTGCAGCTGTCAGCAGGTCAGGGAAAGGGGGTGGTAAGGGGAAGGTAAACAGGGCCCTGGCTCAGCAAAGAGACTCCTCTACCACCACTACCCCCACCATCTCTCAGTGACATTGCCTGCATCTTTGCTGTGTCACTTTTGCATTAAAGTGCAAAAACAGAAAAGCACGAGACAGCATGAGACTGAGCTTGTTTGCTTGTTACAGTGATCTCTATATTTGTGTTTCCATCTTAGACCAAGGGTTGATTCAAGACCAAGTAGAGATGGATTTGTGTAATGGCATTGTGTGAAATCTAAACAATCTGCAAAACCCGCAGCATCACAATCAGAAAATCCCAAAGACCAACACTATGCCTGCTTAAACTAAAAGCTTGCCCCAACTGCACATTTATAGTACTTTAAAGAAAAGCCAAGAACATGTCTAAACTTCACACTGGACGCTTTTTTAAAAAAAAAAAAAAAAATCTGAACGATCGCCAAAATGATCCCCAAAATGACTTCTTGCATTGCTGCTGTAGATTATCCTGCAGCATACGATTATAATTGTAATGTTAGCATCACTGTGTCCACTTTCTAAACAGCACTGTGTGCCTCAGCTACAACTGTTTTTGCCTGCCTGTGCCCAGTGTCAAATGCCAAAGGACACGGACCCAGTGTCATTGTGCAAAGGTAATAAATAACCCACATCAAATGCCCCTGGTGACAAGGATACAAAATGTGCTGCGGTGGAGTTTAAATTTAGATGCATGGAGAAGCTTAATAATGCAACTGCTGAAGGCTAGTCAGCGCAGACTGGACGGGCCACTCAAAGAAGAGACAGTCTTACATTTATCTAAATTGAGTCCAACTATTCTCAGCTGTTTATGATTCATCTAGTATATGTATCTCAATAAGTCAATTAATCCTTTAATGGACAGTCACTGAAGAAAATGGCTTCACAGAGGCCTGGGTGATATCTTCAAATGACTTGTTTTGTGAAGAACTGTTGTGTTGTATTAGCATTATCGCTCTGAATAACTGAACTGCTTTGTGCTCTCACTAGTGCTACTTTCTCCTGGTAAACAGGCCGGTGCTTATATATACCCTTCCTATACTTCATGAACATTTAAAGTGCTTTATGCTACCACACACACACACCACTTGATTTTACATCTTTAAACCATTTTACCTATCACATACACTCTCTCTCATACCAAGGACATGCAGACTGGAGATGCTGGGAATCAAACCGTTCTCTTCTGCTTATCCTTATCAAGGCTACGGGGTGGCTGGAGCCCATCCCAGCTACCATAGGGTGAAAGGCAGGGTACACCCAGGACAGGTCGACAATTGTGGGTCTCTACCTTCGGTTTTGTCTTCAGTAACTGAAAAGCATGCTCTACTGGTTTGAGATCAGGTGACTGACTTGGCCATTAAAGCATATCCAGTTTCTTTGGCTTGAGAAACTCTTGGGTTAGCTTTGCAATAAGCTTTGGGTCATTATCCATTTGTACTTTGAAGAGCTCTTTGATCAGTATTACAGCATTTGGCTGAATGAGAGCAGAGAGTATAGCTCTGTATGCTTCATTATTCATCGTGCTGCTTCTATCAGCAGTCACGTTGTCAAACACTAGTGACCAGGTTCCACTAGCAGACATACGTGTTCGTCCTATAACACTGCCTCCACCATGCTTGACAGATGATGTGATATGCTTTAGATCAGGAGCTGTCTCGCTCTTTCTCCATACTTTTCTCTTTAAATAATTCTGGTATATATTCATTCATCTTAGTTCCATTTATCCAAAGGCTTTTGTTTGTTTGATTTTGTTAAGTCCCTTGAATTAAAGATGAAAGTCTGAACTTCAACAATATCTTGATTTTTGATTTGATTTTTTTAAATTTTAAATCTATATGGTGGCGCACAGAGTCAAAAACTATATAACCATCTAAAAACTAAACATGTGCATTAACCTCTTAGATTTTCTTTTTCTTATATAGTTTTTCTGAAGAGCGTTGTTGATTAAAAATGAGAAAATGGATAACTCTGAAACTGATCAGAGTTCCAGATCTTGTAGCATTTCTGTAAGACTTGCTTCAAAAAAGGGGGAAAAAAGAAAAGAAAAGCCAAAAAGCATCAGTGATGAAAATACTAATATGGTTAGGGAGTACAGCAGTTTCCAAGTGATGCATAAATTCACCGTCGCACCGGCTCTGAGGAACAGATCCAAGGTGACCTGGGCTAGGACATCTCTCCAAATTGCTTCATTGCAGAATCATTTTAATTTTCTGTGTGTAGTCCAGCATCCAGACAGAGGCAGTGAGTTATGAGCCCGCTGACCTGATGACAAAGCACGACCACTTCCTGATGGCACGGTCAATAAACAGACAGGGTCGAAAAAGATGTGCTCATCAAGCTACCACCGTCGCTGCATAATGCTCATGGAGAACATGTCCCCTTCATTTAAACGTCCATGTTTTTAAAGGGCGGACAAGGTTAAATGCTGAAAAATGCACGCCGAAGTTTGAAAAAGTATCGACATGATGCTGCTGCACAGAAATAGCAGAATAAGAACAAATGGAAACATGTTAACTTTTCATCCATTTCTGTATGTTTTGCAAATAATAATCATAATCTTCTACCTCTTTCATATGATCCCTTTAGGGGTAGCCACAGTGAATCATCTACCTCCATCTCACCCTATTCTCTCCCTTTCATCCTCTTCTGTCAAACCAACCCTCTGCAATTCCTCCATCACTGTGGCCTCTCTCTTTTCTTCCTGCAAGGTAGCTCCATCTTCAATATCCTTTAACCACCATATCCTCCCTCCAAACCATCTCATCATTGCCTCTTATAATAATAAAATACATTACTTTAGGTGTTGCATTATATTTTCTGTTTAATGCAAAAATGATAAATTCCTAGCTGTGGTTGGTCAAATTAAGCCAGACCTGTGACAGAGGTGCAGCCATTCAAATAAAAATGTAGCTTTTAGTTAGGTTGGCAGATTAAAATGGAAAAACTTGCGCAGTCAAACTCGAATTTGATTTGCACCTTTCAGCTGGCCCTTTTCAAAAACCTCTGAATAATTCATATTCATTATGTGGTTAAAAACTCAGCACAGGGTGTTTATGCTCCTCATCATTAGTCACTTTTCCCCCTGCCATCCTAAACTTGCTGTACTTTCCACACACACACACACACACGCGCACACACACACACACAAAAAAGACAACTGCAGGGTCTGCTTTTCTACAGAGGTCTCTAAGCTGAGCTGCTTACAGCCAGTGTAGGTCATATGTAAACAATGGCCGCTATACTATGTTTACCAGCAGTATTAGCCTAGCTTTGCAATTGTGTAGCTCTATCAGGAAACATAACCCACCTCTAAAGCACACTTTCTGTCTACAATGACACAGCTATTTAACACCAAGACTATAAATATGAGCTAGCCCAACAAACCATCAGCATCCGAGGCTTATCAGTTTTGTTTACGTCCAAGTCCCCCAATTAAGACTTGATATGTATGTGCGGAAACAGCTTTAAACGCTAAATTATAGCTGCTTTTGGGGGGTGCTTTTGTGTTTGCGTGTCGTTTTGAGCAGCCTGGAGCAGAAACGCCGCGATGTTGTGGAGGATTTGTGCTCCTCTTTCCTGTCCTGTTAGCTGTCAGGTGTGAATACTCACAGCGTGTGGCCGCAGACGTTCACCATCAGCTTCAGCGACGGGTTTCTGTATTTGGTTGTTTTACATCTCGGACAGCCCTGTTCGTCCATTTCTGTCTGCACCACACTAAAAAATAATGGCAATAATAAAAAGCACTTCAGAAACAAAACAAAACACGTCAACAACCTGCAGCTCTCCTGTCACTTTCCAAGCTGCGAACCGCTGCGTTACACAAAATGAGGTCCGATGGGAAACGGCATTAGGTATAAGATGGGTTCCTATTTAATGATCGCTTTTAGAGGAGAGGCGCAAATTGCTGCTGGCGCACATACATGCAAGGGCTGCTAGGGAGTCCCAGTGGAAGCGAGGTAAAATAAATTAAGTAAATAAATAACTTTAGCTAGTAGTAATGGTAGTAGTGGAGTAAATATATATATCAAAAAAACTTGCATATGATCTTGTAAGTCTGAGCAGAAACATAATTAAAAACAAAAATCAACCCAGACATTGTTTCCCAGGGTTTCTGACATCATATCGTTTCTGGATGATTGTGAATTTGGGAAAACAACTCATAAGTTACATTAAATTAGTTTTATGAAATCATGGCGAGAAAACGTGAACTTCGGGGGAAATAGTTTGATATTTTAGTTTTCTTTCCTCCCAGTGCTTGAGCTATAATAGTTTATTGACTATATGTGGATGCTAGTTATTGTTAAGACGGTCTGAGACTCTTTTACTATAAAAGATTCAATGAAAACATAATTTAAAGTTCAAATATCAGTAATGATGTGGTGTTGGACACCTGTTACCTGATGCTAGACAGATCACCTGATTTGGGAATGAGCTACTCTTGGGAGAAATTTGAGGTATAGTCCACATATGATATCTTTGAAGGGATGGGCTACATTTTCATAGGGGTGTGCTGTTTTTTTTCTGACATTACTTTGGTCGCTTATAGTGTTCTGATCCAGTCTTCGGTGGGAGGGGGTGCAACCTCGCAATAGCCACTTAAAGCAGGATCTGTGCTGAAACTTTATTACCTTCATTCCTGAAATAACAATAAAAACAAATTTAAAGTGTGGGTAAATCTGATATCTATTTTTTGTTAACATTTATTACTTTAAAATTGTCAAAATAAATTTAAACTGGCTAAATAAAGTGAGTGACAGTATTCCCAGCATTACTTCCGTTTGGATTTCCATACATCGAGATGGAAATAAAACATTCTTTTATGTGCATACCTACAGACAAATGATCTCCTGACAATGCAGACAACAAAGATATCCCGTTCCCACGATCACAAAAGCACTCACCTTGCACAGGTGAGCTACGTTAATCTACTGGAAGTTATATGACTGACAGCTGGAAACCAAACATTCGCGTCTGAATCCATGCTTGCTCCTCCCTTACGGGCCCTCGACGGCCAATAGCGAGGCGCTCCTGTAGATAGACCCCACCGTGTCTCCCTCCAGCTCCAGTCCCTGCAGAGTAAAAGTCACGTTGGAAGGAAAAGGGGAGAGAGATATCTACTTACAGCTGCTGTCAGATATCCGATCGCATTCGCATGGCGAGGAGGTAACCTGATCGAGCGGGGAGGAGTGACTTTACCAGGGAAGGCTTGAACCAAAAAAAAAAAAATGTCTTCTTCTTCTGCCGGAGAAGTCACAACAGCAAATGACATCAAGAGGGAAAATGTGAAGGAGGTGGATACGCGGGAGTGCATCAAGCTTGTGGCGCTGGACGCGGCGGAGTTGCCCATGGAGCGCACGACTCCCAGCACTGACGCGGTGCGCACTGAGCTGTTGGTGAGTGCCGCTTCCTCTCTTGCTTTCTCCCCGGAGCAAGTGGCGTGTGTCTGCGAGGCACTGCAGCAGGGAGGCAATGTGGACCGGCTGGCCAGGTTCCTGTGGTCCCTGCCACAGAGTGACCTGCTACGGGGCAACGAAAGCATCCTGAAAGCTCAAGCCCTCGTAGCTTTCCATCAGGCTCGGTATCAGGAGCTCTACAGTATTTTGGAGAACCACAGTTTTAGTCCGTCCAACCACACCTTTCTGCAAGATCTGTGGTACAAAGCGCGGTACACCGAGGCGGAGAAGGCGCGGGGGAGACCCCTGGGCGCAGTGGACAAGTACCGAATCCGGAGAAAGTATCCTCTCCCCAGGACTATCTGGGACGGCGAGGAGACTGTTTATTGTTTCAAGGAGAGGTCGCGGAACGCACTGAAGGATCTGTATAATCAAAATAGGTACCCGTCTCCAGCCGAGAAAAGAAATCTCGCCAAGATAACCGGACTCTCCTTGACCCAGGTCAGCAACTGGTTCAAAAACAGGAGACAGAGAGACAGAAACCCGTCGGAAGCACAATCAAAAAGGTGAGGCAACAAAAGGAGCACGCCACAGACCTTTTCCCGTCACAGATCGCTCATCAAACGGCAATAAAATTACTTCTGAAGGTTATGTGCGTAAAAGGCCCTTTAATTAAAATGAACGCCGATTAACTTTACCAAATATTTAAAAGTTGTTTTTTTTTAATGGAAAAGCGCCTATATTATGCAGTTGGACCAAGTTCGATTACTGACAATACCGAGTGTATTTCATAATCGTCTTGCCGGCCTCACAAATAAGAACGAACAATTTAAATCATTAACTATTCATAGTTCAGAAACACAAAAATGTATTTGTAAAGGGGTTAGGAGCACGCTTTTAATGTTTTGAAATATGAAGCTGTTGCCATTCAGATCAAGTTTCAAGTGCGTTGGTGCTAAGAGGCATGGAAACCATAAGCAACAAAATACACACTTCAGCGATTAAACTATCAGACGCGGGGAGTGGGCAACTTTAATGAGACGGTTCAAAAGATGACTTGAAAGGTTAATATCTTCTTATCTATTCGTGGTGTGTGTGCGTGTGTGTTTGAGCGCGCGCACACACACACTTGGGGGTGCGCGTGTACCCAGCAGCACATAAATCATTTTCATGATCATGACTTCTTTTTTCCCCCTCCCCTTCTTCCTTTTGGATCAAGAAAGGATCTCAGAGCTTCCATCAACTCCTGCGCTTCATTTCATAATCCCGCAGACAAACAGACTGACATGTGCACGCTATTCTTTCATGTTTCCCTCTGTGTGAACAAAGATGACGCACACCTGGTGGAGGTGACCCCTCTGTCTCTCTAACCACACACGCGCACGAACGCTCACACACAGAGAGGCACATACACACCATTGTAGGCTGTCTTAAAATCGCCAGTAAAAAAAAATATAATAATAATTTCAAAGTTTTTAAATCTTTATAAACCTTGGATTTCTTTTTCTTTTTTTTCCCTGTTTTTTTTTTTAAACTTGTAACAGCCTTTTATATTTTCCTGGAAGTGGTGGGTTTAAATGCGTGTGTGTTTGTGTGTGTGTCCCTTAGGGGGAGTGGGGGTGTGAAGTGGTGCAGCTGTTTTAATCAGTCTTTTAAAAGGAGGCTAGTAAACAAAATGAGGCTGCTAATATAGCTGCTCCTATTCTTTCACTTTGTTATTCTTGGAAAATTAAAAATAAGAATTTTCATTGGAACGTCCCAAATCAGAGGCAAAACAAATAAATAAATACTTGAAGCCATTTGTCCTGTCAGAGCTAGCATTTTGTCACTCCAGAATTTATTGCGCCAAATGGTTGCACGGTTGTTGACGCTGCCTGGTTGTTGTCCATGCAGCTCTCCATGAGGTAAGAGGGCTACACATCCACAGACACAGCCTGCCTTCAAAGCTTTGTAATAACCCAGCAATAAATGTGAGTCTGTGTGCTCTGGCTTAAAAGCAAAATGTGGGTGGAAATGAAATGAATTCCATTATACGAGTTTATGGTCTAATTGTGTCGGTGTTTATAGTGTTCTTCCTTCCCAGAAACGTATACAAATGATACACAAATTTTCCCTTTTTATTTTCCTCTGTTTTGTTACACACCATTTGTCATCTTTCTCCCTCCTCTTTTGTTTTTCTACAGTGAATCAGATGGAAACCACAGCACAGAGGATGAGTCCAGTAAAGGCCAGGAGGAGCTGTCTCCTCGTCCTCTCTCCAATTCTTCAGATGGGGTGATAACCCACGGGAACCTTCCTATTCAAACGGGTCTGGACAGTGGGGTGGTCATCCAACAGATTGGGGACATCAAGATGCCTCCTGGATCCAGCAGTGGCGGTCTCTACAATGGAAGTCTAGTGACCAGTAACACGCCCTCTACTGTATTTCACAACGGTGGATCATCTTACCTCCACTCACCTGGAAACATCCTCTTCAACGGGCTCAATTTGGGCATCCAGCCCCTGGCGTTTAACCCTCTGAGACCCTCTGGAGGGGTGCTGCTAGGGGGCTCTGGAGTGGACATGCAGATGCAGACAGGACAGGACAAAGGACTAGGGAATGCTGAGGAGTCCACCCTGCCATATGCATCTTATGCTGGCTGTGTGAATGGGTCAGAGGTGAAGCTGGAAGGGGTTCACACTATGGCTGCCCAGAATGGCGGCTCCTCTGTTCTGACATTCAGCTCCCCATCAGGCGCTCTGCAGCTGGGTGGCTACAGCCTGGTCCAGGTACCAAGTGGAGTCTCTGACAGTGATGGCAGCTCATTACTCAACAGCGACGTAGGTCTTCCTCCCCTGCAGCTCTCTTCTGCCTCCTCTTCTTCAACAATTACACAACAAGGTGGGTTCATGAAGTGATTTGCTGTCTAAGATGATTCAGTTTTAATACTTTGATCTTCTTTTTTACCTTTAGAGGTTACGTGGTCATGTGTAGCTGAAATGTACATGGAAGAGACTGAGTCAGAATGGACATCATTGATACAAATATAACTATGCTAAGAATAATTGTACTTTAACCATTCTCACTAAGGAAGGAACAATGTCTAATAAGCGAGATATGTTTAGATAAAAATTAGAGCCATCTGCTGTTGATTTTAATAATAGACAGTTATATATGAATCAAACTGTCCTTATATACTTTTAAAGTCAACAAAAGTACAAAAACAGAATCCAATGTTGTATCAGAATGAAGATCTGAATTAAATCTATATCACAGAAATCACAGCCTTATACCACCTTGCATTATAATACGTGACTGTTGCTCTTTCCCCTCCTTAAATGTCCCCAGTGGTTTGTCAACAGGTCTCTACTACACCCACCCAATATATCTGACCTGCTTTATTGGCTTGTCTGTGTTTGAGCCATAGCCCAAGGGGCTGATGGTGCACATAACACAGACCAGAAGAAATATAGAAGGGGCAGGCGCGCGCACACACACACACACACACACACACACACACACACGTATATATAGAAGTGGTGGTCCTTTTAAAACCCCAGAGATGGATAAAAACAAGTTCTGAAGTCACCATCACTCATCATCATTACGCTCTTGATCTCCAGAGCAGGGGAGGGGAAATATGTTGCAGACAATCAGAGGCCATGAAATGCACTAACAGGGAATAAGCCATTACAGCACTTACTTTGACATAAAGCAGAGAATGTAGACCAGGATGAATAATTAGAAGAAGAAGGAAAAAAAACAGAAAATTGCAGCTTTCTCTTGAGTTCTGGCAGCGTTATTCATTTGTTCTCTGGTGCAACTGCAGGGTCGAGCTTAACGTCCTGAAAGTGTGTAAGACACACAACAGCAATTTTGCGGCCAAGGCCTGCTGTAAATGGAACGCATAATACTGCAAGTACCGAAGAGGGGATCAGGCAGCGGGAAGGGGATCTACTGCAGCCAAACTGGAGAAAGATATACTATATGTATTGATCTATTGTTGTATCACCACAGGTACCATGGCTCTGAATAATGTAGCAGTGAGTTCCTCCAGTGGCGACTCATTCGAGCAGCAGGACAAACTGACCATGGCATCTTTGCACCACAGTACGGTTCTCTACAGCATGAGCAATAGCGGCCAGCCATCCATCAAGAAGGAGCCTCTGGAGGGAGGTGTTTATTCCTCGTACCATCACGGGCTCCACTTGGACCCCAGTGGTCAAATCAACTACTCTGGCCCCGGTTCAGAAGAGATTTCCTCCAGCCGAGGTCCCGCCTCAACCGCCGAGGTCACTGCCGTCAGCTCATCCAGTCCGGACTCAGAGGTCTACACCACCCTCACTGTCAGCACACCCCTGATGGCTCAAACAGAACCGAGAAATCACCACCTCCAGGCCACAGAGTACCTTGGGGGCCACGAGGTCCGAGGGGCACCGTCCTCACACCTGATGGGCCCCGGCATGAACAACAACTACATGAACCTTTCAGAGAGCAAGGTGGATGGCTCGGGTTCAGGAAGCATGAACGAAATGGTGCGGGCAATGTGTGGGGAGATGGAGGCTACGGAGGGAAAGGAGCTGGCCAAACTACAGACAGTGCAGATGGATGAGGACATGGCTGACCTTTAACCTCAAACCTCTCCCTTTTGCAGAAGCACTCAAGTCTACCCAAGCAGTGATATGATGAATCTTTTTACTCCTTTTTGTGTGCGTGTGTGTGGGTTGTTTTTTTTTTTTTTAAACATTCATTTCCTTTTCAATGTTAAATTATTTGCATTCATTTGACTTTTACAATGCACTCAAGTCAGAGAGGAGCCCAGTAGGTGGGCTATATCAGTTTATCACGAAATAATAATAATAATAAAAAGCCTGTGACATGTTTTAAAAGCCCAGCTTCCTAAGACGAAACATTACGATGGTGATGTGCTAACAGAAGACATTGCTGTAAGCGTTTAAGCCGTGTCTAAATGTGCATTTTTATAGACCGCACCTGCTACTTCCTGTTGAGTGGATTTGATCTGCAGAAGCAGGTGCTGGAAAGCCTCGAGTCATGTGACAAGGATGTTCCTCCAAACTAAATGCGTCATCTGGGTCAAACCAAAAAGGTCACGCTGTAGGGGGAACAGCGAACGAGCCTCTATGATAATGGTCAGTTAAACAGCAACAGCTTTACTGAAGGACTGCACACGCGTTTATAAAGAGAATAGGTCACTAAACACACAAAGCTGCTGATTTGGGGGTGGGGGAGTGTCCTTCAGTAAGCACTTTAGATTGTCTACAAAAGCCTCACAAATCAGTACTAAAAAGTGCAGCTTTTTGTGCTTTAACTCATACCAAATGAGCTGGGAGGGTTCAAAAATGGGACACCATTTAAGACAAAATGTGCCTTTCTGCTACTTAACATACACAATGGCATTGGCCTGTTTTGGCATTTGCACTACCATAGTGACAATACAACGGATGTGTTTCAAACAGCCTTTGTGTTGAGGGCTTTGTCATGTGTGACACACCTCAACAAACGCACAACCCTCTCGGCAATGGCTCCTATTTCAAGCCTCATCATCAACCTGTGAGACCAGCATATGAATGATGATCAAAAAGGTCAGCTCGCATGCTGGACGTCACATGTTTTTGTTAATGCTGCAGCTAATAGTATGTCAACTTGATGTGGTGACACCGTGCTGTATCATCTTCCATTATGACCCGTCTCCATGATGTCAGTGATCATGAATTATATTTTTTCTGTAAAAACCAGGTGCAAACATCACGTATGCTTTCGAAAAGTATAAGGAACAAAGGGACAGAAGTTATGGACGTGACTAAGTGGATAAACTGTGTTTTTGTTTTTTAAATCGTCCCACTTTAAAAACAGAGAGAGATTGTGGTCATTTCTCTTTGCGTGGCATCATCGTGTTTGGGACACTTGTGCCTTGTACTTTTTTAATCTTTGTCTTGTGACTAACATAAAATGAAGCTCTATTGTGGCTCGTGCGTTGTCACGCAGCTTCAGAGATTTCCCACCGTCGCCGTCGCCGGGACATTAGTCAGGTATCAACTGAGACACAGGAGTGCAGAGCCCATTTGCTTTTCACAGCAGGAGTTCTCGCTTTCATACGTGACCGTAAGCGGGACATTTCAACCTCACGGCCAACTCGCACCATGCATATTTATCAGTGGATCTACATGCTAGTGGCCTCGTAACACTTTTCTTGAGGATCTGTGACATGATCCTCTCATTTGAGCGGGCATTTCAGTGAAAGTATCCTCAGTGCTTTAATGTCATAAACCAAAAATGAGTTGTGGGCAAAAGATAGTCTTTTTTTTGTCTTTGTTGCTTTTTGTTTTTTAATCTTAGTTTGAATTATATGTTTGTTATCTGAAATTATGTGAATGTATTTTTCTAAATCTCCATACTGCAATAAAGGTTTATATTTATAAAAACGGAAAACAGGCATTTTTAATTCTTTCTAACTAAATTTAGATAGAAGATGACTAATAGCGTTATTTAATTCTCTTTCGTCACAGCATGTCTGAGATAAATGGAAGTTTATGATGGACAAAAAGAACATCTCATCTCAGTGTTTTGGAGTCCTGTGCAGCCAGATTGTGAGGATACGGGGTTGGGGAGGGGGGAACTGGCACACTTTAATCCAGCGAGCCTGGTGCAGCTCTCTGCAAACCTGCAGTGATCGTTTGCACATGCCTGGCAACCTGGAGTTCATTAGGCCTCCTTTTCTCATCTCAGTCTCTGTAATTCAAATAAACAGCAATGAGATTTCCAGAGGTAAAGCTCCTTTTGGGTGGGGGGTCTGCAGCTCCCCACAGCTCAGTCCAATCCAATGGTCTTTTCCCTGAGCGAAGGCCAAATCCCCCACTCCCTAACTTCAACATGTGGAAGAATGAATCTGAGGTGCTGTCACTCACAGACACAGAGTCGATCCAGAAAAGAGCCGAGGCTCTTCTCATGGCTTGAGGGGATTCGCTGTGAATTCATGAATCGCAAGCCAATACTTGTTCGCGCAATGGGCACCTGACCAAACCAGCACTGGAGAGATAAGATGGAGACAAAGTTTGACAAATGAATGAACAGCAGGGGATTTTTATTTTCTGCAGTGTGTGTCTGTGCTGGATTATAGGAGTCGTCCTTGCTCGGCGAATCCTGGCTACGGGAGTTATATATGATCTAGCTGATGACCTAAATAAACAGAGGCTGTTTGTCTGTGCTCACTGTTGAGTCACAGAGAGGGGGAGAAGAAAAATGGCAGGGACTATCGGGAAAGGGAGAGAGAGGCAGGCAACCTGGATAAAGTTACCTGTGCACAGGTGACCTCGTTGCCATGGGCAGTGGATTAGCTGATTGTTAGGTATCAGGTAGCTCCTCCTGTAATATTGAAGAGGGTGAAAACAGCTTTGTTGGAGCCCAGAACAATATCCCATTTGCAGCAGGATCCCATAGTCTGTGGATCTCACGGGGAGGGGAGAGGAGGGTGGAGAGGGGGAACAGAAAACTCCAAATTCCACCTTTGTGTATTGTGCCTATGAATTCAGCAGAAAAGGAAAATAAGCACTGCCACAAAGACGGCGTGTTTGGATTTCTGCAGCAGAATGTTTAAAGATTTCATAAATAAAATGCTTTTTTATGAGCAAAAACAAAGAAAAAAAACCCCAGGACATCCCCAACGCCTAACTAAACAGTGCAGTGGATCATTTTGTCCACAATTTCAAACACGCAACGTGAAACATACTCAGGCGAGCAGTTAAAAAGGAGGGAACTCCCCCAGAACTCTGGCCTTATTAAAAACACTGACCTCTGATCTTTCAGATGGTTTCAAAGCTGACATTTAATGCGGCGCAGCAGACTGCAAGCCATATGTAACATGACCTGGGGAGCACGGTACTCCGCTGCTCCACGTCCCACTAATGAGAGGGCAGGGGTCAGCGGGTACCAGCCTGCCCTGTACAGACCCACCATACAGGCTGAGCCCCGGTCCTGGCACAAACAGTCTGCTGGCTCCAGCCGGGCTGTGGAAAGTATGTGGCAGTGTTTGAACTATGGAGGGGAAATAATGACCTTGTAGAGTTTTCTTTTACCTCCTAAGTTGTTGTTTGGCAGAGTGTGAGGTATGCACACATGTCTGCTGCATCACCCAGTGTGGCAAGAGATGGGGTGGAGGGGGTGGAGGGGGGATGCAAACAGCATGATTCACTGCTTTGTTCTGGAGCACAAGGACAGAAAACATAACTCATGAGGACAGCTTTAAGTGTGCATGTGTGAGTCTGAGTGTTTGTGTGATGCACTCACATTCTCTCTCTCACACACACATACACACACACACGCACACACACTCAGGGGCAGCAGCTGGGAGGCAGCATCAAGTGCACACCACAGTGGTCAAAGGTATTTCCCAAAGAGAAAAAACACCACTTTGTAACAGGAGCTGCGCACATGAGGACTGAAGTGACCAATGCAGACCATAAGGCGCACCCGCACACCTGCCACACAACTGCGCGACTCCTAATACGCAAATACCAGCTCATCCTCCATCCTCTCAGGGTTTTACATTTGGACTCGGATGCGAAGTATTGTCATGGCGCCCCCTCCCTGCCAGAAGGCACACATGGCTCCCCGGCACATCACGTTGAAATTGTTCCCTTTTTAAATTTTTTGTTTTGTTTGTTTGTTTATGGATTGGTCTGCCCGCCTCGTTTGTTTATCCATCCAAGAAAAGAGTTTCTCTAAAACATGGGCATGTGCTCCTCCACATGCCCGGAGCGTGTTTACCGAGCAGAGCGCAGTAAAAGCCTAGGCCGTAATTGCATATTTGTGGAGGTGGTCCTCGGAGGAAATGCGTAATGATTTTGATGAGGAGGGGCGGGTGGGTGAGTGGTGATGGTGGCAGTGGTGGAGGGGGTCTAACCCCAGTACACTTGTACCAGGTCTAATTTTCCAACATGACAGGAAACTCTGTTAAGCTGATAATTGCAGCTCCAATTTCATTTAACTCACTCATGTCAACAGTTGTGTTTTGTTTTGAGAGAAGGAGCTGCCTTTTTTTTTTTTTAACTGCCATCCACATCACCGGATAAACCTCTTTTATTCCTAATCGAAGAGACATTTAGAGCATCTTGAATGAGCAACTCTCCAAGGCAACGAAAGGGTTTACTTATATTTACTTATATTTATTAATCTGTTGCTAAATGTAGAGTCAGTCATATGTGAGCTGCCATATGACACATTTTGTGATATTCATCCCGAAACTAAGAAATGCCAGGCTTCACTCATAACCGGAATCCACCTATGCGTTGTTGCTTTGGGATTTTTTTTTTTCTTTAAATAAATAAATGATTCATGTTAAATACATGTTGTTGGAGTGACACTTTCCTTTAAGGGGAAAAAAACCCACAATGCTCAAACACCATGGAGACTAAATCTGACATTTTTCACTCAATTTAAACAGCATCGGCTTTGTTCCAGTCCATACAGCTGAAATAGCACTTTGGATTTAGACAGAGTGAAAACCATCTGTTCAGTGAGCCAGTGCTCGTTTCAATTTTCCTCTATATTTGAGGAAAAAAAATTTAACCCTACAATAGGAAACTTACCCCCCACCACCCCTCTCTTTTGTCTTTTTGACGATGACATTTTTATGAAGTGTTTTCACTGTTTTGAGTTGTCGCGCACTGAAATTGAGTAAAAGTGCGACATTTCACCTATTTCTTAAAATCAATATTGCACAAAATGCTCTGGTGTACGCTGCTGTGAAAAGGCTAATTAGTCCAAATAAGGAGTTGGAAGAGCATAATTCAGAGAGCTCAGATCAATGGCCTCCTTTACGCATAAACCCCAGATTAATGAGAGAAGGGGGGAGAAGGGAAAAAAGTTTATTTAATTTTTTTTCTGTGAAATCGGTGCTGGATTTCAGCAGCACACAGGAAGGGAGTCGGGGTTTATAAGTTAATAAAGGACGAATGAGACAGCGTGGGGACAAAAAGAAAAAAAAAGTACAGAATGAGGAATCCCTGCTCCCTGGAACGAATAGGCCTAACGACTGATAGCCTACCCGAGTACTGCATTAACTCCTTGTCGGGGTATGAGCAGACCAGCACTGGCCGTGGCAGAGGGGGAGAGTCCACATCTTGAAATAATCTCGCCCCCCGGGCTGCTCGGGTTAAAGGAGGAGGCGCGGCGCAATGTGGTAGAAATATTAGAGAAACCCGAGAGCCGCTCATCAGACAGCTCATTTACTGAAGCACTGAGGGTTTTACACAGCCCGAGTGCTGCTTACACCCCAGCCTAGTCCCGTGTCCACCTACTTCAGAGGGTTTTTTTGTTTGTTTTTTTGCATAGGGTATCCGCTTTTACTCTTGTTCCACATTATAAATCCCACAGCATTAGTTACATTTGAATCAAATTGAGGTTTTGGGCTTTTAACTGCGCATGTGTGAGAAAAGTGGACATTTGAATGTTTTCTGTTTTTTTAAACAATAATATATAGGGATACTTTTTTTCCAGTAGCTATAATTTGAGCTTGGTGAGACAGCGGTCCATCCAAGAGGAAAGTGCTTCAAATTAATGAATACACGCAAAACAATTCGTTTCAAATTTCATAAATTATTTCTTTTTCTGAAGTGTTTCCATTTAATATACCACACAAATTAAATTCTCGTCTTTATGACCTCGAAAATGAGATGCTGTATTTCAAGGGCCTGTCCTTTCAGCGAGTTCAAATAGCAGCATAGCCAGCACTGAAGCGATCACGTGGATGTTTATCCCGCAGTTTTGAATTCATTTTCTGTTTTTATTATTTAATAGCCTGGACATTCGCCCATATTCCCGAATATTGAGACGTTTTGTTTTTCACACGTTTGCCCGTAAAATCTTACAGCGTGATTTACAGCCTTGCTCCAGAGTGAAAGTCTTTAGAAGTGCATTTTGCTGAGTTTGACAGCACTAAAACGAGTTCAAAGCATTAAATCTTTATCACAAAAAATATGCCTTAGCGAGATCTAAGGTCTTCAAAAACAAAAACGTTTTCTGTGAAATTGTTTTTGGTTAAATTTTGTATATATTATAATTCAATCCCGCCCCATATAACATATTGAAAGGGGGGTTTAAGTTTCAGACTCTGGTGTAGATAAAGAAATGTGATCTATATGGCTCAAACCAACAACTGCACCACCGAGGACCAGTGTCGCAGTGAACTCATTTACTAATGGATTGGTTTAGAGTTTCACCCCGCAGAAAACACTGGAGCCAGTGCGGTGCCCGTCTAATCCTTGAAATATAAATGTATAGGCTGCAGACTGAAGGGGTCTCTCCAGAAACCCCGTGATGATGCAGAAAGGAGAATGAAGCAAAAGAGTTTCATCTTTTATTTGTCCAGATGGGCTATAATATTAATATTAAGACTCACGTGGATCAGCAACATGTTTGTCACCAGCAGGATGGATTTTATTTTATTTTATTTCAGTTTTATAAAGTGTGTATTAAGTGTTTATGTATTATTATTAGTCGTGAGGATGTTAGGCAAATTGCAAAGGTCCACTGTGATATTTTAACAACCTCTCTCTCTTTCCCCTCTTACTTACACACACACGCACACAAACACTCTCTCTCTCAGACACACACACACACACACACACACACACACACACACACACACACACACACACACACACACACGCTTAAGTGGCTGTTTTCCTACTGGTGGTCTATGGGCCATAACACGTTTGGCAGGTAGTGTTGGGTCCTCGTATAAAAGAAGTTCGTAATGGCGCATAATGGACCCAGCTATCATAGGAACTTATTAAATTATATCACCTCATAAAATAAACGGCTTTTGTTAATTAATAGGCTATCAAAGGTGAGGGTGAAGCAAAAATGCCCAGTCTGCATGTAATTATGGTGGTCCACAACACACAGTGATGGTAAATCGGAAAAAAAAAAAAAAAACAGAAAGAAAAAGAAAAAAGAAAAACAAAGACTTGGGATTGGTTAAAACAACATAAATTTCAGCAAAAAAAAATAAATAAATCTTCTGGGTTTCTACCTAAAACTATTTGTTTATAAAAGCAGACTACAATCTCTGTTTTAATCGAGCATAAACCTGTCTTCAAAAACCAAAAGCTCTGTGTTTTTGTGGGTTCACCCTCCACTGACTATGATTACTGATAACGTGTGGAGGGAGAGCATTCTGTGGTTTTGTTTTTTGTCCCACGCGGGAAGGTCTGCCGTCCATAGTCACCGTTTAAAGAAGATGTAGCTTCCATTCAGAACACGTTAATGCGACTTTTAAGAGGTCTGTAATAATTGATTAGTGTTTAGGTGCTGCTCTGCTCCCTCGGATGAAGCGGGAGAGGGACTGTGGGGGCGGGAGGTGGGAGCGCTCCTATTTCAGCCCCTGACGCACTGCCTCTGGGGAGGAAACGGAGCTGCAAACTCAGTCCTGCTCTGCTGTACAGGGTGCAGGGCAGAGGGAGAGCCAATCACCGAAACGCAGAGGCTCCCTTTAAGCCTGACATATCTCCAACAGGAACAAATTGTCCCAACAATCAACATCCCAATCTGCTGCGCGCATCAGGGGCTGGAGTGGAGTGGATAGCTTCTAGGCCCGTGCAGCGCGGTCGGATTGCGCTGGATTGCACCGCGAGGACTCACAATTAAACGAATATAAACAAAGTCAACGACAGCTACCGCTTCTTTTTGGATAACAGCGCAGAGGACTGAGCCCCGGACATCATGTCTATATTACCGTCCTTCGGGTTTACACAGGAGCAAGTGGCGTGCGTTTGCGAGGTGCTGCAGCAGGGTGGAAACCTGGAGAGGCTCGGCCGCTTCCTGTGGTCGCTGCCCGCTTGTGATCACCTCCACAAGAACGAGAGCGTCCTCAAAGCCAAGGCGGTGGTGGCCTTCCATCGGGGGAACTTCAGAGAGCTTTATAAGATCCTGGAGAGCCACCAGTTTTCCCCGCACAACCATCCGAAGCTGCAACAGCTCTGGCTCAAGGCGCACTACGTGGAGGCGGAGAAGCTGCGGGGCCGGCCGCTCGGAGCTGTAGGGAAGTACCGGGTACGGAGGAAATTCCCGCTGCCCCGCACGATATGGGACGGTGAGGAGACAAGCTACTGCTTTAAGGAGAAATCCAGGGGGGTGCTGAGAGAGTGGTACACGCACAACCCATACCCGTCCCCGCGGGAAAAGAGGGAGCTGGCCGAGGCCACAGGACTGACCACCACGCAGGTCAGCAACTGGTTCAAAAACAGACGGCAGAGAGACAGAGCCGCAGAGGCGAAAGAGAGGTACGTGAAACTGTCACAGCCTCGCTGCTGTCTCACTCTACGGCAGAAAGCGTTTAGATTTTTTAAAACATGTTTCAAGAGCAAATTATTCTTTGGTAAAAAATGCTTTTTGTGAGTGGCTTCAAGCAGCGAGAATATAAATGAATCGGTGACAGCGCTCTGACAGCGTGGCCCTGGAGTAATCCTGAAGTAAAGAGAAAAATATAAATCCTTCTCATGCGAAACACCTCATTCAAATAGTCCACGCACTGAGTATTTTAGGACGTGTTCACGTTTCCACATCAGATCTGTCCTGATAACAGTGAAGGTGTTAAACAGCAGCGAGATGTTGTCAAATGCTGAACTCACTTCAAAAACGCCTGACTTGTCTCGACTCGAATTGTAATCCAAAACACTTTGAAATCCATCAACGTGACTTTTTTTTCCCTTTTTTTAATATTTCTTAAAAAAAATCATAATAAAATAATATGGACACTTTTTTGAGACCCATGGAAATTTGAAATATGTTAGGCTGTGAGGTTAAATTAGGTTACATGGGGATATAAATGCATCTAACACACGACTTTTACTTTAAACAGATCAGCAAATGTAGATAATATGCGGTGAAATTAAAAATCAGGAAAAGAATAAGAAGGCGAACAATAATAATATTTTTTTTATCATTTCTCTCTCACAAAGGACAAATTTCGTTGTTAGCAAAAACGCTGCGGTTTGTGCGCAATATCCATCCACGTTTACAGTCTAATAAAGACGTTTCCTGAAGGCCCGCCTCGCTGATATAATGTCATCTACTAAACTGAGAGCATTTTTCTCTAAATTTCCCCGTTGTTGTCATTTCCAGGGAGAACAGCGAAAACAACAACGCAGGCGGCAACAAACAGAACCAGCTGTCCCCTCTAGACGGAGGAAAGTCTCTCATGTCCAGCTCGGAGGACGAGTTTTCTCCACCTCAGAGCCCCGACCAGAACTCAGCGCTTATGCTTCAGGGCAACATGAGCCACCCCGGGGCCTCCGCTTACCCCATGTCCGGACTGGGGGCCCCACAGCCGGTGCACGGCATGCACGGACACCCACACCAACTGCAGGACTCTTTGTTGGGACCTCTAACCTCCAGTCTTGTGGATTTGGGCTCTTAAAGAGGCTGTCAGACGATCAGATTCGACAAAAGAAAACAGGAAAAAAAGAAAAAGACTGATAAGTGTATCAGATTAAATACATGTATGAAATAACACTATAGTAGCCTATCTTATAATATAGACTGACTTGTCTGTCGTTAAATTTGGTTAGAACTAAATTCCTTAAGGCGCTTAACCCATATACCCCCTCCACGACAGGAGCTTTTCTGATCTCCTGCACATGGAAACACACAAACAGGACCTTTCTGAAACTCTTAACGAAACACTTAACTGGACTGCCCGTTTGCTTAATTTATGATATTTTGTTAAAGATAACAAACAAAAAAAAATATAGCGACCTCCTGCTATGGAAACTAAGAGGTAACGTTTTCATTAGAGTCATGGTAATTAGTTTCCAATAAAACAAAACTAATTCATTTGTCTCTGTGTTATTTGTGTATTTAGCGAGGGGAAAAAAGAAGGGGGGGGGGGGGAGCTGGTACTGCCTTTTATAAATCCAAGCAAACCAAAGGAAGCACGCCATTAATAAGACAGATTTCTATTATTTTTCTTTTTTGGGGGGACTTGAATGAGCCCGTCCTCTAACAACTGCACAACAACTAAACAAATCTCCAAATCTGCACGGGTGGGATTTGAATCGGAAATTATTATAAGTCGCCTTTTTTTTCCTTCCAGCACGGATGAAATCCTGTTCTACGGGTTCTCAGCTTTTCAACAATAAACCGAGAGTCATGACGGGAAATTTAATTCAACACTAATGTGAGTCAACATCAGCAGCTGTCCGTCATGAGGCTGTTGTGTATACGCGGGAACCAGCTTTGACTCTTTTGAAAATCGCCTCTGCTCCATCATACATGTTTGGCTACAGGAGGAAAGGTTTTTTTCTTCCTTTTTTTTTGCGTAATTTTTTTATTTTTTTTAGCCCAGTTGCTGCGGATCATTGGTTTTTTGTTGCAGTGTTTTCTTTGCTCTCTCTGAGAGTTTGCTCTGTCGGTTCCGGGCCATGAGAAAGTGCCACCGTTCAACCTTTACCAGCCTCTTTTTTTTTTCAGAAAAAATATGAGCAAACATCCCATATGCGAAAAAATAGTTTAAAGTTTAGTGACTTATGGCATCCAAAAGAAAACAAAACCAAATACATGGACTTTAGCATTAAGCAAACAGCTGTAACCACTGAAAACAATCAGAGCATTAACAGACACACCTACTCTTACAGAGGTCAACAGAAGTAATAATAATAATAATAATAATAATAATAATAATAATAATAATAATAATAATAATAATAATAATAATAATAATAATAATAATAATAAGGTGGTCTGAGAGCAGGAATCTGGTGAGGACAGCTCTCTTGTCCCCCACCCCCCCACCCCTCTGTGCTCTCTCTGGGCTCATGTCAGGGTAAATTGTTTTGAGCAGAGAGCACCGAGGATTTCCTGAGCATAATCTGAAACAGTCGCCGCTTGCATTACTGCCTGATTGCGAAGATTGCAGAGCTGCAGGGCTGCAGCTCCCACTCTCAGTGGAGGAAACCTTGAGGTATTCTCCATCCCAGAGGCCTCACTCCTGGTACGACTCCTCTCAGCATTTCATTTCTGCTAAGACATCACAGCTCGCAGTGGCTGTGTGTGAGAGATTTATCCCGCTGGGCCTTAACAGACCCACAGCAAGGCTGGTTGTTAGGGGGGAGATTTTTTGTCATTATTCTTTTTGCATTTTTAACTAAGTATGTGATGTGAAAGTCAGTGGTGGAGAAAGTAATCTGTTGGCAGCGGTGTAAGACTTTAACAGTACTCAAAAAAGTACCAAGAGTTCAACTACTAATGGGTAAATGTGTGGAGTTGTATTTTAATGTTGCTAGCTGCCTGAAATTCTTTTAATATTAACTAACATATACACTGGTTGTGTGATCCATGATGCTGTATGAGTATTTAATTTCTTTTTTCTAATCCTGAGCTGTTCGGTCATTAAAACGTAGAGTGATGGAGACATAATGCAGGGGAAAACTGGGCTTGATGCTTTTCTCTGTAACATTAAATATTTATGACTGAGCGGGAAAATATTAAGTCTTTATACAGAAATTTGTGTTAAAAGACATTAAATGTAGTTCGCAAGAACGGTGAGAATGCAAGTAGTAATTTTTTCTTAATGCAGAGAAAACAATTCCTTATATAATAATATAAGAAGTGTTTACAATGCAGAGTTTTAATTTGTAAAATCTGATTAAGAAAAGCTTTTATTTTGGCATTGTAGCCTCCTGTAGCAAAGAGACGATTAGATTTATTGAAAACAAGTTCTGGCAGTAGTTTCAACTGTATTTAGTAATAACGTAAAATCTGCATTTATTATTACAGTACACAACCAAAAGTCTCTCACAGGATTGCCTGTGTTTACCATGCAGCAGAGGTCAGCAGAGAGCAGAGGTCCTCCGCATCATGTATATTTCTGCCCGCAGCACGTGACCTTCACTCTTGGCACACAGAGTGGCTAAATATTCACAAATTAACAAACAGGTGATCACAAAGCCAGCAAAGAGACTCCTCATACCTGTTAATCTAATGACAACATGTCCGGCAGAGGACAGACACAGCAAGGATTACACAGGCTCTGTGCCACATGACAGAGAGAGGCTATCAGAGTCACCTTCAGGATGTGCAAGAGACTAAAATCGATGCGGCACGGAAACTCTGACAGCACTTTTAATCACGCTCGAATCCCTCGCTTCCGAATCAGGACGGACAAAGTCTGCGATCATAAATCAGCGTGCTGTATCAGCCCGGTGTTTGCGCTCATCGGCCGGTGTAACAAGTGCAAGTGGAGGGCGTGCTCCGGCCTACAGACTGGATGACAAAAGCTGGAGGTAACATCAGCCTCGAGCAGCCCAGTGCCAGTAACAACAGCTGCTGATGGCAAACAGAGTCCGAGTCATCAAAAGGGTATTTCATTTGTCATAGGCATAAGTGGCAGTGGCTCTAAATCAACAGCAGGAAGGGCCCTGACGTGTGCAAATAAACACGGAGAGTGGCCCACATGAGCCCGCCTCAGCTGGGTTAATGTTTTCTCTGGCATCCGAGTCAGCGAGCTCCTTGTATAAGGAGAAAATCCGAAGCCGGGAAACATTTGGTTGAGCCGCCTCTGCACGGTCTGGTGCCTGCAGGTACGGGAGAGAGCTGGGTGTGAGACCATCCCAGGTATCTATAACCACATAGGCTGTATGAGGGGTGTGTGTCATAGGAGGGGAGAGGTGCGGGGACGGGAGGGAGAGAGGGGTGGTGGGGGTTAGGCGGGTGATGAGGGACAAAAGGATCTTTTCAGGTCTGCCTCAGAGGGGCGGAGGTGGTGGTGGTGTGGAAGGTGGGGGGAGGTAGAGAGATTTTCTTACCAATGATGCATGGATCTGACAATGTTCCTGCCCGGCCGAAGCCAGAGGCAGATACAGGCTGTGTGTGTGTGTGTGTGTGTGTGTGTGTGTGTGTGTGTGTGTGTGTGTGTGTGTGTGTGTGTGTGTGTGTGTGTGTGTTTTTCTGAGAAAATAAAACTGACTAAAGCAAAACTCACGCTGTATGCAGACAGCGAGGGGTCTGCTGTATTTCCAGAACACTACCCTGCCAGAAAAAAATGTTAATTATCTTGATGTAGGGGGCTGCGAGCCAAAGACAGCTTCCACGCACAAGAGTAGGAAGCCGCTCAGGAAGCTTCTATGTGACAGAGCTGAAAGAAATATTTATCTCTTTCTTCCCAGTCGTGTGAGTGATGCATGACCCAGGGCTCAGACGCGAGGAGGAGGAGGATCTGCAGACGATCCTGTACTATTAGGGTGTTAAATAGCATGTTGTGTGTCAAATGAAGGACAGCATCATATACATTACCCGATGAACAGAGGGGGGAAATTCTCTAATGTGTTAAAGGGAGAGAAAAAAAGGAGAAGACAAGACAAGACGTGCATTTATGAAAAAAGGATTTGAATTTTTTTTTATAATTTGACCAGAAGGCAGAGGCTCGTATAACTTCTCCCCTTCCTGAGACAAAACCCAGCTCTGGTTGCTCAGAATCAGATATCTGTATTTTTGGAGCTCGGGGAGAAAGGTGATAGTCGCATTAGCCTCCTACTTTTGATCAGAAAAGTGACTTCAGTCTGGAGTGTTTTTGGTCCACTCCTGTGAGCACTTACTGGCTTTGTTAATGTAATTTTCAGAGCTTAAAAAGGGCTGATGGAAGGTATGGATGTTTTGGGAAGGAAAGAGAAAGAATAAAAATGAGGGAAGAGCACATTTCAGTAAGGGGAAGTTGTAAACAAATATCCTTCTTAAGTAACGTGTGATTGCTTTCTTGCTGGATGGTGAAAATTCAGTTGAAATCTACAAATGTAAAGGTTGCTGTCTTTTTATACACTGTGTCCATTAAAACCACCTTATCCAATAATTTACATGAATCTGCCCTCTTCTCTGTTTAAAACCTTTTGGCTAATGTCTGAAAAATCATTTTCCTAAAGAGCTGCATGCTCTTAATTACTAGCCAGCGCTATTCAAACAGGCACAAAAGGCCATACATTAATTTTTGGCAGCTTTTTGCGTGTGGAGGATGAGTCAAAACACACTATAATACAAAACCACAGTGACGCTCACTTGTTAGTAAGATCAGTTCACTGATGCTTCCATGGCTTTCTTATGTATAGACGAATGAAAATGTTAATTTACACATATCCTCATTTTTACAGCAGAAGTTTCTAAGCAGTAGCAGCAGTATAAGTCTTGACCACGACCACTTTATTCAAACAGAATAAATTTCAAAATTAAAAAAATTATTCTTGGATGTCTAAAGGAGGCTGGCACAATTTTTGTGGATTTTGAGACTCCAGCATATCCGTTAAATTGACTTAAGAACATTTCTTATCTACATGTCTAAGTTTGTAAACAAATCCTGTGACAAAACATTAAGTTATTAAATTTGGTCTGTGGGTCTAAATCCAGCAGTTTATTCATCTGAGTGAATCCCTACAAAGGCATGCAAGGAGATACATGGGGAAATTAACCACCCGCTACCTGAGCTCTTCTTTGGGATTCATTTTTAGTTTCTCCTAGCTATTTGGGATTAACTAGACCTGATAAGTATAAAAATTAAGCATAATGTTCTAACAGAAAGTATTTTTTAAAGTATTTTACACCATAACACAATAAAGTCATAATTGTTTAACTGGTATTAAACAAGTTAGTTAAGTATTAAAAACTTTATGCCATGTAACTTTATGTATGTAGCCACACACTGGATAAGTGATCAGTATACGTGTAGAGCTAAAAGCAATGAAAACTGTTTCAGTGGCACCAGAAAAAAGGTCAAATATGGGGGGATCTGTGGGGAGATTTGGAATCTTGAGAAAAATATCACGGATACTAAGCTGAAACATCATTTCTCCAAATGACCATATGAATGAAAAGTTTCCCGAACCTTTAAAACACAAATTTGGAAGACGTCAGGTGGAAGAGATGCTGGAGATCGCTTGACAATTGTTTCTCCGTGCCATTAAAGCCACCAACAGTTGGCAAGTATTGTTGCCAAAGCAACAAAGATTGTGAAAAAGCTGAAAAGCAGTAGAAGACAGACTAACACATTGCTCTTTCTTGTCTATTCGATGATTTGTTAACCAAACCAAAAAGTACATTTACTGACTCAAACAACCACATGTTACAAATATACCTAAAAGCAGCTCAGTTAATGTTACACCCTCGGGCATCGAGAGACACTAGCATCTGTCTCTGTGGTTCAAAACATAAATCAGCCTTCATGGCATCTCTGAAGGTGCCAGACATAACTTGAGGCATAATGACTGGGATCACTGTTTTTTCATAGGATTTATTTCGCAATAATAATCCTGCTAGTGACTGTTATCACTCTGCCGTGTGTTCTTCTGCTTTTATGCCCAGCCAAGACTGGTCCACAGGTCTCAAAGACACATCTCTGCTTCAGGCTCAAGAGGTTTTAAGGGAGGGGCAGGGGTGGCAGACACAACAAGAGGAAGTGGTATGGGATATGGGATAATGAAATCTACCTCACACTCCCAAGAGGCATCGCCTCACCTATCCTGGGGCTCACAAATAGCTCAAGTAACCAGTCGCCGCAACTCCACACACATGATCCACACACCCACTGTGCCCAAACCACACTGCAGCTACCCTCCACCAGGACCCTGCAGCTATATGCAGTTTGTACTTTATTTGTTTGCTGAAGCTGGAGTGACAGCAGCCTGAATCTGAGCTGCCATCTTGCTCCCCCTCGCTCTTCATCTTCATACTGGAAAGTGGGATAAAATACCCTTCTTGGTTCCACACAGAAGGAGAAAAAAAGAAGAAGAAAAAAAAGAAAAAGAAAAGAAAAACATTCAGGAAATGAAAGTTGTAACACGATCCTCTGTGTGCCAAACGTCTCCCTGAGCAGGGACAAAAGGCCCAGAGAAAAGCTGCTGGGACTATTTTAGCCTGCAGATGACAGAGGAAGAGGGAGGGTGTCTCAGGGAAACATGGATGGATAAAGACAGAAAAACAGACAATGTAATATTTAGATTAGCAAGAAACTAAAAATCAGGAGGATGTAGGGGCAATGAATTCAAATTACTACAAGAAGAAGACGAAGAGGAGGATTTGAGGAGAGGGAGCTGACGTGATGAACTCCTCCGTGCAGAAAGTGGTGTGCTCCTGCAGCCCACTGCGCACAGAGTCCCACATCCCACAGATATGCAAGCACCAAGCAAAATAAACTTCCCATTCCGGCCCTGCAGTATGTTTTCTAGTGGGCCTCTCCTGAGAGAAAGTCTTTATGACTCCCCTTTTGGTGCTTATAGTCCAAAAGAGTGAGTCTACACGAGGGGCAAAGGGAAAACTGAAGATGTTTGATGTTCAACAACAAAGTGGGGAAAAACAAATTTGGATATTCGTGTAGTCAGAGGTGGAAAACAGGCTGTTTCATTCTGCACTTTCTTCTAGCTCGCCACTGATGTGCCAGGGCTGATCACCGGGACACCCTGGCAGCAAGGGGAGGAGAAATGCCCCACTGGTCTTCTCACTGCTGACTGGTGCATTTGCAGCATGGTGTCAGCGGCCGGTGGTAATTACCGGGCTCTCTTTGAGTTACCGCTACACCAGTGTGCCACCGGCTTTGGTATGCCAGCTAAGCTCTGTTATTAGGCTCAGAGCTGCCACTGGACAGTAGGCACTACTTCAGCAGACACACACACATGCACACACCCACACACACACAGTCTGTCTATGTATCTCTTCTGTCTGCATAAATGAGAGATTGTTTTACTACCTCCAAAGTACAGGCTGGAGTGCTAGATTAGTAGGATCTTTGTCACATGTGGGGAGCATGTTTGGTTTATGCGGCAGCTAAATTATGCACAAAAGAGTTGTCATCGCACATCCAACAGAATCAGTGAAGTGTCTAATTTAAGGCCCCGTTTGCTAGAAACATTTCACCCTTAAAAAATCCCTCTCATCATCCCTCTGATGCCTGCTGTAGAAGCAGCAGTTACACATCATTTAGTAAAACAACTAAACTTTTCCCAAAGCTTCAAAAGCTGCATCAGTTGTTGATGATTTCAGCTAGATTTTTGTGCGATAAGTTTCGAGGAGCCTCTCATGAAAACTGGATAAAATGTCCTCAAAATATGAGCTGCTTTGACTATATTCCATATGAGTTAATTCCTTTATAAATAAGAAGGTTTTACAACAGCAGAATGCCAAATGATTTTAAAGAAGTGATGCTTAAAGAAGCACTAACTGATTGGCGCTCTGTTAAGCAGTGTTAGTAAAGTGGAAGTGTAAAAGTTAAAGACGAGCTGGTAATTGGGAAGATATTTTAGTGCGGCGTCAATCAGAGGTGGATGATGCACACGTTCACAGCAACACAAGAATCCAGGAAGCAAAGTTCTCCTACAGCATTTGGCTGTAGGAGAACGTTTCACTACATTTTCACCAGTCTAAAATTAGCCCCACACAAAGGACAACCTTCCACTTTCTTTGAGCTTTGAGGAGATGCGAGACTCCCTGCTTCATTCTCTGCCTCTCAGAGTTTGGCAGGTTTATAACTACGACCCAAGAGCACGGCTGAGAAAGGCCCAAGTTGCTGAACTTAAACTTGGCGACAGCTGCAGAAACTGGAGAGCAGATAGTTTAAATATAGACTCTTTAAAATCCCAACTGGTGCCCTCACTCTGTGTGCCTCAACACTTTCTTACATATGTACATTCACACCCTCCACTCAGCAATGCTGTACACTCATTTACACTTCAGGTCAAAACCTGAAGCTACACTTTGTCTCTTTGTTTGTTTGTTTGCATAAAGGAGGAGATTAAAAAGATCTTTGGTGTCCTTGATATGGTTTATTCTCTATGTCAGAAAAGGGGCACGAGAGGCTTTAAACAGGATAATATTTAAAGTAAAAACATGGTAACACTTACCCTGCAAACATAGTGTATAGTCTGTGTTATCTCGGGCTGACGAGTGGAACTGTTTACTTTCTCTTCTTTGAAATAAAAGCAATCGTCAACTTTTTTCTCTCTTTGAGGCCTTTTATTGTACATGCTTTAATGTGTACTGCAGTTAAACAGAACAGATGTCTGCAAAGCCTAGTTTTGATGCGCATGCGCGGTTTCCTCTCCATTATGGTTCTTATGCACCATCTTGTGGCCGCAGGGAAATACTGCAAACAGTCTGCATATTACACACACCCACTAACGGTGACTTGATGCTTTTTTGTTTTGTTTTTTGACTGAGCTATTGTGAGTCAGCTTGTCCTTTGGTATTTAGATTTGAGTTTTTTATTTATTCATCTATTTTTTATTTCTTTTTTATTTAGCTGAAAGTAACTAAATTCGTTTCAACCAGGCAAACATACAGTTACAAAAGTTAGCGATTTTATGAAGGCTCGGATAAGGATTTTTGTTTTTCTTAACTGAGTGCATTTAAAATTCGAGGGGTTATTTTGTTTGTTTGTTTGTGTCTTATAAAAATAAAAGCGATATATCAATATAGCCAAGACAAAAATATCAAAAATAAAAAGTGAGATGTAAAAGGTTTTATAGTAATTATCTGGTTTAATCTGACAGGCCATTTGTGACTTTTTTTTAAGAGTCACACATAAACTTGTGTTTAAACGTTGAAGCATGAGCCACAGAACAGAACTGTAAAATAGAGATGTCATTATTTGGTCGCTGTCGCCATCTGGTGGCCATAAACTGAACTTCTCTGACCAACTGACCAATTTGAAATCCATCTTTCCTTGAAAGTTGAAGTAAAGGTTAAAAACAGCCATGCACCAGAGATGTAGCACTCAGTCTAAGTATATTAAGTACGGACAGATGTAATGTTGAGGGCTACTGATTATGTACTTGGCTTATAACAGATCCTACACTTCTTTTTGTTACTCGGCTGCATAATAGCAGAAGACCAAACATTAGCCCACGATGTGTAATGAGTCATTATAGCTGAAACCTGTTATCACCTGTATGTCAAAAGAACTGTTTTACAAATAGGAAAACTGGGCTTTATACCCCACACTCTCATCAGTGCTACAGGCCACCTCAGTGTGAACTACATATATTTCAGTAGGATAGTTATGATTAGAGCTATTTGTGTTTATTGGGGCTATTTTGTTATATTTTGTAACTCTTCCACTATTGTATTTTTTAAGTTACTTTAGTTATTTACTGTACTTACTGTCTTGGAGCATATGTGGCCACATTATTGGCTCTGGTTAATAACTGAGTATTCTGACTGTGTGTTTTGTGCAGGATAATTACTGTAGTTTTAAATATATGCACCACTGACACAGTGTAAAGCGAGGTGGATCCCTTAACTTGTAGCGTGGACGACAATAATGATAAATATTATCATCCATAGCTGTGTCCTACTCTTGTTCCACCAAACAATGAAAGTGTAATATTAGCCAGTAATTTTACTGGGTTTACTTTTTTCTGCTTTCAATGTAAAAAGAAAAGGGGGGGGGGGGGGGGGGGCATGTTTGTTTTGTTGCCCTGGGGCTACTTACTGAGTCAAACAAAAAAACAACACTTGAAGAAATATTTGAATCCCTGCACCAATTAATTTCCCCCAAAGGACCACATGAGAAATTGGGACTGTTGTGGAGGGCTGGACCAAAAAGCCTCTAAAGAGATTAAATTAATATTCAGCAGATTTCAGTTTAGCTTATTGGTGGGCCCTCAATAACAGTCCCAGTTTCTCATGTTGCCCTTTGAGGGAATTCATTGTCCACCCCTGCTCTACAGTGTCACCAGAGTAATGGACTCTTCTTGGCTCCTTAAACGCTGGCCAGCCTCTCTCAGAGCCACAGCCACGTGCTTGAAGGCCGTCTGACCTCCACCCACAAACAGCAGCTCCATCTTCAGGTGGGTAAGCATAGCGATGGGATAGACGGCGTGTTTTCTGCTCATGCAGTCATCTTATTTCTATTCCCAGCATCTCCGAAAACAAAAACCACTTATAATAACCGGGCCGCTATCGGTCTCCAAAGTGAGCAGCGACGTTTGAGATTGGCCGATTGATCCAAGCGCGCCTCGGAGGCTGAACAGATGATTAGAAGCAAAAACGAAACGTGGCCAATCAATGCGTGTTAAACTTACAGCGCTGTAACCTACAACCTGCAAAGAACGGCTGATCAATGAGTGCTCGACCTATACAGAAGGTCCTTAAAATTGGTGCAGTTATGATGCTACTGTGTGGTGGATTTGGAGACTTTTTCTGAGTTCCGAGGCTATTACAGACACCCTGCGTTCGATCCAAAGAACTAATTTACCGAGAATCACTGGAAATTAGTCCAAATAAGACCTTTGTTTCAAACTTACTATAAATGTGTGTCTCTACAGCAGCTGCAACCCATAAAAGGGTACAGTCTGCATGTAAAGTTTTTGTAGCGTTGTCTGAAGCTTTTTTGAAAGGATTTTCTTTTCCGCGGATGTGAATAATGATATCATCCCCCAACAATATCATCTGTATCAAAGAGGTGGATAATTACAGAACAAATGATTGATGAGGTGGTTGGAGAGTGTGCTGCAGGTGCAGAGCCTCGTCTCTGTCCGTGGTGCTGAAAGTCTCCTGCAGCACTTCCCTTTCGATTCGGAGGCTGAGCACATCCATCCACAGGAAATCAGCACTTATCATTTAAATTTGATTGAGTATATTTGACTTTAAATTTGGCATTTGCAGAGGTAAATATGCGTTAGGTCAACAACGGGCTTTAAAATCTAATCAGGACAGCTTCTACTGAAGACACTAGTGCCCTCAGTAGTATTGTAGATCTCTTGACACCTGCAATAACAAATGTGATGCTCTTTAATATTATTTGGCTATCAGCTGCAAATGTGATCGCTCGGAACGATTTGAAATTAAGAAAACAAGACTGGATGAAAAGATCTGGCATTTCTTCCGTTTAGATTGCGTGATGTAAAGATTGATACCTGCACGGACACATGGTTTAGAAAAAAAAAAACATAATCAAACAGACAGCATATAAAGCATGTATGCACTTCCATTTGTGTTTTCAGATCCTGTTTTCATTCAGGACTACTTGAAGCAATTGGAATATGCTTTAAAGCAGTGAATCCGCATGATTTTCAATATTTGGGAATTTATTTATTTATTACGTTTTATGTAAGGAAATGAAATAAAAGGGGGGGGAATAAACCCTGTAAGTTTAACCACCTTTTTGAAAGGAAAAAACACAAAAACTAAAAAACTTAACTGGATTGAGTATTTTCATCCCCACCAGCGACACCTTTTTGCTGTAGTAAAACACCACCGCCAGGGGGCGTCACTGGCACGCACTTTTCCATTTTCAGTATCCTTTGATGACGATTGTGCTGTGAAGCCCCCACAGAGTGAAGCATCTCCACAGTGCGCAAACACATTGTTTGCCATTGTTTGAAAAGAAAACCTCTCAGATGGGAAGAAAAACACCTTAACAAGCAAACACAAATAAGTGGAAGTAGTTACATTCCCAAGGTTGGAAAGAACTTGGGGAAAGGAACGGCTTTAAATGAATTATTTGGATACAAATTCATGGCCTTTTGCACAATGAGCCGACAGAAAAAAACGTCCGCTTTCCTCAACCAAATAAATTATTTTTGATGGCGATTTTTTTTTTAAAGATCGCGCAGTGAAACCTTGTAAACAACAAGCAAGATGAATTTTTTGTTTGTTTGTTTTGGGGGGTTTTGTTTTGTTTTGTTTTTTTAAGTTGCTGGGGTGCGGTTTTTGATAGACAAACGAAGAGGGCGGAGGACAAAAGCCCTGCTGAAAAGGGCACATTTCCCCTGCTGAGTGACCTCGACCAATTCAGGAGATGTGCTGACAAGGAAAATATTCAGTTTATGCCACAAGTCCAATACCGGTGAATCAAAATTATTATTATTATTATTATTATTATTATTATTATTATTATTATTATTATTACTTAGAAATAGTTAATTAATACCCTGCAGCACGCTTCGTGCATAGTGACCCCTTTTACACAGATATATACACTGGTAATATCACTGGGTTACAATTATTATTTGTGTGTGTGTGTGTGTGTGTGTGTGCGTGTGCGTGTGTGTGTGTGTGTCAAGATACTGGAGATAGGCAAACCACATATCTCCAAATTTGGTGATTCTGGAAAAAAAAGATTGTGGTTAACGGAAGGGTGAAATGCTTTAACCAATTTTGGATCAAGTGGAAAATAGAGTCTAATAAGAACAACAGAAATAATTTTCTGAGCAGATGAAAGCTGACTTTTTGTTGCAAAATGATCAAATGATACACCCACAGCGGTAAAATGCAACGTATACACATAAACGAAACGCAAATATTTCCGCACACTGCATACTTTTCATTCTCAAGCTTTAAATAGCCGGTACTTTGCTGGTAATACTTTTTCTTAAGTACTGGAGTATTTCATTGTTTGTTATCTGTACTTTTACTTAAGTAAAGGATCTGTATACGTCACACAAAACTACACGTTAATTAATACATCTTTGGCGAAGCCTGCAGTGCAAATGAAACCAAGGAGCAGAACAGTCATTTCGCATCATGCAAACTGTATTGTATTAGATTGTACAGGTGTACCTATTAGTCGAGTTCCCTCATGGCATAATAATCAGAATCTACGATGATGCTAAATGCAGCGGAATAAAAAGTACATTCACCGCCAAAACGAAGCAGAGAAGAAGGAAGATTACCTCAAAATTGTGCAGAATTTAAGTGGTCTACTTTTATTTCAATTGCTGAAAACTCCAGAGCTCCTCAGAGTGTAAAAATCAGCACATTCCAAATTTATGGCACATATTTTAATGCATCAGTGGAACAATGTGCTAAACTCCGAGGATCCAATCAATGCCTTACATTCACAGACAGCCTGTGGGTATTGCTTGGATGCAGCAGGTGTCCAGATGTACTCCAGCAAACTATCAGGATGTTTCTTTTTCTGTTTAAGCCTACAGAGCTCTACCAGGAATATCACCTCTGCAGTCAGATCTCTCGCTTTAACTTTATTGAGTTATCAAGACGCTAAACGGGCTTTAATCAAACACCAGCTTCAGGGGATACTCCAGGTGAAAGACCCTCCGTGCAGATGCTCTCGTGGGTATTATATTTATTTTATCCCCTGATGGAAACATTAATTTGCATTTCGTATTGATCTGAGTGGGGGGAAATGTGGGCATGCATAATAAAACGTAAGATGAAGGGTTTTCGGACAGTGAAGGAGACAAAATTTGGATCTCTCACAAATTTAAGGTGAAAAACTCAAAACAAACATTTTCTGCATCTGGAACGCACGTTTTTGTTTTTTGTTCTTTTACCCAGGTGTTAAGCGTTCCTGCTTCCTCCATCACAGTTTGGTACACCGTGAGAGGAGACTGTTGAGCATCTTGCGTTTTATGCCTGAAGGAAAACACGAATGAAATTCTATTTATCAACCAAAGGAAACGTCCAGGACGCATTCACGTATATACATACAATTATAATAAGTAGGTTATATTGGGGATCCAATTCAATCACACACAGCTTTGATATGTAGTCCTGCTTATAGATAAACAATGCTGCACTCCAGAGTGTCTGCACGGAAGGACGCTGATAGATTCAATCACAGTAAACACACATAACCAAGGCTGCTGCCTGCCCTTCATCACATATCACACCCACAGCTCAAAGAGTCTCCGCGCCACTTATCCTTAACTTGTTAAAAAATATTTTAAAGCTGAAGCACCGGGAAATGTTCTACTCTGACAAATACAAGTTTTCTAAGTTAAAAGACGTCACTTTGCTTCATTTAGCCCCCCAAAAAACTTCGTTAAATTGCTTAATTCAGAACTTCATCGCAGAATAATCACCGCACTGCGTCTATGTGCGGGCTAGTCACAAATAAAGACAATAAAATGGTGATTACATCCTATTAATAGGCCAAGCCATGAGTTCACCCCGTAGAGAGCGAGTACACACACACACACACACACACACACACACACACACACACACACACACACACACACACACAGGAGAAGTTGTGATTCTGCGCCCCGGACTCTCCTCACGGAGTCTTTTCTTTGGATAGCGACCCGCGGTCGCTTCTCCTCACAAAACAGCGGCAGGACCCCTTTTGTCTGCGCTGGGACCCCAGACCCATCATTAGCACTGATTACCGCTGACCAGTTTGACAACCTTATTGACTGCAAGAAAGACTTTTTTCATGTAGTCCCCCCTTGTCCTTATTCTCAATAGAAACGGAAATATTTAGCTGTTTTGTCCTCCTAGATTGAAAAAGGAGCAAAAAAATAAATAAATAAATAAAAAGAAGCACCCTGAACCCCCATTTAGTACCCTTCACTTGTTCGCTCTCTCCAATTCACCATACACGTTTGGCTTCTGTTTTGTTCAAGCTGAAAGGCTTTTGTGTGCTTCATAAGTTACAGTAGCCTAATTAATGGCAAATAGGAGGAAACCAGGTGGTTGCCCCATCAGCTGGAAAGGCTGACATTGTGGTTTAGTCTGGATTTTCTCACTGTGCTCACATCCCGCTTCTGGTTGCAGGGCAACACAAAGGCAGCAGAGGCTGTGCAGGTAAATAAAATAAAATAAAATAAAATAAAATAAAATAAAATAAAATAAAATAAAATAAAATAAAATAAAATAAAATAAAATAAAATAGTTAAAAAGCTTTTTTGTAGCTGAAGGGTTGCCGAACTTTTAAACATGAAATTAGCATTCAGTTGCGCGCGCCACACACACACACACACACACACATCTAACTTACAAACTATATAGCTGTTGTCCAAACACATTCATGTCAAGATAACATGATGTACGCGTGCATCACCGTGTTAAATTCATCGTCGCTGTCTATGTTAATTACTAGACTGCTTTGCCTCATGTACGGTCTGATTCCCGATGTCTTGGGAAAATGGACACTTGCACGATTTAAGAAGCCTGTTCCTGCGCCGTCTGTGCAGCGTAAAGCCCAGGTCCACAATCTGTGCTGTGTTTTGATCTCCATGGTCTCTCCCGCAGATCATCCG